>NC_081828.1:211192477-212622977 GCF_030867095.1 Alligator mississippiensis
ACCGCATAGAAGGCAGTCAGTCCAAATTTCAGCAGATTATAGTAATTTGTCCCGAGAGAAGAAATACGGAATTCATACATAATAACAGCATATAGGAATTAAATTGGACTTGAACGGCAAAAAAAAAAAAGAGAGTTGAATTGCAAAAAACACCCTGTTCAGCTTACTATAAATAACAGCCCCCTCTCCGCAGTTTCCACTGGATACAGTAATTTTCACTGACTTCCCCATACTAGGAGGAATATCTGGCTTGCTTCACCCTACACAGGGCTGCAGGTAGCAATTGCATGTAAAGCCAAGGTACAAAATGCTCCCCCCAAACCCACTCCATGAGACCGACTGTTGCAAGCTTGTCAGCCCTTTCCTCTGGGATACTTGCCTATTTCTGCACCTCCAGACATGGGCAGCCAAGACATTCCTCTTATCTAAGACGTGCCACCTAGCAAAGCATAGGTCAACACTGAAGATAAACTGCTCCCGGTCAGGTGGATTTATTCTGACGGAAAGCAAGCCCCTGATTTATTATCTGCATGGCATTTGTGTCTCGAGCATCCATCAGATGTCACCGTCCTGGGTGCTGCACTACAGAAATCAGCATGGAGGCCCTGTCTTGGAGAAACCCCCCAGGCTGATTTCGACACGGTTCAAGGGAGAACGGGGAATGGACAAGGCAATGGTTAGATGAGCGCACTGTGCTCAGCTGACAGGTGTCTCCGCTTACCCAGCGAGAAAGTAGGAGGGATGTTTGGTCTCCCCAAAGGCCAAAGATTAGCTGGGAGAGGAAGCCTGGTTTATAACCCACCTGGAGACAGGATGGAGAATGGAGGCATACCAGTACAAGAAACACGGAGGGGCCAAATGGTAGGGCAGGATGATGCATTTTGTATGGCAGTTGCAAACCTATCCCCCTCCTCGAATAAGGCAGAGGAGACTGGATCCATCCAAGAACAAAATCCCCTGCTTCAATCTTCACTGCGGGTCGCTCTCAGTTCCCCTCTTGTTAGATGAGATCCTGGCAGTTGATAAAAGATGATAAGGGCATGGACTGTAGGGAAGACAGTTTAATCCTCTGCTTCCCTCTCACATCTTTACACTTGACACTCTTTGGAAGGGGCTATAGTATACCTGCTTCATGTGAATTTAGGAGGGCAGCAGAGATCAGGGGCGGAGAGGAACCTCCCCATGGACTTAGCCACTCGGTGTGAGGGTTTCTAATCCTGGCAGCTCTGTCTGACTCGAGAGAAGCAAGCTGCACAGGGGCTGCCCCAGTCACTCCAACACCGGACTTGACATCCCAAGGAGGAACCCTTAAATTCCCCCCTCTGTCCTTTGAGCACAGACCCCAGGGTCAGACCCCACGTTTGGTTGTGGCCCATAAATAGGAAGCATTTTCACAGAAACTGGGAACATCTAATGATGACGTGGCTGGGATTTTCTGCTCTTCAGAGTGACTTTCATGAAAAAATAACCCTACCAGCCCTCAGGGGAGCCAGAAATAGAGCATCAGTAGGACGTTAACAATAGAGAGCAGGTTGCTTGAAAGAGCCCAAACAAAGCAAAAATCTGGATGAGACGCTTGGTGCCAGATGAAACCCACAGCGGAGGTTTTCTCCTCTTCCCTCCCCACAGAAGTCCTGCAAGAGGATAGATTAGGGCATGGGCCTTTCGCTAAAGGCCTCTTTCCCCATGGTCCCATCTGAGGGACAGGTTTTATTCCCAGTCCACACCACGGATCATCTCACCTCTAGAGTCCAGCTGTTAGGTCTGGCAAGTGCTGCTCATGCAGCTTGTTTGATGAAAATGCAAACTATGGGTTAATTCACCCTGGAACCAGTCTCTGTTCCCTGATCCCAACGCAGAAGAAGCCAAGAGGAGGAAGCAAATGAGACAGACTTGCGAGGGAACAGTTGAGAGAACAGGATTTAGATCTATAATCCATGAGTTGTATGATGACAAGGGTGGCAGTGATTTTCAGGGGCTTTCAGCACCTTTGCCATATTCATCAGTGCAAGAAGGACACCCCAGCTGGATAGCAGTGTGATCTATTCAGGTCCTTAAATGGTCCCAACACCGTCATCCCCACAAATGTGAACTCTTATTCTGGGTCTCCTCCTATCTCCAGAAATGTAGGTAAAAGAAAGGGAAGGAAAAAAAAAAGGAACGGGAAGGTCTTCCAGTATCTATCCGAGGTCAATAGATTTGGCGTCACAAAGCTTCTTTAAGCATCCTCTTCCTTGGGATGTTCCCAACAGGACTGAACTACGTTTTGCCCGGTGCTGTTCACTCTGCCAGCTTGGCACCGAAGTACAGCTACCCCCTGCAAGTGCATCGTAATCATCCGGTCTTTTGCCCCATCTCGGTCTGATTCTGTCAGGCTACTGTGACCCCATAGCTAAAAAAGCCTTTTCCGGGACTTGGTATAGTTTGTAAAACTTCAGTGAGAAGCAGCTCCTGGGAGTTGAAGGAGCACAAGAGCAGGGTCACGTCCCCAGGTGCTTTCAGGTCCTCCTCTCCTCTCTCTCTACCCGCTTCCCTGTTTGACCGGGCTGCGTAATCAGCCCCCGTGCTGCCTTTGTCCCTCCTTTGCAACAGGAGCGCGAACGGCAGAAGCAGCAGGTGTAGGAGTTCAAGCACAGCATGATGCGAGAAGTACCCATTTCCTGACCCACTTTTATGCCACTCCATGTAATTTATGCCACTGCTGAAATCATGGATGAATTTGGCCCTAGGAGACCTATTTCAGCTGCACTTTAAGTGACACCTCGTGGCCAAATAGGGAAATTGCAGATGTAGGATCACTACCCGAATATAACGGAGGTCCAGACATGGGCTGCAACGTGCAAGGAGCCGATGGCTCTCTCCTGTGCCAGCTCGAGTCCAAAGCTTTCCTCCGAGGAAAGTGCTTGGTTACGTGGAAAACTAATCACAAGGCAGGATAACAAAGAAAATCAAGCGTTGCACAGAGCTTTCCCCCAGCAATCTGGTTAACACCCATCCCCTGTGGTTGGTTTTTTGTTTGTCTGCTTCTCCGCAGGGTCAGAGTTGTGCCCGTGTCTGCCTCAGTTTTTTTTTCAGGGTCTCCCTCTGCTGCACACTCATTTGGTGTCTGGGCTGCCTATTTCCTGTCCACGAAGGAAGGGATATATATATATGTATATATATATATATATACATATATATATACACACACAAGAACAAATTCAGAGAGAATGTGGCAGTCCCTTTTTGGGCGCAGCAGCAGGGCCTTTTTCTTTAAGCCCCCAAATCAAGTTAGCATCCTATCCTGACTCTTGGCACCCCTTGTCTTCCCCCCCCCAGGTCCCAGCAGCACATCCCCTCCCCTTCCATTCGCCCCGTCCTACCACGGGCACTGTCCCTGCTGTCTCCAACTCACTGCGGGGAATGAAATGAATTGTTTGTGGTCTGGGAGTAGGTGGGGAGGGGAAAGTTGGGATCGGGGGGCAGCCCCACTAGCAGTACCACTCGCCGCTCCTGCACCTCCTTCACAAAATCCTGGGTGCAACAAGGGGGATACACCCTAACCCCAGAGCAGACAATGCAACTGCTCTTCCCACTGCTCCCAGACCCCTCATTTCTTGGTTGCTCTGTGCTCTGGTTCTAAGTGTTTGCAACTTGCACCTAGCAAAGAGTGGAGTCAAGTATAAAGGGTGCAGGGAAGTGCGCAGGGCTGCTGCCGCTATAACTGAATAGAGTCGATCTTAGAGGCCTCCAAAAAAATTGAAAGCTGCCTGGGGCTGGTCTACCTGACAACACGTCACTAGGAAATCTCCTCTGAAGACTAACAGATGCTCCGCCAAAGAGAGACACGGTGGGCTCGTCCAGATGAGCATGCACGCCGCACATGCAGGCATTCCCCACACTGCTACTTTGCAGCACAGGGGAGGGGGGTTGACCCCGGGAAATCTCAGGGTCAAAAAAACCGGGGCCAAAAAGCAGCAGGGTGGCACATGTGGTGGCAGTGTGTGCTGCCTAAAACTGCCTGGCCTGCCAGAGCCATACTCCGGCTTCCTGCTGCAGGAGCACTGCAGCTGCAGCTCCTGACGGCCCCCAGGACCCCACGTAAGGCTGTTGGGGCCAGCACTGTTGCTGTCCCCAAAGCCTCCCAGCCCTCCTGGGGTAACACATGGCATGGGCGTTCCCCAGGGACAAGTAGCAGTGGCACAAAGTGTTTGGTTGGTTTTTTAACACTTGCAGAGTCAGCACAAAAGAACGCCCCAGCCCTGCATCGGCACGCAAAAAAGCCACCTAATAAGCTAACATGTGAAGAACCAAAACACCAATTAACATTCAATTAGCTAGAGAAAAAAAAATCAGAAAAATGACTGAAATAGTATTAATAATCATCTTATTGTACCACCTGCCATTGACTGTGGCTCTACACTTGACGGAGAGATTACACATTTCAAAGTGTGATGATAGAGTGAGCGCAGAAGCTCGGTTATTTTCATTACACTTTTCCCACACTGTTTCTAACCTGCCCTTTTGAGACTGCAACATCACCAGCGTGTAATTTAGAAAAATTAGGTTTCACAAAGAAGAAAAGAAGAAAAAAAAAAGAAGAAAACATGGGAAGAAACAAAAAGAAAAGAAAAGAGTATCCAATGTTTGTGCATGAACTCAAAGAGCCCCATACCAACACATGTATGGAGCCGCCTAGTCGGAGCCAGCAAAGAGAGCTGGTCGAAGGCGATGCCTGTATGCTGGACATGACTCCACTGAAGTCAAGCTGGTTGACTGCAGCTGAGGATCTGGTCACCGTCTACCTTAGCCCATGAATCCCACCACCTTCATCCTCCTCTCCCCAGACTCCTGCTTACCAGTGCCTCTCCTCTGCCTCGTTGCATCTCTTTTGTTCCTGCTACTTAGTTTCTTCCTGCAACCATTGCATTGGGTTGAACTATGACCGTTTTGCATGGGTGCTGGGTGGATGACAGAAGCTCCATTTTCTATCCTTATCAGCTGCTCTTACTCAGCTGGGAAGCACAGTGGCCAGACGGCTGGACTGCGGTGTCCTTAAAAACATCCCATTATGGGCCTGATCTTCCTCCCGTGCCAGTTCAACACCAGCTTCAGGGGATTAACTCCCAATTTATAGCACCACAATGAACCCAACCCCATCCCAATATCTACCTGTTCCATTTACCCTCCCACCACCTTCATCCTCCTCTCTCCAGACTCCTAGAGACTCCTGGAGTCACAAGGAAGACTCTTTAGTCCATAGGGCCAACAATGTGGTTCTGCTGGTTAAGCCCAGGATACTCTTATCTTTCTAATACAAGGAAGGCCTTACATAGGTTTGCTTGACAGTGATGTCATTTACTGCAGCCCGGCTCCTTTCCCTTCCTTTAAAACTCCAATGTAAAAAATCCATCTGGATAGCCTAAGTCACAGGAAGAAGAGACGGAAAGATAGATTACATCAGACCTCTGCAGAACTATTTTATGTCCAGTGGTTGCACTTACTTTGATGGGCACAGAGTGGTACTTATGTGCTTTGCTGCCAAACAGAATTCTTTATTATCCGCTCTCCTTGCTCCTTCTCTCAATAAACCCACTTTAAACAAAAATGAAAAGCCCTTTAAGTGGATTGGGCATACTGCCATTTTTCTTGCCTTCTCTTCCTCCATTGCACGCAGCATCCCAGCTCCACGCTGTGCCCTCTTGTCATCCTATCAAGACGGTGCTGAGAGGCCTTCCATCTCTCTGCCTGATAAAGAAGGACACTAGCAGAAGGACATCTGAAATCCCTTACTGAAAGTAGTTTGGCTTTCTAGAAAAACCTGGTCCAGAGCAACAGACCAACCTCTTGCCTAGACAGCCAAGCACACCTGGTCGATAGGAGTGGTTCATTCAGGCTATCGGGAGGTGGTGGGAACAGAAGTGCACATAATAATGCAGTTTTCAGGCTAGACTTTTATAAAACAAACCAGAACATGTATTCTATAGCAGTGGTTCCCAACCTTTTTATACCATGGCCCGGCAGGAGCAGGACAGGGCACGCGGAGCCGGCTGCCTCCCTCCCGGGGCTGCCCTGCCACACAGCTTTAACAGACAGACGGGGGTCTAAGCGGGGGGCTCGTGCCATGACCCAGCAGCCAACCCACCGCAGCCCAGTGCCAGGCCACAACCCGGGAGTTGGGAACCTCTGCTCTATAGCATGAGCATGGCTATGAGATGGATGATTTCTTACCAGAGTCCTGACTTTATACCCAAAATTACAACCCACGCTCCTGAAACCTTTTCAGCAATCCTTAATCAGAAAGAAAAACAGCAAAGATGTGTTCCCATTAAAACCCATTGCTTATGTAATGAAAATCATCCCAGTGAGTTTCTTTTGCCCTTTTAAACAATGCACTCTCTTTTTTTTCCCCTCTAAAAAAAGGGAAAGAGCCCTTCGTTTTCTTTTTTTCTTCTCCCCTCCTTCCTCTGCACACACGAGCTTACTCATCTCTGGTCAAGGTGAAGTCACAAAGCAGCAGAGGAAATTCTCTGCCAGTTCACACGGCTGTAATGGATGAAGTAATTTCTGCTCAGAAACAAGTTGCCTGCAGCAAGCATCTTGCTAAGTGGGCGCATGTGTCTCAGCACTGCACCATCCCACGCCAATGCCCTAGAACTTGTGTCATTAGCTTTTCCAGCATTTTACTTATCAAGTTATGGAGGTCCTGGTTGCTAGACCACAATCAAGTACCATGGAAGAGAGTTAAGGAAGTTGGAGGATGGTGATACACTAGGTAGACAAAACTGTCGCACACAACCGCGCTCAGAAGTAGCGGTGGGTGAGGAGCATGATGCGTCTGAATAAAGAAAAGGTTGCCAATGCTCTTCCTGCCTGACACAAGTCCGGCAACAATGAGATGGTCAAGGGATGTGGCTACAGCTCTGCGCAGCAGAGACTACAAGCGACTGTGGTCTCACTGCAGCCTGGGAAACAGTCTTGGTCCAGGTCTTGCTGGAGAGATGTCTCCCCACAAAGTGCACTTCCACCAGGATACGCAGGCTGCTCAACGCCGCACCTACCAGAAACGCTTAAGGCACACAATAATAGTAATGAATCTTTAGCTTCCCAAGGCAAAGAGCCATCTGTATGAGACATAAAGCGATAGGAAGAGGCCAAATTATTTGCCTAATGTCCATAATGCACGCTATATATAACGTGTATGTATGATCATTATTACAGCAGACAGAAAGAGGCGGCTCATTATTGTCAATTGGCTGAATTCATCAAACTTCCCAGCTAATCAAGGACTTTATGAAGTAAATTAACATCTTGCCCAAACTAAATACGGAAACCAAAAAAAAAGTAAAAGCAAGACCAAATCCAAAGAGCCTCTATAATACCGGTCTTTCAAGCTCGACATGGGTTATAACACACATGCCTGCACAGACGCATATGTCTCAGGATTTCATTTGCCTTTTTTGCCTTTATTTTTCTACAAATGATGCAAAAGTTTTTGGTGTATGAAAAGCATAGGCTGGACACTCAACAGCTTCAGTTGTCAAAAACCTAACCAAATAGCAAGAGGTCTTCTGTTTGTCCATGCTGGCAAATTGGACTGAAGGGTGCGCAGATGTGTATCTGAATGTGCCTTCACTTCCTGAAGCACCTAGGAGGAAATCTAGTGCTCAGAGACCTGCCGCCTTACCTAGCCACTGGAGAGTTAGCGGTCACTGAACCCTTCCCAGCCAAATCACAGCACAGGATTTGAATTGCTTCGACAAGCTCTCTGATAGTCTCTGATGGATGTCTTTGTGCATTGACTCTTTGGTTTTCATCCCCTTGCCTTTAATATTTTTCCATTTAGTTCTGCTGGGAGAGTTAAGATTTTTACTGCCCCTTCCAGCATGAGTACGTGAGGTTTTGCATTAGGTGTATCTAAACTGAGGCAACGGGATCGGAGAATACGGACTCTTGTTGGAGGTCTGACAATGGCGTGTTTCTACTTCCTATGCAGTCTTTCTTTTGGTGATAAAAAAACTCCTGGTTCAAACTCAGCCGTTGCATAACTTTAAAACTCAGTTGACTCACAGGACCAAATGCTCAGCGGGTACAAGTTGGCATAGTTCCACCACAACCAATGAAGCTACAACAATTGGTGAAAATTGAGGATCTTGCCCACAGGGCCAAGAAGACCAAGGCTCAATAGCTTTGGCCATTTAATTCCAGATACAGTATTTACAGAGATCCAGTAACACATGACAAAATGCAATGGTCCCTAAAGAGTAGCTGCTCTTGAAATCAGTAACCAAGAATCTTCCATCTTCTTCTCAAGAGTTCGTATACAAAAGGAGCATAAATGCCTAAATTAAGCAGAACATTTTTGATCCAGAAAGGGATAAGAGTACACCAGCACAAGCTAAAAAACATCATCCAACTCTTGTTCTTCTCATTTCTATCTATGCCTCCAAAACATCCCTACGATTTTTACCCCCCAAACAGAAGAGTGGTTTTGGAGTTGTACCAAGCATTCTTGGGCAGAAATCTCTCGTGTTGATCCAAGGGATCACTACAACAACCCTTCGTTTTATGGTCAGGGTATTTGCCTCTGTCATTCGTGAGATCTCGTTACTGTTTATTTTCAGTGTACTGTGCTTATTTTACTATTTGCATTATGTACACAATCTGCTTCAAGACAGATTGGGACTTGCTACAAATGGTGTCTCAATAATTTAATAAACTAAGTGAAATATCACAAGTGAAAGTAGCCAAACAGTGGGAGCAGATGGGTTTCTCTGAATATCAGAAATGCTCTTACTGTATCCATTGCCATGCCTTTCAAATTGCGGAAGTAACTGCATCTCTGTATTAAAATCTCATCTGTATTAGGCTAGTTAACAAGCAGTTCCTGCTATTGAAATACATTTATTGGGAAATAACTGGTGTTAGCAGCTGATTTTACAAGCTGTCTTAAACCCAGAATAAATCATTCAATACTTGGCTCATGTAAGAAAGAGTCTGAAAAAGCCAGTGCATAGATAAAATGCACTGAAGAGGGAAATCAGCCAATACGTCTACTGATAATTTGTCTAGAGTCAAATGCTAGAAGCAGGTACAGGGGGACTGGACCTGATGAGCTACAAGGTCCCCTCCAGCCCCTGACAATCAATCAATCTCTGAACCTAACACTTCTATACAACACTGAAAAATGGTGCAAACATACTCTTAATGAATGACATGCATCCAGACCATTTTCTAACGTATATATTTTTCAATACACTTTTAAGAAGGAAAATGAGTGATTCATTTAACCAGGCTATGTCAAACAGATTTTCATGTTCACATTCAGCTGAGCCCTGTTCATTCATGAGCATATTATCCTGGAAATAGTACAGAACTAATTGTCTGACAAAGTAATTGTGCCATAGTTTTTAGAGCAGAAAATTTCAAGAAGATTTAGTACTCAGCCAATACAACTATTAAGTAATCACCATTAGATGTTATTCAGGAAAATAAATGCATTTGAAATTAGCTATGAAATATTATGGAGATCATCAGCCTCAACTGAAAGATTTAGGTTTTTTTGTCTGCGCACAGGAAATTCATTTAACATCTCTCTAATTTGTCTTCTTTGAAAGACTCTGTTAGTAAAGAATCCAATTTGTTTCAGATTCAGCTAGGTAATAATCAGAACATATTTACTTCATCCTCATACAGCAGTATGTAAAGGAGTAGCATACATGCTGAAAGTCCCTGAGATCCACCTCCCACAGAGGGAAATTACAGAAAATGAACATTTCCTGCTCTCAGACCCACGCTCTTCCACCGCGCGGACCAGCACCTCGTTTCGACCAGGATTCAGACACTTTCACTCTGGCTGAGTTGTGCCTTGCTCCTGAAATCTTTCCATCCCTCTCAAATAGGAACGGGCCATTCAGCGTGGGTCAAGACAGCCGAATCTGACCTGGAGCTAGGCACAGACCATGCCGCTGCAGACAGCGCCGTTCACAGGATGGGTGTGGAGGGGCTAACCCTGCAGTCTGCATCCGAGCAAACAAATCCCGGGCTTCACAAGGAGGTTTTTCCCCCTGGGAAGCTTTGGAGGATCGGGAGCCACACATTTTTGGGAGGGTCTGGCCTCCAGCAGCTCCCTTTGTTTTCCATAGGGGATCCCAAGTGCTGCTGCTATTTGGAAGTCTGGCCAGAAGTGCAAAAGGAGCAAAGAAAACCACCTCCAGCAAGTTGAAAATCACAATCTAAGGGACACCAGGTTGATTGAAATCCCATCCACACAGACCGGACGGAAACATCCCAGTGAAGCTGACCCTGAGCCTGTAGACCCAAGGGGGACTTCCGAATATACAGCAATCCGTATGAATGCAGCGTGACAAATGAATGCTCGATAAAACACACCTGGAGTTTGCATGGGAGCTACTTGATAATCTCCTAAAAGGATTCAGCAATATTGACAAATCCAACAGGAAATGAATGCCTGCATCCCCAGTGTGATTATAGCCCCATCTGAAATGTGGGCTGGTGACTCACTATCACTTATAAAAATACAGTGCTCCTTTTATAGCCACCTGCAAACAATATCTAAGAAACACATGGGGCTCCACGATGCTGCCCTGGTGAATATGTGTATTTTTTAATCTGCCTAGTGGAAAGCTAGTGCCGGTTCAATTTGAGTTACCGACGTGGCACCTATGCCTGGTTCATCAGCGAACTGTGGGGAAGTTATTCAGTGGATTCAGCCCCCTCTGACTAGAGAAAAACTTCAGCATGGTTCAGTCCAGCCTAACCTCCAGCTCAGACAGACATCACCCCCTCTTCTGAAGATGGGTACTTCCCCAACATACCCCCGGGAGGGCTGGGCAAGCCAGAGAGATGCCCTATTCGACTGAAGTCACAAGCGCTCAAACACACACCCTTGTAGAGAAAGAAATTTAGCCGGGTTGTTTAATTTCATGGGCTGAGAAATAGGAGAAATCAGTGTACAAAAGGCCAAGCCCCTGCTAAATCTGTCCCACTTGAGACAGGAATGTGCATGCATCCTTCAGAGTGTGGGAGACATGCCGATTCCCAGCCGAACACTTAAGAAACTGTGTTTTTATACTGGTTCGGTGTGCACAAAAAAGCATCCATCTCCCAGCTCTGGGGAGGCTCCCGGGCAGCCCGCACTTACGGGTGGTGTTGTATTTGATCCCGTTGAAGAACTCCGGGCAGGGTCTCTCCACCAGTTCCCCAGCCACGGTCTTGGGCCAGCAGGTCCCGATCTGATCCGTGGTGGCATTGCAATAGGGACCTTCGCAGGAAAAGATAAAAAGGAGAGAAGCGATTGAGCGAGCCTGAAGCGACATCACCTACATCACAAAGCAGAGTGTGATTTTAAAAACTGTTTAACCCAAAGGCTTTTCCAACCCCCCCTTCCCCCCATCCCCATCCCCTAGGCTAATGCCTCCTACCATCAAAGCCCAGGAAGGGGACAGAGGAACTCTCAAAAAAAGTATCCTGCAAATGGTCCAGCAGGCTGCAGTTAGCATCAAATTCGTCTATGATGAACTGCGATATGGTCACATCCATTATTCCCCCGGGGGCTGTGGGGAGCTGATCGGCCTTGCTCCTTCTCTGGGTTCGTTCTTTGCTTTGTTCCTCTTTGTCGGGGGTGGGGGGGAAATTAAAAAAAAAGCAATCAAAATCGGAGACGCTCTGCACTCATGTGTGAGGCTCTCTCCGTCTCGGTCTCTGTGAGCTGCCGGGTGGGTGTGTGGGCTGCAATCCTGCGTCTGTCTGTGCAGTGAAATCCTCTGAGCGCGTCTCCTTTAAAACAGCCACCCAGTAACCAATAGGATAGTGGCAAGCACAGAGTAAGGGGCTTGCCTTTCTCAGCTGGCTCCCCCCACCCCGTCTTCCTCTCACCCAGTCCAGCAGCTCTCCAAGTTCCTTTTCACATCCACAGCCCTTCGCATCCACCCTCCCCCTCCGCCGTAGATCATCAGCTGCAATTGCCTTGATCATCATCCCTGCTGCAAGACTAGTTAATGCAGATGAAAGCAAGGAGGAAAACTCCAAAGGAAAGCGCCAGGATGAATTGAAACACCTGCGCTCACCTGGAAGAAAAGCAATTCCTGCCTGGCGCTGCGGACTGGGCAAAGGGCGCACAGACTGGGATGCTCGGGGGGGCGGCATGGAGAGGCTGGGCAAAGGTTGGATTAGCTGCAGGCCTGGAGGGGCAGGAGCGAATAGCTGTTGGCAGGGGGTGGATCTGGAAGTATCGGGATGAAAAGGATCCGGAGGAGAGACCAAGAAAAGGCTGGGGAGGAGGCAGGGCCGGATGATGGCACAGGCAAACCAGGCACATGCCTAGGGTCCTAGGTGAAGAAGGGCCCAGTTGTGCTTGTTTTACATATGTTTTGAGTGAAAAAAAGTGATATAAAAATTTCATTTTCAGCTGGGGGGCCACAAGGTTGTTTGCCTAGGGCTCATCCAGCTCTGGGAGGAGGCAGACAAAAGACCAGTGAAGGCAGAGGTGCCAAAGGGCCAGAAGTTGGATCTGGGAAAGGTAGGGCCCAGAGAGGGAACACCTGGAGGACAGGGAGAAGCAGGTGGCATGGGAAATTGTGGGTGAAAGATCCACCTAAGCCTCAGGACAGGGCAGACAGCAAACATCAGAGAGATCAGGAGAGGGAGCAATGACTGGGAAGGAGGGGATGGCAGTGAGGAAGAAGGAGCAGCAACAAGCAAGGCAGGAGAGGATGAGAGGGGTCAGAGGAAGAAGGAAAAGGAAAGGTAAGGATCCAGAATGAGTCGGAGCCAGAGCACAGGGTGGTGTGAGAAAATCTGGTGAGAGGAGGACAACTTGGGAGATAAAATCCCCAGTGGAAAAGGGACAAGACAAGAAGAGCCTAGGAGGCAATTTGGAGGGACACCACCATGAAGACTGAGGCAGGAATATCAAGCCTGGACGGCTTGTTGGAAGATGCATTTTACTCCAACACAGATTACTGGCCTTTGTACAGGGTAATGCGTGAAAGTCTGCTGTCCACAATAAGCAGAGGGTCAGCATCGCTGGTCTAATGATCCCTTCTAGATTTAAACTGTATGAAGTCAGGAGAAGTCTTAGATCAGGCATTTGGGCAGGTGGGCTTGGAAGTCTAATTACCGGGACAAGGGATTCAGAGATAAGAGGCAGATTGGCACGAGACAGGCTATGTCCATGTGACATGAGAGCAGATATGAAAATGCAGCCGCCCCAGGGAAGGGCAGCACGTAGGCTATGAACACAATGTATTGCATTCAATACAATGCATTCAATACTTCAATACTGCGTTCAGTACAATGCATTGAGTACTTCAATACTACAATGCACTCAATACTTCAATATTGCATTCAGTACAATGCATTCAATATTACAAAGCATTCAATACTTCAATACTGCGTTCAGTACAATGCATTCAGTACTTCAATACTACAATGCACTCAATACTTCAATACTGCATTCAGTACAATGCATTCAATATTACAATGCATTCAATACTTCAATACTGCGTTCAGTACAATGCATTCAATACTTCAGAGTGTGCAGAGGTCCCAACTCTTCCGCTCTTGACCTGTGTTAAGACATATCAGTACCAAACCCCTCCAAAACAATACAGCATATTTCCAGTGAGACCCCCGTTCCCTTCCATCTGCCCAAACCCTCCCTCTGCTCCTGTTCAAGATTGCAGGGCTTCGTCCCCTTCGTTCTCCTTAAAGAAGTGTCACAGTCCAAGAAAGGGATGGAAATGAAAGGCAGGTGAGAAGCAAGTTGCTAGGTTATAAAGGCAATGGACTGATACAACATACTGTAAGTAAAGCCAGGCGGGAACATGTTCTCCCATCTGTTTGCAAGATTTCACAAATGTTCCCATTCTGCATCAGGATAAAAATAGGACCATTCACATTTTTGGGGGGGGAGAGAAACCAGAAACAGAGGGGAAACCCACTCTTGAAGGGAAAATACCTTGGTATTTAAAGCACTCAGTTGGGATATGGGAGAACAGGGTTAAAGTCCCTGCTGTTTCTTTCAGAGAAGGGACTTGAATCTGGTTCCTCCATAGCCCCATATGAGCAGTACCCTAAGCCCTGGGGTACTGGCTACTCTGGGGTGCATACGCACACGGCTTCTTTTTCCCTGGTTTTGATCAAAAATCCTGTCCCGCAGCTGAGTAATATTCCCTGCTAAAGTTTCACTGAAGCTAGTACCGTCCCCCAGAATGGTTTCAGTCTGAACTGGTGCTGTCCAAAGACAAATAACAGTCTCAGAAAAATTCCCAACCAGCTCTAGCCAGAATGACACTGATCTGCACATCTGGACAAGGAAGGACTTTTCCCCCTAAATCAGACTGACATGAACAGTGGGGATTTTGCCATCTTCTGAATCGTGGTACCGGGTCCTTTCTCCAGAATCTCCCAAGTGTATATTAAACAACTTCCCTAATATTGCAGTGGCCGGACATCCAGTCCTACACCCCTCATTGCAAAAGGCCAGGTTGGAGAGCCTATTGGTATCACTTGTGGAGGTGGAATGAGACCCTCATTGATGCATTGCTGGGCTTTGAGGATAAAACCCTATTGGGCATTGCTGGGTTGTCAAAGTGATTTGAGCAAGGACTGGAAATGGTTGTAAATCAGAGAGGGTTTAACTAAGTCTCTGTGCTGAATGCCATCCGCACTTTGATGCCATACTCCTGTCTCTGTAACCGCAGGCGTTGGAGCAGCATCACAGAAAATGCTATTACAATGCCCAGCCCCTCGAAAAGCAGGGCATCTCAAAGAGGACGCATTACTGATTCTTGCCCCTCAAGCAAGACATCTCTCAACCGGTTCATTTTCCCAGCTACAGTGCCTGCAGAGGAGAGCATGTGTTTCTAGGTATGAGGGGCAAGCTAGCAATTTTGCAAGGGAACAATGTCGATTAATGAATAGATTGGTGTTTGAGTCCCTCCCCCAGCATTTTCTCTGCCTTGGCTATTTATATTTAAATCTCTGTCTGTCTCTCCGGCAGTCGAACCAAAAGCCCATATCAGGGCTCTGAACACAAGGCACCTGACTCTTTGGACCAATTTTTAACTCACCAGCAACACACCATTCATCTCCCCCACCATTTTCTTCAGCTGAAACTATTTCAGAAATGCTGAAACACTTAATTCCACTACTTCCAAAATAAATGTCCCAAATTTCCACTCCGAAGCAATGTTTCACTTTGAAATCTACCTTCCTAGAAATGAAATAAAACACCCTGCTCAGCCTGAACCAAATTTTGCAGAGGGTTTATTTGATGTCAGGAACAAAATTGAAAACAAACAAAAAAAATTAAATCAACACAAAAATCATTTCTTTCCCTTGATTTTTCAGGTCAGCTGCCACCCCCCCCCCAAAAAACAAAACCCAACAAGTGTCTGCACAGCTTCCTAAGGTCCTACTGGAATTCAAACCAATAAATGGTAAGAGAAAGAGGTAAAGAAACAGCAAATTAACCATCCAGAGGTAAAGCTGGAAGAAGGTAGCCTCGATGCACAAGTCAGCACCCTGATGTGAACATCCCAAATCACTTCTAACCGGGTTTCTTATCTAAAAACTGTTTTTGGATAGCTGCCCAAGGTCCAGCCCACCATTGGGCCTGGATGACCCTGATCATTTCCATCTGACTCTTTCAGCGTCAAACACGCCTACAAGAACGCACCAAAGCAAATTCAATTACACGTCGGACTCAATTGAGTTATTTAACTGTTGTCACCAATTTAGAGGGAGCGAGAAGCTGCTGACACAGCACCGCTGCACAGTGCATCTGACACCCGCACCACGGTTATTGAGAACACACGGGTTTCTAGGAAACAGTCCTGCCCTCGTAATTATGCATCAGCCAATGCAAGTTTGCGTTGCTTGTGCCCCAAACTGGAAAAGACTATGGAGACACAACAGTTAAGGCGGTGGCTATGTGTACATGTAACAATTTAGAAAAGCAACCCGGCATACAGAAGTATGGAAGTCGAGATGAAGGGCAGGTGGATAAATAACCAGACACACTTAACTAGTCTCTTAGCTAGGAGGCGCACGTCTAAACTATAAGAATGCATATTCTAACACTAACCTTAACTTAGACCTCAGCATCATGCACCAGACTAAATGAGAACCCCTGTTGCATACTCTTGCATTTCTAATGTAACGTACAGCTCTTACACCTTCCAGCCCCTGTGGTCTACTGATTCAACCACGCAGAGTCTTTCCACTCACTCACCCACTATACCTAAATATGGCAAGATCTTACCGTTTGCCCAAAGACTGAGCTTCCAGTCCACCAAAAAGAGATCACAACATGCAACATTTTATTCTCTATACTGAGTGTGTCGACAGAGGCACTAACTGCACAGTAGACTAATTGTACTGTGCATTAGCGCATCATGGCAAAAACCATGCGAATGGGCTAATGTGCAGTAGAATTAGTCCACTATGCATTAGCGTCGCTAAAAAGGTATGCACCAGCACTGCTGCGCAGTAATGCCAGTTATTGCACATTGTTATTATAGTTACTCAACATGCAGTGCATTAATGCGCGCGGAGAAGTCAAAAAACTCTAGCTTACCCCATACGCTATCAGGCAGCAAACCCAATTTGCCCCTTCCAGCATCCAATATAAATATCTGCATATATCTTCCCTCTTTCTTCTCCCACTCAAAGACAGATACACCTGTACTCCATACACATATGTTGCCTTTCTCTCAACCCATTCACATACACAGCATAAGTGGCAAACTTGAAAGTACGTCATTCATAAAAAGACACTAGCCAGAATACTTGAATTACTAAAGACGACTTGTTCTAATGTCAGATGTTCTCAATGATTTCCAAAACTGAAATAGGTGTATTTTTAACAGAAGTTGATGAGATGCTGGAGAGGGAAGCGTTTTTTAAATGGGACTTTACAGGTTTATGAACTATGCGTGCATTTGGATGATAACCTTTGTTTGGTTGTTCTTTTCCTTCCTCTTAAACAAACTGGTTCCTTCACAAGTAACAAGGAAGATTTTTTATAAAAGGGTACAACTGGAAGTTAGGTATCTAACCCACTTTTGAAAATCTCCTCCACCGGTCCCTTCTGGTATCATGAAATGCAGAGCTAATTAGGTCTCATCTTAAAGGCAGTGGGAATACACACTGGAGTGGCAATTCATTCATAGATTGCTAGGGGCTGGAAGGGACCTTGCAGACCATCGGGTCCCGCCAATGCTAATGATAGCATCCAACTCTTTCCAAAAACTGTTATTTTACCAGCTTGCTTCTGCACTGCTGGTGGCACTGCAGATAGGAGTCCAGGATTGATCATTATTGTAGACTCAAGTGAAGGATTTGTCCTGGATTCTTGCTTCAGAACAGCCAGCAGTAAGCGCCGTGAGCTCAAAGTAATTTTCCGGTTAGACTTGATACAAAACATGAGTCCTGAACTTGAAGGCACATAGGACACCTTGATGGTAAAGCATAGGGGTGTCAATCTCATGCACTCCTTTGGCCCAGATGCAGACCACAGGGCTCCTTGCAGGCTGGATCCAGATGTGGTAGTGGGACAAGAAGCGATGACCGCAGGGGTTAGCACAGCCATCACTCATTCTCTGTCCCCCTCTGTATGCCAGACGTAGGTGGTGCTCCCTGCCCTGCTTACCCCAGCTCCTGTAGGATCCTCACGGGCTGGACAACACAGCTTGGCAGGACATAATATGACACCCCTGGTAGGATAGAAAGCACTCAGACACCACAATGAGGGGCACCACGTAGGAGTCTGCGGAGGGCAGCACACCAAGCACATCTATAATTGAAACATCAGACAACGCTTACACAGGGCCACACTCTGATACTTTTTGCAATGATGATTAGTACCATCTTCCAGAAGTCTACCCTTCGAAGTAAACAGAATGACACGTCCAATACAGTACAATCCATTTAATCCAAATCTGTTTCTTAGATTCATTCATGTGCAGGGGGAAGGCAACACATAATGTGCAGAGTTGCAAATGTTGTAATTTAAAGATAGATGGATATTAAATGTCAGTAAATACAGCTCTCTGTGTTTCAGCGGACTGGATCTTTTCTTTTTTTTTGTTAAGAAAAGACAAGTTCTTTACCATCACAACTGAAATATGACTGTAGCATGCAAGGCAAACATCAAAAGGCAGATTTGTCGTGATGACTCCACAGCTTCGCTGATGTTAGAAAATATTTACTGCGGGTGTAAAAAGATTCTAATAGCATAAATAATATATGGCTTCTAACTACATACTGATATATTTTATCCAGAGCATTAATACACTTGTCATTCTCTACAGCTATAAAAGCTATACAAGCGAATCATATGACATGAGGCAAACAATGAGACATTGCAGGAGGATTATAAGAATGCACTGAAAAAAACAACACAACCGCCCTGACACATTGGTGAAGTGCCAAGATTTTTTTTTTTAAGGATGCTTTAAATGAACATGCAAAAAAAAAAGAGAAAGAGAGAGAAAAATATGCTGTAAAAGAACAGCCAAAGCCATCCCAATTGAATGTTTATGCATTTATATAGTGGCATCAGCAAGGTAAGATCCATGTGGACCTATATAAAAAAAAGGACCCAGACCCTCAGCCAATGTAATTGTGATTTATATGAGCTGAAGTCTGCTCTGAAGTGTAAAATATATCTATGCAACAAATCAAAGAGAAGTTACAGCAAGTGATGGAGCCCAAATGGTTAGTACATGTCTTATTAGCTCTACTGCGGTTTTTTTTAGCAGTAGCAGCTTTACACCCCCTGCTCTTGTGCCCAGTGCACTGAAAATGATAGTTATGTCTCTGCAATCCAAACAGGCAAGACAGGCGTAGAATAGCGGAGGGAGCAGAGAGGTGAAATGACTTGCTCAAGGCCACACAGCCAGTCAGTGGCAGCGCTGGGAAGAGACCCAGAGCATCCCTCGTTCTCACCCACTACGCTGCCCACAGATGCATGTCACCTTGCAACCTCTCTTGTGGCAGAACTGTCCTGCCACCATCTCTATCTACGTGAGCCTGTACGTGTGCATCAGTGATGGAAACAAAACAAATTGACTGTAAAATGAAAAGTGCCCCATTGAGCTCCGAATGTGGAAATGCCGGCAACACACTGAGATGTGCTCAGAGATTCTGCTTGCTACATTTTATATAATTAAGTGTGTTTTTTAATAACAACAGATAAAAGGGGAGCACCAGATAACAGACCTATTTCCTCAGCAATAGCCAGCTGCGTATTATAAGGACTCAGGGGCAGCTGGAGGCAGCAAAGAAAATTTTTGGAGATTAAATAGGGGGAAAAAAACACACCCGCAGCTATATCAATTTTTGATAAAATAAGCTGGTTGTTCTCAATGCATCTCTCTTGCAGCTGTGTAGGAGCTGATCAGGCTGGAGGAAAAGCTGGATAAATGTAATGTATGGGGTAGACAACACCATAGAGGCGGCAGTACTGAGAACATTAACGAAGGACCTAATTACCACCCCCTGAATGGGACCAGGTAGGCAATTAAAAACAGCAGTCTAGGCAGAGTGGGAGCATGTCAAAGGGCATTTGTGGCCAAGTGTGACAGCAGTCTTTTTTCAGTCCCCAACTCTGTCTTTACAATTTTGGGGCTCACCCCTCTTGGGACAATGTATACCCAGGTTTGGGAGCATTAGTCTGTCTCCTTTGACACCAGAGACACCCAGTCCCTTAAGGCTAAGATAGCTGCTGTGCTCACTCTGGATATGTATCTTACTTAGATTAATTTAGGGTTAGGTCGATGACCTAAGTGGCAAGCTGTTCGCATATTTGGGGAGGTTAGATAGGGCAAAAAATGGCCAACTGATCTAACCTAGTTCACCCACATGTGGACCTTACACCTATATTAACCTCATTAGAGTTAGGCTGACCTTAGTGGTAATCTGTACAGAAGTTCGGGAAGGTTAGATTGGGCAAAAACTGGCTGGCCTGACTTCAGTTCAACTAGACGGTGAGCTAGTCAGACTGAGCTAACCCATGCCCAGCTTAACCCAACGTGTAGCAGCACAGCCATAGACAGATAACCCCCTGCACAACTGCTGCCCTCTCCCTCCCATTCACCCCAACTTACTTAGCTCATGTTCCCAGCATGGCTCCCAGCACCGGAGAATGTGTGCACACGTGGGACCTGATGTACAATCACCCAGCTTAAAGTGGGCCGTGTGATTGTAGGAACACATGTACATGTTTGCAGCACAGAAAACCCAGGTGCTTGCCCCAGCCCTGGGGCTGTGCTTTTCCTGCTCTCCTCTCCCACCCTGACAAGACTACCTTGATCACCCCAGATGGACAGCCATCTCCCCGCATGGACCCACCAGTCCCCCCCAAACCCACCAACACCCCCCTGCAAACCCACTAGCTCCCCCCAATCCTGCCTGCCCCTCTCCCCACCCTGACTTACTTTGGACTCCCAACACTGATGAAAATCTGTACACCCGACACGCCATCTACAATCACGTTGCTCCAAGTGGCGTGATGTAGATCAGCTTCGGGGAATGTCTGTGTGTAGTTTCTGTCTTACTACCGAGGCAAGTCTGTGGCCAACCTTTTCCTCTGCAGGTATCGGATGTGGTTTTGCTCCTTACTCCACTGCCTTCTTGTGGGTTCTTGCAGAAAGGGGAAGATCTGGACCTGAGCCATTGGCACTAGGGTGATAAAGCTTTTATAGGGAAAAGGGGGGGGTTCAAATCGGAAGCAAAATAGAGGAGATCCTCCAGGCGATGGAATCCAATCCCATGCTCTTGTAGGCAGCCACATCCTCTAATCAAGTGACCACATAATTTATCAAGCATGACGTGGGGGGGGGGAATAGGAAGGGGGGAGGCTGTGGTTTGCATCCCCGAGCCATTGCTAGGATTGCTAACCACAATCATTAACAAATAATGAGGTTTTTAAAAAATAAATGCTGGTAGATTTTTTTTTTCTCCCTCTGTTTTCTCTACCTTCCAGCTGCCCCGGGGTCATGTTTGCAAGCTTTCTCTTGCCTGTCATGAGGGCTAGAAGTTGGCTTGTTTCATAACGAATGCCAAGGGTCTCATGCAATCTCTTGATTCAAGCAGCTGAGACTTTTTAAAAGGCATTAAAAAATCACGACGCTTGTGATAAAAATCACAAGAGCGGAGAACACTGAATGTGGAGCAGTCTAATTTATCTCAGAGAAGTGACAAAAAAGGTCAGTGGAAAATATCTTTGTGAGTCAAAGGTAACAATTATCTTCCACCGGAATGGCTTAACGGTATCTAGAGTAGGGATATGTTCCATTAAAAGCAAGGAAAACCTGCTATCCATTTGAATATTGTCTACCGCTAATTATAAATGGTGAGGTTTTCTGAAATATTTCTCAGATGCACACATGCTCTGAATCAAGCATATACCATTTATAGTCTAGGAGATACAAAATGAACCTGCTGGCATTATCTCACCGTGTTTTTTTATACACTATGTAGAAAAGAAAACACACTATAAGACTTTAGATAATTAAAGGGGGCTCATCTTACAGTCATATACTGGAAAAGCTCTTCTTGTCTGATGTTACCATAACAGGCTATTAAAAAGGGAAAAGAGTAAAAGTCCAACTCCCTTATCACTATTATTTTTCTGCATTTCTCCAAGCCGAGACAATGAAAACCAGTGATGGCAATTTCCTTTGCATTCACTGTCAGCTTCCCTTTCAGGTTCTTCGATATTAGTTCAACTGAGCATTGAAGTTCATGTCTAAAGTTAAGCCGGTGTATAAGTTCCCCTGACTTCAAAACTTAAGCTATGGGGAGCAGCTAAATTGTGGGCCTGAGTGCTGCAGGGTTTGGGTTGAAAATACACACAACATTTGCTGGAAAACAGTGGTTTTAATTGGACTTAAATTGCTCTTCCAGTAAGCTATCTAGAGCCTTCAATTTCTAAATGTACATTTGGAGCCAGCTACAAATTGACTGAGTTCCTTTAATGAATGTAAAACAAAACAAAACGGATCATTACCGAACAGTAAACAGCTTAATGCTTCATTGCATTTCTATAACTCAGAGCCTACAATTTTATTTAGTGCTTAGGCCTGGAGGGCCAGACCCACACCCAACACACCAACCAAGTACAACAGTCTCCTTACCTGGGGAGGGAGAATGAAGTACAAAAGAATCTGCCAGAGTCACGGCTGAATGCTGACCACAGAAAATCACTGAATCACAGAAATGAGGGTTGAAGGGACCTCAGGAGGTCACATCTAGTCCAATCCCCTGCTCAAAGTAGGACCAGCCCCAACACGATCATCCCCAAGCAGGGCTCTGTAGAGCTGAGCATTAAAAACCTCCAAGGATGAAGATTGCACCAGCTCTCTGGGTAACCTGTCCCAGTGCTTCACCACTCTCCAAGTGAGCAAGACTTTCCTAATATCCAACCTCAACTTCCCTTGCTGCAGCTTGAACCCATTGCTCCTTGTCCTGTCATCTGCCCCTACTGAGAACAGTTCAGCTCCATCCTCTTTGCAACCCCCTGCAGGAAGTTGAAGGCTGCTATTAAGTCCCTTCTCAGTCCTCTCTTCTACATATGAAACTGTGGCATTGATGCCTGCACAGTTGGATGGGTAAAAAATTGACTGATGGGGCGCACCCAGAGAGTAGTGGTGGATGGGTGGTACTCAACCTGGCGAGATGTGAGCAGTGGGGTACCCTGGGGCTTGGTCCTCGGGCCTGCACTGTTTAACATCCTCATCAGTGACTTGGATAAGGGGGTGGAAAGCACGCTGTCCAAGTTTTCTGATGACACTAAGATGTGGGGCGAGGTGGACACACTTGAAGGGAGAGAGAGGCTGCAACTAGATTCAGACAGACTACAAAAGTGGGCAGACGAGAATAGGATGGGGTTCAACATAGACAAGTGCAGGGTGCTGCACCTTGGGAGAAGGAATCCACGGCACACATACAGGCTGGGGAGTTCCCCTCTTGAAAGCACAGAGGCAGAAAGGGATCTCGGAGTCATTATTGACTCCAAGATGAACATGAGCTGCCAATGCCAGACCGCAGCCAGCAAGGCCAGCCCTACCTTGTCATGCATCCAAAGGTGCATCTCAAGCTGGTCCACAGAGGTGATTCTCCCCTTCTATGTGACTTTGATTAGGCCGCAGTTGGAGTACTGTGTCCAGTACTGAGTGCCGCACTTCAAAGGGATGTGGCCAGCCTGGAGAGGGTTCAGAGGAGGCCACCCACTTGGTGAGAGGGCAGCAGGACAGGCCCTATGAGGAGAGACTGAGGGACCTGAACCTGTTCAGCCTCAGCAAGAGGAGGCTGAGAGGGTTCCTGGTGGCTGCCTACAAGCTCATCAGGGGGAATCAACAGCAAATAGGCAGAGCCCTTTTCTCCCCAGCACCACCTGGGGTGACGAGGAACAATGGTCATAAGCTGATGGAGAATAGGTTTAGGTTGGAGATCAGAAGGCAATATTTTACAGTTAGGGTGGCCAAAATGTGGAACCAACTTCCCAGGGAAGTGGTCCTCGCCCCTACCTTGGGCAAATTCAAGAGGAGGTTGGACAATCACCTGCCTGGGGTCTTGTGAACCCGGCATTCATTCCTGCCTGCGGCAGGGGGTCAGGATAGATGATCTGTTCAGGTCCCTCCTTACCTTAGCTACTATGAAACTATGAATAAGCCCAGTTCCCTCAGCCTCTTCTCAGAAATCATGTGCACCAGCCCTCTAACCATTTTTGCTGTCCTCTGCTGGACTCTCTCCAATTTTTCCACATCTTTTCTGTAGTGGGGGGCCCAAAACTAGACACAGTACTCCAGATGTGGCCTCACCTGTGCTGTGTAGAAGGAAAGAATCACTTTCCTCTATCTGCTGGCAATGCTTTTAGTAATGCATCCTAGGATGCCATTAGCCTTCTTGGCAACAAGAGCACACTGCTGACTCATATCCAGCATTTGTCCACTGTCACCCCCAGGTCCTTTTCTGCAGAGCTGCTGCTTAGCTGGCTGGTCCCAAGCCTGTACGGGTGCATGGGATTCTTCTGTGCTTGGTTCAGGACTTTGCATTTGTCTTTGTTGAACCTCATGAGACTCATTTTGGCCCAACCCTCCAATTTGTCTAGGTCACTCTGAATCCTAGCCATACCCTCTAGTGTATCTACTACTCCCCCCAGCTTGGTGTCATTTGTGAACCTGCTGAGGGTGCACTGAATCCCGTCTTTCAGACTGGTAATGAAGCTATTGAACAAAACCAAGCCCAGGACCAAGCCCTGGCACACTCCACTTGATACCAGCTGCCACCAAGACCTCAAGCCATTGATGACCACTACCCATTGAGCCCGATGATCCAGTCAGTTTTCTACCCACCTTCCAGTCCGTTCATCCAACCCATACGTCCTATGCTTGCTTGCAAGAATGCTGTGGGAGACCAAATGGTCAAGGTATGCCACATCCACTTGTCTCCCCACACCCAAAGAGCCAGTCATCTCATCGGAGAAGGCAATCAGTTTGGTCAGGCATGACTTGCCTTTGGTGAATCCCTGCTGACTGTTCCTGATCACTTTCTTTTCCTCCAAGTGCTCAGAAATGGATTCCTTGAGGATCTGCTCCATGATTTTTCCAGGGACTGAGGTACAGCTGACCGGTCTGTAGCTCCCTCTATCCTCCTTCTTCCCTTTCTGAAAGGTGGGCATTATATTTGCCCTTTTCCAATCATCTGGGACCTCCCCTAATTGCTATGAGTTTTCAAAGATGATGGCCAGCAGTTCTGCAATCACATCAGCCAACTCCCTCAGCACCCTCAGGTGCATCCTGTCCGGCTCCATGGACTTGTACACGTCCAGCTTTGCTAAATAGCCCCTAACCTGTTCTTTCATCACTAAGGGCTGCTACCATCCTCCCTAAACTGTGCTGCCCTGTGCAGCAGTCTGGGAGCTGACCTTGCCTGCAAAGACCGAGGTAACAGAGGCACCCTCTCTGTGGCTGGAAGACAGAAGGCTTCAGTAGCCATTATGGTGTCCTTATGCTAAAATCCTGGCACAGAAATTAGCATCCCCGCCTAAGACACACATACCAATTTTGAAGGGATGATTGTTGGGGGAAAAGTGCACATGCTATGTAAGTAAATACAGTGAATCAGCTTAGATCCATTAGTTCCAATGTAAACCAATGGAGCGATGTTCTCACGCTCCATTGCTTTATTCTGGAACCAGTGTAAACCAGCTGAGGATCAGTCCTGGAGTACTCAAATTGAAGACAGCCAGGGAGGAAATAATATCAAAGATGGCATTCAGCAGAAGACAATAAAGATGAATGAAAGTGAAGTATGAGTTATTAAAAAAACAGATAATACTGCCTGTAGATATTAATAATAGGTGGTACAAACAATTTTCTAATCCTGGAGACTAACACTTGCAGCTCATTTGACTGCCTGTTTCACACACTATTTATTAACCCCATAATGAATAGGTTAATGTCCTTCTGTATTTGGCTAGCTATTTGCCTAATTAAAAAAATACACAGTGGGCACATCTGCATGTAAAATTAGTAATCCTGAATAACCTCCGGTGCAGTTTGCACCAGAGCTCATTGCTCCCAGGTGCAGCCTTTACACATGCACCCAGGACCAAAGCATGTTGAGCCAGGGCAGTGCACCTCCAGCTGGCAGGGGACCTGGGGGTCAGCCTGCCAACCCCGGGCTGCTCCACCCTGGCTCAATGTGCTGCGAAGGGGCTGGCTGGAGCATGAAGGTGCTACAGTGCAGGGATCTGCTACAGGACTACAGTAGTAAAAACTTCCCCCCAGGATGGGACTTGTGTCAGGCAGTACTGTCCTACGGCAGAATTAATTAGTTTAATCTGGCCTAACAGTGCTGCATGTGTAAATGGTGATGCTTTACTGTGGAGCTAATTAGTCAACTCTGCAGTAAAGTTCGTGTGTAGATGCCCTCAGAGTTTTAGTTAAATGTGGAGTGTTCTGTTTCCAACAGTTTGCAATTTAATCCTCTCTCATCCTTAACTGCCAACTTGACTTATAATTTCATTGCTAGAAGGAGACTGCTGATATTAAGGATCCTTTAAACTCCCAATCTCTTCATTAAGATGTTCAGAATCTCCTTCAGAAACAGCTGAAATAGCTTTTATGACATAGCTAACTCGAAACTTCCCTGAGCAGCTATATGTGTGTGTGGATAGATTTCTCTCGTCCTGAAAATATCCCCGTTGTCAGCCCTTCTTCCCTTCCAACAGCTAATATATTTATCAGGATCAGCATTTACAGACCAGGTTACTGTAGCATAACTGTGTTCTGCTACAAGTGGGTTTTTTTGGCATAGCGATGTCCTTTTCTGCAATCTGTTTAAAGAAGAATTAACTGCTGTTGACAAAGTGATTTATCCGCAGCTATGAATGTCTGTATGCTCAGGAATACTCAACTCCAAGAATGAACATGTTCTCGTCACTTAAATTGCTTGTGTAAAAGTACTAAGTAGAACTATTTTATCAAGTATTCTTTCCTTCCACGCTTGCAAATAATCCATCCTCGACAGAAATAATGAAAAAATACACACACAGCATTCATCTAGCAATAGAGATGCAATTTATATGAAGTACTCTGGAATTCTCTTGGAACAAAGGCAGAAAGATATAAAAGAAATAAATCACTCTTAATTGGACTGGAAGTCTCTCATTCTGAAATAAAACATATACTTTTCCCAGTATAACACATCATTGTTTGGCTTGACAGGTAGAAATTTGGTTTTCTTATGCTGGCCGCTGGAGATCTCCCGTAATTTTCCATTAATGAAAAAGAAACATATTGGAAATGATGCTGAGGGGAAGCAGGGTGGGGGGAATGCTACCTGCACCATAAAGCCCGTGAAGCCCAGTTGGAGCATTTCCCATCTCATACATATGCACAAGATCTGCATACGTGCAATGGCAATTTTACTGCACTTGGTGTTTCTACAGCAAGAACAGCAGTAGGAGCAGCAAGGCGATGTTTAGCTGAACAGGGACTGTCTTCTTAAATAAAAGACTATTGCATAGGGCCCAATTCAGATTATCTTTATGGACACCAGATTATCAGAAAAGCAATTCAAATCAAGGGGGTTAGTCCCCGAGATTCCTTAGGAAGTCAATGGCGAGAGTCAGGCACCTCTGAAAGGGGATCCAGAGCACCCAGGTACTGAGCAGGGAGGCGCTTAGTGCCAGCCTAGCACAGGGGTGCGTCTGAACCCCTGCCCCAGAGTTTAACTACTGAGTCAGGCTGTACATGAGACCCACTGAGCCCAATGGGCAGGCACCTAATTGACTGGCTGTGCCTGCCTTCTGCGCTCTAGCCTAGTGTTGACAACACTGACCCAGGATGTGACAAACTGAGGTGCTAAGCTCCTCGTCTACCCACCACTGCTACTTCCCAGAAGTGTGCCCTAGCCACTAGGCCACAGTGGTCCCAGTGGGCAGCACCCACCGGGTACAGAAATCATGCTCTCACTGTGAGTCTGCTGTGGGCAACTGTGGTTTTCAGGCCTTAGGCAGAGCCCAGGCTCCTGCGGAGGTCCAATCTGCAATATGATGCATTTAAGGAGAAGCGAGGTGCCTAGCACCTCAAACTAGTTTCACTTCTGTGCATGTGCAGGTGCCTAAGCCTATGTACTAAGGGGGCTTTGCAGGATCAAATGGAGGCACCTACATTTAGTGAGTATCTAAGGGAAATCCCAATGCATTCCTCATCCAGGGCCCCACCACCGGCTGATTCATTTGTTTCTGGTTTAGTTTGATGGCCTGCGCTCTTCCACCCTTATTTCTTGAATGATGTCCCTAAACTGAAGGAGTTAACAGAGGGCTTCTCTTTTCCCTCCCAAGACAAACCCATAGCCATCCTGCTGGGGAATTTGCTCACAAACCAGTTTCAGTATGAAACTGGATTTACTGAAAAGTGATTTTTTTTCCTTTATACAAATGGATCAGTTTTGATGAAAGGAGTCACAGGTCCAGGGTGGTATTTCTAGTCCAAGCAAGAGGCAGCCAGACTTCCCCAGCCAGGGTAACAGCACGTGGGATGTGGGAAACACAGCTCCAAGTCTCTGCTCATCACAATGGGGTAACTCAGTTGGATTCACTTCCATGTATAACGGAATAAATCCAAAGGAAATCAAGTGAAGTGCCTACAGCAAAGCCTTCTTCCCACTACATTGCAGGGGGCAGCTTTGAATAGACCATCCTGGGCATGAAATCTCCCTCCTAGTGCTTCCAGAATACCCTGATAGGGGCAACAGCAAAGCAATTAGAGAATCTGGATTTGCTTATTCTCCATGACAGCCGCTTCCTTCCTTGAATAGGGAGACAGACTATAATACAGCTTGGATTCACTCAGGGTCACTTTAATTACTTGTTAATTATTTTTATAATTTTAAAGTCACATGGGAAGAGGAGTGTTGCCAGGTGACAGAGGAATGTGATTGAGAGAAGGGGGATTAAAGGTACTCGGTTTATAATGTGGACCAGGATTGCATGTCAATTGTCGTACATTTAGAATAAACACAGCAGTATACTACAGAAATGAAATAAGATGCTGCTAATCAAACATTTCTGCTACTGAGCCGCTTATTTGACAGACCTCCCAATCAGTGGCATATTAGTTTTAATGCTATTTATTGCTCATATTTGACCCATATTTTTCTTTGCTTTTTCTGCTTTTTATTCGGTTACTCACGATGGTTTATATTTTGATTTTAGTAAGAGCCTGGATTTTAGTAGTAGCAGCAGCAGGAGCAACACTAACTTCTTTTTTTTTCTCTAAACTGTTTTTTTTTTGTGATTCAACAAGCTCTGAACACACCTCTGCAGCCGAGACCCATTGGTCTAACATCTCTATAGGCAGGTGCTGCTCAGTTCATGAATGCCTGAAGGAAGGACCTTGCCATGCCAGGTGATACACAGATTTACCCAGGAAGAGACAGTAAGACTTTAGTAAGAGCTATATCATTTTTTCCTTCCTTTTGGGGATGTATATTTTTCATGATTTTTAAAATATATTTTATATGCATTTAAAATTAATATAGACAATCCTGGCTCATTTAAATCCAGGCTCATTTAAAACTCCCACCATCTTCAGAAGAAATGATGTGTGTGAAGTGTAAGATAGCTGTGTAAGCAAGCATGCATTTTATAGAAGAGTGAGGGGTCTCGTCCAGGATTTTGTAGAAACTTTCCTGTTAAACCCTGGCTCTGACTTACAAATATTCACATCAAACCTGAAGACAACGGTGGAAAGATGCCTTTAAGCCATCTTTTAGTTTTGGCAAAACCTGTAATATATACAGAGTTGCCTTCAGCCTGCTCTGACTCATGCCCTATGCAAACAGGCCAGATTTCCAGCAGGGATTGCTAGTCAGAGGTCGCATCTCTGCATATCGGCAATCGGATTGGTATCAGCCGATATGACTTGTTAAAAATCGGCCGTCGTTATTGGCCCCAAACATCTCTATCGGTGCACCCCTAGTAATGACATTACATCACGTTGGAGAAAAAATGTCCTGGAATAGCATCAATCAGAGGTGGCAACTCTACCCAGGTTATCCCCACTGTAGGTTTGTATAATGCTACACATTCCTGATCTGGTGACCTCTACATACTACCACAATACCAGATTGTATATCATGCTGGTGACACCATTTTTATAGATGCAAGACAGCCCAGGAATAAATGGGAATGCTCGAACACTTCAGGCTCTAAAGTCATACAATAGTACTTACTGCTTATAAACTGCTTTCTTTCAGGAAACCTCAAAAGACATTAACAGTATGAGTCTCCATGTTTGTAAATAGGGGATAATGAAGCACAGAACAGCAAAGCGATAGCCAAAGATCTCTTGGTAGGTCACTGGAAGAGCCAACGCCAGAAGTCTCCTAAATCAATTCACTAATGCTTTCCCATATACCACGCAAGCCTTGCTCTCCTGGCTGCAGACGCAAACACAACTGCTTTGTGTTCCCTAGCTCAAAAATACTGTGAGCTATGCCCTCTTCCCTCTTCTGCAAATATCTATTTTGTAACAGGATCTATGCAAACCTATTTGCATGCCAATACCGGTTACGTTTTTCAGCACAATGCCAGCGGTGTGACAATCACTCGGGTCTCCAAATGCCACTTTGGTCCTTGAACTGAACTAAATGACTTGGGCTCAGATAACCTATTCTTCTACTGTACTAAGCAATATATTTTCAAGCCTTGAAGTAGACAGCATAATGACAAGTCGCTGAGAAAAACTTCCAGTGGCAGAGAAACAGAAGCAGGTAGCAATGACAAACCAAAAGCAACGTCATTCTTCGCTCTGTGTTTGCAGCGTTCGCTATTGAGTCTCGCAGTTCTGAAGAATCAGAGCTTCTTGGGAGACCTGCAAGGAATGGGTAAGACCCGTGCTTAAAAAGATCTACCCAAGCCATGAAAACATAATGTCTATGCTGCTTTAGAAGCAGTGAGGATCTAAGGAATAGCCACAGAGCAGGTTGATCTCCATGACAAAGTGATTTTTTTTTTACTCTCAGGAGCTCCCCCCCAATACTATTTCAGGTTAATTATATGTTTCATTTGGCAGAAAATAAAAAATACTGTGTTTCTGTTGAGGGTTTGTCGCAAACTTTGTTTGAAATGTTTGTTGAAACTAAATGCATTTCCAAACAGAAAATGTCAAATGGAAAATAAATCGAAACATTGTGTTCTGAAAATGTCAAAACATTTAGGTTCTTCAGCAATTCTCTCGCGTTCTTTTTTTTCCTATCAGTACAAATTCTGGAAATTTTTCAGTCAACCCAGATCTGTGCTTTTTGGCAAAAAAAACAAACAAAAAAAAGATTTGGGCGGAAAACTGTAGAAATCAAATGGAACGGGCACTTGGAGATGAACAGGGAGTGAGGACTGAGTATAAGGCGTAAGTGCTGGGCCACTTTTAGTTTGCTTTCAAATCCCTGTGGGTCTAACGCAACAGAGAATTAATGAGCTCTGAATGGAGCTGCATCAGCCTCCATAGCGGTAGTAGGGTTGGACTGTTAATGTAGCCGTGATGGGCCTGGGAATATGCAAGAAACAAGGTTTTTTTGGTATTATCTTTTGTTGGAGCAACTCCATAATTGGGAGAGATGTTAGACAAGTTTTCAGGAACACTGATTGTAATGGAAGTATAGTCCCTGGACTAAAAGCCATGGGCTAACCACAGATAATGGTTTTATAGCTCATGACAGTTTACCAGGGCCCTCTCCTAACCTCTCTGTACTCCATGCGTAATAAGGACTCTCAACTTTTAAATAGCTTTATTCTTTTACATAATTAAGTTATCTATTTCAACTGCCCTTTCCTTGTTTTGTAGCTACTCCTGATAACGTCTCTCTGCGCCACAGTTTTACAGCCCTCTCACATCTTTAAGTGCCTATTTTCATTTACATAACGAAGTTACCAAAAAATAATAATAGCAGGCGTTATCTGATACTTAGCTTGGGCTGCATCCGCTTTCTTTCCCAGATTTGAGGAAGGGCACTCTGGGCCTCAAACCTTGTCTAACATCTCTCCCAACTGTAACCCTTCTGCCAGGCACCAGATGATAGCAGCAAAGCCTGAGTTCATCTTAGGAGTTTTACACAAATTGATTATCTTGTCTCGTCCCCCCTCAGAAACCTGGGCAAATAATTTCTGCCTCGGTTTTCCAGCGTGAACAAACTTCCCCACTCACAAGCGATATCAAACTATAACAGGGTTTATTAAGGGAAGAAAGGGAGACGGGATGACAAAGAGAGTTACGAGCCCCTTAACAAGAAGTAGTGCATCACCGCCCACTATTAACAGTTCAGCACAGTCAACAGGTTCAAAGATCTCACTTAGTCCCACACAAGGTGAACAGTGCAGTCAGGAGAGCTAGTATAGCTCTTAGCCCAAGGTTTCCCTTTGGCCATCATCATGGGGGCACTGCTTTACCACTGCTGTTGCCACTCCTCTGGGGGGTACTTCTCCTCGCCACCATAGTATTGCTTCTCTTTTGGTTGCAGAGGCAAACCAGCTCTTTCAGATGCAATCTCAGCTCTTTGGGGTCTAGCAGGTACAGGCTTCTAAGGATTTCAAACTGAACCCGCAAAAGGAATTTGTACATCACCAACACTTTTCCCATGGGCTAAGTACAGACAGTCAAAAAGCCCAAGGCTGAATCAATTCAGTCTTTGCAAGTTAGTCTAAGCTGCATAGATTGAACCCATAAGCAAGCGAACAGACATTCACTTTTGATTCTGGAAATGCAGCCACATGCCTGAAGTGGCCCAGGCCAGAAGCCGAGGGGCACTAGAGCACACCTCCCTGCTCAGCAGGAGCAGGCAGCCTAGCCCATGGCTAGCCCGTCCACCCTGCAAAGTGGGTTTGCGAGGGAGGTGCAAAGCATCCTGGGATGCTGGAGGACTGTGAGTTAACTTGAATCTGGAGGGGATCTGGGACAGAAGTTCAATAAACTGATTTAACCTAAATCAGTTACATCTGGTAATACATTCTATCCAGGTCTACCTTTAACTGGTTTTAACCATTTTGAAAGTGGCTTGTATGCATGGAACTTCTGTTATGTTACAGATTTGAACCGGTTTCTGATCATGTGTAATTCCTGTCTCTAGCTAGTATGGTTGGATGGTGAGATGCATTGCCACCTGCTAAGGATTGCTCCAACCTGAAGCCTCTCCTTCCTCTCTTGTGCTTTCTGAGTTGGGGGTCCCTTCACCCTAGACTTCCCAGTCATGGTAAGCACTGACCCCTCCATTACATTTTCTCAATCTTCTCTTACAGCATCAGTCCCCTTATGGACATTACAATTTTAGAAGGCAGGGCCAGTGCACAGAAACCTGACCCCCTTGGCCTCTTATATTCAAAATGTCAAAAGCAGTTAAAACATTATATCACAGTCAAAACAAGCACAAAAGAGTTTTTCACTGCATTGCTCATGCATGCCAATGGAGAACATGCATATAAGAGACACAGTCCCCATAATCTGACATTGCATACCAATGATAGTATGCAAATAAACAGTACAGAGAGGTCATCACACAAGTACAGTAGCAACAGGGTCACCCAACTATGCAGTTGGTCCAAAGATTTTACCAAGGAAATGCCTTGTTTCTACCTTCACAATCAAATAATTATGAGTCATCTACATGTGCAATTAGCACAGAGCAACAATCTCTGGTGCGGTTCGTGCCAGGGTCAACTGCTCCTGGGTGCAGTGTCTGCACGTGCGCCTGGGATCACAGCATTTTGAGCCAACCTGGAGCAGTTCCAGGCTTGCAGAGGACTCAGGGGTTAGCCCTGATCTCCAGGTTTCAGCACTGGGCAGCAGAGGGGCTGGCTCGGGCACAAGGTTGGCCCAATGCAAGCCTAGGCAGCAGGCAGCACTGTAGCACCCTCATGCCCCAGCCAGCCCCAGTCACTGTCTACACGTGCATTTCAGTGGAGTAAATTACTCCACAGTAGGTTAATACTGTCCCTGACAATACTATCCTGCAGTGGAGTTAATTAATTTACTAAGCCCTAATACCGGCACGCATGTAGATGGTGACACTTTCCTGTAGAGCTAATTAGTCAACTCGGCAGTAAAGCGCACACGTAGATGCACCCTCAGAGTGGGATCCATGAAGTTGTGACCTAACCTGCTAACTGGTAGTGGGGCTACTCTGCACATTTTTATGCTCTCTGAACACAGCTGGGTTATCAGACACAAAGCCTGAAAGTACTTTAGCAGTCAGGATAGACCAGGGGAAGAAAAACTCTACCCCCAGCACTGGGTCAACTAACAGCAAACAAATGTCTTGGTAGTTACGATAGCCCACGGTAGAAGCATATGACAAGGCAACATATGGAAAGCTTACACTGTCAATGCCTTCACTACACATCTCTTCAGAAAAAAAAAAACAGATGGTGTCTAGGTACAATCAACCTCTAGCCTGTCACCAGCATTAACTTGGCCTTTAAAAATAATCATTATGTGGGATAGGTTTTGCATCGCATGAATATTTTGATACATCTGTTTCAAAAGGAATTTGCAAAACCGTTTAGATCTTGAAAAATAAGGCGATCACCTGAAGGTAAAGTTGATTTCTTTCTCTCCTTGCAAATCAGTTGATATCCAAAGAAAAGAGCTCCTAGCAATCAAAAGAAACACTAAGGTTGTGAATTTTTACTTTGCTTGCTTTTCTCTATGCTGAGAGAGGAGTTTATATTACCATTTCATTAAGCGGCTCTTGTACTTTCCAATTTCCATTTAGAAATTTTGGAAACTTCAGAGCAGAGAGAAACTGCAGATTAGTCTGAGTGAAGATACATATTGTTATTGGGAAATGCTGACTACAATATGAAACTTCAATTGAGAAGGTATTGAATCTGGGAACAGATGTAGGCTTCCAGCACTGGTTCCATATTACTTTTTTTTTCTATTTGATGTTATGATTCTTAATCTAAACCAGTTCTAGTAAATTGATCTTCCAAGATGAAAAAGCCTGAACGCTCCCTTACAATTTTTTCCGAGCATAAGAAGTTGTGTCGCTGTGTATGTCACTGAAAGCACAACTTTTCCTGTGCGCGCAAAATCTCAAATTTAAATTATGACCTTGATACCAAAATAACCTGAACATGCATTATATAAAAAGCTTTTAAAATTGACACCAATTGTATTTCTTACCAGGAAATCTCTCTTCTGTATACATACTTAGGCACAATCAATCATCGTAAAGGAGATTATAAGGAAATCATGTCTAGATTCGCCTATGTACCAAATAAGGCTTTTAAGCGAGCTCACAAAATGCCTTAACTCAGGGATCACCATCATCTAAACATACTGTCCACCCCAAACCCTGTGTAGCATTTAGCTTACAGGAAATAGGAATAGAAGTCAACTAGTTACTAGGAATAAAAGTCAACCATTGCGAAGTGTACAGGAGAAAGCAGGCCCAACAGTAAGCACAGAGTTAGATGATGCTATCAGTCAATCCTGCTCCTATAATGCTCATCCACTCATATACTGCACGCTATACAACATCTCATAGGACTTAACTTATTATTATTTTTTTAAATAACATATTGGGGGTCTAGGACACAATTCTGCAACCAAAGGACTGCGAAACGCATGGGGCTGTGACAGCACTTCAGCTTTTCCATGCCAAAAAACCAAGAGCACCAGTTGAAAGAGGTGAGATTCACACTGGTCATAATAATTAATGCAGCCAGAGATCTCCTTGTCCCAGACATGGATATAGGCAGACCCACACACACAGAAGTGCTCCTTCCATACATTTAATACGCAGCTGGAAGGAAAGAGAAAGCCCATGAGGGTGTATTATTAAATGTGTTATATAATGCAGGACCAAAGGCTATTGAATGATATATCCTCTTAAAAGGCAGATCTCAGTGATGAAGGAGATACTATTCTACTCATTTTTCACATTAGCTACTAGCTACTGATTTTCCAAGCTGCACTCACTAAACACTGACTGCAGTCTACGTGGCAGTGAACAAAACATAATATTATAGAGCAAGACACGTTTTAAGTTTGACCTTGAAAATAATAAAAGAAGCACAGGAAAAAATCAACACACACAACAACCATTCCCTGGCAGTCAGAGGTGGTAAAGCTCGGAGCTCGATTCTGCTGTCAGGCACAATGGCACAAGGGCAGAGTAACCCTGTGGAGGACGGTGGGGTTTAATTCCAACTTTTATGCTCCTGTCAGAGAGGAATTCAACCCCCAGGTACAGAAATCACAGCTGGCATAACAACAGATGAACTACCAGAACCAAAGCGTAGGAGGTGAATGAAAACATGAATCAAATTGTACCTGCATGAAGGGAAATGAGGGAGCTTAAGAAGAAAGCACTCAAAAAGACTTGAGACATTTTGTAAAATTCCAAAAAGAATACATGACTTGGTATTTCTCATGGGATGGGTGATGGTAACAGTTGCACTTCGGTTTCTTTTAGGTTTTAATCTGGATTCATCCACTCAGGTATTGGAAGGATCTACCCCGTTACCTCTCCCTCCTCCACTGCACCCTTCGCTCTCATGGGGTGAGAGGTGGGTAGCTGTGTTAGTCTGAAGTCAGGCAGAAGGCACCTTAGAGCGTCTTACCTACAAAAACTTAGACTCATGGAAAACGAGGGGTGGAAGGGACTTCAGGAGGTCACATCTCATCCAACCCCCTGCTCAGAGCAGGACCAGCCCCAACTACATCACCCCAGCCAAGGCTTTGTCTACCTGGGTCTTATAAACCTCCAAGGATGGAGATGCCACCACCTCTTTGGGTAACCTGGTCCAGTGTTTTACTACCTTCTAGTGAGAAAGTTCTTCCTAATATCAAACCTAAACTTCCCTTGCTGCAACTTCAGCTTAAGCCTCTCTAAACCAGTTAGTCTTTAAGGTGCCACCTTGCTCTGTCCCCTAGAGTGGAAGTCCACTATACCGCTACGGTTGGACCAAGCCCTGGACCGCAGCACAGCCTGACTGAAGACTAATACTTTGGTTCTTCTCTTCAGGCATCTGTGACCAGCAGTATGCAAGCATTATTTAGGCTCTCCCACCTCTTCATCTCATCCCTCCCAAAATAACAACTGCCACAGTCTTGTGAAAGTCGCCCTCATAATCCAGCCAGGGTTTTGTTCTGTATATAAGGTCTTTCTTGCCCTTTCCTGTTTGAATCCAGTTGTAGGCAGAGGCACAGACATCAAAGCTAAGAGTCCCTGGCATTGTCCCTGAACTCTTAAGCACTGGCTTACTCAAGCCATTTTTTTCCCCTTCCTTATCCCTCATAACATAAACCAATATTTTCATGCAGTAAACATCAGCCTTACGCACAGCTTTCAGAAGTAATCCCAGGACAGCTCCAAATCAATCACAGGCTGTATTTCCCGGCGTAAGGCAGTAAAGGCTCATGTATAGCAAGTACGAAGTTATTTGAATTCTGAGTGCCAAGCTGGGGTGAAGGAAGGGATCCTAGAAGGGCTGTGCACACATGCTCGATACCTTTCAGAGACAGCAGGCCTCATCCAGATTAGACCTAGTGATGAGAAACACACAGCTTCACGTTGGTTTGGCACCAAATAAATTGGTCCAATGTCACCAGGAAAGCATCATCACACTCATAATATCCTCCTGCTCCCTCCTACCCCAGAGCAAGGAGAGCTCCTGTTGAGCCATTAGCATCTGCAACACTTTTAAAGAGCTTGCAATGGAAATGCTGATGGGTCAGAGCCGTATGAAGAGCAACAGCAATTAAATCGGCCAATTGAAAGGTCTCGTTAAATTAAACTAGTGGTGAGCATACTTTGCCACCCTGTTTAACTTGCTCAGTGCAAAAGGTATTTAGTTTTTTGCTTCTTAATTGCCATTCGTCCAGCACCAGTTCTCATCACTGCCGAGGCGTTTCATCTGGAGACAGGCATGCAATGCAGTTAGTAAGTTTGCTCTGCTACTGAATTCCTCTTTTATACTGGGTAGGTCATTTGAGACTTTGGTTGCTGTATAGGATTAGGATTACAACCGCACAGCGCTGTCACCAGGTACAGAGCTACAGGCTGCGTCTATATGAGTTATTGCTGCACAGCCATTGAATACTTGCACACACAGGTACTAAAATAACTGTGCAGTAACCAGTGTTACTGCACAGCAGCGTCCCTGAAATTGCTCTCAAATCTGCAACACAATGCAGATCTGAAATCCCATATTCTTTTCCTGCTTCATCTATGAGCTTAGGGAGAGCTTAATAGGAAAAGACGTAATACAGTGTGCAGCATCACATCATTTGGCCTTAAGTAGTTGCTTTCTCAAAGAAATGCCTGGGTTTCTCTCTCTATAGTATTGCTGTCAGTGAAACCCTAGCAGCTTAGCTATTTCTAATCTACACCCTCTCACTAGCCCCTTTTGTTATCTCTGTGGATTAGGCATATGGTTTTAATTGGCTGGAAGATGCTACAACCACAAGAAGTCAAAAATAAAATCAGAAAGTCGGATGCTATGTTATCAGACGCTGGCATTTTTAAGGTGTTCAGAGAGTGCAAAGTTTCCATGTTACTTGTCTCCCTATTATAAATAGCATAAAAATTGCATCATTTTGCTGTCACCAGCAACGTTACATTACAAAAATATTCTGATCGAGGCTGACGGTGAAAGATATGGGGAAAAATCAGCTAAGCAAAGCAAACAAAGAGTAGTCAAGCCAAACAACAGCCACCGAACTAGAAAGTGGTCTGAGCAAGAAGGATGGCTTACTTATTATGCAGAACTAGACTTCACAATGCAAAACCAGCAAGTTAAGCTACTGTAGCACTTAAAACACATTTTTCCATTCTCAAAGTCGAGATACTTAAAAATCCCAACAGAGAAAAATGGTGACAAGAATTCTGCATACATTATTTTCAGATTTGTTTTTAATTTATTCCCCAGGGCAGGTGGGGGAACAGAGAGAGATATTCTTATAGGAGACTTTAATGCCACTCAAGCGGGAGGATGGGAGATGTTCTCCGGAGAGACTGCAACAAAAGAAAACCACTCTGGTCCCCAAACTCTCATGTTTAAAGCAGTTTACATTGTTCATAAAGGCATAAAAAAAAAGTCGCAGGCATCAACCAGTCAATAACTGTGCATATCTAAAAAGCAAAGTTATGCAGATGTGAACTCAGTTACGTTTGGACCGGGGCGTACACAGGAATTATGGCTGTATCTTATGAACTCACTATATTACCTTCAGAGGGTCTGGCTAAATGCTTCCGCCATACTCTTAAGCATGCCACCGAGACGCACACCTTGTGTACCCGCTCCTTCCTTGCACATGCCAAACCCAGAAATAAAGCAGACCCACGACTCTGGAGGTAACTCTCTGAAGCATGCTGGAAGTAGATGCCCCAAGATTGGTGGCTTTGCCCCCTCGTTCCTGAGTTTGCACATGCTGTGAATGGGTGTGGGGACATATTCCTCTGTGGCACACAAGAGGACCACAGAAGTGGCACACACATCACCCAAGGGTGCCCCCTCAGTAGATGCTTAACACCCCCTCAATATATTTGCCAAGTAACAATGCAGCAAAGAAAGTCCATGGAGGTCCCATGCCCAGATGCAGGGTGAGGTGTGGCAAGAAGCATCACAGAACTGATTAGAGAGATAAATTGGTACTTTCAACCCCCATTTCCATTGTGCTAAAAGGTCTTGAGAAAAGGCCCCACTTCTTGACCTATGTGATAGACCTTTGGAAGTCTTCTGAATACCACTGGTTTGCTATGGGGGAGACTTACCATTAGGAGCCCAAGTCCTACTTGCTTTTAGTGCAAACTAAATTACACTTTGTGCCTATTAAAAATGTCCTCCATGTTGTTGATTCTGCTGTGAACTTAACTGAATAGCTGGTAGGGCTCATTAAGGATCTGGAGTTTACTATAAACCAAGTGGAACAACATTACTACATTTTATGATTATATACCAACTAGCATAAAAGCCCATAAAAAATGACGGGCAAGAATAGGCTACTTGTTATAGGGTACCACATTTCTGTTATCCACTGTGTCATTACCAACTTGAGCTATTCTGCCTGGTCTTCTATACAACGGTTATCCATCAACATTTCCAAGCATCTCCTCTCTAAATCCCTTTGGATATTTCTTCAGACATTGATGATTTTCTGTGCATGGTGCATTTGGATTCAATCCTCCACACGGTCCATGAATCCTACATCTCGTCACAATGGTCTTTGCTTGACAGGCAATTCACTGCTGTAGGATTGAATGTTTGTTTTATAATTCTGGTAATGCTCCTTGTTCCAATTCCTCATCAAATCCCTCAAATACTCTGGAAACGGTCATCTTGGAGGCGCAAGCACATTTCCCTTATGACAACAAGTCTGGAATTGAACATCTGACGTCTTTCAGCTTAGAAGTTTAAAGAGTTACAAAATTGGCACACCACGTTCATCAATCCATAACTATGTTCCTCAATCTCGTTTTCAGTGAATCTATTGCTGTCTACTCTTTCAGCCTATCTTTGATTGCCTCTTTGAACCCTTTGCCTTTCCATTGCATCTTTTCTACAGTGTCCTCTTTGCTCATTTGTTTCGTTTTGTCTTACTCTTGCCATTCTTTCTGCATTCAATTGCTGTCTATTCTCTGCTTCACCTTGGTAAGGGTGTTATGGGTTAAAGTTAAAGTAAGGGTGTTAAGGGACAATTTGGGCTCGGATACCGAGTACACCATAACTAACTGAATTCAACCAGTAGAAGTCCAGAAAAGCGAGAGCAAATATGGTTTTTTGGGCATGACAGACAGAATGACAAAGACACAAATGAAGCAAATTCTTATAGGGCGTGTAGATGAAATGGAGGCCCTAAATTGAAGTGGTGGGTTTTAATTTAGGGGGAAGTAAACCCCTGTGTCCTGCACACATCCCACACTTACCTGCCTCTCTGGCAGCAGGGAGGGGAAGGGAGAGGAAGGGAGAGCGAGCTGCTGGTGGGTAGAGTGGTCCCTGGGCTGCGGCGGGGTGGCCCCCCCTACCGACAGGCACCTGGCTTGGGTGGTCCCGAGGGGCACTGCAGCCATGGAAGAAAGCACCAGGCCCCCACGCAGCTCAGGCAGGCAGGCAGGCTCCAGGTGGGAAAAAAAATTAAATCAGGCTTGCCACTTTTCTTGGGTGGAGCCTGCCTTCCCGGGCTGCTGCCAGGCTGCCTGCAGGGCTTCCTGCAGAGCTACACAGAGTCCGCTGCTTCGCTCTGGAGCTGTAGTTTAGTTCAAGGAGTTTTAGTTTGCTGCCCCTACAACAACTAAAACTGAGGAGGAGATTTAGTTTGCTGTGCCGAAATCATTTAAGGTGCATTACGCCACTGAATTTCCTACAGCAGCTGAAATTAATGTGCCATACACTGCTGAGGTGTGCAAACATTGACACCATTAAAGCGGTGCAAAAGCATTTAGACTGCTTTAAAGTGTCGTGCGCACGTACTCCTCGTTTCATCCTGCACGGCCATCGCGGATGGGACCTCGAGGCAGTACGTAAAATCAGTGATCCTTCATAGTCTATCTTATAACGTATTTACAGTAGAGTAAGTAAGTGTCTTTGTCCTTAAAAACTTAATCTGAATACACAAGAAGTACACAGAGGGTGGAAAAAGAAGTATCACCAACCCTATTTTAACCTGTTTTATTGATAGGAAGCAGACGCATAAGAAGATAAAGAAATTTGCCCAAGGTCACAGAGAAAGTCTGGGGGAGAGCCTAGAGCCAAATCTACCCCGCCAGAGTCCCAACATTTTCCGTACAAATGCATCCTTTTGCCGTATGATCTTATATGGGGGGAGAGCCTGAAATATCCAATGATTAAGAAGGAACAAAACAAAAAAAACACAGGAGCATTTCAATAATCAAAGGCATGGTAAATACCAAGCTGAGGAGGATGTAACAGCATTACACATTTATCCATTTATCAGCATCTTTCAAAGGAGGCATGAAGCCAAGGTCAGATCCCAGTCTTCCCCGCCCTCACAACAGAGGCACCAGGTAGTCTAATATCTTCTCTGCCACCTGCGGTGTTATATTCCCTGTAGGTTTACAACAGAACCAGGGACTCCTGAACACACTAAGCCCACCACGGACCTCTCTAGCTCACATCCCCCACTCGAAAATTCACTCTCAGCAAGTAGGCATGTTGTACGCTTATCTCTGAGCCTTCGGTGAAGATCACAAAGTCCCATTTTTCCTTCCTGTTTTAATTGGTGGGATAATTAGGGCAACCTGCCAAACCTGCTCACTTCCAGTCCTTTTAAAAACAACCAAGGAGGGAGATTCCCCAGCCTCTTGAAGTAACCTGTTTCAATGTTTAACCATCATCCTTGTTGGGAACTCCTTTCAACCTTAATTCTTTTTTTTCTTGTTGCCATTGCTTCTTGACCTGCCTGCTACAGCTGCAGAAAAGAATCCATCACCATGCTCTTTATAAGCCTCCTTTATGTATTTGAAGACTGTTATTAAAACCCCCCTGGCTCCTGTGTAACAAAACACAATAACCAGGTCCAAATGGCTTTTGAACCGAGCCTCAGGACAGAATAGTTCCCCGCTGACTCTACTGGCCTGTCAAATAGTCTCACAAAGAACAAAGGAAGCAAAAGCGGGGTCAGTTGGTTTTTCTGGGATTTCCAGAATGACAAACATGCCCCCAAGGTCAATCCAAAAGCACATGGTACAGTTGGGTATATTCTGCCTAGGGAAAACCAGAATGGCTCAGGTGTCTTCTGGCATTTGAACTTCGAAAATCTCTTTTTCCATCCTTCAGGGACATAACCCTGCATTTGTTTTTCACGTCAGTTATAATTAAGAGGCAGATTTGTCAACAATACTTAAGTCCCCTTGTGTAGACCCTTATGCACACAAGTAATTTTACTCAGTAAAGAAAATCAATGTCATGCACAGGGCTGCTCACATGGGTAAGGTTACACAAGAGTATTTGCAAGATCAGGCACTTAGTAGCTTAGCAAAAGATCCATACAGTAATTTCCACAAGTTTCTCCAATAGGATTTAGGCAGACTGCATGGTACAGCGGCTGATGAGCAAGATAAATGCTTAGCAGGAAAACTCATCGATCTTGCCCTTCTTTTTTTAAAATGGAACCTGAAATCTCAGCGATTTGTAGTAGCTACTGTTGGGATCAGCTTTTTGGTTTTGTTCACCATAGTGCTTTGATATTATACCATGAGCCTGACTTTAAAATGAGAGTCTGCACTGTAGATTTGAAGGATATGTGGGAAAAAAATCAATCCTGAGCAAAAGAGGAATACATCTAGAGAATGAGGGGCCAGAGACTGGGCTGGAGAGTTGAGCAGGTACAGTATTGAATAAGCAGAAGACATCTCAGCTGACATAGGCTACCCCAGTTGACACCAGTCAAGCGCCTGTCACTTTATATTAAAACCAGGAGAGATCAAAGTAAAAAATACTCCTGTTTTATGTTGTATCTCTGTGGACAGAATTAGGAAGCATCAAGATCAGGACGTCTCAATTAGCGAGTCTCAACAACTTGGGGGAAAGAAATCATGAATGTCTAAAAAGTCAGGGGTTATCCTGCCTTGAGCTGGGGGGAAAGGGTGTACTAGATCACTGGTTTTCAACCTGTGACCCACAGACCCCTGGAGCTCCACAGTCCATATCTAAGGGGTCCACAAAAGATGACTACAATTACTCAAAAGTATGTGACTACCCACACTTACCATTCAAAGGGGTCCGCAGCTCCATTTGAAAACTTTTAAGGGTCTGCACATGAAAATAGGTTGAAAACGACTGCACTGGATGACCCCCTTTCTGCCCTCCTTTGCCATGGGTCTATAAAAAGGAATCAAGGTGTTGCAAAGTTTTAAAAACGGTACTGCAGTTTCAAGCAAAAGAAAAGTCTCTCCTGCTCTTTACGCAGCCATTCTCTTCGGATTAAATACTCTCCAGTCATCTCTTGAAGTGTGCACACACATGCAAAAAAAAGAGCTAGGCTTAGCAATATTAAAAGAAATGTGTTTTTTTCCCTGTTTCGCATGTTATAAGAAACATCAGGGGTTCACAAAATATTTCACTTTGCATAAGATGTGGCCAGCCTGAAAAGGAAGAGAAATGCAGGGCTGGAAGAAAGGACCATCTGCATTTTAATTGAAGACCAGGTTTACCAACACCATTTCTTTTTCGTGAAAAATGCATCACAGCTGTTCACTAGGACTCGCGAAAATAAAATATTTCACAGAGGGTATTTTTTATTCACCAGCTATACAACAACTGAATCCAATTTCAAAGGCACCCTCAATAAATGCCTCGTATTATACCAAATGCATAAACCCAATGATTTAAGTGAATCTGCACGTTCTGCTTGGCACTGTGTGGCATTATAACATTTTTATTGCCATGAGCTCAGGAAGAACATATCGCTTTTACGTGGCAGATCGAGGATTAAGTTATTCAGGTCTTCCTAAGTAAGAGGCAATAAAATGCAACAGCGTTCCCCGCTATTTTCCTTTGTTTATGACACAGCTTTCATTTTATTCTTGCACTCTTTTGCCATTCTTAGTTCCCCTTTACTATCTTTTAAGTCCTAGGGATGTTCAGGCAGGCAGAGTGGAATTGGCCAGGCGGAAATATAGTCAGGGCACCCTTGTTAACACTGCCAGTGTTGCAAGAAATCTGCTGGGATATTTAACACTGACAAGCAATCAGCACTACTGTTTTACACTCCCAAAATGGTCTCAGCCCCTCTAGCCATTCAAAGGCACGAGTATATTAGAGCTTTCTTCTTGCAAGCAGCTCCGTAATGAAAAGCCCCCCAGAGCTCCTGCAAATGCGTTTGCAGAATCTTCCCTTCCCAGGTAGGGTCCATCCATGGGTGAAGTCCTGCTGTCAATGGGAGTTTTGCCACTGACTTCATTGCAGCCAGGAACTCACCGTCGCTGCCAAAGCTGAAGCAGTCTCACGTGCTCCAGAGTCACCGCATATTTTAAAATGGGTTAAGTTTACCAGCAAAAGCACATGTGAAGTCTGCGCATTTCAAACACCCCTTCATCAGACCCATTTCAAACACGTAATTAAACCAGCGAGCCAGGTCCAGCCTGCACCAACCCCAGTAGGCAGCCTCTATGGAGGCTGAAAAGCTCCCATCGTAGTATTTGAGCATTTCTCACTGCAGCCAGGATGGGGCCAGTAGTGCTCGATGCCCTCACACTGCCCCAGGCACTGACTTGGGGGGAAGGCCACTAAAGACGGCTGTTTCTGGTTGCTGCCAATGGCAACCAGAGGTCATCGCTGCCCCTGTGCACTGGGCATCCAGCTGTATCCCTGTACTGCTGATTTCATGTATTGCGCCAACCTTTCATTCACCAAGACACAAGTTCCCCTTGCCCACAGGAGGTGATGCGTTCAACCCAGACCAGTTGGTCAACTTAGAGCTGTGGCAAGGGGTAAGTCTATGGTGTGATTAGCTTGTGTAAATGTGCCAGACCTAGCTTCAAAATGGCTCCCTTGGGTATTTGAGCTTTGAAGAAAACTTATCTAAACCTATATTCATGTTGCTGTTCTGTAACAGAACAGAAGTTCAGGGCACATAAACCAATTTCAAAATGGCCAAAACTGGTATAAGATAAACTTGGCTGAATGTAGTATCAGACTTAACTGATTTGGGTCAAACCAGTTTATAAAACTTCTGCCCCAGACCCCTTCCTGGTTCAAGTTAAATCACAGTCCCCCAGCATCCCAGTATGCTCTGCAGTCCTGGGCTGTGCTGTCTGCACCACAGAGCAGGGCTGGCCCCGCCCCTCTGCTCTCTAGTGAGGGCTGGCTGACAAGGAAGGGGGGGGGCAGGGGGAGGAGGAAGCCTGACTAGGGATGCAGCCCAGTCTGCAAGGTGGAGTGAGAGGGAGACTGCCCTCCCCACCAAGCAAACTCCTGCTGGGGTCTGGGGCCAGGGATGGGGGTTAAACACCCCTTCCCCTGCCCAAATTTACTGCTGGCTGGAACTGTGGACTACAAATCACAGAGGCACCTGGAAGCCAAAGTGATGAGCAACCCTGCAGAGTCCTGCTGCTGTAATTCTGGACTGCAAATCCCAGAGACCTCGGGGGCAGCAGGAAGAGGAAGTGAACACACAGCCAGAGAGCCATGCTCTTGCACCCCATGGCATCAAGTCCAACCTCCTGCTTTGGGCAGGAATACTGATGAGATCAAATGATCCCAGCAAGATGTCTGTCCAGTCTCCTCTTGAAGACTTCCAAGGCTGGACACTTCACCACCTCCTTGGGAAGTCTAGTCCAGACTCTGGTCACACTTACCATAAAGAAGTTCTTCCTTAAACCCAACCTGAAACAATCCTCAACAGTTTATGGCCATTGCTCCTTGTCCTCCCCTGGGACGCCCTAGTGAAGTTTCTCTCTCAGCTCCCGATATTCACCCCTTACATACTAACAGATGACCACCAAGTCCCTTCTCAGTCTTCTCTTCCCCAGGCTGAACAGTTCCAGATTTTTTAGTTTTTCCTCATAAGGGTGCTCCAGGACCTTAATCATTCTTGTGTCCCTTCTCTGGACCCTTTCAAGATTCTCCATGTCTTTTTTGAAGTGCGGTGCCCAGAACTGGACACAGTCCTGCAGCTGGGGTCTCACCAGTGCTGAGTAGAGAGGAAGTATCACTTCCTTAGCCCTGCTCGCAATGCATCAGCTAATGCATCCCAGTATGCCCATAGCTCTGTTGACTACAGCATTGCACTGGTGGCTCATGTTCATCCTGTGATCAACCAGTGATCAACCATAACCCCAAGGTCCCTTTCAGCCATCGGGCTGCCCAGGACATCTCCTCCTAACCTATATTCATGTTGCTGGTTACTTCTCCCCAGACGAAGCACTCTGCATTTATCCTTATTGAACTGCACCTAGTTCCACTCCACCTGCCTTTACAGCTTGTCCAGGTCTGCTTGCATCCGCATCCTGTCCCCTAGCGTGACCACTTTCCCCCATAACTTAGTATCATCTGCACACTTGGCCAGTGTGCTTTCCACAACCCTATCTAAATGGTTGATAAAGATGTTGAACAGCATGAGGCCAAGACGCGAACCCTGTGGGACACCACTGGCCACCTCCCACCAAGATGATACAGATTCATCCACTAACACTCTCTGGGTTCGACCCAGTCAACAACAGTTCAGGAATTTAAGCCCATATCTTCCACAGCTAGCACCCTAGCACATGGAACATCCTTCCTTTTTGGGGAAAACTAAAAATGTAAAGCAAGAACACAAGTTCACCATCCTCCCCAGGAATCCTCTCCATCCCAAAAAACCTGCAACAGCAGCAAAAAAAAAAGGGGGGTATTATTGCACATGATTGCACAAAAGGGGTGTGGACAGTCTGGAAAACAGTCCAGCACAGAGCAACAAAAATGATTAGGGGCTTGGGAGGCAAGATTTATGACAAAAGGCTGAAAGAACCAGGGCTATTTAGTCTGGTGAAGAAAAGGTGAGAGAGGATTTGATAACAGTCTTCAGACATCTAAAAGGCAATTGCAGAAAGGATGGAAATGGGGTTCTCTCTGTGATAACATAGGGAACGGGACTAGGACCAATAACCTCAGGCTATAGCTGAGGAAATCCTTGTTGAAGATTAGGAGAAACTTTCTGCCTATGAGGGTGGTCAAACGTCAGAACAGCCTACTCGGGAACTTGAGGAATTTTCATCCTTGTACGTTTTCAAGAGCAGGTTAGACGGACACTTGGCAGGGATGGTTTAAACAGGGACAATCCTGCCTTGAGCAGGGGGCTGGACTAATGACCTTCTAGTTGACTAAGTCTCTTCAAGCCCTACTTTCCTATTATCCTAAGTTAATTAATCTTCAGGATCATAGGAAAGCAGGGCTGGAAGGGACCTCACGAGGTCATCTAGTCCACCCCCTGCTTAAGACAGGATTGTCTCTAACTAACTTGGGCTATTTAGCAACAATGAGGAAAAAGAAGAAAATCTTCCAAGTTTGAGAGGATTGCATGGGAAATGCCCTGACAGCTGGGATCTGCATTTCAAAGCAAGACAAACTTCATCTTTAGCATCTGCGGACTGCGATAGAGGACTCACCCGGGGTGAAGGAAGGAGACAGAGAAAGAAAGGGTACATCTACACTGCAAACATACAATACTAGGCAGTAACATACTGAACTACAGCACACTGCTCCATGTATGCTGTCTCTGGTACAGGAAGCAATGAAGATTTGTCCAGGCTGTGCTGCAGGCAGGCTAATCAGCTATGACTGCTAAATAGCCATGAACTATTACTGCTATTACTATAAAGCAAAAACTTAATACAGCTTGTAAGACATACGGCATCGGTTCTGAAAACAAAGCATAGATTTGGAATCAGCTCAGCTTTGCTTTAATTTCCAGCAGCTCAGCATTGCAAAAGCTTCTGTAATCATAGTGCTGTTCATTTCTCATTAATACATGTCACAAAAGAACCACAAAATGCGTGGACTATAAATGCTCCAAATTATAAGTTACTTACTATCAAACATTTGGGGACCAAAATGAACCTCATGAGGACCATAAATGTCTGTTTTCTATTTACCATACAGAGTAAACAACGCGTTTACTTTCCCAGCATGAGTTTCTGAAAAATGTCCTCTTTTTATTGAACTACCCAAGGCTTCAGAAATGTGCTTTTTCTTTAGAGTCAGAAGGAACATGAACAGGAATAAAAAAGCATATCAATACTTAACTATGTACACATATGATAAAAATACACTTGAGAACCAGCTTTATTTTATGAAGTGGAAACAGCCAGCAAGAAACCACACAGCAGATTGGTTGAGGCAATGAGAAAGCTATCCACTGCACTGCTTCTTTCCAAACCACGTTATCGTGACACTGTGACATCCAAAGCGACAAATGCCGCTAGTGTTCACTGTGTGCTCTCTCCTTGCAAACTCCTGTGCCGGAGATGCATTTTAAGCATTTGACTAAAGCAGAGGTTCCCAAACTTCTTCTTAGTACATGCCCTCTTCCAGATTTACCAGCTACCTGCGTACCCCTACCAGCATATGGCGTATATTTTAACCTCTTAAATGCAAATTATTATTATAATGAACATTAAATCTGCCAGTACACAATTTCTCCCACTGTGCCCCCCAGAGATGTTTTGCATACCACCAGCGGCACGTGTACCACGGTTTGGGAATCCCTGGACTAAAATATTTTAAGTATGTGACTAAAATGTCTTAAACAGCCATGTTTACTACATGCAGAAAAAAAAACCTTCCAGAAACCCCATCTTAACATATGGGTATAGTAAGGAAAATCACTGTGAAATACAGGATTTCACAGTGTCATTGATTTTCTTTCCACAACATCTAGATCACATTAGCTCAAAAGATCATTTGTATACATCTCCCAGTTTAGCAGGCTTGTCTAGGGCAGGCTGAGTTCACTCCCACACTCCCCAAAGGTAATTAGCAGTCATAAAGATATAAAAGCATGCAAGTGTAGTATAGATTACCAGCCGCCGACGTGCCCAATCTGCAGAGGATGAGTCTGTTACAGTCCCAGCTACAGAGCCTTGACTCTTAAACTGTGGCTGCTCTTGCTTGAAAGCCCATAATGGCAACCAACATACTTGCCCACAGCAGAAGTGACTAAATTAAGCCGCTAGGAATGTAAATTTGGAGCAAGTCAAAATGGGGCTCTGACCCGCATAGAAACATTTACTCCCATAGGCCTTTCCTGTTTTCGATATATGGATAATCATAGTCAACGAAGACTCCAATTCAAACACGGCCAAGGAACGACTCCAGGTAGAAGTGAGAGGCACCCAGCCAGACAAAGGCACACTAGCCACGTTTTGGGAGCAACGTTATTTTAAATTATAGTTTTCCTATACGTTAACATACCCTAAGCTGGAGAACTGTCATTTGAAAGGGCTGTTGTATCACAAGTGTCTTAAAGGACACATACAGATTGTCGGTAAATGTAAATGCAACATGAACAATTCAAATGAAAGAACAAAGTCCTTTTAACTGTAGATGAGAGAGTCCCTGCCCACAACAGCAACAGTGATTTTGCAAATGTAAAGGACCTGGGATGTGTGATAACATGCAGAAAAGCCCGGCTATTATTTGAAGAGTGCTGCAAGAGGCAGAGAAGCCTTTAAATACAGACCTAGATTCAGACTCTGTGGTGACAATTTAGCTCCTGGAAGGATTATGAAGAGTTATTTACAGCCATCCACACTCGTGCATAGTTACAGTCTCTCTTGGGACATTGTTGATGCCAGAAACAACTGGAGTGGAGCCAGTTTTTTTTTCCTTTATATTTATTTGACCCAAAAAATATTAAAATTCAGAGTGAATGAAACTATCAACCATGGTCATTCAACTTAGTTAGGTTCATCCCGGAAAAAAAATGGAAGGAATATCTGGAAAACGTCATTTGGGACACTTTTCACTCTTAGTCATTTTGTTTGCTTGTTTTCAAACCATTTCAAAACAAAACCGTAAGCTTTAAAAAGGCACGTGATAAAAACCAGCTGCAATAATTAAATTAAATGTTGCATTGGATCCAAAGTAATGTTTTTGCCCTCAGGTTTCTGTATCAGCAAGAAAACAAAAAACTTGTTTTGCTTTAGGTGGACCCCAGGAGATGGTTTCCAAAGTCTTTGGTTTGGTCACCAAACACCAAAATTAAAAAAAATAATCAAGCACTCCTATGGCATTAAAAACAGCCATCATGCAGGGAAGGATCCAGAGGGGATGCAGTGGTGCAGATGCACCTGGCTTTCAGTAGACATTGCTGCAAGAACAGCAGCCGGGGACTTTTTTAAAGTCTTTGAATCAGGTAATATTTCCCTTCCACCCCTCCCCTCCCCTCCACACCACCACTGCTGTCTCTGGCTACTCCAGGGGTAGGGCTGGAGGGGGGCTCCAGGTCCACTCCAGCTGGGCTCTGCAGAGATCTGGGCTCAGCAACAGCGACAGGTGGGTTTCCCCTCCATGCCCAGTCCCCCCAGATGTTCCCTGCCAGATCAAGGAGCTGGGGGAAGGGAACCCACTTGCTGCCACCACCACTGTCCCTGGCCAAATCTGGCAGGTCCACATAAAAGCCCAGCTGAAGTGGGACGGGGGTGGCTCCGGAGCCTCCCTCTCATCCCAGTGGCAGCAGCAGGTAGAGGAGAGGGAGCATGGAAGTAAGGTGAGGGGAGAGGACATGCTGTGCATGCAGGGAAGGGAAGATTATTAACTTATTGTAGGATTTAGACAAAGACCCCACCTTCTTCTCCCATAGCATGGTCTGGGGCAGAAGGCAGCCAACCTTGCAGTGCCAGTTGCTGCTTCTGCACCCCCTGCCCTTTTGCAAAATCCTGGATCCTCCCGGTCAATACATATCTGAGACCCTGAGGCTGAATACAAATCTGCAATGCCAGATGCCAATTCTTGTTTTCATGCCCTGTGTACAGGGCCTTGCACTTTGTGCCATTAAGTTTCATCTCCTTTGTATTTCTCCAGTCCTCAAGGCATTCAGTTCTTCCTGTAGGATATCTTAGTCCTCCTTGGAATTGATGATGCCTTCCAGCTTTGAGTCACCAGCAAATTTCATGGGCACTCACCAACTTTGTGTCAAGGCCATTCATAACAACGTTAAATAAGAGCAGTGCTAAGACTAATCTATTAGTTATAAGAGCAGAGGCATCTGCTTTTGGGAGAGGAGTTGCTCTACCCACTTAACAGAAATGTGAATGACATCAAAGCAGGGTAGCAAATACGCAGCTACCAGCTGTGGAAGCAACTATATTTAGTACAAGCTTATAAAACTACTATCAAGGGGTGAAACATCCATGATTTTGTCCCCATTCTTGCAAGGAGGTTGCCTTTCATACATAATCACCACCTAATGTATATCTGAGCATGATAGGAAGCTACCTTTTGTTCTTGAATTGCTGTGCATAGGGTCAATCTGGAGGGGCTTTGAATGAAAGCTTTGAACCCACAAAGCTAAACACTAAAGACAGGGAAAGTTATCTAAGGAACATGCAGTGTTTCAACAGCTAACCTTGGAGTGGCCAGTGGTTAAAATGGACCTTTCCCGAGCTGTAGGCACCTTGCATATTCAAGGATGAAGTTGGTAGGCATGCTGATCTGAGGCAAAAAGAAATGTAAAAATCTAGACCTCTTGATTCAGAGATGATAATTTTTTATTAGACCAACTGAGAAATTGGAAAAAAAAAAATCTTAAAAATTAGCTTGAAGAAAAAATATATACTTTTTTTTTGCAGTTTCTCAGTTGGTCTAATAAAAGGCATCATCTCTGAACCAAGAGTTCTAGATTTCTGCATTGCATATTCAATGCTTTCTTGAGATGACCAATGGTATTTTGCATGGCACGTATAACATATGCATGTTGAAATGCCATACACTTCTAGGAAGCGTCCATGCTCTTGTCAGATGCACATCACAGAACAGCAGAAAAAAAATAAAGCCATAGGTCTACTTGAGTCTGCCAGGCAAGGGAGTATAAGGCAGGTCAGCCCCTACAGCCAACGTCACCCAAGAGAGAGGGTGGCTTGCATCACTTGTGCCCACTTTTGACTCCCTAGTCCAATGATTTCACTGGACTAGGTAGACCACTGAACTACCAGACCACTCAACCTTTTTTAGACTCAAGGCACCCCTCATTAGTCTCTGTTTTGAAAGCTGGCATGCTCAGAGTGCATGTGTCATGTCTCAGGAAGGCCATATGCCATATTGATGTGCCCTGAAACAAACTGCCTATACATTAAAATACCAGGCAGTATTTATGCAAAGGGCATAAGGGTAGCAAAGATACTTTGATGGAGACCAAAACTGAGCCTGAAAGGCTACTCAGTTATAGATAAACCCAGTGATACACACGTCACAGACCAAGAATGACCAATGCCACTGGAAATATATAGTATGTCATATTCCAAGGAAACTAAAGACATTAGGAACCCAACTTATATTGATTTTTCATGTATGATTTTTCCTAGCTATAGATCAGGCACTGGCGACACGTACTTAATTTTAGCCAACTTCTGACAAGCCCCTTTACTGCCAGTGGCAGCACCATTCACAACGCTACAATAGAGATCAAGCAAATGCAGAAGAGAAGCAGGAACTAAGCATGCCTCATCATTGCCTAGGCTGACTCCACTGAAGGTGCATCAGGAAACTCTAGTTTAAAAAAAAAATCATCCAGGAATCACTGAAACAAGCAAGAACCAGGAAAAGAGTCATTTATCCCCTGTGACCTCCTAAAAATGTTTTTGTTGTTTAAATAAATCTTGACTGAAGCTACAGAGCAGCCCAGAATAAATGGCACTAAACTTATGCATGCGTGAAAGCATTTTATACTACTTGTCAATGATACTTTGCTTGAACAGTTTGTTGAAAGCAAAGTTAGCAGTGTTAAGGAGAGGAATCTCACATATGGGAGTAGCAGAGGGTTCACTTACAAGAGATGGGTAAGTGAGATGAAGGATCAGCAAACAAGATAAAGGATTTGGTGTATTATGTTCCTTGGTGGTTATAAATTGTTCAAGACTGTCAGCATCTGTGTATTTGTCAGAGTGCCTAAGGATTTTGAAAGAAAGTCCCTGTTACAGACAAGGTATAACAGGGTTCATTCAACTCCAGGGGTGGCTGTGATGCCCCCTCAGTCCTTGTCTAGTCTGTCTCTGGGCACTTTTCCCTTCTCCTCTCCTGCCACACCTTAATGAAATGCTACTTTTGGAAAAGGGAGGGTGCCCCAGGGCTTCCCAAGTCAGATCTCCTCATAAGCACCAGCGTCGGCTCATTGCCTTAAGGGCTCATTACATGGTTCCAACCGCCCCTTACACCATGCTCATACCTCACCGATGTTACTCATGTCTGCTGACACATGGCCCTCAGGGCTCTCAGCCTCAATCCTCACCTCTCTTGGGCTACAGACTCCTTGGCCACCTCGGTCTCTAGCTGTGAAACCCACGGCCTTTGGCCCCTCTCTCTGGTACCTGGTTACACTCTTAGGGCCAGTTGAGACTCCCTGACCAGACCAGGCCCTGGGCTTATATGCTTCAAGTCCAGCCCCCTTCTGGTCAGGTAACTCTCTAATGGGCCCCTATCACAGCTCCAGGCTGCTTTTCAAGCAGCCTCTTACCTTCTTAAAGTGAAAGGTGTGCTAGGTGCTCTGTCACTTACGGCTGAAGGGGAGTTAATTGAAGATCAAAGTGTTTTGATATAACTAGAGCAGGGATGGGCACGATATGGCCCATAGGCTGGATCCAGCCCACAGCAGGTCTTTGTCCAACCTGCGGTGGGTCTCTTGGTCCCGCCTAGCCCAGACACAGTCCAACCGTGGCATGTCCTGCCACCCCTTGGGAACACAGTGGGGCTGGGGCAGCTCCATGGTGGCACTGCCTTTCTAGACAGCCCAGGTGGCAAGTGGCTCCTTCTGGCTGCCGTCACCGCCAGCCCCAGCCCAACAGTACCAGCAGAGACCCACGCTGCACAGCCCTGACCCTGCACCTGCTCCAGGCTCACCTGCCCGGGCTCAGCAGCAGCAGCATGGGACAAAAGCTGTTGCTCAGCATGGGGGAAAGTGGCCCCTCTGATTCCTGGCAGTTCCCTGCTGCAGCCACCTGGAGCTTGTGCTGGGTACCCTGCATCCTCACCAGCATCACTGCCACTTCAGGGCTGCTCAGCAGGGCAGCGGTGGTAGCACAGAGCAGGTGCATAGCATCCTAGTGCAGCACGAGCTCCATGAGGATGCAGCAGGGAACTGCTGGCAGTGGGAATGGGAGGTCCACTTTCCCCTCATGCTGAGCAACAGCTTTTGTCCCGTGCTGCCACTGCTGATCCCAGGTGGGCAAGCCCAGAGCAGGCGCAGGGTGTGTGGGGTCAGAGCTGAGCAGTGCGGGTCCCTGCCAATACCATGGGGCTAGGGCCAGTAGCGGCGGAAGGAGCTGCCACCCAGGCTGCCTAGAAGGGCAGTCCAGCCATGGAGCAACCCCAGCCTTGCTGTGTGCCCAGAGGCAGCAGGACACACCACAGGTGACACGGGCACAGGGAGGGCTGGGGGTGTGCACTGTTGGCAGTGGCGGGGAGGCACAGCAGGGTGCACAGGCTCTGGGATATTGCAGAGCAGGGGCAGATGCTGACCAGCTCATGGGGGTACACACGGGGGGCTGCCATGAACAATGCACCATACCCGCAAACCATTCCCTGCAAAACCCACAACCACACCCTCCCCCCCCCACAATCACACACCCCACAAACACAGCACCCACCCACACTCCCCCCACGAAACCCCCACACACGTACCTATACACCTCTGGGGGGAGCCCCACTCGCTGCTACATGCATACACCACACACACAACCATCCCCCCAACACACACACACACCCAGCCACCCTCCCCCTCCACACACCCCACAAACCCCACACCCACACAAACATCTCCACAAACGCTCCTCACCCAAGCTCCCATATCACCCACATCCACACACACCCCACACCCTCCACCGCACCCCACACACACCCACATTCCTCCACAAACCCAATACCCACCCCTCCATACCCCACCAACCTCTCCACACTCCCGACAATATATAAAAATAAGACCCCATTTGAGCTATTAGGCAATCACCTCTACACACACCACGCAAACACACACAAATCAGAACAAAAATATTTAAAAAAATAAAATTAAAATGTTATTGTCAATGTTTGATTTTTAGTATACAATTTGTTTTTTTTCTGGTTCCAAGATGGTAAACCCCCTTCCCAAAAGGAGTACTTGTGAGGGCAAGGGGTGGGACTTCTGGTGGCAAAAGTCAGGGGCTAGGGGGTGGGACTTCCAGTCCCAAGATGGCAAGCAGTGGGCAGGGCACCTGCCAAGGGGTGGAGCTACCCTTGTGACCCTAGACAGCTCGCCAAAACTCATTACGTGGCCCTCCAGCCAAAATAATTGTTTGCCCTTGAACCAGAGAGACTGATTAGTTCCAAACTGGGTACTTAGTTTTGTGAAAGGCTGGCACCTTACAATGCCACTTCATGGGTAGCTAGATTTTGGTATCTTCTTTCTTCCCTTTTCATGTTAATGGGTTCTTACACTAGTCAATACCTACCTCATAAAACTTGCTACACTTATGCGTTGTATAAAACTGCATATACATACATGTATGTATATGTATGTGTCAATATGTATGTACATATATAGATTCATAGACTGTAGAGTCGGAAGGGACCACAATGGATCATCATGTCCGACCCCCACCCCTGGCAGGAAAGAAGACCGAGGTCAGACGACCCCAGCCAGGTGACTATCTAGCCTCCTCTTGAAGACCTCCAAGCTGGGTGATAGCACCACCTCTCTTGGAAGCCCATTCCAGATCCTGGCCACCCTTATGTATGTACACACACACACACACACACACACACACACACACACACACACACACACACACACACATTTGTACGTTTGCCACTAAGTGGTAAGAGAATTATTTGCTTATATCCCAAACAGGCTGGTATGAAATGCAACTGGTGCAATTAAATTTGACAATGGGAAGCATAAAGTCTGTATTATAAAAAAGGCACAGGGCACCCTAATGACGTGTTTAAAATTATTAAAAGTTTCACGAAGACCAATTAGTCTTTCCTTTAGACTTTGTCTCATGCTGTGGGACAATTAGAAATCAATGCTGTCCAAAGCGAAGCTACTTTATGGAGGGTAATGCTACAGAAGGCAGCATAATTCCAGATCAAGACACACATTTACACGAAAGCTAGGATCTAGCTAAGAAAAACCTCAGGTTTCAGCACCTCGTGAATCACCTGATACTTCCCTCCTGACCATAAAACATGTACACAATGAGGCATTGCTGGTGCATGTATTGTGCGTGCGTATTAATCTTTCCCTTCAACATTGGTCCTTCACTGAGAAGGAGACTTGTCTAAATGGTAGTGTTTGTGCTTATACAAATTTAAAAATACAAGAGATTCTCGCTTCACCAGATCACTTCAAGTTTTCCATTGCCCGTGTCTTCATATGTTCCCTATTGCCAGCTTTTTTCCTAAACAGATATTAGAGATTTAAGAACAGAATCACCAAATGTTCTGAACTCGCCCCAAAAAAAAAAAAAAAAGATTCATTTCTAAGCCTGCAAACACTGCATTGAGTCCGAAAGTAAGTGTGGGAACATTATACAGCACTTTCATGTTCCTTTGCCTGGTACACAGTACAGTCGGGCCAGGCAGATGTTTAAGGACTACAGAAAACTCTTGCAATTATTGGCGCCTTTCAAATCATCCCCACGCTTTCCCGGAGAGTAAAATCTGAGGCTCTGCTCAAAAGTCAGACCTTTTTATGTCTGTCATTTGAAACACCAGGCTGGCTTAGCTATGTTTATCTCAGAAAGGCAAGAAAAGAAGAGATCAAGGACACTTAGAGAACGCACTTGGATACTATGGTGACAGCGACTGGATAAAAACAATGTGGCTAGAAAGGAACGCAGTACGTACCTGTGACATTGTAGAGGCCTGACAATGCTTCACAGTACCTTTCCAGCAGGATGGACAAGGGCAGGTTCACAGAGGATTCACAGTGCAGGACGAACTGCATGAACAGAAGGAAAAAAGGGGAAAAAAAAGAACAATGTATTTACAGCGAAGCAGCAGGGAAAGGACCGAATGCTCTCCCCCACAGGTATGTTTTTTCCTTTCCACTCACTGCACAGTTGATTGATATAAGCACCTATGCCCTTATAAGACAAAAGAGGAATACAGGATTCACGAACATCCTTTCACTTAACTGCATCCACCTCTGAAACAGAGCGTGGCAACCATTCAACAGGAGCAAAGCAGCAATGCTACGTTAGAAAACCGACTCCAACGGGGAATTCGAGGTGTGCCTACACGGCACAATGCCATGCCATGCAGAAACACGTGCACTAGCTCAGGTCCCAGAAGCACAATAGCTGACTTAAAGCAGCACTCGGGCCATAAAATCATAGAAAATGAGGGTTGGAAGGGACCTCAGGAAGTCATCTAGTGCAACCCCCTGCTCAAAGCAGGACCAGCCCAAACTAGACCATCCTAGACAAAGCCTTGGCTGGGATAAATACACCCTACTTCCCAGCAGGACTAATTAGCCCAAACAGAGCCTTATGCTAGCAGAGCTATATCTCTTCTGATCCCCAGGCTAGCACGAGTATCTCTAAATGGCACGACATTGTGCCCTAGAGACATACCCTTAAGGAGTGAAAAATGGATTGGAAGGGCCAGTTCCCAGCTATTGCAGGCAACCCCCTCATACTATTCCTGCCATAAACACATTGTGCTCCCACTAACCTCGACTACAAAACTACCACAGACCGTCATCGCTTAGTTGGTTAGAAACCTTCTTTCTCATTTCCACTTAATTGTGCTTGTGCCCACATTTCCTTTGGCCTGAATAGTTCTTTTCTTTCTCCAAAGTACTTAAATGGAACAGTCTTATCCCTTTCTCCTTTTTTTGCTAGGCCAAAAGTGCCAAGCTCTTCTAGTCTTCTCCTGGTCAACAGATTACTTGTCCTTCTCCCCACTTTTTCCAGATGAAATACATTTTTCCATAACATGAATGACCAGAACCACACACAATATTCCGGAGAAACCATCAGCCATGCCTCGTACAATGGCACGAATACTTCCCCTATCTCTACTGAAAATACCTCCCCTTGATCCATCCGCCCATCCATTTACTTTTCACGGGCACACCCCAGTGATGGCTCATGGCCATGTTGCAGCTGACTAATACAGCCGTGTCTTTCTCCTCCTGGGTCATTTCAAATGGATGAGCTCCTAGTTCATAGCAGAAATTCTTGTCTTTATTCCCTAAAATGCAGGACCTTGCACTTCGTGGGTGTGTCTACACGTGTAATTAATGTGCCTGAATTTTCTGCACTTCTCCCAGCCACATGGAAATTGGGACGGGTCCTGATCTCCACATGGCTGGGAGGCAGCATCCCACCAAGCTGGAACAACTCTCCTCACCCCCTGAGGCCCCCAGCCACTTGAGGAGGAGCAATTTGCTCCCAGTCATCGTCTGTACATGTGATATGGCGCATTAGTTAACGTGCCATTTTCCAAGTACTTGTATCTGCTAATATACTGCACAGTAATTGCTGCATATGTGTAGACAGTGATGCTTTACTGCGCATTACTCTAATGTGCAGTAAAGCATCTCATGTAGACACACACTGTGATACTGAATGACATCTCATGAGATTAGCAACCTATTGTCCTTCCTACAGGTACAGGGACACTTTCTGTTTGATGAGAAGATGCTCTGCCCATCTCCCCTCTTAATGTGATTTCACAGTGTCCCCAGTACTAGAAACTCTCAAAGACAAAGACAGTATTAAGGACACTCACCTTCATCTTCTATCATAGATGATGTCAATCAACTATTCTTGTTGTCCCCAAGGGACAGGAAAAGTAATAGGTTTAAACTGCAGCAAGGGAAATTTAGGTTAGCTATTAGAATGAACTTTCTAACTCTGCAGGTGGTGAAGCACAAGGGTAGATTACCTGGGGAGGCTATAGCATCTCCATCCTTCGACATTTTAAAGTGTGGGTTGGATAAACATTTGTCTGGGATAGTATAGACAGGGATGGCCTGATCTTGAGCAGGAAGATGGGCTCCCGACGTCCCTTCAGTCCTATTTGCCCATGATTCTACTATCTAAGCATTTTAAAGAGCAGTTACAGGCTAATTACAGTAAAAAGAACAAGTAGATTAGAAATGTAGGAGACGAACACTAGCCCTCAGAGTCAGTCATCTATTAAACAAATTCAGAGCAAGCAGAAAGAAGTAGTTAGCTGTGTTAGTCTGAAGGCAAGCAGAAGGCAGGGTAAGGATGCACCTTAGAAGTGTACCAAATCAGATGCATACGCTTTCATGAGCCCAAGCTCATTTTACTTGAAAATGGTAACAGTAGGCACATCTTCTAGACTAACTTAACTAGAGATGCATAAGTTTTCATGAGCTCTGAATTTCTGATTCAGCTAGTCTATGAGGTGCATCTCTGCCTTGCATGCTTCCAAACTCAGAATAAGTTACGGCTAAGGAGGAACTGGAGACCACAAGAAGTCCATATAAAGCTGAGATGTACAATTGGAGGAGAAATTCACTGCAAGTCTTTTGCTGAAAGAGGCAGGGGTCACAATCGTTTCCCTTCTCCATCTCACTTGCCCCACGTAAAACAAGGAGACACCATTCATTCTCCTCTAATACCGGTAGATCACCTGCAATTGAAGCAGCCGTTGAAGGAGGTGGAAATGTCAAGAAAAATGGGGTCTGTTTCCCTGATAAGTATAATGTGCCAGTATCTAGCAATAGAGATGATGTGAAGGGACTTAATGTTAAATGGACTGGAGACAGGAAAAAAATCTTTGCTTACCCTCCCGATACTACAGTATGTCTTTAAACACATGAGGAGTCGGATTTTGGGGACTGAACAGCAAGGCCAAAGAATAGGATTTCATTTCCCCCTCCTTTAAAAGTGAAATAAATCACTGGGCACTACACGTTCGCAGCAGTAATCCACAGTATGATACCTCTAAGTGACCGGCAGATGGCAGTTCACGTGTAATACTACAGAGGAATAGCATTTCTGCAGAATGCTGTAACAGAGAAGCAGAACCGAACACAGCGAGAAGATTCAAAAGTGACACGTTACTGACAGACATCCCCATTCTCAGGCCATGAAATAAAACCTTCCCGACTATTTATGAAGATAAGCAATGCCTTGGTGACTCGCAAAATGCTTTTGATCTTCTATTTATGCAGAGTGGCTCCAAGACAACATAAACAGCTTTCATTTACAGAAACCAAGTATTCCCTGATCGTTTACATTTTCTTCATAAGCCCCCAGACGATTGCAAAATGCTGCATCACCCAGCTCTTCGCCGCATAATGTGGGAACCGGATTGTGAAAATAAAACTCGTCAGGAGCCTGAAAACGTTAAGAACTTTTACTCCTTACAAAATGGCATTGTATCTATCACTTGTATTGCTTCTGCTTTCCAAAAGGAAAATTCTCAGAACAACTCAAAGCCCTCTCCGCGTTTCATCTCCACCAACAGAAACCTGAGTCGTCTGCTTTTGACACAACATAGTATTTCCCTAACAGTGGTATTGGAATCAATGAAGCTACAGAGGAGAGCTACATTTTATTTAGAATCCCTAATTTAGCGTATAAACTGTAAATACTCTGTATAGGAAGCCATCTATTTTGCAAAACTGTGGGATTGAGCAGACAGTTGAGGGGGGTTTGCCGCAGGGTTAGAAGTCACGTTTGCATTAGGGCAGGAGTGACAAAATATGGCCCGCAGGCCGGATCCGATCCACAGAGGGACTTTGTGCGGCCTGTGGCAGGTCCTTGCTCCCAACTGGCCTAGGCACTGTCCTGCCTGTGGCACATACCAGCGCCCCCAGGCATGCAATGGGGCTGGCCTCTGGCCTCAGACCCACTGGGACCAGCAGGGACCCATGCACACAGCCCTGGCCCTGGCCCAGTTCACCCCGTGCCTGCTTTAGACCTGCCCTGACTGGAGCAGACCAGCTCCGGACCAGCTGGGACTTGCATGCACAGCCCTAACCCCAACCCCAGCCTGCCCACCCACAACGAGCAGGCTCCCAGGATCGGGGCTGAGAAATGCCTCTGTGCACTGCTCTCAGCTCCAGCGGGCCATTGTGAAGACATGCAAGAGGCCCCAGTTGACAAGAAGTCCTGGCTTTTTTAAACCAGGAAGTTGATGCAATAAATCAAAGTGATTTCCTAATCATCAGCAAAACAGAACTCAAGAGTTTCAAGAGAGGATCCTGCTGTCAGATCCAGGCACATGGATTCAACAGGCAGGTCCCAGCTGTCTCCTGTCTGTGCTCGGGAGGACTGCAGGGAAGGTCTCTGTTCCTGGTGGGCACTCACTAAACCCAGAACCCAAAGCAACGTAGCTGCCTTTGAAAAGCACAGGGTGTCACCGATACTCTCGGGAACGCCGAGCATCTCAGCCGCCCATATCTGAAATGGAGAGGTGGCTCCGAGACCCAAGTCAACATCCCAACCCCTGCCACTGCGTGCGGTCACTTCTCTATCTGCTGCTGCTAGTCTTTTAAACCTCAGAGTCAGATCGTACTTAGACATGTGATGGGTGGAGGGGACTGCTCTAAGAGTAGCATAGTCCTGTGAACTTGGACAGTACTTTTCCAAGGAGAGTTTGCTGCTCTGAAAATATAATCAAGGCCCTAGTCCAGCAAAGATTCACTTATGCCAATTCTTATTTTTACATGTAACTAACCCCACTGACATAAGGGAGTAAAGTTAAGCTATCAGATGGCAGAATCAGGGCCATTATAAGCCTGATCCTGAGACAACAAATAAAAAAAGCAGACCTCTGGCCTCAGGCAGGTATCCAGTCCTGCTTAGTGCTGAGAGCTCTCAAGTCCTATGATAGTTCAGTGCTTCTCAGTTCTTCTTAGCACTCACTTATACATGGAGATTGGAAATAACCTGCTAACTCTTAAAGCTGATTTTGGCACCGTCAGTTAGGCTTCTGAGCTAAAAGAGCATCTTGTTTGTCTAGACAGTATTGTAGGGGGAAAAATTAAACCTGTTCTTTGGTACAGTTCCTTCTCTTTCAGCCTAAAACCCACCCCATTCTCAGTGGCACAAACCTCCCCTCACAGTACCTTCTCTCAACATCTGATCCTGTATTTTGTACCGGTTGTGGAAGATGCTCTCATTGAACAATTGCAACTGTATTCACTGGTCTGCATCTTGATGCTCCTGAGGTATCCTCATGGGATGGTTAATGCATGGTAACAGGTGGTCTGCCACACCCTAGGAGCCCACCTTAGGCCGTTTGCCACTCCGGTGTCCCTACCTTGTCTACTACACCTTGATTTTATTCAGGTAGAATAGGGGGGTTGGCCGGTCTCTGCAATCTCCTCCCCTCTTGGCCTGCTCATAAAGTCCCGCCACCTCTCTCTGCATTCATAGATTCATAGACGTAGGGTTGGAAGGGACCTAAGTAGATCTTCAAGTCCAAGCCCCTGCCCATTAAGTCCACAGGTCTGGTAGCCCAAACTCAACTTCCTCATAGGGCTTGGAGCCCACACTCAATTCAAACCCACAAACTCAAAATATTAAGTACTCCCTACAAGTCTCTGCAATGGCTTCCCTACTCCCCTAATAGCCATCCTATTCCTCATGCTTCTTCTTCCCAAAAACCAGAAATAAATGTAACCAAATACTCTCCTGGGCGCTCTTACTCCAGGCTGTCCCCAGTCATCAGTCTTGCAGTCCTTCAGAGAGCTTCATACACCAGCCCTGCCTGAGCCAGGCTGACTTGCTCTGCCCAGGAGCCAGGCTTATATGGCTCCAAGGACCGCCCCTTCTGGCCCCAATGCAAAACAGTCTGCCTTAAAGGTGACACGTACCTTTTTTTCTCTCAGTTAGTAATGGGGGGGGGGGGGGCCATAATACAGGAAGGTGGGGAATGCTACTCCATTCACTAAGGCTAGGGACAGACATTCAAAAAGCCCGAGCCTGAGTTGATTAGTCTAACCTGCAGAGAGGGAACTGGTTTGCAAGTGGATAGATGTCCTCTTTTCATTGCAGATATGCAGGCACATGCCTGAAGTGGCTCAGACCAGAAGCTGGGGGTCGTTAGAGCAATCTTCCCTTCCACAGGGAAGCTAAGCTGACGGGGGGAGGGAGGGAGCATGGCCAGGCCTGGGCAGGCCTAAGTAAACCCCAACCTTGGCCTATGGGGGAGAAGCGGGGGAAGAGTCCCCCTTTTGTGCTGGGCTGTCCCGCTCCCCACCCTACAGTGGTGGGGGGGAAGAGGAGGAGGGAAGAGCCTCCCACCCCCCAGCCCCAAACATAGTCCCCTTCCCCACCCCATGGCAAGAGGGGGGAGAGGAAGGAGCAGGGGGGAAGCGCCCCCCTTTGGGACCGGGCAGCCTGGCATACAGCCCCCTTCCCCACCACGCAGAGGGTGAGGACCAGGGGAAGAGTCCCCCTCTGGCAGCCTTGCAGAGACTCCCTCCCCACCCCATGGGGGCAGGGGGAGGGGAAGGAGGAGCAGGAGTCCCCCTCCAGTGCTTCACAGAGCCCCCCCTCCCCCACTTTGGAAGAGGAGGAGAGGGAAAAGTCCCCCCCAGCACAGAACAGGGCCCCAGCATGGCCCCCATTAAGGCAAAGGCAGCAGGGAAAAGGGTTAATTCCTCTCTCCGTGCCTTCTGCCCTGCAGCCAGGGTAGATCTAGCTTAGAGAGCTTTTTCTGAACTGTATAACTTACACTTTGAACTGTCTACCTTTACATCTGACCCTCCCTATATTCCCCTCTCTGTGACAGATACCCTGATTCTGAGTTCCTTCATCCTTGTGCTAAATCAGGGTTTTGTGCCACCCTATTGCTGGGACCACATTTCCCTTCTTCTACTTTAGAAAGGAGCTTAGGTACTAATCCTGCAGCTGTATGTATATAGGCAGACTCCTGGGACAATATGGAGATTCACCGAAGTCATTAGGGCTCCCTGCAGATCAAGTGCAAAACTGGAATTTCACTGGTCCAGGCTACTGTCCACTATGTGCAGAAATGTGGTGCATTTCTGTAACACTTTCATGAAAAGCAGGTATGACTTAGTTAACTCACTCACTGTTGTTTGCAGGTCTGCTAGGATACATAGGGTCAATTCTGGCTTGGTGTGATTGAAAGATCAAGGACTGTCAAGGTATGAATGGAGTTACCACTCAGATGCAACAGAAAACCAATGCTCTGAACCAGTGGCAGCCAAGACAGGCAGAACATGCAAAAGCAGCAGAGGCTGCCAAATGAATCAAAGAAATAAAGTGTGGGAAAGAGGTAATAAGAACTTGGCTACCATGTCCAAAGGGAGAGGTGGAAATCCTAAAAACCATAGAAAATTAGGGTTGGAAGGGACCTCAGGAGGTCATCTACTCCAATTCCCTGGTAACATTATGCTAAAGCAGCATGCAACACTGTCAGTTTGGACAAACTAAGCCATGTGCTTTCTTACAAAGCACAGGTCAATAGTGGTGATGTGTAGGGGAGTGCCTGAGAGTGCCGGTGCACCCCCTAACCAGACGTGCTCACTGCTTATGCGATGGGCAGGGGAGGCAGGTGGGAGTGCCAGTGCCCCCCTGCAAGAGCTGGCCAATTGCTGCGATTGCTGCAGTCACTTCTGGGAGTAGCTGCAGCAATCAGCCGGCACTTGCTTCCAGAAGTGGCCACAATTGGCCATCACGGGATCACCTGTGTGGGACCCCCCCACCGCCAGTCCACAAGATGGCCTGCGGGGGACCCCCTCCCATCTGCAGGATCACCCGCAGGGGACCCCCAACTAAGGCGGCACCAGTCACCCATGCAGGTCAATGAAACACTATATTCCAGTTGACCAGTAAAAGTCAGCTCTTGTTGAAAAGGCCACCTGTGTCACTACACAACATCTGGTGGTCACACAGCTCCCAAGCTGGTCAGGTCTTTTTTGACCTTGTTGGAAAAGCCATTGCAAGAAACAGAGATGGTGAATTCAGTGCCAGGATTCTCCTCTAAAATCAGTGGAGTTCTTGCATGGGCGACTGGTGCCTCCTGAGTCAGGGGTGGGGGGGCACTTGCCCCTCATTGGCGGTTCAGCAACCAGGGGGAGAATCGATCATGCCAACCGGGGCAGGGGGACATTCCTGGGCACACTGCTGACACTTCTGTGGTGGCACAATCAGCTGCGGGGGAGCTCTGCCCCCCAGGTCGGTCAGTGTGATCAGCTATGGGAGGGTCATGGGGATCACTTCTTCTGGTGTCCCCACTCCACGGCTGGCACTCTCAGGGAGGGCACCGGCGCTCTTGCCTGCCCTCCCTGCCCATCACCTAAGTGGGGAGCGCTGGCTGTTAGGGGGTGCACCAGTGCTCTCAGCAGGTGCATGTGCACCTGCATACGCCCCCTATGCATTGCCACTGAGTTTTCAGGCCTATCACTTAAACATTACTATCTTACAGGGAAAATAGGAAGGTCAGGGTCATAGAGCATCCTCTGCAACCACAGCAGCAGCCAGCAGTACTTACAAATATGGCCAATTTAAATTGCACGCTATGCAGAAAAAATAAGCCCCCGTGATTCCGTAGGGTTGGAAGCACACAAGAGGGAAACCGATCTTATCAAGCCCTTTGTAGCTCTACAGTGTATTTCTTTGGTGAAACAGGATAGACTGACCTCTGACAGAAGCAATACTTCTATGTGGTTTTAGACCATGAAATGGGTGCTCCTTGACTCTTAACAAAGGACCTGTGTGACTGCCATTTTACCAGGTCATCCTTATTGCAAAGCTCTGGTTTCACTTTCTGGTGCTGGTGACCTTTTCTGGTGCTGCAATTCAGAGAAAATGCCCACAGGGAGCACTGGGATGACAAGGCTCTTTAATTCAAAGGTGCTCTGGGCCTCTTGTGAACTGAGACAAGGTTGTGTCTTATTTTTCACTGGCTGGAACTTCTTTGTCTCCTCACCGAGTTTCTTTCCAAACTTCTCCATTTCAGGGGAGAGCGGACTCTGCTCTGTGGAACAGTAGGCTGGTCAAAGATGGCCAAAGTCAGTCATTCATATAAAAGCCCTCTACCTTATGTCCTTCATGCCCCTGGCAGCTCCCAACGTTCCCTCAGTCCTTCCATCTCTGACAGTACTACCCTACAAGGGAGTTAATTAGTTTTGTGAGCCCCAATCCCGGTGCACATGTAGACTGTGACACTTTACTGCGGAGCTAATTAGTCGACACAAAGGTAAAGCGCACGTATAGATGCACATTAGGAATCAGGTTCTCCAGGCAGTCCAGTGATAACTGGGAGACAACTGTGAACCATATGTAACATATGTTTTAATTAATCAGCTGATGCTTTTCCAAGGAGAATTCCCTGGCTGTGTTTATTCCATACACAGAAATCCCCTTAGCTGGAATCTGACTTCTGGGAGTATAGCAACTTCAGAAGTGGGTTCATCATTTATTTTCACATCCCACAGAGGTTTCGCTGTAGTATGCAGCAAGCTATTACTTTGTACGTTGCATGAGCCAGAACTCAACCCAGAAACGGCATTTCTGGTAAATAAACCAGCTAAAAAGAAATTAATTTAAGAAATCCTCCTGACTCAACGGCCGCTTTTTAACCTTATTAATGCTAAGCTCTTTGGTCGCACCATATCAACAAGGAGATCAAATGTTCACTTAACTAAAAGTCACAGCTATTTTCTGAAGTGCACAACAGGTGAACAAAATCACAAAGGAGTTGTTCAAAGCAAATCAAACGTGAAATGTGTTAGCATATGTCCAGAGAAGCCTGGGTTCGGCAAGCAGACGGAACTAACTTCCCTCTGAAAACACAATTAGTCCAAGGGCGTAACGCAGCAAAGGCGAAGCCAATCCCTATATCCCCCTGGATTAAAGCGATACCCTGCCTCCATTACAACAGAACGACTGGGGTCCCACTTCATCTGGATGTTTTGGCAAAGACTAATGTGGTTTCACTGTGAATGCCTATAAAAAAAAAAAAGCATGCGAGTTATTAACTGGAATACCTCTGTAACCGATGCTGATCGGTGCAGGTTAAGCCACCCCTTATGGCTGCTCTTAATGCAAGGGCAGCATCCTACCGGGCAGCAGAATGAATCTGCAAAATGGGAGGCGAAAAGGAAGCCTGGTGCCCAGAAAGGAAAACAGATGATACTTCACGCCAAAGACCAAGAAAGAACAGCCCAAATCAGATAATGGGAGAGAAAGCATTGTCCGTGCCACAGGCAACGGGCCAGGAAGGATTCCAGTTCATCTCCAGGAAGCACCTGTTTTCTTGTACTGAACGAGCACAAGCAAGTCCATTGCTACCCTTCACGCAGTCATGGTTATTTTTAGAAGCTGCTGCACCGTAGCTCATCGCTACAGTGCCGTAGTGTCGCCATCACGGTTCATGCCTGGCAACACTTTGGAGCCGTAGCAATGAGCTACAATGCAGTAGCTCGTTGCTATGATGCAAAAGCATCATTGTCACGGTTCATACCTGGCAACGCTTTGGAGCTATAGCAATGAGCTACGGTGCATGAGCTCATTGCTACGATGCAGAAGCATCGCCATCACGGTTCATGCCTGGCAATGCTACAGTGCCCTAGCAACAAGCGACGGTGCAGCAGCTCATTGCTACGGTGCCATAGCATCTCATGTAGACGTGCCCACTATCACATGATCTTACAACCCATCCTGTATACTTCCGTTCTGGAGGACAGCACAGAATAAGGGAAGCCGCCTGAATTAGGTGGATCTTCAGTAGGGCTGTGATTCAGCAATTAAGCACATACTTAACTCTATGGCATTAAAAAAATCACACAAATCCATACTGATTTGTGAGCATGGGCTTCAATCCTACTGAAATCAGTGAGATTTATGCAAATGTGATTAAGGTAAATCGTAAGTGTACTGGGGACTGCAATCCAGAAAGTGAACACTCTACATCCATGCTCTCCTGCAGTCTACATCCATGCTCTCCCCTCTACAAGCATAGCACTGGATCTAGTCCATGTGAGATCACTGGTATAACATGGGTTACGTACACAGTGGAACGATGTCAGCCTTTGTCCCACCTGCTTTGGCTTAAACCCGGAAGATCTTTCTGAGTGTGCTACTGAGATGGGCCTGATGCTTTAGGAGAAGCAGCAAGACACATTCTTTTCGATCCTGGGTTTGACCTTCATGGGCAGCCTGTCCAGGGGCATCATTTGACTTCCCTTTCTTTGCCATTATTGGGACTGACATGCAGTTTAGCACAAATTTGGAAGCCAGGTTGCTCTGCAGTATTAGCTGTCATCGGGCCAACTATCCTTCCAACACGCCCCACAAAAAACAATACCATGCAGGAACCCCTTATTCACATCTCCCCCGTTCCAATCACTTGAGTAACAGTGAGAGAAATGACAATACAGCCCTCAGAGGCAGGTGGCTCCACTCCAACTTTCCAGCACATTTAGCTACTATTGCCAGTATGGGAGATTACAATTGCAGAGGGGACAACAAACATATTTCAATCTCCATCTGCATTGCTATTTACTTTCCCTGCACACTGAAGCAGAAGGAGTGTGAATAATTCAATCAAGACTACTCTGAACTTTATATACTTTTAATTTGTTTGGTTTTCTAGACTATTTACACAGCGCTGTCCAAGTACCCTGAAGCATTCAAAATGCCAAAAGGCTTTTTTTTTTTTTTTCTTTAGCAAAAACACAAACAGCTCCATAACAAACACGGTCGGCTATTACAGGTTGACAAGGTTTCCATAGTTTGCTCTACAATAGGACGGCGAATCTCAAGGATGAGAAGTAGTGTCTCAATAGCTGACTCACACGTCTGGAACTCACTTTCAAAAGCAAGATGTTCACAAGCCCTAGCACCTTCCACACAAAACGCAAAGCACACCTCTTTACGCTTGATTCACCAATTAACAGAACATATGTATGTCTAAAGCAGGGGCGGGCAATTATTTCAGGTGGAAAGCCGCTAACTGACTTTTGGCAAGCCATCGAGGGCCACATGATAAGCAGACAGGGGCAGATAAATAGTAATTTTCTACATTTTTTAGGGGCCCTGCAGGCTGAACACAATGGCCTGGCGGGCCACATCTGGCCCGCGGGCCACATGTTGCCCGCCCCTAGTCTAAAGTAACATGGACTTTGTGACAGTCACAGAAAGCAACAGGGCTGCTAATTGGATTGCTAATCGATTTATCTGCAGAAGAATTATCCTATGCTCAACCAACCCTTTTCACAAGATAGCAAACATTTCTAATAACTGCCCACCCGCACCTTCAGAAACTGAAAATTGAATTCTCATAAACTTAGACCCCATCTGATCACATTATCATACCATTTTTTTCACTCAGTGATTTCAAAGATGAAAACTGTTCCCTGACCCTAGTTTGAATAGCATATTTAATAGATTTCATAGACATTTGGGCTGGAAGGGACCCCGAAGGATCATCAAGTCCAGCCCCCTGCCCTGGGCACAGGAAGTCAGCAAGGATCATAGGATCCCAGCAAGATAAGCATCCAAATGTGTCTTGAAGGTGTTCAAAGTGGGTGCTTGAACCACCTCCGGCGGCAGTCTATTCCAAACCTTGGGGACTCAGACAGTAATGACGTTCTTCCTTATGTCCAGCCTGAATTGGTCGTGGTGGAGTTTGTGACCGTTCGATCTCACATCCCTTGGGGTGCTCTGGTGAACAGACATTCCCCCAGACCCGATAAACTAATAGGTGGCCACCAGATCACCTCTGAGCCTGCACTTTTCCAGGCTGAAGAGTCCCAGGGCTCTCAGCCTCTCATCATAAGGTCTGTTTCCTGACCTCTGATCATGCACGTGGCTCTTCTCTGCACCCTCTCAAGCTTCTCCACATCCTTTTTGAATTGTGGAGCCCAAAACTGGATGCAGTACTCCAGCTGCGGCCTCACCAAGGCCAAGTACAAGGGGAGAATGTCGCCCTGGGATTTGCTTGAGAAGCATCTATGAATGCAAGCCAGCGTTTTGCTCGCTTTACTAGCTGCAGCATCACATTGAAGGCTCATGTTCATCTTGTGGTCAATCATGACCCCCAAGTCCCTTTCATCTATAGTGCATCTATAGTGTAGCACTGCCGAGCCTATAGGGATGCTGCAGGTTTTTCCTCCCAAGGTGGAGAACCTTGCATTTTTTGGTGTTGAACACCATCAGGTTCTCGTCTGCCCTTTTCCCGAGCCTGTCAAGATCTGCCTGGATCACTCTCCTGTCCGCAGGTGTGGCTGCTTTACCCCAGAGTTTGGTGTCATCTGCAAACTTGGCCAGTCCACTTCTGACACCAATCTCTACGTCATTGATGAAGATGTTAAATAGTGTAGGCCCTAGGACAGAGCCTTGTGGGACCCCACTGGTCACAGCGCACCAAGACGACTGGCTCCCATCGACCACCAACCTCTGGGTCCTACTGCAGAGCCAATTCCCCAGCCAGCGGTTCGTGGTGAGGTTGAGGCCACAGTTGGCCAGGTTAGCCAAGAGGTGATCATGGGATACCAGATCGAAGGCTTTTTTAAAGTCAAGATATACAACGTCAATCTCTTCCCCCTTGTCCAGGTGATAGGTCACCTGGTCATAAAAGGAAATGATATTGGTCAAGCAAAACCTTCCCGCAACAAACTCATGCTGGGTATCCCTCAGGATAGTGCCATCAGCTAGTCTGTTAAGGATGGCTTCTTTGATAATCTTTTCCAAGACATTCCCCAGGATAGAGGTCAGGCTGATGGGCCTGTAGCTTGCTGGATCCACTTTCCTCCCTTTCTTGAAGATAGGCACCACGTTGGCCCTCTTCCAATCTTTGGGCACTTCACCAGAGCACCAGGAGCTCTCAAAGATCTGTGCCAGGGACCGAGCTATGATGCTTGCTAGCTCCTTGAGTATCCTTGGGTGTAAACCAACAGGGCCAGCTTCTATTGTCCCATTTCTATTTAACTTTTCATGTAACATACCTTCTCAGTAAAGAATGGCTTAGGCAAAGTTCATCAAATTTTCCAGGCAAAGCAGGTCATGCAAATTGAGGCTGAATAAACCAATACAGATATTTTCCAAGAACCAGGAAAGAAATTAGTTACATTTTCATGTGTGGAGGGATAAAAAAACTAAACAAAAAACATGCTTCCTACGGCTGAATATGGACCACTTACAAAAAAAAAAAGGTAAAGAGATAGGGTCCTCACTGATGCAGTACTCTGAAGATATAAAGCACTGACTATGAGGAATGACTAAGGAAGTTGTCATGGGGGTAGCTGGACAGCTCCAATTTCTTAAGTAATATTGAGAACCAAACTTGCATTTCAAAGGACAACCTGCAGAATATATACTGGATCAAAGTGATTGTGCATGATAAGAATGAGGGGGCAGAAAAAGATCTGAGTGTGTCTGAACAAGGCCCATTTAATTCAGGTGCTAGATACTGAGGGGGGAAACAAACGTCTATAAAAACTTAACCTAACAGGTGAATTATCAGGAAACAGGGTTTTCCCCCTGTTCCGGAGAGCAGGAATAGCTGCTCAGGTGCCAGTTGCTAGGACGACCAGAGGAAGCCAGTGTCCCACACCTGCTAGCGGTCAGCTAACCGGAAGGGGAGGGCCTGGCTCCCATTTAAACACCAGGACTGAGCCCAAGGGGGAGTTCCCTGCCAGCAGCCAAGGAGGAAGGAGCTCTCTCATGGAAGGGAGAAGCAGCCTGAATACAGGAGCAGTGTCTAACAATGCTGGCTGTGGGATGAAGTGTCCCCGGTAGGCTTGAACGTGGTTATAGCCGGGCGGCTTAAGTTTTATGTTATAGCCAAGGGGCTTGCTTTTGCGTTGCCATTTAAAACCAGTGGCTTGGGTGAGGCTACTAGGGGTTGGAGGAGGCCTCATAGGGGACCCACAGCAGTATGGGAACCCCAGTGCCAGTGAGGGTGCAGCATTTGGGGTGCACTGGCTGCAGCCCCAGAGAGGGGCAGTTGAGAAGCTCCAGAGAGGGGGCATTGCTGAGAAGCCTGGTGTGGGTATGGTAAGCCCCAGAGAGGGGACAGCATTACTGAGAAGCCCCAGAGAAGGGGAGAGCATTACTGAGAAGCCCCAGAGAAGGGGGCAGCATTGTGGAGAAGGCCAAGAGGGTAGTGGGTTTTGGGGCTTGTGACCCTCCAGCTGGCGGGGCTGGCACCCGGGCCTCTGGGCCGGGCTACAGACTGGAGCAGAAAAAAGGGGCCATGGGCCTCAAGACAATAGGAAAAGCTAGAGCCTCAGAGTCAAACCCTGTTTAGTGGGTTTGGACGAGGGGGCCTAGCTAGAGAAAACCAGGGGTCAGTCTCACATAGGGGAAAGGCCCCAATATACCCAATACAATAGGCAGCCTCCCGCTCGCAAGAACATCATCATAATTTCCATCAAGACGTGGCAGGCCAGTATAGGGCGGGACATAAGAACCCTAAAGAAGGATCCAAGGGTGCCCCACACAAGGCGCGGAGTACTAGGAAGATGGCGCTGGGAAGGGTGACTTGTTACACCCCCTAAAAAGCACCCCCCTACTGTATCGCAGCCCAAAAATGGCAGCATCGCACCAGCATACAAGACATTCGCCAAGAATTTACAAGACGTAAGAATAAGTTTTAACTTATTTTCACTAGCCAAGTTCAGGGCGGGGATGCAAAAAACCAAGCAAGTTACAGATACAGTAAAAAGTGTCTTTCTTATTATATGTCTCAAATGTCTTCAGGCTACATGATCTACAGGTTAAAAAGGTGATTTTTTTTCTAAAGTTGACAGCCATTTCAAATAATCAGGTTTCGAGTAGAATAGGGGGCTAATGATCATCCATACAGGGATGATAATTCAGGAATATCAAAGAGTTCATTTTAAAGCAACCATCTTTGCTTCGATGCACGTGTATAAGCACTCCCTCCTAGCCATAAGAGGAGCAAGTACACGATGAGTGTGGTCAAATGTGAGCCTGAAAACTTCGATCGTGCTCTGTGGAGCTTCAGTGACCTTCGGTGAGGCTGCCAATGGGCTTAAAGACAAGGTTGCAGTACCGAGGCCTTAGAGTTTAAGGGGTTCATCAGTAATCCCCAAAGAAATAATAATGTGTTGGCCTTGACAAGGACAAAAACTAAAGTGACTTTCTCCTTCACTAAAGCTACCTCTGAATCTCCCTCGAACATTCCTTTGCCGAGCTACTGATGGATTTACATACCCAATTCTTCCAGCTTAAAATAGTTTTCTTTGAATGCACAGTAATTGCTGCACTATGGCTTCCAATTAAAACCCTGCCAAAACATTATAGCAATGGAAGTTAAGCGGTTGCCAGCATTCTCATTATAAGACTCTTATTTTACATTAATTCACACCTGGATTGAAATTTGGCAAAGTCACGGCCCAAGAATATTTTTAAACTATCACAACAAAGCTGATAGTGTCCAAATTGCTCTGGCCACTTTTCAGTTACAGGAGAGTGTATAATTTATATCTAAACCTTTTTTTTTTTTGTTTAAATGCACACCTCCCTCCCCCCCCCCCAAAAAAACACATGAGCTTTATGAAAGTTTTACAGTTTAAAAAGTCAGAAGGATTTATTTGTGCCATTTTTGTTGTTCTTTTCACAACGTTTGCATGTAACTGTTTCAAGTACTTCATATATAAGAGAATTAGTTAGAAAAAATAAGAAGAGGGAACCTGGGTTGCATTCATAGCTGTCAGTGTGAGATCTGACAGATCATTTGAAGACCTCCAGGAAAGAGTTCTCCTTTCAGACGTGCAGAAAATCCACATAGGACAGCTCTGATAGACCTCTGGACATCTTGGCACTCCATTTAGGTGTGTAAGGAGACCCTAAGCTTCCTTCCACAAACATGAACGGCCCTACTGATCTCAGTGGAACAACTCAAGCATTTCACCAGAGCTTTGCTGGAGCTGGGCCAAAGTTTGAAGATGTTGGTCCCAACCTCTCTGTGCTGTGGCTTCTCCCTTTGTGAGCCAGAGATGATGATTCACGTTATTCACGGAGGAATAAAATGCTACAAACCCTGGGTGCATCTACATGTGCAGTTAAGGAAATGCAAATAAACTCCGGTGCAGTTCAAGCGGGAGTAAACTGCTCCTAGGTGCAGCATCTAAACGTGCGCCCGGGACAGCAGTGATTTGAGCCGGGGTGGAGCAGTCCTGGGCCGGCAGTGGGCACAGGGGGTCAGCCCCTGGCTCCGGTTGGCAGCATCGGGTGGCAGAGGGGCTGGCTGGGGCACAAGGGTGCTGATACTGTGGAGCCATGTGCTTAGGAGGCAGGCAGGAGTCTGGCCCCTGCCCAGTCACTGCTTACACATGTGTTTCAACACAGCAAATGACTCTGCCATAGGATAGTACCATCTCTGACAGTACTATCCTACAACGGAGTTAATTAGTTTAATGAGCCCTAATACCAGTGCATGTGTAACACTTTACTGCAGAGCTAATTAGTCAACTCAACAGTAAAGTGCATGTATAGATGCACCCACTGTAGATTAAGTATCATTATATTAAAAGTATATAATTATATTGACATTCCTTATTTTGAAGCAGCACTGCCCCTCCTGATTTAAGGATTAAGCTTGCTCTCTCTATATATATTAATAGGCCAATTTTACACAAACACACACTTAACTTCTCTCCAAATAAATGGACCGTCCTGACACGTTAAAAGGCTGCATGTATATGAGGGAGATCTGGCAAAACAGCAACATCTGACTGGGCTTTAAAATGATATCATTATGGTCAGTCACTGGTCCCCGCATCGCAGCGGGGCTAACAATATGCTAATTCATCCATTTCATTCTCTGTTCCTACTATCTTTCTCCAATGATTTCTACACGGAAACCACCCAGTAAAAGAGCATCCTTCCACATCTCATGGGCTTCAAGTTGATCATCGTTACCATTTTTTCAGTTTTTAAATCTTTATAAATGATATGTTCTCTAAGCTTGCAGCATGGTGATGGGAAGCCTGGCTGCCTGGTTTCAGAATGAGCACGGTGGGTGTGGAGATGCTGGGAAAGGAAGAATATTGTCTGTCTGGTGGCAAAGCTCTTTAGAGATGATCATTATTCCACCGTTCGCTTTTTGATCCATACATACACTTCCCCCCTAGACTGAACATTTCAATTAAAAAAGAGGGAGAAAGCAAGAGGAAAGAAACTACTGACATTTGTTCTTTAAAAAATGATTACATGGATCCTAGGAGACTGGTAGACAAAGTGAGCATTATTTAATTAATTTGCCACTGTAGGGACTACCGTAGAAAATCACAGCAGAGCCCATGAGTTTCAGTCTTAAGTTGCAAAGTTTGTCATATGAATCTCACTTAAAACACACATGCACACGCACACATGGAGCGTGACTTGAGGGTGAGGAAGGGAGTAGGCTGGCAAAGTTATTTTAAGCCGAGGATGAGACTTGGCAATCCAGTTCCTGAATCTATCCAGCAAGGCATTTGGCGAAACCAGATGCTTATTATTTAAAAAAAATAATCATGATGCTTTAAATATTGCCCAGGGGAAAACTCTTGAGGAAACAGTTAGAAAGGTTCATTAAGTCCTTCATTTTGCAAATGCTGTTGGCTGACTCCTGCTACTACAAAGCGACCTGCCTACTAAGCACATTCTCCACAGCCAGGTATCATGGAAAAAGAAGCTGAGTTTAATCTTTCTGCAGTACTTATTACTACTCCAAACACACTCACTAACTGTACTGAAGAGAAAGCAATTGCTTAGATGATCAGGTCTTATTACACTGAATTGCCAATCCAGGCAGCGTGAGGCTTTTCTGATCACTCCTTTCAGGATGGTAACTGGATAAAGTGGTTATACTTTATGTCTGTCCCCTGGAGGAGGCTGTGCTCAGAGGTGGAGGTAGCTCAAATCAGATTGCGTGCACGTGGGTGTTGTTTGTGGCACAAACTTCATCGCCCCTGGAAGCTAATCTCACAGTGACACGGGACTGCTTGGTGTTCTCTGGCTGGTTTTGCCTTTGGCTGGAAAAATAATGCCACCGAAAGGGCCATCCGGAGGTCTGCCAACGGGTTACGCCAGCCCAGCTTCCTGCTCCAGGGAGGTTCGTCCCTGTCTATACCATCCCAGGGACGTAGCTGTGTTTTTGCAGCTGGGAGTGTTACTAAAGATATTACAGGGGATAGCTCCTTGGGTACTAACCCTGGATAGTTGCTTGACTACAAAAGGGGATGGTACTAAAGAAACTTTTATTTTCACATGCCTTTTATTGTGTTGTATGGATTCTTTGGGAAAGATGTCAGGCAAACTCTCAGGCATCAAATGCCCTTCCTTAGTCCTTTTGCTCTGCTCAGGGGGACCGTGGGCCAATATCCACCAAGGAAAACTATACACCCCCCTCAAGAAGGGAGGCCACTAAAGTCATAGCAACAGATTTCTGGGGACAAATCATAAGAAACCAGGGAAGGGAGTGAAGTAGCAGGTTGGGATCCAGAAGGGGACATTGCACAGAGCGCACCAGCCAGCACCCACCCGCTCTCAGGTGGGGGAAAAGCAGGAACAGCCCGAGCTGCATCACAGATAGAAACACTGGCTTGCATTCAACTCGGCACGTAAATGAAAGCAATCCCTCACCCGGTAGCACATGGTAGAGCACAGAAAAGTGATCAGAAGTCGCTTTGAGCTCAAAGTAGTGCAGTCAGCCTCTTTCCTTCATTGTATAAAAGGCAAGGATGTCTTAGGGTGGTATCTTTTATTGAACGAACAATGTCGTCCGGATGAAGTTAGACAAGCTTTTAATGCAAGACATTCTTCCTCGGGTCTCTGATTATGGGAAGCCAGGCACAGCAAGTGCAGCACGGCGCAGGGGAGGGACAGAGAGACCTTCTCAGGGGTGACAGGCACACAATTAGCAAAAGAAATGAAGCTGAGCACCGGGAGATCAAGGCCCATCAAAAGAGGGAACATGGGGGTGGAATTCAGTTTCTCTCAACCCCTCCCCTATGCTGGGCTTAACTTGCTGTGCCCGGCTTCCTATAATCAGAGACCTGAGGACAAAAGTCTTGCATTCAAAAGCTTCTTTCACTTTATCCCAACTACAGTGTTGGTCCAATAAAAGATATCACCAGAAGACATCCTTGCCTTTTACACAATGAAGGAAAGAAGTTGACAGGAGGAAGAATGTCTTTGGGCATTCACTGATGAATCACGCAATACATGTACACCGGCCACGCTTCCCAAGGAATGATGCAACCATAAAAATGGCTGTCCAGCTATGAAAACAGCTATGCAGCAACCACATGAGGACTTAAAAGCACGTCCCAGCTCTACAGCTGGTTTTGTTTGAATAGGTGGGGGGGGTCCTTCCCTTCAAAAGCTTGTCTCACTGCATCCCAGTGGTAGACTGGGCCCAATAAAAGTGCTAGCCCTAAGAAAGCTTCGCCTCTCGCATCATTTCCAGACTGCTGTGGCTACAGCATCCCTCTCGCACTGCTCTTTCCTTCGTAGCATGGAGGTTCATATTGATTAGCACCTGGGCCTTATGGCACAAGAACAGAAGAACTGCCATTTACTGGGTCAGACACAGGTCCATCTTGCCTAGCAACCTGTGTCACATGTACTGTCCAGTGTACCCTGCTCTGTGCCCACCTTCCTGTGCTCATTTTGAACCGATGACCTTCACTCCTGTACCCATTTTCTTTTTCTTTGTCCCACAGATTCAGTTGGCACGTACCCAGTAGCCGCTTCTATTAACATCAGGCATTAACTGTTGCTCTGTGGGCATAAGGCCCATGGTCCCAATACATGTCAAATAGACCAGCGTCACACAGACTGCCCGGTATGCTGTGCCTTTTGGTTCAGTCGTCCTGAATCATTGACCATCCCTGTTTTGCTTTTGCTTTGTCCCAAGAAATTAGTTGCTACTTTCTCAGTCGCCTCCCTTTCTAAGGGAAGCCGATAATTCTTCTTAACGGACAATGGTCCTTGACCCCTTGAAAGTAATAAATAAGCCTCTGTCATACAGCGGCAGAGAGCAGATGCTAAAAGGGGAGTGAACTATGCCTGGCCATGTTTTTTTCCCACTGTTCTTGTCTCCCTTGCAGCCTCCAGCATTTAATGTCTAGGAAGTTCGCATTCAGAGCCCGCATCCTTCACTCCCATGCTCAATAGCTACGGATGCCTCTCTCCTCCAAGGACGCGTCCAATGCCTTTGTGAATCTAGCTAAATGCTCAGCTTCCAACACACCTGACGGCAACAAGTTCGGAGTCATAGAATCACAGACTCACAGAAAATGAGGTTGGAAGGGACCTCAGGAGGTCACATCCAGTCCAAGCCCCTGCTCAAAGGACCAGCCCCAACTACATCATTCCAGCCAAAGTTTGTCTAGATGGGTCTTAAAAACCTGTAAGGATGCAAATCATACAACTACTCTGTTCCAGTGTTTTTCTGCGCGTCTAGTAAGAAAGTTTTCCCTAATATCTAACCTAAATTTCCCTTGCTGAAATTTGAGCCCATCACTCCTTGTTCTGCCATCCGCCCCCACTGAGAACAGCCCAGCTCCATCCTCATTGCAACCCCCCTGCAGGGAGGTGAAGGCTGCTATTCAATCCCCCTCGGTCTTCTCTTCTCTAGGCTAAATAAGCCCAGTTCCCTCAGCGTCTCCTCACAAGTCCTGTCCCCCAGCCCCCCACCCATTTCCATCGCCCTCCACTGGACTCTCTCCAACTTGCCCGCATCCTTTCTGTAGTGGGGAGCCCAAAACTGGACACAGGACTCCAGATGTGGCCTCCCCAGTGCTGAATAGAGGGGAACAATCACTTTCCTCTACTGACTACCAGTGGCACCCAGGATGCCATTAGCCTTCTTCGCAACAACTCCTGGCTCCTATTCAGCTTAGCGTCCACTGTCACCCCCAGGTCCTTTTCTGCAGAGCAGCAGCTCAGCTAGCCGCCCCCGGTCTGTAGATCCCAGCTGACTTCTTCTTCTCAGGGGATGCTCTGATCAGCAAGTTGTCATAAGCCCTGCTCCTGTCTAAGCCAAACTGGCTTGGCCTCTTTTTTTGATGGTGTTGTTCACACACGTTAGGACTGGAAGGGACCTAAAGATCATCACGTCCAGCCCCAGTCCTGAGTCTCTGCTCCCAGCACAGCCCCTCCTTGGCGGCTCAGCATCCCGGGCTCCCCGCACCTCCTGCTCGCACCTCTCCCGGCCACGCAAGGGCTGGGGAAGAGTTGTGCAGGGACCCTGCCGGGGCAGGGGCAGGGGCAGGGGCAGGGGCAGGGACTTCCCCCCAGCCCCGGGCGGCACTTACGGGCAGCAGCAGCAGCAGCAGCAGCAGCGGAGCAGGCAGCGGCGCCCGCGCCCCCATGGAGCCGAGCGCAGCGCAGCGCAGCGCCCGCCCGCCCGCCCGGGACCCGCCGACCAGTCGCCGCCTCCCCTGGCACGGCACGGCACGGCACAGCACAGCCCAGGCCGCCGAGGGAGGAGCCGGCCGGCCTTCACCTGCTGCCCCGGGACCTCCCTCCCCTCCCCTCCCCTCCCCGTGCCCGGAGCTGCGCACCCGGCCCGGCAGGCTCCTTTGCAAGAACACGCGCGCATACGCGCACGCACACGGACAAGTGGCTTGGAAACTATAAGTGCGGTGTGGGCTCCGGGGCAGGGAGGAGGAGGGTGGGAAGGGAGTGCACCCCGCTGTTCCAGGCAGCCCAGCATCCACCTCCAAGGATGGAGATTGCAGCACCTCTCTGTGCAGCCTTTGCCACCCTCCTAGTGAGAGAGTTTTTCCTGTTATCCATCCTAAATTTCCCTAGCTGCAACTGGAGACCGTTGCTCCTTGTTCCAGTGTTTCACCATGCTCCTAGTGGGAAAGCTTTTCCTATTATCCAACCTAAATTTCGCTTGGTGCAACTGGAAACCATTGATCCTTGTTCCAGTGTTTCACCACCCTCCTAGTGGGAAAGCTTTTCCTTTTATCCAACCTAAATTTCCCTTGGTGCAACTGGAGACCGTTACTGCTTGTTCCAGTGCTTCGCCACCTTCCTAGTGCTAGAGTTTTTCCTATAATCCAACCTAAATTTCCCTGGGTGCAACTTGAGCCCATTGCTCCTTGTTGTCTCATCTGCCACCACTGAGAGCAGTCCAGCTCCATCCTCTTTGCAACTGTCCTGCAGGGAGTTGAAGGCTGCTATTCAATCTTAAACCCCAGTCTTCTCTTTTGAGGCTAAATAAGCCCAGTTCCCTCAGCCTCTCCTCACAAGTCATGTGCTCCAGCCCCTGAACCATTTTCATTGCCCTAAGTGTAGGGTTGCCAACCCTCCAGAATTGCCCTGGAGTCTCCAGGAATTAGAAATGACTCTCCAGGAGATGGCTGAGTGTCACCCAGGAGATAAATGCTGGGGCATTAATTAAAATAAATATTAAATGTTAAATCCAGTTTATATAGTAGGTCAGTGGGTTTTTTTTAATGTAATAGTAATGTGCATTTGCCTTCCTGATGGAAAGCCATTAATGTCATTTCATCATGTAATGAAACCTCACGGAAGAGATTCAAACAGTGATGGCAATCCTACCTAAGCACCCCCAGTTAGACTCAAAGTGCCTATGTTTAGACTCACAACACCCCTAGTTGGACTCAGACACCCCCCAGTTAGACTCAAGGTACTCCCAGGTAGACTCCAGGTTCACCAGGGTAGAATCAAGGCACCCCTATTTAGACTCACAGCACCCCTGGTTAGACCCAGACACCCCCCCCCCAATTAGGTGACCCCCAGGTTAGACTCAAGACACCCTGGGTTAGTCCCCAGGTGCTCCAACCTAGATGGCTGGCTCCTATGGGCAGACCTACAATTTTGAATTTTGAAAAGGGGAGTGCAGATAACATATAACGCATTTTTCTCCAGGTGAAAAGAAACTAGAAGCTTTACTAACATGCCAGGGGCCTGTGGGCTATATTATTTAGTTTAAAACTGATGGAAAAACAAATCTAATTTCATTGGAAGGAGTTAAACACAATCTTCATGGCTGGGAAATGGGAGCTTCATTACCAGGGGCAGCTAATGGACAGCAGAACTGGAGAACAAAGGATAGCTTGATTGGTGGAATATCTCTTTTATTAAAAGAAAGGAAGGGTCATTAACACCTGTGGGATGAAGAGTTTATAAGGGATCAGGTGAATGCTAAAGAACTGCACCAATGCACCCCCTGGATCTAAAAGCCAGTTGCCTTGTATTTTATAAAACAAAAAAAGAAAAGTTGCATGAAAACAAATATTCAAGTCGAGTCCATAGTCCATTGATTCACAGCCTTGTTAGATACAAGGCACTCCCACCTGAGTGTCTGGATCCCCACTGACGGGGGCTGCTTTCAGCAAAAGGCTGGTGGGAGGCATCTATCTCTTCCCGTCTAGAGCTGTGGCTCTCAACCCTGTTAGATTCAAGGCACCCCTGGGAAAATGCCAGCTCTTATCTTTCACTTGTTTTTTGACCACAGGAAAATACTAGAGCCACTCTTCTGTTGCAAAGAACTCAGAAAAAGAAAAAAAAAAAACACAGCTGGTCAAAATGTTTTAAACACCAGCTTCCTATTTGGAAACTCTGGGTTTACCTTGCAAATCATGTTTGCAAGCGTAGCAAAGCGCATTGTGTGGCACTCCGCAGCACCTTGAAAAGATCTCACGATACTCCACCCAAATATTTAAGTGTGCCTGTTTTCCTCCTAGAGGAGAAGCCTTGGTGGAAGGGACCCTGTGGCTTTAAACTCAGCGGACGGTTTGTTTTACTTTTTAAAAAGTATTTAAGAAGTATGCAGGCTCGGTAGTCATAGAATTTTTTTCATGAAACCCCCCTGCCATCCGTCCAAGGGAACTGTGTTTTTTTTAGGTCAGAGCCTGGTCCTCCAGGAGGTCTGCAGCAGAGGGCATCTCACTAGAAGATGATGTAAGCAGCCGAAGCCCAGTGAAGTCAGTGAGGCTCTCCTTACTATTTGTATGGCCCTTCAAGCCAAAGACCAGGTTTTATTGTGCCTACAGGCTTTGTACAAACAGAGGACAAATAGATGGTTCCTGTCCAAAAAGCACATGTGAATATCAAAGGAGATGGCAGAGGGATACAGATGGGGGAACACAAGGAGATAAGGGGACAATGAGCTGGATGTGAGCCAGCAGTGTGCCCTGGTTGCCAAGAAGGCTAATGACATACTGGGCTGCATTGGTAGGAGCATTGCCAGCAGATCAAAGGAAGTGATTATTCTTCTCTATTCTGCACTGGTGAGACCACATCTGGAGTCCTGTGTTCAGTTTTGGGCCCCCAGTACAGAAAGGATGTGGACAAACTGGAGCGAGTCCAGAGGAGGGCAACAAAAATGGTTCGGGGACTGGGGCATATGACTAACGAGGAGAAGCAGAGGGAACTGGGCTTGTTTAGTATGCAGGAGAGAGGACTGAGAGGGGATTGAATAGCAGCCTTCAACTCCCTGCAGGGGGGTTGCAAAGAGGATGGAGCTGGGCTGTTCTCGGTGGTGGCAGAACAAGGAGCAACGGGCTCAAGTTGCAGAAAGGGAAGTTTAGGTTAGATATTAGGAAGAACTTCCTCACTAGGAGGGGAGTAAAACACTGGAACAGGTTACCCAGAGAGCTGGTGGGATCTTTATCTTTGGAAGTTTTTAAGACCCGGCCAGACAAAGACTTGGCTGGGATGATGTAGTTGGGGCTGATCCTGCTTTGAGCAGGGGGTTGGGCTAGATGTGACCTCCTGAGCTCCTTTCCAACCCTCATTTTCTATGATTCTATACAAATATGAACCAGCATGATGAGCAGGAGTGTTTACATGGGATCCTGATAGGATGGCTCCATTGCACTGATCCAGTGGCAGCACTGTGGGCATTTGAGGTACTATTTCTGACAATGCTAGAACAACATATTCAGGAAGAAATGTGATTTATGTAATGATCCAATCTAGCAAAGGTGTGTACATAACCTTAGGCTTCTGAATAAGCTTATTCATTTTGTATGTCCAAGCTGAGTGAACTGAATACATGAATTGTATGGATGGGGGTCTGTCTTTTTTGTCCTGTGTCTGTTTAGCACCTAGCACTGGGGGAGTCCCAGTCCATGCCTGCAGCTCCCAGCTGTTTCCCAGCTGTTACCAAGTACAAATAAATAATAAAATAAAAATAATGGTAAATGCGTAGCAGAGATAAGGCCAAGTAAATTGTTCTTAAGTATTTTTTGGATTTTATTATTATGCATTATTAGGTTTTATTATGCTTTTATCTGATGTGTTTATAATAAAAGTAATTATATATATATATATGTGTGTGTGTGTGTTTGTGTGTATAATGTGTTATAATTGTTGTGCTAACCATGATTAGCATGATTGTTATATGTGCTTGTTAACTTCACATGATCCCTTCAAGTCACTGAGTAAATTAGTCATGCTTCCTAAATTCCAGACAGCCTAAATTGTCTTATAGCGACTACTGCATTTTACTCCCTTGCTTTTACCAGTGCAGTTTCAATCCTGCTTCAGAGCTACTTAACTGCTTTTCTAGGTCTGAAAATAGCAGGCGGAGGGTGTGCATATTTCCCATGTGGGGGGCAGATGGAAAAGCAACCCAGTGAAATTTGAAATGAAGAGCAAATAATGGAGCTGAGTAAGGAAAACTAGCTTGAGGGCTCATATTAATAATGAATGTAATAACTTCCTGAAATAATGGAGAGTTGTATTCAGTAACTAGTTGGTCTTTGGATAGTTTCCTGCAGAAAGTGCTTTGATAACATAAAAGGCACCAGGTTGGGTTTGGTTTGGTTTGGTTTGGTTTGTTTTCTTACCCCATGGATAAGGTATTTGCAGTTATGCTTTAACAATGACTTTCAGTGCTGGGAAGAAAAAAATGATTATCATTAAAGAAACAGCCACCGCTTGACTTTTGGGTCCTACTAGTGAAGCTGATTAAGCTGTGGTATAAATGCTCTGGGGAGAACACTAGAAGCATTTTCACTTAGATGCTGGGTTGTGTTAGCAGGAGACCTTATGTGCTCTGCCTTTGCTTTAGAACTGCAATTCTCAGCCAGGATGCCTTAAACTGCTTTGAAGGGTGCCATTGGGTACCATGCAATGCTAGCACTGGTAGGTGTGTGAACACTTGCACCTGATTCACAAGATCAACCCAGAGATTTCAAAGAGGAGCCCATAGTGTCAAAAACCATTCTGACCTGTTGCAGTCTTCCCCAGTTCCCTGCAACAGAAAACTTGCTCTATTATTTTGTTGTAGTCAAGAAGCTGCTGAAAGCTAAGAGTTGGGTTGCTTTGAGTCTGAAAAGGCTGAGATCCGCTCTCATAGAAGCCATGAGTTACAAGTCCCACTCGAGATTTATGCTGAAAGCTGTTCCAGTCGCTGGGGTCCTGATCGTCCAGGCTGGAGAATCAAAGGCTGCTGGATGTCATGTTAGCCATCCACTCCCTTTTGTGCTTTTAGCTACGAGAAACTTGTGTTCCTCAGCCGGGTTAGCCTGCTGGGCTGTTTGGCTTGAGCAGACACTTGATCATCACTTAAGTATTGAAGAGGTTACCCATGCTGAGCTCCTTGCCATTGTTTCTTGTCTTCCCATGGAATAAATGCACTGTTCCTCAGAAGTAGGCAATGCTCTCTGAGATCTGCCTGGATCCTTGTGTCCATGCAATGGTTCTGTGCCCCAGGCCTTCAGGTCCTCTCTGCCACCATGCTGTCAGAGCCCACCAGTCAGAAAGCTCCCTCTTGTCACCCTTCTTGATGGCCAAGATGCCAGTAATTTTCCTCAAAAGAAGTACATAGTAAAAAGTAAAGAAGGTAGGGAAACCATTCCCATATAGCACTCCCAAAAGCATATTTTGCTTAGTAATTTACCAGCTGACCTACTCCCTCCTTCTCTATTTGATTTCTTTTTGCTCCCTTATTATTTATTTTACTTTTGTTGGATTTTCATGTTTGGAAGAAAGCTTGCTTATTCTTCCCTTCATGCCTCCTACTGTGGAAGGGTCTACACGGTGTTTCTATTCATAACTAGCTATCCAAATTAGTAGATGTCCTCACTTGTTGCCTTCCTTGCCCTTTTTTAACAAACTTCCTCATTTGTTTTTAAATCCCCTTCCAAAAGTGCTGCATGACATGGCTTTTTTTTTTTTTTATTTATTTATTTTGGTAGGACCCTCTCTACCTTTGTGGATGCTGAACAGCATTATACTGGGCTGTCAAGAATTAGGTCGGGGTGGGCAAAATATGTCCTGGGGGCTGGATCTAGCCCACCAGGCCATTCTATCTGGCCTGCAGGGCCCCTAAAAAAATTAGAAAATTAATATTTATTTGCTCCTAGCTGCCTGTCAAAGATGACAGGAGCCAGGGGCAGTAGGACCCAGGGGAAGCTAGTAGCAGGACCCAGCAGCAAGGTCTGCCCAGCCCTGGCCCCCCAACCAAAAACCTCTACTTAGCAGAGGCTTCTGGCCTGGGACCATGGAGCTGTTCCTACTTCCCTGCACAGGAAAGGGAAATGAGGCCCTCAACAGTTTGCCAAAACTCAGTAAGCAGCCCTTCGCTCGAAATAATTGCCCGCCCCTAGATTAGGTGCATGTACATGCCATCACCCTGCTAAGGCTGGCATTGCCACTATGAATTATGCCCCTGCCCAAGGCAGTGTAGACAACCCAAGTGTCCACCTCAATGCCTCTCTGAGGCTGTCCTGAAACAGTGAGCCCGAGGCACCCCTGGAGTGAGTACTTAGGTCTACCTGGAACCAGTTGAAGCTGTTCTTGACCTCTCTTTGCTGTCTTGGGCACTCATGAGCAGCGGTGAATAGGCAGGACCTATTTTGTCTGAGGCAGATTTGGGATTAAGAGAGAGGTCATAATTCTACTTGGCCTTTACTGTCGGGTTTGAATAGTCACAAAGCAGGAGTGAGAGAGAGTTGGGTTTTATTCTTGGTGACAGTCTGGACTTGGCAGGGATATGGTATAGACATGCTCTTATTGCTTTGGCTACAGTTAAGTCCAACAAGTCATTCATAGTTCCAAGAGGCAATCATCTAGTGTGCTGAGAAATCACTTCTACAAACTTCCTGCCAACGTGACACTCATTCTGTTTATCAGGTTGAGCTGCATCTCTCAGACCACATGCCACATATCGCACATTATTGTTTGGAAAGAAAACATTTGAAAAATCAGTTTCTTCTCATCCTTCAGGATCTGCATGCTGTTCTGCAGGAGTTTACAACCTCTTAGGGCTTCTCTATGCAGTCATATGACGTTGTCAGGTTTAGAAAAGGTGCCATCAATAGTGGACTCAGTGTTTGGCACATAAGAGAGGCAGGAATAGCTTTACAAGCACTTGCCAATGGTGGCTATGTTTTTCCAATTCCATGTCTAGTAAAGCAACTGACTTCAGTGGTAACACATTGGTAAAGCAAGTCAGAAAGCATACTAGTGTGTATAAATAGAGACAACGAGTCCTGCACTTCCTTACTCAGACACACCTCAATCCCAAGCGTCATCCTTGTCTTCTTATCCCCATCTTCCACCACGCCTGTCCCCTCACTACAGGTTATCAAGGCTCTTTTTCCAAGAACAAGCTCCTTCCATTTTACCTCCAACTGCAGCTTATACTGGCTCCCTTGTTTCCAATCAGAATACTTAAAATTAGGTACTTACATTCACATTAGGCATACAAATAAGGATCTTTTTCTGTTCTGGCTTTAGGGCCCAGGCGCAAGAGTGTAGAAGTGGGTATAATGTGCAAGTTACAGTTTGCCTTGGACTGGATATATGGCTAAAAAAATCACCTTTGGGTTGAAACAGAGTGTGTATATGGCTGGGATTTGAAACATTCTTAGTAGCACGCATGACAACTACTAATACTAAATATTATGCATTGCCCAGGAAATGATAAATTCTTTATCACAAAAGCAAAAAATCAAGAAGCATGCTTTGGTCCACCTGCTATTAGGGCCTCAGTCAAGTTTATGTTGCCAGCTGCTAGGATCAACACGGCTAGATCGATTCCAAGTGATGGTTACTTAAATCTTGCTTGGGAATAAAAATAGATTTATTGTACCTAACTTATCAAATGATCACTCAAGGGCTGTATGCACTAGAGGACATGTGTTTCTGAATCCAGGTGAGTTTGTTTGATTTGTGACCGTAGAAATCAGGAAAGTTATTCCTGAAAAAGCTGCTAGACAGTAGTCTTCTATTCACCAACAGGGCGCTTGGTATTGAAAGCTTCACTTCATCCTTTTCCATCAATGGGTCATAGGTTCAGCTAGTGTAAGTCAGTGTAGCATGATGTCAGTTTACATCAGCTATGGATCTGGCTCAGCATACCTAAATTTTCCATTGGATGGATCACCTTTAAAGGATGTTGTATTCTTGGCCAATCCACTGAGCTCGTGAACATGAATGCTAATTAATGGCCATCTAGGCTGAACATCTGTCTCCCAAAAACCATGACGACAAACATTACTCTTCTAGAAAAGCTTGCAAGCAGTTCAGATTCATAACTATTCCTTTATCAGAATTGTACAATTAGTTACAGAGGTTTCAAACATGACAGCTCTGAATGTTAAATGTTATAGTGCACTGTCCCATACACTCTAGTACATGCAACATTATTTATTTCAAAGGAAACTACTTGTATGAGACCTATCCAACTGTCTTTGTTAAAAGATCATTGTCAATTCCTCTTTTTGTTAAATGATCATTTTCAATTCCATTACAGGCAGTCCTCGACTTACAACGTTTCGAGTTACAATGTTTCACATTTACAGTGTTTGTAAATTGACACCCTGTTTCAACTTTCTGACCTCAGTTTTGACTTTACAATGTTTAATCCGATACCACGCCATGCCACACCAATGAACAAGTTCACTGCGTCACCCATCTCCCTGGAGAACATCTGTCCAAACTTCCGTGGACACTTTCTTTAAGAAAGCAGACAAGACTCCAGAAGAACCTACAACCAAGACTCCTGAGAAGTCTCCAGCCAAGAACCCTTCAAAAAGTCCAACCAAGAGCTCTTCAAAAAGTCCAACAAAGTCACCTCAAAATAGTCCTTCCAAATCAATATGATTGCTATTTACAATATAAATACATTTATGTAGATATAGTACTCATCTCTAATTGATTGAGTACAAAATTCTGGATCATTTTTGGTGAAAACAGGGTATTGGGCCTTGGGTCAGGAACCAATCCCCCATTTATAACATTATTTCCTTTGGGAAAATCAGCTCTGAGTTATAGCGTTTCAACTTATAACACAATTGGTTCTTGAAAACTACGTCTGAAGTCCGAGGACTGACTGTATTTTAGAAATAACTATTGTCATTACTACATTAGCATCGATTGTTAAACCCAAAAGGATATGGAACATCTTAACTTTTCATTCTCTGCTTCTTTATTCAGATTAAAAATAATATAGAAGATCTGGGATCATGGATCTAGGCACATGAAGTCAGTACTGATAATATAACAAAATCCCAGCAGCACTGATAAGTCCAACAGGAATAAATACAGCCAGATCCCCTTTACCTGTGGCAGGAAACAGTCTATGCTGGTTGTTAACATTCTCTGTTGATCCATCCATCCAAGTTTCTTCATCTCTTATCAATCTTTACCCACCTATGTGTTATTGGGGTGCTGGACCCTTGTCTCGGCTTGGACTGACCAATAGTTTTCCATGATGTGAATCTGTTCCTAGTTTGTTTCAGCTAGCAGCAGAATGGAGCTTCATAAAATTTGAAGATCAGCTCAATGATTAAAACCAACAATATTTGACTCTGTTTCTTAACTATGCTTTGTTCCTGTCTGGATCATTATAGGAAAACATTCATTAAAGACCAGCTGAAACATAATATTTTTTCTAATGAGCAAAAAAAGTGGTGAAAAATAGATCTTAATAAGTAGAACAAGGACACTTATGACCATCACACTTACGGTCACTGGAGCAGATGACCTTTGGATGTCCCTTCCAGCCCTACTTCTCTATGACTATGATTTATCAGAGCATCATTATTTAGGAATTTGCTGTACATACTCAGAAATCAAGTCCCCTGGGTACTGACTTAAAGAAAATTGCATTTGCTAACAAAAGCCTATTCTGCATCCTGAGACTGAAGAGAAGAAACAAAGAATTGTTGTTTTGACTAGCCCTTCCCTGTACTCTAATGAAAGCAGAGATAATGAGAGAGCTAAAAGCATCAGAATTACAGATGTCTATGGATGTGTCATTTGTATATATTTTTCCTTTTAGGTAGAAAACATGTACAAAATTTTGCTCTCATTTAAGATGAGGACAAATTGTTCCCCATGAACAAATCAGAAAACAATTGTTAGAACCATGTGCATCTTCCTGGAAAACCCAGGACGGAGCTGTGGTGGGTGATAAGTCAAATAGGCTGTCTCTCCCCTTAGCCCCCAAACTTGGTACCAAGTTCTGCCTTGACATTTTTTACAACAACTGGCCAAAGAACATGAGTTTACAAAAAATAATGAGTATTTCCCGGTATATATGCAACTAGCATGACCTACAATGTTTAGGTTGAGTGGATGATAAAGTCTTACCATTCTTTTAATTTAAACTGAAAACAAAGAGGTACTGAAATGGATAAGTCTCTACTTCTGACCAGAAAGTGAGAAACAGAACTTAACTAAACAGATAGTGATACCCATGGGCCTGGCGTAATATATCTCAACACCCCTCTTCCTATCCAGGTTGAAAGAAATTTTGGTGGCCTGTACCCATTACAAAGTAGATGGCTCCAATAAAATTCAGCTTATTGTTGAGTAGAAATAAACTGTGGTTAACGTATTTCATGGTCAGCCTTCCTTCTGCTGAAGGCAACTGTGTTGCGTTGTATATAAGGTAGCAGTATTGGCACGAGGGAATTCAGGAGGGCAACTAAGAGGAGAATAAGGCCAACAGCAGCTGAGCCATCTGCAATAAATTACTGCCAGTGCTAGGTTGACATTTCAAAGTAGCCTATTGTGTTCCAGATACCACACAGGTGGAGGCAGCCCAGTCTTGGTTTCAACTTGCCTTGTATGGTGCACCCAAAAAAGTTAAAACCTGGCTTTCCCTGTAATGTCCTGAGGACAACAGCATCCTCAGTGGGGCCATTTTTGGACCGAAACAAAAAACGATCAATGAGACCACAGAGCTGCTGAACAACCCAGATGAGGCAACCCGTACATTGATATCAACTGCACCCTCCTACACTGCAGCTATGCCAGAGAACAAGCCCGAGGCTCTGCCTTCCCTCCACCCTCTCCCCCTCCTTAAGGAGTTTTGGTTAACTCCAAACCAAATAATGGCCCACCCCTTGCATTGAGTAACAAGGATTAATATGATGAACTGGTGGCAGCTTTATGAGATTTAAAAGGGAGCTTGAGACTAGTTCAAAGGAAGTTGTTAGGGGTATGGGTTGGTTGGAAGCACTGAAGCATGCCAAGAATGTTATTAATAGGTCTGCGTTAGGTCTTTGCATCAGAATCATGCACCAGCAGGAACTGCTCTTTTATGAGACTGGAAGCTTGAAGACCTTCCACTCAAAGATGACTTTGGCAGACTTTCCAAAAAAACCCCCAAAACTGAAATCAGAAGGGAATAACGGAAGCAACTAGATAATGATCTTGATCTCCCACACTTCTTTCTGTTACTCCTGAAATACACACACACATACACTAACACACACACAGTAGCTCAGATACGTTCTTTCTAAATCAGGAGTCTCCATTTATATCACCCATTTATTTAATGCCTAAAAATGAACTAAGAAGCATACTCTAGGCATCCAATTGTGAAACCAGAGGTCGCGGCACACGTGAGACCGTCAAAATCTGTTCAGAACCTGAGTCTGACCGCAGTAATGCCAGTGCTACTCAGCAGCCAGAAGTAATGCTAGAGTTACAATGGTGTAGCAGCAATGTAAGCATTATTAGTGCCTTTATTTGTTAAACTTATTAGGTGCTTTCCCATGAAAAGTGCAGGGAATCCTACAAAGATGGTCGCTATGCCTCGTGCTGATGTCAGAAAAATGAAGAGAACTCCACATATATAACTGATATAACCAGCTAAAATCAAGGTAACCAGGGAGTGGACATACAACATATACTCCTACATGGGTGTAATTTATTAGACTCTGGGTGTGCCTACATGTGCAATTAATGTGAAGCAAGAAACTTCGGAGTTTATTGCTCCCAGGCACACCATTTGAACGTGCACTTGGGAGCAATAAACTCCATACCAATAAACTCCAGAGTTTATTGCCTTTTGAACATGCACCCAGGGACCACAGCACATTGAGCTGGGTTGGAGCAGCCCCAGGTGGCAGGGGACCCAGGGGGGTCAGCCTGCCAACCCAGGACTGCTCCTCCTGGCTCAATGTACTGTGGAGGGCCTGGGTGGGACACAAGGGTGCTTCAGCATGGGGCTAGCTAGCACGCAGCCCTGGCACTGAAGCATGCTTGTGCCCCAGCCAGCCGGGGCAGTGTCTACATGTGAGCTGCTGCAAATAGTATATACAAGTACTATCCTGCTGTGGAGTAAATAAGTTTACTCCAGCCTAATAGGGACACACATGCAGATGCTGAAAATTTTACTGAGCAGCTAATTAATCTACTGCACTATAAGCGTCTCATGTAAATGCACCCTCTGAGCCAGACTATACCAGTATTAGTTACTCCACTGTAGGTGTGTTTCCACTCCTATCCCAGCTTAGCGGTTTCTTAATACAAACAGTTTACTGCCAGTCCTCCACTACATAATGGTGAAATTAGGGTTGATTAAGCCAGTCAATTGACCAGTCAAATATTGTCAATTGACTGAGCAATTGACTGCAATTTTTTTTATGTTTGGTCAAAGATTATTGCAATTTGTGCTTCTTCTGTGTATTATTTGAACCTATTGGCAATTTTGTACAAATTTGGACCAATATTGGAGCGGTCAATTGACAAACTTTATTTGACCTGTCAAATACCCAACCCTAGGTGAAATGCTATAATAGTGCTTACTCTGAGTAGCTACCCAAGGAGAGCAGGTTGTCTGTCCATCATTATACGAGAGTAATTTTTGTTGTTATATATAACTGATGTAAGCTACACTGATATTAATGTAGCATGCATCCAGCCCCTAAGTCCACTCGGAATCATGATTTGGATGCTCATACTTTTAGATCAGAGGTCCCTAGGTTCTGTGTCCGCAGATGATACAAGCAGGGTTGTCATTATGAGTGGTAGAAAATGCAAGCAGTGGTCTTGGCTACGTGTGAAAACAAATTCATCTAATATAATCAAATCAATAATCAAAATGTTTCAAATGTCCACATGGGGAAAAGAATACATAGAAAGCCACCTGGAAAAGAGAAAATAGATCAAATTATGTTCTCGGTGATTCTGCTGTAATATGGAGCAACTCGCTTGATTACCTGGAGGCATTCCAGATACACCCACTATTGTCAATGAGACCAGAAGACCGCTGGTGTCTTAAAATCTGTATAGAAAACTAGAATTAATTACAATCCCCTACTTGCTCTTTGCTTTGCAAGCGTTGCACAAGTTGATTGAAAGAGTTGTACCCAAGCTGGTGGAAATTTTTCAGCGTATAACCCTTCTGCTGGGCACTGGTCGGCAGCAACAAGGGGTAGGTTCAATTTGGGGGGTCTAAATATATTTTACCTTGGCTCAAGCACCCACCCAGACTACCTGGGAAACACAAAATACATTGCTAGGGTGTCCTGCATAAACCAAACCCCTCCTCACCAGCAATGTAAACACAGAGGATAAACTTATTACAGAGACAAGGGAAAAGAAGCCAGTAAATACAATTTAAAACACTACCAATTACAAGGCATAGTTACATAGTTGATACGTTGCACCCTCTTGGGGAGGTTTCACCCATGCCCAGGCAATCTGGGACTTGGGGTTCACCCTTGCAATGAGCTGAAGGGAGAGGCTTCACCAGAGAGTCCTCTGAACCTGCTCCTTGGGTTTCTAGCATGGGAAGCTGCTCGAGAGTATGGGTCCTTCTGTGTTGCACGGGGCCCCTGGTTGCTCCCTGTGATGCTGCGGGGCAATCCCCACTCCCATGGGGCAGCCTTGAGAGGTTTACCATGGCTCTAGACAGCATACCCTGAATTCCTAGTCCCAATCCAGGCTCTGCTGGGTAGAAACTGCAAACAAAAAACTTCGAAGGAGAGGTCAGGTCTACCTCACTGGGGCTGAACTGGGCAGCAAAAGCTGGCCAGGCCTATAGTGCACTGAGTCCTGGACATATAGCTGGGGTTTAGCCACACGCTAAGCTAAAACACTATAGCTGTTGAAACAGCAGGGGAAAAAAGGCCCGGACCTATGGCTGCGGCCTGAATGCTCAGTCTAGCTATACCCCCTGCTAAAACGATACAATTACAGATTGGAGAGGGCCAGGCCCCTGTCTTCAGCAACTGTCAGGACCCGTTCCTGGGCAGTTTGCTTCAGTGATTAACACCCCCATGGTGTTAACCCACTTAAGAAAGAAAGAGGGAGGAAACAGGAGTCTTAAACTCCAAAACAGACTTTCTCTCCCTCTACCTGAGACTTTCCCTTCAAATAGTGTTTGCTCACCTCTCCAGAGAAGAAGAGGGAGACCCCCCCCCCCCCCCAACGGGGAGCAGGTTTCCTGGCTCCCAGTGTATCCGTGTAGCTCTCGGCAGGCAGATGAATAAGAGCCCCAGAACGTTACTGCGTGGTTCTTATATACCTGGGGTGACATCACCCAAGCCTTGTCCAATCCGGGTGGGCCACATTTCAGTCCTTCTCCCAACCAAGCTGCCTGTAGCATCCTCTGCTCCCTCTGGCCAATGAAGACAGAGGGTTTTACATATTTCCCCTAGATACAGGCCCCACGTTGCCATGTGCTGAGCACATGGCCAAAACAACAGCAGCCATTTTGCCCACATCAAAACACGCACGCAAAAAAACCAATACACAACCCAGCATGTGTGCACGCGCATTACAAATGGATGTATTTCGAATCGACAAAAATGTCGACTTGTCCAAAGTAAAATTCTTGCAGCTGTGTGCTGATTTGGATGAAATTTAATTTTGAAAAAATCAGAACCAAGAGCATCCCAGTGAGCTGGAAGTGTTCTGCTCTCAGCCTCCTGCAATAAAATGTTTTAATTTTGCCACCTTGAAACAACTGTGTTTTCTTTTCCTTTCAGATAATAATCTAAATAAAGCAGATTGAAATATTTTGAATCTGCTCAGTAACTATATACTTTATTGGAGCTTTGTTGCATGGGTAAGTCCAACACCGTTCAGCTTTGCTCCATGCAAAATGGAAATATAATAAAATTCAGAATTTTCCACAAAGAGAGAAAGTCAGATTCCTTCCCAGCTCCAACTAGACAATGACATTTCATTGGAAGTGGAGTGGGTGAGACCCAGATGACATTGTGAAAGCCTTTTTTTTATGCCAGGGGCATGGACCAAGGTGGTCAAGGGCCCTAAGGCCCGCCGCACCAAGGCCCCACCCCCGCCACAACTGAGCAACAGGTATGCACCTCTTGCTGCCCCAGCAGAACCTGCTGAGTTGCCGGCCCCCACAGGCAACATGGGCCCAACTGCAACTCCCGCCCCTGCTCTCCCCAAGACAAAACGTAAGGTGTTTGTTGTGGGAGACTCCCTCCTGAGGGGGACGGAGGGGCCAATCTGCCGCCCCGACCCCTTAGCCCGGCAAGTCTGCTGCTTCCCAGGGGCCCGCATCCGGGACATTGCGGAGAGGATCCCCAAGCTCCTCAAACCCACAGACCGCTATCCCATGCTCCTTATTCATGTGGGCACCAATGACACGGCTCGGAGCACTCCCAGCCAGGTCATGAGGCGCTACAGGGATTTGGGAGCGGGGCTTAAGGGTCTGGGGGCACAGGTGGTGTTCTCGTCGATCCTCCCAGTCTCAGGCTATGGGCTGAGAAGGGACAGGAGGATCTATGTGGTCAACCAAAGACTGCGGCGCTGGTGTCATCAGGAAGGCTTTGGCTTTCATGACCACAGGCCGCTCTTTGGCGAGAGAGGCAGCGAGCTGCTGGGAAGAGATGGTCTCCACCTCTCTCCCCTAGGGAGGAGGCTCTTCTCAGCCAGACTGGCTGACCTGCTCCACCGGGCTTTAAACTAAGCCCGCTGGGGGACGGGGGCACGACCGCCACTGCTGGCCCGCTGAGCAAATCTTGCAAAGCCAGCGGATCATGGCACTCAAGGGAGCCCGCCCCAGCCCCAGCCCCAGCCCTGGTAAAATCTGTGGGCAAGGAAGGAGCCCCCCAGGGGGCGCTTGCCTGCCTGTACACAAATGGCAGGAGCTTGGGGAATAAGCAGGAGGAGCTCATCCTCCTGCTCAGTGCAAACAATTACGATGTCATAGGGATCATGGAGACCTGGTGGGACTCCACCCATGACTGGACCACGGGGATAGATGGCTATACCCTGTACAGGAGGGATCGTGTAGAGAAAAGGGGCGGGGGTGTAGCTCTCTATGTTAAGGAAAGCTACGCGTCCCTGCAAGCCGATATTGGCGACCAGGGTGGACGGCTGGAGACCCTCTGGGTTAAAATCCGTGGGGAACACGGCACAGGGGACACAATGGTGGGAGTCTATTACAGACCTCCCACCCAAAGTCCTGAGCTAGACCAGGAGTTTGCCCAGGAACTGGCTGAGGCAGCTTGCTCCAGGACCATGGTTGTCATGGGTGACTTCAATTACCCAGACATCTCGTGGGAGGATCGCTCAGCAAAATCTGAGCGGTCGCAGAGCTTCCTCTCGTGCGTGGATGACCTCTACCTGACTCAAGAAGTCTATGGGCCAACGAGAGGCAAAGCGCTGCTCGACCTGGTGCTGGCTACTGGGGAGGACCTAGTCGGCGACCTAGTGATCGATGGGAAGCTGGGTGACAGCGACCATGAGCTGATCACCTTCACCATCTGCCGAAAAGCTGGCAAGTCGGTCAGCAACATGCAAGTCCTTGACTTCAGGAAAGCCGACTTTGACAAGCTCAGGAGGCTTGTCAGTGAGGCCCTAAGGGACTGTGACCGCAGGGAGAGGGGAGTTCAAGAAGAGTGGTTGCTCCTCAAGGGAGCAATCCTCAATGCACAAACTAAGTCTATTCCATCTCGGAGGAAAGGCAGCAAGAGGGCACAGCAGCCCCCCTGGCTCTCCAGGGACCTAGCAGACCTCCTGAGGCTAAAAAGAAAGACCTACAAAGGATGGAGGATGGGAGTCACCTCCAAGGAGGATTATTCTGCACTGGTCCAGTCCTGTAGGGAGCAGACCAGGAAAGCCAAGGCTGCAACTGAACTCCAGCTAGCTTTGAGCATCAAGGACAATAAAAAGTCCTTTTTCAGATATGTGGGGAGCCGGAGGAAAAGCAGGGGCAACGTTGGACCCCTGCTGAACCAGATGGGGCAACTGACAACTGACGCCCAGGAAAAAGCCAACCTATTAAATAGGTACTTTGCGTCGGTCTTTCATCAGCCCCATGGGACGCCCGTGCCTGCTACAGGGCCGGGAAGTCTGGGTGAGGGTGATCCCCTGCCCTCCATTAATGCTGACTTTGTGAAGGAACATCTTGAGAAGCTGGATACCTTCAAGTCAGCCAGCCCTGACAATCTTCACCCCAGGGTACTCAAGGAGCTGGCGAGCATCATAGCCCAGCCTCTAGCGCGGATCTTTGAAAACTCTTGGCGCTCTGGTGTAGTGCCCGAAGACTGGAAGAAGGCCAACGTGGTGCCTATCTTCAAGAAAGGGAGGAAAGTGGATCTGGCTAACTATAGGCCCATCAGCCTGACTTCTATCCCGGGGAAGATCTTAGAAAAGTTTATTAAGGAGGCCATCCTTAATGGACTGGCCGACGCCAACATCTTAAGGGATAGCCAGCACGGGTTTGTTGCGGGTAGGTCTTGCTTGACCAATCTCATTTCCTTCTACGACCAGGTGACCTATCACCTGGACAAGGGAGATGAGATTGATGTCATATATCTTGACTTCAAAAAAGCCTTCGATCTGGTGTCCCATGATCGTCTCTTGGAGAAACTGGCCAATTGTCGCCTTGGGTCCCCCACGATCCACTGGCTGGAAAATTGGCTCCGGGGTCGGACCCAGAGGGTAGTAATTGATGGAAGTCACTCATCGTGGTGTCCTGTGACCAGTGGGGTCCCCCAGGGCTCTGTCCTTGGACCCATACTGTTCAACATCTTCATTAACGATGTGGACACTGGAGTCAGAAGCGGACTGGCCAAGTTCGCCGATGACACCAAACTTTGGGGCAAAGCATCCACGCCAGAAGACAGGCGGGTGATCCAGGCTGACCTGGACAGGCTCAGCAAGTGGGCGGATGAGAATCTGATGGTGTTCAACGCCGATAAATGCAAGGTTCTCCACCTTGGGAAGAAAAACCCGCAGCATCCTTATAGGCTCGGCAGTGCTATGTTGGTTAGCACTATGGAAGAAAGAGACTTGGGGGTCATCATTGACCACAAGATGAACATGAGCCTGCAATGCGATGCTGCGGCTAGTAAAGCGACCAAAACGCTGGCTTGCATCCATAGATGCTTCTCAAGCAAATCCCGGGACGTCATTCTCCCCCTGTACTCGGCCTTAGTGAGGCCGCAGCTGGAGTACTGCGTCCAGTTTTGGGCTCCACAATTCAAAAAGGATGTGGAGAAGCTTGAGAGAGTCCAGAGAAGAGCCACGCGCATGATCAGAGGTCAGGGAAGCAGACCCTACGATGACAGGCTGAGAGCCCTGGGGCTCTTTAGCCTGGAAAAGCGCAGGCTCAGGGGTGATCTGATGGCCACCTACAAGTTTATCAGGGGTGATCACCAGTATCTGGGGGAACGTTTGTTCACCAGAGCGCCCCAAGGGATGACGAGGACGAATGGTCACAAACTACTACAAGATCGTTTCAGGCTGGACATAAGGAAGAATTTCTTTACTGTCCGAGCCCCCAAGGTCTGGAACAGCCAGCCACCGGAGGTTGTTCAAGCGTCTTCATTGAACACCTTCAAGATGAAACTGGATGCTTATCTTGCTGGGATCCTATGACCCCAGCTGACGTCCTGCCCTTTGGGCGGGGGGCTGGACTCGATGATCTTCCGAGGTCCCTTCCAGCCCTAATGTCTATGAAATCTATGAAATCAGAGAGGAAAAAAAGAGGAACGAAGATTAGAGAGAAGATCAAGTGGAGAAAAGGGGGGAAGTGGGGATTGGGGGAAAGAAATCAGAGCTCACTTATACACACTGTGCTAAGTGCCCTTCCCACCAAACGATTTGCCTACTAGATCTCAATCCTTAAATCCACTGTTGTGCATTGCTTTAGATTTCTCTACTTACTTGCATGTGTACATCCAAATGCAGGTTGTTTGCTCAGGGCTTCGTTATTATTGCTCAGGGGAAAATCAGGAGCAACTGTCTTAAACTCCTAGAAGAACGTTTCAGACTGGATATAAGGAAAAACTTCTTTACAGTTTGCACGACCAGACTCTGGAATAGACTCCCAGCAGGGGTTGGTCAGGCACCTACCCTGGAGATCTTCAAAAGGAGACTGGACACACACCTCGCTGGGGTTATTTGACCCCTGCAGTCTTTCCTGCCCAGAACAGGGGGGGCTGGACCCAATGATCTCATGAGGTCCCTTCCAGCCCTAAACTTCTATGAATATGGTTTCCCAGGGGTTCTTCTGTCTGATTACTTTTGACTAGCAAAATCACTTCTTTCCGCTGGAATTTCCTCCCACTCAATTTCCTCTGAAAACGAAGCTGTTTACTGAAGTCTCTGAATATGGATCTAGATGTCAAAGTTTTTTGTCAGAAAAAAAAAATTAATGACAATTTTAAAGCAATACCCCTGGCTGTGTTTGAAGGACAGGGCAGTGAGGGCCCATCAACCCCACCTCAGTTTGTGCTGGGGACCCAGCATAGTATTGCCCCAAACAATCAGCAGTAGTGTAGTTGGCTTAGTGCCACACTGGACACACATTAATAAGCTCTGCTGTCGGGATAGCGTATTAGTATACATCCATCACCCGCCTAAGGTGACTACACAACTTTCAGATGAAGTCCAGCTGCTCTACCTCTACCAGCTGTACTTTCCACCTTCTTCCCAACATGTACCCCAATTACCACCTCTTCCTATTAGCTCTCCTGCACCTTGAGGCAGAATTTCCATCTCAAACACCCGTGCCCATTCTAGGCAGATAACCTGGCTTTTCACTCCAGCAGCCCTTCCAGAAGAGACCATCAACATATCAGAGCAGGGACCTGAATGCAGGTCTCTAAAGTCTAGGACAGTGGTCTCCAACCTTTTGAAGGTGAAGATCACTTTTTGAAGTAAGCACCCCCACCCCACCCTCGCACCCAGCAGGTGATTCGGGGGGGGGGGGAGATCGAGGCCCCCACAGTGTGGGAGGGAGTGGGGCAGGGGCAGTAGTGAGTGGGGCCCCAGCTGAGCCGGGCCGGGCTGAGGAAGAGCCAGAGCCTGGGCAGCTCATCCTGGTGTGTAGGGGTGCTCCTGCTGCTGCACACACCCCGGCTGCGGCACAGGGGCATGTGCCCCCCCCTCCCGAATTTTGCACAGGGCAAGGTGGCTGCTGCTGCATGCTGGGCTTTGCACCCTGAGCCCTGTTGCAGCCCTGTGCAGCACACAGCAGCAGCTACCTCACTCCACGTACAGATTGGGGGGCTCAGGGTGAAAGCAGCTGCAGCAGGGCTTGGGGTGCAAAGCCCAGTATGCAGTGGCAGCCACCTCACCCCATGCATAGATCGTGGGGGCACATGCTCCCCTGGGCCTCCACCAAGATGCATGCAGCAGCGGGAGCCCCCATGCGTGCCTGAACGAGCTGCCCGGGCTCTGACCCTTTCCCGGCCTGGCCAGGCCAGGGCTCCACTCACCCAGTGGCAGGGGGTCCAGAGGGGGATCGTTCCACTCACCCAGCCCAACCCCAGTGGCTGGGGACATGGCTCAGCTTAACCACATGCGTCCTGTTGCTCATATGTCCTGCCACTCCTGGACTGCATCCCGGCCAGTCCCCATGTGCATCCTGCCGCTCCCAATCGCGGAGCCTCTGATAGTTGATCAGAGGGCTATCTCCCCCCAGACTGAGATCGACTATCAGGGGCTCCCCGATCAACCAGTCAATTGGGATTGCTCGGTTGGTGACCCCTGGTCTAGGATAATACCCTGTGTTTGCAGCCAACCATTTACTCAAAGTTTCCCCCCAAATTATCACTTTAAGCCGTCACACTCAGCTACAAGGCACAAAATAAGAAACTCCAGGAACACTGTACAGCACGCCATGGATACAACAACAGGGGAGACAAGGGCAGAGAAATAATATATCCTCTATATTCTATGGGAGGCAAGGATTTTTTGTGATATCTCTTATTGGTTGAACTGTAAAGTGCGGGGAGCTGTTAGACAAGCATCTAGGCATCATGTGTCCTTCCTCAAGTGTAAGAAAGAAGCAGATGTAGGCTGAGCTAAATATCAGAGGAACGCTTCCATGCAAATGCAAATCATCTGCTTGGGAGGATGGCAGAGGGCTGTGAACTAAAAGTGAAGGAATCTAAGGGCCTCGTTATACCTTACACTGGGTGCATCTACACATGCCTATTAATGCACAACAATAAGCTGCACAGCTTATTGCTGCCAGGCACACGTCTACACGTGTGCCCAGGATCGCAGCACGTTGAGCTGGGGCAGAGCAGCCCAGGCTGGCAGGGGGTTCCAGGGATCAGACTGCCATCCCAGGGTTGCTCCCCCCAGCTCAACGTGCTGTGGCGAGGCTGGCTGTTGTGCAGTAAATGTCTCGTGTAGACGTGCCCCCACTTTGAGCCTCATAAAAGTTGACAGGTGTTAGCGTTAAGTCGAGTTTGGAGCAGTCACATTCAGGCTTGCAAGGGCCTGGAGGACTGAAAGATAAGAATCTCCCATTCTGGGGTTCCCTGCCACCCCTGCCCACCCCCCCCACCCCCAGTTACTTGTGGATGCCCTATCCTGATGCTCTCCCAGGCCAGACAGCGCAGGCAGCCACAAGTGAGCAAGGGGAGCAATGAGCAGGGATGTGGGGTGCTGGGGAGGGTGTGGGGGCAGGCAGTGGCTCTGATCCAGGCCAGTGTGGGAGGAGGGGCAGATGAGGGGTTTACATTAAGGTGTAGCCTAGAGCAGCTACACCTTAGTGTAACATATGCTGGGTAACATGGATCAGAGGGACTCCTGTTCTGGAGTGGCATCACTTTGAGCCAGCTAAAGAGTGCTTAAAACCAATTTCAGGTGTGAATATACAGACAGTCCAGGGGTTAAGAGCTCCAGGAGCTGCCCAAAATTACAGTGTATAAGACCCTAAGCAGACAATACAGAAGAGGGCAAAAAAAGACAACCCCTACAGCCCTTGTCAATCTGAGATAGGGGAAAAACTCCTTCCTGACTCTCCTGAGGGGGTTGGAATAGCATCTCATTTAGGCACCCGCATCTAACAGGGAAAGAAGGATCTGATCACTACTGGGCACAGGGCCTGCAAAATCTAGGGTCAGCCCTCTCCTTTGGCCATGTTTTGCAAAGGAGAGCAGCCATTTAGGAGTTTAAGGGTCATTTAGTCTCGCAGCATTTAATGTTTCCGTGGCAAATGTCCCAGGGATTAGGTCGTTTGTAACTAATAACTCCTTCCACCAAATGGGTCCGGCCTGTTTTGTATCAAAGTAACAAAAACCCTTCAAGAGGGGAAAGAAAGAAAGAACGAACTCATTACAGAGCCACGTAAAATCGGATTAAATGTGCTCAACATGAAGGTAAAAGCAAGCTGCAGGCATGGAACGTTACCAGCCACGATCGCTAAGGGAACCTTTATGCTGTGCTCTTTATTTGCACACCCTGAAAGCTGGCAGCATCCCAATCAGCCTCAGGCTGATAACCTGAGCCTGGGCTTAACGCCTCGTTCTTCATGCATCTAAAAGTCTATGTTAAGAAAATGGCCATAGACCAGAGGATGGATCCTGCAAGGTACTGAATGCCTCCTGGACCAGAATCAGCATCTTTCACTCCTGCTAGCATGCTGGGAAGGGAGTCTAAGGTCCAAACATTGCATCACACATCTGTAAGTAAATGGATCTCCAGGGATCCCTATGCAAATATTCCCTTCTGCAGCTCAGACATCTACATATTTCCTTTACAGGAAACAAATGGACTCTAAAATATTTAAGATGCTCTACTCAAAGTGGCATCTAACGCAGAGGGCTGAGCTTGCAGTGCTCAAGCCTGATTTTTGGAACATGCTTAATGCTCACAGCTCTGCGGGAAGTCAAGGAGAGCTGCAGAGCTCAGCACACGTGGGAAACAGAGCCATGCTGTTGAGAGTTTTGTGCTAGTGGGTGGAAACACTCAAAACTAGCCACCAGCAGCTATATAGATAAGTCTGGGGACTTCAGTCTTTTCTCAGTGCCAGTGCAGGCTGCCTCGCACCATCCTGTCAGTGGGCCTTAGCTCTAACCCAAAGGATTTAGCTTTACAGCTGAGAAGTCATGAGTCTACAGCCCTGGGATTGATAGTCCTGCTAACTGTAGTGGTGGATCTCTTCTGTGAAGAGTTGCCTGTTATAAAATGGATCAAGAACCAGTGTGGGGAGCCCAAGCTGTGGCAGGTAATGCCATGCACCACTCCCCGCACCGCTGCCACTCTCTGGCAGTCGACATAATACTCTACCTCCCCCCCGCTCTGCCCAGGGCATGGCAGTAACTTGCTATGTCTTTGATTCAAACCAGTGAGCAGGCAGAGAGAGGCTTAGTGCCCCAGCCCCTCAAGGCATCCACTGCGCCTTATAGCAGAGGCTTCACACGGTGAACCAGAAAGATTTGAAAACCTAAATGCAAATGAAGAGAACAAATTATCCCATGGAAACCCCTGCTACCCGATGCAACTGAGATGAAGCCTGTGGTAGACGATGCACAAGAGCAGAATATTTCCCACCACATTAAATAGGGTAAGCATTTATAAGTGATTTCAAGTCTTCATGCATCTAAGCATAAGCCAACCACTACCTACCCAGGAGTTTGGAAGAAACTTCCCTTTTTGTCAAGTCTTTATTGGAGTGGTACCAGGTTCCTTGCTGGTTCCATCAGGTTCTGGCCATTGCCGTAGAGGAATCACTAACCAGATGTCCCAGGTCTCATCTGATATGGCAATTCCTATATAGCACACCATAAATGAGACCCTGGCTCCATAAAAATCAATAGCAAAGTTCCAGTTGGCTTCAGTAGGGTCACGATTCCAATTTTTTGCATTTTTCACGCTCTGCTTTCCTTGATACCTGTAATCTTTTAACAAAAAAAGTAATACCACTTCCTATTGCACTGACATACACTTTAATAAGTGAATGGACATTTGCAGTATTTTCATTTCTAATGGCTGCACATACCAGAGTTTTCCATTGGTAAGGCACATGTAGCATTTTTTGCGAGCGTTATGCAATCAGTGACAGAGTTCATTTTAAAAACCAAAGCCTTCAACGAAACCAGAAGATATTTATCAAACCAGCCTTAGCAGAGACCTTTTTATCCCAGGGGACCTCTAAGTACTTAATGGTACAGAACCAATCATGCAGAAAAGTACTTGTGTGAGCCCATCTGAGGACACTGCACAGCGTGGGCAGTCAGCAGTGATGTCAACACGCTTTTCTGGAGCAAGCCCCTAAGTATGAAGTGGGAGTAATGGACAATCAAGCTGTAATTGAAAAAGCCTAGATTAGAAATACTGGATTAACCCTGGCAGAGTTTCTGTTTCCTTTCAAAAAAGAAAGCCCAAATACGTGAAGAGCTGCCATAGAGAAGAGAGAAGGAACCTTTTCCTTCTTGCTGCAGATGAGGACAATGACTTGAAGTTGCAGCAAAGTAGGTTGGATATCAAGAAAAACTTCTTCAGCGTTAGGATAGTGAGGTAATGAAACAAATAGCCTATAGAATTTGTGGACTCTCAGTCACTTGGACGTGTTCAAGAAGAGGTTGGACAGCCACTGGCCAGGGATGATCTAGGCATAGCTATGCCTATGTTCTGCTATGGGTATTTCCCATACTTCTGGGCTTTCCTGGCTGCCCCTGCCGTCCCTTTCTGCTCCATGTGTCAGAGTGGTTTTAAGCCTGGCCAAAGGCATTGGGTGTTGGCTATAGCCAAGGTTGGGGACTTTGACTGGGATGTGCCAATGCTCCTGTTGGGGCCAAAGCCAGAGGTTCCTGGCTAGGTCTTGCCCCTCCACTCAGGATCAGACCAATGCAGGGCTGGCCTGCAAGTTTTGGGGGCCCCTTGCAAGATGTAGTTTTGGGGCCCCGATCTCTCCCTGGGGCTGGAGTAGGAGTGGGAGTGAGAGGAGAGCCGGGAACTCCTCTCCCACTTGGCTGGGAAGGAAATGAATGTCCCGGCACACTGGACACGGAGTGGGCATGGTGGCAAGAATTTGTGGCCGGAGCACTTAACAATGCATCCAACCCGCTGGGCAGGTGAGCGGGCAACACCGCAAATGTGGGAGGGGCCGTGGCCTCTCCGCCCGGCTCTGCGGGGTCCCCTGTGGCTGCAGGTTTGGCAGTATAGGATGGGCTGGCCCTGGACCGATGGCTGTATTTGGTATGGACTGTGAGGGTTTTTGCCTTCCTTTGTAGCAGGGGGCATGACCCTCTACTAGGGATCTCTTGAACATATATTGACAACATTTCAGAGAAGCAGGACATTAGCTGCCATGGTTCCTCTGCTTTACCCATGGCAGATTAAGATGTTAGGTCTGTGTTGTGTCAAGGTTGACGGCAGTCTTATGTAGAGTTTAGATTATGGTTTGCATAAGGTGGTTTGGATAGGGATGATCCTGCCTCAGGCAGGGGGTTAAACCAGATGACCTCTGCAGGGCTGTTCATAGGGTATGGAGAATCAGGGTGACTGCCCTGGGTCCTGTGCTTTAGGGGGCCCTGCAGAGCCAGGTGGAGTGATAATGGCCCCTCCTATGGGGTCTATCTGGAGCTGGCGGCTCAGCCCTGTGCTGCAGAAGAAGCACAGAGACTCCCCTCCTCCCACTTTGCAGGGGTACCACGGCCCTGCACACTGCTAAGGAGACCCCACACAGGCTGATTTGCTCTAGGTCCCACACCACGCTAGGGTTGGCTCTGCCTCTGGAGGTCCCGTCCAGCCCAACTTCTCTATGATTAGTCCATATACAAATGATGTGCTGAAAATCCCATCCTCCCTAAGATTCAGAGATACCACCAAAGTAGTTCTTACCTCTTTCTCATACAAAATTAGATATTTTTCCTCCATGTGCATGCCAGTTAACTAGAAGGAACAACATCCACATATCTGAGTCCAATGTATCCATCTTCTTTCATCCTCTCTTCATACAAATGGCATTTAGGAGCGCCCGGATGTGGGTAGTCCCGTGTAGGGGCCGATCAAGGATCAGGGTTACTACCTGGGGTTACAAACTGGAGTCAAAGAGGGTAAGCAGAGTCCAAGCTGGATCAGGAAACTAAAAGGGCAAGAGGTCATCAAAGTTTATGAGCAAGCTGAGTCAGGAAACCAACAGATCAGAGAGCTGCGTCCACAAGCAGACCAAGTCAGGCATCCAGGAGGTCAGGAATCAGGCAGATCTACCAGAGGCACCGCCTGTGGTCCAAAAAAAACCCTGTTGCCCAGACATATCCTGTTCCTCTCCCTGGACTTATATAGGGAAAATGCAGGGATAAGTGATGGGAGTCAGTCACTAGGTGTGGGGAAGCAGGTAGAGACTTGGGCACTGATGTAGGCTTTAGGTGGACCTCATTCTTCCTTTGAAAACAGCAGCAGGCTGGTGGGTTGGGGTACCCAGTTGTGCTGGTCAGACCAAGTCCCCTGGGTTCAAGGCCTGGCAAGGTGAGATAAATGTCCTCATATGAAACGCCTGCCTATTTTAATGCCTTTGGGCAAACTGAGCTCCTCGAACCACCAACATGCACCACTCAACCAAACTGCTTCTATTGCCTCCCATCTTTCATCCCATGCTGGTTTGTAGTCCAATGACATCGTCCAGTCAGTTGTGAATTTTTCAGGGGCGGAACAAGAGCTAAAATTGTCACTGGCATCTAAGTTACTTAGGAGCCTAAATCCCAGTCTCAAAAGTAACTTAGACCATTTCTGAATGGGGCTATTCAGGAAAATAAAGGTGTATCCCTTCAGAAGTAAAGCAGCCTCAAGTGTGCTATAGCTTAATTGTCCTCTGTAAAAAAAGCAATTTATGTGAGACAGGCTCTTTACCTTTATGCACTCAGAGAAAGATTATTTTACAGCAAACCACCTCCACTTTACTCCTGAATGAGATTGTCTATGCAGAAACTTAATATGCCTTAATTTATGGGTATTGCCTTGACACCTTTAATTAATTTGCCTGAATGTCCTCTTTCTTGCAGTGAGACTAAAGCTCTTCAGGGGCAGGTTTTCAAAAGCATTCAGGCTTCTGTCTAAACCACCCAGTACACTACAAACGTGGCTATAGCAAACCTAATTATGTACTGGTAGATAGCCAAGTTGTTTCTGTATTTTAATATTTATTTATACTGCAACCTGTCATAAATGGCCATAATGCTCCTGCTTAGTGGACAGTTTTTCACTGGTACCCCCCAGCTTCCTGTCCTTCTTTCAAGACACCTGGAAGCAACTGAAGTTGGAAGAGCAGCACCGAGCAAGGACCAGGTAACCACCTCGGCTCCATAGTCTCCTGGCAGCCTGATGAGCTCACCGGACTTGACATTGGTCAGCTGAAATGAGCATCATCACCAGACCAATGACTGACTAGGATTCATTTTTCCATTGAAAAACATTGATAAGCACCAATTTCACCTGATGTTCCCAGAGTGTCACCCGGGCACACAGGGGCTGGGTTGGGCAGGAGCTCTAGGAACACAGGAGAGGCAGCGTGATTGGGGCAGGATGTATGCAGGTGCCCCTATGGCCCAGCTGTGGTCTCCACGCTGCTCAGAGGGGTGGGACACCAGGGCTGGGCCGCTCCTCCACTGGTGCCCACCAGGCACGGCTCACCCCTAAGGGTCCGTGAAGAGTGACGACCCACTACTTCTCTCCCTGGTCCCTGAGCTCCAGAGTACCACTGCCCTCCTCTTCTGGCCCCTGCCCTCTTGGCTCTTTCCCGATAAATGAAGAGTGTTTTAAAGCAGGTATGCTTTATCATTGCATGGATATTTACTTTTATATAGTTGAACATGGGATTTTGTCAAGCTTTTAATAGTATACTGTCATTACTAAATTGTCTGCCCCTCACACCCCTAATTCTGCACGGCCCTGAAAATTCAAGTCAATGAAAATCGACAAAACTTGCTTAAGTGCAAACATTGATTTTCTCCGTTGAAATTATACAGATGTAAAAGTCAAGCTCTGCCAAGCCTAATCACCACACGCTGCTTTTGGAAAACGGGGTTGTTCCCATTCTGTGCAAGCACTTTTGGGGTCAATGCTATTTTTTTTGTACTCAGGGAAGGGCTGGTAGCGCAATCTCTTACTGAGACTGGTCAACGCTTCGCAAGATCACCTCCTCCTTCAAGTGCTTACAACTTTTGTAATAGCTGTAAGGACTTAACAGGCTGAATTTTTCCATGATGGGGGTCTGCCTCAGGCTCAAATTTGGGAGGGTGGGGGGAATTTTAGCCCAAATCTGTGGTCATGTTTGAGCATTTTCTGAGAATGACGCTAGGAAAAAGAAGCCTGGCAAAGGACACCCTGCGTGTCCAAGATGGGCTTTCTGTGGCCCCTCTGAAAAACCATCCCAATTCCACCAAGTTTGAATGCCTTTTGCACATGCTCAGCAGACAGCTCTCAATTTGCCCATGCACCTGTCTGTATTGGGCATGCCCCAGTTTAAGGCAGAGCAGGACCTGTGCTGAGAGCTAGAAGTCCACCATCTCCTGTGTTCTCCATGACTTTATGGATGGGTCCCGACAGTGGACAAAGCTGCCTGACGCATATGCAAAACAGCACAGAGATCTGGGACGGCAGGCTGAGGTTAGCAGATTGAGAAAGGGGGCCTAAGAGACAAGGGGAGGGATAAATGGATCGGTGTGAAACTGGGAATGGAGATTGTAGGATTGACCAGGCAAGGAGACAGGGACTGGGAGCCAGTAGGAATGTGGGGAAGACTGAGGTTAAATGAGGAGCCACAGAGTAAGAGACAAGGCCTGGGCTTAACAAGTCCAAGAGACAAGAAAAGGAAACCAGGAGGCAGAGATCATGAAAGACGGATCTGATAGACAAGGGACCAGGGAATGTCTGGGTAGGGGAAGGGACTGAGAATGGATAAGGATCACACAGACAAGGATAGGGGAGATGGGTCAGTGGGAGAGGAAATGTGTGCTCGGTATAGGGGAGAAACTAGAGATTGGAGTGGGAGAGACACACCGATGGAATAAGGAACAAGAAGAGGAACAAGTGCTTGGGTGGCAAAGAGAATGGAACAAAGATCTGGCAGGTTATGAGCCAATATCCCTGGAGCCTGGGACAGAGAGTCCAGACCTTCCCCTCTTCTCCCCCACTCCCATTACCTTCATTTGTATTTGCATTTAGTTTACCCCCTCCAAGCAAATCCACCATTTTCTTCCCTTTCATCCACTATACCAGCCTGATCATTGGCTCACAGTTACTTCCCGCCAGTCTCTGTTCTCTATTATTATGGTAGCATATAAAATGTTTAGTTTGCAATTCCCTAAAAGACCAGTGTCTTTCAACATCTTCTTTAGAGCCTCTACCAGCTAAAAATCAAAGAGCAGAATGTCTTAATAGTTAGCATTGAGCATAGGATTAAATCCCTGTTTTATTTGTGTCAATTTTAAAATTAGCCAACTTTCATGCATGGGCATAAGTCATTTTACCACTGGTGTCATGTATATGGATTTTGTGTATTGATGTAATTTGCACCAGGATCCAGAATAGCTGCCACAGCACGTACTATTATAGTGCACCAATGCAAGGGGGGCGGGGAGCATGCAATAGCTTATTTGCATTGAGAAAATGGTTACCCTGGAATAACTGCAGACACAGAGCACCTATGGTGGGTAACACTGATGTATTTTTACTTCTGACTCTTCCTGGGATAATTCTATACCAAATTCAGGTGAGGTATACCTGCCCAGAGATTTATACTCTGCTGTCCATTTTTTAACAGCAGGGTAAATGTGTCATGTATCTAAACTACAAGAGGTCTTGTGTAAGACTACACTGCCAAACCATAGCCCATTTAAATACACCAAGATTTCTACTTAGTGCGTGATTGTAATCCTACAGATTAGAAACCCTGCATTGCCTTTTAGAGCCGCAGTCTCTTTTACAGTCGCAGATTCATTAGCTTTTTTCAGCTCTAACTTACTGCAGTGTAAACTTGAACAGCAAATTGCACTTGCTAAACCTCAAGCATCTTTCCTTTGTCTGAAAGTTTAGTTTGCAAGTCTAATCAAGGCTAATATTGTCTCTATGCAGTTAACATGGGATTCTTGGAAAGATGCTCTGCTTGTCAATGGATTAATGAATTAATTGCCAAATGTATAATCAAGTAAATAATATCCAATGCCAGAGTAGAGTATAGGTGGAGACAGGAAAGCAGCACAGTTTGATGATTTGGAACTGAGACAGTACCCAGGGGATATTAGTGACACCAGATCTACAAAGAGATTAGTGTGTCCAATAAAAATAGAAACAAAGTCAGTGCTTTATTTGAAAAGACAAAGAAGGTTAACAACAACTTGGCTGGGGCAGTTCAGAAGGAGGGAGAAAGAGAGAGGAGGAAATTAAAATAGGTTCATTAGAAATGGGTGAATAATCCTAAATGAATCATTTATTCTCCTATTTCTGTTTGCAAGTTGGCTGCAGCTTGATTGTGAATATTCATGAATCAAAATTGCCTCATCAAAAAATTTCTGCAAATAATTCTTGATCTGTAGGTGGTTCAAGACCAGCGTGTTGTATGAATGCAATATTTAATGTAAATAACCCCCACTTTTTGATGGGCCATTAAGGTCACATGGCATGTTCCTGTTCCCTTGTTGTAAAAGATAATTCCTTGGTTTGTGATTGTGATGCAAATAGGCGCGTTAACAAATCTGAAATCACAGGTTACCAGTGACTCATTCCAATGAATATTTTCAAGACTATTATTTAATGTTCATTCAAAATGAGCTGTTTTTGCAACCACCTGGGTGCATAAGGAGCCTATAATGCCTCTTTTCAGTTCCTCCATACCATTACCTGTGGCACGTGACTGCTTGGTTGATCCCTGGGATTGCCACGTTGGGCGGGGGTGGTGGTTGCAACCACTGATCTTTGCCTAGGTTTGGACAGGATGGATTCTGTTTTGCTGTGCCCAGCCTTCCCACCGGGCACCCATTTCAGGAGGATGAATGCCTGCCCACTCTATGCACATCATTTTCTTCAGTGGGCTTTCTCTCAGATTTGAGACAGTATAGGGAAAGTGCACGTTACTCATTGGGGATCCTCTACCCTGCTGGCCTGAGCAGACAGACCATGTCATGAAGCCTGAATTTTATTCACGCTCCGGATGACTTTCAGTACCCATCTCAGCGTGCTGTTACATCATTTCCTACAAGGAATTTGCAGGCATTGCTCGATGCTCATGTCATACAGTAATAAATAGCTCTGCTATAATTGCCTATGACACTTTGTTGTCCCTGAGAGTATTTTTCTCTGCTTTTGCATCCATGAAATGATGCTACTATCATTTCCTCTACTTTTAAGAGCCTCTAATTTCTATGAATCTATGCTTAATTGCACAGGCAGCCACCGACTTGTCCTCAGAGCCGCTATAGTCTGTAGGATCGGACTGACACATGTTGTTCTCTCTCTGGGAGTAGTACATCTAGTCTTTACTGCTGGTGTTGTTTTTGTTCGGTGAAGGTAAAAGGGTGTTGGTGTAAAACGGACAGAAAGCCAATACTGATCTGGTAACTGGGGGAAAAGGTCTAGAGAGAGGTGCATAGCTAGGAGAAAAGGCATTGGACTGTCCTTATTTTGAAGAGTTCTTAAACAATGCCGGCTGGTCTCAGTTAAACAATAAATGCAGGAGATGTCTATTTACTTCAGTTGAGCTAGACCAGGGACATAACATGTTAATGTTTCCATGGGGAAAAAAAAAGTGACTGTCCCATACCTGGTGAATAGATCACACACCTCGGGCAAAGAATACCAAAAATCAAATCCCTGCTCTGCCTGAGGTGTACTGAAGACTTGAACCTCATTCCCCCAAATCCCAGATGAATGGCTTAGCAATCTGGCTAACTTAATGTGCGTCTCCTGCTGTTCATTGGACACAGACTTGAACAATGAGATTATTATATGCTAAATGAGTGCAATAAACACTGGGACACAGAGTCAATCCCTGTCTCTGGTGTAATGAATATTTAATTATTTATATCAAGTGGACATGACCCTGCAGGACACTCCTACCTCTGAACACTCAGCTGGTCAAGGCACTCATCTTAGAGGTAAAAATCTTAGCATAAATTCACGGTCTGAGATACAGAATCAAATCCATGCTCTATGCATCTCCTACATCCCCATCAGCACCTTAACCACAGGGCTACTGAGTATTCTGGAGTAGAAGTAGCTTCTTTCCTTATGAAATATTGCATCCCCACTGAAACTGGTATGTACATTACCAAAAATTGTCATTTTTCAGGAAACAAAGTTTTTCAAAGGAAAAGTAACTTTTTGGAAAATTCTTGACCATCTCGGCTTGGGAGACCCTAAGGCCTTATCCAATTATTCTCTTCTGCTCACCTATTTTTATACCACATTTAGATTTGTGGCTGTTCGTTAATGAATGATAAGGCCTCCGATACAATTCTGTTCCATATATAGTTACTGGGGAAGCTGTTACACAAATAACAAGGAGTTCTGCCAGCAAACTTTTAAATGCACCAGAAGTCACCTCTGTTCCCTTGATGCCAAGAGGGGACTTGCATATGCAATCCACTTCAGTTGTATCCTGAGAACTTTTTATAGACAATTTATAGGAGGTTTTGGCACTATGATATCCAGGATAATGGCAATTAAGTGGATTCATTCAGATGGGTTTGCAGGAGCACTGCATTATCTGAGATGACACAAGTACAAATGGTATCTGGGATGATGGCAGGATTCCAGGTATTGCCCAGGGGCACTCAACTCCAGCGATTCTGGACTTGTAGAGTATTTGAGGTGCCTTCAGACAAAAGTGATCAAGGAGCAATTATACTTCATAGACATACCGTACTCACATGTGCAGCCAATAGAGCATCACAGCAGGAAAGGATCCAGGTTGGTGATCTAGTGTGGGGCTTCTTGCTTTTTATTCACTAATCCCATCTCTGATAAACTTAGCAGGTCTGGCAGCAACAGTGAACAGAAACCTGGCAGTAGGTTTGGAGAGGTTTCCTCACTCCAAGAATTGTTTGCATATTCGTGCATCTGGATGTTACCAATGTAGTGGTTTGTTGTGTTAGCATTTGTCCTGTTCCTCTGTGCAGTTCACTGAGCTCCAACAGGTAAACCAAGACCTTGGGTTTGGAGGATATGGAGTCTCTTGATAATGTGGGGATCCAACTCTGTGCTTCCTAAACATCCACCTAGTATCAGATTTCCAAAGAAACTTGGGCCTCTAAAATGCAGAGAGATATTTAACCAGGTGTCTATCTTCCACTAACATCAATTTATTTAAATGAAAGTTAGGCACTAACCCTGCTTAAACACTTCTAAATATACCACTAAGTGGGTGTGTCTACACAAGCTGCTTTACTGTGCAGTAGACTTATCCACTGAGCAGTAAAGCATCACGTGCACAGCATTTACTGTGCAGTACACATTAGTCTACTACCTGTAAATACCAGGGCCTGACTCTGGTGCCCCCTGCCAGCCCAGGGCTGGCACCTGGGGGAGCCTGGAGCTCCTGCTGGTTACTGTAGGGGGGAACAGCAGGGCTGGAATAGCCCTGCACTGAACTGCTCCCCTCAGGAGCAAATTTGCTCCTGTCCAGAGCAGATTTGCTCCCGATGGGAGCACATGTAGATGCCCTGCTGGGGAAAGCTTACTGCACAGTAAGCTTTCTGCTCATTAATTGCATGTGTAGATGTGGCCAGTGTCTATCAGCAAATTAAGGCACGTTAATACTTTTCCATATCAATCCTGTAGAGGTTTCTAAAACATTTCAAAGTGATTTTAGGTACTTCCCCTTGGTAACACACTGCCACTCTTAAAGAAAGAAGACATGTAAAAGTAATAACGATCTGGGTGAGATGCTATAATGCCTGTACTCCAAAAGATGCTTCAGGAATAACTAAGAAGTTGAGTTCATAATACTGAAGAAATGTTTTCTTTCAAGGCACTGGAAAAAGAATGACAAAATTCAGAGAATAGCTACATTTCATGGCAGACAGGGCTACAGATGGGACAAATGGTAAAATAAGAGAGGAATCAGAAGCAATACCAAATCCTTGGAGAAAGATGTATACATGGAAGTTGTTTATAGTACAAATAAATGGAAGACTTTATATTTAAACCTTTTGTTCATTATCAGTTGAACTAGGACTACAGGCAGAACATTTTTTGCAAATCTTCATTCAATTTTTTCAACAAACTCAGGTTTCTGCTCTCACCCCTTTTCTGTTTGCTTTGAACAAATACTGCCGTGAGCGAGTTTACTGCCTGCTGTGTTTGAGGGAACAGGATGCTTCAAGTGAGCATCAGAGAATATTTGAGGAAACACGTTTGAATGTGCAAATTTGAATTTCACGTATCAGAAACTTGTAAGAAATAGCTTGTACTGAAAATACAGAGCAAGAATTGTATGCACAATTAACTTTTTGGAGAAAATCATGACACATGGAGAGAAAATTGTCAGCTGTAGCGTTGTAGAAGGAGCAGCCTTGGAAGATACCCATCATGCATTCAACATCCTGAAGACACCATACAAATGTAAGGAAGGGCGGAGAGGTCGGGCTTGTGGGGCAGAACTAATGTGAATCTCACTTTCCCATCAAATAACTACAATACTGAATTATACAGCCTACTTTTCTCCATGTAGAATCAAGTCATAGCTCAAAATTGCTTTAAAGTGACTGTTGCTCTGTGAGATGGTTTTTTTTTCTAGGGGCTTAACAACAAGTATAGCTATGGTCTTTAATATGATCTGTTTTATGATACCATTTTGTTAGAGGCAGAAGCTTCTTGAAACAAGGGCAAGGAGCTAAAAGCTGTTTAGCTACATGGCACACTATGTTACCTGCAGGATGTTACTGGCTCTGTATTAAGAAGGAAGCTCTCCCAAATCAGCAAAGAGCTTCATATTGGAAGTTGCTCCAGTTAAGTTGTATACTTCACATGTAAGGTTAAAATCAAATCATAGGGCTTATGGCAAGAAAGCAAAGGATGATCTAGTTTGATTTCCTGTACATGCTGTATATCATAAGGCCATTACGTATCATGTAATTATCCAATTTAATTAAAGCAAAACTTCCAGAATGCCATCCAGTGCTCATCAGAATTAATTCATGGAGAATCCACCTCTTCCTGGTCGTTTGTCCTGATGTTTAATCAACCTCACTGTTAAAAACTAACTTCTAACTTCTTCTGCCCCACACAGAAGAAGTAAAAACACCTTCTTCTTCCTATTCACTATTCCCCCAGTTATACAAAAGATCTTATTTTTACCCCAGCATCATCTTGGGAGCTTAGGCTGAGTTACTTGTCACATGTAACTTCAAACTCCATTTCCATGTCACTGCTTTCCAGCATGCATTCTGCAGGCATTATCTCTTCCTAGGTATGTCACTGTGCATTCAGCTGCATTGAAATGCATTTTGTTTGAATGAATAGCAAGTGATCAAGGTTGTTCTGTATGACTCTTCCGCCCTCATCGCTGTGTACCACTCTGCTAATCTTTGTCTGCTGCACATTTTACTAGCAGTGATTTTTTTGCTTCTAGGTCATTGATGAAAATCTTGAGTATCAGTAGGCGAGTACTAAGCCTTGTGGAACCTCACTGTCCTTCAGTGATGATTTCCCATTGATAACTGCTTCAAAGATTTCTTTTATGCAGATCTTGAGCACATATTCTACGTGCTACTGACTTATGCAAAAATGGTAAAGCAAGGCTCAGATGTGCCATGAGGAGTGAAAAGTGTGTTAGCCTACAGCTCCATCTATGCTGGTACATAAGTTAAAAATATTTCAGAACAGCTGCCTAAGGAGAATAATAGAAAAGTTTAGCCTGAAAAAGCACTGCGTGAAGAGCAACAGTAGGAAGCTAGTGTAAGATCTATGGCTAGAGCAGTAAAGGATCAAAAATGAAGCATGATGCCTTACCAAAAATAGTTCTAAGGGAACAGATGGTGCATCTACACATGCGGTTCATGTGGAGCAATAAACTCCAGCACTTATTGCACCAGAGTTTATTGCAGACTCGATTAATCCACGCTGGCTCCCCACACACGTGTAAATGCCCCAAGACATTTACTGCATAACTAACTAGGCAACTCCATAGTAAACACCTCATGTAGATGCACCCAGACAGAAGAAAGATGGAAAATCCAAGAAAACATGGTGACGGATAATAGAAAGAGAAATGCAAGAGTGATGCTACACCTGGTTCCCTCCTGGCAGCTGCTACTTATGTCAGAGAGATCGTTTTTTGGCCAAGGTTTACATGCATAAGCATGAGAGGACTAACATAACATAATTAATGACTGATATTGTATAGAGCTCATTTTTTAAATGGCCATGCACTGCTAAATCATAAACCCTACATCTGCACAGTTACCTTTTGCAGCCCAATTTGTAATCTGATGCAGCATCAGATTATAACTTCGCTCCAACACCGGCCTGATACAGATAACTTAATCCTGGCAGTCCTCACTGGGAGGAGAAATCCTGGTGAGTTCAGGGCAGCGATGTTCTGCAGCTGTATGTAGCATCACGTCTCTCTCTGAAACAATAATTAAAAAAGAGAGAGAGAGAAAGAATGGGAGCAAAACTCTCTTTCTACTGAATGGGGCCCTTGTCTGTAGAAGGGCAACAAAGAAGTAAATCCTTGCCCTGCAGCTGCTTTCTGCAGAGGGATTCCTCCAGCCAAGAAATCAGTTCAGCCTTTCTCCAAAAATAACAAAAATAAGGCATGATACAGTAAAACCACACAGACAGATAAGGATGTCTAGATCCTCAGCTGCAGCTCTTCTGCCGACTCTGATGGAGACCTGCCATTTTACACCAGCTGACTATCTGGCCTACTTACTGAACCGGTCATCACGGAAACATGTGAGTGACAAACAGTGGGAGAGAAGAGAGAAGTTCTTGACCGGGGAATACTTTGTACTGCCAGGGAGAATACAGCCGCAGATACAATTGCATACACAGGGTGCTTTAACTCGCAGGGGAATCCTGTTCACCCGACCTGCCAGTTTGCAGCAAATATACCTGGCTGATTGTGCATTCGGATCATTGGGAAATCAAGGAAATATCAAATGCACCAAGTTTGCAAGCTCTGCTGTTTGGAGCCTGTGGGTGTTTTCCAGGAGGCATGGGGTGGGGGGCCCTTTAATTAATGCAGTTCAGAGAGCCGTGCTAATTAAAAGCACCAGGAGCGTCACATGTATCAGTGTCCTCGTGCTAAAAAATAATGGCAGGGCACTTTGAACTAAAGCTTGATGAACAAGTATTCGTTTAAAGCGCCCCACTGCCATTTCTCAGCATGAGGACACTGATACGTGCGACGCTGGAGACTGCTGGAGCATAGCCATTTCCACGCTCCAGCAGACTCCATGAATCACGTCGGCTCCGACATGCTGGAATTACAGCGTGTCGGAGCAGGCTCCCTGCAAGTGTGTGGGAGCCCTGTGGTTCTGCGGTTTAAATAACCTAGCATCCCATCCCAAGCAGCTGACCCTGCTTTCCTGTGTTGCACAGATTTAGTCTGCGGACTGCTCCCCTCCCATGCCTTCTATCTCAGATCACCTTCTCTGGTTTTTAAGGCAAGGGTACAATTTAGGTGTGATCGCGATATTTATAACAACATTTTTCGGATCCAGGTGGGGAAAAAAAAAGGGGGTCGTTTGTATCTGGTGCCAGATAACAGAGGCAAAGGAGCTGCTGAAGTGTGAGCAAGCACCTAACGGGATGCCCAGCTGTTATACATTGATATCCTAGAGGATTTACAACCGAGACAAGTGCAATCAACGAGCCACTTGATCCACTGGTGCAAGAACACTTTACAATCTGGTTTTTGCAACATGTAAAGCAACATCGAGAAAGTCCTGAGCACTTTCCTGAGCGTTCAGCCCCTAGATAGCTCACAGCAAAGCAAAGACCAGGAAGGTGAGACTATTCTCTTCTGCGGGGGCTCAGCCTACATGGCTTGGATCTCTGCCACCCTGGATGCTGTTTGTCTCACAACTCATCCTGGCACTTCCTTCCTTCCATGCAGTCCCATATGCATGGACCAGCCTTCTCAGAGCGACCAGTGAAACCCCTGCTCTGTCTTCCCTCAGGTAGCCCCACCACCCTAAAAACCTTGCAAAGTTTACTGAGAATCTCTTGATTTTTTTTTTTCCAAGACCTGCTCCATTTAATGCTGATTTTCCAAGAAGCTCTGACCACCGAGAGTCTAAAAATAAAAGATGAGTGATAAACAGGAAAGGATAATAGACTCATTCCTTGCAGAATAAGGTAGTGTGGATAAACTTTCCTCTACCACAAGTTAAGAGCATATACCAGGGCAGTAGATGACACACAATAAGGCCCCTCCATGTGTGCCTCGTAGTAATTTGTTGGAGAACTTGAACATAAATCCCCCTGTACAGTGCACAAAGCTATGGAGAAATACTTGCTTTGGGCCAGTGCATGCACTTCTTTTGTTTTTAGTGGGTACAACTACACGAGACGCTTACCGCTCAGTATCCTAATAGCATGCCAGTCAAAACCGTGCTAATATGCTACTGTGTAGTCTTATTAGGCAGTAAGCCTCACTAAAAAACACAATGTATCAGTGCTACTGTGCAGTGAATTAGTCCTTGGCTAACCAGGAACTAAACTAAATGCACAGTGACCAGGGTGCATTAACGAACGTGTAGACATGCCCAGTATCTTCTAATTTAGCTGGCAACCTGAGAAGTTTCCTTTGGAGGCAAAGTCCAGTCCTCCAAGAACTGTAATGGGATAATTTCACCACAGCGTGCCTAGATCTACAAGGTGTTTCAGCAAGTAATGGGAATTTCCAAGTAAAATTAGTCTGCATGCAATGAGTGGGAACTACACAGCAGTGGGGAACATTGATGAATGCACCCATCATTTATGACTATGTCGAGAAATGACATGGTTCAGAAAATGATCATTGCACACAAAATGATTTTATTTCAACACTGCTATTACTTTCTGAAACACCCTCATGCATATAGGCACCTGCATTCCTATAAATACGGAAACCCTTAATTCTGTAAGTCCCTTTTCTTCACTATAAGAGAAGTAAACTAACAGGAATGACTAGATGTACTTTATTCTTTATTTGTCCACATCCCTCCTGAAGTGCAGCACCCAGAACTGGACGCAGTACTCCAGCTGCAGCCTGACCAGTGCCACATAGAGGGGGACGATCACCTCCTTAGACCTGCTCGAGATGCATCTGTGGATGCATGACAAGGTGGGGTTAGCTTTGCTGATTGTGTCCCCACACTGTCGGCCCATGTTCATCTTGGTGTCTATAATGACTCCAAGATCCTTTTCTGCCTCTGTGCTGATGAGAAGGGAGTTCCCCAGCCTGTAGGTGTGCTGCTGGTTCTTCCTCCCCAGGTGCAGCACCTTGCACTTGTCAGTGTTGAATCCCATCCTGTTCTCATCTGCCCACCACTGTAACCTGTCCAGATCCAATTGCCTGGACAGGTTGGAGATACCAAGCCTTCCTTTCTTTTTCCTCACCTGGTTTTGTCTTGCTTGTTGAGTTGTAGGATTTCTCTACAGCAGTGTACACCTGTTGCTGTAACATGGAAGGGTTTACATTTTTTGAATGGATCGCCTCCGTTTTGATAACATTAAGTCAAAATCCATTTCGTTCCATCACCATCCCTGGGAATTTTCAAAAGCAGGTTAGACAGGCACTTGAATGGGATGGTGACTTGGACAAGGGAGTGAAATGTACTCTGTCCAAGTTTGCAGATGACACAAAGCTATGGGGAGAAGTGGACACGCCGGAGGGCAGGGAACAGCTGCAAGCAGACCTGGACAGGTTGGACAAGTGGGCAGAAAACAACAGGATGCAGTTCAACAAGGAGAAATGCAAAGTGCTGCACCTAGGGAGGAAAAATGTCCAGCACACCTACAGCCTAGGGAATGACCTGCTGGGTGGCACAGAGGTGGAAAGGGATCTTGGAGTCCTAGTGGACTCCAAGTTGAACATGAGCCGGCAGTGTGACGAAGCCATCAGAAAAGCCAATGGCACTTTATCGTGCATCAGCAGATGCATGACGAATAGATCCAAGGAGGTGATACTTCCCCTCTATCGGGCGCTGGTCAGACTGCAGTTGGAGTACTGCATGCAATTCTGGGCGCTGCAATTCAAGAGGGATGCGGATAACCTGGAGAGGGTCCAGAGAAGGGCAACTCGTATGGTCAAGGGCCTGCAGACCAAGCCCTACGAGGAGAGACTAGAGAAACTGGACCTTTTCAGCCTCCGCAAGAGAAGGTTGAGAGGCGACCTTGTGGCTGCCTATAAGTTCATCACGGGGGCACAGAAGGGAATTGGTGAGTATTTATTCACCAAGGCGCCCCCGGGGGTTACAAGAAATAATGGCCACAAGCTAGCAGAGAGCAGATTTAGATTGGACATTAGGAAGAACTTCTTCACAGTTCGAGTGGCCAAGGTCTGGAACGGGCTCCCAAGGGAGGTGGTGCTCTCCCCTACCCTGGGGGTCTTCAAGAGGAGGTTAGATGAGCATCTAGCTGGGGTCATCTAGACCCAGCACTCTTTCCTGCTTATGCAGGGGGTCGGACTCGATGATCTATTGAGGTCCCTTCTGACCCTAACATCTATGAATCTATGAACCTATGTTTCGTCAGGGATGATTCTTGCTTGAGCAGGGGTCTGGTCTCGATGACCTCCTGAAGTCCCCTTCCAGCTTGACTTTCCTATGACCTTCTTCCATGGTCAGGAACGACTGTGACTGCAAATCAGTCTCTACCTTGTGCAATGCCGAGGGAGCCCAAGCCCATTGTGGACTCCAGCTCTGTGACTCACAGTAGGATCACAGCGCTCCCCTATACCAAGGGGGTGAAAAAGGAGTGGGCCATGAGATGGGGAGGAAATTTGCTTGTACAAATCCACCTACCTCCCCCATCCTTGGGTGGGTCCACACAATACAGCTGTAAAGTGGTTGACCCATTGTCCCCTGAGAGAACCCCAGCATGCTGCCCAATTACATAAGCGTCACCTTGAACTTATAATTTGATCCATAAAAATAGAAGTAAAAGCTGTCTTTTATTAAGATCTCGTCAGCAAATAAGAGGCACCTGCATCCTCCTCCTGCATGAATGCTTATGTAAGATCTTATAGGGACTTTCCTTTCAAATCTCATGTCTATTTCTGGTGACTTTCAATTAAATTCCATTAATGCTTGGTATTCCTGTAATTCGCTGGATCTTTTCTTTATTAAGCTTGTGCATAGAACTGGTGAACGTATTTGGTATTTTTAAACCTGCTGTAGATACATTTCTGAATAACGGTTGTATTTTTAAACCAAGGCTTCTTCCCAGGATTGAGTTTAAGCAATAAAAAGTAAGTAACCTTGGATTCAACTATAAATTACTTTCTGTAACTCTCTGCTTGCTTGTATGGCCTTAATCACTGAAATTGTCAGCAATGGCAATCCCTTGATTCAAGGCTGATCTCTACCACAGCTCATTTATGGGTCTTGATCACTGAAATATAGATGTAGCTCAAAAACAGAGATGGATTTTTCTTTGCAACCCCCTAATTTTCATGAGGTTTTAGGGACTCTAAGGGAGACTTCTTTCATCACCCACAAATATTATGCAGCTCCACACCTTTCCCGATGGGCTTGTGTCTCACACACCATCCAGCCACCATGGTTCTCTCCTATATGTTCATGGTAACAACCCAACGCACTAAACTTTCTCCAAGTATACCAAAGAGCCCTCACAGGACCTCACCATCTACTGAGTGGCATGTGAAGCAAGCAGACATTTAGGGAAAGAGATTAATAGCTGTTTTATACACAGGTCACTGACATTTAATGAAGTTCTTTACTCTCTATATTAACAAATGCACTAAAGATTTGGCCTGTCGTCAGAAGTGCAAATAACCGTATGACCCTAAATTCCCCTTTTCCCCTTCTGCGTGCAATGGAGAGTATAATGAAAATGGAAAAACAGCAAAAAACAAATTAATATTCAAGACAATTATCCTGCACCAAAAAGGAGGAACTATCTTCATTTCCATTTTATGATTTGATGTAATCTTTAGGGGAAAGCCAACAGCTACAGAGAAAATAAGATTTGATCCAAAGCTCCCAAACTCAGTCCAAAGTAAAGTTGTTGTAACAATTAAGAGTTAACATTTTCATTGCACTTTGAGCATCTCTATTATTAATTAATTCCAATGTATTAGTGTCTAGTGTTACGTTATCAATATCTAACCATGTCACAAAGAATTATCAATATAAGCCGTGAACTGGACATGTATACTGATAACAAGAATGTCCTGCGATACAATACTAATGCTAACATGAACATTGGATGGAAGTTGCCCTGGGATTTAAACCACTCTCTAAATATTAGTAATACAGAAGATCCCTACCCCTGAACCTGCAGGAGAAAGGAGCTCTGCTGGACTCCTCGAATAGCAAAGTGGGTTTTGAGTTATATAGCTGTCTTTCTTTAGAGTCATATGTATACTGGAGGACTGGGTTGTGTTTACTGGGAGACTTGGAGGCCATGCAGCAGCGTGCCAAGGGAGCATTATGTGTTCAACTCTGTATACAGCAGACGGGCAGTGGGGCTGGGAGCCAAAGCCTGAGACCCTGGACCAGGGCTAAAGGCCAAAAAAAAAAGTCCCAAGCCCTGAAGAAGGGCAAAGCTTGGACAAAGGGAGTAGTGCTCGAAGGGCAGTGAGTGTGGATGAAACTGGGAAGCCCCACAGACAATATTAGTGGAGTGACTCCTGCAAGACCTGGGCATGGCTATGGGGGTGGCTGGAGAGCACAAGTAATACCCCAGAGGTAGGTTAGTACCTGAATAGGGCCAATAGGGCCCACTCAGCGAGACCACTTGTGGATTTGGGAGCACCCACTCATAGACTTTGGGGAACAGACTCCCAATTAAAGAAGCCAAGGAACCTGACCTAGGGGCAGTAGGTCTGAACCAAAGAGATCTGGCTTTGGTTTATATACCACCAAAGCCCTGCCCCTTCCAGTCATGTGGCTCCATGGGCTACCTGCAGGTGCTTTCTAACTTGCTTTGCTTACCAGCCTTCACGGTGGCCTATACTGCAGAGTTAGCACTGCACTAGTTCTCTTGCTGCTCCCCCAGGTTCCCCTACTATCGTACTACCTTTGTACTTCCTCATTTTAAGGTCCTGGCTGCCTATCACCCTATAGCTAACCCCAACCTGAGTGCAGTTTGCTTCCATTTTCTCTCTTGCAGTAACAGGAGCTATAGGTTCCCTATTACAAAGCCAAACCCTCACCGTAAGCCAGTGGTGTTGCAAGAAAATTGTTAAGAGCTCCACTGATTCAGGCTGTTTGAAGTGTAGCCTTCAAGACAGTGCCGGCCTCTAGTGCTACGGATGTTATCAGCAGATATGATAGGCACATAAGCTAATGGTATTGTTATCATGTTCTTGCTAGGACACTGACTTATTTTGTCTTAGACAGGGTAAAACAAGGCAAAAAGTATAGTGGCAGAAGAGGTATAACCAGCAATTTATTATATCTGACAAAATCAAAGCCACTGGTAACATGGCTGCAAGCAATTCCAATTTCAGACCATTTCAGGCTGACATTTCAGCTTTACTTTTATTTCCCTTGATATAGTCATTCAACATTTATTGTACAGTTCCTGTCCTCCCTGCCCTCTGTCTTTTGTCAGCTTGCCTTTAAGACCTTTGGTAGATTCACCATTCTCTACTAGCTCTTTTCTGAGGGAGACTGTTCCCAGACGCCTCCATGAGAAATTGCAGGGTGGGCATGGACATCAATTGTGTGTCAAGCCAATGCTCTGGTATGCCAGGCTCTTTGACATTAAACTTGATTGTTAGTTCATAGCCAGTGCTACAATTCAGGTCTTGTAGAAACAAGGGGAACTAAAATCTGCGTAATGCCAGGTGAATAAAAAAGGTCTGACCACTGCAGAACAAATGAGGAAAAGTATCTTCTAAATGAAGATAAAGAAGGGAGTTAAAAAGCTCCTATAAAAATAGCTAGAAAAATGTTGAGTCAGATGTCAAATGAATGAAATAACAATTCAGATTGATTGATAATTGAGCAACAATCCATCATAATTTTAGGAAAAATATATCAAGAGAAAATTAGACTCGTTTTCTCATGTTCATCATCATCATCCAGCTTAATCAAGCAGATCCTGCTAAGTTAAAAAGCATATATAATAAATATATATAATTTCTAATTTAGCAGGATCTGCTTGATTAAGCTGGATGATGATGAATATATATATATATATATATATATATATATATATATATATATATATATATATATATATATATATATATATATATACACACACATACACACACACATATATGTATATATAGTTTGCCTCTCTGTACACACACACACACACACACACTAGTGAATTGCCTGTCAAGAATGACAGAGGTGGCAGGTGGGGACAGAGCGCTGCCAGTGGCGCTGACCTCACCCCCACCGCTCCATTCCCTTTGTCCCCGTGGTCATGGTGGCACTGTGCCATCCCCTCCGACCCCCTCTGCCACCACCCTGCCCCGCTGCCTCCAAGCTTGAGAGATGCAAGAGGTTCCCCCCCGCCACCTCCACATCCGGCCCCACGACACCTCCCCCAACCCTGCATCCGGCCATCTGTCTGTGTGTCTATCTGTTCAGAGCACTCTGATTGGTGGTTTCAGTAAGCATTGTGATTGGCTGCTGAGACAACCAAGCTGAGTGCTCCAAGAGCATTACGGACAGACAGATACACAGACAGATGAACAAAGCCCTATATATATATATGTATATATATATATATATATATATATATATATATCCAGTGTTATGAACAACACCTGAGATTATAATGAATAAAAAATCTTTTTTATTTAAATCTAATATACTTTCATTTTTTTTAGCAGTTATGTCATATTTTACATTTAATGTACATTAAACAATATGGACCCATTCTGTGTATACGCTGTTTCCTTGCAGTGTCGCAGAGAAATGAATAAACAGATCCTCTACTCATTTTATTCTAAAAATTCTATGAAAATATGACTATTCGTATTGGATTTGGCAAATCCCTTTTGTTAGAAAAGCTTAATATTAAAACGAAAATCCTTACAAGTGGTATTTAAGTGGTCCACAAAGTTCCTCTCTAGAGCCCTAGAAGTATGACCTTTGTTTTCTTAGCAATCATCATTGAAATCCCGATAATGTACATGGGTAAAGAGAAGGTGCAAAATCTGCCGATATGTCTATTTTAATTTAAGGGACAACTTTACATTGGTGACTTACACACCCTGTGCAGGCAGCTAGCATTTCTGATACTATTCTGAGAAAATGACCAGTCACCATATGGGTTTAAACAGATTCAAATAATGCATTCAGTAAACATCCACTAAGAATGGGTAGAGGAATATAAGAGTTTAAATATAAACTGGCGTGAATATATTCAGTCCTTTGGGAGCTGCTATTTGAGTCAGCATTGTGCCACTGTAAATTCTCTGGTTAACTATCTCACGTACAGAGTGTCTGCATGTGAAGTACCTGGGTAAGTTTGGATGCTGCTGACCGGACTGTCTCACATCTGTTTTGGGCTGGTGTGATTCCCTTTAGGATGACTATGCCCTGATGGCCTGTGATCCCCTCTTTCTCTACCTCTACATGACTTCTCCATTTCCCCATTGTGTGCTTTACTATGTTGGCTGCCTTTCCAGTACACTAGTCAAGAAAAAAAAACAAGCAACCCAGAAGCAGACATTATAAGTATATTTATCTTATAAGCATGACTTAAACTTCATGGCACTGGAGGCACCCTGACTTCCTGTAGCCCTTTGTAGGCTACCATGTCCAATTTGCATAACAACACAACCTTCCCAAATCCACCCCCTGGAGAAGATTAAACACAAGAATAGCATGTTTAATAACATCTTTATAGAAATAAATACACCATCACTTGAAAGCCATTCCAATGAACGATTTCATTCAGTTCCTTCTCATTCCTACAGGGGGCACCAAACTCAACTTTCTGAGATGGGGGTAGGCAAAATGAGGCCCGGGGGCCGGATGCGGCCTGCCAGGCCATTCTCTCTGGGCCACGGGGACCCTAAAAAATTTAGAAAATCAATATTTATCTGCCCCCGGCTGCCTATCATGCAGCCTTCGAATGATTGCCAAAACTCAGAAAGCGGCTCTCCACCCAAAATAATTGCCCACCCCTGTTCTGAGACATTCTTCGGTACACAAGGGCCACACTGCTTCCGTGAACCCACATCTAGCTTAACCTACTGGGTGGATTTCATTTAATGAACTTCCTCAGGACTGTTAACAGGAAAATTGGGTCACGAGCTCCTTTGTCAACAGCACGAGAACACCTGGCTTCTATTCCTTGGTCAGCCATTGAATGGCTAATCATATAATCCTAGAAAGTGAGGGTTGGAAGGGACTTAAGGAGGTCACATCTGATCCAACCCCCTGCTCAAAGCAGGACCAGCCCCAATCATCTTACCCAGCCAAGGCTGTGTCTAGCCAGGTCTTAGAAACCTCCAAGGTTGGAGATTTCAGAACCTCTCTGGGTAACCTGTTCCAGTGCTTTACTACACTCCCAGTGAAAAACATTTTCCTGATTTCCAACCTAAACATCCCTTGCTGCAACTGGAGACCATTGGCTCCTTGTTCTGCCAACTGCTACCAGTGAGAACAATCTAACTCCATCCTCTTTGATGGACAATTTAATGGCAGCCTTCAACTACCTGAAGGGTGATTCTAGTCTTCTCTTCTCCACATTACATAAGCCCAGTTCCCTCAGCCTTTCCTCACAAGTCATGTGCCCCAGCCCCAAACCATTTTCATTGCCCTCCGCTGCACTCTCTCCAATTTAAGTAGAACTGTGCAAGCATTTGATCTCTTTGTGCCCCTCTTCCCCTCCCATGCTCAGTCCCTTTTATCTATTTAGGTGGTAAGCTCACTCAGGTCGGGGCTCTCTTTCATTTTATGTTTTCACAATATATAGCACAATTAATCCCAATCTCCATTTAACAGCCCACATGGACAAGTATTATACAAATAAAATTAGAATGAGACTCATGCATGTTTAAGTATCAGAAAGACCCAGAAATTGTGTTAACAAACTGGGGCTGGTCTAAAAAACTGTGAAAACCAGCAAGTTTTTGGCAAAAATTCAATAGCCAAAAATTTTCAACTGAACTCATTTTCATTTTTTCCCATGAAGTGCCCATTGGAAGACACTTTCTGTCAAAAAATAGTGTAATTGAAAATTCAGTTCTTCATCAAAAATCAGATTTAAACAGACAATTTTCAGCTGGCCCTCCTGCAAGCAGGAATGGGAAAAAGCCAGTTAGGCGGGAAAAAAGGAAACAGACCCTCGGCTAATCCACAGAACTGAACCTGAAGGCTTCGAATTAAAGTGTTTGGATTTCTGCTTCCAAGTACAATTCAGGAGTGCCAATATGCTATAAGAAAGGCTGTTGTTCTCCAATATCTCCAGTCCTGACTGTAAGCAAGTGTCTGCTAAGAGGGAGGGGGGTGTTGATTATAGTCATGTTGGTCTAAGGACATAGGCAGACAAGGTTCTTTGAGTAAATGTGATATCTTCTTATTAGACTAACTACTATTTAGTTGGTCTAATAAATGATATCACCCTTACCCAAAGAACCTTGTCTGGTAAGAGGGGCAGACTTCTAAGTGTGCCTATACACATGCAGTGGGGCAGCTCTGACACGCTGTAATTACAGCACATGGGAGCAGACTCGATTAATCAAGTTTGCTCGAGTGTGCTAATTACCATGCTCCAGCAGACTCCAGCATCTCATGTATCAGCATCCCTATGCTGAAAAATCGGCAGTGGGGGCACTTTAAATAAACTTGTTTGATGAGTTTTAGTTAAAATGCCTCTGCCGCCACTTTTCATTGTGGGGACGCTGATACACAAGATGCTCCAGGCACTTTAATGAAAGCAGGTCTCAGAGCCGCTCTAAATAAAGCATCCCCATCCCGGAGGATGTGTAAACCCCTAAGATGTCCACATAATTTTTGACAACTCAGAATAAGCTTCCAAATGTTTAGATCACCTTGATGACCGGAAACCCCCAACCTGTTGCCCACGCCATTTATAATCCCCCTAGTACCGATTTAAAGCAAACAAGGAAATGTCTTGGTAACACACAAAAGAGCCTAGTAACACTGTTGTCTTTGTTTCTCCTGTTCCCTGATAAGACTGGGACATATGCTATGGAAGATTCAATAAAGCGAGAAACCTCCAACTGTGAAATCATTCTTTAAAGTGGTACAGAAGCACTTAGGGTGACTAGTGGGACCCAATTTGGCTTAAATTAGAGCTGTTCAGAAAATCCCATCCATGATGTTGCTCCTACCCTTTACAGTGACCTTTTACTAAAACACCGGCCAGATGAGAACACCACAGTGTTCTCAGAAGTGGCAGATGATAGACCAAGGAGCAATGGTCTCCAGCTGCAGCAAGGGAAGCTTAGGTTAGATATTCGGAAAAATCTTTCTCACTAGAAGGGGAGTAAAACGCTGGAACAAGCTACCCAGAGAGGCTGTGGACTCTCCATCCTTGCAGGCTTTTAAAACTGAGCTAGACAAAGTCTTGGCTGGGATGACGTTGTTGGGGCTCGTCCTGTTTTGAGCAGGTGGTTGAGCTAGATGTGACCTCCTGATGTCCCTTCCACCCCTAATTTTCTGTGATCCTGTGTGGGATCCTCTATGACTCTAGACCTGAGCTCATACCTCCCTTCAGTGCTTCCTGTGACACTTCCAACCAGAAATTCTGCATTCCTCTGGTGTTTCATTTGATCCTTACACCACACGCTGTACAGTAAGCATCCAATAGAGACGCAAAATGTTTTTCTCTGTGTCCCCAGATTAATTTCTGTCTCATATGCATGAGTGGCTATTGAACTTTTTTTAGTATCCCAAAGGAATTTGCATTTTTGTCTGGGGTCCACTGCAGGTGGGTTTTTATGTGAAGCTTAAAGGGTCTGAAGATCTTCTGATTCCACGCGCTAACATCCACCTAGTCACAGTCACTGGGATTGTATGTGTCTGATTTTATGTCTCTCCCTGCTTCTTAGTACTACATTTCTTTCTAAAACAAGGTCACCTGCCAGGAACAAAGAAGTGATATGCCGTATATCCCATGATGCACTCTGCTGACAAATTAAGTTACTCACTAATTACCCCAGCTGAAGTTCTCACAAAGAAATGCACATGGGAACTAGATAGACTGTTTTTTCTCATCAGCTATGGTGATACAAACTCATGGAAACTTGACTCAGTATCTCAGATGTCCCAGCCCAGCAAATGTCAGGACTTCAACCCCAAGATTTCCAGGGTGGGGACTCGAATCTAACAATAACATATCGTTCCTTTTAGGTCACACGCTTCCAAAATGAGCTCTGTGTACAAAGGCTGTTTGATTTGCCAGAACATGGGCTGGAGAGAAGGATAACCTTCATGAAACTGAATTATGCGTCATTTATATTTTTGCAAAGACTGTAGGTTTCAACTCTTTCTGGACTCTGTTCTGCTAAGGAGTTGTACCGATAGTAACAACCAAAATGCCCAACACCTTGTATGCAGATGACAAGAATCCCCAACAAAAGTAGACAATATCAGAATAAAAAACCTAATGCTTTCTAAGTAAAAATGGATAGCATCTTTATTGTAACCATGAGTCAGTCTGTTTCAGGGGAGGGCAGTTATTTTGGCTGGAGGGCCGCTTAACAGATTTTGGCAAGCTGTCGAGGGCTGCATGGGTAGCCCCGCCCCTTGACAGCTGCCTCACCCCCTAGTTGCCATATTGGGACTGGAAGTCCGGCCTCCTAACCCCATACCTTTGCCACCAGAAGTCCCTTCCCTTGCCCCCCACAAATACTCTTTTGGGGAGGGGGGGTTGCCATCTTAGAACCAGAAAAAAACAAATCATAAACTAGAAGTAAAACACCTACTATAACGTATTTTGACAGGCAGTCAGAGGCAAAAAAATATAAATTTTTTAAATTTTTTTAGGGGTCCCATGGCCCAGATAGAATGGCCTGGTGAGCTGGATCTGGCCCGCAGGCCATATTTTGCTCATCCCTGGTCTATTGCCTTTGCTAACCAACATTTTGACGCTCAAAGTCCTTGCGGTGCGTTGCACTGAGCATGAAGAGATTGTTCTCTGTTGAAAGCTTCTGATAGATGCGAGTAGCTTAGATGAAGACGTCTACATAGATAATGTCCCGGAGCCACCCACAATGTTCTCAGAAAGATGTAGCTCCCATGCAAAACTTGACTGGTTTCAGGTTCAGTGACAAACTCTGAAGTCACAAGCTGGCTCTTCAGAACTTCCCCTAAAGGGCACGGCATTTTCCAGTGAACCTGAGCCAATACGTGACTGTACTAAAATAGGCTGAATATAGCGACACATAGATTTCATCATAAATCCAGCTGCACATTTACTGTACACACTGATTATTACTTTGAGGTTTGGGGCTTGTTCAGAGCCATGTTCAGGGATGTGAAGGTATTCTGCTCAGAATCAGCAGAAATAACTGCACGAACTCAGCAAAATCAAACTCACTGCTCCTCTCCTCCTGGCTATTACACTTTATCCAGGCATTTTCTTTGCACGTTATCACATCCATGGAGTACAGAGAGGCCAAACTGAGAAACTACCTGAATAACCCCATAAACAAATGCAACCCTGGCTACAGGGCTACCCGCGAAGCTACAACCCAACTCTGGATCCCTGGATAGGACCACAGCCTGGAGCCACCTGCCCTCCTGGAGTGAGAGAGGTTTCCCTCGCATGAAGGCACCTTCGATTAGACACCACACAATTTACAACTATGTACACTTTATTTACAAAGGATTAAAGAAAAGGAAACTAATACACAACTGCTAAACGGTCAGAAACTTATTCACACCCTCAGTCAATAACGTTGTACATGGTGATGGCCTTGGACGATATGTGTACACGGGCAGCCTGGACTGGAGCCCGGGAAGGCGGAGCTGCTTCCACCACCCTCCCGCAGGAAGCATGGGTGAGTCTTGCTGTGAGTCTCACGAGGTGTGCCCCAGGGGTTGCTGTGCTGCAATCAGGTGCCGAAATTCCTGTAAAATAGCTTACCCTACCCAGACCCTCATCCCCAGATACACAAGGAGCAGGGTCTGGACTGCAATTCTGGCCATCTCCCCTGCCAATGCTCGCACACCTCTGCTTGCCAAGGAGTCAAAGTTTGCCCCCTCCCTCGGGTCTGAACTCTTCTTCCAGGGGCCATGCCAAGGTAACATGCCCTAGCTCTGCCTCCCACCCGGAGCTCATGGGGGGCTGAATCAACCTCTCCCCAGTTCCCTTCCCCTCTAGTGCACCTCACACCATGAAGGGGCTTGGAGAAGAGTCCTCCTCACTGGGGGTCTCCAGAAGGGCTGGGTGCTCCTCTGAGCAGCTTGGACATGGCTCCCGGGGGGAAAAGAAGCAAGAGAGGTGCTGCGCTGAGCTTCCTAACTCCCAGCCCGCAGCACAGCCCACGCTTTCCTCGGGCTCCAGCAGCTTGGAGGATGAGACACCGTGCCCAAAGCGCTCTCTCAGGCTCCGGGCGTCTCTCACCGCTCTCCCTTTCCCCAGAGGGGCTTCATCTCCCTTTTTCAAATAATCTCAGGAGAGTCTTTTTCCCCCTTTCCAAAATAGCTGCCTCCAGAGAGGGCTTCATTTGCCTGGATCCCAAGGTCTCCGAGGAGCCATGCTGTCCCATGCTGCTGCTTGGCTTAGCTCACCCTGGGACCTTGTTCTCTTGGGTAAGGTGATTTCATTGTTCATTACACAAATTAATAGTAAACCTACCCAGTAGATCTCCCCTGCTCAGTAGATACATACATATGGGCTAATTACAGACATTAAAAAAGCCCAAGGTGGAACAGACCTGTTCCACGATTTTCTGTAAGCGATGTAGTTTAGATTGGTAGCGAACAGAATAAACGTTCACTCTTTGGTGTGGGGAGGTCACAGATCTTAGACTGGTTTCCACCATTTTTAAGCCAATCTATATATGCTGAACTTGTGTTTTGTTACAGGTATACACGGGTTTCCGAACACTTAAAAGTGTACGGTCTGTACCTTAGCAGATCATCGAGTCCGACCCCCTGCCCTGGGCAGGAAAGAGAGCTGAGGTCAGACGACCCCAGCCAGATGTATGTCTAATACATGGTGTTAAACTGCAAAACCCACCAAAACATGTTGTCCAGTCACCGAGGAGGCATATCACGGTGTTCAAAAGAACATCCATCCTTGCCACACAAAAGTCAGGACAACCTGATCTGCTGTAGTATTTTGATGTGGGACTAGGGATGAATCATCCACTTTAAGCAAATGCTAGAGTAAGGACTAAAAGAAACAATATGTTCATTTTAGTCAAATGATAAGTGGAGCTCTAAGATGATACCAAGCACGCAACATAAATGTTTTTGCTCAATACAATTTGTCCCTTAGCAAAATGCCCCTCAGCCATAACTACTCTTCAGAAGCCCATATGAAAAGAGGAGATTGTGGAAGAATAAGCAATTGCAATGTGTTCTGTATAGGCTGGTGATTTAATGCTTGTAGGTCAAAGACAATGTGCCTCTCAAATGTAGGTGACTCATCAGGGTTTCATGGGTAAGGCACACAAGTGTCTGTAACCATTGGCACAAAAAGGAGTGATATGGCTAGCATTATATCTGGTTGCCTTTGACTCCTCAGCTCAAATGACCCGAATGCCATCTACAACTGGTGTAACTGGAGGCAGCCTTCAGTGTGAGTCTGGATCTAAGCGTCAATTCAAAACCTCCTGCTCCCTAGTAAGATGCCATAACTGTTTTAGGCAAGGTTGGCTGATGTGATTAGCTGATTTGATTGCAGAGCTGCTGGCCATTATCTCTGACAACTTGTGGCAATTGGGAAGAGGCCCTGGATGATTGGGAAAGGACAAATATAGTGCCCAGTTTTCACAGAAGGGAAGAAGGAGGATCCAGGGAACTACAGACCTCACATCAATCCCTGAAAAGATCATGGAGCGGGTCCTCAGGGAATGAGTGAATAAGAACTTGAAGGAGAAGGTGATTAGGAACAGTTAGCATGGATTCACCCAGGGCAAGTCATGCCTGACCAACCTGATTGCCTTTTACGATAAGACAACGGACTCTGTGGATGTGGGGAAAGCAGTGGAAGTGATATACCTTGATTTTAGCAAGGCTTTCAATATGATCTCCCATAACTTTCTCGCAGGCAAACTAAGAAAGTACAGGTTGAATGAAGGGACTGTAAGGTGAACAGAAAACTGGCTAGATCATAGGACTCAAAGGGTAGTAATTAATGACTTGATGTCTAGTTGGCAGCTGGTATCTAGCAGAGTGCCCCCAGGTTCAGTCCCAGGGCTGGTTTTGTTCAATATCTTGATTAGTGATCTAGAAGATAGGATGGAGTGCACCCTTGGCAAGTTTGCAGATGGGGGGAGTAGTAAATATACTGGAGAGTAGGGATAGGATCCAGAGACACCTTGACAAATTGGAGGATTAGACCAAAAGAAAGCTCATGAGTTTCAACAAGGACAAGTGCAAAGTCCTGCACTTAGGACGGAACAATCCCATGCACCAGGACAGGCTGGGCAAGAGCTCTGCCAAAAAGGACCAGTGGATACTATGCTGAATGTGAGCCAATAGCACACCCTTATTGCAAAGGAAGCTAATGGCATCCTGGGCTGCATTAGGAGGAGTACTGCCAGCAAGTCTCAGAGGTGTAACTACCAGGGTCTGTGCCCCAGGCCAGTGGCAGCCTTATGTGAGGGCAAACCAGGCAGCTGCCTGGGACCCCACATGTAAAGGGGCCCCAAAATTTTGCAACAAATGTCCAATTTGCTTATGGGTCATTAAAATTAAGCCTCTAAGGGGGGCCAAATGACTCTCTTGCCCAGGGCCCCAACAACCCTAAGGTCACCACCGCCCTGGCAATGGTGATGGCAGTGCTAGCGGTGGAAAGTGCGGCTAGAAGTGGTGGTGGTTGCCAATCTTGTGTCCCCTTTAAGTGGGCACCTGGGGCTGGTGTCCCAAGCGCTCACTTCTCTTTACACTATTGCACAATCCAAATTCTCCAAATCCCTTGTGAAACAGAAACTTCACCACCCAGAGCTCCAGCCTTTGGGCTGCCCTGACTCACCCCAGCAAACTCCCAGTCTCAAGGAGAATAAAGTTCTTGTTTTGCTCCCTCTGGCCACATAATTCAGAGGAATCCATGCCAGATGAATATTCTCTCCTACAGAAATCCTCAGCTCTTGCTATCAGAAAGCTTGAAGCACCTCAAGAGTCAGGGCACACAGAGAGCAGGGGCCTAGCTGATTGGTGGTTGTGGAGCATAGCTTTGCCTAATATCCTAGACCACTTGCCCAGGAAAGTGCTGGGGGTTTACATCCTCTTCACTGAAGGGATTCAACCTCACCTTTTCCACTTCCCAGGAGAGCGTCCAAAACATCTATAGGGTAGGAAGGGTGAAAGCACTCAGCTGGGAGGAGAGGAAATCCTAGCTCTGGCTCCATAGACTATTCATGGTTTGGATTACATGTTAAACAACCATTGGCAAAACAAAATAAAATAAAATAAAAATAGCCTTGCCAACGAGCTGGGAACTGAAATACTTATCCAAGCATGTTTAGTCCAACTCAGAGCCTTCCCAGCTGAAAGCATGGCCTGCTATTATGGGTGTCAAAAATGAGCCTCCCTAGCTGGCAGGGGGCACTAAATGCAAACTAAATTAATTCTATTGTGCATGAATGCATCATGGCAAAAGCCATGATATTGCACTCATGCACAGTAGAATTAGCGTACTGCGCATTAGCATCACTAAAATGGCCTGCACAGGAGCACCAGTTACTGTGCACTGAGTTACTCCCTGTTATTGCAGGTCCTCAACTTAATGCGCTGTGACTATGGCACATTAATGCACATGTAGATGCACCCAGTAATGACTATGGTACATTAATGCGCATGTAGATGCACCCAGTAATGACTATGGTACATTAATGCGCATGTAGATGCATCCAGTAATGATAGACTAAGTCCCCCAGCCATCAGAGAGGAACAAAGGCCTCTGCGCTCCTAGTGCCAGTCACAACTCTTCCAGCTTTGCAAATAGGGACTATGGATGGTTTTGTAGAAATAAACAAAGGCGCAAAAGGGATGGGGAGGAAGAGGGGTTCAATCTCAGGGCTGATTTGCCCATCCCTGAACATCGTGGCACTGAACCTCAGATTCTTGATCCTGAAGATCTCTGAGCACTTCATGTATATTAAGTAATTAAGCGTTGTGTGACTCTTGCAGAACCATTACCATTATCCCATGTTGTACAAAGGAAAACAGAGGCATGACATGTCATTGGAGTGATTGACCCCAAAGTTATACTGAACCCTAGGTGAATGAAACCCAGTCACCCTAATTCCTGGGCCCCAGCTCTTAACCTCCAGGCTCTATTCCCTATATTCACTGTTTACAAGTGATGCGCCAGAGTTATAACCTGGATCCTTAAACATGTGCTGGAACGCTTTGATGAATTAGGGCCTGTCATAAACATCCAGGCATATGTTTTAAAGATACCACTGTGATCAGCCCACATTATAGCATTAGCCTCAGTTGCAAGGAATTCTGGCTGACCTACCAACTGATTAAGCGATTACTTATCTTCATGTATACATATGGTTTATTTATTATATGAAACCAAAGGAAAAATCAGAAATAGTCCACTAATGTGTTATGGAATTGCTCCCCTAAACCCTAAATCCATTAGACTGCTCGTTAAAAAAAGGACAGACCTAGACAACGCAGAGTATTACATTTCAGGAATGAAATTAAACAGCCCCAGCCAAATAAATATTTACCAGGCTAATTCCTTGCTAAATCATGTCCGCCTATGAGTCTCAAGCTGATTCTAAAATACAGCAAAGAGGAAGCACCAGAGCTGGAAATGGACAAGCATTATTTTTTAAATTGATAGTTAATAAGCTATGTAATATGTTTAATTAAGTGTGCTTGCACAGGGCTCCAGTCAAAAGGTTACTGCATGGTGGGCCAAGATGCCTGGCCTGGCATGTATCAACAAGAGCAGATTTATCTCAGAGGCTGTTTTATATGTCAGAAAGTAGCCCTGGAAAGGAAAAGACCAACCAGAGAAATCACCAGTAATGGAGCTTCTTCTCAAACAGCCGTGGACATAGCAGGTCCTTTGGAAGTCACTTGCAAGACTGCTGTTATCTTGGTGGTGAATGACTACCCAACTTGATAGCTAGACTTCTTTTCCCTGAGATACATATAAAGCCACCAAGTTTTTATGGCTTTAGTCTTGATATGTGCATAGGTTGGGGTCACAGAGGCAATTTTAACAGACCAGGGGACAAGTTTTACACCTGAAGTCATGAAACAGCTATGTTGGGACCTACAGTCTTAAAATACAGGCTGCAAAAAGCATTAACAGATCACACAGTTGCAAGTGGCTGCCTATATGAATTGACTTGGGCATCAGTAAGCTTTTGACTTTACTGTAGCTGACGAGCAAGGCCTGTATATTGACAGAGATGGGGCAGGATAAAGCCAAATCACTAGAGAGAATAGATAATTAATCCCAGAATAAAAAAAATCAAACAAAAGATCCAATGTAATCATAAAATCAGAAGAAAGGAATTTGCACTGAAACAATTAGCATCACGCTTGTTCCCATCTGTCTTACAAAAGCAAACTGTCAGCTAAGTAGCAAGGCCTTTTGAAATCTTGAGGAATTCATGCCCCCAGTCCATTCCCTGGCAGGAACCTCAAAAAACAAATTTACCATGTGAATATGCTACAAGATGGAAAGGACCTCAAACGAAATCTTAGGGGAGCTTTCATACAAATGTTGCAAAAAAACTCAAAATGAGTTGGCCTATCCCACAGAAGGAGGTACCTGGTTCTCCTCATTACTTTGGAACAGAAAGACATACAAGAAAGTTTTAAGGATACTGGAAGTATGTTATGCAAGGATGCTTCCTTATCTACTGTGAAGCTGGAAAACATGGCTTCGTTCAGCTCACCCTCCTAGGAAGGATCCCTCCCCAATAGGCAAACACTATAATCATATGAATATATAAGAAAATTAGATGTTTTTATGTTCTATGTACCATAATCAGGTACCTTAGGACCTGATTTCAGCTCTACAATAAAAGGCAGAAGGAAGGGCAGCTTGGCACCTTACAGACTAACTCGTTCAGAGTGTCAAGTCATAAGCTTTCATAGGCAACAGCGTACTTCCTTAGATGCTTCATCAGATGGTAGCTTGTGAGGAAGTAGGCCACTGCCTACACAACCTGATTGACAAATTGAGTATCTAAGGTACCACCCTGCCCTACCATCTGCTTGACTTCAGATGAACACAGCTAACCCCCTCTCTATAAGAAGAGGATATTATGTTGGACATGGAGGATTTCATAGATTTCATAGACATTAAGGCTGGAAGGGCCTCCCCCCACACCCTGTGAACAGGGCTGCACCCCTACCCCCTCGGACCTTGGGGGAGAAAGCCTCATTTTAGCACTTTTGTGCTCCAGACACGGGGATAGCTTGGACCCCTTGGGCCTTCTACAGGCAAGCTCAGTCACTACCAAAAAATAGACAAAAGATGGATCAAAGTATCTTGTGGGTGGACTTTATAAAATGTGACATGGTCTCAGAATTGCACTTGTTGCCCCAAGCCGCATATTGAATAGATTGGGTTAGGAGAGCAGGGTGAGCTTGGGAGTGACTACTGGGACGTTCTGCCACCACAGTGCAAACTCACCCCTTGAGGTTAAAAAAGAGGTCAAATATCTTGGTTGAGTTTTCATCTGACTTAGTGCAGGAGGCTGACCCCCAAGCAGGAGGACAGGAAGAGTGGCGGCTCTGTATTCTTCAGAGGAGCGAAGATGGGATGCCTCTGGGCATCCCACAGTTCCTGTGTTGCAGGAAGTTCTTCATTACACTTGCCAAGGGTAGGCAGGCACAGAAAATGGAGAGACCCCAACTATGCAAACAACATCTATTGCTTGACTCAGTAGGGGGAGCGGTAAGCGTTGTCTCTCACCCCGAGCAGCAAACGGAGAGCCTGCCGATAGCATGAAGGGGGAGACACAGCTGCTGGCTGTGGGGCTTCTTGACTCCGTAGCCATATTGCTGCATGTTCTCTTCTCGTGGCAGAAGAGGGTGGAAGGAAATCAGGACTTGTGTATGGTCCAGCTAGTGCTAATTAACCACCAGGTTTCTGCTCACCCTGCTCCTCCTCTGTGTGGGTAGAGGAGCAGGTTTCCAGCTAAGAGACTTCTGGGAGGATGTAGGGAGGGACTGGGTGAAGGAGTAAGTGGGTGCTGGGGAGTTCTTGGTCTGTAATATGGTGAGGACTGGAAGGAAGTGATGATATCCAGCGGGGGTGTATGATTCATACCAGCATCACACTTCAGTGCTGTGACCCATGGTACCATAGAGCCAAGTACGGCAGGGGGCTGAGTCCCAAAGAGAGACTCGACTATGTCCTGCTGAGAGGTATTATCAACAATTCAGCAGCAGCGTGGCCAGTCTGAGATGTTCCCAAGGACATCCCACTCACTTGGCTTCTGCTTGCACGTGTCAAACCCAGCAATATACCAGTGAGACTGTTCTGGGGCTGTCTCCAGCAAACCTCTCAAGCATGCTGGAGCCCAAGGTCTTGAGAGAAGCTGCAGTGCCATCACCGGCATTGTTCTGGTTTTGGACCACGTGCATGGCAGTGGGTGGTCAAGCTGTGCTTGGGCATGTGCTGCTGGGATGCAGACCTACTCTGCGGGGCTACTGATGTTTGTCATCGTTATGGGAATGATGGCAATGGTTTTCCATTGGCTTTAGTCTTTCCTGGCGGGATTCACCCATGTGTATGGCAGGCTCTGGGTTTTTGCCCAGGTAAGCAAGAGGACTTCGGATGAACCTCCAAGCCATGCAGAGGGTGTTGTGACAAAGTTGAAGCTGCTCGTTATGGAGATCCAGACTGAGCTAACTCACAGCATTACATTGCAGGAATGGAAAGAGACAGCTGGCAAGATAAACATCTGCCAGGCTAATTCCTCCTTAGCTCGTGTCTGCCTCTGAGTCTCGAGGTGAGTCTAAAATAAAACAAACGGGAAGCATCCGAGCTGGGAATGAACAACAAGTCTATTTTTAAATTAATAACCGAAGTAAATTATTTCGTGTTTATTTATTCATGCGGTATGACAGGACTTCTCTTTCTGCAGCCCTTGCTCTCACTGTTTAGCAATGGCTTGAGCCGAGCAGACCTATAAGACATTAAAGATATGAATTATGCATGAAATTCCTGCTTTCTCCAGCCTCACTTCAGATCAACCAGCTTGATTTTTAAATGGGTTCACAAATGAAATATATTAAAATGATAAACCTGGAAGCGGCGAATTGTTTTCTCATTCCCAGCCAATCGTGTAGGCACTCTGATCACCAAAAGTATTGCAACTAACACGATTTCCTATTGCACCTTCCCCCGGACAAGACCATCTACTGTATTTAAACTCCCAGCTGATAAATATGCTAGCCAAAACAACCCCTCTGTTTCTGTTCCTCCTGAGATGGGATCAAAAGTAGCAATATCCTTGCTCACTAAGCTGGTGAAAAACAATTTGAGAGAAGGTCTGATATTCTGATGAACATCACTTAAACTACCCTAATTGGTGTGACTTATCTGAGGAGGTCATCTGCGTCCTTCTGTGTGAGAGCTAGACTTCTCGCTCATTTGAAGGAACTTGGTGTATTTGCTCCGTGCATCTGATACTTATATAACTCTTCCATTCCTGTGCTCTCTGTGGCTGCTCTCATGCCAGGTTAATAGAACCCCCCCCCCCCCCCCATGCCGTTTGATTATGTTTCTTTCAAAACTTTTATATGGGAGACGGTATGGTTTGCTGGAGAGGTCTCTCAAGTGGGAGATCTCCATCCTGCTCATAATTCCACCACTGACCTCCGTCATATGAAGGAGGACGAGTCCCTTCACCTCCCTGTGGCCCTTCCCCTGCCCACCTTGTACCAGTTTAGATTATAAATCTGGACGCAGTAACTGTTCGTTTGGGAATTGCATGAGGCATTGCTCTCAGACCGGGTACCAAGGGGCTCCTGCTATATAAATAAATTGCTTGTTAATAAGGAATTAGAATTGGCTCAGCCCAAATCAGGATTCAGAGGTGCCTGATTGCTGTGGCTGTGCTCAGAAGACATCGCCCACACATCAGATGACAAGAGAAGCAGCTTTTCACCCTATAGATATGTTCCCCTTTGGTTAGAAGCTCTTCTGGTTCCTGTTGTGAATGAGCAGCTTTATCTTCCCAGTTCTCAGTGCAGACTGGAAGGGAAAAACTTGCAGTTATGTTCAATACCCATACTTTTCTAGATCCGTTGAGTCCATATCCTTTGAGGAGCAATGATGGCAAAAGGACCAAGCTCTGCCCTTTCCTCTCACCCCTCCCCACCATAGCTGCTTCAGTTGTTCTTGCAGAGCGGTGAAGCTATAATGGGCCTGGGAGAATCCCTGTGTGATGACCAGCTGTCACCTCTATTTATACTGTCAGCTCTATTTATTGATATCGTCAGCCAATTGATATTCATAAATAGATTTTGTTTATTTACTTATATATATTTCTATTCTTTATATTTATATCATGTATTATTATTTATTGTATATTTATGACTTTATATTGTCAGCTCTATTTATACTGCTCCTAATCCTCAATGCAGGGGACATTCCTCGGGGAGGGGAACGGGCACGTCTGAGGGATCCTTACACCCCGGTAATCCCTGGCTGCCCATTTGGGTTCCTCTAATTTATGCGGAGGAGCTAATTCCTCACAAAATCAAGGGAATTATGGACGTGGAAAGCAAGATCCTTTGCTTCCCACGAGCCACTTGTGTGCTTGGTGCAGTTCAGATTTGGATTTACTTCAGGTGGTCGCAGTGTAGAGTCTTGTAAGCGGAAAGGGGGGTGAGAAGGGGAGTAACACTAAAGGTAACACTAAAAGAAAGAATTTAATCTCCTTTAGCAGACTGAGAGGGTATTAGCAACAGAAAGCTGCCCACCCTGGGTGCATGCTGCAAGTATGCCCTGTGTAATTGCTTGAGAGCTGTAATACTGCACTTCTGGATAGCAGCACCTGTGTTTAAAGGACAGGCAATGCTTCCTGCTTCTCAAGAGCAGTCTTGTGAATGTAGCCCCCACGCTCGGCCAGGCTACTCGCCGTGAACTGCCAAGCAGGCTGAGTAAGCATGTGTGCAGCAGAGAGCTGCTGGGGATTAATAGGTTTATCCTAAAGCATCTCTGCCTTCTCTCCTGAATACGAATAATCCTATTTTACCCCAGCTGAGAGCTCAACATTAAGGGGCTCTAAAAACTATTTTTTAATTTTTAGAGTTAATCCATCCCTGATCTCTTGTGGCAGTGGCATACCCCTTAAGTCATCATTGCAGAAGTTCCCGGCAGGCTGCTATTTGGAAGTCCCCAGACAAGAACCCAGACTCTTTAACACTCAGACTTGCTTAGCTCACCCGTTTTACTGGCACACCAGTGCTCCTAGCTATCTGCTTGGATGCCATTGTACCCACTCACAAGAGGGCCTGCCAGTCTCAAGATGGTAACAAAATATAGGTTTCAAGTGTGCGGTTATCCAGAGGTTGTGTAAAGTGACATCTTATCCACCTAAATATCCTGGTGGCAAGTGATCCTTATTTAGGAAGGTGTGCTTATTATAAGGGATCGTGTTTGTGGACACATGCAGGCATTACAGTCCCGACACATGTCTTTTTCCTGGAATTGGTTTTAGTCTGTCTCTGTGCAGGGAATTCGCATATGTGGAGCGATCTATGCACACGTTCTGCACACTCAGACTTTCCTTGAAGGGTCTCCTCTGGATTACAAATTGCTGTAGTTTCTCGCATCCCCCAGGTTTGCAAATAAAAAGTGTTTTGTGGAAACCTGTCAGATGTGATGTCAGGCCACTGGAATGGGTTGCAAACCCCAGGAAGACCTTGGAAGGACTTAAAGGCAAATATACCTGATGTCGTACACTTTATTCTTGCTGAAGGGTACATTCCATGCTCTGAACGATGTTTTTAGCTATACTGTTTTAATTAGACTTGCTCTGGTTGGACACAAGGTAGATTAAATTGATAGTCTGCAGTATAAGGCCAGCTCAGGGCTCATCCCCAGTGCCTGCTCCTAAGATCTGCTGGCACAGACTCCCCAGAGAAGCACGTGCCTGGGACCCCCAGCCTTACATGGCCCCTGGGGGTACCCTCTGAAGCCAGCTCAGGCACAGCTTCTAGAGAAGGTGATGTCCGGGCTCCACCGTGGACTCTCAGTCTTTTGGTGCTTAACTTCTGTGATCACCCATGGCCCTCCTAAGAAAGCTCCCTTCTGGCTCCCCCGCTGGGGAGGGACTTCACATTTTTGAGGAGACTGAAGGCATCCAAAGCCCTATGAAGTGAAGCAGTCAGCTCTTTGTAAGGAAAAACAACTTGTATTGGTCAGCCAAAGGCAGAGTCCATGAGCCATAATGCCTAAGCTAAGTCCCCAGACAACACAGTGCTGGTGGTATTGTCTAGCCTGCCAGGCTCCCTTTCTCCTGCCTTTCTCTGTCCTCTGTCTCTGAGCAGCTCCTTTTCCAAGAGGATCTCTCTGCATTGTCCTTCCCTGGCACTGGAAGCAGCATGGAGTCTCTCCTGGCACTGGCCTAGAGTCCATATGCATCCAAACAAGCACATGAGCTCCCTGTTGCCTAATGGCCCATTGCCCACTAACAGAGCGCTCAGGCCGAACTGTACAGCTCTGGTTCCAAACACCGCTAACCTCTCTTTTCCCTGTGCACAAGCTGGTCAGGGAAACGGAGGCATCCAGAATGACAGGTGGGAGGAGGGGACAGAGTGCCGCCACCCACTGCCACCACTTGGCATCTGGCTGCGCACAACCCACCCAACCTCCCCTTCTGTGTCCAGCCCTGTGTGCCCTCCCCACACCTCAGACACCCACCCACGTGCCCAGCCGCACTCCACACACCTATCCACACGCACCCCGCCACACACCACTCACACCCAGCCACACACCACTCACACCCAGCCATATGCCCAACCACACACCACATGCCACACACACCCACCCAGACACCCAGACCCACGCCAAACACACCCACCCACCCAGCTATATGCCACCCACACCCAACCACCCAGCCTCACGCCCACACCCAACCACCTAGTCACACACACACCCAGCCACATGCCACACACACCCAGCCATATGCCCAAACACACGCCACATGCCACACCCACCCACCCACCCACATGCCACACACACCCACCCAGCCACCCAGCCCCACGCCAAACACACCCACCCACCCACCCAGCTGCATGCCCACACCCAACAACCTAGCCATACGCCACACACATCCAGCCACAAGCCACACACACCCAGCCATATACCCAACCACATGCCACACCTACCCACCCAGCCACATGCCACCCACACCCAACCACACGCCCACACCCAACCACCCAGCCACCTACCACACACATACACCCAGCCATGTGCTACATGCCACATGCACACACACAGCCACGTGCTACTTGCCACACACCCAGCTACACACCACACACCACACACCCAGCCACATGCCACACACACACAGCCATATGCCACATACACACCCAGCCACACTTGCTACACACACCCAGCCACATACTGCATGCCACCCCCAACCAGCCCCATGCCACCCCCACACACTCTGCTCCATGTCACACACAGATGCCTTGTTGCCCAGCCTGCCCCACGGCGGGACTCACATGGCACCTCACCACTGTGAAAGCAGCTGCAGCAAGGCAGGGAGCAGAGGTGCAGCTGAGGCCACTGCTGCAGCCACCCTTGCCCTGTTCACAGACTGGGGGCAATGTGCCCCCCTGGGCTCTCCAGCACTGTCTCTGGAGGAGCCACTGGGTGCCAAGTGTTCTAAGGCCTGGCCCAGCTGGGGCCCATTCACCATGACAGTGCCTTGGCTGGGCCAGTTTGTGGGATAATCAGAGGCATGGTGCCAAGGAGCCAAGAGGGGGAACGTGCCCCGCACTCCTGGCTCCCGCGCAGTGTGTGCAGTGGCTGGAGCTGCCCATCTGCACCATTGGAGAAGCTGCCGGGCTCCTGTGGCCCCACGACCCGGCCCAGCTGGAATGCAGCCTGTCCCCCACCGGGCTCAGCCCGGCACAGCCTCAGCCCCAGTCCTCCCTGGCCCTTGTGGTGGCAGTGCTGGCAGTGGCAGCTGTGGGCCACCACCACCACAACCCTGACTCCCCTTCCCACTCCCTGCTCCCCACTCCCCTCCCTGCTGGCTGTTGTTGGGCAGGGAAGCACTGTGCATGGCAGCTCCCTGCCCCCGACTACATTCCCCCACTCCCCTGAGCCCTGGCACAAAGTTGTGCCTGCACCCACCAGGTCCAGCCAATTGGCGCCCGCCCTCTTGGTGGTGCATGCGCAGTTGGCCCGGAGCATTACAGACAGACACACACACAGACAAGGCTTTTATTATATTAGGATAAACACCTTTAAACCAGAAACATTGCAACAAAACCATAGTTTGTCACACCTGTCTCTGCTGGATTTAAGGGCAGGAACTGGGAAATGTCTAAAGCAGGCTCACGAGCAAACTTTCAGCTCTGAAGAGCAACAGCACACTCAGGTAGGTGAAGTCACCACCTGAGCCGGCTGGAGGACACCAAACTGGTCCGCTTTTCCACCGTCCATTGCCGCTACCTCTACACGCTCATGCACTGCACGACCCATCATGCCACCCTCATGTCCTGCCCAGACACCAAGTGGCGGGACCTGCTTGGCAAAGCCATAACTGGGGCACCCCAGTGGCTAAGTCTGTACTCCACCCTCATCCCACAAGCCAGTGAGGGCCTCAGCTGGTAGCTCCTCCATGGAGCCATCACCATGTGTATGTGACAAGCTTCACAGACATACCGGTCTCCTACCCCTTCTGCAGGTAGAGGGAGACCCTGGCGCACATGATGCTCGAGTGCATCAGGCTGCAGCCCCTCCACCTCCAACTCCAGAACCTCCTTCTGAGGTTCTGGTTGAACTTCATGACCCACTTTTTTATATTTAGGCACCCTATCCATGTCCCCACCAAGTCCCAGGACCCCCTGGGCAACCTCCATCTGGCCTTGGCCAAGTAGGCCCTTTACTTGACCAGGAAGGAGGCTCTGGACAGGAAGGTGCCTGGGGACTGCAGAGCTGCTTTCCTGTCACTCATCCATGCATGTTTCCAGGCAGAGCACCACTAGGTAGTATCCACCATCTCCTTGGATGCCTTTGAAGGCTGGTGGGTGCAGCCCGGGGTGGGGGGCTCTGCTCAGTGTCCCCCTCCAGAGAATTTATTTTCACATTTTGACCCTTTGCCCCATGTCATTCCTATCCTGTTTTTACTTTTCTTGTCCCAATAAATTAGTTGTATCTTTCACCCTTTGGCCCCGCAAAGGGACTATTAGTTAGCTGGGTGGGCCTTAAGGCCCACGTTAATATGAAAGACATAAATAGACAGGTAGGTGAAGCATGCTCAGTCCTATCCTCCAGAGGACCCACGGCTGATGTGGTATAGCCACTCCCCATCCGATGCTACAGCAACACAAACAAATCAATGAAGCATTGAATTCCACTTGTTGGTAAATTAATCTGTATTCAAATAATTGTTTGACTGGTTCCAAGAGAGAATTAGTCTTCAGTTCTCAACAGGTTGCTCATTTTTGCTGGAATGGGATGGCTGCTGTGCTTCTGCCCTAAAAATAGCTATGCTTCATGGAATCCAGGCATAACAAGTGGATGACCCTGTGGGCCTTTTTGGATCTAATACCAGCTGTTGCTTCCATTTCCAAGGGACTGGCCTTGATGATTCACTTCCAGTTCCACAGTACTTAGATTCCTTCATATGCAGGGACCTGTATGTTTCCTTGGACCTTCACTGAGCTCCAGGAAGGTGTTCTAAGGGTCTGCCTGAACCATTAAGGGCAAAACCCTGTATAAAGAACAGAGTCTAGCTACACTTTTGTGTGTCAGTCAGAGTTCCACCCTTTGCTCTGGAGTTGGGGCAGATGTTGTACAAGACCAATGGAAGAGGAAACAAAATGGAGAGGCGTCAGTCAAAACAGCCTTTTCCCCTTCTCCCATTAATTTATATGCAATTAGCTGGTGGAACTGTTTACCACAAGCAAGAACTCAGTGGGTGCATCTACATGTTTATTAATGCACTTTTGCTAATACGCATTAAAATTAGCACCTCCATAGTGAGGTACTAGAAAAAGATGCATCAGCCTATTTTAATGTGCATTAGCGAAAGCACACTTTTTTGTGACACTTTATTGCGTGTAAAATAGGCTAATGCACATGTGTAGATGCACCCAGTGCGTTCCAAAGAGTTCTAATTGGTATGTAAAGCAGAACAGTCAGAGTTATAATAGCTAGTTTACAAGAAAAAAAAAGAATATAAAGCAAGGGTGGGCAATTATTTTGGGTGGAGGGCCGCTTACTGAGTTTTGGCAAGGCATCAACGGCTGCATGACAGGCAGCCAGGGGCAGATAAATATTAACTTTCTCAAATTTTACGGGCCCCGTGGGCTGGATAGAATGGCCTGGCAGGCCGCATCTGGCCCACAGGCTGCATTTTGCCCACCCCTGATATAAAGCCTCCTGATGTTCGGTTTAAGCCAATCTCATAATTAGGACTGGGGAATATTACATACCTGTCTGTCACGTGGTTTTTTAAATCTTGCTATGAATCAACAGGTACTAACTGCTACAAGAGACAGGAATTGGAATAGATGGACTACAGGTAGGAGCCAGTATAGCAATCCCTGTTTTTGTATATAATTTGCTGTGCTTTGGTCAAAGCAATGGACCGGTTTATTCAGCATAGTCAAGACTACTTAGTTCCTTTCTCTTCCTGTCCTTTCCTATCCATCTGCTCACAGTGGGAAAGCGGGGCATATACCTGATTCTCCCCATCTCTGCCCAAGCACGAGGCAAGAAGTCCTAATGTAAGACTAACAATGCATCACCCCCCAGAAGGTCTTTATTACCTAGATAGCTGTGTTACGGCTAATTTGCAGATGGGCTCTGAGCATTACTACAGCTTCCCCAAAGCATTTGCAAGCATTGCAGCTCTGTTTAAGGAGACCTGTTGCACTCCCTGGCTTATCAGCCTCTATCAGCTCTCAAGCTCAGGCCTCAAAATTAATCTGTAATTACCCATTTGGGTGTGTAATCAAGCCAGCAATCACAGTAATGATTCACAGCTGGTGAGTTGCCAAACCACAAACTTCCTCCACAGTAGGGAGGACAAGGCAACTACTCTGAACAAGAGACCTTAGGATCTTGTGCTATAAATTTTGTGGGGAGAGAGAAAGGCCTGGGAGTATAAAGCTTATTATGGAAAGGGAGACCATGGGCTAACTACATCCCTAAGGGCACGAAGCCAACGATGTCTCATTGGAGGGGGTTGAACATCCTTAATTCCCATTCTGTAGCATTATTACTGGCTGTATGGATGGGTAGAGGTCATGGGGTCTGGTCCACAATCTGAGCAACACCGTTTGAGACTGTAAAAATAGCTGATACTGAAATAGCCCTTGGTCTAACACTCCACAAATCAAAATGGAGAGAGAGCAGGTGGATACAGAAACACAGATGGAGGTGGCGTATGATTGTTCTGGGTCTCTGCAATCATGCTGAAAGATGATGTGCTGCTTCAGTCACCACGTTTCAGTTTCCTCCTTGGTTTTCCTTATAACTTGCTTCCAGAAGCCTTCAAAGACCCTCCCACTTGCAGTCTAATTTATAATGTTCACACAACATATAGAGTCCTTCACCCTTTGATCTCCAACACATCCTCCCCAGAACTTCAGACACCGGGCCTCGATCAGCTCCTGCATCTTGGCCTCTCTGAAGAGACATTCCCTTAGTCCCTTCATATCTTCTGGCCCTGGACTTAATTCTCTTCCCTTGGGGCACCATTTTATATGCCCAGCTTGTTCCTGAAGCACGGCATCATCTAGCTGTGTTCCTGAAGTATGGTAACCACCATCAGAAGCCTTTTAAAACAAGTCCTCCCTACGGGCATGTCCCTGACTTGAATATGCCTCTTTTATAAACTTCTACAAGTAGTCAAAAGAGTGATGGGCGCTAGGGGTGTACGCAATTTCGGCAGCTGTTTCCTTTCGGAGGTGTTTCGGCCCATTTCGGTGCCCAAAACACTGAATCTGAAATGAAACAGAAGGCTCTGAAAAATCTTCAAGACTTAATGAAACTATCTGAAATGTTTCGGAAATGTGTCAGAGGTGTTCACGGGAATAGTCCAGCACAGCCCCGCAGCCCACCTTTTAAAGTGCCAGGAGGCTGCGGCCGGGTGAGAGATGGGGCCGGGCAGGGAAGCCATGGGGGCTTCTCCCATGGCTCCCCCTGCTGGGGCAGAGGCAGGCACAGCTGGAGGAGCTGCAGGAGAAGCCCCCATGGCTGCCCTGCCTGGTCCTATCCATCACCCGGCCCAACTGCCTGGCACTTGAAAAAAGCAAAAAAAAAGCCCCGCACTCACTGGATCTGGCAGCAGTGATCAGGGCCTCTGAGGGCTCATGGCAGAGCCCCCGCACGTAGTGCAGGGAAGTAGGGGACAGCAAGGATTGACCCCCTGCTTGGCACCCACGTGGCAGCTGTCACATTGTGCGGGTGCGGCACAGCTCAGCAGGGTGCCATGCGCTGTGTGGGAGCTGGGGCAGCTCCAGCATGCAGCCGTAGCCTTGCATCACTCAGCCCCAGTGGCCATGGGGCAGCTGCCACTCAGGTGCCAGACAGGGGAGGTGATCCCTGCTGCCCCTCACTGCCCCATGCTGCATGGGGGGCTCTGCCATGAGACCTTAGAGGCCCCAATCGCAGCTGCTGCAGCTGTTGAATACGGGACTTTTTAAAAATTATTATTTTTTAAATGCTGGGATGCTGCGGCTGGACAGGGGATGGGGCCAGACAGGGCAGCCGTGGGGGCTTCTCCTGCAGCTTCGCCTGCCAGAACAGAGGGAGGCACAGCTGGAGGATTTCATAGATTTCATAGACATTAGGGCTGGAAGGGACCTCGGAAGATCATCGAGTCCAGCCCCCCGCCCAAAGGGCAGGAAGTCAGCTGGGGTCATAGGATCCCAGCAAGATAAGCATCCAGTTTCATCTTGAAGGTGTTCAATGAAGGCACTTGAACCACCTCCGGTGGCAGGCTGTTCCAGACCTTGGGGGCTCGGACAGTAAAGAAATTCTTCCTTATGTCCAGCCTGAAACGGTCTTGTAGTAGTTTGTGACCAGGAGGCTGCAGGACAACCTGCAGCCTCCTGGCTGTGCCTGCTTCTCTCCAGCCGATCCGAATCTCCAAAACAGTGTCAAAACTCCAAAACAGATTTGGCTGAATTGAAATAGAACAGCAATCCGAAACACCGAAACAAATCACTGTCCTCCGAAACAGCTGAATCCAAAACCAAAACGAAACAGCCATTTGGCACAGCTTTATTGGGCACCCATTCCCAGCTTGGTCTGCTGAGCCTTTTCAGAGCTTTCTTTTCCTAAAAGGACCATGCAATAGTCCTGCCAGGCAGTGTAGCCTGGCACTGAGCCTTGCTCTGGCCTTAAAAGGAACAGACCATCCTGTCTTAATTATGAATGGCATGATAAACAGGGGTCTTAGCATAATTGCTGCTTAACCCTTGCCCTGTTTATCACAGGCATCGTGGTAAAGCAGGGTGAAGTGGACTTGCATATATGTGTGGAAGTTGCATAGGTGTAGCATGGGAGAAAAGCCAGAGGAGACTGAGTACCTTCCAAGACTGGGTCCAGACTGATGATCAGTCACTAGTGTTTCATATAAACTGTGCTTTCACTGAAGAAAAAAGGATAGAAGAAAAACTACTGAATTGACTTTTGAATGGAGGATGACTAAGACAGTCAGTTATTGGAACAGTTATTGGAAAGCCTTATGGAGGAGAAGGTTTTAATGAATTCACAGAACAAACCAGCAGGTGCGAGTAGCATATAGCGCAGCACCTGTGCTCTTGCTTACCAGTTTTACACTATTAGGACGAGCAACAATTATCATAGCGTATAACCAAGTGAGAAAACACAGTCTTGTTAAGACAGTGCAGAGATTCACGTGGCCAGAGTTTTCCCCTCTAACCCAGTTGCAAATTGAAAATAGCTTCACTGAAGATCACACCAGGGCAAGACTGGTATGAGTGAGAGAAAAATCAGGCCCATTGTCTGGAGTAGAAATCTGGGATTCTCACAGTGAATATATTTTCACAGTTAGTGGTTTTTTCCCTTCTCATTTTATATGACCAGCTTTACTGTCTGCCATAATTGCAGTGATTATTCACCCAGAAAAAGTGCTGATGTTTGCAACCAATGCTCTTTGAGCCATTCTAGTTTTTATCAGTTAAATCCATTCCCTCCCCAAGAAGTTAGCATGAACCCAGGCACTGGACTACAAGACTATCTTAGAAAACTAGAGGATAGCACTCATGAGCATGAATAAACTCAATACAGTGTGAGAAAAGGCAGCTATTTCTTGAGATATACCTGAACAACAAAATATGGGCCAGTGGCAACATGTCATTAAAAATAATTCTGCTGCCTCTTAGTAAGGCAAGTGTTTATATTTTCCTAGTTTGGGATATCCAGTCGCATTCAACATCTAGGTATCTCACTAGCAGATCTTATAGGTGACTTAATCTTTCCGTGGTTTTGCTGGGCTCTTGTTTCTCTGTGTCTTATAATTTTTCTCATTATATTTTGTCCTCGTATCTTGCATGTTGTCTCCTGGGTATGTATGTGTGCCTACATGGAGTCCTTATGTATTAGCCCCATCAGTAATAGGGGTGAACATTTCTGACCTGGTCCTACCAAAGTCTACTAACACTTTGCCACTGATATCAATAAGAGTAGAATCAGACCCTTGTTTTTTTAGCTGGAGAATAATGTAACGAATTAATCGTTCTGTTGACATCATTCATTCACTTGATCATATTTTTTGAAAATGGTACCACCCTAGGGAAAGTGTTAATTCATGGGCCATGGGTGGTTCTGAAAATCTTATTCATACAGTCTATTATTAAAAAGTTTATTTTGACACTTAGAAAAATGTGTTTCAGTGAATTTCAAAAAGACTCGGGCTCCTAAATAACTTAGGTATTTTGTAAAAACATGAATTTATTGACTTAATTCTCATATCTTACTCTGGGAATGGTCACAGTAAACTTTAATTATTGCTGAAATTGTAAAGAACTATTCTATATGAGCAAATGTAACAGAGCTGGGTTTCATGTGTTCCATATTGTAGGCTTTTTAAAAAAAAATGTATAAAATTCAATTAGAGAAATTAAAAAAAAGATATGGTAAACGTCAAAAATATTTGGAGAGAAAAATCACAGCTTGGTTATAGGTGTTCTATAAGCAGCAAACCAGGTACAAATAATGTTACTTTGTTTAAATAAACTATACTAGACCAAACATTAATTGCATTTTAAGCTTCCTTTTATAGGATATTTACAAAGTATAACTTCAATCAATAGGTTTTCAAGAAGCATTTTTTATATTGCATTTCATTTCTCCCATGTGAGGAAGCAGAAAATCAGTCAAAAAATAATAATGGACATATTTAAGGGGCTGTTTTTGTAAAAAAAAGAAAAGAAAAGAAGTATTATTTATTTTGAAAGCAGAAATAAAATAAGATGCAAATATAGCTATCATTCCCACTTCTTAATTACTGAGGAATTACTTATTTACACTGCTTTCACTGCCATATTATATTTCCAGTGTGTAGATTACTATTCAAGAACACTGATTCCTTAAGCCATTTGAGTTACCATTCCTCATTTATCATGTTGAAAAGAAATCAAAGCTCCAATAAGGTCAAGGTGTCATCATACTTGAAGGGCTAAATCATGAATGCTTTTGTCCCACGAAGATTTACATATCTACCAACATCTTCAAACACCTGAAGGGTGGTTATAGAGAGGATGGTGCTAGACAGGGGACAGGACAAGAAGCAATGGTCTTAAATTACAGAAAGGGAGAGTTAGGTTGGATATTAAGGACTTTCTCATTATGGGGGTGATAAAGCACTAAAACTGGCTACCCAGAGAGGGTTTGGAGTCTTTATCTGTGGAAGCTTTTAAGACTAGCTTAGACAAATTCTTGGCTGGGATGGTTTAGTCAGGGATAATCTTGCCTAAAACAAGGGCTTGAACTATGGGTGCTGACAAACATGCAGGCCCCTGCTCTAACTCATGGCACTTTATATAAAGCACCATGAGTTAGAGTGCCCTCCCAACCCAATAAATGTTCGCCTTCTGGGTGGGGAGGAGGGGATCAAGCCTCCCTGCAGGAGTCCAAGGAGACTGCCTGTAGCCAAGAAGCTGCCTTTCTCCCCCAGCCCTGCCCTCTGCCCCCCAGCTCCAGGGCTGTCAGCAGGAAGGGAGCGGGGAGGGAGAAGTGGGAACAAGCTGCCAGCTGGGGTTTGCCTAGCCTGAGCTGTGGGGGAGGCTCTGATCCTCCCACCCACCTCCAGCTCAGGCCAGGCAAACCCCAGCCAGTAGCTCACTCCCCCCTTTCCTTCCTGCTGACTGCCCCAGAGGTAGAGCTGGGCTGTGTCATCCCAGCCCCAATCACATGACAAATTAACCCTAGGGAACACAAGTTCCCTAAGGTACTCTAAAGTAGAGCCTTAATCTGATCCCTTATTTGGTAAGAGTTAATTTGCTGATAATTTAGAAGTGCTTTGCAACTGTGCATGTGTGTCATGGCATGGCTGTAGGGCTCTCTCAGGGGGCTGATCGCGTGACAAATGTCATTTCTGTCTGCACCCTAGATGACCTTCTGAGGTCCCTTCTACCCCTACTTTCCTACAGCCAAGTACAGACATTACACGTTTACCACTACAAGTGATCAGAAACCAGTCTAAACCCCAAAACAGAACAGAAGTTCAGCACACACAAACTGGTTTAAAAAGGGCAGAACCTGGTCCAAGATAGGCAGTTTGCATTCCTCCCACCCACCAAAGAGCAAATGTGTGTTTTGTTCACTACCGATCTAAAACTACACTTACAAAAAAACCATGTGACTTAGATCGATTCCACCATGGGCTTTTTGACTGTTTGTATTTACCCTAAGACTCAGTGAACTCAGTGGCACTACCCACATTCTTGAACTTCAGCACATATGGAAGTTGCTGGACCAGAGCAAGTAAATGTTTGGTGGCCAACTGAAAAATTAGATAAGCTATCAGTTGGGATCAAACTACAACAGAATATTTTCACCTTTGAGAGAAGAACTTCTCTGTTTTGGTTTCACCCAAAATGTTTTGTTCAACTAACAATAAAATATGTCATTTCACTCCCAGATAATGAACTGCCTTTAGAATGCCTAATTAACCACCACACCAAATTTTTAAAAAGCAAATACACACACACAACATTTCAAAGTGAATATCAGCATGTTTCAGTTTTAAAATGTAAAAAAATAAATGTTTTGACATCATCAAAATGTCTTCTTTCATATTCTTTGGGTGGGTTGGGGGTGGGGATTTGGAACAACTAAATTGTTAAATAGTTTTTGACCTCCAGGTCCAAAATATCATTTGGTAAATTTACTATTGATTGAAAAAAATGTTGCCCCACGCTATTTGCAAGACGGGATGTCATATCTGATTCTTGAAGCTTGCCATAGTTAAAATGTGTAGTTTGGTTAATAAATGAAGCACCAAAGGCACTAGTCCTGATTCTTCTTTTACATATGCAAATACAAGTCATGATTTATATTACTGAAAAGAGGCCCAAAACATATGAAGGGAGAATCAAAACCACTAACACTTAATTTTCATAGTTCAATAACAAAAGTCCATTTACCCGCAGTAAGTTGCATTTTTCTGCTTTTGTGGGTGAAAACAGGGAAGAAACCATTGAATCCTGTGTTTCATTTCCCTGATGGCTGTATGATTACAGTCTATACACAGGACAAACCCACCCATGGGAAAAATGATTTCTTATTCACCTCTCTTGTAAGGGTCCTCATTCTTCTGTGGTACCTGTAATATCTAGGCTTCTGAGCAGTCAATCGTTATAGGTCTTTTTATGTATTTAACAATAATCAACGGTACGAAAAGGCAGTCACAAAGCATGGAGTCATTTTAAAACTCCCTGTAGGAACAATTTTAAATACTATAATTTTAAATTGTTCACCTGCTCACTCTCATTTTTTATATGAAACGCTCCAGACCAGTGTTTCTATAGCTCATATTAAAGTGGTGGAATCAATGCAATACCCCTGTGCATTATTGATGACAATTATTGGAGAGGAAAGCACTATATATTTTAATTCCTTTATGGAATATTTTAATGAACATTACTATTTGCAAGAATGAGGCTCCTGTGGTGCTTCCATAGGGGAATACAAAAGAAACAGCATAAAAAGAATGGAAAATGTTAAAAATTACTGATGGAGATTTTCTTCATTAAAGAAGTCACTTGTTCTGAATCAACTAAAGGGTATTAGCCCACATCACATCTTTTTAACACCTGATGCACTTTAGATTGCTGGTGGTTTCGAGCTTTGCAATAGCTCCGAGTCTAATCCCACTTCCATTGAAGTCAAATCTCTTTGCAGGGACAGGCAACCATTTTGTATCCAGGGGCCGGAGAACAAAATTTTAATGTGAGATTAGGGAGCTCAATTTATTTGGTTGATCAAGAAAAGTTTGAGAGGCAACCAGATTGCTGTGTACAGCTACTTATTCATGAAAAGATACAGAGGGAGAGGGCTTTCCCACATTGCTGACAAATACATCCTAAAATCCATGGGTCAGAAGTTGAAACGAGACCATTTTGACCTTGTGAAAAGAGGCAATATTCTAGCTCTGAAGGTAATTCATGATATGATGGAAAACTTTCAACTAAACTGTTTTGTTTTTTTTATGAGAAATGTATTTTTATCTAAGTAAAAAAGCCATTAAATTAGAGGATCATAGGAAAGCAGTTCTGGAAGAGACCTCACAAGGTCATCTAGTTTAGACCCCGGGCTTTCCTGACCAAACCATCCTAGCCAAGTGTCTGTCTAACCTGCTTTTGAAAGTTTCCAAGGATGGAGATCCCACAACTTCTCTAGGGCGCCTGTTCCAGTGCCTGACCACCCTCAGACCCAGCAATCACATCTTTTTAAACATAAATATTTAACTGATTTTATTCATTACTTGTCATAAAAAAACGAGGATTTTATTGAATGTTGCTAAGAATGTCTGGTCTTATTCCTAGATTTCCATTTCATTCTCACTCTTCCTGTAATTGCCACAGGTCACCCTGGGTGCTGCTTGACTGGCCACGTTCACAGTGTTTTGGAAAATGCATTGAAAGTAACTCAGCCAACTGTTTCTGTATGTGTGATATAAAATCTTATATTTCTCTTTCTCTCTCTCTCTTTTTTTTTTTTTTACATGAAGTGGGTCATATTTCCAAACAGAGCTTTTCAGAATGATCATGGCATGAAAAAAAAGGCAATATAGGCAGCCCCATAAAAAGAGAGATTTTTTTCTCTCATTTACAACTGGCCAAATATACTCTTGGGACTTTTTTTTTCCCTTTTTTTTTCCTCCTGGCCCTTGAAGCATCACAAATTAGCCATGATTGAAGATGAGACATTGGAAAGAGCTGGACCTTTGCTGTTTTTTGGTCACGTCTCCTTTTGGACCCATACCGTTTCAAACCTGAAACGTTCTTCACCATATGTTCCACTGTTCAGCCTGCCCAACGAATCCAAGGTCGAACCAGATTCCCATGGGCGGTAGGAGGCTCCCCATTGCTTAAGAGTTTTGAAAGCAGGATTTTTATAAGGGGAAAATTGTCATTTTTTGTCCAGCCTCAGAGAAAAAAAATATGGCCCGTGCATGCAACGAGTTAGGGTGGATAGTCACATTCCCCCTTAACTGTGCCCCAGCTCTGAAGCCCAGGGTGGGAACTGCTGCAGCAGCTTGTTGCCTCTTTTCCCCTGCTGCTGAATGCAGCCAGGAGAGGGGGGAAGAGGAGGAAGGTGGAGGGAAGACCATGATGCGGCTCACCCCTGGGCTCTGAAGCCACACAAGAAGGGTAGTCCCAGCCAGAGCTTGCACCAACTGGCTGGGGAGCTCCTGGTGCAAACTGCACCCTGGAGGAGCCTACACTGAGCAAGCAGCGAGCTCAGAGCTCACTGCACACATGCAGCGCAGCCAAAGTGGGCATTTAACTGCACTCTTGTGCCCTGCCAGCTCTAGTCAGGATGATTTTTTTTTCTTCCCTAGACTTCAGGCTTGTAACACTTCTCTTTTCACCCCCTTGCTTCCTTGGCTTTGGGGAGAACAGGGCTGCCTATATTGCCTTCCGCATGCTCCTAAGACTCGCAGTTCTGCATTAAGACCATGCTGCCAATCAAACCTTATGCTACAGGACTTCAGCTGTGGTTGCCTGCAGGAGTCAGGAAGGAATTTTTTCTCTCATTTACAACTGGCCAAATATACTCTTGGGACTTTTTTTTCCCTTTTTTTTTCTCCTTGCTCTTGAAGCATCAGAGATTAGCCATGACTGAAGATGAGACATTGGAAAGAGCTGGACCAGTATTTTCAGACGGTGCAAAAATCCCTCCTTCTTAGCTTCCTGGATAGTATAGTTTGCTTTTAAGGGGTGTAGTGGTTACTGTCCAGTGAACTTCCTGTCAGGTGAGACAGGTGGGTTTCTATATGTCTTCCTTTGCAGGATGGGGTGTAGTTCTCTTTCTAGGATTTTGGAAAGTTGGGTGCAGTTGGGATCAGGCCCCTCACCTCTGGGACTGGCAGGATGGAGCAGGTGCTGCTGGCTGCCTGCCCAGCTTGGAAAGAGGGTCCAAGCATCCTGGGTCTAGCAGGATCAGACCCTCCGTTCCTGTGGACAGCAAGAGTGGAGGAATTGAAGTGGGGAGCGGCTGCACCATTGAACTCTCCTGGGTCTGCCCCTGCCAGGGTCACATAGAAACCTCTCATCACTCTCTAATTGCAATGGCCTCGTGTATTCATGCCTCTTTGGTCCCTGCCTATGGTGCATAGAATAGTTTCCTGAAGACTGAACTGATTTACTTTTACTCAGATGATTAGGTTCAGTAAAGGGGCCCGTGGCATGCAGGAGGTCTGTCTAGATCATCAAATGGTCTCAGCTGGCTTTTTTGATTCATTACTTGCCCTTCTCAGGTTGGTGGTGCATTGTTCCTGGTAACCTGGGAATCAGCTTTCTCAGGCAGAAATGGGAGTTTGGAGACCAGCCAGATGATTCACTTTAACCCTAATCTCTATTCTCCGCTGCAGCAAAGAATACATGTGTTTCAGCAGCTTACATTTGGCTGTAGGCAATGCTAACCATTAGTTTTTAAGAAAGTATCTTATGTGTAAATGCAGTGCATGGTTAAAGCACCTCTGCCTGGAAGTAGACTCTGACCTGGTTACAAGGGCAAAACCTTCAGCTCGTTCCTAAATGAGCAAACTGGCAAAAGGCCAGCCTGAGAAGCAGGCCGGTGTCTCTCTTCTCCCTCCGCACACACTTTTACCTCTGTAGCGCTGAGCACATCTTTGTACATTTTCAGTTGACTTGGAGGTCTTCACAGGGAAGCTTCTTGCATTTAATGAAGCTATTATGACCCATTCAAGTGCTGAAGATAATAAATCCACCCAGGAGTTTGCCACATTCAGAGGTAATTGGAGAAATAAAATTAAACTGATGGCTGACATATCGGAGAGCAAGGAAAAGAGTCTTTTTGAGGACAGGCCAATGAGACCTGACATGTCCAGCATGATTTGCCCATGTGTTTGTGCTGCTTTTTATCTAACCCCATTACAGAGCCCTGCAGGTGACTCTACATAAACCTGGAAAGACACAGGGATGAATCCCACCCTTTGGTTCAAATCCAGACTTGTATTGTGAATTGGTCTGTATCACTTTAACCATATCAGTTAACTTTTTTATGCCTCAGTTTCTCCATTTGCAAGGTAAGGATAATACTTCCCCATCTTGGAGAAAGACCTTTGGGCCCCTTGGATGAAAAAGGGCTGCATGAATGCAAACTTAATGCTTTTCCCATTATCATCAAATACACCGTGCTTTGTCCACTTCAGGGGACGGAGCTGTAACTTCAGTTTGGCACTGGATTTTGTGTTGGAATAAGATTATAATCCACATCCTCATTTCTTTCCAGTGAGATGTAACATGATTCAAGAAGTCTGAATTCCCAAATATTTATTGTTTGGAACCGAGTTTTTAATAAAATGAGATGATAAAATATAAAGGGCATAGTTAGCAAATCAAAGTTGGATTCATTGACATGTTCAGACATAAGCGTTTCCTATTTCTTCCCTCAGCCTCATTTATACTTTCTACATGAAATGTATTTGCAGTGGGTGGTCTGAAGTAAGAATTTGTAAGGAAGGGGAGAGGAAAGTAAGTCTCTCTAACCAAACCTGCTAGTAACATAGTCTTTATGCAGGGCGTGGGTGCTGTTGCAACTTCTGAACACCAGACGATTTATAATATGCAGAATGTATTAGCCAAATGCTGGCATCTCACGCTGAGAACATTTCAAAGGAGGAAAATAAAAGCCAATAAAAAGATATGAGCAAGATGTTTATTTCATTTGGGTCATCATATTCCAGATTAACAAGGAGTCTCTCTCTCAGCTCTCTCTGTAAACCCAAACCTGGTTTTTTTTATAGCAATTTTTTAAAATGAAGGTAAGATTCTCACATATTCACTCCAGGATCTGCCACTTTAAGAAAACCACGCTATTGTGAAACTCAAGCTAAGTGTGTAGAAGTTGGTAACATCACCAATCCAGATTGGTCTAAGTTTCCACTATATATTTAGGAAGCACAGTACCACATGCTACAGGTACCTAGTCACACGCTACTAATGCTGAATAATCAACGATGTGCGTACAGCAATCAGGGTGCGACTATCTTATCTTCCTCTTGAAATACTTGTTGAAGGATTACAAGCAGTAAATCAATATGTAAGACTCAAAGGGTGTTGTAACACGTTACAGTCTGTATACATTTATATCTGGAGACATATTAAAAACTTCCTGCATGTTTTTCTGACAATTTAGGACTTTTGCAGCTGAGCAAAAGTCACTGATAAACCCTGATCTAGGACCACTGACAAACCATGTTTTAGGACTTCTGCAGCTGAGCAAACTGAGAGCAGAACGGAAGTGAAACCCAATGGGAATGGCAACATCCTGCATTGATGAAAATGAGTACACAGGATGCAACTAGACCTGACTATGCAGGGGTCCGCAGTGAGATTTGAGCATGAAAACCAGAGGAGAATCAAGCCAATAAGCTCCCAACACCCCTTGCCTTCTCACACTGACAATCCACAACTCTTTAGCTGTAGAAAGCAAGTCAACATTGATGCATCAGTTTGCTTAATTACATCAAATCAATATGGCCCCAGCTGGAGTCTGCTGCAATTTCTTCTTTGGCTGCTCAAGCTTCACCTGTCCCTGCTGTTAGTCAACCTACAGAGTGCGAAAAGAGAGATACAATATGACTGTTGTGTCTTTTGAAGCCTCACAAGCATTCCCATATTATCTCCCATGGTAGAATCGTCAAACTGACAGTATACGTCGTCCGTGGGTATGGCTACCTTTTAGATCTTAACCATTTTGAGAAATGAATGGGGTCTCTTATCGCCGCAGCTAATTCAGAGCTGTGCTACTACCATCCTCATATTTCCCCGTGCTGCTGAACAGCAATCTCTGTCTTCAGAAGACTGCCGTCAAAAGTCTGACCCCCGATGCACAGAGCTGTATAGGAGACGGGCGCACCCACTGCTTTAGACCACAAAATTAGTCTTGGATGCTTAAGGTTAGGGGCTTCAACCCACAGTAATGCATCTAATGAGCCATTTAGGGAGTGTCTTAGATATCCTGTGCTTTTTGCTTTATTCATTTACATCCTTGCTTAATCTTCATCTCCTCCATGCGTTACACAGCCCCCACTTCACCTACGCTAAGTGTTGCTCCTTCTTTAATCTTTCAATATCCATATTCTGCCACTCCTGCCATGATGTCAGATACTTCGATACTTCAATACTGCCCATGTGCCCATCTTCCACCATCTAATCCTTCCGTGACAATGGGTTTTCCCTACTTTTGCTCCCCTCCACTCAGCTCCCATGGCTTTTAATCAGTTCCTTGAAATTAGTTTACTACATTTTATAGGATACTACATATTTGGGGCAAAATTCAGTTCTGAGCTATAGCATCCACTCTCTGCTACTCTTTTTCCCTGCAGCCAGGGAGCTCCATGAAATAGTAGTATCTGTAGGGACAGTAAACAGTCAGCCAAAATCCACAACTAGAAACTTGCCTCGAATCTCTGCTCTGTGTCCCGACTTGCAGGTACTGCAAACCCAGGCTATTTTCTGTTCCAACCATACCTGTCCTTAAATATCTGAAGTGCAACTCACCATATTTAAACCTCAGATTAGCAACACACAATATAGCAGAGCCATTTTAATGAAGATTTCAGCGTTTCAGTTATGGGGCTATCTACATACTTTTCCAGCCTAGTATTAAAGGTGCTGTAAGGGGAAGGCATTTGATGGCAAGTGAGTCCCCATGTTAGTTTGTGTCCCTAAAAAAATGATTCCTCTTCAGTGCCATTAGCTCCTATAGATGTCCAGAGCTGTTTTCCACTGTGCTGAACATAGCAGTTGAGAAGAATGACTTTGGGATTTTTAAACAGTTTCCAAAGTATATGGAGGGAAACCTAGTCACCATGTAGTCCTGTGTGAGCTGCTAATGTGCATTTAACTTGTACTTTTTCAAATGGATTGGAGCCTCCAGAGGCAGATAAATAATGAAGTGCTACATTTAAGAGAGTGTCTTTATATTTAGTGATTTTTCAAGAAGTGTTACTTTTTTCCTCCCTCAAGATCCTAAAAGTTAGACATGATATGAGCTAGGAGAAGCCTTCCTGGTCAGGAGGCTCAGGAGTTGAGGGACTATGTGGGCAAGTAAAATGGCAGATCTATGACCTGTAAGGCAATGATAAGAGCAGAATTTGGGCTACTTACTCAGAGTGGACAGGAAAGTGGCTTGATGGAGCAGGGGCACCAGCCTTTAAAACCAATTGCCTGGTCGTGGCCGCAGTATTTCTAGTGCTGAGGGAGTCATAGTTTCATAGTTGGTGGGGTCAGAAGGGACCTGAGCAGATCATCCAGTCTGACCCCCTGCTATGGCAGGAAAGAGTACTGAGGTCAAACGACCCCAGCCAGGTGTTCATCCAGCCTCTTCTTAAGACCCCCAGGGTAGGAGCCAGCACCACTTCACTTGGAAGTTGGTTCCAGATCCTAGCCGCCCTGACTGTGAAGTAGTCAACTGACTTCATGGCTCGTTATAATCGACTTGATCCCTTCTAACCTCTGCTTCATTTTACCAGTGTTAATGACCCTCCCTCCTTTTTAATTATCTTGATGCTCCACCAACCCAGCTCACCTTTGTTCTGTAATTCTGCAGTCTGCCGGCTGCTCCTGGGACCGAAGCTCCTATTTCACAGCCCGGCAGACGGTTTTTAACTCATTCCAAAGACGTTAGATTTGTTTTCACTTCGGCCTTCAACTGAAAAATTCAGTCCCAGGCCCTTAGCTCATGAGTAAAGCTTCTAGTTTATTTTTACCTGGAAAACAATGTGTTGTTTTATGCGATGACGCACCTCACCATCTGCACCCCGTTTTCAAAATTCTCGATCCACCCCTGAAGAGCAGCAATCAAGTTTATCTGGCAGTCACCAGGGAGGCTACGAAAAATGGTTCTAGATCAGGGTGCTGCAAAACCTTTCAATGGTGCCCTGGCACCGATACCACCGCTGCTGCTGCCAAGACGGTGAGATGAACCTGTCCCACACACCTGTGTTTCCAGGAGGCAGCATTATAATGCAGACAGGAGCCTGTAGCCACTTCCCAGTCCTGCTCTGCAGGTACCTCCTGGAAACAGAGGGCCATGGGACCGCTCCGGCTGATGGCAGCCTGGGGAAGCCTGGAGATAATGCAGGTAAAGCAGAAACATTTGAGCAGGGATTCTCAATCAGGGTGCCACCAAATTCAGACAGGTTATGGAGGGTGTTTTGAGTCTACAAAAAGTTGAGAACCACTAGTATAGAAATAGGGATGTTGATAGGAGCAAAGAACTGTCAGTCATAGGATGGATGCATGGGTCTAATTTATGTCAGCCACACAGTAATTCCTTTGGAAGAGGGAGGCAGGTTCAGGAACCACGATCCCGAAAAGCCAGGCCAGGAGCTGGGTGTGCTGTTGTCTGTGCTTCATTTAGAACGTGTAGTGTCCAGAGAGAATAGAGATCATGTCTAGGCTTCTCAGCACAGGAAAATATTCCAAAAGCAGCCAGTTATTTTGTTAGGAAGGGAAGAGTTTAATTTTCCGGCCATGCCAGAGCAGCACATGAAGCAATGCAAATTTAGCAGACAGTGCACTTTAATTTTTTCTTTTTGTGCAGGAACAAGCAGCAGCATCAAGCAGTCCAAAGGCAGCTGGTTTTGCCAGAAACTTGAGCTATAAACCGGCTTGAACAAGTCTAGGTTTCAAACTTTGTAGGCATCACCCACGGTATTGTATCTGGGTTTGGATTTTTCTTTGAGATCGCAATCAATTGTGAAACAGTTTCTATTCAGTTCTGACTCACTGTCTCAGGTGGAGAGTGGAAGTCGCCGCTTAATTTATACTAAAAGCAAGGACAAATCTAAGCATATAGGCACATCGCAGCAAGAAGAAGTCAGCAAGGTGCTAACCACAACAGCATAAAAATGAACCTTTTCAAAAGAGATGAAAACAGAAAAAGCAGAAGGTAGAGCAATCCTTTGGCATGGTCAGAGCAGCAACAATATTTCATTTTCATTTCCATGACAGAAAGAGACAATGGACCTGGAACTATAACAACCAAGGTTTCCCACCAGACAGACAAACGGGTGGTTTTGGGTGCTCGTGAATGAAGGGTCAAAACATTATTTCCCTTAACTTATGCAGAGGGGAAAAATCTGGGTTACTATGCTAGGTTTCAGGGATTGCCTCAAACTTGCAATCCTCCACTTCAGTTGTCACTTCTTTCCTTTACTTTATGGGCAGATCCAGACCCACATTTTCACTACAGGTGCCCCTTAGCAGCAGCTCTGTAGAAAAGGACCTGAGGTTTACAGTGGACAATAAGGTGAATATGAGCCAGCAGCGTGCTTTTTTCTGTGACAAAGGCTAACAGCATACTGGGCTGCATTAGTAGGAGCATTGGCAGGAGAACAAGGAAAGTGATTCTTCCCCTCTATGCAGTACTGGGGAGGCCACATCTGGAGTACTGTGTCCAGTTTTGGACGTCCTACTCCAGAAAAGATGTGGAGAAATTAGAGTCCAGCAGAAGGCAACGGAAATGATTATGGAGCTGAGGCACATGACTTCTCAGGAAAGCCCGAGGGAACTGGGATTACTTACCCTGGAGAAGAGAAGACTGCAAGGGGATTTAATAGCAGTCTTCAATTATCTGAAGGAGGGTTACAAAGAGGATGGGGCTGGACTGTTCTCAATGGGGCAGATGACAAAACAAGGAGCAATGGGCTCCAGTTGCAGAAAGGGAGAACTTTCTCACTAGAGGGTAGTAAAACACTGGAACAGGTTACCCAGAGAGGTGGTGGAAGCTGCATTCTTGCAGGATTTTAAGACCCGTCTAGGCAAAGCCTTGGCTGGGATGGTCTAGTTGGGGCTGGTCTTGCTTTGAGCAGGGTGTTGGACTAGATGTGACCTCCTGCGGTCCCTTCCACCCCTCATTTTTTGTGATTCTGGCAGACACCTCACTCCACATGACCTAGGTGTTCTTCTCTATACAGCAGCTTTCTTCTCACTCCTAACTTGAAGTCATAATGACACATTAACCTACATCTCAACGTGTCCTATTAAGTCTAGTTGCTTCTTCTCACAGATAAACATTTGCCCAAATGGGTCCAAAGGATCAAACACTTCAGGGCCCTCTCATACACCACAGTCATGAAGCATCTGCCTAGAAAAAAAGATAAAGGAACCTTAAGAAGAGAGCAGGAGATACAAGTCTTCCTAACCTGGTTAATTTTCCACCTTTACTACTACTAGCTCCTCTGTTTAGATGAAGCCATCTTCTATCATGTCAGTATAAACTTCCCCATCCTGGAAATTTCTCCAGTATTTGATGTGGGAGAACATCTTGGGTAAGATGTTTCCCTGGGGTCCAGCCCATTTAAGCCATGTTAAAAGGACATGAAGGGACGCGGAAGTTTCAGTTGTAACCAGAGAAGGAGCCCAGGGAGGATGGATAGTAGAATCAGGACGTCTGTTAGGACTCCTTGGAAAGTCCAGGCTGGGGAGCATACAGGGACAGGGACAAGGATGCTGTGCTATGGAAATTGTGGCCTGTGCTGCAGCCTATAGGACAGCCTGGGGAGACTTAGGTTTGCTGGGGCAATCAAAGTGGAGTACTGCATCCAGTTCTGGGTGCTGGACTTCAGGAAGGATGTAGAAAAACTCAAGAGAGGGCCACACAAGTGATCAGAGGCCTAGAGACCAGGCCATATGAGGAAAGCTTAAAAGATTTGGGACTATTCAGCCTGGAGAAGAGAAGACTCAGAGAGGTCTTGGTGGTAGCCTATACGTATACCAACAGCTTACATCAGAGCCTGGGGCAGCATCTATTCACCCAGGGGAGGACAAGAAGTAATGGACACAAGTTGTTTGGAGATTGCTTTGGACTAGACATAAGGAAAACCTTCTTTACAAGTTGAGTGCCGAGGGTTTGGAACAGCCCCCTCTTTGGCCACCGAATCAGGCCGAATCTCCGGCAAATCAAATCGAAGACCGAAACGTCACACAGCCCTATCACCCGCCCTGGTGATCTTCAAAAAGCGTCTTGACACCCATCTTACTGGGGTCCTCTGACCCCAGCTGTCTTTCCTGCCCAAGTGTAGGGGGGCTGGACCTGATGCTCTATAAAGTCCCTTCCAGCCTCTAACATGAAACTACGAAATGCTTGCTGGGTGCCTTTGCAGTCAGTGCAGCAGCCCAGAACAACTAGGTGGCTTAAGCCATCCACGCCCCTGGACTGTCATTTCTATTCAGTACCTCTAGGAATCTGTTCAAACTGCATCTTACCTTGTCCCCTAAGACACCACTGCATGTTACCTAACACACATTAACTGATGTTGTAAAAATAACACCTATTTCTTCTGCACAGGAAGGTGAAAATAGCCTTTATTTCTAATGGTTTTAATGCTGCCAATAGGTTACATCAAGCTAATACTTCAGACACTGTTGTGATCCCATTGGACTTAGCTTTATTTTATTCTTTTTATTTATTCTCAAACCTTACTTAGCTATTAGATGCACACAGCAGCAGTTAATATGGAACAGTCTGAAAACTCAGAACTAACCACTGGGATAATAAAACTCCCACCGGTGTCCGAGATGGAGTACCAAATTGATAATAAACACATTTCACATTTACCTTCCGTGCTATTTCTTCTCATGTGACTCTGCAAAGATGCCTCAGCCTTTGCTTCTCATACCTATGATGGATCCAAGTTGCCAAAGGACAGACCGATGCAGATGCTCACAGGATCCCTGAATTGTTGTCTGTTGAACCTGCCAAACTTCTCCTTACCTCCTTTTTAAAAACATGAGCTGTTTTGGGGGATGTAAGCAATTGCAGGATTCTTCAATCAGCAAATGTATTTTAGGACCGTGAAACCTTGTTTTTCCTCTTTTGATGCCTATTTTTTATCTTGCAGCCAAATGCTACGATGTCACAGAGCAACAGCTAGTCTAAAACCCCCCCCCAAAAACCCCACATTTTTATTATGAGACCTAAAATCACACAGAACATCCCTGGTTTTAAAACTTTTGATCCATGCCTGTTTTTTTTTTTTGATCCATGGCTTTAATCCCTGGTTTTAAAACTTTTGATCCATGGCTGTTTTTTGTTCCTCCATCCATGGCTTCTTTAACCTATCTGTCAATGTGATATCTGCAGCCTAAAGGCTTCATTGAATCATATGCAACGGTTTATTAATGTTTCAAGAATCTGGCCCCATTTAGGAGCTTCCATTCTTTGTGGTGTCTGTGCAAATCTAAATGCAATCTACTTCTGTCTTGAATGTTGGGGTTTATTGACACAGATGAGAGCGAAATCCCTGCAACTCAAAAGTGAAAGAAAGTCATATGCACCTCCAGTAGCCAAATCTAAAGAATTTCACAGCACTTGGCTTTGAGATCTTTGCTTTGCTCTGACACGGCCATCTGAAGGGAATCTCCCTATCCCCAAATTGGGACATGGGGGCTTACTTTGTCGGACAGGACTCTGGAATAGAGAGAGCACACCAGTCTTTCTCAAGAGCATCACTTTATTGGAAAACTAAACATATGTTTAACTTGCAGTCAGATCAGGCAATGGAAATGCAAAGCCAGCCTCAGACCTGGGAGGATGGGTGTAGGCCAGACCCCAGGAACTATGAGCTCTTGTTCAGTTCTTCCACCAGCTTAGGTCCATGATTCCCCACTTCCCCCAGGTTTGCAATTCTATATATGTAATTATTAATGACATACATCTATCTACAACCTGATTGGGTATACGTTAAGGAAAGGAGTTGACCATGACCCCAGCTAAATGCAGAATTTATGATAAATACGTAACAACTGTAACTAGGATGGCCTCAGATGTTAGCAGTTAGGTTTCAACTCTTAACAATGAATGCTATTCCTTATGGTAATACGTTTTCCATTGCTTTGTTTGTGTGACTATAACCCCACACCTAAGTCAGTGCTTTCTTACAACAGCAAAAACTTGGAATATGGCCTGGCAAGCCTGTGGCTCTACGAGGCTACCCAAAGTTCAGTCTAACCTTTATATAACGAAGGAGGTATACATTTATGCCAAGGCCTCTAATGTGTTCCTTACACCATCACCTTGCATGAGAGCTATTACTGGCCTCAACCACAGAGCTTTAACTCTGGGTGTCTCATGTTCAATGCCTGAGTTTGGGTGAAGGCAGCGGTCCTCACATTTGCATTTCTGTTAAAATAAGTCTATCAATAAAATGGTTCAGCAAAGTACAATAACACAAAAAGAAAAGGCACTCAGTTTTATAACATAGTGCCTATGCATTCACAGATATCTATTTCTAATATATGACAGATTTCATAACTGCAGAAAAGGAAATGTGCCTCCTTCTGGCTCTGTGCTGCATGTTCTGCATTGATGCAGATGAGCTTCCTGTGTTATTTGTCACCTGTAGACCTTCTAGCATGGTGCACACAGATCCAGCGACATGACTTCCACTGGCACAGATGCAAGAGAGGAACCTCATGAAGCTCTTCATGCTGCACAAAATTGCAACTTCAGTCTTAGAAGGCAATAATCAGGGTAGTTTACAGGGGAGCATCCAAAAGTACAGGCTTTCCCCCTTCTCACCCTGCTGCCGGAGGGCGGAGATCAGGCTACAAATTGCTAACACTATTACAGGCTCCCAAAAAGTGCAGGGACCCAAATGCCTGCTTACTGAACCCATGAAAAAGGCCAACCCTTAAGTCCCTCAAATGATGAGATGCCTAAACTCAGCCTTATTGATTAGCAGCAAGACAATTTGCATTCACAAAGTGCCTCTAGATCCCAATGTGCTTTATTGACTACACACTTTGCTTACCTCACGTCTGCCTCTTGGGATAACAAGACAGTGAATGAGGGCAGAATTTGGCCCCATATTCATGCATGAGCACTGAAATTTTGTCACTGTGGCTGGATATTGCACATAGCCCAATGCGTCTCTGTATGGTGTGTGTCAAGAAATGATTGTATCAAATCAACTGAATTCCCTTCTTTGTTAGGGTAAATAATATGTCAGTGGCAAAGGGAGAGACAGTAGATGTACCATATCTCTTGACTTCATGTGGGTTTTTGCATGATTCTACATGGCATTCTCCTAAACGTGCCATGCAAGCAATATATACTAGGTGAAATCACAGTAAGATAGATGCACAGTTGATTGAGGCCTGTTTTGAAAGACTAGCTAGCAAGGGGTCCTTGAAAGTCCAGGAGAGCATCTTAAAGTGAAGCCCTGTGGGAGCCTGCCCTGAGCATGTCTCTATGTAGTAGTAGGTAACGGTCAATCCTTCTGGATCATGGCGTATTCATGAGGGTTCATCCAGTCCTTCATTGTGGATGCCTAGGCAGGTATATGGAGGGATGAAGGCTATCCAGACCTTTCATCCCCCCTTTAGACCACTACAGCAGAAACCACAGGCCAGACTGAGTCTGCACAGTCAGTGCCTCAATGGCTGTAGTTATGTGCATGGCCAGGAATTGGTTTTCTGCATGGCAGGCAAGAAGTCTACCCCTGAAGCTCAACCACGGGTTGTATCTTAATGTCATGCCTTCATTAATGACATGGATGAGAGAACAGGGAACACGCTTATAAAATATGTAATGACAACAAGCCGGGAGGGGTTGCAAAGACTTTGGAGGCCAGGATCAGAATTCAAAATGATTTTGACAGAGGGGAGAGATGATCTAAAATCAACCTGATGAAATTCAGTGCAAAGTGGTGCGCTTAGGAAGTAATGCATAACTTCACAAAGGGTAGCAACTGGCTGGGTAGCAGTATGGGAGAAAAGAAACTGGATGTATTGGTGGATCCCAGACTAAATACAGATTCGCTGCACGATGCTGATGCATAGACAGGAAATTTCATTCTGTGTTGTATTAACTGAAGGACTGTAGATAACACAGGGGAGGTAATTATTCAACTCTACTGAGTGCTGATGAGACCTCAGCTGGACTCCTATGATAGGTTTGCACATCATGCTTTGAGAAACTTGTAGACAAATTGAAGTGAGCCCAGAGGAGAGTAACAAGACTGATAAGGTTGAGTAAAAAATGACTTGTGAGTGAAAGCTGAACAAATCGGGTTTATTTCAACCAGAAAAGAGAGGATGGAGAGAAGACATAACAGTCTTCCAACATTTTACGGGCTATTACAAAAAGTGAATTATGATTGATTGTTCCCTGCGTCCAGTGAGGGAAGGACAAGAAGAAATCAGCTTAATTTGCAGTAAAGGAGATGTAGTCTCGATACGAATGAAAGCTTACTGAGTATATGCACAGTGAAACCGTTCAATGGGCTGCCTAAGAGATTCCATGACCTCTCTTCAGTGGAGGTTTGTAAGACCAGGTGAGACAAACTACTGTTGGGATGGTCTGGGTATACTTCTCCTGCTTCACTGCAGGGGCTTGGACTCACTAGATGAAGCCCCTAGGATGCTCCCAACCCTACGTTTCTATGGTTCTGTGCGCACATCTTTTGAAATGTTGTCGGGGGAAGGATGCTTAGGGATAAATCCACTCTTCAAAGAGTTCATCATAGAGGAGATGGGTTTGTCTAATGGCTCATCTTCAGAAATGGGGAGAGAGATGGAGCAATGGAAGCTATTTAACACCCTGGTGATTTCTGCCTGTGATAGCAATGAGTCTGGAGAATCCAGGGAAAGTACAACTCTTCCTTGTTGATATCGTGTACTGATGCTGCCAGCCTTCCTAAGACTGTCACAGGTGTATCTAGAGGGTTTAGCCCCTGTTAAGCACCCACTCTCCCCTTGAGCAGTGTTTTCAGCTCCTAGCCCTGCAGGCATTTACAATATGCTGCATTACAGCATCCTTTCCAATTTTTTCCTGGAAAGCTTAAGCCCCAAAACCTCTCTACGTCTTCCTGCAACCCCTATACCAGGTCAGCCTCTATGATTTCCAGCAATCTCCTGAGCATAACCCCGCAGCCTATTTGAAATGCTGCTGCCAAAGTTATCCTCAGTCCCTGCTCTCTTCATACCATCCCTCCCCTCTTGGTCCCTCCAGGATCTGTATTGCTCACATCAGATCCGAACAGCTCATCCTGGCAAGTGTGAGGGACTTGTCTCCACAGAGGTGTTTCCTAGCACAGCTGGAAATGATGTAGACTTGCCCATGGAGTAAGTTACCTAATACCAGTAAGCAAAAGGCAAAAAACCCCCAGAGAGATGTGCATTGTAGCCACCAGAGGTGAGAGATGACAATGGAGAATCAAAAGATATAATTGGATGTAATCTGAATTGGCAGGACATGCACATTAGGGCCAAGGAGCCTTTCATTATAAATAGAACAGACTTACGGGAAGTATCATTTGAGTGCATGGACTGAGCCCAGCTGATCAGAGAAGAAGACATGCTGAATAACTACAACCATACAGTTTTCACTTTACTGCAGCTCGAAGTGGACTTGGTCTTCCTTTGCAACATAAGGCAGGGATAGCGGGCTACGATCATCTGATCAAGTCCGTGTCATGGCAGGGGTCTCAGGCATTGGTTCATGCAGCATCTCCTGTACTCTTTAGGGGATATTCACCTAATTTCAGATCAGGGGCTATAACCTTGCCCATCCTCCCTAGCATGAGATGGCATTTAGATTTCAGTGAGGATCTGGGTGCCTAATACTGACTTCTCATTAGCTATTTCACATAAATGACAAGCTTTGAAGGGTAAAAAAGGACAAGCTAAAAAAAAAGATACTTGTACAAGGTAATGAGTTGATGAGGACTTTCTATCTTGGTTGAAAATATATCACTGTGCTTTTTTTATTATCTTAAGACTTGGTACGATGTTCCTCAGGATACTTTAATTTGCATTGAAATGCATATGTATGAAGCTGTACGTAGCTAAATTGCAGCCTCTTACTGTATGTCCCATCCACTTATATTGATTGATGAAGAAGACTGAATAGAGCAAAGAAGAAGAAGACTGAACAGCCAAACCTCTCCACTAACCTGAATATTAGCAAGGAGAATCATGGACCTCAAGCTGCATAAGAGACTCAGTGGACCTGATCCTTGACTTAGTAAATGAGTTTAGCTCCACTCAGGTTATCTGGATATTGCCCATTTTCACCAGCTGACGATCTGTATTGGTTTAATTCCCCCATTTCATAACTGAATTGCAAAGAACATAGAAATTATTTGCTGGGCCTATTCGTTGCCTTTCTAGTCAAGCATCCTGTGTGTTAAGCTGCTACAAAAGACAGAACAAAGTCCGCTTATCAGAAGTGGTCATTAACTTCAGATGATTTGGGTCCTGACATGCTCAACATGGGATGCCTAAGACCTGGGTTTTATTGGAGTGGAGCACCCTCACCCCCAGCTGAACTCAATAGGAGCCACAGACACTCCACACCACTGAAAATCAATCTCAACATGTCTTGAGTTGGGCTTCTCAAATCAAAGACCACTTCTAAAAATGTAGACAGAGTAACTAAGTCCTCAATCCTGCTCCGATGAAGTAAATCTCACAACTCCTTTTGACATTAGTGAGGGCAGGATTGGCAGGATTTATTTAAATAGAGTCAGAGGGCCAGCTTGTAAGACTTATTCCATGAACCTAATAAGTAATATAATTATTTGCACAATAAGACAAAGCAAGACAGAGATCCCCTTGTTAGCGCGAGATATTTTGCTTAAGGGAGTGAATCATGGAGATACAATCACATAATTGCATTCCTGCACCAAAATAAAAACCTGAAAGTACACCTTGTCCCTCACCTTGAACGCTTTTGCATGACAGCCCTCCGGGGAGCAACTCTCTGCCAGGAGGTCTACAAAATCATAAAGCATGTACTCTTGTCACAACCCCACTTTCCAGCGCTGCAATTAAATTCAATAAGGTGATCATTGTTCTTACTGCTATTTTTTTCCCCATTTCTAGCTCTGCTATGCACATGCAATTCACTCTAAAAACCCAGGGTTTAATCCTCACACAACCATTTTCATATAGCGCGCATCTATCTACACAAGACATTTACTGCAGAGCTGACTGACTAACTCTGCAGTAAAGCGTCACCATCTACATGTGCACCCATATTAGGTCAGAGTAAACTATTAATTAACTCTGCCATAGGATAGGATAGTACTGCCCAACACAAGTACTATCCTACAGCAAAGTTATTTACTCCCCTGCAATGCATGTGTACATGGTGACCGGGACTGGCTGGGGCACAAGGGTGCTATGGGGTGTACATCTAACCCTCCACTATAGCACCCTTGTGCCCCAGCCAGCCCCTCCATAACATGTTGAGCTGGATCAGAGCAGCCATGGGCTGGCAGACTGACTTCCCGCCACCACCGCAGGCCCCTGCCAGCTGGGGATGCTCCACCTCATTTCAATGTGCTGTAGTCTGGGGCGCACATGTAAATGCTGCACCTGGAAGCAATAAACCCCGATGCAAACTGCACTGAGTTTATTGTAGACACATGTAGATGTGCCCACTGATATCAAAATAACATGCAGAGTATACCTACCCAGGAATAAAGTGAGTGTGCTGAGGCAAAAAAGAAAGGAAGAAATGGAGAGAGAATTATCTAGCGTTATCTATCCACTCTAAAAAAGACAGACAGGTTCTTCTTAGGGAAACACAAAGTTTATTATACAGATGTAAATAGATAGGGACTTTCTTGCCATATACATTTGTACCGCACTCAACAACAGAGGGCCCTGATTCTGACTGGTGCCAAGGGACATTATTGTGATGCAAATAATAAATGTTTCATTATAATTTTACGCTGCTGCTTAGAGTTTGTGATGAGTTCCTTGCTCTGTGAGTAGCTCTATGGAAGTAAGAGTTGAAGGTAACCGAGTCTGGCCCACAAAGCCTTAAAGTGAAATCAATGGGCACATCTACACGTGCCCATTAATGCACAACAATAAGCTCCAGAGTTTATTGCTGCCCGGTGTGTGTCTGCACATATGCCTGGACCACAACACACTGAGCCAGGTTGCAGCAGCCCAGGCTGGCAGGGGAGCCAGGGGGTCAGCCCGCCAGCCCATGGCTGCTCCAACCAGGCTCAACATGCTGCAGAGGGGCAGCCTGGGGCACACGGGTGCTTCAACACAGGGCTAGTTGGCAGGCAGTCCCCACGCTGAAGCATCCTTGTGCCCTAGCCAGCTGGGTTGGTGTCTACACATGCATTGCTAAGCACAAAAAAACTCTACAGCAGGGTAGTACTTGTATTTAAAAACACTAACCAGCTGTAGAGCCTCTTAGTTTTGTGTGCCCTAATATAAATGTGTAACGGTGAGACATTTACTGCACAGTTAATTAGGCGACTCAGCAGTAAACATCTTATGTAGATATGCCCAGTAGGAGCTTCAGCACTTCTTTTCCAAGCCCTTTCTTTCCCACTGCTACCATAATTGGTGACAATGCGTCCTCGTCCTCACTCAGCCACAACAGTGTGTAATGCAAGGCTACTTACAGACAAAAATATAACTGCTCCTGAAGCCTTGCATTGTGCAATGCGCTCCCTTACTGCAGAGATGCTTATGCAAATCGGGAGTTAAATGCATTAGTATTGACTACAGGATCTGCACATTTTTATGAACCCAAAATGAGCCTATTTGGCTGAGAGCAATACCAACAACAGCAATAAAGTATGAGAGAGAGAGGCAAAAGGAAGATGAAGTAAAACAGGAACGAACCTACTCTGCCGTTCATCACTAAGTCAAACTTCCTTCCCCAGCTGCAAGAAACTAAGCAAAGAAATTTGCCGGTAGGCAGCAATTCACGTAGGATGCATGCCTGAATACTACTGGGAGTCCCTCAGAAAAGTAAACTGTCAGCATGGATTTCATATTCTTTGCAGCCAGTAATGAAATGGAAACATCAGGGATTTCCAGTTGCTAATTTGATGAAAACATCAGGACTGGCATGTGACTCTCTAGAGCTTGCCTGTCTTCTTTTTCTTTGTACATTCTGGAACTGATGATGCTAACAACCTTCTTGTATCTAGGAGGGAAGATAATGGTTTATCAGCAAAGTCTTTTCCATATTCAAAGCCATTACACATCTGCAGAGTGCCACCAGAATTAGTGTACGTGCTTAAAGTGAATCACATGCTTAAACACAGTGGTGTAACTAGGACATTTTGCACTCTGGGAGCAGCGATGGCTGAGCCTGCAGCAGCTCCCAGGCTGGCAGAGGCTGCCATTCTTGTGCTCCCAGTGGGCATGCAGGGCTGGTGCCCTGCACGTCCACCCCCAATTATGCCATTGCTTTAGTGTTGCACTGGATCAGGCCCAGGGAGTCAAACATTTTGGAGGGTCCTACTATACCATATCATCTGTTGTTGTCCCAGCAAGTGGCTTTATTGGTGGTGAAATGACACTTTTTTACCTGGACAAAATAATTGTGCGGCCCACTTATTTGCCAAGCATAATTCCCCCTCAATTTTTGTCAGGGTAGAATAGTTTGTATGCACCCGTTTCAAATCTTTTTTATCATAGCTCTTGGTATTTGGACACAGAATATCTGGGCCAGATCCCTATCCTGATGCCAGCCTATATCAGGAGTAGGTGAGGATCAGATTTGCAAAACATCCCATTTACCACTCTACAACTGGTATTATAGAAGGAAAAAGTTACCGTATGTTGTAAGTTCAAGGGAGAAACACTTCCCCATGGCAGCAGTACAGGAAGTGGCACTCCCCCTTCCTGGCCCTCCAAGCTAAGCTATGGGCAGAGTAAGAAGTGAAAAGCAGTGCAACTTTAGGAAGAGCAAATTTTCTTTTACACAATATATAGACTTCATGTTCACTGGTGCTCAAATATTAATGTGATGTGAATGGAATAAGAACCGGAAAAGAGTGTAATTTGAGTGCAGCAGAAGGATGTGATAATGGATGTTGTTATCTTTGGGAGGGGGGGATTGGGAGACGTAGAGCAAATTCATTTCCCGACAGGCATATGAGAGTATCAGAGTGCATTGGTCGTGCGAGTGCATATCCAAGCGTACCTGGCAGCATGGTAGAACTTGACCTCTCTTTTTAAACTCTTTGTCCTGAAGGGCAAAGTCTTTTTTGATGATGCTGTGTCAGCTCCAACAGTCATTTCTCAATCTTGCATCCTCTTGCAAGAAGACGGTCAATGAGACCCAGAGATACCTTGTGATAAGGTCGATATGGCTACTGCAATGGAAAAATGAATGCGGCACTTGGACTGATGGCACATTACCAACTGATACAGATACTATTAGGGTACTAGAGAGGAGGTATGTCCAAGTAAACTGGCAACAGGACAGGTAGCAGGGAAAATCTGAGCTGGATTCCTAGATATGTCACTGATCTGCTGTTGCACCACTGTTGAGTAACCTCTGCTCCCACTAAAGTCAGGGCTCTGAGCCTTTTGCAAGACTGAAGTCTTAAATTCTCTGCCCCATACATACTCATGATATATCGGTACTCAGGGATGAACCTGAATTTTAGCCATCAGTATCTGATAAGTACCTATAAGCATTTCAGGCATGAGCCAACCACAGGTTTCTTCTGTCACTTCTCAACACAACATTCAGCTTCTATTTTTTCTTTAAAAAAAAATAAAATTAAAATAAAAAAAACCCAGGTCTAGTACTGCTCTGTATCATCACTAACGACTTGAACAGAATTCAGTGTTCACTTAGTCAACTTGCAGGTGACACCAAGCTGGGCGAGGTAGCAGACACGTAGGATTAGGAGTCATTTCAGAAATACCAAAATTTTCATTTTGACTAGCAATTATTCTATTGCCTTAGTGTTTCACTGGATCTGTATTTGTTTTAAAATTTAAGTGGACAAATGTTATAAAAACTTTTAAGGATCCAAAAGCGAAACAAAACATTTCGTTTCACGTGGTCAGACCGGTTTGACCTCATTATAATAGTACTTCATGTCTCTTAAGGGTGTTATCAAATACTCTTCAATCTTTCCTTCTCCTAACTACATAATCTCACTTCTTCCACCCTGGTAGTCATATTTGCTAGATCTCTAATAACTCCCATTGCTCTCTGTTGCCTTCTTTCCAGTTCATCCATGTCTATCTTGAAGTGACACCCAAAACTGGACACAGCACCCCAGGTGGTGCCTCACCAATGATGCATAGAGTAGAAAAATTACTTCCTATGTGACTCCTATTAATTACTTCCTATGTGACTCCTATGTGACCCTCCAATTAATACATTTTATAGACCTTTTTTATTTCTTTTACAATGGCATACTGTTGACACATCTTCAGCTTGTGGCCCAGTATGACCCCCCAGATCTTTCTGCCATACTACAGGCTAACGAGTGGTTCCCCAGTTTGTATTTCTGAATGTGACTGCTCCATCTTAAATGAACAACGTTGTCCTTCTTTATTGAATTTTACCTATTAATTTCAGGCCATTTCTTCAGTTTAGCAAAGTCATTTTAAATCCTACCTCACCCAGCCTGGTGTCATCTGCCCAGTCCAGCCCACAGACTGGCCCGGCATCACTCATCTGGCCCATGGGGCAAAAAGGTTGAGCACCATTGCTTCAGATGCTGATCAGAGTGACACAGTCACATACAGTCTCACTCGCACTGACTGACTCTTTTCAACTAGGAAGAACTTCACCAGAAATGGAGTTTGAGGGGCTAAATGTCATCTGGTCAAACCAAATTAAGCAAAAAATTTCCAGTTGAAAGAAAATGGACAGCAGGGAGGAATTAAAAAAAAAAATCAAATTATTTCAATATTTTTTAAATAAAATGTGTCAGTCTGTGGGCCAAATTGGGCCCCACATGCCAGGATTAGGACCCTGATTGACTCCATGCTGCCTTGTATGGTCTGGATTAGCTCCCTACTGCCCCGACTCTGCCTGTGCACCACTCTGTACACCCAGATTCACCCTGCACACCCAATCCAGTGTGCAGGGCTATGTCGTCTAAGCCATGGGGCTCCCAGTGGTCCAGAAATTTGGCAATTGGAGGCAACACTCCTCTGCTGCTGTGGGCTAGATGACATAGCTCTACGGGGCAGCTCTGACCTGTGGGCTCAGGGTTGAGCAACTATAGTCTAAATGTTTAGACAGACTCACATAAAACCTATCAAGATTAGCACCAGAAAGCAATCCCTTAACCATCATTTGTAGTGTGGCAACAGCTAAACACTTTACTTGTGGATCAAGAGCCAATTGTGTTAGGCTTAAAATCCACACGAGTCTCCAAGCTCATTGAGCTAACCTAGTTAAGGCACAGTCATTTCTAGAAGCAATAGCACACACAAGAGTGATATGGCTGACATCCCATTCAACTGCCTTTGACTCCCGAGCTCAAGTGATGGGTACCCACAAGCCTTCAACACGAGTCCAAAGTGAGGCCTGTACTCACATCTCTGGATCCACCATGCCGCCATGCATGTTGCACTGGGTACAGTACAAGCACAGAAAACAGTGTCCCTTTCCCAAGCAGCTCAAGGAGTATACGCAAAGGCAATAGCCCCATAAAAGCCGACTGGTTCCTTCTATTCCTTTCCATGGTGAAACTGGGAGCTATAAATGCATTTTCCACAAAAAATAAAAGACATCCAGACTGCTGTTTGCTACACATCTGCTGCAACTGCATTGTTCCCTGGACATTTTGCACACTGCCTTTGCCAAAAAAACCCTGCTTCCATTAGTGCCTAAAATGCAGCATGTTTTCTCTTTGTCTCTGAAGGGATGTCTTTGCTCCTTAGCTCTCTTACAGGTTTATTTGGTAGAAGTCACTCTAGTGATTTTGGACTTAACCTTTTCGGTATATCTCAGCGGACAGGCTGGAAGGTTCAACTCCTAGATCTGTGGTTTGAGAGGACGGGAGATTGAGTCCCTCCATCCCTTGTAGCTAGATTAGGATGTCTGAATTCCTGATCAGTCCTGAATCCTGACATGCTGTACCAGTGCTGAGACACTGGTGCTTGGGAGTCAGGTAATGTTTGATGTTCCACGCTCTTCACCGTTCAGAGATTCAGCTCCAGGGCAAGATTATGCCACTTAGGCCCATCTCCCAGACAAGGGTTGAAAAGAAAGGTAGGGAGAAAGCATGCCTCTTGGTGCTCCTTTTGCAGACCCTAAGAAATAAGTCCACTGAATGTCCCTACCGGCAATGCAGCGACCAAGAGCTGCCTATTACATATAAGCAGAATAACGCACAGAATTTGGAAAACAGCACATTCATTTCCATTCTTCATCCGGTCACAATGGCCTTCTGCTTTCAGTTCTTTCAAGCTGTTCTACAAGGCGGAGCAATAATCCTTCGTGTAGCTCTGCTGACTTTGATGGATCTACGCTGACATGTCCGCTGAAGCGCTGAACAGTTGTTTCACACATCTCCAAGTGATGGGCTTCCACTTGACCTTCTGGAGAGAAAATCTGCCCCAAATGGACAGTACAGACCAACTCTGGGTCCTCCGCTTGGAAGGCACAGCAGGAAGTAACCAGCACCCACTCTCTGAAACTCAGACCCCTGTAATGTGGGTGGCCTAAAACCTTCAATACTCAAAATCACTCTTCACATGATAAAACCTGTGCCTAAAGTCCCAGGAGAACACGAGAACAATGAAAATTGTCACACATCCTAGTTTGGCTTCAACTGAATACTGCCCTGCAAACTGGATTTTCGTTTTTAACATCAGCCAGTCTTACTTTTCGAGATGATCAGGCGATCATGGCTCGAAGTCAAGAGGAATATCAAAGCACAGGGAAAAATGCCGAAAAAACTGCAGGGCAAGTGTGTAAAACCAGGCACACTTCTCCTGCGGGGCTTTGTGGACCTGGAAATGCTGGTTTGCGCAAAGTTTGGGGAGGGCTGACTATTTTTCACAGTGAAGAATGAGATAATGTCAGAAGTGGTGGGATTGACACTAGCAGCAGTGCCACATGAATGCAAAGTCATCCTGAATCCTGTTCTCTGCCACTGACTGGTTTTACATCTGTAAGACTGAGATATCGTGTAGATGGGCGCTGAGGAAACCCTTGCAACAGTGACTGCAATGATTAAGAACTATTTCAATCAATAGTCATTGACTTACTCTTAATTTGTTTGGCTGGTTACTAATCAATCATTTAAATCAATTACTTTACTTAACAGCTATTGACTGATTATTCAGTGGCAATTAATAATTACCGTAGCCACCAGCCTTGCAAGTCCCAAAGGATTTCTCAATGTGACCTTGAGTTACTATCAATGTCGCTGAGAGGCAGCTTGTTTCAGAAGGAACATGGCAGTTGTTTTAAAGGCAACACGGGGCACATCTACACATGTGCCACACTGCGCAGTTTTACTGAGCGGTCATTTAGTATTTGCTTAAGTGAATACTAAATGACGGTGCAGTAACACCAGTCATTGTGCGTGGGTTTTTCCCATATTACTGCGCAGTAGCGTCGGCGTCATGGTTCGTTCCTGCTGACGCTACGTCACCATAGCTCACTGCTACAGCAACACAGCATCTCGTGTGGACAGACCCGCCAAGCAAACAGGAGGAGAAGATCACTGTCATCTCTATTTAAAACTATACATAGGCAAAGTTATAATCTATCACCAGTACTGACACCAGCCTGGTTTTGAACAATACTTGTAGGTGCCATTGCTGATTACTCTGTTTGCTAAAAGGGAGGGTGAAAAGAGTCATCCATTATTTGCACTCCCAGGCTAGGTACCACCATTCAAAAAACTCAATGTGGTATCGACCTAAGTTACGTGGTTTTCTGTAAGTGGCATAGTTTAGATCGGCAGCGAACAGGACACACATTCGCCTTTTGGTGGGTGAGTAAATCTCAGATTGGGTTTCACCATTTTTAAACCAGTCTATGTGCCAAACTGCTGCTCTGTTATGGGTATAGACTGCTTTCTGATCTCTTATACCAGTAAAAGTGTAATGTCTAACTTGGCCATATAGCCAGACTCAACAATCCTAAAGAGAGGCTAATAGGCCAGCTAGGGTTAGTGAAGCATGATAATTATCCCTATTTGATTAACAGCCTGCTGTTAATAGTGCTGCTGGGAAGAACAGATTGTCCTGAGGTATACTGTCTCTACAGCATGTACAACATAGGAGCACCAGAACGAAGGGACCACCATGAATCGAGTGCGGTCCCTGCCAACTACAGGCAGCTACGTAATAAGTGCTAAATTCCTATAGGGTCCATTGGTGCATCCCCGCAGGTTCATCGTGCAAACCACAGCCACAGTGCAGACCCTCCCACCACACAGCAAATGTGGTAGTACAAAAATACACAGCCCTTAATAAACTACAATATGCTATAGAAAGAGAGTAGGAAAGATCAGGCTTGCTGGGGTTTTTTTTCCTTCAGTGGAGCCTGCCTGCATGGGCTGCCACCAGGTCCCACCGTTCCTGAACTGCATGGGGCCTGCCAAGCCCCAAGCACATCAGCTTCCAGCACCCCATGCACTGTTGCACCTCAGAGGTGTTTTATCTTGCTAAGTACCAAAGTCATTTAAAGTGGAATACACCGGCGAGCATGCAAACAGCAACGCCATTAAAGCAGTGCAAAAGGGCATTTAAGCTGCTTTAAAGGCCAATTTTGTGGCGTGTACAAAGGCCCCAGGGCATTACCAATGCCTTCAGCCCAGATGAATAATGCCCCCCATTACATGAAAACCCCCAATGGGCCCTGCAAATCTGACAAGGACAACCGTTCCTTCCCACCCCCACATCTGCTAATTGGCTTAATCCTGGACATGGAAGCAATTCATCACCAGCCGGGCACTTGAGCACTCTCTCCGTGCCATGAGCACAGTGAGTCTCAAGCAGGGTACCAAGGCAGTCTGGAGTACCATGAGATCCTTGTAAGGGTGCCATGGGGTGCTCCACAATATTAACACTGTTAGGTGCACAAACATGGTTTACAGGATAACCTCCGTGTTTTCAAACAGGAATCCTCAATGCCAAAACCATTCTGCCCTACTGTGCGCTTTCGCAGTTCCTTGCAACAGAAGAACTGCTCTGAAGTCAAGAAACGAGTGACACCTAAGAGCTGGCATTTGCTGAAGGATGCCTTGAGTCCACAAGGGGCACCTTGAATATGCAAGGTTGAGAACTACCAAAATCTACCAGAATCAGCATATTTCAACTGAGGCCAAGATCCAATCTTGCAGCCAAAGACAGGGGGGCAAACCCACTTGCAAAACCAGACAATGTACTTGGGGTGGGGGGACAAGTTTTGATCCCTGGAGGATAAATAGGATTAATAGAACGTGGTGCTGGGCTCTTCCTACTTTCATTTACTCTGTTATTAATGTTCAAAGCACCACAAATGCACTGAAACGGGAACCTTGCCAGTGCCACTGAGAACAGAATCTGGTCCGCTCTGCCTATATCCGTGCATTTTCCATCCCAATTCCCTGCCCCTTTTCTCTTTACTATTTCTCCACGAATAAAAGGACCTGCTAAATTGCGGCGAGCCCCAAAACAGCAGCCTCCGAGGAGAACAATTTGTATGTGTTTGCGTGCAACAAAAATTGCCAGATTGAGCTATCGTGCGGTGGCTTCATTAACTGCTCCCTTTCATGAAATGCTTCATTCCCTCTCATCTCCATAAAGCAGCCTAAAGTAGAATTTATTTGTTGTGGAAATACTCATTTTTGAAGAGTTCAACAACAACAAAAAAAGGGACCCACATTCATGCCATGCCCCTTGTACCCATTCAGTACATTGTGAGTTCATGGAGGAGAAAGGCTGCATCTTTCTATGTAGAGCCCTGGTTAGAAATACCGTATTTTCTCACGTACAATACTCCCCAGAATAAGTTACGCACCTTGCTTTTGAGAGGCAGAATGAAGAAAAGAAAAGTTTTCCTTATGCTTAGTAACTGAGTAGCCACAGGTAAGGAGCCGAGCCCGTTTTACTCCCTGCAGGTCACATACCCATGTTACTTTCATTTTTACCTAGTCATGGCAGAAACTGCTCTTACCATATTTCTTGCATATAACGTTCTCTGTAATTTCCAGCAGCTAATTTCAGGGGAAAGCATGTGGTATATATGCAAGAAAATAAGGTATTGCTGTAAATAAAATACTGAAAATCCAGTAGGCCTCTAAATTCTTTGATACCCAGCAGCCCTGGAGCAAATGAATGACAAAAAGTCTGGTGCTGCCACCTGAATCCTACCTGTTTGTACCTATGGCTTTAATTCAGACTTCTGCAGTTCTAGAGAGTCAGGTCACACAGGGATTAGTGTGCAAGGCTGAACTCAGGAGACTAAGCTCCCATTTCAGGTTCTGCACTACAGGTCTGCTGGGTGACCTTGAGAAGGTCACTTCACTTCCTCTGTACTCAGTGTTCCCTTCTGTATAATGGGCAAAAAGATATTAGTTTTCTTTGTACAGCACCATGAGAATGACTGATAAAAATGTTACATGATTATGATTATTGGAACTGATTAGGAACTAGAAGTTGTTCCACAAGATTATAATAGGTCATTCTTCATTAGGCCGCTTGATATGAATGCATTTATCATTTTTTCATTCTTATTTGGAATGAAAAGTTGAAATTTTGAATTTTCCCTTAAAGCAAACTTTCCAAAAAACGTGTTAGGCAAAAGGTAGGGCAAGATGGCACCTGAGAGATGAACTGGTTCAGAGAGGCTGAACCAGGTAATAACCCATTATGCTATAAGAAATTGTTTGGGTAGAACGAAAATCATTCAAACCATTACTGTCATGTCCTTTCATTTTCTTGAGACTTCCCTACTGTATTAAAATGTTTACTAAAGCATGTGTTCTTTACATAGCATTATTTATTCGAATCCTAATAGTTCAAGATAATATAAAAACATAATGAAACAAAAACTAATGTCACGATGGCAATGAAACATTTCAACACTGAGCCCGTCAAACACTTAGATGTCACTGAAGTGGTATTTTTCATCACAAAACTGTTCCACAGAAAATATTGTGACTAGCTCTAATAATTATTTTTATTTCAGCATAGTTCCTCAGGTCTTTTTTTTTTTTTTTTTTTGTGCTTTCTAATGTTTTCCAAGGAAAATTTTAATGAACATAAATCTTTCCTGGCTGATTATGAGAACTAGAGACACAAGTCATAACTTTAAGTCATTCTCGTTTTTAGACAATTTAAAAAATGACTAATAACGAGTGATTGACTTCTGTTGTAGAGAGCAACAAGATTTATTAACTCAAAAGGTAAATATTGGCTGCTTTTTCCTTAGACAATATTAATCTTCACGGGTATTTTTGTCTGCCAAAAGACATTGTTACATAGGCGTAATTACATGCTTTCCAAAGAGCCCCATTAGAAATCTCAATTTTTAGATGCATTTTTAATAAGCTGGTAACCGTGTCATTTATTAAACTATCTGTTCTGGCCATGAATTTCAGAATAGGGACAGTATTTGCAGCTTCCATTAAATCCCCAAGAAAATTCACTTTACACTGACAGTGGTCACACACTACAGTGGCAGGTAGAAAAATAAAGCCCAACAATAATTACCAAACAAGCTAGATTTCCCGAGAGAGACCATTATACTGGAAATGAAGTGAAGACAACGGTTGTCCAAGAGCCAAATTCTGATTGTCCAGCTGAGTCTTTCTGACTTGCCATATGGATGTGCCAGCTCCTATCAACGGATAGATGGACCTCATCATTGAAACAGGAAAAAAAATATCACTCTACTTATTATCTTAAATGGTCATGCATAAGTAGCACAAGGGGATGGATAAAACAAGCAACTAGTGAGGGGTAAGATTTCTTTAGCACCACATAAAAGCTTATTGAAAGTTAGAGGTTCCCTATGCAAAGCTCTGGAAACACATGCCAGCTGGATCTGCAGATCATCTGCCCTTGGGCTCCATCAGCATTTGCAAGATGGCCATCAGTTTATTAGCAAGGATGATAAAACCATAGTAATTATAAGCAGCTTTTGTGCAACTCAAAGGAACACATGGCCCTTCCACTACTATGTGAGTTATTACTGACTTTCAAGGAAACAATGGCTTATTTAACACTAGAAAACTAATCATATTGTCAAAAACACCTTGTGGAGACCTCTTGGCAAAAGAGAACTTTTGCTGGTTTAGATTAGATGAGCTCCTCAAGTAAAATCAGCTATATCAATATTTTTTTTGCAGGTATAAATCTATATCAGTAGGGTTATGCTAAGGCTTTCGCTGGTATAGACATGTAAAAATTATTCTCTTAAACTCCTTTGCAAGAGGACTAAGAACTTCTAGTGGAGGCTTGACGAGCGGGATTAAGAAGGTCAGCTCCAGTGCAAGATGGGAAAACCTGGAAAAGGACAGATTACGCTGAGAAGCAGAAGCCATTCACCTAAAGCACAGCAGCATGTGGACAGATCCGTGTACTCCACGCACAGATCCATCCGGGGGGGGGGGGGGGGCGGATCCTGGGGCAACTGCACTCTGCTTTGATTCGTGTTCCACCCAAAGTGGCACCCAACGCCCCAGCCCCTGCCAGGAAACAGCTGTCAGCGCTGTGCAAAACGGCACCGTTTCATTTTGCCTTGAGTTTCGAGGGCTCCACAGAACAGTTTTGTTTCAAATTTCATTTCGATTAGAAACAGCTGTTCCGTTTTGCTTCCTCGAAACAGTGATGCTGTTTCAACCCTGTGTCGACGTTTCACCCATTAGCTATAACAGGGAAGCTCAAAACAGGCTCTCTCATGTGGCAGGCAGATTGGGGCTGTGGGCCCCCCCATCTGCCTGTCAGATGAGAGAGGGAAGCTGGTACTGCCACCTGGGACTGGGGGAGGGAACTGAGCCTGATTGTTCAGCTCCCCTCCCCAGTGCTAGATCGGGCTGGGGATGGGAATTCAGCCCAGCTGGGCTGAGTTCGTTTCCCCAGCCCCGATGGTCAGCTGGGGTTGGGAACTCAGCCCAACTAGGCTGACTTCCCAACCCAATCTAGTGCAGGGGGTTGGGGACTCAGACCAGCTGGGCTGACTTCCCATCCCCAGCCCAATGGTAGCGCTGGGGAGGGTAACTGAGTGATCAGGCTCAGTTCCTTTCCCCAGCCTGATTACAGCGCTTGGGAGGGGAGCTGAGCCCGGGCTCAGTTCCCTTCCCTTGAGTTGTGATCGGCTTCCCACAGCCTGGCGGCGGGAGACAAGGAGAGCCAAGGCTTTTCCCCTGTCTCCCACCACCTTGCTGCTGGTTTTGAAACTCGAAACATTTTGAAATTTTCGAATCATTTTGACTAGCCTCGTTTTGTTTCAAGGATGTTTCAAAGCCCTTCGTTTCGATTCGATTTCGCTGTTTCAAGCTCAAAATGAGTCAAAACAGCATCGAATCAGAACAGCTGGAGACATTTCGCACAGCCCTAACAGCTATCTCCTGGCCCCTGGACTAGCGCCCAGGGGGAGCTTATTGCTGAGGGGCCTGTTGCAGTCTGCTCCCGTGTCCTTGCATGTATAGATACATGCCCAGAAGAGTGCCCACAGCAGCAGCATTTCTAGCCAGGCAGTGCTGATAGAGTCAACTGACTTCATGGCTCACTGTAATCAACCCGATCCCTTCCCTCCACAGACGTTAACGGCCCTCTTTTCTTTTTACTGGTATTGATGCTCCACCAATCAAGCTATCCTTTGTTCTGCAATTCTGCTGCCTGTTAGCTGCTCCTGGCAATGAAGTTTCTATTTCTCAGCCCTGCAGATTGTTTTTAACACCTTCCAAGGAAGTTATATTTGTTTTTGCTTCAATCCTAAACTGAATAATACAGCCTGCAGACCCTGGCACATTAGTAAAGCTTCTAGTGTATTTTTAAGTGGAGAAAAATGTATGGTTTTATGTGCGATGACGTGCCTCACCAACTGCACCCCTTTTTCCAAATTCTAGATGACACCATGCATCATACTTAGAAGAAGCGCCTGAAGGACTGTCGCTGAATCCAACCACAACATTTCATTACAGGACAAAATGAGCATTAGGGCAGGTAAAGTTTATTCCCTCACAAGGAGAAATTCATCACATTGAATCAAATGTCATTGTCATACACACACTACGTTAAAAAAATACCTGTTGTGGAACTACACAGAACCTGGCTTTGGTTCACTATTTCAAGGATTTAGGTAGCACACGGGCCTTTTACTGGGCATCTGTGTGTGAGTGAATGTCACCCTGAAACTTCTGTTCAGATAGCATATACATGAAAAAGATCCATGCAAACCCAGCAGCTGATTGGCCTAGCATAGTTAAGCACACAAAGGAATGATGTGGCTAGTATCACATCCAACTGTCTTTGACTCCTCAGTTGATATGACCAAGTAGCTATTTACAGCTAGGTTGACTGAGGGCAGCTTTTACTGCAAGCACAGATCAAAGCTCAAACTCATGCCTCTGGATCCAGAACAAGACATTTTAACCCCCCGACCACCACACCCCAGTTGGAGGACAGAACAGTGCTTTATTTTTTCATACTATACAGGGATCCATGCCAGACTATCTGGGAACAAGAGCGAATGTGAAATTCCTCGAGCCTGGGACACAATGATCCATTTATTTTTGGACCTATCATTGACACAGGCTGACAATTTATTGAGATGCCAGACAGAGTCAATCTCCTGGCATTTTATGACAATCAATCATATTTTGCTGCAATTCTTCCTGAACTTTAATTTGCCTTTTGCAGTAACAACATAGCTCAGTTATTTCACCAAATGGCCAATCCTGTAAATAGCTCCCATCATAAACATTTATTTTGGCTCATGTCATTCTGTATTGCCAAACTCAGCAGCAAATTGTCCTAACCCTGGATTTAATTTATGGACCCTAATCGTGGCCATGAGATAATGAGGACCCCGTTTCCATTGAACAGTGGAGATTTACTCTAACGACTAAAACAAATAGAATTGCTTTATTGTAGACTCTAAGTAATCTCTTGGATTGAGGATTATTTTGGCACATCAACCATCATAGGAGGACACTAGACAGATAGATAAGAAAAACATGAGAGTAATAAGCATCACATAATAATAGCCTCTTTCTTGCCTTTAAGCATACAGTTTCTTTTCAGCTCCATTAGTAATGATTCACTCCTTTTCAAACAAAAAGTGACTGCAGAGCTTGGAAAAATTCTGAAGACAAGTCTTTGGTTTACCCAGAGAATCAGTACAGCAATAAGGGTTTCCTTACAGTGACCTACTGTTGTCTTACTTGTGACCCAAGGGATCGAACTCCAGCATGAACTGAGAGTTCAGGGCAGGATTTTCAAAGCCGTTAGCACAGGTCTAACTCTGAGGTTCCAGATAAAATTCACAGAGGATGTACAATTAGGCTCATGTGTTTAGTTTTACCAGGTACATTCACTGCTGGGGCTGGGAACAATGGTTATGTCAGATGTGTGGCATGGAGCTGTCCAAAGCAGGGTTGAGATGGATTTTGGAGGTCAACCTGAAGGACAAGGTGAGAAATATCAGGATGCACTCAGTCACTGAAAAGGTGAGAGAAAGTAAATTGAGAGATTTTGGCCATGGGATGAGGCAGTACAGAGAGAGACCGTTGTGAAGATGATCTACAAGATGACCCCACAGGCAGTAGGTACAGAGGATGACCAAGACTAAGGTTGAAGGACAACATCAGGATTAGGATATGAGAGATCTGAACATCACAAGAAAAGAGCCATGAACAGAATGGCTGACCCTTCCCAGAGATGGTGCACCAGCAATGGCAGCAACAAAAAAAGACAAAAATGAAGATGAAGACAAAGACAATGACGCTGCAAGGAGTCTGTGCCCCTTTGGGATTAGCCTTGATGAGGAGGAGGGTGACCTGTCTTGACTTTGGACTGTAGGTATCCTAGACGTGGAAAGGCCAGTAATCCATCTTCATAGCCTTTACACCTCATACGTTTCTGCATAGAGAATGTAGCTCTATTGTCATGAAGTGTGTGATTTTGTTTCAATTACAAGAACAACAATAAAACTAATAAAATGGCTATAAATCCATTTGGCTTTATCTGTGGGCATGGTCACAGAGTTTGTCTTCCTCAACTACATTTGTATCAGATGCCAATGTACTTTGTCATTTAAATACTTATGGCTTCTAGTTACACAAGGCTACCTTATCTAAAAAGGTTGATCCAGACATTTTGTCTCCTGCACAAACGAAAGCATCTGATTACAGGACGGGTGCATAAATTTGCTTCTCTTTCTAACTTGACCCCAAATCCTCATTTATGGATACTCCCATGGAAGTGTTACCTTCAGTTATACACAACAATTTTCAAAGGTGTTGTCTAATTTTATTTCCCAGACTTCAGACCTACCGGACCCAATTTGCAGACGGGATGTGTGCCAATGGTGCGTAATGATGTTCACTGGAGTTGTGAGTGCTCAATATCTCTGAAAATCAAGTTTTAAGTGGCTTTGGGCCACCTAAATAATAGCTAGCCCATTTTTTTCCATGCAGGATGATGGACTAGATATTATTTTAAGGTGCCTTCCAGCCCAACCTTCCTGTAGTTCTATAAATTCGGTACTAACCACCAAGCTACAGGTCAGGCATTATCGGCGTGCTTCCCTAGCACTCTCTTTGAGGCTGGCACCCAGGGAGCCAAGAAAGATATGGGGGGCCCATGACGTGATGGTTTGAGTGCTATGCTGGGAAGGCAGGAGACAGCAGAAGATACTCCTCTGGGTGAGGAGGACCTTGAGCCTGGATGTCCACATTCCCAGGTAAGTGCCAAAACCACTCATCTACTGGGGTCAAAACATGACAGGGCCCTTGTCTACCCATCACCATTTTGTTTCTGGGACTTGTGCCCAGGTACATGTGCACATAGTGGTCTACAAGGGTAGTGTTACATGTCTGAGAAACACAATTGCTACCTGTACATAAGTGTACTAAAATGCCTGTTAGATAACCAAAAAGAAACAGAAGTCCACCCTAAGTGTGCAACTTTCTATCATGGCCATGAACCATAGATGCCAGTGCAGTGATCATTGCTCCTTTCCCTGGGAATTACTGCTTATGAGACAGGGGAAAAAAAACAATTAACAAGAAAAATTCCCAGATGGCTGTTCTGCCTGGGTTCAGATGATAAATGTGACAACAGTCAGTAATTGCAGGACCCATTCAGAGTAAAATATTTCTAATTAACTTAAAATCTACCATACCATTTATTTTGGGCCTCTTTCAGATGAAATGAAACGTGAATAATGTTGACATAATGAAACTCTACAATGCCTTTTGTTTAGTAACAGGTACTCAAGCTGCTGATTGGCAATCCTGAGGGAAGAGAAACTTCATTCCTTGCAAATATTTACTAGTGCTTGTTCACCTGGATATCATGTTATAGCATGTGCATGTAGCTTGGGTGATCTGGTGAAAGACAGACTTGAGGGAGTCAGATATGGGATTTAAACATAGAATTGTTTTTCAATATGAAGTTTGCCAATGAGCAATGAAAGGATAAGTAGATGATGCAGCATATTTGGATGGCATTAACATTTGTCCAATGCATTCAATGAAATCCTGCACGGCATTTATTCACAATGTTTCCCTGTGAAGTTATTGCTATTCTTTATCCAGTCACTAAATGACACTGGATAAAGGACGGGAAAAAATCCATTAAAAAAAAAAAAAGACCAAAACCCAAGAGTCCTCACCCCTTGGAGAATGTCATCCTCACTGGGCTACAGTCAGACCCCCTCTTGTTTGTTGTTTGCCTGGTCCTGTGACTTGCATTTTTTTTTCTGCCCACTGGCTCTGCTTCTTCAGAAGGGGTGGAAGGTGCTACCTACCCCTGGTGATTGTCACTGCTTTGAAAAGTGGAAGATAATGGATGTGACTCCCTTTAAACTGAGAATAGCTTGGAACACATCTGAGCTTAGAATACATCTACAACTCACTGGGCAAGTACCCGAACCACTAGGTTATCACGTAAAGAGTGGCTCCTAAATTCCCTACCACTAAGCATATAGGTATCAACACTAAGGCTGGGGACAGACATTACATATAAATTGATTGAAGTGATCAGAAACTGGTTTAGACCTGTAACAGAACAGATGTTCAGTGCAAATGAGCCAGTTTGAAAATGGCTGAAAGCAGTTTGAAGTAAACCTGGTTGAATGTAGTATCAGACATAACTGATTTGGGTCAAACTGGTTTATGCAATGTCTGTGCCAGACCCCTGGCTGGCTTAAGTTAAACCAGACTCCCCCAGCATCCTGGCATGCTCTCTGAGATGGGCGGGGGTCTCTGCTCCACAGAAGGGCTCGTCCCTCCCCTCTGCTCCCTGGCTGCAGCTTGGCAGAGACTGCAGGCATCTGCCTACTCCCCACCTCTTCTCCCCTCCCTGTCACCTCTGCCTTACACTGACACCTCCCAGCATTAGCTAGCAGACCACATGCTGGCTATGCTGCGTGCTGTGGCAGACAGGACAAAGGCAGAATCAACAGGTAGCTGGTAATGTCCCTCTGTTGTTTTCTTAATGGGATGATAAACACGGTTATCAATTCCCCGCTGGGCTGGTTGGGAGCAGGAGTGGAGAATCCCTCCCTAATCAGAGCATCCTGCTGTGGCCCAGTCATGCCCTCCTCAGCTCAGCACTGTCAAAGGGAAGGGAGGGCTGCTCTAGCATCCCCCGGCTTCTTGCCTGAGCCACTGCAGGCATGTGCCTGCATGTCTGGGATTTCTGTGCAGTTACAAACTGATTTAGCCTAGCTAGGTTAGACTAACCTGCAATCAATTCAGGCCCAGGCTTTTTGAATGTCTGTCCCTAGCCTAAGAGGAGGATGGAGGTACCCAGTATGCATCCCTGAATCGGAAAGGATTCCAGAAAGAAGCGGGAATTCAGATACATTCTTGGGGTCAGTGTTCCTTGTTGGCTGCCTCTAGGCACCCAAGATTACCTTCCGGGGTCTTTTAACTGTCCTCATTCACTCCAGAGGGACCCTAGGTGTCTAACCTAGTCCTTCTGGATCATCATTCTGAGGTAAGTGCTTATTATAAGGGCAGCCTAAAAAATAAGTGCCCAAGGGCATGATCCTAAATGACCTTGCAGTGCCAGCTCTGGAGGGTCACACTTCCAATGCTCCCTGATTTTTGGAATGTGCTTCTCCAAATATGTCTGGCAGAGCATTAAGTTCATTAACTTTCTGGCCATTCCACCACGGGCCTTATGGAGAATGAGGAAAATAGCTGTATTATTTTTTAAAATATCAGGTACATCTCAGTTTACCTGACTGATGCTAGCTGGTCTCAATGGAGGCTGTTAGAGGGATGGCGAACAGAAAACCCAGTAGGATCGAGGATTAGACAACTTCAAGATAGCAATGATAATGGCAAGGCCTGTCATCAGGATGATGCTACTGCACTGACTGTATTTCAAGATGATGGGTTTTCCCCCATTCAACATGGGGGAAACGAAGTCTCATCTTAAAATCAAATATTACATAAACGTGCAGTACCCGCAGGCAGCCCTGGGTCCTAAGCTATTCCCTGGCTTCATGCTGGTTGTCTTGCTGCTCTCTGGCTCTGCACTGGGTCCTCTGCTGCTCCCTGGCTCCCTGCTGAAGGCAGTAGGGGGTAAATTGCAGTGGGGGCAGGAACAGGGAGAGCAAGTGGCATGAGGGCAAGGGGTAAAGGTCATAAACCTCGTTTTAGAAAATGTGAACGATGGAGTTCCACTCTTTGAAAGAGATGCAGGAAGCCAGGCACTGAGTAGCAATAAAAGGGTTTAACCCATACGTTCCCCGCTTACCTTGGGGTTTCTGTTTTTATGGGACACCATAGTGATTCATTCAGTGTTTCCCAGGTGGTCTGGGTGGGGGCTTGAGCCATGGTAAAATATATTCAGTACCCCCAATTTGAACCCGGCCCTTGTTGCTGTGGACCAGTGCCTGACAGAAGGGTTACATTTTGGAGGCTCATCCAAGATCCATTCAGTTTGGGCATTTATGTCCATGAACTTGGGGTGTCCCCTGTACAGGAATATTTTTTGGGTTTCCTATTGCATCCCAAGAGAGAGATGGTACTCACTGTTCCTTGCAAGCAGTACATAATAGTGTAAAAATGGTGACTGCAATGTTGGAAACGTGGTGTGAGGAAATCATCTTCACACCAAGTAGTGACAGTCATCTCTCAGGCTTCTTGACAAGCATAGGGGTTGGACTGGGGATTGAAATATGCTTTCTGGACTCTTAGAAGATTTTTGCCACTGATGGCTAATGCAGGAACTGCTCACTACTCTGTTTGTGACATTAGAGCTGGATATTGTAGTAAAAATCATTGAAAAAAAATGCTCAGAGCAATTTTGAATAGGCACCTACTGTTACCAAGCTTACTCAGAAAATGAGATTTGCTCTGAAAAAGTGGAAGCTAACACTTCTAGGGAATAAGCAGCCAAGAGAGAGACATCTGTGAGAAGAGAGAAAAAATCCCACAAATACTCAAGAACAGTAGTGTTGGGAGACAACATGGAGTGAAAGCAGGAAGAGAGCACAATACAGATGTGTCTGCAATGTGTTCCCATTGCAAAAAAAGACCAGACAAATGCTGACATTAAAATACATCACGATAATGCTCCTTCCTTTCTACACCTCTGCTCAGACCACACTTGCATTTAATTCTCGGCACTGCAATAGCAGACTGGGAGAATACCAGAGAAGAGCAACTAGGGTGATAGTTATATGTTTGAGAGGAACGATTAAGAGCTAAATGTGTAGACTGTGGCTAATTGATGACTAAGATGGGAGGTCTGACATTAGTCTGCCAATACTGGGGGGGATGTAAACCAAAGGAGAGTGGGGTTGGTTTGGATGACTCACCGCAAGTAGGAGTCATGGAATGAAAATGCAGAAAGGGGAATTTAAAGTTGAATATCGGAGAAAAACAATGACTGGATGACAACTGTGAGATGAGACATTGTCAGAGAGGGCGGAGCAGTTGAAAAAGTCCTTCATCTGGCATGCTCAAACCCAGATGGGTTAAAGTACTAAATGATATGCAATAAGAACGACCCTGTCCTGCTAGACACCGAGTTTCTCAGGGAAACAATTTCCTTGCATATCTTTATTATTCTGCCTATTTGTGGAACATGGAGAAATGCAATTAGAGGCGCACAAACACCAACTGGAGCAGCACCTGGCACAAGGATGTTAAGTCAAGTGATGCCACTTCTGCTTCACTCCACTCTGTCTAGCGTAAGCTCAGGTCAGACAAGTCGTTCGGATAGACTATGACTTATTTTTATAGCTCTACTGTTGGTAGATGGGAGGCAGCTTCCTCTAGACCCTTCCACCCATCAGAGACATTGAAGGCATGGAGCAAATAGAACAACCTTGACTGTACCATAGTGTCCTCATTCTCTACAACACGCCCTTAACCGGGCCTAACCTTAACCCTCAAAGGAAACCAGCCAAGAGCATCAGGTGGGTATGATGTATGGAAAATCTTTGGTAGTTTCTTACAAGATGACAACACTGCAAGTTGTATGTGGATAGTCATTAGCAGCCTGTGGAAGGCATACAAAAAACCTCATGGAAATAATTCCAGGAGATGTAATCTGAGGGTTTTCCCCACACCCCAACATGGAAAAAAAGACCTCTGGAGTGGCACTGGCTTTCTGCCAGGGTATAGTCTCACCCTCAGAGTGTGTCGACTTCTTACCCACATAGAAGTGAAGCTTGATAGCACCTCTGTTGAACCCACCAAGACATCTACAAGGTGGGACTTTGCTGTTGCAGATCTAATGCACGAGCAAAGACAGTGCCATCCTTCACGTCTCAATTGCTCGCCTAGTTTCTTCCCTTGGTGGAAGTGTGTGACTGTATTGCATTTGATGGGAATTTCTGTTGGGTGATACCTAAGTGGTTCCTGGTGAGAAAGAAGTAGCAGCAGAGATGAGAGCAGGATTCAGGTTTGTCAGGTGAGCCAGCACGGTTCAGCAGATGAACTAACTGCCTGGCTTGTGACTGCTACAGAGGCAAAAACCAGCTGAACAAATTGCACTGCCCTGGCTCTCCAGAGAAGGTACTGTAGGTGACCCCCACACTTTTAGGGGTGCACTGACATGCTCGAAGCTGACAATGTTTTTTGGGTAAATCCAATATCTTCTATTAGACCAATTAACATACCAGTTACCAATTATCTTTTATGAATTGGTCTAATAAAAGATATTGGATTTACCCAAAGAACCTTGCCTGCATGGCCTTAGACCAACACGGCTACAACCTACACCCCTGACAAGCTTGATTTACTTATCTCTTCCATCTTCACCTTCAAACTCGGTGGTAAATATTTTTGTCTGATTTATTATTTAACCCCCCCCCCCAACACAATAATTAAATACACAATCGCAAACCAAACTAGCTACCTTGTGACAGCGCTCTGAGCTTTAGCAAAGCATCAAGGTATAGTTAAAAATTCATTTCTGTATCCTCCTCACATTGCATCCTTCTGTCTAATCTTATGAGTGAGCAAATTAATTTTTTATAAGCTGCAGTAAAAAGGAGGCTGTTATTATTAGGTCTTAGCTTTTTTTTTCCTCTGGACTCCTCTCTGCTGCAGAGGACAATAGCTATAAATTACACTTGCAAGACTTGTCTGGTTCTTCCCTCCTCCATGCACGCAGGCAGCACGATCACTTCTGAAGCCTGTTTTCAGGATGCATCATGCAGAGAAAGAGCATCATTTTCCAGTGTCCTGCAAGTCCCATTTTCAAAATGCTTTAGATACTGAGGACCAGCTCCTGAAAGAGATTTAGATGCCTATCTCCCAGTGACATCAATGGGATTTAAATGTCTAAACCTTATTGAATGATGCTGACCACCCAAATCCAGATTTTTTTTTAAATACAACAGGCTCCTAAGAAACTTAGGTGTTTTTGAAGCTCCTACCAAAGGCATTTATTCACTTAGTATGGCAATTCCCATATGAAGGGTCCATGTACAACCCTTCTCAACATGCAAGGTTTTTATGATTAGTGTAACCCTTCTGCTGGGCACTGGTCTACAGCAACAAGGGTCAGGTTCAATTTGGGGGGTACTAAGTATATTTTACCTTGGCTCAAGCCCCTACCCAGACCACCTGGAAAACACTAAATGAATCCCAAGGGTGTCCCACATAAATAAAACCCCCTTCCTTGCAAGCAGTGTAAACGCAGAAGGCAGATTTATTACAGAAAGCAAAGGAAAACACCAAATGCAATTTAAAACACTATCAACTACAACACATAGTCTATAGGCTGCACCCTCCTGGGTTTGCTGAGCCCCCCCAGTAGGATGTGAAAATCATAACTGCTCAGATCAATTCGGTCCTTCACTTTGGTGGACTTGTGAATCAACGAACTGGTTTAACTTCGTGCTCATTATCGGCCACACCACATGTGGCACTACATAGATTTTGCACGTTCAGAGGAGGTTTCAGGCATTTTTATTTTAAACGTACTTGACGCGGTCTGATATCAGAAGTAACGGGGGTGGTGGAGCGCAGCGGTTAACTGTGGTAACCTGGGGGTTTATTGCACTTCTTCAGTTGTTTAGTTTTTAAATGTCTAAAAGAAAACAAACAGATGTCTCGAATTTGGTTTCATGAAGAAACCTACAACAAATGCAGAGTTGGACGATGGGAAAAGTCAGGCCATGGTGACTGATTTGAACCCAACATGCAGCTTCACTGGGCAGTTAAGCGAAAATTTGGCAACAGAAAAAGCCACTGACAACAGAGACACTGAAAACCTCACTTGCGCTACATCAATACCGAATGATATCTGGAGCGCTAACCAGCAGGAGGAATGGAAGGAGCATAATCCGTGGTTGTTTTGTCAAGAAGGAAATCTAGGATGTACCACCTGCAAAGAAGCTGCATGACTTCTTCTGTCTGAAAAAGGAGGTCAGCTCTCAGAAGAATGGATGAGTGGTGTGGCGAGTACATCCGTTGCAAAACAAATGCGGAAAAAAATGTACAAACACAGAGAAAGCGCTGCCCATCAAAAGGCTGTCATAATCAACAGCATAAGGGGAAAAGTGTGCTTCCGAACATGGTTTCAGAGTTAAGTGCTCATGTACTCAACGAGGCGGCCACAGTATTTCGAACTGCGCATCTAACTGCAAAAGAAAGACCGTTTCTTATCAAAACGGAGCCCATAGTTTCACTTCAAGATATGAATTGTGCAAAAATGGGCTCCCTACACCACTCAGACCACTCTTATGCAAAAGTTATCTAATGCATAGCCCATAAAATGAAAAAGAAAATGATTTCAAAGTTGAAAAGCACAAGAGTCTCAAGTCAGCATCACAATATAGGCAGTATATACATCTCTAGAAGAAAGTCTTCTCAAATCAGATTTGGATGATGGGTATTTGAAAAAATACCTGATCTTTGTTGCCACATGGGGTGATGGTAATGACCAGTAAGGGAACAGGACCGATTACTCAGCTAAAGAAAGATTTCCCCTTGCTAAAATCAGCCCATTGCCTTACACACCGGCTCAAACTTGTGGTACAAGACTCCTTTAAAGCTGTTACAGCCTGCAACCACTTGGACTTTTTTTATTTCGAAACTCTACGCTCTGTACTATCAGTCACCAATTACTTAGTGAAGTCACAGCGAATCTCAAAATGAATATTAAAAAAAATGGTCAAGTTTTTACAATACGGTGGGTTTGAGGCAGCTTTAATACAGGGGAAGTGGTGTGGAAAGAGTACCCAGCATTGGCGCAGCAATTGAAAATGGCAAGTGAAAACAGTGAACAAATGAAATACAGTGGACTGTACAAACAGCTTGCAACCGGGGGTTTTGCTTTAGACTTGGCTACTATGAAAGAGGTCCCTCGTGAACTCCAAAGCCTTTCCCTCAAACTTCAGAAAAGGACCATGTCCTTAACAGTCTCACATCACAGCATCCTGCTGGACTATGGAAGCTTTGAACGCTATGAAGACTGAAGGTGGAAAATCCATGAAAACAATTGAACAGTGCAACTCAAACTAGATGTTCAAGGGAGTGGCTTTAAATGACACCTTGGAAAAAGTCAATCGCCTGCAATTCTACCAGGCAGAAATTGTCGACACATAGGGCGTTGCACGTGGGTGCACGTGCACCCTGAGATGGCCCGTGCATCCCCTAGAAGCGCCAGCCATGAAACCAGAAGTGCACATCCTGTTTCAACGCTGGCTTGGTGATTGGCCTCTGGGGGAACCCCCATCAGCAATCATGTGCCCCCCCAGATTCAGGAGGCCCATGCCTCCCAGACGCAGAACTTACCAACCTGCTAAAACCACTGGGTACACATTTCTGACCAAAAGCTCAGGATCATCTTGTTTTATTTGGCAAAAATTAAATACATTATTTGGCAAAACTACGTGGAGAGCCTACTTGGGATGCTGTTGAGGAATTTCGTATCGGGAAGCCACATAGCAAAGACAGCAGAAAAACTATAAACTTAACATTTTAAGCAAAACATACCTTGCCACTTCTGCTGAACGTGAGCACGGTTTTTCAGCCCTAAACAACACTGACAGAAAGTCTCACAACCGACTTTGAGCACAAACCTTGACTTCACCCCTCTTCGTGGATGTTAACGGGCCCCCACTGGAGAGATTTAATCTGGTGCCTGTTGTGAGATCCTAGCTGAAGGCAAGTCGTCATCCATCCCATCAACTTCCTGGAAACCAGGACAGCAACCACAGAAGACTGACATTTGGCTGTTGTGGTCGATTTTATTTTAAGGTAGGCTAAGCAATCTATTTTTTTTTAATTATTTTTATTATTTGCTTAGAAATAACGTATGTGTTTTTCCATAAAGTAAAAGGTTGCTATGTGTAGGACTAGTTGTGGCGTTAATAATCGGTGCGTGCGTATGTGTGTAGGACCCTGACAAAATAGAGTACAGAATTCTAGGGGATTTAATTAGAGCATTGTGATGGGCAGCCCCATTTTTGCAGACCCCCCAAGAGTCAAAGTATAATTCAGACTTTGGTTAGTGCCCACAATCACTGCTGCACCCCAAATTCCCTTTGGGTGTCGGTCTTCCCAGAGATATCGTGTGTTGGCTGCACCAAGAAAGCAGTAGTCACCTCCACTTTGACCCCCACAACCTCCTCTGCCCTCTGGAAACTGTAATCAGATTATAACAAAACTACCGTAGGGGCACTCTTCTTGGCTCAGCCCACACAAGCCCAGCCTGGTTCAAGGCTGCATGGGCAAGTGTCCCAGATACTGATCATAAAATGACTGAAAAATGATGGTCACTTCAGACCCACTATCTTGCACTGCAGGATATTCTTCTCCCTCAATCCTCACTTGGACCTCTGCTCGGAGTCCCACTAGTCTTGTATGGAGCATTCTGGGCAAGCCTGGAGGGCAGAAGCCTTGGGATCTCAAGGGTTAGGGTGACTCCACCACTTTACCCTACTCTTGCTTCCTGACTCTGCCCAGCCAGCCCTCAATTTCTGCCATACCAGGGCTGGATTCTCAGCATTCCCACACTTGCTAGCCAAATGCCCATCCTCTCCACTCTTGTAGCAAAACAGGGGATGGCCATTAAGCTTATAGGGTTGTGTAGTGACAGACCCCTGGGAGATCGTAGTGATCCTGATGGACTTTTGGGGGTTGGAAACTGTGGGGTCCACCCTGCTTGGAAACACAGCCACCTGTTTCCCCAAAATCCCATCTTGATGTGGAATATGTTGGGTGCCCATTACCAAGGCCCTAGGGGCTTCAGGGCAAGGGGTGGTCTTGTTAAGGGACCAGATAGTCTCCTTTGCTGCCTGTTGCTCCTCTCCCTCACAGATCTCCTTTACCACTTGACTAAGACCTGGGGGATTGGCCTTTCAGTTAGTTAGGTTAATGTTTACCAATATCGTTTCACTGTATATCACCCCTGTCAATACCTGTTTAAATCTAGCCAGGTTTGCTCCATCTCAGGTGAGGCTTCCCTTGACTAACACCTTCTACAGCGCTTTCTCCAGCTGCAAAACATATGCTGAAACCTTCTCCACCAAACACCAAATGCAATTTAAAACTCTATCAACGGCAAGACATAGTCTATAGACTGCAACCTCTTGGGGTCACTGCACCAGGGGAAGTTGTGAGAGAGTGTACTTCCTTCTGCGTAGCAAGGGGTCCCTCATTGCTCTAGGAGGAATGGTAGCATGCCAATTTTTGCTCCCACGGAGAGGCTGTTTGTGGGCATGGGGACTGACTGCAGCTCCAGCCAGCATGCATGCACCCCAAAACTTCTAGACTGGATTATATGGCCTGCTGTAATGAACCTGCAGGGAAAACCTCAGAAGGAGCCAGGTTGATTAATGGCTATAGCTGGCCCAACCACGCAGCTTGACAAGGGCAAAGACCAGGCCAACTCTCTCGGTCTGGGCTGCAGGTAGTTTGGGTCACAGCTCCCCTGGGAGCAGAAAGTTGCAAACCTCAACCCTGGCCCAAAACTGGCAGGATTAGAAACTCCCAGGTTTCAACCCTGTTTAAAACTGCCAGACCTAACTCCTGGCCAGCAAACCCAAGAAACCGATACTTTATTCCCCAGTATTAATCCTTTAAACCCTCAAAGGAAAAAAAAGTGGGAAGAAAAGGAGGAGAGAGGAGTTTCCAGACACTGTGACAATTCTCCCTCTCTCCCCTCTTCCTGAGCTTCCCTTCTCACCATCTGCAAACTCCTTCTCCCTTGGACGAGACTTCACTCTTCAGCAGCCCCTTGCAGCTTCTCCACCCCCAAACCCACCTAGCTCACTTTATATCCCTTTGCGTGACATCAACCTGGCCTCGTCCAGTCAGGGAGCACCACACTCCAGTCTTTCTCTCAACCAATCTTTCTGAAGGATCCTCTCCTTCTTCCGGCCAATGAGGCCAGAGGATTTTACATATTTGCCTGCCCCAGATACATGCCCCAGCTTGCCACGTGCTGAGCACATGGCCAGAGCAGTGGGGGCTATCTTGCCCACATCAAAACACACACAATGCCCCCCCCCCCCAAAAAAAACCCCACATGACATATTCCAAGGGATGGGGGGGAGGGGGAGGGTGTTAAATTTTTAAAAGAGCTGCTTACCCAGTTTGGAGCCCCAGAGAAGCAGCTCCCAGCAGCTTCCATGAATGGTGGCATGGAGAAAGACTGGAACTGCAGCTGAGATTGACTCCCAGCCTGACCTGGATGCCTGAGCAACTGGTTGGAGGTCCCAAAAAAACAGCCAGTAACTGAGCCACTTAAGCCTTGTCTGTCAGGCAGAGACAGAGTGACCAGGGAAGGAGCTGAGTGTAGGGAGTTTGTCTGGAGGATCCAGAGGAGAAGCTTCTATAGGAGACAGCAAGGTGGTCATTTTGGCTCTTTCTGTCAGGGGAAGCTGACCTGCAACCTCCAGCTGCACAAAGGACAGACTGAATCTCAAAATTCAGCTGCATCCATGAGCTCTGCAATCATGGTGAACCCTATAGGCAGGGCTGTCCCTAGAGGGGGGGGCAAATTGGGGTGACTGCCCCAGGCCCTACAGAGCCAGGCTGGCTTCGCATCTAGGTACGCGCCACCCCTCCACGGCTGGCACGTCATCCGGACCCCATATAGGCTGATTTCCCCCAGGCCCTACACCCTGCTACAGTCGTCTCTGCCTATAGGCCTCTTCTACATGAGAAGACGGGAGAGCCACTAGGCACTGCATCCAGTCACAAAGGAGTGTTGTGGTCTCCTAAAAAGAGATACTGGCTCTTCACACTGACCTCGTCTCAGCACTCAGATAAGGCCTGGAAGCTCTGTGATTATCTCCATAAATCAACAAGCCAATTAACTTTGTTTGTAAGTAATTTATTGCTATAGGATTGGCTTGGGCCTCATTTATTTAACATCATTGTTTCCCTTCCTCAGCTTTTAATTTACTCCCAACACTTTGTGTGTGCAAGCTGTTTTTCCTCTTTATGTTGGTCCTTGATTTATTGTACTTGCAAATTCTAGTCATAAGCATATACACCTGGCCTCTGAGTAGTACGAACCCAGAGCCAATTAGTCCAACAAGACTAACCAAGTCACTGAAGAGGAAGGAATGAGAGGCTCCGGCATGTTCCAGATGTGAGGGGGATAATATGTTTTTTCCCTTCTCTGTTCAGTGTCAACTGGAGAACTTGAATGAGTATGAATAGCACACTTACTATAGCTAATAATTACACCTAAAGCCATGCAGTGCATGGGGGCAGTGCTCAGTAAAACACTGAGAATAAAAAAAGGAAATGATGCAAGATAAGTAGAAGAGTAACATAAGAAAACTCACAATCACATCTAGGTGCTTTTCCATGCTTGGTGTCAGCACTGTGTGGGTGTTGGGCACAGCATAACACTGATGGAAATTCATCAATATTTTAGTGTCTCCATTTATTTGAATGTGCAAAACGTGCAATAGATTGAAGTCTAACCCGGTAATCAGCAGAGCAGGCGAGTCAACACCCCAAAGCATGTACTGCACTCTGCTCGTCTCTTGAATGCTCCATTGAGGTACTGCGGTGCTAAGTACCCTTGACTCACCAAATTCTTCAGCAATTGAGGAGGCAAAACCCTGTGCAGATAACCAGTGTCCATTGGGCACAGTGTTTGGGGGAGGGGCTTCCTATTCATTTCAGTGGTCATTGCATCAGACCCTACATCGGTGGTTCTCAACCTTTTTAGACTCTAGGTTCCCCTTGTTAGACTCAAGGCCTCAGAAAATACCAGCTCTTCACGTTTCAGTCATTTCTCGACTGTCGACAAATAACAGAGCAATTTTTCTGTTGCAAAGAACTCAGAAAGCTCACAACAGCTAAAACCCAAAAAGAAAGCTTACAAGAAGTGACAATTTGGACCGACAACTAGGACGGAGTATTAGAGTATTGCTTGGGCATGCAAGGATGAAGTCAGGAAGGCCAAAGTGCAATTGCAGTTGCAGCTAGCAAGGGGTGCAAAAGGTAACAAGAAGGGTTTCTACAAGTATGTCAGCAACAAGAGGAAGATCAGGGAAAGTCTGGGTCAATTACTGAAGAGTTGGGGACGGCAACCTAGTGAACGATGATACCAAAGAGGGTGAAGTGCTCAATGCCTTTTTACCTCCATCTTCACAGGCAAGGTCAGCTCCCAAACTACAGCATAGTTTGGGGAGGAGGTGAGCAGCCAACACTGGTGAAAAAACAGGTTAGGGACTATTTAGAAAAGCTGGGGCCAGACAGGTTACACCTGAGGGTGCTGAGGGAGTTGGCTGATGTGATTGTAGAACCACTAGCCATTATCTTTGAAAGTGCATGGCAACTGGGAGAGGTCCTAGACAATTGGAAAAGGGCAAATACAGGGCCCATCTCTAAGAGAAGAAGGAGGATCCAGAGGACACAGATGGGTCAGTCACACGTCAGTCCCTGGAAAAATCTGGGTCAGGCCAGCCTCATCTCAGTCCCATGGAGCAGGTCCTCAAGGAAACCATTTCTAAGCACTTAGAAGGCAATTAGGTTGTTCAGGCAAAACTTGCCCTTGGTGAATTGATGCTGATCCTTCCTAATTACCTTATTTTTCTCCATGACAAGATGACAGCCTCTATGAATGTGGGGAAAGTAGTGAATGTGATATACCTTGACTTTAAAAAGGCTTGTAGTATGGTCTCCCACAACATTCTTGCGTGCAAGCTAAGGAAGTATGAGCTGGATAAATAGTCTGTAAGGAAGATAGAAAACTGAGTTTTCAGGCTTAAAGAGTAGTAATCAGTGGCTTGGTGTCTAGTTGGCAGCTGGTATCAAGCAGAGTGCCCCCAGGTAAGATGTGAGCAGTGGGGTACCCCAGGGCTCGGTCCTTGGGCCCGCACTGTTTAATATCTTCATCAGTGACTTGGACGAGGGGGTGGAAAGCACGCTATCCACGTTTGCTGATGACACTAAGATGTGGGGCGAGGTGGACACACTTGAAGGGAGAGAGGCTGCAACTAGATTTAGACAGACTACAAAAGTGGGCAGACGAGAATAGGATGGAGTTCAATGTAGACAAATGCAGGGCGCTGCACCTTGGGAGAAGGAATCCACAGCACACATACAGGCTGGGGAGTTCCCTTCTTGAAAGCACAGAGGTGGAAAGGGATCTCTGAGTCATTATTGACTCCAAGATGAACATGAGCCGCCAATGCCAGACCGCAGCCAGCAAGGCCAGCCAGACCTTATCATGCATCCAAAGGTGCATCTCAAGCCGGTCCAGAGAGGTGATCCTCCCCCTTTATGCGACACTGGTCAGGCCGCAGTTGGAGTACTGCATCCAGTACTGGGCGCCGCACGTCAAAAGGGATGCGGCCAGCCTGGAGAGGGGTCAGAGGAGGGCCACCCGCTTGGTGAGAGGGCAGCAGGACAGGCCCTATGAGGAGAGATTGAGGGACCTGAACCTGTTCAGCCTCAGCAAGAGGAGGCTGAGGGGGGACCTGGTGGCTGCCTACAAGCTCATCGGGGGGATCAACAGCAAATAGGTAGAGCCCTTTTCTCCCCAGCACCACCTGGGGTGACGAGGACAATGGTCATAAGCTGATGGAGGATAGGTTTAGGTTGGAGATCAGGAGGCAACATTTTACAGTTAGGGTGGCCAAAACCTGGAACCAACTTCCCAGGGAAGTGGTCCTTGCCCCTACCTTGGGCAAATTCAAGAGGAGGTTGGATGATCACCTGCCTGGGGTCTTGTGAACCCAGCATTCATTCCTGCCTGGGGCAGCGGATCAGGCTAGATGATCTGTTCAGGTCCCTCCTCACCCTAGCTACTATGAAATTATGAAGGGTCGATCCTGGGACCAGGTTTGTTCAATATCCTCATCAACGATCTGGAAGATGAGATGGAGTGCAGCTGCAGCAAGTTTGCAGATGACACCAAGCTGGGGGGACTAGTAGACACACTGGAGGGCAGGATTCAGAGTGACCTAGACAAATTGGAGTAAAATAAATCTTACGACCTTCAATAAGGACAAGTGCAAAGTCCTGCACTCAGGACAGAGCAATCCCATACACCGGGACAGGCTGGGGGCTGACTGGCTGGGCAGCAGCTCTGCAGAAAAGGACCTGGGGGTGACAGTGAACAATATGTTGAATATAATCCAGCAGTGTGCCCTTGTTGCCAAGAAAGCAAGCAGGCTGCATTGGTAGGAACATTGCCAGCAGATCAAGGGCAGTGAGTCTTCCCCTTTATTCACTGGTGAGGCCACATCTGGAGTCCTGTGTCCAGTTTTGGGTCCTCACTACAGAAAGGATTTGGACAGGTTGGAAAGAAGCCAGCAGAGAGCAACAAAATGGTTAAAGGGCTGGGGCCAATGATTGCTGAAGAGAGGCTGAGGGAACTGGGTTTATTTAGTCTGGAGAGGAGAAAACTGAGAGTGGATTTAATTGCAGCCTTCAACTATCTGAAGGGTGGTTACAAAGAGGATGGAGCTGGACTGTTCTCAGTGCTGGCAAATGACAGAACAAGGAGCGATGGGCTCCAGTTGCAGTAAGGGAAGTTTAGGTTGGCTATTAAGAAGAATTTTCTCACTAGGCGGGTAGTAAAATACTGGAACAGGTTACCCAGAGAGGTGGTGCAATCTCCATCCTTGAATGGTTTCAAAACCCAGGTAGAGAAAGACTTGGCTGGGATGATGTAGTTGGGGCTGGTCCTGCTTTGAGCAGGGGGTTGGACTAGATGTGACCACCTGAGGTCCCTTCCACCCTCATTTTCTATGAGTCTATGAAAGATCTAGTCATTTAGTCTCACTGGGACTTGGGGCTTCATCGACAAAACAAGGTTAAGAGTACTATTGTGCTTCACAGAAATGTAGAGAACAAGCACCTGAAAACCTGCAGGACTTTGGTCAGTAATAGTGATGGGCACCATAAAGGTCATGAAGATACACAGACTGTCAAAGGAGTGTATAAACAGCTTTTTCAGTGGTGTATCTGTTCCGGGGAGTGACTTTTTCTTGTTCCCAATTTGGTAAATTTCACCCGTACAAAATTACCATATTGTAATTTCATTAAATGAAGACATGGCCCTGAAACGGTACATAAGTATCAGCCAATTTAGAGCCAAAAGGGGAAGGAAGGCTATGGATGTTGGGAAGGAAAACTGTGGTTATAGATGGATGTAAAATAGTATCATGTCAGAAAGCGTCCTGAAATGGGTTGTTTTCTGTGTGCATAGATTTAGCGAGGTTTTGGGAGGCACAAAGAACCTATTGATTTATTATGTTGGGGTGGGGGGGTTTTGGTGTGGGGGGGAGGATTGTTATTGTATTTAAAAAAGCGAATAAATTTTAAGATTTAAAAAAAAAATCTAATCTAGGAGGTTGGATCTATAATAAATAAATCCCTTCCAATTTAGGGGGAAATATCAACTAAAAATAAAGCATAGCTTCTTTTTTTTAACTAAAAAAAGGAAAGAAACAGAACCTCCTTGATCTCAAGTAAAGTATCCGCTTTATATAACATCTGATCAGTTACTATGGTAATTGTCCTCATTGCTGTTGCCCTGATTGGTGATGTGGTGTCAGTGCTGAAGACTCAGGAACCGCAGTGCTGGCAAAAGTCACAGCCAGGAGATCCCAACACCAATCTTGTCTTAAAGAATGACCACAGGCTTGGTTCAGGGGCAAAGGGTCGGCCAGGTTTCAGCAGAGCCCTAACACGTTTTAGCCTAACGAGTATGTCAGACCAAGTGTTAATGCATTTGTACCTGGGACAAAGTAGTTGCACAACACCTCGCAGGCTCCCTTAGGCCACTACAAAGTTTCCATACTTTTCAACCCTAGTTTCATACAGTGATCAAAACACTTTGCGGTCCATCTGTGTCTTTGCTTCATGGGCATCCTGTTTTGGGTATTCCTGCCCTAGTTTTATCACGCAGGTGCCACACCATCCCGTGTCTAGCACAACCATCCCTTCCACCCATCTCAAGATAAGATTGCACATCTTGTGCCATCATCCTGACCATATTTACACATTGCAACTTCTGCTTATGTAAGGGGTTCATGCATCAGTCAGGTTTGCTAATCAGGCCTACTCTGGCCAATACTTAAGCAAAGCCTTTGTGTCAGCAGTATATTATATTTATATATATGCTAGCTCTGCTCATGACTATAGGACTTGCTGGAGCATTGATCAAAATATATATAGTTTGTATTTTTTTTTTTATCAATGCTCCAGCAAGGCCTATCACATAGAAAGAGAAAAAGAACTCAATAAGAGCAACAAGCTAGTATTTCATTCAAATGGCTGGTGGAAGACAAGAGAAATTAGTTTAATGAGAGGCCTTGATCTTCAATGTGATGGTGAGGGCGGTCGTGTGGGATGCAATCTTTATTAGAATCAGAGTTTGAGTTTGAGACCGTTTATTAGCATGGTTCAGCTCAATACTCCCCTGAATGCTCCCTTAAGCCTGCTGCCCTTTATGATGTATTGCATTAGGCCACACTTGCCAAAATGGGAAAGAGGTCCTTTCTGGATCACCAGACAACTACTGATTTTATAGAGCTGAATTTCAAGGGCTGCAGTTTTAGTTTATTTGTGCCCTCTTTAATGCTGGGTTTTTGCTGGATGTTTTCTACCCTCTTAGCTGCTCAGGCTGGAACATAGGCCATAGTGATTCCTGGAGCAAGTATAGTTCTGCTATCACCATGTTGATAAAATGGTGGTTTATATATATATATATTTATATATACACACACACACACACACACACACACACACATACATACACAGAGCGAGAGAGAGAGAGAGAGAAGCATTGAGGCTGAATGAATTGTGCAATGGCAGAGCTGGGGTCCAGCCAAATGCCTAGATCCAAACACTCTCAAACTTCAGGAAAGTTGGGACAGACGGATCCTCAGCTGCTGGAAATACTTCCATTGAAGGTAATGGAGCTACAACCCTTTGCACCAGTTTGGAAATCTAGGCTGGTCCTTCTTTCTCAGCTCTTGAGTCTGCGCTGCTTATGGCATTGAATAGGTGGAACCACAAACCTGGATGAGAAGCTGCCTGAACTGTGAGAGGGGGTTGGATATGCATCACTACAGCTTCATGGTATAATGTGTTTTTTAGTTTCAAGTCCCCTCTGTGATCCATCAGCCTCATTTATAACGGCATATGCAGAGCCAAAGCTACCTGTCATGAGAGTACTGTAGAGCTGCATCTGACTTCATGGTGGTGTCCCATTCACTCTAATTCCTGCACACAGTGTATACCTGTACTTTCTAGTCTAGTTCTATGGCATCCTCACTGCCCGATGTCATCTTTGCCCAGCTGCTTGAAGTTTTGGTTAGAAGTTTAGGAGCTGGGTTTAAATGGACATGACTACATGACTGGTGAATGAGGCCTTTCTCTACACCGATAGGGTTGTCTTCAAGCCCACATCTTCCAAGCATCTCCATTGTAATTCCACCCCCCGCCGCTGCCCCCGGCTTGACCCCCAGCAGCAATTCAACCTAGCTCTGGTAGTTCTGCTGATCCACAGGATACGAGGGCAACCCAAGCCCCATGGGTGTCAACATTTGTTTTTTTCCAGATTGGGGGGGGGGAGGCGCTAAGATGAAGGCTGGAGCAGAGCCAAGCAGAGCAAATGGCAGGGCAGGAGCAGATACAGGATGTTCACTGTGGGCTTGGGGGTCCCCACACTACTGCTCTCCCCTAAGGAGCCCTAGGCTGGCTGCACTGCACTAACTCATGGACTCACAGGCTGACGATGCCCATATCCAGAGTTAGGGCATTGCATCTGTGAGGTACCCCCTGCTTGCCCAGCAGCAGTGTGGGGCATGACTCTGTGCTGCCGCCCCTGCTGCTTCTGGATGGGCAGGGGGCACCTTGCCATGGTGGCGTGGCCAGTGCTGGGCTCCCAGGGGGAAAGCAACAGAGCAAGAAGCCCCAAGGCTGCAGCTTGCATCTGCCCCTGCCCTGCGGGGGTTGGGGGGGCATGTGCTCTTCCATGTGCCCCTCCCCAGGTGTGCACTGTGTGGTAGGAAGCTACCCCCACCACCACCTGAACAAGGGAGAGGCATTACTTGATCTGGTCCCGGCCAAAGGGGAGGACCTGGTAAGCGATTTGAGGATCAAGGGGAAGCTTGGTGACAGTGACCATGATTGGGTCACCTTCTCAATTCACCGAAGAGCAGGCAAATCCCTCAGTAAAACTGAAATCCTTAACTTTGGGAAGGCTGACTTTCGCAAACTCAGAGATTTGGTAAGTCAGGTAATTAGAGGCCATACCCCCCTAGATAAGGGCGTACATGAGGAATGGTCCTCTCTCAAGAACATACTCCTTGCGGCACAGGGGAAAGCCTTTCCATCTCACAACAAATGTAATCAATGGGCAAAGAAGCCCCCTTGGCTGAACAAGGAGCTGTTGGACCTCATTAAACTCAAAAGAGAAGCCTACTCCAGTTGGAAAATGGGAAGCATCACCAAAGAGGTCTACTCAGCACTCCTGTAGGGACTGGTCCAGAAAAGCTAAGGCACAAACCAAACTCAAACTAGCTTTGGGGATCAAAGACAACAAGAAATCCTTCTTCAGATATGTGGGAAGTTGAAAAAAAGAACAAAAATAGCATTGGGCCCCTGCGGGATCAAAGGGGGCAGCTAATATCTGACATCCAATTAAAGGCCAATCTCCTAAATGACTTTTTCGCACCAGTTTTTACCCTCCCAAGGGGACCACACTGTCAGAAAGGACACAAACTAGCTTGGGAGCAGGTGGCAGGCCCAAAATTGATGTGGATCAGGTGAAGGAACACCTTGAGAAAATGGACATTCACAAGTCCACGGGCCCAGACGGAATGCACCCGAGAGCCTTGAAGGAGCTCGCAGACATCATTGCACCCCCCTTGGCAAAGATATTTGAAAATTTGTGGCAACTAGGCAAGGTCCCAGAAGACTGGAAAAGAGCCAACATGGTCCCTATCTTCAAGAAAGGGAGGAGAGATGACCCAGGGCATTATAGACCAATCAATCTGATGTCCATCCCTAGAAAAATCCTGGAAAAAATTGTCAAGGGATCCATCAACACCAGACTAACGGAAGGCAAGCTTATGAAGGCCAGCCAAGATGGCTTTGTGACTGGCAGTTCTTGCTTGACCAACGTCATCTCCTTCTATGACCCAGTGACACGTGCTGCAGACAAGGGAGATGACATGGATGTCATATACCTGGTTTTCAAGAAAGTCTTCGACCTAGCTCCCCATGATGTCCTTATGGCTAAGCTGGGGAACTGTGGCCTTGATCATCGTATGGTCCAATGGCTAGGTAACTGGCTATGGGGTTGGACCCAAAGTGTACTAGTTGATGGGAGCAAATCAACGTGGTGGAGGGAGACCACTATGTACTTGGGCCGGTACTCTTTAATGTCTTCTTAGCGATCTGGAGTCGGGAGTCAAAAGTGAACTGGCAAAGTGTGTGGACGATACCAAATTATGGGGGAGGGTGGTCACAGGCTGAGGACTGGGGATACAGGCTGACTTGGACATGCTCTCAAGGTGGACTGACCAAAACTGCATGGCCTTCAACGTAGAGAAGTGTAAGGTGTTGCACCTCGGTAGGAAGAACCCTCCACACACTTACAAGCTTGGCAGTGCTACACTCGCTAGCACCGCAACGAAGAGAAACTTGGGGGTGCTGATTGACCACAAGATGAATATGAGTCACCAATGAGATACTGTGGCTGGCAAAGCAAACCAAACTCTGGTGTGCATCTACCAATGAATCTCAAGCAAAACCAGGGATGTCATCCTCCCACTTTACTCGGCCTTAGTGAAGCCGCAGCTGGAGTACTGAGTCCAGTTTTGGGCCCCCCACTTCAGGAGGGATGTGGAAAAGCTTGAGAGAGTCTAGAGGGGAGCTACTTGTATGATCCAAGGCCTGGAGGGCAGGCCATATGAGGAGAGGCTGAGGGATTTGGGACTCTTCAGTCTGGAAATGAGAAGGCTCAGGGGGGACTTGGTGGCAGCCTACAATTACATAAGAGGGGTACATCAGGACCTGGGAGAAGAGCTGTTCACCAGGGCTCCCCAAGGGATAACAAGGTCTAATGACCATAAACTCCAGGAAGGCCGATTTTGATTAGACATAAGAAAAAAGTTCTTTATGGTGCGAGTGTCCAGGGTCTGGAACAGACTCCTCCCAGAGGTGGTGCAAGCACCTACTCTGGATTCCTTCAAAAAACAGCTGGATTTATTGCTTGCTGGGGTCACTTGATCCCAGCTGACTTCCTGCCTATGGTGGGGGGCTGGACCCGATGATCTGTTGAGGTCCCTTCCAGCCCCTTTCAAAAAACATATGGATATTTTTCTTGCTGGGATCAGTTGATCCCAGCTGACTTCCTGCCTATGGTGCCAGGGCTGGATTCAATGATCACACGAGGTCCCTTCCAGCCTCTAATGTCTATGAATCTATGAGTCTAAATCGCCCATGGCTCTGTCCCACTCCTCACCCCAGCACCAGACCCTATGTACTGCCCTGGCTTGGCAGTGCCCCCAGGTCCAGCCCCTGCCCCACTTCCTTCCTCACTGTGAGGGTCTCAATCTGCCTTCCCCCACAGTTATCTTCAGGCAGCTGGGGAAGCTTCTGTCTGCCACTGCTTGGGGCTGTATTCCTGGCCATGTACATGTGTGCATAAGTGGATATGCATGCGGCACCCTCTGAGTCCTGCTCCCCGCAGCCCTTTGCAGGCTGGACCTCTGCCAGCCTGCAAAGGGAAACCCACCATTTCCTGCATTTTTCCATGGTGAATAGAAAACTCAGATCCCTAAACGATACTGGGAATTCAGGACAAATGCTGATCTGGAGTCATGCAGCCCGGGACTGGGACTTGATGGTCCCATTTCAGGACTGTCCTGCCAATTAGGGACAGGTGGTCACTCTACCCTTTCCCTGAGGGGGGCCAGGGCCCTTGGGCCCCCACGTACTCAGCACCTATGCCTGTGCATTTGGAAGTTCCCTATATCTGCAGGCCTAGGGTTCCCAGGGAGTTTTCTAGCAACAATCCCAACATTCCCTGTTCTTGACTTCTGGTCCTTTTGCACTCCAATTCCTCTCTTTACTTCCCAAAAGTAGAGACAAACCTAAAAGGGCTCTGATTTGCAAAAGAGCCACACAACATGGACAGCTCTGGAGCATGCAACCTATAAGATAGAGATGGAAAAGGTGGCCCTGTCTGGTTGATGGCAATCCCAAGACCTATCCTACAAGGTTAGATGGGCCATATATCCTAAATCTCTTATCTTTCAACTCCCTAAACAGTGGCAAATCCATTCCCTCGTGACATTATTTCCCGTCACAAGGTTCTTTTTTCTGACTGTGGCAGCAACTTTGAGAAGTGTTTCAGCTCCAGTGAAATTAATTAAATGGCAGTTTCCCTTTTAAGTGAGCCAAGGGACATATCACTTATTTTAGCCACTATATCTCTGCTCACATATAGAGTTAATGTAATGGCTGCTGTTAAATATGCAAGGAAGAATCCAGGGAAGGTCACTGTTTTTTCTGCCTATGATACACAGGGACTAACTCTGATACAGTTATTTCTATGGATTGTATGTTTGCTCCAAGGGCTTCAAGAAATAGGAAAGGCAAGAGAGTCAGGCTGAATTGCTGACAGGACAAGGAAAAGGTATTGCATGTTAGGAAAGAGAAACTGCCTGCATTTAGGAAGCCAGAAGCTGGCCCTGCTGAATTACTTTTGAAGCCTGCGAAGTGCACTTTGGACCAGCTGTCTGAATTCCTCAAGGCAAATGAACACTATCACTCCCTTCCTCATCAAGACCGTCTGGCTCACTCCACTCTACCTCAAGGGGAAGTGAAATCAGGGCTGTAATGAATTGGCGCTCTCCTTGTTTCAGAATTGCTGGATGCTCAATATTGATGCACAAACGGGTCTGAGGAAGACAATGGCATTACTACGATTTGTATCCACTGGGAGCCCAGGAAGTCTTCTAAAAACGGGCCGCTTTTGTAAAGGTGTCACATCCTTGATCTGAACATACTTCCACCTGATTTGGGCTATGGAGACCATCGTGGAGAGATTTTGCTCAGAGGTATTTCTAATTTGACATAATGACAGAACTGCTTACAGAAACCTCCGTGCAAGAATCCTAAATATCATCGTCTACCTGTGCCAGACAAAGCATCACCTTGAGGACTGTCCTCCTTGTTGCAAGCAGTTGAGTCTAGCAGGGTGACCCACAAAGAAGATCCCCAAATTCCAACCCTCCCCCCCCCCGCCCACATTGGTTTCCAGCCTTGTTTGTAGCGTCTGTCCATTTGCCCCTCACAACATTTTGCTCCCGTCTACAAACAAACACTTCTGTTCAGCTAAATAGATAAATTGGAAACTTACTCTCTTATGTGCCCTGAGGTGCAATGGGCTCCGCTGGCATAAAATTGGATTTCAGCCGTAGTCAGCAGGTTTCCTACAACCATAACAGAAGACATGGGACCTCCGGAGGGATATAAATCATTGAAAATTAATATGGAATTTATCAGTGAGAAAAAGCTTTATAGAACAAGACTGTCGATGGAAACAGAGGAAGCAAAGATGAAGATGACCATGTTGTACAGACCCAGTTGCTAGAAGAGGAATCCCTACAGTACAGTTCTGGTTTTAAATGTCCCAAGTGCTGAGATTTCCATCACTCTCTTGGGCAGAACATCCCTCAGTTGGACAGACATCACTTTTGGGAAGTTTCTCATTGTTGAAGTCCAGTATGCCTAGTTCTCACCTAACCCCCTCTCTGTTCTTCTTCCTCCTTGGTTTTAATTTGCTTCATATACTTGGCCGTCTGAAAATTTATCTGAAGGTGGCTGTTCGTTGAATGATCTCAATATCCATGCATCTACTGCAGCTCTGCTGAAGTCATTAGTACTCCAGTCTGTCCACAGAGAATAAGGTGCAGGTCACCTGCTCCTATTCCAATAGGTAATAGCAGCTTGAAGCAAAGACTGTGTCTCTTCTTTCCCTGTCTCCCACAAGAGCAGAACTTCCCATCCTGTTTTTTGGAACTGTGAAAAAATGAACAAAAGTAACCTTGAGGCAGTGCTTAAAAATCCTAGGTTTGGATATAAAGACCATGTTGGAAGGTGTTTGCTAATAGGTATTTCTAATTTGACTTAATCACAAAACTGTTGAAAACAGTATTGGGGCAAGGATCCCAGATAACATCAACCAACACAACTGGGTGCCATCTAAGCATATTAAACCTGCTATTTAATATAGCGCTTGGCAATGGAGTTACATTGCTCAGTGATGCTGGCCCAATGAACACCACCTACATTGCAGTTTAATTATTTTGGTTTACGACCTATAGAGTCAAAGTAAAGGAATAATAAAGTGATAAGTGCTCACATAAGTAGATATTTCACACGCACAAGGAGTGTACAATCCTGTTGTTGAAGGATGACATTTAATCACAAGCTACTTCCAGTAACTGAAGAGCTATTTGGCACCGGTGCAAAATGGTGGAAGCAGGTTGTCAGAATTACAGAGGAACGGTCTTTGCCAGAGACGGAAGAGGACAGGCTGTGTGCTCGAGGCAGTGGGGGCTACCTCGCTGCCAGACCTGATGGCATGGGCAGCTACCCGCTGCAGCGGGGGCTATTTTTATTCTCCCCCACTCTAGGTATCCCCGCAGAGTTTCACTACCGGTTTTTGTCACGACTTCCTATAAAAGTACATACAAGGGGCATTTTTACACGTGGCCTTGACGCCGCGCCAAGCGATTTTAAATAGCAAGCCACGCCAATTAAAAGCACCTGCATGTCACAGGTATCAGCAGCACAGCGCATCCCCGCACTGAGAAAACGGTGGCAGGATGCTTTGAACTAAAGCACATCAAATGTGTTTTAGTTCAAAGCGCGCCACTGATGCATGTGACGCATGAGGCTGCCAATGGGCATCAATGTACGTGTCCAGCAGACTCAATTAATCAAGTCTGCTCTGACGCGCTGGATTTCCAGCACTTTGCAGCAGGCTCCCTGCATGTGTGCAAGTGCCTGAGATCAGTAATTACAAGCTACGGAGACTGAATGGGCCAAATTGCTCATAACAACAGAATAACCATCATGCGGACAGAGGGAGAAACATGCTTGCTGTCTAGCTGGCTGACTGGAAGCAGAAGGAAGACTTTCACAGCTCTCCTGTAATAAGCAGCAGCATTGAGCGATACGGTGATTGGGTGCAAAACACTCCCGAGGAGTTTGGAAGGCTGAAACACGCACTTGATTTTGCCCCGGGAGAAGAGAGGCAATCTTGGGGAGACAAACTGAGACCGGGCTGTGCTCCAAGAGCTGCTTGGCTTCCTTCAAAAATGCAAAATAGTTGTGTGTGTGTGTGTTTCCCCTCTGTATTGCAAGAGGGAAGCCAGTCTCATTTATCGTGTGGCAGAGCATAGCATTAGATGAGATTAAACATGGAATAATTGTTAGTTAAACAAACACTTTCATCTCTGGTGTCTTCTTCAGCAAAGGCACTTATAGCTGGGGCAAGGTGCTGAGAAATGCCAGAGCTGAGCTACAATGGCTGGTCACCTGCTACTCTGCCCAACTTCTGGGGTATAATCCTTGTGATTCCTCGAAATGGAACTGGGATGTAGTATATCATTCACTTATCACCCTGCGGGTCTAACTGCATTCAGGCCTCTTCATTGCACTGTTTTTATTCACCAGTGGGAATACAACATCAGAGAGGAAACCAGCCTTCCCACTTCTAGCTTCAGCTAATCCTCTACATGAAGCATATCTAAGGAACCCCAGGCACAGATGAGGATCCATTTGTGCCAGGTGCTGTGCGCTTGTGCAAAAATTAAAAGGTGCTCTTTCCCCATGAGGATTGTAAGAGAAATATGCCTAATACAGCGTGCTAATATCTGTTGTATGGTTTGCAAGGCTAAAGCAATCAACCCATCAGCAATCACCCAGGCGGCTTTGCTGAGTTCTGCAATGCAGTGACGCTCCCTCTTCTGTCGTCCTTTCTTTCAACTACTCAGACAGCTCTCAGCTGTTCACCCTCTAACATATGTTTCCAAGGTTGTACTTCCCCTAGCAGCATCAGTCCTTCGCAGTCTACAGTCTTGTCACATTTCTAGTGTGAAATATGAGCAACTAGGTGTGAAGCTTTGGCTCCTGTTACATAGAGATCTGGAAAAAGCTTCCTCTTCCCAGAATAAACACAGCACCACAATAACTGATATGACTCCTCCTTCCAGAAAGCCGTTAATAAGAAAGTAGGCCAATAATCCTGGCCTATGAAAGGCCAGGGTCAGATTTTGCCAATTTTAAGCTGACGAGTACTTCACATCACCAGTAGTGCCATTGATGCAAAATTTTTACTGCATGTATCTGAGGCCTAGAACCCGTAGCACGGATGCCTGAATTCAGGCAGAGCTCCACAGAGGCCATTTCTATCATTAGTGTTAAGGGGAAGTTCATCTTTAAATTAACATTCATGCTATATGCATCTTCTTCTAACAGCAGTCAGTAGGTCTTGGTATGGACACCAGGATCTCCAGTAAGCGATGGAATAGGAGGCTTGAAGGCTTGGCTTTTATACACCTAAAGGATTCTCACTTCCTCTGCCCTGCTTTTAAAAATAAAACACACTCTTGAATTGAAAGAGTCTGTCAGTGTTCATAGACTCATAGGAAAATAGGGCTGGAAGAGACCTTAGGAGCTCATCCAGTCTAGCCCCACTTTAGGCATGAAGCAGATTTTTATCACCGAGTTACGGTGGCTATCATGAGCATACTGGCAGATCCCTAATTATAATGGAAATAACAGCCTAATTCTCAATAATACACTGGGCATGTCTACATGTGTGCTTTACTGTCCAGTAAAGCATCACCATCTACACGTGCACTGCAACTAGGATGCAGTCAATTAATTTATTCTGGCATAGGATCCTCCCGCCAGACACAAATTACTGCACTTAAATGCACTCTGGTTTGAATTACGCCTAATTCAGTCACATTAATTGTACGTGTAGACATCGTGTAGACATAGCTGGAGGGAGAAAATATGATTTGGGGGGGCTGAGTATGGGCACACATGCACGCATCCCCCGCAGCAAGTAGGTCTTTCGTATTTATTTGCATGGGGGGAAGATCAAGGTCCCCATGGTGAGGGAAGGAGTGGGGCAGATGCAGGAGCAGGGGCTGGGGTGAATGGGGCCCCAGGGCCAGGGCGGGTCATGGGAGGCTCAGAGCCTGGGTGGCTGGTTCAGGGGCAGGGGCTCCTGCCACTGCATGCACAGCCAAGGCAGGCAAGGGGGCAGGTGCCCCCCCGATCTGTGTGCAGGGTGGAGGCAGCTGCTGCTGCAGGCTGCCCTTTTTACACTGCTGGTGGTGCCCCAGGAGCCACACAACACCATGTGCCTCCTGCGCATTGGCTGTACCACCTGCCTGGCAGTGGGAGGCACACGACATTGTGTGGCTTACAGGGTGCTGGCAGTGGGGTGTGGAGCGCAGCTGGCAATGGCAGCTGCCTCCACCCCACACACAGCACAGATGGGGGGGGCACAGATCCCCTGTGCCTGCCCTGGGGGTGCAGGCAGTGGTGGGAACCCCCACTCCCCCACACCCCTGGACGAGCCGCCCAGACTTTGAGCCTCCCACAATCCACCCCTGGGCCCCATTCACACCCTCCCCTGCAGAGACCTTGACCTGCCACCCCCCTGCACCCCTTCCCATCCACACATTTACCTACTCAGCTGGGTGCTGCTCCACACACAGGCAAGCTGGGCTGAGTTCCCAGCTGCCTGTAGGTTACAGCTCTCCCTCTGCGTGTCCCCCGCCCCCCCCTAACTCCTTCAGCCTCCCAGAGCCCATGCCTATGCTGCCTTTGTTCCGGGGGGGGGGGCTAAAGTCCCCTTAGCCCTGGCCTTCCACTGCCTTTGCATGTAGATGTGCCCCCTGAGAGGTAAAGAAGTACAATAGCAGCATGCAAAGACATGGTGGTCTCTCAGAAGTCATGAATGAGACCACTTCTCCCTGTCTGAGGGGTAGACCTACAGATGTTCTTGCATCCCACAGGGAAGCTCTTGTAGAAACAAAATTGAAAATAAACCCCTAATCCTTTGTGAAACTTGCTTAAATAACAGTTTATCTGTAGAAAAGAGAGACGCTGTCACATTTGATGGATGACTGTGCAACAAAACAAATTACATTATAAGGAAGACAGCAAACATTTTCACTCTTTTTCTTAAACCAATTACACCCTCGTAATATAAGCTTACCTGCTGTAGTAAGGTCAATGATGAAATTATAGACCTGCTGTCAGTACGTAAAAGGCAAGTATATTTTTTTTAATGCTGCTTTTCATGTACACAGCTCTTCAGGTGCATCACTTGCTGGGACACTTTTTGTGAGATCTTCTCATCTTCAGACAGCCTGAATATATTTTATAAGCATCTGATTTCTTTCCCTCCTTTCTTGGGGGCATGTGTGAAAAGCAGTATTGTGGATCAGATCCTCAGCAGTGCAGCAATGTTGCTGAAGAGCTAGTCTTTCATGAGCAGAATATTTCTGCCATTCATTATTTTCAAAAGTTAAGGGTTAGGGGAGAAATAGAATAGAGCAATACTAACAAACTGCTCAAAAGAAAGTCATTTGGTTTAAAGAACTAATACAGTCTTCCATGCATTATCTTTTAGCAATGCCACAGGCTTTGCTCTCTTAATCAACAAAGTGATGCTACAGCTCACTTCAGTAGCTGTGGCCAGCTAATGATGGAAGCCTAAGGTGTTTAAAAATTCACCTTAAAGCCTAAAGCAGCAGGTAGGCACTCATAGGAGAACAGTATTCGTATCAGAAAAGAAGAGAACACTTAAAAAGGAAAAAACTACCCACTTCTGCCTTACGCCAAAGGTTTGGCCTGAATATATCAAACCAAAGCCTTCTCCACAGTCTAACACAGACCCTCTGAGGAAAAGACAGGGAAGTAGGAACTAGCTATCAGGTACACAGTAAAAAACTGGGCATCTCCATTCCAGGTCCATATGCATCTGTTGGTCCTTGTCTTCAATCACAAGCTTTATGTGAAATGGCTTATCTTTTGTTCTGGATTGTGCCACACCTTGTACTGGTCCATGACCCTGCAATAAGAGAAGTAATACTGTATTAAAACAGGTAATAGATCATTCTATAGGAGCGGACAGTGGAGAAGCTTTGTAACTTGGACCCCTGGCGGATGTTCATTCAAACTGGCCACGGGATCGGATCCCTCTCACACCACACATCCATGGCAGGTGGTGTGATTTTGGGAGCAGGGATCAGATCCAAATGACGCCCTATTTGCCAATGCTGGGGCACCCAGGAATGTGATTCCAGGTTCCCGCTGCTAAAAGCTGGGTGCCCAGAGATGTAGCCAGGGGCAACTACCAGCTGATTGTCAGCTCAAGCCAGGCAACCCAGGGTCTGGAACCCGCACCAGTGCAATCCCTTCCAGACCAGCTATCCACTGACTTTCGACCAGACCCCATATTCAATTTGCATACTATGCAAACCAGCCACAAGATTGTTCTATATTATATATGGAACACTTTTTTGACTGGTTTGCCATTTTGTTACACCTTAAGCTGGGTGCAAATATAGCACTCTTATCATTTATGCAACATGTTAAACACAGCCTAAAAGTACCATGTAGAAAGGGCCTTAATGACTCACTTTGGGTTCTTGCACAATGGAGGCAGAGCAAATAAATAACATTCGCTAATTACTGGGTTCTGCCTTCCTGGTATTTCTCAAGGCAGCTTGCAAGTACAGCTGCTCACAGCATTGCCTGGTGCCAGAAACTGATCCCTTCTATCCAAATGAGCAGGAAGCAACAAGTGCCGGCTTATGTTTGCTTCAGTTTCTTTATTTACCGTGTCTTTGTGTAGTTGATTGAAGGAGACCTTCCTCAGCCTCCTGGTGCCCAGAAAAGAGGAAGGTTATTTTAATTGCTGCAAAACAAATAGTTGTTGCAGTGGGGAGAAGCAGAAGGGTAGAAGGTGGTGACTGGTTAAAAAACTTGGTCTCCTTAACCTAAGCCAAAATCAGCACTCAGTCCCACTCACCTGTCTCCTCGAGGTATTTTTGATATGGCACCGGTGAGCTTGTTGGTAACCACATAAAAAAAAAAAAAAAGATGGTATCTTCATGGAACTCCATCCCTTCCCTACCCTGTCCCAGTATTTCCTATACTACCCCTCCAAAACGACAGGTTGGTAAGGATAGCTAAAATCTAGGGGCTTGAGCGGGGGAATAAAATATCTCTTAATAAAAGTACCTTCCTGGTAGCCAAGTGCAACAACACTGCCCTTTCATTGCCATCTATTCCCATGCTGATGGAGTCACCTCACTGAGTTGCCGGCACCTTACTGGGCATCCCGGCTTTCTAGCCATTCCCAAAGGGAAAGAGTCCAAACAACAGGCATTCTTGGCACCCACAGCCGTTCTTGACACACTGGAAAGAATCCGAGTCTGTTTAACATTGCCTAAGCCCAAACCACTGAATCCGCCACCATGGAAGATGCAAGGCCAGGGCAGAGAGCCACAGCAAATCAGAAATTGTTAACTGTCTCTTTAAAAAAGCAATGCAGAGAATAACATTATGCTGAATCCAACACATTTAGGCACCTGTCTTCTGAGAGCTGCCCTGAAAGCACCAGTCATTTTATAACTCTGCTAATCTGGGCCCAGATTTGAATCACTGTCCTCAAGGAAGAGAAGCTTATTGCATTTCCCATTACCAATCCTCTAAGCCACTTTCCTATATTAATACAATGTAGCTGCTTGAGAAATTAAACCAGGCTCATTTTTCCTTGAGCACCGGTGCTTTAGCATGGCATCCCCTAATTATTACAGTTATGTAGGACAATATTAGTTTTGACTGTCACAATACAAAACGCTATGGCGACATAGCATTAGCGGTCATGACCCATGATGCCGCTGGTCTTGCAAAGTACTGCAGTTACTGCCACTGGTAGCGTGCAGTAGCAATGAGTAACGCCAGTACCGTGCAGTAGCTCATTGTTACTGTGCAGTAGGGTTGGAAATGACCCATGCGGCACTGGGACTGTGCAGTACCGGCAGTTACTGCACGGTCATTTAGCAGTACTAAATGATTGTGCAGTAACAACTGCGCAGTTGGCCGCTCATGTAGACGCACCTACTGAGTGGTATTTTGCTAAATGCAAACCTTCCAAGTCACAGGTTGCTCAAGTATTTCATTCCCTGTTCCACTCGGTTTGAGCAATCTGAATCTGGATCATCCTTTGCCCAAACTAGATCTGATGGGTTTTGTTTTTTAAGTAAAATGTGATGTAGGGAAGGAAAAGAAATGGAGTAGATAAATATAGATGATGTAATGACCGAGTGTCAAGAGAGAGAAAACATACCTGCTGCCCAGTTCCAAGAACGCAGAATATGCTTGAACAGAGAAGAAAAATGACCCTGTTTTTTTGTTGTTTTTTTTTAAAGGGCCCACCTGAAAATTAGTGCGATTGCAAATGCTGGCGTTCTGTCATCCAAACGCATGACGTGTTGGAGTCATCCAGCAGCTACATGTGTAAATATTGTCATTAGCACCTGCAGTAATTATGGATGCAAAATCATACTGGCAAAATTAGAGGCCTTTCTTAAAAAAAAAAAAAAAAGGTCTATTTCTTACATAACAGATGCATAAAACAGGCACAGCTACTTACATTTTGTGTGTGTGAGAACTGAGACAATGTTAGGCCATCAGCAGGTAGCTGGTTACTAATCAACTTTCCTGCAGAACCTCATGTATTACAGAAATCCCAAGGTCCAGAGAATAAGTCAGTGCCGTGTAGCTCATAGGCCTAAGAGTGATGAAGGCAGGTGTCTTCTACTATTTGCTGGGTGTTACTTTTCCATGCACCAGGCCTCAGTTTCACAGAAGGGTTAGATGGAATCAAAATATCATCTTTTCTGGAGCACAGCTCTTGCTTGACAAGCTACTATATGCACTCTGCGAGATACCAACTGATCATGCCAGCATGGCACATTTCCTCCCCACAGACTTTCCGTTCCTATCACTCTTTCTCCAGTTATAGTATACCTGCAAATGGATTTAAAAACAGTAGTCTGCCCGAAGGCAGGTGAGCCGATCTCATCTGAATACTCCAGTCATATGCCAGGAAGTAATAGAAACCACTGTGCTACCAACCGCCATTGTCTTGTGCTCAAAAGAGAACTTCCTTTGCCCTTCATTTAAAAAAGCTGGGGAGCTGGTTTAACTGTCTGCTGTAATATGGTTATGGAGTTGAAAGACACTCATAGTGCAGGACTTGGGTAGGATATAGGAGCCAAGCTACTCAAAGGTGGGGCTTCCCTAGGCATGCCCAGAAACAGAACCAGAGCTGCCTAAAAAACTCAAATAAGGACGTGCCTAGTGAGTTTAGGCACCTACAGAGGCAAGCCGCAGGATTTTCACAAGTGTCAGGACACCTAGCTCTTATTGACTGTCGTTGACTTCAATGGGAGTTAGAGACTGACTTAGTTTAAGTGCTTTTCAAAAATTTCACTTTGAATCCCATCTTCATCACTCAGCCTATAAAGTCTTTAGAAACCCGGTCTAAAGCATGAGAAATGAAGTGAGGCATCCCTTTTTGTCCAGTAAACTGAATAGGTCCTACCTTAACAGATCGAACAGTTGCATTATGTGCTGTGCCACCGACCCTGGCTGGGAATCCTTAGCCGGTAATAGCATCACTTGTTGCCTGTCTTATAATTTTGATGAATCACCCTAATGTTGATTTTTGCTCAACTAGAGATAATTAAAAAATTGTGCAAATGTTACCTTTGAGGAACGAGGTGATAAGACTTGTGTGTTTAAATGAGACGCAGGGAATCTTAACTGCTGCTACACAAATGTTAATCATGTTATTTGAAATGATTGACTACAAATCACTCCTTCTAAATTAATGATATGTTTCCAGCTACCAATCCAATCCTTCACCCAATTACAAGCTCTGGTCTTGATTAGTTTGTTTTATTTGTTAATTTTCCCATTGAGGCATTACAATGTGTTCTGAATGGTGTGCCTACATTGTTAATGAACTGAAACTCCCTTGTATCTGATCAGTTATTTTCTCCCAAGGTTGATGCCATTATACAGAATCTAATTCATTTGCCTGAACTGAATGTAACCTTCCCAGGTGTTGTCTAATTGTGACCTTTTTCCAATACATGGCTCCAGAATTTTAAGCCAAAATCATTTTATTACAAGTTCAACATATCAACCAAGTCACTTAGTATGGGCATGGCTTCCTAAGACAGGTTTGTTGCTGTTATACTCTGGTTATAGTCTAGTTTCCCTTCATATTTATAAGAGCTATTGTATAGTGCAGAGGTGTCAGAGAGATGGCCCCTAGGCCAAATGCGGTCCCTGGGTCCTGAGTTGGCCAAGACACCACACGCCATGCTGGCCAGACTGGCCCACATGCAGGACCCAGGACACGTGCCATGAATTTAACACCCTGGTACAGTGCACTTGACTGTGCTCTGGTTTTCCCCATAAGCAAAATGAAGATAATGATACCAACCTCCTTTGCAAAGCTCTGTGAAGTCTTTTTTGAACTGCAAACTGCTTTATAAAGAGCTAGGTATTGTAAGTTTAGGATTGCAGCTGCGATTAGAGCAGGGGGCTACAACTCAGGAGCTCTGCGTTCACTCTTGTCGGTGAGGTTTAAAAGCACTGTTGTGTGTCATTTCCCCCTTCTTTAAAAGGGGAAAAAGGGCTATTTAGGCACCCGAGTAACTATGAGATCTTCAGACAAAAGACTTTTGAGCCTTTTTTCTCTCTGAGGGCAAAAGGTTAAGGGATACAATAAAGACTAGTCGTGGAATAGGAAGACAAAGAGAAAAGATCAAAAATATATTCTAGGACCTTTTCATCTTTGGAATCTCAACATCCCTGTGAAGGAGATAAATGTCAGCATTCCCATTTTATAGCTCGATAAAGGTTGAGAAAAAGAAAAGGAATAGACCCCAAGCATCCTGCCAGTCCTTGCTCTCACAGCTAGACTGCTTGTATCTTAAATGAGAACATTAGATAAAGTAGGTGAAAGTTTCCAGCCTGCTTTCAACTAAGGATGCTCGGAGCCTGCCAGAATCAGATTCTGCTCATATTGTTTTTAACTTGATTTCATAGACTTTAGGGTCAGAAGGGACCTATTAGGTTATTGAGTCCGACCCAACATCCTGGGCAGGAAAGAGTGCTGGGGTCACATGACCCCAGCCAGATGTTTGTCCAGTCTTCTCTTAAATACCTGCTAGGATGTTCTGCTAAATACTCCCAATACTCCTTGTCCAATCTCCTCTTAAATAACTCCAAGGATGTTGATGTTAAATACTCCATGAGTTATTGGTTGGAACTGGTTACTTTTGCCTTGTACTTGAGTAAATTGGAACAAGATCATACTGGCAGCATATCGTCTAAACATGCCTTCTTTGCATTTGAATGTATTGGTAACTTCAGGGAAAACACCCTTTCTTCCTGGGCTTGATAAAGACCATCTTGACTAATCCTCAGATTGGTCTATGCTATGATTGCCAAGTGCAGCCTACTCTGCCTCTGCCTCCCACTTTCCCCACCATGTCTCCAACCATTCTTGTTCCCCGCTTTGAAGCAATGGGTTGGGAACTACTAATCAAGCATAAGTCAGTGATATTTGTCTGCCACTTTATGGGGGTGGTATTTGTCTGCCACTTTTTGCACCTGAATGTATTGTAAAGTGTACTAGATAGCACTACACTCCTTTCCAAGGAAGGAAACAGCTGCAGAGCTCCCCATTCCGAGGAAAGGCAGAGCTGCAACCTGCTCTCCCCCTATTGCAGGTGGGTTAAATGGACGCTCTTATACATAAAAATGGTTGTCTTGGTCAACTATCATTTTCAATGCTTGTGTTGAAACTTTAGCTTCTCCTCCATGAGCCTTGCTCCTACTTACTTTCATGGCACTGGGAAGCCTCCCACTGGTGTGCATGTGTCTCGCATTTTAGACTTCTCAGGAAATCACAGATTTCATAGACATTTGGGCTGGAAGGGACCCCGAAGGACCATCGAGTCCAGCCCCCTGCCCCAGGAGCAGGAAGTCAGCAGGGGTCATAGGATCCCAGCAAGATAAACATCCAGATGTCTCTTGAAGGTGTTCAAAGTGGGTGCTTGAACCACCTCCAGCAGCAGGCTATTCCAAACCTTGGGGGCTCGGACACTGAAGAAGTTCTTCCTTATGTCCAGTCTGAAACGGTCATGGAGGAGTTTGTGACCGTTCAACCTTGTCATCCCTTCGGGCGCTCTGGTGAACAGACGTTCCCCCAGATCCTGGTGAGCATCCCTGATAAACTTATAGGTGGCCACCAGATCACCCCTGAGCCTGCACTTTTCCAGGCTGAAGAGTCCCATGACTCTCAGCCTCTCATCATAAGGTCTGTTTTCTTGACCTTTGATCATGCACGTAGTTCTCCTCTGCACCCTCTCAAGCTTCTCCACATCCTTTTTGAATTGTGGAGCCGAAAATGGGACACAGTACTCCAGCTGTGGTCTCACCAAGGCCGAGTACAGGGGGAGAATGACGTCCTGGAATTTACTTGAGAAGCATCTATGGATGCAAGCCAGCGTTTTGCTCGCTTTACTAGTAGCAGTATCACAATGAAGGCTCATGTTCATCTTGTGGTCAATCCTGACCCCCAAGTCCCTTCCATCCAAAGTGCTAGTCAGTGTAGCACTGCCGAGCCTATAAGCATACTGCAGGTTTTTCCTCCCAAGGTGGAGAACCTTGCGTTTTTTGGTGTTAAACACCATCAGGTTCTCGTCCGCTGTTTTCCTGAGCCTGTCAAGATCTGCCTGGATCACCCTCCTGCCCTCAGGTGTGGATGCTTTACCCCAGAGTTTGGTATCATCAGCAAACTTGGCCAGTCCGCTTCTGACTCCAATGTCCACATCATTGATGAAGATGTTAAATAGTATAGGGGCAAGGACAGAGAAATCATCAGAAAAGGGAAAAAATCCTAAATGGTTATTATTTCCCCATTTTCCAATTAGCTTCAATCATAATCTGTGCAAGTATCATACTTTTATTTTATACGTGACAGCAAAATTTGGCTACAGAAACCAGGAAGAGGAAGATGAAATAGCAGAAGGGAAAGATCAGGTTTATAACACAAATGTCTTCAGTAACCAGCAAATGTGCCAGTACAGAAAAATATGAACAACACCGAGGTCCTGATCTAACATCTGCTGAAGCTTATGGATCATTCCCATTAATTTAAATGAGATCTTAATGTTTGTGCTGGAAGTGCTTTAAGGATTTCTGAGAAATATTAAGGACATCAGTATCTTTATTAAATATTTTAAATAATAGAAAGAGTTCCTATTACAAGTTGAAAAGGAATAAAAAGGAAGCATTCATCATAGATTTATAGATGTTAGGGTTGGAAGAGACCTCAATAGATCATCGAGTCCGACCCCCTGCATAGGCAGGAAAGAGTGCTGGGTCTAGATGACCCCAGCTACATGCATATCCAACCTCCTCTTGAAGACCCCCAGGGTAGGGGAGAGCACCACCTCCCTTGGGAGCCCGTTCCAGACCTTGGCCACTCGAACTGTGAAGAAGTTCTTCCTAATGTCCAATCTAAATCTGCTCTCTGCTAGCTTGTGGCCATTGTTTCTTGTAACCCCCAGGGGCGCCTTGGTGAATAAATCCTCACCAATTCCCTTCTGTGCCCCCGTGATGAACTTATAGGCAGCCACAAGGTCGCCTCTCAACCTTCTCTTGCGGAGGCTGAAAAGGTCCAGGTTCTCTAGTCTCTCCTCGTAGGGCTTGGTCTGCAAGCCCTTAAGCTTGGTCTGCAAGCCCTTAATATCCAGGCCTGAACTGAGTTTAGGTGAGGATATGGATAGTTAGGTTCAAATTGAAAGCCAGTGAAATCTTACAAAAAATTGGGTCCAAAATGGCAGAAACAATCAGGGCATAATTGCCTCTAATTAGTGTTCCAGCAAGTTGTTAACTCTTGCACCTGATTTCTAATGTGCAAAAGACTTTTCCAGCTGTGAATACATCAAAGCCTTATATTTCAGTTTGATGTCTTCTGATCAGTATAAGCAAATATAAGCCTATCAAGTCAAGTAGGAGGAGGCTGGAAAATTATTTTTCATTCTATATAGCCCAGGCAATCTTTGCAAGAAGACACTGAGCAAATCAAAGTTATATCCATGAACCTTTATAAACCAACATATGCAGCTTGCAAGATAGTAGTAGGAGAGGTTTGAAAATGTTAACTATTTTTGATTCAGGTTTGCAAGGAAAAACAACATTAAAACTGGTCAAAAATAGAATTCCTGTCACGAGAAATCCTGCGAATTCTACTTTGAGTTGTATCCTGACTTGGCACGGAGATTAGAAATGTGAGAATTTTCTTAAAGTGAAATATCCTGAAAATATTTCATTGCACCTTATCAGAATGCTGTATTTTGATACGGTTGAAATGTTTACATGGCTTTTTGGGACTTTTATATTATATAGAAAGTCACAATGATCATGCTAAAGAAGTTTGTATAATTTCTTATTAAAAAAAGGAAATATGTACACATCTATAAAGCACTGATTTTCCACTGGATAAATCTGATTGGATTAAATCATTCTGGTAAAAATGGTTCTGAGGGCTCCCCAACGTTTGATCTATTCACAATATTTGAGTTTGAAAAAGTTAGTTTTACAAATTCTGTTACTGAGATTTTGTTTTCTTCCCCCAAATATTTTCTTCTTTTTTTATTCCACCATTGAAAATGAGGATTGTCATTTTGAATGAAATGGATGAAAATGGAATAAATGAAAGACTTTAAAAAATTATATTTTAAAAACTGAAAAGTGAATAATTTTAGTTTAATAAAAAAATGGAAAATCTTGACACCCCAACATTTTTCATATAAATATTTGGGTTTTTAAATGACATTTTCAACCCATAGGAAACAATATCCATAAATCCCCACTAGCTCTACATAGTAAGAAGGTAATGAACTCTAAAAGCAATTTAATAATTATGAGATTTTTTTCTTTGCTTCCAGGACACCGAGAATCCCATGAGACCCCAATGAAAATTAACTGAAAACAATTAATTACATCTTGACCAATTACTTGGTTTTCATATTTTGACACTTTTGTCTGCAGCGTTGGAATATAAGATCCCCAAATACAGAGGTTATGTCTTCGAATACACAATGAAGCACATACACACACCTGTTACATCATTAATACTAACTACAGCAACTGGGAGAGGTTTCCTAAACAACTCCAAGTATTTGCTTAATTAAACCACTGTTTTTATAGCTTTGTCCTTGTTAAATAGTTTGTTCAATTAAACTAGGCTGAATAATACTTGTACCATATTGTATTGTATTATATTATGTTATATCTATCTATCTAATACAATATGGTACAAGTATTATTCAGGCAGGGGACCATTTAATATTTAGTCTGACCTCCTATAAGACACAGACCACAAAATTCATGCATTGCATGCCATATTTTCCTGTTTCCTACATACTACATGCCCTCAAGATAAAACATATGATTTGATTTGGAAAGGCACAATAAAGTAAAAAAAAACATGTTTCCAGAGTTGTGGTCAAAAGCTGATCACGTGGAGCAGCTTACTCACCCTCAACCAGCTCACTGCTGCTTCAGGCAAAGGCTATAGTTTTAACCCTCCCATAACTGCTGTCAAATTGACAGCAGATTTTGGCTATTCAGCATATAGTTAAATTTGACTGGAATTTGGCTTCGCCCGGGCTCCTGGAAAACAACGGTTTCTAAGCAGACCTTACAGGAAAAATTAACAGCAAAGGTATAAGCACAAATATGATCCGAGGCCCTGGAAAATCTCAACCGCCCGAGTCAGCCAGAGCCGAGTCTCCTGTTCTAAACTTCTGTAACTATTTGGGAACAAGAAATGAAGACTCCCTTTCCTGTTTTGTATCCCTATGACAAGGTGTTTAGCATCATTTGCAGATTTTGTTGAAATCGGATAGGCCGTGCCATAAGCGCTTCTGCCAGGGCCTTGAATTTGTGACCTGCTGGGCTGTCAACCATGCGCCTTAGCACCCACCGCACCCCAACCCCTGACACTCCCTCATTTCAATGAACCAGCAGGCAATATTACAGTAGGAAAGCTTTAAAAACTGTCCAAACTGGAATGTAGTCATCTCTGTCACTAAAAAAAATGTCACAGGATTTTCTTCTAGAAGCCTTCAACAGCTGGTTTTATATCTCATCTGAACAATGGTCCCTCCAGTCCTAGTGTGCAAATATGGTGTTGCACAAGGAATAACCCAGAGGCAACACTGTCCTTTTGTGAAGCACCAGTATCATTTCCTGCGATATTTCATCCCATTCTTTCAATGCGCTCAGGCTGTTATGCTCCGCATCTCTAGTGGCATCCCACCATGCAGGGATCCACCTCCTACCGGGGGCTCATGGGAGTGAGTAGAATGGGTGTAAAGGCTCCTTTCCCACCCCTTAGCTATTGCCACCCTTGGAGTTTAGCTGGAGAAAGGAAACTTGGCGGTGAACCCCCCCCCAGTTTCTACCCCGGAAACTTTTCCAGTACTGTACCATTGGTGTCTGCATAAATTGATGCAGTCCTTAGACTGCTCTTAATTATGCTGGAGGACCAGCTGGGAAAGGAAACTCCAGTAGTGGAGGAATGCATGTAGGAGCTTTAAACCATCTCTGCACTGCTTTGCACTGCAGGCATTTTAGTTGGGCTCAAGGATCTGGCCCCTTCCATGAATTCGCCAGGCCCATCCCGACTTGGTTTAGGAGATATAAGCTCCCACCTGCAAGTAGCATAAGTGCAGATGCTAAAAATCAAGCTGCCGACTGAATTCAGGAGCAGAGGAAAGAGCGTATTAAAAAAAAACATCTGGAAGAATATCACATTCCCATAGGCAGAAGATATTAGCAAGTGTAAGAGCTTCCAACGTTGCAGCTATAGGCTGAAAAAATAAAAATAAAAAAAGAGCAGCACACAAAGGCAATAATAAACCATCACCATAGCAAATGCTGCATGGCACTGGTCTGCCTGCTAATGTGTGTTTTTATAATGTTTCAGAATAGAGGCTTTCAGAAATATTGGAACATCAATTTTGTGCATAATGATGGATTTCAGGAAACTCGGGAGCGCTGGCATAATTTTAGTGGTGCAGAAACTGAATTTAAGAAGGGAATAATCATCGCCCTCAACCGGCACTTTTTCTGTTATTTGGTAGAATATGAAGCTGCCCACTCTCCTGTTCATTTGGGTTTCTCATATTGCTGTCATCCCCATCCCAAATGAAATAGCACTCTCTGGATGACAGCTGTGCTAGGAGGCACCCAGCTGAGACTGGGGCCAAATTTTGCTGACGGCTGAGCCTGTACATAGGGAGGGTGCATCCCCGCCCTGAAAAGCTTACGGACAAGGCTCACAAAGAAAGCGGTATTAGTGTCACGTCTGAGATGGAGAAATGAGACACAGAAAGATTTAGGTGTCTAAGTCTCATTGAAATCAATAGGAATGAGGCTTCTCTATTTATCTGAGGATATGGGTCCAACTGGCTGAAGGGGCCTGTAACAGTGTTGGGAAGGAAGTGCGGCTGAGTGCCACCCTGGTGCCCAAGTCACAGGACCTTTCTTACCCCTAACTTCAGATATCCAGGCATCTTGCTCTCTACTGCAGGGGGCAACCCCCTCCTTTCACCAGGTCTTTCCAAAATTATTCTATGGGGAGAGCGTCAGACTTGATCATTTCCCCTGTGAAGAACAAGCAAGGATTTTGTTCTCCCAGAAAAACTCTGACCCCTAGGAAATGCACAGAAAGCAGCTTTGGAGGGCATATATTGCTGCAGCTATGAGCAGCAAAGTCACTTAGGCTGAATTCCTCATGTCAAGCAAGGGACGGAAGAGCCAGAAACGTTTTCTCCATGAGGGCTCTGGGTCTCTAGCACTTGCTCCCTAACGTGCCTCAAAACAGTGCTGAATGTAGCGTCCTTGTGCACCTGCTCCAAAAAAAAGAACCTTTTATTGAGTAAGGTTTTAGGAGCAGCCTGAGGATACAGAACCGCAGAGAGGTAAAAAGGCTTTATTCAAGTTCCAGTCTGATTGGATTCTTTTAAAACCGCTGGGATTCACACTGCTGCAATATGAATTAGAAACCGGGGCCTTTTCTATAGACATTTTAAAATATTTAAACTCCAAATAAAGAGGAGAAGGATCTTGGTAGCAAAAGTAATGCAGTCTCAGGCTGCAGTACTCCTCGACAGATTCCCTTCAGCACTCATAGGGTGACAAGAGTCTTGATCAAGACAAGTCTGATCCAGCCCTGCAACACGATGATGTGGAATAGTCCCAATGCCAGAGGGATAGTTAAGCATCGTCTCTGGTAAAAATGGAGCCTCCACCAGCCATTTATTTCCCTGTACTAAGCCTGATCTTCCATCATTGTCCCTAGGTGCATGGGGCAGCCCACTTACACGAATGAGTGATATATGAATAATATGACTTTGCCCTTCACATGCATGGTCTCTATATAAACCTCTCAGAGGGAGCTGCTGATGTTACATGAGTCACTGTTCACGAATCACAGTCCAAAACAGCAATTAAAAAAAAAAACACCAAACACACTATTATTGCATGAAGTGACTTAGGGCCGTATTAAATCTGATGCAACTTCCATTGTCAAGCACTGATAAGGCGCAAGGCATTCGTTTCACTCTCCCAGACAATACACCTGCCTGCAGCTGCCACCTCTGATGTCAAGGACACCTGTGCTTCACAACCATCCTTCGCCCCTGTTTGCTCTGACAGCCAAATTTAGCTTTACCTTGATGACATTGAATGAGGACTCTCCGGATCTGGATTCACCTCCCAGCTCTCCCCAAGTTTTCCTGGGTGGTCTCAGGAAAGTCATTTCATTAGTGCCTCAATTTCCAATCCATAAAAGAGGGCTAAGGTTACTTGTTTTATCTGTCTTTGTTACTTATATTAGTAGCTGAGACTGTTCAAGAGGTGGCCCACAGACCTCAAGAGGCCCCCAAAGGATTAGCGTGCAGCCCATGAGCTCCCACTTGGCTGCCGCTTCTCCTCTCCTCATTGCTCCTTCCAGGCTCTTCCGGCTCCTCTATCCACCTCTAGCTTCTGCTTCCTGCCCCCAGCTCTTGGGGTGCCTGTGCCGTGCTCAGCAAAGGCAGGAGCCAGGCTGTCCACATGGCAAATGGAGAGCGTGCATGGCTGGGAGGGGGAGGGATGCTGTACCTGCAGTGGAGGGCAGTGGCAGGAGAGCATCCCGGGCTGCTCGTGTGATGGGGAGAGCACCCACATGGTGAGCAGCCCCGGGAACTGTGGTCTGCACCTCATAGGACCCCTGGGTCTGTGGCTGGCTGGGTATTGGACCACTCTCCTGGGCAGGGCCTGACTCTTGCTATGCATGCATAGCATCACATCAGGAGCATCACAGCACCATGGTAATGCAGAGACTAAGCCGTAATATGAATCAATCCAGAAATTTTAAGTGTTTTTTTTCCCAAGTATTCAATCTCATTTCACTTGGCTTTGGTGTCACCATTTGCTTGGCGTTGGGCCCAAGGTCCTCACGGTTCAGGTTTACTTGCAGATTTTCCAGCAAAGCTCTTGAACCTTTTCAATGACCTGGCTTTAAGGGAGACTCTAAGCAAAATTATGTTTTAAGTGCTTACAGTGCTAAGGCAGACAAGTTTCTTTGGGTGAATCTGATCTTTTATTAAACCAACTTCAATAGTTGGGGAACAAAACAAAAATTAAGCAAGCTTTTGGGTTAAGAAAATGTGATTATTTGAGCCAGATTAGGACCAGGTTGTTGGTTTATTAATTTGCTGCTGACATCTGAATTTAAAAAATTTCAAAGAACAAAATCTATAGAAATGACTGAAACAAAGACATCTCTCTACTCCTATTCACTCATGTCGGTTCTCATCCATTTTAGAGAGATGTCAGGCAGCTATCCTAATTGATTTTACTTTTCCTTATTAGCACACTACAGCCGCATACAATGGATGAGATTAATTATGACTATAAAATAACCTTAATTGCAGATAATTCATCAGAACTCCCAGCCTGACAGTTGTTGCAATGCATCGCAAAAGCCTTTGTCCGTAGGATTATTTTTTGAGAGATTAGAGTAACAAAGGGGATGGAGGGGAATAAAAGAATAATGTTAACAGAGGTCCAAGTCATCTCTGCCACGTGAGGTCATTGCAATCGTCTCCTCGTCCGATACTAGACCGAGTGCCAGGGTCGCCGGGATTCAGACACCGCAGATGCGATGACCACTGGGTTCTCATTTTTCTAACACCATGTTGAGGCCCAGCACTGTCCCAATAGAAAAGATGATTTTCTGGGGCAGGCAGAAACAACCAGCCACCTCAGTCTCTATGACTGAAAAGCCATTGCATTCACCAGTAGCTGAGCACTTCCTAACAGGCCTCCAAAAGAAGACTGGCCCACTTCCTGGGGCAACTTCAGAAGACAGCGGTCCGTAGGATTTAGGAGCTAATTTCCACTGCAATTCAGTAAATGAGGGTAACAACCAACTGGGCTGATCTACACCCTACTGAAGTCAGTGGAAAGACTCCTGTTGACCTGACTGTCCTGGGGATACTGGGAAAGGGGAATTACAGTAATAAAATCAGTCATGTACTTATTTTTAAACATATGCACATCTTAATGGTCCCATGTCACTGACCATCCTTTCTCCCCTCAGGGAGCTTCTGGCTTCAGGGATCCAGCTGAGCCTGCTAGACAATGCAGGCATAAGTCAATGTGGCATTGCAAACTGCAACTCCATTTACAGCAGCTAATAGGAAGGCTTTCTGTCTGAGCTGCAGGAAAAGAATAACGGCATCCAGGCAAAGATATCGTCACTGCTGAGAACCAGGTCAGCCTCAGCTATAAAAAGAATCCCTTTGCACAGATACATCAAATGAAATAAAGTCTGAAAGGCTCTCTCCAGTTGGAGAGAAGATAAGATCACCATTCCTATTTAGCAGCAGCACAGCCGTACTACAGCTGGTACAAGAGAAACCCTGGGTCTGTAATACTGCGTGCTAGGGAGGCTAACTGGCACGTAGTTAGATGATGCAAACCCACATAGCTCCACTGTATCTCAATGGAGCAACGCTCATTTATACCAGCCAAAGTCCTGCGTCTATGAATTAGGCGACCTGGATTACATGCCTGATTCCACCCCTGACTTGCTACATGAATACTGTTTCCCATTGACAGACCTACTTCTGCAGAGTGCTGTTATGTCACCTTGCAAAGAACAGTCAGAACATAAGTGCAAGGTATTATTTTTATTGTGTTCAGCACATATAGGTGGAATGGACCTGGGACAACTTCAAGGTATTATAATGCTCTGAGCATTGCAGAGATGGGCAGATTAGGGGTAGTATTTTCAACAGCACCTAGGAGTATAGATTGCTTTTAAAAATAGGAGTCAAATGCCTTCGCAAGTCTGCGGTGTTTAAGGCTAGATAGGCCTGTGTGTTCATTTAGTCTACCCTGCCATGATTTCAGAGTTACCCAGTACCAAGCCCATGTTTTGATTTTAGCTAGTGCATATGGTTCAGAAACACCCAATCTGGATGTGCAGTGATGACTTGCATCCCTTTCCTTGTCAGCTTTTCCAAAAGTTAATCACCCACATTGTTGGAAATTAAATGCAATTTTTAAATTTGAATTCATCTGGCATCAGCTTCCTGGCACTGGTTTCTTGTCCCACCTTTCTCTGCTAGATTAAAGATGCCTTTAATACCTGCAATTTTCTCCCTGTGAAAGTCCTTCCAGAGTGTAGTTGAGTCAACTCTCAATCCTCTTTTTGACAAGCTCAAGAGGTTGGTCTTAGTCTCTCTCTCACATCAGGCATTTTCTCCATCCCTCAAATCATTGTGGAGCTTTTTTTTTTTTTTGTATCCTCTCTAATTAATCAATATTTTAAAACATCGACCCTGGGATTGAACAACGGTATGCCAGCATAGGACTCACTGCTGTTGTATTCAGAGAAGAAAAATCACTTCTTGGCTCCTAACTCACTGTGTTCCCTTATAAATACATCCAAGAATTGTGTTAATCCTTTTTGCCGCAGCACCACACTAGGAGCAGATGGTCAACTGCTTGTGCACTATGACCCCTTTTCAGAAGTGCTGCTTTCCAGGACACAATCCCCTATTCTATAGGCATGGTCAGCATTCCTATATCCCTCCTGGATACTCTTGCATTGGGTTGTAAAAAAAAGAAAGAGTTTTTATTGATAGTGCCTGGCTTCCCAAGCAATCTCAACAGCTTAAGAGGACCATCTTCTTTTCAATGCTATCCATCACTGTTTCTGTCACCCATGGTGATATTCAGATCTCCGATAACAATGTCAAATAGTTGGACCCTCGCTACAAATGCCCCTATTTGATGACAACCAGAGAAGAAAAATCCTTGCAGCAGTAGGACGTTGACTGCCATGATGGCCCCCCTGCTTTACCTGTGGCAGGTTAGGGTGCTAGGCATTGTAGCTGTGCGACAGGATTGATTGTGTCGTTTTAGAAAGAGGTTAGACAAGGATTTGTGCGGGAAGTTATGGACAGGGATGATCCTGCCTCAGACGGGGAGTTGGACTGGACATCCTCCTGAGGTCTCTTCCAGCTCTACTTTTCTATGATTATCACTGGTTCCATTGATATTGGGTAGTGCTCACTTTTAGCCAGGATGTAGTGTGGTACTAACGCCCTACAAAGTATGTTACATCCATGCAATTACTTTCATTGGCCAAATTTTCTCTCTCCTCAGAGTAGGGTATCAACATTGTTTGATGAGGCCTATTTTCCCTAAACCTTGCTGACTGGTATTTGTTATATTCCCATTCTTTAATTCTTTACTTATCAAATCCCACATCAGCTTTTCTATTATTTTGGTTGGGATTAAGTTCATTGTTACCCAATGCAGCTGACATTTAAGTGGTATTTAGATAGTTTAGGTTTAGATATTTATGCACCTGAAATATGGCTAAGTGCCCACTGAGATTTTCCAAAGCACCTTGGAGCCTGACTCCTATTGATTTCAATACATTAGGTACCTAAATAGCTTTGAAGGCGTGGGCCTAAGTAACTTTTTCAAATGGAGCTTAGGTACTTTGGAAAAAATTACCAGCAGTTTAAATATCTAAATCCCTACCAACTTTTAATCACAGTAGTGACTGAAATGTAGGATGCATGGCTCTAATCCCTCTACTCCCTGCTGCTTAGCAAGGGGTAGAGGCATTACAGCGGTGCATCCTGGGATGCTGGAGGACTGCTAATTGCTCATTTCATCTCCATGGGGCAGACTGAAGTTATCCTAAAGAAGCTGGATAGCACCCCCCAGAGTTAACCCTCACCTGAAGCAGCATAAGTTTGAGATGCTTAGAGAGCACTTAACGAGCTTTAGCATGCAGACACTCACATTTTAAGTATCCTTAGTATGGTGTAAGTAAAATTCATAGATACTGAGATCACACCGGAAGCTAATGAAATTAAAGGCAGTTAGGCTGAAATCCACAAAGACTTGCCTGGTTTATGGCATGCTTCAGAAAGGGTTTTCCCTGAGAGACTAAAGCAAACAGGGAATTGTTAACTGCAAACATAAGGCTTAGGCAGCCTGAAGAGACAAAGGAAAAACATCTCTTTGAAACTGTCTGGGTTGAAAATGTTTTATTCAAACCATGACGTTTGTAGTCACTGTTATCCAGGTGACTAAGGCTGTGTCTACACATGCATTTATGCTGGCTTAAATTGACTATGCAGTAAGTGGGAATAGGCCAGCATCTACACATGCAGGCATTAAAGTTCATTAGCATTGTGTGTGGCCTGATTTGGGAATAAAGTTAGTCCCAAGTCAGTCCACACACACAGTGTTACTGCGCAGTGAGGTGTCTACATGTGCACTATGTGGAGTATCTATTTGGGCGTAAATTTGATACCTGCATCATGCAGGTATCAAATTTATGTTCAGGTTGACATAAGTCGCCATATTTGCTGCGCAGTACAGGTAAGCACATGTAGACATGCACCTGTATTGGCAGTTATTTCAGTTTTACTGTGCAGTAAACGTGCACGTGTAGACGCACCCTGAAAGACACAATGCAGTCTAGTTCTAATTAAAACAAGAAGTGTAAAAGCCACTCCCATTTTGAGTTGCTAAGATTTGGCCCAGAGATATTAATTCTTTAGAGCCAAATAGCATACAGATTACTGGCATCCCAGCTCTCGATTTGCACCCAAACAGAATTCTTCCTTGGAAATATGACCTGACTTGAGCTGATAAACAGTAGCATCAATTACCAAAGGCAAGAGATAAGAGAGAAATAAGAGGACCAAGTAGATGTTGAAGAGGTATAGATAGAAAAAAACCCCAAACAAATACTCTTAATCTCTAGCAGATGCCATAAGGCTGGAAAAAAAAAGAGACTGGAGTTTCTACGCTGAAAGGGAGATAGATGAAGATATTATTTAGAAGCACAATGATTTCTTTGCATCAGCTTTCACCACTGAGGATGCTGAGTTTGGATTGGGAATTTGATTCCTAGTCGGAGACCAATCCATAAGTTTCCTTTTCTGGACCATGGAGTAGGCATAGCCTACTGCAGTGATAATGTCTCATCTCATAAGCAGCAGCATAACTACTAGGCTCTGTACCCTGGGTGGCAGCAGGGATGGCAGGGGCTGGGCTGGCTGCAACAGCAGTGGCACCTGCCATTCTTGCCCAGGGCTGGTGGCCCAGTCACCCACTCCTCATTGCACTAGTACTCATAGGACAATGGCACTCGTGAGGAACCAGGAGCTCTCTCAAGGTTTGTGTTATGCAGAACCTGAAGTGGTTTGGACTTCCTTCCTGAACCCCAGCCCGAGTATGACCTCGATCCCCAAACAAATATGATCAGATCAGCCCCCCTGCAACATTTTGTGCTGAATAAATACATGGGATAAACCAACTACTTAGAGGGTGGCTTTAAAAATAAGCTTATTTAACAGGGATATCAGTGCCTAATTGTCACAGTGTGGGCTTCACTTCTTTTGCTGAAGCATTTGGAATTAGCCACGGGCAGAAATAGGGGAATGGGCATACATTCAGAACAGCAAATAATACATTTAAAATCCTCTGGAAGTGCAACTTAGGTGGAAAATAGATGAAGTGAGCATCAAGCTCATAGGAGCTTGTGCTGTCTCTATAGAAATCTCCTTTAATTAGTCTAGAAGGTGCAAATTTATGCTGCTTTCCACTCTGCTTAACAGAGCATATCAACACCATGGACAGATCTGCCTTTGATTTGCACTTAAAAGTACAATGTTATCTATAAGCTGAGCCCATAACAGGTCAAATTCACCCCAGCGCAGAGGTCCCATGACACGCACCACTGAACGATCCTCACCCAGGCTTTTCAGGGGCCTTCCGCAGAGACGAATGTCAGCCTGCATCACTGCCAATGCTCGGCACAGCTGAAACCCGCTCGGCAGTTGGTAGCACATTTCAATCTCTTTTGACAGATGGCTAATATCAGAGTAACCGTCCATGCAAATATAGTGCATATCCCCGTGATGACATCACCCATTTAGTACCGAGGAGCCTTTGGGACAGACTTTGAGAAAACATCCAGTTTCTTGGGACTGTGCAAACCTCGCCACCAGCAAACTTCCAGAAAAAGCCACCAGGAGAGCAGGATGAAAGGCATAACATACCTCTGGATTTAGGCAGCCATGCAGAAGGAGATTGCATCACAGACATTTGGAATAATTTTCCCCAACACCCCTCCCCGCTGCAGCAGGCAAGTCTATTTTGATTTTGTGCTGATTTCTTGGCTCAAGCCCTTCCATTTGTTACATCTGGCGCCATGCCACTCCAATCCAAGGATCCTGGCACTCAAGGACAGAGGCCTGGTATGTCACCTTTGATAGATGGTAACTAAAGTTACCACTGGCAGCTGCCTGGGAGCTTCTGTCATGAAAACTATGGGCTCGGTCGCAGAACCGACATACTTTGCAGACTTCGATGACAGGTTTAGTTAGGATTACCTGATCTCAATTTTAAACCTGTGGTGGAGAATATTGTTTTCAGATTCCTTGCTGGAGTGCATTTCAAAATGTCACAGCCAGTTCCAGCGGATCACATTAACGGTAACTACAGGGTGCATAGCGATGCACCGAGACCCTTAAATATCAAGATGTATTTTTACAGCAACATAAAGCATTCCAACTCACAAAAGTAAGGACGCTGGCTCGAGGAGACAATGATGCCTTGTCAGACTTTAAATGGCTAGATCGTACTTTATGCATAATACAGAGAGAAATATTGCTGGAAATACATAGCTGGTATTAAGCCACATCATATGTATGTATAAAGAGCTCATGTGCATTTCAGACTATCGAGACACTAGATTATTATAATCATATTCCCTAGATGCAATAGTATTTAGATTAGCAAATATCACTGTACTTTATAAAGGAGGCAAATATTATTAGCCCATTTTTTTGTTCAGTGGACAAACAGGCAAGGAAAGGTAAAGTGGCAGAGCCAGGAACAGAAATCAAGTTTTCCGAGTCCACTCTCCTCCATTATCAGGGAGGCTATTCTGCCTCCAATATTATAATTGCCTATGGATGCTACACTATCACCTGCTCAGTATTGGGCCAGGCTCTCCGCTGGTTTAAATTCATGTCATTCCACTGAAGTCAATGGAGCTACATCTGTTTTGCTATGCGAGTTATGACCAATTGTATTTCAAATGAATATATCCCTGCAACATACAATTATTTGTAAGCGCTTATTATTCTTTTATTATACCCATGTACAGCATTATTGCAACTCCTATCTCAACAAACACAAATGTAGGCTCTTTGTGTTATACTGATATAATGCTCTGTGTTGATTCCCTCCTTCTCAGTGGGGCAGTATACAGAAATATTTATGGTCAAGGATCCTGATGTTGCTGTCATAGAAGTCAATGCTAAAATAGCCACAGACCGTTCACAGGAGTGGGAGCCAGCACCCTATGCTGCTGTTCTCTTATAAAATGCATCATTCGTTTTATTTTTCCTAATTCATCCTCTGCCCCTGAAACAATCTGGATTGTGATTAGCCGTAATACTGTACATGATCTCCCCTCCCCACGTGACCAACACTGCAAGTGTCACCGCCAGCTGTATCTGCAAAGATTTTCTACTCAACACAGAAGGATGAATAGCAAAAATGACATTACTAGAGTAGCAGGCTAGACTTAGATGAGATGTAGTATGAGCTATTAGAGCTGAAAAGTAATAAGCTACTTAGGAAATTTACTGTATATGATTTTGAACATAATCAAATAGAAAAGAGAAGATGCACAGCGCTTTCTTCCTTTAGTTTTCTTATAAGGGACCTTGATTGTGACTGGAAAGACATCCCGTGTGCCTGCTGATGAACCTGGCTTCTAAATAGCTCTCTGACTCTTCCCTACCCATTCCCTCCAGAAAGGACTAAAATGACCCCTTCTGGAGGTGCCAGATAACAGCCGGGGTTTTGCAAAGGTATAAGGCCAGATATCAAAGGCATTTAGGCACTCGGTGGGGTTTTCAAAAGTGTCTAGGTACTTACATCTACAAACTTAAATACCTTTTAAAAAGTGATCCCTCCCCCACAGACCACTTACCCTTTAGATCAGTGATTCTCAGCCTTTTTAGACTCGAGGTGGCCCCCTCAGAAAATGCCAGTTCTCAGTTTTCACTTTGTTTTTGACTACTGAAAAATAATAGAGTAATTGCTCCATTGCAAGGGGCTCAGAAAACCCACGGCTGGTCAGAACATGTCAATGCTCTAGTTTCCTATTTAAAATCTCTGGGTTTATCCAGTGAATCATGTCTGCGCATCTAGCAGCGCTAATGTCCTATGGTACCCTGTGGCACCCTTGTAAGGATCTCAAGGCATCCTGCAGTGCCCATAGCACCCTGGTTGAAAATTCACTGATTTAGAGAAACACACAACGGTGACTTCAGAAGTTTCTTATGATCTTCCTGCATAGAGGAAAAAAATACATATTTCCCCATATATTTTCAAAAATGAACACATTAAATCCCAGGAGGTCATTTCTTTTTATTGCTATATTTATAATAAACAAGCTGAAAAAGGCCAACATTTGGGAGAGCACTCTTTTTATGCCTGATGAAGACATGGCGTGCCTTTCCACTTGTCTTTCTTTCTTCATTTGCTGAATTAACATAAAGAACATTTTGGAGCACTTTTTCAGCTACAAAGCTAAAAGCTTGCCCAGAGCTACCTGTCTGCACCTGCCAATCATGTGCGTGTGTGACAGCAGCTTCTGTAGGTATTTGATGGACATCATTTTTACACTTCTGGGAGCAATGACTATCTCCTGATACAGCTAGGTAACAGCACTGCTGCTGCGAGACACATTGCTACCCGTGAGACTTGTTTCTGAAACACAGTCATGACTCAAAAGGCTAGCACGGCGCGGATGGGTCGCTTTAAATGAATCCTCTTCATTTAAGGAAACTATTTACTATACCAACGTGTCTGTACTATACCGAGAGGGCCAGCATTCAGACTGCACGACTGAGTCTTGTATGAGAACTGTGCATGTCCTAGTTTTTCTTCACATTGTGGTTTGACATTGTGTGTTGGTCACAGTTGCTGGTTTGGAGGAGATCTTTTCTGGCCTTGCACTCTGTGAGCTAGTGGGGAGCATTGGTGACAGCTTCTTTAACTCCCTTTAGTAAAAGCATCTTTACTTAACCCGTTCCATACTGTGCAAGGAGCTTTTAGGATGCCTCAAATGCAAAAGGAAAGCATGTGGGCAATGGAAAAGTGCACAGGTCATCAAGGAAGCTTACCAGAAAACAGCAAGAACCTATAGGGACAAAATCAGGATGGCATAAGTAAAAACTGAGCTGGTGAGGGAGGTTAGAGACAAGAAGAAGATGTTTTATGTGTGTGGGCCAGAAAGGAAAGACCAAGGGTGCTGTGGGTCCACTACTGGTCCACTATTAAATAGCCTGGGTGAACTCTTAATAGGAAATGCAAAGAAGGCTGAGCTACTCAATAGCTACTGTGCTTCAGTCTTCACAAAAAGTTAAGCTGCAACTAGACCCTTACTAAGGATTATTTGGAGAAGGAAGCGGACAAGTTGCAAGAAGATATAACTGAAGCTTTTGGTGGGTCTCAATGAAGAGTGCTGGGGTCTCACCTAACCCCAGCGCTCTTTCCTGCCCGGGGCACGGGGTTGGACTCGATGACCTGTTGAGGTCCCTTCCATCCCTTCAAGCTAGCAGGACCAGATGAACTTCATCTCAGGGTACTGAAGGAACAAGCAGAAAAGATCTCAGAGCCCTTAGCAATAATATTATGGGAGATGGGTGAGGTACCAGAGGAGGGAAAAGGGCCAACATAGTGCCCCTCTTAGAAAAAGCAACAAGGAGGACCCAGGGAACTACAGACCATTTAGCCTCACCTCAGTAGGAGCATTTCATAAGGCATTTGCAAGCCTCTCAAGGAGAAAAGGCTGATCACAAGTAGCCAACATGGATTTATGAAAAACAAATTGTGCCAAACCAATTTGATCCCCTCCTACAACTAAATCATTTCATGGGTAGATGTAGGAAATGCAGTGGATATAGTGTATCTGGACTTCAGCGAGGCTTTTGGCAATATCCCATTTGACTGTCTCATAAACAAATTGGAGTCATGCAGGCTAGACAAAACCACTATGCGGTAGATAGACAACAGGGTCAATGGTCATAAGCAAGAGGTCCATAAATGGGTCTATGTCAGACCAGCAAGAGGTTGAGTGAAGTCCCACATGGGTCTGTCCTGGGCCCAGTGCTGTTCACGACACTTTTTAATGATTTGGATGTAGGAACGGAGAGCTCCTTGAGTGAGTTTGCAGACAACACAAAACTGGGAAGGACTGTGAACACACTGGAGGACAGGAACACAATTCAGGAGGATCTTGACAGCTTAAAAAGCTGGGGAGAAGCTAACTGGATAAAGTTCAATGCTGACAAGTGCAAGGTGCTGCACCTCGGGAAGAACAATGAAAAACATAAATACAAGATGAACGACACAAGGCTGGCGTCAACTACTGAAGGGCTGCCATAAATACGAGGGAGAACACGTCTTCTATCTTGCTACAAGGAGTAGGGTACAGACCAATGTCTTGAAGCTGTAGCAAAGTAGGGCAAGATTGGATACCAGGAAAAACTTCACCGTTAGAGCAATGAAGCAGTGGGATAGATGCCTAGGGCAACTGTGGAGGTCTTCAAAAAGAGGAGCTTTTTAAAAAGAGGTAAAACAGGATATATATTTTTTTACCTTCCTCAGAAACATTGGGTGTATGCCAGTGCTCCTGCTGGAAGGTAATCCTAGAGGTTCACGCAGTGCTGGAGATTGTGGCATGCCGAGGCCCTAAACTATGTCCATTTTAAGAGGCCCCATATGATAAAAATAATCCACGAAATCCACAAAAATGCATTTTCATGAAATTTTAAGATGAATTCTTCTTATTGCTGCACACATTTATGAACTCAATATGAACAATAACAGTGGAGCCATATATATATGTATATTTTTGACATATTAAAATTAAAATGTCCATTTTTTCCACCCTTATTTAGAGGCCCCTCATCTTGCGAGGCCCTAAACTGTAGTTTAAGTACTTTAAGCCTAAATCTGGCTCTGGGTTCACAGCTAGAGGGTCTTGCCCCTCTGCTCAGGCTCAGACCGATCATCATATTTGGGGGCAGGAAGAAATTTTACCCCGTGGGCAGATCGATACTGACTGTTGAGGGGTTTTAGCCTGTGGACAGATTGATACCGACTGTTGGGGGGTTTTACCCCATGGGCCGATTGATACCAACTGTGAGGGGGATCTGCAGGGGGCACAGCCCTCTACTGGGATCTCCCAAGGGTATTTGAACAGCTTTGCTGCAACACAGCATTGGCCCCCATGGTCCCTTTGCTTTACCTGTGGCAGGTGAAGTTGTGTTTTGTGGTTGTGTGAAGGCCGATGGCAGTTTAGAGATTAGAGAACGGATTTGTATAGGGATAATCCTGCCTCAAGGCAAGAGGTAGGAGTTCACTAGACGATCTCTGGAGGTTTCTTCCATCCCTACTTTTCTACAAGGCTGGATACTGGGGCATCGCAGAACGCTTTGCCATTATAAACCCTTACACAAATGCTACAGGGTCCATTATTGAAATGCAGCCACCTTAGCAGAGGGAGGCAGTTAGCTGTGCTAATGTAAAGTCAGGCAGAAAGCAGGACAAGGGAGCAATTTAGAGACTGACTCATTCATCCCTAAGGTGCCATCCTGCCTGGCCTTCTGCCTGCCTCAGCAGCGAAGCTAAACGGTGATTAAGAGCACACAGGTAGACTGTGAAAACTTAAGGTCTGGAAGCCAAAACCCGTCCAGTGGAAACTGCTGGCAGGATTACTGGTGATGAAATTAAATGAACTGGGGTCAAGACTGAGGGAAAGCCACCCTCAATATTTATGCAGTCCTTCCCCAGCCCACTGATCCATTGACTTTAGGTGGAGTCTGGCCAGGTCCAGAGGGTTAACCATTTGAGACTTAAAAAAACCAAAGAAGTGCCATTGAATATTTAATGACTTTAGCAGGTCAGGGCCCTGTTCTGAGCTTCGAGTGCAGCACTCGCTACTGCCCCTTGCATACGAATGAGCAAACCTGGAGAGAGCGAGCAGGCTCAGTATTCAGTTTCTGAGGAAGAAGGCCAGGCTATCGCATACGCTGATTTTTAACCATATGTCTGAATCCCACGGAGCTAAGCATGTCTCTGGGACTGCTGGATGCGTCCCCCAGCCCGGGAAGAATAGGATCCTGCCAGTCAGTCTGGACAGTCTCTCCCCAGGGAGTGATTTATTAATTGAACCAAAAAGTGTATAAAGCTACTTAGTTATTCTTGTGATCGGAATAAGCCGTGATGGCCCAGAGGACTTTTGCTCTGCCCCCATCCCTGAGCTCCAGGGCCTGCTGCAGGAACCAACCTCTCTGCTGCAGCTCTCCTAGTGCTTGACCCACCTGCCCCAGTTGGAGCTCATAATGCAGTGGGACACCAAGTTTTTTGGCAGGTTCACTGCAAATTAGTCCCACATCCTTCCCAAGAGCCACTGTGATCCCTTCCTCCCTGCCTGGTCTGCTGCTCTGCTTTCCGCTTCCTGCCCGGTGCTCCCTGCCTGCTCTGCTTTCTGCCCTGTCTGCCACTGTGTTGCATGCCCCTTCCCTGATCTGCCACGTGCCCCACACACAGGTCTCCCATGCTACTTGTGGCACGTGTGTCATGGATTGGCCATCCCATCATAATGGAACAGATCTGCCCATCCCCATGTCCCCTGGCTCTTAAAGGGACAGACCCCATTATTACAACATACTGAACTTTAAGCACATACTTAAGTACTTTTCTGAGCTGGCAGCAGAAGAGAGAAGGGTATTTTCCCTCCTTTCCTTTGCAGACAAGTTTCACCCTTTGTATCCAGGGCTTGCACCAGTGTCACTCCCTTTCCTTTGACATACTCAATATAATTACTTAAAACATCCAGATTAGTGCTAGACCCAAAGGAATCACTTTCAAACTTAATTTGTTCATTTTTTTTGTGCGTGTTGTAGAAGAGGAAGGGGAGAAACAGAGCTGCCACATGCACAGAGCAGGGATCTTGCCACATAATAACCCCATTCCTTAAAAGTAGGGCGGTACAATATAAGGCAGCAAATGGGTGAGTCAGATTTACTCAGAGCACACCGGTTTTAAAAGAGGAACAAAAACGAATACCTGTCGGCATCCAAAAGAGATGGGAGATTTCCATACCAGCAGCATTTTCAGGGTAGGGACCATCTTTATGTTCTGCATTCGCACAGCAACTACTGCTATAGCAGCCTGGACAAGAATACAGCCCTTAAACACTGCTGCAATATAAGCATTAAATAGTAATAGCTCAACGTAAGAGCAGCCATCAATAATGCCTTGATATCCAATGATATCCACAAGGATGCTAAGGAAGCATCTATAAGCAATGTTTTCTTTGAAGTTTGCTAATGAGCAAGAGAGGGAATCAGAAATGGTGCTAGAAGAAACTAATCCCCATATCCACTGGGAGTTGTTATATTGATTTCCATGAGCTTTGGATCTAGTCCTAATTGTTTTTAAGAAGATGCTCACAGAGGGCATGTCTACATGTTCATTAATGAGCCGTAAGTTTAGTACCTACAATGACAAGTACTAGTTTAATATGCCGTAATTGGTGCTACTGTGCATTAGTGCGGTCGAACGGGTTTTTGGTGATGTTAATGCGCAGTAGATTTATTCCATTGTGCATTACCGCATTAGCCCAGGTTTGGCCCACTTAATTATTAGTCTTCTGCGCATTAAGCATCTTGTGCAGATGCACCCAGAGAATGGTTTCTAAATGAGCAGCAAGGCAAGCTGTTTTTGCCCCCATTGCTCTCTCTCTTGGCAGAACGTCCCAAAAACAGTGGCTCAGCTCCAAGATAACATTGTGCAAAGGCTAAATGGTTTGCCAAGGGCCCGCACTTTCCAGCTGCTTCAGGAGTTTCTGCAGATAAGCCATGAAGAAGGATTTTCCCTGCCTAACAGCAAGCGGATGGTGACTGAGAAGCTTAGTTTAGGAGGGGTGGGAACAAGGCAGTTAGGGAGCTGAAGATACCAAGCAGTGATCCAATGTAAGGCGCTGTGGACAGCATGTTACTGTTTTCATTCATTTCATGTTCAAGTGATGGGCTAGAGCCAGAAGTCAGTGGCACTGTTGTGATCGACAGAGAAATGCTGATTGTGGTCCACTGAATCCAATCCCTGACCCCTTGTCTGGGCTCAGTTGCTGGATAAGTGGCCGAGCTGGTTCTCTAGCAGGTTGCCTCTAATTTGCAAGAGCTATATTGCATATTGCTATTCGAAGAAATCGGGTTACTGCAGTGCTAGGAACCCAGCTGAGATCACCACACTAGACACAGTGCATGCACGTGGTGAGGGACAGCCTCTGCCAAAAAGAATTTGCAACCCAAGGGAGATAAATTGAATAAATAAATAAACATCTTATGTGACACCCTTTCCAACAATGGAACAAGGCAGGTTTCAGTAAGAAAACAGAATAGTTTATAAAACAAGAGTGACAAGAGAATAAAACCACTTATAAGGGAACTAAGAATATCAGTAGAAACCAGAGAAACAATATCTCAGCCTAGCTTCATGTGCTAAATGCCTGCCCAAATAGGAAGAGAGACACGGATGGCCACAGGGAACTCCTGTTCTCATCTTTTTAAAGATGAGGAATGGAGGAACAAGGATCTGCGACAAAGCAAGGAGTAAAACTCAGGTATCTCACATTCCAGTCTAGTGCTTTAATGAGAAAATCAGCCTTCATTCTCCATATTTGCTTTCTATTTCATTTTAGACCGACGAGTTCCACCATTCCACATTATTTTTTCAAAAGGTATTTTAAGCAAAGAGGGGGAAATGACTTACATTTAAGTCAAGTACAAGAATAATGCAGATAGAAACGTTGCAGTCCTACTGCCGAATGACTTATATCTGCCATCAGTGGGTGCATCTGCACTTGCGCTTTAATGCGCAGTAGCCTATTCTACTGCGCATTAAGCATCACATTAAAAACCGCGCTAATATGCTAATGCACCGCAGAAATAGGCTACTGCGCATTAAGCATCACTAAAAAGGCATGTGCTTTTGCCACTGCACATTAGGGCAACCGAATGCACATTTATATGGCACTTCATATTAGAGATACTAAACTTAATGCATAGCAGCAAAAGCACATTAATGTATGGGTAGACGTGTCCAATGTCAAGTGGCCTGGAATCCCTGGTAGTTGGATGTGGGCTCTGATCCACGTGCTGAATTAAGCCTGGGTCGGGTAAATGTCTGGAGCGAAGCCGGATATTCTCAGAAAAGAAACACCTGCAGCTGTAATTTTAATAAGTTCCTGGTTCATTAAGTTTGGGTGCCTGCGAATTACTAGAAAGCTCCCTTAAGTCCCATCAGCAGCAACCTGCTGTCGCTCTCAAAATTATATGAACTCGATGATGCTTCCGTAAGGACCGTGGGAGAAGCAGGGCATTGTGAGCAGAACATACATGCATTAAAATGCAATTCAGTCTTCTGCAACTTTGGTCTGTTTTCCCTTGTTTCTAGACTTTATTTCTTTCTGCTCTCTCTCCATCTTTCTGTTGTCTGTCTGACATATATTGCCTATTGCTTTCTACTTATTCTTTTGCCAGTTCTCTCCCTTTGTTTTTTCTGTTCTTCTCTCTCTAAATAATTAATTTTTCTCTTGTAATCTTGTTTCAGGGTGCAAGCCAAGCTCTAGCTAATGGGGCTGTAGAGGGAAATTTTGTGGAGGGCAGGCGCTTCCATAACTGCGTCTGCTTCCAAAAGAGCTGACCCCCTAGGAGACAGAGTGCTGGACTAGATGGTGTGCTTAAGCTTTGTTTAACCTCTTGTTTTTCAAATCACCCTTTAATTTTTGTTGCATCATTTGTGATCCCTTGGGTTGCATAGTGTTATAACAGGATGTGCTGTGATAGCAGGCACGTCTCACTACTGATCTACATCAACTGTCTCTACCTACAGCGGAAGAAGCACCTGTAAGTGAGAAGAAAAATTGTTGAAAGAAAGACAAATGGGCCTGGATCCTTATGGGGTGGAAATCTACTGATCCCTATTTACAGTTTCTGAAGCCTTGACTTAAGTCATCGAACTTGTGTCTCCGAGCGCAGCATGGCATGGGCATGAATACCTCAAAGCCCATTCTGTCCTGCCCGCTTCTGTTTGCATGCAGATCTGGAAATGTGTTAGAGAACCTGCTTAGGCCTGCCCACCTGTCCCAGCATGCTTAAAAGGAGCTGCTGGGGATACCCCCAGAATAGTTTTACCTATAAATATAAGGTATAGGCAGGAGGGAAATTTGGAGAACTCGGCAAAATCAAGAAGACCTGCTGCCAGCCTGCATGCCAGCTTCCCCCCTCCCTCTGGTGTCTCCCCAGCCGGCATGCATATGTCTTGTCCACGTTGTGTTATCACAAGCAGCCAGATGCTTTGGGATAACCATTTGGTTTTGTGTTTTGAGGTATAAGCAATAAACGGTTGGGCTGTAGACCCTTTTCTTGTTTCGTTTATCAGTAGCCAACCTGCGAGGTTACCTGTAATCAGGCTAATACGACAGAACCTTAAAAACCGACTTGAACACGAAATCATCTACAGACTGCAGTATGTGAACCATGGTCTCAACAGGGACTATTCTTATCACGTTGCTTGGACTAGCTGTTAACACCAGTGTCTCTCTAGCTGTTAACTGTTTTGTCCATCTCAGTTGACCTAATGAACCCACTTTTTATCTCTTTACCCACTTAGCAGTGTCTCCTCTCCCTTTCCTTTCGACAGCAAACCCTTTCTTGCTGCCAGTCCAATCATGGCATCTGAAAAAGTAGGTGGTTGCCTACAAAAGCTCATGCCTGACAAAATAGTCAAATGTGCATTGATTTTCATCCGATGTCCTAAACATTTATACACAAATGTCAATTGAATAGCCTCCATCTTACCAAAAAAAAAAAAGAGAAATACAACCATGCAAGCTGTGGAGGTACGCCATATACTGTGCATCACATTTCTCAGTAAAAGGGACAGGTTAACAGCAGCAAAAGGGTCTCAGAAGAGACACTTCATCTTCACTGACAATATAAGCAGTTGCTGCTACAGTTATTTAGGCAATAGAAAAAAACAATTCTCATTTTCACCAAAAAGCCTGAAAACTCAAGGTCTTCCTATTTGCCATCAAAATCCTAAATATTTCAGAAAAAAGTCATTGTTTTCTATAAAAGGATTTAATCTCTTGGACAAAATATTATTTTTTACCAGATAAACTTTGTTGGAAAAATCTCAGCCAGCTGCTACTGTTGCTGATTGAAGGCTACTTTTCAGCATCCTCTCAATAAGTTCTCAAAGAAGGTATGGGAGGCTACACTGCTTCCTTCAACATTTTATTATTAATTATTATTGTTACAGTAATGCTTAGCTGCCCCAGCTGAGGCTTCCTTATGCTAGGTAGTATATCAGGGATTCACAACCAGGGTACTGGGGGGTGCCTTGAGATCCTTCCAAGGGTGCTGTGGGCTGTGACACAACGTTAGCACTGTTAGGTGTGCAAACACAAATCACAAGATAAACCCAGAGTTTGCACATAGGGATCCAGTGTTAAAAACATGCTGACCTGCTGTGGTCTTTCTGAGTTCTTTGCACCCAAAGAATTGCTTTATTTTCCCCCCTGTAGTTAATAGAGTCAAAACTACGAGCTGGCATTTTTCAAGGGGGACCTTGCATCTGCATACGGGCGTCTCAGGTCTATCAAGGAGCGCCTCAAACCTAAAAAGATTGAGAACCACTCTAAGGATAACCTATATAGAGGAAGTCCCTGGTACAAAGAGCTTCCCAGCTATATAGAAAGGGTAGTCAAGGAGTAAGAGAGAGGGGGAATATTACCCCTGTTTTACAGATGAGGAACAGAGCGATTAAGTGAATTGTCCAAGGCCACCCAGGAAACCCAATGCAAGGCTAGATCTTGAACTGCCATCTCCTGGAGTCTTTAAGCACAAAACAACCTTTCTTGCTATAAAAATGCCACTGGAGAAGCTTTTAAAATATATCTCCAGTCAGACAGACAAGAGTGCCCCCAGCATTAAACTGCAGGACAACAACGCAGCCTCAAGCCTTGGGCTGAGCAGGGATAGGAGGACGTCAAACTTGCCATGGAAGTGGTGGTCCATGGGTGCGAAATAGTTTGCTCCATGTAATAACTATAGCACCTGTCCCTGCATTATTCCTGCTCACATGACAGAGAGAGGTCTGATGTAAGGCCAATCATTAAATCAACAAGAGATGCTCATAGATCAATAGCACAAAAGGTTCAGAAGGATCAGAACAAGATAAGGGAGCATCTGTTATCCAGTGCTGCTGTCAGTAAATGAAGACATCAATAGAGCCAGGGCCAGTATTTGTGCCTTCCTTTAAAGTAATTTATTCCCTGGATAGCCTGAAATGTGGTGAAGTATGGTGGTCTTAATTTGATCGAAACCTTGGGCACATAACTATGTTGTAGGAAAAGGAAGTAAACCAGCTGTTGCTTGTTTCTGCAGCTTGATCAGTTATGATCCATTTAAGTTGATCTGATTGGATACTTCAGTTGCTTGTTATTGAGACAGAAGGTGTGAATGAAAGAGGAGAGAGAGGACAGAACATTCACAACCTGATGATCAAATAAGACTTCCTCACCATTGTGTTATTCAGTTATTGTTGCTGTCACCATGAGCGCTGTTAGCAGTCTGTGGCCCCACGGGGCATATTTATATGTGCAATTCATGCAACTGAATTGACTCTGGTGAAGAATTCTGCAGGTTGATTAAAAAGCTCGGTAGCATTTAATGAACAATAACCAATTTTAGTAGAACTGTGGGGAGGGCCGAAATCCTTGCTGCCTTATGGGAATGCAAATGTAAAGGAACTGCAGTAAAGTCACGGGAGGTAAAGTCAGTGGAGTAAAGCTGATGAGAAGGAAAGAACTAACCACCATGATCCATATTCCAGCTGAAATGGGGTCAGGATCCCACTGTGCTTAACCCTGTGCATACCATAAAGTAGGAGTCAGGCCCTGCCTGTAAGAACTGATCATCTAACCAGGTAAGGACAAAGGTGGGAGGGGAAATGGAAGCCATTTGCCCAGCTTCACAAAGTGGATCAATAGCAGGGCTAGGAGATTGGGGTTTGGTTCCTGAGTTAAGGTTGAGCCATTCCCAGTGCTTTTCATAACATAAAAAAAAAGCCCAACATTTTTTTATAGAGTCCTCTTGACTTCTTCCCTAACATATTTCTTAGGATTTTCCTCTGAGGAGCTCTGTAACATATGACTCATGTTTCTCAAGTTATAGGAAAGATTGGAGGGGTAGGGGGGTGAATCCCATTACCTGGAATTGAAAAGGAGTCGGCAAGTCCAAAAGCACCATTGAAGCCTCAGGGTATATGCACCGACAACCAGTATCAAGTGGAGTGCCCCAAGGGTGGGTCCTGGGGCCAGTTTTGTTCAGTATCTTCATCAACGACCTGGAAGATGGGATGGAGTGCACCCTCGCCGAGTTTGAGGATGGCACCAAGCTGGAAGGAGCAGTAGAGATGCTGGAGGGTAGGTCTAGGATTCAGAAAGACCTTGACAAATTGGAGGACTGGACCAAAAGAAATCTTATGAGCTGCATCCAGACAAGCATGGATGTTTGGTTCCTTGCACCACAGCTAGTTGGGACACCTTGCGCCACTGCTAGTTGTCACCAGGGCATGCCCGTGCCACGTGCCCTCTGGTGCATAGCAGATTACCCCAGGTGGGGTAGGGGAGGCTTGGGCCAGCACAGTTGCTGGCCCCAGCAGCCTTACCTGGGGTCCCAGGGGCTGGAGAAGCTGCAGCCGCATTGCTCCTGCAGCTTGGAGCCTGGCCAGCAGCCAGTCTGGATGCGGCCATGAGGTTCAAAAAAGATGACTGCAAAGTCCTGCACTTAGGACAGAACAACCCCATGCACTGGTGCAGGCTGGAGACCACCTGGCTAAGCAGCAGCTCTGCAAACCTGGGGGTGACAGTGGACAATAGGCTGAATATGCGCATCAGTGAGCCCTTGTTGCCAAGAAGGCTAACGGCATCCTGGGCTGCGTTGGTAGGAGCATTGCCAGCAGATCGAGGGAAAAAATCCGACTAAACAAAGCCTTGGCTGCAACGATCTAGTTGAGGATGGCCCTGCTTTGAGCAGGGGGTTGGACTAGATGAGGTCCCTTCCAACCCTATTTCCTACGATTCTATTCCTGGCATCGAATTGTGTTAGTGTGTAAAACAGTGGAGACACCCAGCTAATACTGGCAGATGAGTTTGACGCCAAGCATCTATTTGAGGGGGTGTGCTATGGACACCTCTCTCTCTCTCTCTCTCTCTCTCTCTCTCTCTGTGGCTAGCCAATCCTTCACTCCTTCCACTGCCATCTCTCCAAAAGACTCCTGTCTCGCTGCCTGCTGCTGTTGCAGCTGCAAATATACTCCCACCTTCACACAGCGCTGCACACGTTGGAATAGTTTGCAGCTACCAAAGATGCATGTTACTAAGCTTACCTAGTGACACTGGGCCAGCAACCATGAGTGCTTTGAGCTTCCAGGCCAAATGAACTGCCCACAGGGAGACCAGCTGTCTTTTGGCACCTACCAAAAGGAGGAATCATCTGAGTAGGCGGCTCCCGGCTGCCACTTATAAATGTTGGATCTACACATCACAGCGGTCAGGAATGTGGCACATAGCAGACTTCTGAGCAAAGTGGAGCAGCTTTGCTCTGATTAATCAAATCAGGCTGATGTTAATAGACTCTTATTTTGCACATCACTGCAGCTTGCTTTTAGCTCGCCCAAGAGGGTTTCAGTCCAAATTAGTTTTGTGAAATGAATATGCAGGATATACAGCATAAGTTCCAGCTGATTGTGAAGGTCTCTGCATCGACTGAAAACTATGCAGAGCTTTGCAAGGTCAGTGGCTGGTCTGGAGATCTTCAAGGAACTGCTGTATCATTCTCATATTGAAATTGCCACCATTGTTCTCCCTGCTTCGGGTCCAAATTAGTATCTCAGCACTGGAATTACAATTACAGACATCAAATTATAGAGGTCCTTTCTTTTGAGTAAGATCCAAAACACAAGTCCCAATCTGTTCTGGTGATTAAACATCTTGTGGCACTTTCTCCCCCAAAAGTAAGTTTGCCATACAACTTTAACGTCCTGGCTGAGTGCTTACGTGCCTGCATGAAGTTCCTGACAGTCTAAATTGGTTACTGTATTTTTCTTTTGTTCCTGTCCTAAGTTGCTGGGTGCCTTGAAAATGTGGCCAGGTGCCATTTTATAGTAAATCATTTTAAGAGCCAGGTACAGAACAATTATCCTGACCTTTCAAGTTCAGACCCGTATTCTGTTATTGATGCCGATGCATTGATATAAAGATAGTGATATCATTATAGTTTATCCTTAAATTGGAAGAAAAAAAAAAAAAAAAAGGCTACGCTGGTCTAGCTGTACCCATGCTGGGGGCTATATAGTATGATAACTATTTAGGGGGGAAAACTTTCCATTAAAAAAAATTACCTATGACAGTATAAAGTCATCTGGAGACAAGACATACATTTTGTATCCTCGCACCACTGTTTTACCATTGAGGACAATGAGGCTGAGAAGTCAGGCAGCATACCCAAGTCTTGATCTAGATAAGAACACAATCGTTTCCGGTATTCAGTTATGCATTCAACCTCCTAAATCAGAACTTTTTCTGAAACAAGGATATCCCAGGGTCCTGGAAATTAAAGAAGTATAGTGCTAGAAGAAATGTCAAGGGACCATCTAGTTCAGGGCTGCCCAACTGGTGGACTGAGATGGTCCCTAGGCCCCTGGTCTGAGTGCTGGTCCCATTAACTCCAACTGCTGCCACTGGGGTCTCCAGGCTGCTCCCCCACGGAAAAGACCAGCATGGCCTGGCGCTTCCCTCCCCTTGAGGCAGGATAAATATATCTAGTCCAACCCTGACAGATGCTTTGTTACAACCATTTGCTTTCCTTAGTCACAGACATCCCAATCACCGGTACAGGCTGGGGACCAACTGGCTAAGTAGCAGCTCTGTAGAAAAGGAGCTGGGGGTTACAGAGGACAAGGTAACTGTTCCAGTAATGAACTGACCTTCCAGTTATAACATTTCTTGTCATATTTAATCTTTTATTTTTCTGTAGATGAAGCTGATTATTTCTTGTCCTCTTTCCAAGTGATCACATACAATATTTAAATCACCATCTTATTTATAACTCCTTTTACAGACTGGTGGACTATTACGTCTTCCTTCTCCACTCTTACGTACACTAAAGAAACTGAAGTCCTGCAACCTGTTCTCTCAGGTCACGTTTTCCAAACTTCATATCGGTCTTGTTGCTTTCCTCTGGAGTCTCTCCAATTTGTTTACAACCTCCTTAAAGTGGGGCACCAAAGCTGGACTCAAAGTCAGGCTTCAGCATCACTGAGTATGATAGGATACGTTCACACTTGTCGTTTCCAGCTAATCATGTTCCAGAATCACATTTCCTGTTTTTGCAACCACATCATATTATTGACTTTGTTTGTAGTTCTCTATTGGCTTGGGATGGATTTTGTATGCATTTGGTTTCTCTCATAAATGTAGCATCGTGCACTTGTCCTTCTTGAATTGCACCTTTTTTATTACAGACCATTTCACTACAAGACCATCAGTCCTAGGATGGACTTCTAATCCTGGCCTCCAAATGATGTGTGACCCCTTTCTGCCTGGCGTCATGTGCACATTTTATAAGTGAACTCTCTAGTCCAGCATCCAAGTTATTGGCAAAAATATTGAATATTACCCAGTGCAGGAGAGATCCCTTTGGATAAGTACAGACAGTCAAAAAGCTCGAGGCTGAATCGAGTCAATCTTTGCAGGTTAGTCTAAACTGTGTAGATTGAATCAATAAACAAGTGAACAGACATTTACTTTTGATTCTGAAAATGCAGCCACATGCCTAAAGTGGCCCAGGCCAGAAGCCAGGGGCGCTAGGGCATGCCTCCTTGCTGGGCCGAAGCAGACAGGTTGGGCCAAAGTTAGCCCACCCACTATGTGAGGTGGGTTTTGGGGGGAGGTGCAAAGCATCCTGGGATGTTGGGGGACTGTGAGTTAACTTGAATCTGGAAAGGATCTTGGACAGAAGTTGCACTGAAGTTCTGTTGTGTTATAGATTTGAACTGGTTTCTAATCAGGTGTACCAACCTACATGTAATTTCTGTTCCTAGCCTTTGTGATCCCACTTAAGTGTCTTCTCAAAGTGACTCAGGACCTTACTGTTTGAGTATGACTTGTACCCACGTTATAATGACCCCATGTAGAACATTTTCATAGCTTGTTTATGGGAATGTCATGTGGAATAATGCCATAAGCCTTAAAGTCAAGAGACATCATAGCTACTGCTTCCTCTATATCATTTGGCTAGTTATCCTGTCAAAAAAGGAGAAACATAATTGTATCTCTTACTGGAAAAGCTTTAATTCCAAATGATGGAATAAAATTGCTACATGTTACAAACCCATTGCTTTGACACAAATTATGACAATTCTTTCTATCATTCCTATTTTATTTCTTATATTTGTTCTTAATGTCTACTTTGTGCTCATCCTACAGTCAACAGAAACCATGAGAATGAAAAGGCTAGGTAATTGATACATCAAATTGTCTGACTCTTAATAATTACTACTAGTTGAGCTCAAATGGGATGAAATTCATCAATAAAAATACACCATCTATCTGGCAAATCATTGCATGGCAATAAAAAGTACTATATTATGACAACATAAAACTGTATAATTGGGTAGTAATTTACTCTTAAAACTTCAATACTGCTCACAAGATTAGACATCTAAATTGAGCGAGAATAAGGATTGTTACAGCTTAGTTGAATGACAACCTGCAGCCCATTGGGTAGGGAGACTCTCTCTTTAAAAGGCAGTATGGCTGACAGGACAGGCAACCCTTCTTCATGGCCAGTCCCTTTAAGAAACTTGGAATTTAGGTGTGGATGAGGGCGAGGGGGAAAGTAGAGGCAAATAGTGGAAGAGAGGCAGTGGAGTCATGAGTACTTTGGAAGAGAGGAGCACAAAAGGAAGTGGTTATTTAAGGGCTCAGGACCCAGAGCCTTGTAAAATAGGGTGAGACAAGGCTTCTCTACCTCCCAGCCAACAGTACAAGCCCTTGGGAAGAGGGCTGTATGTATTTTGCAGCTTACTCCATTGCAGCAGGCACCGATAAGGGGACGAGCTCTGCTTGCTGACTCTTCCCAGGCAAGGGAGAACCAAGAAGACAGGGCTGTGCACTTCTTAGAGTCAAAGAGGAAACTTAAGAGCATGGTGTTTGCAAAACCACCACAGGTCAGGAGATAGGTTATCCTCAAAGAACACCTCTCCCCAGGCTTGCTCTAAGTGACTTCATTGCCTACAGCAGTTACGCTTGTCTTATACTTCCCTAACCAAGAGGTATGTTGGCTGTTGAAGGGAAGAATTCACTTTAACAAAACAAAAACGCGTGGTCTTCTTTTTTATTAGTTGTCCTCACTAAATGTACATCAGTGTAGCTGCTTACCTACACCTACACGTACAGTCAGAAGTGCTTGCAGCTTTGTTGTTTTCATTTGCTTTCCTTAGTCATGGACATCTTGTGGAAACATAAAGAATGGCCCATCCTTTCCTTTTCAGTCTTTTAAAGGAAACTAGAATAATAAGTGCCTGAATGAAACTAAATGGAATTTGAGGGTCTATGTAGCACATCGGCTTTCCTATCCATTGTGCCCATAGGGGATGTCTTCACTAATAATAAGCAGAAAATGAGTAAGATGGAAGACTATGTACTTTAATGCTCTGCACAATATATAATGTGTCATTTAGGAAGGGGATGATTCAAAGCCTTCTGAACTGAACAGGAGTCTTTTTCTTTGGCTTGAGTGGGCTTTGGGTCTGACTCTGCTATTCACCTGCTACTGACACCATCAGGTATGAACAAATTCAGTCCTCTTTGGTGTTATGGGACAAGAGACTGGAATCATCAAGATAGTCCTGGAGGCAAAACAGAACAGCAGCAGCAATGTATCCTCCAGCTTTCTCTACTGTACTCCTTTAAAAAGCAGCAAATAATCTTTGTAGCACAGCTTTCAGGGTAGTAGGCAGGAACAGCAGGACTCCAGCATCATCTCTTCACAAGCGCAGAAGAAACTTACAGTGGGGTGGGGGTCAGGGTCTATATTCCACTATGGCCTTAAAAGCTTGAAGAGACAGTGAGACGTAACAATACACTTTCCAGCGTGTGACAGCGTGGAGAGAAGACCTCACCTGCAGAGACAGCGGGAGGCTGCGAAGCAGCAATGAAAAGTGGCGCCAAGCAAAAGGATGAGCGCTGAGGAAACTCCAGTGCTGGCACAGTCGTGCTTTATAAACACATGCCGCCATCGCTTAAAGAACAGGAACCCTACACCCGGGTTCAAAACAACCTGACCCAAGGAGCCAGGAGGACCAAAAGTGAGGTCCAGAAGCTCCGAGAGGGGTGAATGGTGGAAAGCAGCCTGCTGGCAGCAAACTCACTGAAGCAGTTTGGAGGAACCAAATGACTTACCCACGAGTGTGTCCTGGCAGTTGGGGACAGATGACTGGGACCTGACCAGGGATGCTGGACCTGAAACAGAAGACAGAGAGGAACTGTGAGTGTGGGCAAGTGGTTCACAGAGGACCATTCTGACTGCGGACCCTAAGTCAGATAGGTCTAGCAAGGCAAGGACCTGGGTGGTCCAACTCCGTGCTAGCGGACTGTAAGAAGGGACTAAGCCTCGGAGTGATCTTTTGAGTTTTCATATTTGTTTTGCTTTAGATATTATTGACCTCAGAAGGCACTATAAGAAAGCATATTCTGTATGCCCTTGAACATCTATTTAAGATCCCAAAGGCTGGCATAAGGCGGGGTGTAGGGGAGGCGGAGCCCCATAAAAGAGTGCCAGGGCTGGATTAAGGACAACGTGCATGGGGATTAAGATCTTCCTCCCAAGTTATATAGAAGAACAAGTCATGGCAGGACAGTGTGATTGCCTTTACCCCGGTCCCAGTTATACAAAGCTAAGAGCACACTGTCCACTCATAAGAAGACTAAGACTGTAAGAGATCCCGTGGAAAAATTGAGGCGTGCCTCATGGGATAGGCACGGGTGTGGAAACAAATCAGTGTTTTTTCCACATAATGTGGTTTCTATTATTCCTCCCTCCCATACTCCTGTTGTAAAAGTCAGTAGCAAGAACCAGACAGCTAATTCAGAGCTCCTGGATTTATCAGTTCAGTTAGAACAGCTCTCAGGGAACTAAACTTTATGATGTTATCCAAAACTGATGTCCTTGTACTTTTGACTTGAGCTTGGCACATATAACCATTCATGGAAATGAAGGGCATGTGAGCCCAAAAGCTTGCAGAAAAAGATTTTCTTTTTTTGCAATTTCTCAGTCTAATAAAAGGTATAATTTCTGAACCAAGAGTTCTAGATTTTTGCAGGTCTAAAGAAGGGACATTTCAGGTCTGTGCTAATGCAAGCACATTTCTTTGCTTTTGGGTTTTTCCCCTAAACGGGCGCCTCCATGTCAGTCCTTTCAATAATTTCTGCTCCCCACACAATCAAGTCCTGCCAAGTAGAAGAGGCAGTGAGCTGTGAGAATGAGCAGGTTTCACACCAAAGAGAAACTCACCAAGAATGAAAAAGAGGGGTCCTAATACAGATGTCAGTGGACATATAAAGCCACCCAGAGGCTGTTGGTGGTATCTACATTGGGGCTGGCATGGGAGATCATTTCCAGTTGTTACAAAGGGAGATGAAGCTTTTCTGATCAGTCCTGCAATGAAAACTGAGCTACTCAGACTTGAGCATCCTTTCTCAGTCAACCAGGGCATTGCTCTTCCATGTTAAGAAATAAATACCGCCTGAGTGGATCACTTAAATCACAAAATATTGCTAAATCCTTTGATAAAAGACCAAGATAATTAATCCCCCTAAAGAGAGGCTTACCCCATCTAGTTTCAAGTAAAACCACTATAATATCATTACATACTTCTTATTGATAAATAACCTTTCATTGTGATGGTTTGCTTCACTGCTCTGTTGTTAAATGGGGCTGTATTTACATTTCACCAAAAATATAGTCTTCACGCACCTAAGGTATTTCTCCTTTCTTCTTTCTTACTCCTTCCTGGCTGACTTCTGATTGCATTAGAGACCCAGAGCTATTTTAAAGAGACATACTAGAGGATTTTATACCATGGATTCACTTGCAGCAGCAGGATCTCATTTGAAAAGAAGTGGTGCCCTGGCTTTTGTCCACTCATGTTTGGTCTGCCATCAACAGGCATACAAATGTGTTGTTATTATTAGCACATAGTTAGTCTGAGGTCAAGTTCTAATGATTACTTCCAGCATTTGGTCTGGACAGAAATGCTTTGTACAAATACCAACCATCTTCCTCCGACATATCTGGGAAGCAAGAGTATAAAAAACCCAGATATGCAGGCCACATTTTACAAAGTGCCATGAGGAGTCAAGTGTACTAAGGGTTTGGCTCCATCTCATCCCTTGTTGTCAGCACTTAGCCCTTACCAGCTGATGCCACCTGCGTTTTAAAACATGCCTTGTAGTCCTACAACCTAAATCATACCCTGGGTTTAACAAGGAGCCGGAAGAAGCAAAATGGTGCTTGCGTGTCTGCAAACAGTCAAGGAAAGGAGATCTCTTTGTTTACAGTCTCTGCATCTCATCAATTGAATAATTAAACGATTGTTCTCTCTTCTGAAGTCTATGCTAGTAATTACAGGATTTGCAAAACAATGACACAGTCTGAATTTGTTTGCTCAAAACTTAGAAGGCTGACATACCCCAGCATGCTGGCCAAACAAACCATGCTCACAGGAGGGAACGGATGCATCAAGAAACTGAGGAAAACCAATTTTCAAGTGCTGCTACCTACAGACCTTCAGGACTGCAAGGCTTGCTGGTTCCTTGCCTTGCCCTCTTACAAAACCCTTGAACAGGTCTGCTATCACAAGGGCTTCCAACCAGAAACCAGCTCTGATTCCAGATGACTCAAGCCCGCAGTGTTTGTTAAGCCCCAGGGAAATTAAGGAATCTACAGTTTGCCGTAATGGATCTCTCTCTTTGGTGAAGTCTGCCATCTCATTTTAGCAGTGACCAGAACTTGATATTTCAGAGAAAGGCAGAACATCTTCACAGCTCCTCTAGCCAAGAACATAATGGTACATGGGGGAGGAAAATCCTTCCGGCTCCTGTAGCGAACAGCTTACGCAAAAATACACCAGCTATAATTAACCACATTTAACGTATGCATCCTAATGACTCTAATTTTAGCATGCTTGGCATTACTGTCACTCACTGACATACAATAACAATTTCTGTCTACATTTTTTTCATTCATATTGTTTGTTCAAAACTTAATATAAAGCACCAGAGGGAAGCGGTGAGCCAGGAGGGGGCGGATTTGATCCCAAGAACATATATTATCCTATATATAACTATAAGAACATATATATCCTATAAGAACACACACACACACACACACACACACTATATATATATATATATATATATATATATATATATATATATATATATATATATATATAGTTGTTCCCACTCTGAGCACCTTGGCTCTCTGAGAAATCTTCTGTACCACAATATATGCAGGAGCTTTAGGAATGGAAAGTATTTGTGGACACAAATGCATTTCTATTAGTGCCTGCATGAGTGTTCATGCAACAGTGTGAATGGGCAGGAACCACTAGTGGTATTTTTGACCATTTTAGTAAAATAATCATCAGGACCTCTAGCATTCCCAGTCCATGAGAATTCCATTAAATAATGCTGAGTTTCTTTAAGGAAAAACCGAATAAGAGCACGATTCCCTGGTGCAGACTCAAGATGCACAGAGGGAAGCTTAGCTCATGCTAACACACAGCAGAAATGAATTCAGGGTCCTCGTTAAAATGGACTGGATTACAAAACCGTTTTCCCAGGCAAATGCAAAAGTCAACTTCCTGCTTCTTTTTCAGTCAAGTTGCCCAAAGAGCACAGCTGCGCTGCAACAAATTGCCATGGGCTGCCACTCACTGAGTGCCAGATTATGACAAGGAACTGACAGGTCAGGCTGGTTGTGTCTGTGTGAGATCTGAATAGGGCTTTCTTTTTTAAGCAGCTTCTTTTCTTCCCTTCTTTTTTTCTTGGCATGTGCCAGCAACCAGACAAGGTAGCACAATGCTTCATTAACACAGGAAGGAACAGAACTGTTGACATGTTCCCCTAAGCTTCTGGCTGGAGACCTGACAGGTATATTATATAGCTCCTGATGTGCATCTCTCAGCTGGGATTGCGCATTAGCACAGGCTGCAACTGCTGTCTGCCAGTGATCCTGGTGAACTGCAGTGGGTGACAGGGAAGTGGAAAACAGGAAGTAGAAAGAAATGCCCTTGCCACAGCAGTGTGTGAAATGCTGTTGTGCGGAGAGTGCTGCACAGCAGAACACAGCACCAAGAGGAGTGTGGTCCAGACTCAATGCCCTGATAATGGGACACTCGGAGAACTTCTCAGAGTGCTCTTTTCAGTTAGGATCCCAAGTACATATCCATCCATGCTGTACTTAGTAGTGATTTATTATACCAGCTGTGGAAAACAGCGACAGAGACAAAAAAACAAGTTCAGTCAGTGCCACTGGGGCTGTGTACACACATTCAAATAATCTAGGAGAATGCTCCCAGGTTTGTTCTTCTAGTAAAGAAACTTACCCAGTCACGTGTACAGACATTCAAATGCTGAGGCCCTGTATAGTGGAGATCTTGCAGTGGTGACACGTGCATGCTCTGCAGGCTTCCTTAGTCTGTCTGGCAACAGATGGCAGCAGTGCATAGGAAAACTCTGATTAGCTGACCCAGATTGCCCAGGGTCAGCCTGAGCTTCCAGGCAGCACAATGTGGAGACTGTGAAGTGAGGGTGTTTGTCTCCCTGCTGGAGCAGCAGAGTCCAGTGAGTGACACAATGTCTCCCTGAGGGGGTGGGAGGATGCTGGAGGACTATGTTTTCTTCTAAAAGAAGCCATAGCATATACAGACATCTGCTCTCCCAGGAGAAACTGTCCTGGGAGTAATTTAACCCTGGTTGTTCCCAGGTTCTTTTTCTCCTGAACAGCTAATTTTACCTTGGGAGAAAAGCCTGAACATCTGTGCACTCATGTTTCTCCTGGGAGAGCAGTGATTCTCCCAGGAGAAAATGAATGTCTGTACAAGGCCTTGGGTAACAGTGCTTAATGATAAAATGCACTATAGGAAAGGACTCCATCCAGAAACCTGTCAGACATACTGGAAAATTAGATAGTAGATGGTGAATCTCTGCACCCTTCCTCACTAGAAGGACTCAGATCTCTTGGTACACAACCAGCTGACTAAACTCAGTTGAGTAACTAAGGGAGGGGTCACCACAGCAGCAGAACTGGTCACCTATTTAGGGTGCAGGCACAAAACAGTAGTTGCCCATTGGCTGTATCACCACTGCCCAAGGCCAGAGCTTCCTGGCTATGCCTCTGAATAAACTAGGAAAGGAACAGTTTGCAACTTTTGCTCCTGGAACTGTGTCCTTTTGCATGAGTCTATAAAGGAAAAGTTGCATTTGTTCTGAGCCTAGCTTACAATATTACATAACAGCCTCAGTTCCCCATTAGTGATGTCAGACAGCACCTCATACATATGTACCAGACAGTACTTGGAATCCAAGTCAGAGAGAGGGATTTTTTTTCTCCTTCAACTCCTCATGCTGGCCCCTTCCTTCCTAAAAGGGTCAAGGAGCTAGAAGGATGGCTCTTTCTCCTTACTGAAGTCAGTCAAGAAAGAGAAACAAAACCACCTGATTAAGCTGGCCAATCATGTTGTGGCAACAGCAAACAATGACCAGGAGGTACATTTGTGCCAAGCATATCTTATGACTAATTCCTGGGTTCAGAGGTGTTTGCATGAAAGAAAAAATGGATTGAATAATTCAAAACGTGGATCTGGGTCTGTCTGCAAACAGCTCTGAAAACAGGGGGAAAAAGGAACAGGACATGTTCATTGAATAAATGATCTGCTACAAATAGTTCACTCGGCCCTCATACAGTGTCTGAAAGGAACAGGTATGATAGACATCTATATGAATGCATGCAAATCTCCTGATCTCATTTGTTATGCTCCAAGCACCAGATGGTCATTGCCATTAATTTATATTTAAACAATTTACATTACCAGATGGAGGGAACGCCTTGTCGTTTCACCGAACTGATTGTTCCTTCGTATCAGCGGGTCAATGGCTGCATGAAGTAGCGGCCTCCCTTGCTATACTGGAGATTAAGTAATTAAACATGTGCTTATGGAAATGATGTCCTTCAGTAATAACTACCAACGACCATGTGCATGAGAGGATGCAAATGATCCATCCTCATTAAAAAGTCATTGTCTTCTGATTGATGGGGTATTACAATGAGCTTAGTGGCCTGCTCTTCATATTTCTAGCTAGAGTTGCAATAATCCTTTACAGGTCTTAACTGTTTTTGTAGCAATTTGGTTTTATGCAGAACATCTAATTTCTCCCATTCCCTGCTCATCTTTCAGACATTGTGGAGCACTTCTTCCCTTGAAACAAACATTTTTAATACATAAGCAGCTCTTTCCAGCTTTTCTGACACACTAGCTATGCTTAAATAGGGTATAAAATCACCTTCCAGTCAAACATATGGGGCAGCATCATTTGCAATACTGATTGGCCTGTAAGCAGCAACATTTGTATTCAAATTGATTTCCAAGGTGCTTTGGCAGAATGAAGATTGGCTCATAATGCAGATTTAATAAATGTTGTATTAAATGTGAAAAAATTAAAAAAAACCCTTACAATCTGCAATTAGCAATATATTAATATGCTGCAGTGATTTACCGTGGAGTTACGATTATTGTAAGCTAATTTTAAGAGTTTCCATGGAGACATGGGTCCCCAAATGAGCTTTAATTAAATGGTGATATGAAAAAGTCATTTTTAAAGATGTGAGTTCATTAACGACATAGTGATACATTGCACACTTTACCTAGTAGGTTTAATTTGAAGGAATTCCTTTATTAACTTTGCCAGCTCTTCTGTTTGTTTTCATATGACATGTTTAAACTTAGCGAATTTTAAGGACACCCTATTAAGAAGGTCTGAGGGCTCAATACAAGATGCACCCATTTTGGGGTTTTTTAGTAGTGAGATTTAGGGAATATGAAGTGACTCCATGGATATTTAGCACAAAAGAGATGCATCTAGTTGGGGCAGGTCCTGCTTTGAGCAGGGAGTTGGAGCTAGATGACCTGATGAGGTCCCTTCCAACCCTCATTTTCTAGGATTTTATGATTCTAATATGCTGCGGGTTGAGTACCTCCATTTTTGGATTTCCAATTTGAAACCTCAGGACCACGTTTTCAGAAAATGTTGATCACCTACCCTCTGAAAACCAGGCTCCTGGAATATTAGGCATCTGCTATAACTTTTAAAAACTTTGGATATTTTCCCTCTGCAATCTTCCTGTCAGAGAATGGTAGGTTGCAGGGTAATTTTTCTATTGTGCAATCTTTGCTAGAAGATATCCAGAAGTAACGAGAAGAATTAATATGGCTAAATAAACACTCACATTTGGAACCGTGATTTCTCAAAGCTTAGATGTTGCACGAATGCTTGAGTTTGTGCATGTTACTAATTTGCAGTGATACTTCTTGTGGTTAGTAATACAAAGGGTTGGAAATACAGGAGTATTGCTCATGCAAACAGGATATTTAAGGCTGATTTAGAATTTGCCAGGTCTGATCCAATCAGGATCCTCGGTCTTCTCCCAGCCCATCAATAGAAAAGCCCTACTTGTGGGCTTCCCCATGTGTAGCTTCAGCCTCCATGCCTTGCCAGATGGCAGTGCTAGAAGCATGCTTTTGCAGACTACAGTTGAAGTGGTTTTAATGAACTGATGAGAGGCAGCAGCATAGAAAGAGCGTCATTCCTGGCATCCTAAAGCTGAGTCTATCAACCCTCTGCAACAGAGCTATACTTGCCAGAGGATTCCCAAGACTAGGGATAATGAACCTGGAGACAGAATCAAAATTGTTAAGATCTGTTCCAGCTCTCATTATTAAAAAAAGACTGAAGACCTATATATGCCCCAACTGTGTTGGTCCTCTTATGCAGTGGCACTCAACCGTCTATCCCTGCAGGCTGGATCCTGCACACAAGGTTGGCCTGCAGGTGTGATCCGGGCACATGCCGACCCAACCCCACATGCAGCACAATCTAGTGCTCTGGGCCATAGCATCTGGCCCACAGGGCTCCCCCTGAGCCCAGAAACTTGGCCACAGAAGAGCAGCAATTAACTGATTAGCACTTCCACTACTCTCCCATCGGCAAATGTGGGGAACTATGAGGAGCCCGACCAGCTAGATGCCATGGCTCCATGGGCCAGAAATTGAGCACCGCGGTTCTAGTGTCAGCCAGAGCAGAACCAAAGTTCATTTGATTTCCAGATCTCTCAAAACTGCATTTAGGAATCACTAGGTGCATCGTTATGTAGCAACGAGCAGATGAGGGCCCGGCCATATGGAACCAGCACTGGGAGAACGAGTAATTCCTTTTTACAACCTGCTTTCATTGCTACTTCCCTGACAACAGTGACCCATAGTAAAGCATTTGGTGTACCAAGAGCTGAGGCAAATTCCCTACCCTTGAGATCCTTTGTCACTACGGATTCCCTGATTCTCCTGTTCTCCATTTCAAATAAAAAAAAAAGAAATCAGCTTTTTTGTTCCAGGAACGACATAGAACATCTAAGACAAGATGGTGAAATTGCTCATTATGCACTTATAGTCTTCTCCTGCCCACCAAGGGTTAATAGAGCCTGCATTATTGAACCAGACATTGTGATTGCAGCTGGGTTAGTAACATGGGGACAGCAGATAAAACTACAAGAGGCCCTATCGGTGAAAGAATGAAGCTTTCACTGTTTTAAGACGAACACTATGCGCCCGATCTTCTGCTGATATAAATCCACAAAGACCCATTGTTTCCCAGACACTGTCCAACATCTCACGTTGCCTTAGGGGCGTTTGGTTTACTTGTAGTGGAGCAACAACTAGTCCAGTTTCCTGATTGCACAGTTCATGTTACCTGGGTGAGCCTGTCTTCATTAAAGGCTCCTGAGGCAACACTACATACATCTGTCTTACTTCAAGAGCTACCAAGGGAGCCTGGTGTCACGTCAGGTCAAGCCAACACAGAGGGATCCTCTAGCTGCAGAGGCAGGACACTGTGAGAATTGAGCTGGAGTCCATTAATGAGTTATCCTGAAGACAAAGCTAAGTACCATTAAAACATTTTACATAAAAGTCTGGTAAAGCAGCACTATAGGAAAAAATAAATCAAGTTAAAGCTGCCTGGTGTCCTTAACACATTGTGTTGCATCTAAAGAAGTGTCAGGAACATGGCACTACAGCTGCATGTGAAGTGAAGTGACAGACAAAAACCTGACTGTATTTAAGAAAGGCACTTGCCTATGTCACTGCTTCTCCCCATACGTTTTAGTCACAGCGTGCCTGCTTCTTTTACTCGCATAAAGCTCTACTCCTAATAGCCCAGCAAGGCTATATCTGCTACGAGCGAATGACCTAGATTCTGCTATGGGTTACAATCAGTCTCATTGCTATTAACTAAGTTTCAGTTGAAGACTCGGTGCTTTAACCACACCACTAATGTGATTTGGCCCACCCAAGTGATGGGTGCAATAACCCAGAGAGAGCAGAGCCTGACTTCCATAGAAGCACAGGAAAGTAGGGCTGGAAGGGAGCTCCAGAGGTCATCTAGTGCAACCTTGTGCCAGAGGAAGGATCATCCCTATCCAAACCATCCTACACAAATTCACTGTCCAGCCTATTGTTAAACCTATATAATCAACCTTGAAACAATCACAAGATGTGGTACTCTACCCTGAAATACTTAAAGCAGAGGAACAACTGTGAGCAGTATCCTGCTGCTATGAGGGCCATTAAAATATGCTGGAGAGTAGGGCTGTGCAAAATTTCAGCAGCCGTTTCATTTTGGAGGTGTTTGGGGCCGTTTGGGTGCCTGAAACACCGAATCAGAAACAAAATGGAAGGCTCAGAAATATCTCTAAAGTGAAACGAGGCATCCGAAACGTTTTGGAAATGTTTCAGAAAATGTCATCGTTTGCAGGGAAACAGCTGTATGCCGCTGCCCTGCTGCACGGCTCGGCTCTGCAGGGAGCAGAGATCCGCACTGGGGGTTCACTTGCCACTGCTGCCTGCTCCGCGCTGCTGCAACAATGCAGGGCTGCACGGGGCGGGCAGCAGCGGGGAGGAGACCCTGGCACAGATCTGTGCTCCCTGTGGAGCCAGGTTGCGCGGCAGGGCAGTGCTGGTCCCTGCCATGCAACTTGGCTCTGGAGGGAGCAGAGATCTGCCCCGGGGCTCCTTGCCACTGCCCGCCCCACATTGCCAGGGCAGCATGGGATGGGCAGCATCAGCAAGGAGACCCCTGGTGCAGATTTCTGCTCCCTGCAGAGGCAACTTGCACGGCAGGAGCCAGCAGGCTTGCTCGCCACTCTGTGCTGCTTCCCTACCCTGCAACCCAGCATGCAAAGGATCAGAGATCCGTGTGGAGGTCCCCCTGCCTACATGGAGGGCAGTGGCCCTCCCCCTCCCCCGGACAAGCCACCCATGACCCCATCCTGCTCCCCACTGGGGCCCTGCAGCGCCCAGCCCTAATCCCCGCCTGGCTGAGTAGGGCCGTGCAAAGCTTCCCTTGCCTCCTGTTTGAAACAGGTTCAGAAGAGATTTGGCAGAGCCGAATCTCTAAAACAGATTTGGCCAAAATGAAACAGGACAGTTATCCGAAACACCGAAACGAATTACTGTCCTCTGAAATGGCCGAATCTGAAACTGAATCAAAACACTGCCGGTTTGCACAGCCCTACTGGAGAGGTCCCAAGAAGAGGGCCATGCCTCCTGCAAGGAAGACAAAACACCAGGGTGAGATCTCAAGGTTAAGTGGATGAGATGAAAAAGCATGATATAAACAGGAAGTTACATCAATGATGACAACAGATTTCCCATGATCACTTCTTCCAGTAGCATAAGTACGGGTGGGGGCCAGATCTAGATGCCGGCAAGAATGGTCACCACCGCTGCCCCACCCCCAACCACTGCTCATGGTGCAACGATGCCTTGTTACGCCTTTACCTTGCTTAACAGAATCTCTTTTTCAGAGAATAAGAGCACTGTAGGTCAATGGCTGACCTGTGGACCTGATAAAAGAGTCTGTATCCTGTGGTATCTATAAACAGTGGATCACGTTCATTCCTAGAACAGCACCATTGACATTACAGGATCATAGAAAAGTAAAGCTGGAAGGGACATCACAAGGACCAGCCCCTTGGCTTCGGTCCAGCCCCCTGGCTCAAGGCAGGATTGCCCCAAATGAACTGTCCCAGCCAAGTGCATGTCTAACCTACTCTTGAAAATTTCTAAGGATGGAAGTCAACTGGTTTGTGCCAAATAACTTGCAATGAACAATGATTTTGGTTAAATTAGTCAAGACCCCCATGGAAGACAACAGGAAAGTCCCTGTTAAACAGAGGAGTATTAAGCCCATTGTATGCATGTGGACTCCACATGCTTGCCAAGTGTGGCAAACATTGGGTGTCTTAAACCAAAGTCACCTTGGCTGCTGGTGTGGGTGCTCACTAGCCTTTTAAGTCCTTGGCCTGGACCCACCCCCATGAACTCTATTCAAACACTTATTTCAATCCTGTCTTGGCCCCTCAACAGCAAGGGATCTTTACAGGAAGAACATATCTTATTTGTAATTGTAAGCATTTGCTGTGGAAAGGAGAACTTAAGAGCTGACCTGATCAGCAAACACAACAGACCATGTCATCTGTAACAAATCAAAATGGCTTGGACCCAAAACACTGAAAATACTGATTACAAACAAGAAAAGCACCTAAGGGGTGCATGTTGGAGAACATTGGGACTGACCCACAAAGCCACTAAAGTCCATCCCAATTAAATGGAGAAGCCTTCACAGCCAATTCAGGCAGAAAAAGGATGACATTCATGGAAAGAGTGTTCCATTGCAGCATTTTCTCTTGATCTGCTTCAAACACTGCATAGGCATAGGCATAAGCAGACACCTTTGATGCTACAGCTGAACTTGTGAAATTGAAGACGTGCACAGCAGAGACAGAAAGATACTGTGATCAGATATACATACATAAAGCCTTGTTACGAGAAGTGCTGAGCACTCCAAGCTCCCTTATGGGTTTCCCAAATCCATTGGCCAAAAGGTAGATACAATACAGAACGTAGGTGTCTATAAGCCAGGGCCTTCAAAGGCTATCCTTGAAGTACCTGGCCCTGGGAGTGGAATCCAGCAATCAGGCTTGAATTCAGATCCCAAGGCTCTTCCAATGCACAAAAAGTCTTGTGTCTTGGAAAGTGATTTATATGGTGAGAGCAAGGAGTTCATTAGACCTAGTCAATAGATAACGCTGAAAAACAAATCAGAAACCTCATTATTCAGGAGTGGTTAGGCTCCTGATCCAAGGCTGCGGGACCTTCTGTGCCTCTGTCTACTGAAAGCAGATCCTTACATTTATTCTTCGATATCTCAGAGGGCCCCATGGCTTTCTTACAAAACACAATCCCAGCTGCTGCTGCCACCAGCTACCTTTTACATAATAACTAGAGGTAAACCTGGGTTCAATTTCCTCTTCAACCCAAAGGTGTTCAAATCCGTATTTCCTATCTCCCAGGAGCACCCCAACTCTGTCTAAAAGATTGCACAGAATCATAGAAAATTGGGATTGGAAAGGACCTCTGGAGGTCATCAGTCCAATCCCCTACTCGAAGTTGGACCGTCCCCAACTACATCATCCCAGACAAGGCTTTGTCTCACCAGATCTTAAAAACCACGAAGAATGCAGACTCCACCACCTCTCTGGGTAACCTGTTCCAGCGCTTTACTACCTTCCTAGGGAGAAAGTTTTTCCTAACATCCAATCTAAACTTCCCTTGTTGCAACGTGAGCCCATTGCTCCTTGTTTTGTCATCTGTCACCACTGGGAACAGTTCAGCTCCATCCTCTTTTGAACCCCCCTGCAGGGAGTTAAAGGCTGCTAGTAAATCCCCTCTCAGTCTTCTCTTCTCTTCTGCAGACTAAATAAGCCCAGAACTAAGTTCCCTCAATCTCTCCTCACAAGTCATGTGCCCAGTCATCTAACCATTTTCATTTCCCTGTGCTGGACTCTCTCCAATTTGTCCACATCCTTTCTGTAGTGGGGGCCCAAAACAGTTATTCCATATGTGGCTTCACCAGTGCCAAAGAGAGGGGAAGGATCATTGCCCTCAAACTGCTGGCAACGCTCCTATTAATGCAGCCCAGGATGCCATTAGCCTTCTTGGCAACAAGGGCACACTGTTGGCTCATATTCAGCATATTGCCCACTGTAACCCCAGGTCCTTTTCTGCAGAGCTGCTGCCCAGCCAGTCAGCCCCCAGCCTGTACTGGTGCATGGGACAGTCTGTCTTCAGTGCAGGACTTTGCACCTGTCCTTGTTGAACTTCATGGGATTTATTTTGGCCCATCCCTCCAATTTGTTGAGGTCTCTCTGAATCCTAGCCCTACCCTCCAGCAGATCTACTATTCCCCTAAACAAAACTGGCCCCAGGATCATTTGAATAATGATCCTAGAGAGAGCATATTTCAAAGTAGTTAAAAGAAGAGCATATGTAAGTTTATCATAAGCTTTAGATATTGGTCAGAAAGTGTTTCTATGAGAAAACCACCGGGCTATTGAAATTATTAAGACTAATGATAGAAAAATGGGATAAAAAAATTCAAGGGTGTTTCGCCTCTTCTTCCCTCATCGAAACGTATCCGGAATTGAAGAGCCCAACAATTTACAGCCAATCCTACTGCCGGATGGGAAGGGTTTAGTGTGAAGTGGATACTTACCTTAACCTAGGATAGGCTTCTGACAGCATTCAAAACCTGATTTCAAACACCTGAGGACTTGGGAAGTGATCAAGGTTTAAGTTCTACTTTTTGTAACGAAGACCCTGTTAACAACACTTATTTCAGAATCCAGATGTAAATTTGATATATTCCCAAAATGCAAGAGCTCCAAAAATCCCAGATTGGATTCTATATAATATGAATCTATGTCTGATCTGCTTTTTTTAAGAAGCTAAACAAAATTTTTGACCATCGCCCAAAACTCTGGGTTGTGTTAAGTCCTCTTCCAGCTGAATGAAAGGTTCTTGGTTTATGTGAATGGTTTGTTTTTTTTTTTATTTCAAATCCTTCTTACAAACTGAACAGCACTTCTATCAAGGTTTTAGATAAAAATAGCCCATAAAAATCATATCTGTGTGAGCACTGGTGGGGAGAAGGTTTTAACAATTATACACTATTCTCAGTTCATATGGTAATAATGAGAACAGAATTGCCCAGCAGAAGAACAGCATTGTTGTAGGAACCAGAGAGCTCTACAAACAGAAGAGAACGGCAGGGCAATCAAAAGAAGAGATGTGCAAAGAGATACTCGCAGCAACCCTAACCTTATGACTTCAGCCTCCTACCATGGAGTAAATGCCCAATTGCCTGTGCATAAACATGAGAAGAGATTAGCATGGCTTCAAAAAAGGATTAGACATGCATAGGGTGCAGAAAACATCCACAGTGAGATGACCAACTATAAAGAATGCAAATACTCTTGCTTCAGAGAACAAGCTCAACTGGAAATACCCATGAGAGGCTGGCAACCAGCTTGTGTGTGCCATAAAGCCTACAACAGTGGTAGGTTATCTACAGCTCACTGTGTCCAGTTTTTAGAGCCAGGAGACTTGTGGCCTTTTGCCCTGGGCTGAGTTGGAAACGCCCCACACTTGGAGCTGAGCTCCATGAAAGCGCCCCTTGTCTCCCTCTAAAACACTGCCAACCCCCGGCCTAGAAGCCCAGTCTGATAGCTGTGACTAGGAAAGGAGAAAAGACTTAGTGACAGATCATCACTTGCCTTTTCCTATTCCCTTCTTCCAACTCCAGCTAAAAATACTTGCAATGCATGTAACTAGTCAAGTTAGGCCAATTTCTCACCCCATACTGTGGTATGCTCTGTTTGTAGGGTGTACTAGGACAGGGAAGGGCTTTTTTTGGTACAACAATATCTAGCCCAAAGGAAACCCCTACCAAATGGAGAAACCATGGAGAATGTGTTTAGTAGTAGTAAGCAGGTTATTTCATCATTGCCCAAAATAGGTTATTTAGAAGCGTCTGGTCCTGTCTGCCATCAGAAAGCCGTACTATGTGAACACTCAATGGACCCGGTGTGGTCATTCTTCATATTTTAAGACTATCACTATTCATGAATTTGGTCTTTAGACCCTAAATCTGTGTGTCCCATGTGATATCCCACTAAAAAGTCAATGTGCCTTGTAGGTGCTTTTATCGAGTTGGCAAAAAGTCCACGGCTCTGAGTAGCAAATATGTTTTGCATGATGTCCCCCAGCAAATATATGACAGGGGAGATTTCATTTAGGATGCTTGTATTGAAAGTCTTTGCAATATCCGTAGCGTAGTTTCATGGCCCAAGTAGAAACGTTTCATTTTTTTAACCTTTTGAGTATTACCGACATTTACAGGATTTCCAAACCGCCAACTAAGCCCTAATTTGTTTAAACTCTGGACTGGGTAACCAAACAATTTTTTTCCCCCAGTCTAAGAAGCACTAGCATGAGATACACAACAGGATTAAATATCACCATCTTGGATTTTGCAAAAAATGTGGCCTAATGAAATTCATTTATATTTGCTCTCAGCAAATACTCAAACATGCCTATTCAAGGGGAAAAAAAAGATGACAAGGAATGAATGTCAGTGTCTTAGTGGTGACTATTTGCAGAACCTGAATGTTACATCTGCACACACAACGACAGTATCTGCGGACGCTCTCATCCAATCAGAGATGAAAAACAATAACCCTGTATCACAACCATCATGAATCAAATTTAAAATACATGTATACAATACCCCAATAAAAACGTATGCACTCCCAAAGTTTTGAATAGGTGAGTAAAATGTAAAGCAGGTTTTACTGGGCAGGTTTTCACATGCATGTTAAATTTTCCTTTAATTAGCCAAAGAAAACGGCCCCAACTGTGCAGCATCCCATAAATCATTCTTTTGTTTAGAACATGTTGTATCTGTCATCTCTGTTTAAGAGAGTGGAACAAGGATGAGCTCTTACTACAACAGCATCTGGTGCAAAAATGTGCCACGAGCACAACCTGCCGTTGATGAGTGAGATTGCAGCGGAGGACACTACAAAGAAGCACGTGTACTTGAACTGGATGTCGCTTTGTAATATTTTTACCTTGCCATACTTTGTAAGGCAGCATCTCCTCTCCTGGCATTTCTATTTATTGTGTTGCTATGTGGACAGCAATGTATGATCAAGCACATCCTGCTCATGGCCATTCAAACCTATTTGAGTCTCTCACTTTTGGTCACCTGAAGTCAATTCAGTTTGATGAATCACAGAACAGTCAACTATTCATCTCTTATTTTCTGGGGCATAAATATTTTAATATTTGTTGTGGATAGATTAGTTCTGCCAAATTACAGATGATTTTTTTTTTTTTAAATCTACTTTTACAGTTTAGGTAAAAGGCAGGTAGAGATGCACCTTATAGACTAATGCAATCTGGGGATGCATAAGCTTTCATGAACAAGAGCTTCATCAGATGCTATGAAAGGATATGCAGAGAGCAGGATATCAAATAGAGACAGAGAGATTTGAATACAATTACCTCTCTCTTTACAATTTAGTCTCAGAAAAACCGTGCAGAATCATCACTAGAATCTGGAGGGCTTCATCAGAAATTCATGACTCCTTCCTGATCCGGTTCCTTGTGCTGTAGAGGCACTATGAGTCGCATCCAAAAACAAATATTCTTCAGTACATGCCTAGAGCCTGGCATGCTCTACTTCCCCCTTGGACAGAGCAGCACCTAAGCTTCCCGAGAGACCTAGTCAAAGGCATCTTCTCAGAGCATGCCTATCGCACACTGCAAACTTCAAGTTCAACACAAAGCATGGCACACATGGTCACCTCCTTTTGGAGGAGAGGGAGAGGAGGCTGGTGCTGCCCATGTTTTGTATAACAGCCTAGGGTGCCTATATATGAGCAGGGAGGCTGCTCCGATGCACTGTAATTACAGTGCATCTGAGCAGACTCAATTAATTGAGTTGGCTGGAGCGTAGGAATTACCAGGGAGCCTGATTTTCTCCCATTTAAAAACATCCCCAATCTTTGGTTGAAAAAAAGTAACCCCAAAGCTACATTTTTCCATGATTTAAACAAAACACCAGAAATATATAGATGTACATATAGTGATGTTTCATTTAAATAGAGGAGGCTGGGACCAGCACTAGGGCTGGCTCCAACAACCGTACTTGGAGTCCCGGGGGTTTCCCGGGGCTGCAGTGGTGGCGATCTGGGGGCACGGAGCTTGGCTGGCAGCTGGAGTATGGCTTTGGCCGGGCAGGTTCTGGTTTCCGGTGGTGCACACTGCAGCCACATGCGCTGCACTTTTTTTGACACAGTTTTTTTTTTGACACCGGGATCTCCTGGTATCGAAAAAACTTGCCGTGCTGCTAATTAGCACGACAGTGAACACATGCACATGCAGTGCACGTGGTTTGTGATGCTGCAAACTGCATGTGTGCGCTCGTGGGGATGCCCGTTATGTTTATCGGGCCTGCCAGCTTCAGTTACTACTTACGCTACGAAGTTTGCTCTTGGTTCCTGCCATTGCTGGAGAGAGTCAAGTCCGGTCTTGTCAACAGCAAGTGGTAGCAATTTAGAGACAATGCTATCTGACCTACCATATAAGTACAACTTATATCGTTTAACACTTTTTAGATTATAGCTACAAGAACTTATATGCTATTTAATTCAAAATTCTGCATTGAACCATTTTGTGTGATGCTCTACTGCCTGGCATATAGTGTATTGGTAGGTTATTTTTTATTTTAACATTCAGTGGGACATAGCAGATCTGATACCAAACATCCAAAAAAAACCCCCAAAGCAAAGCAAAAAATCCCTGGGTATACCGGTGGCCTAAATTACAGGGCCTGGTTATCAGCTGGTACCTTCAGTACTTAAAGCGCAAGACTTTTCTACTCTAAGCTGCACAGTTAAGGAAAGTATTTTCTGCCTGTTAACCTGGGGACGATAAATTCCCTCTCTCTCTCTCTCTCTCTCCATATTTGGTGAAAGTGCACGGAGCTATGTAAATTTGAACATAAATCCTGGATTCAATGTAAATTACTGAATTTGGATGGTCGTGACACCTTTGAATGATAGCCCTTGATTTCCTAACAGAAGGGAGCTCCCCGCTGGATAATTTTGAACCCTGTTTTTCATCTCACAGTACCAGCATGATGTTCTCAAGATGGTAGAGAAAATGCAGAAACAATTGCTCACGTTGAAAGGGCAGAATTCAGCTCTTATGACAAACATGGTAGACAATGCAAAAGGAGGTCCTGGTGATCTCATCCCCCCCACCCTTCTAGCATAATTATGTAGTAGCATCTCTCCTACATCTTCTATGAATCATTGTTTTTAATTCTCTTATTCCTCAAATGAAAGCATTTCAGAATTCAACAGAAACCCAGCAACATTAAAACAGTGGCCCCGACAACGTATTAAATACATGTGCAACATGGAAGTCATAATCCATTCCTTCCAAAGACTTCCTGAGAAACGCCCACAAGGCCACTGACACTAACCAATTATCAAATCAAGTCAAGTCATCGCCGCTGCAACATTATGTAAGTTGGGGGGGGGGAAAAAAAAAGGATTTTTTTTTCTTTTTAAAAAGGTATCCAACAATTCCCCTTTTGCAGATTGCGTAGCAAGGTTGGTTTTGTTTAAATTCTCAACTGCTTGGAGCAAAAACGGTTTTTGTATTTGGCACGTACAGTCTCAAGCAGATTGGCAACGCTTAAATAATACAGTGCATCCTACATGGAACGCACAAATGGAACGCGCAGCTCTTCGAATTCCAAGCAAATTGTTTAAGTGTTACAATATTAAGTCGGCAGAGTTGGTTTCCATGGCAGTATGTACTTACAGGTGCTTGCTTGCCCACACAAGCACTACAGCAAACAAAGGGCATGTATCAAAAGAGGAGAAATATGTTTGGATAAAAGGCAGTTGTCTAAAATATAGCATTGCGAAGCATGGTCAGCTGATATAAACTGCATTTTCATAGCGTTTGTGCTGTCTCTCTCTGCCTTGTATATTGATCAACATGCACCTTAGCCCATTTTGGGTCACATCTTGGATACACAGATAAAAAGGGCAAGGGATACAGAAAAGAAAGCAATAGGTTAACAGCTGCAATAGCTGCCCAAAGAATGAACAGCGACATTACTACATATCCTGAAATGTCTGATGTGCTCCACAACTGGATCCCGTCTGGTACAGATTATAGCGCACCCATTTATTCAGCAGAAACCAGAAGCAATTTCCATCTGCCAAACATCCAGAGCTAGGTTATGGTGATAGCTTTGCTCCCGGTGTGTAATACCTTACTCTGCAAATAATCCCAATGATTTCACCTGAATAATTAGTTCTCAACCATTTCAAATGCAGTGTTCAGAAGAATAGGGCAAATTTACACAGAGCAAATGAATATCATAATCTCCCAAGGTATGCACGCATTGATAATTAACGGAGCAGGTATGCTTTGAGATATCCATCAGTTTGTTAATAATAAGCCTGATGAAGAACAAAGCACCTGTCAATCGCCATATGAAACACTGCCACAGCGATATTAAAAATGGCATGCCTGCCTACACTCATAGGCCTTGGCTGCAATTACAAAACTTTGTGGTGGAACAGTACTTTTAGTTAGCTATTAATTCAGTCCTTATATACTTTGATTCTTTTCTAAGGATCCTAACCCTTTATTAAAGTAATTACTGCTGAACCCTTCATTAAATCTAACATTTCTTTAAAAAAATACGGTTGTGAAAGACAAGTGAAATGGATGAAGCTGCAGTTTGAAGCAACCCAAGGTCTCATGTTTTAGATATGATATCAATGATCATATTTCTATACCTCAGACTATCTGACCCCCTACTCTTCCCCTGACTTCATGATTGTAATATGAAGCAGACAGTGTTGCATGAGCATGTAAGGGGAAGAGTCAAACTGATTGCATTTATTGTCTTTAAATAATATGGCAAGCTGTGTGCTTTCTATCCCCACAGCTTCTCCATAAATCAATGGGGAAGTCTTGGAGGTCTTGGAAGCTGACAACGTGGAGGAATAAACCATTTGTTCTTAGGCAGAGTGATTTTCAGTTGTATTGGTCCAAAAATGTTTCATGGAAAATCAGCTGAACAGCACTTGAGTAATTTGGGAGACATGACTTATGAGGAAAGACTGTGGGAAGTGGGCTTATTTAGTCTGGAGAAGAGGAGACTGAGAGGGGACTTAATAGCAAATTTCAACTCCCTGCAGTGGGATGCAAAGAGGATGGAGCTGGACTGATCTCAGTGGGGGCAAGTGACAGGACAAGGAGCAATGGGCTCAAGTTGCAGCAAGGGAAGTTTAGGTTGGATGTTAGGGAAAAATGTTATCACCAGGAGGGTAGTAAAACACTGTAACAGGTTACCCAGAGAGGTGGTGGAAACTGCATTCTTGGAGGTTTTCAAGACAAAGCCTCGGCTGGGATGATCTAGTTGGGGCTGGTCCTGCTTTGAGCAGGGGCTGGACTAGATGTGACCTCTTATGGTCCCTTGCAACCCTAATTTTCTATGATTCTGACAAACTTGGCAACACACCATTCAGCAGCACTTATAACATGGCACATTGTGTAAAGATATCTAACTGGTATAACTGCAACTAAATCATGCAGGACGGTACTTACTAACTGGACTCATTCCCCTGGTTTGAATCACTAAGTTGGCACAACAGTGCCTTCACATCCAAAATGCTTCCTAGGCCAGTATTTCAATATTCTATTTTGGATTACAAAATTTTTGGCAAATAGTTTTGCTGTCCTGACCAACAGCAGCTGCAGTACATTGAAATACAATGATCTAGTCCATGGGGTTTTCAACCTTTTGGGATCATTGTACCCCCGGCAGCCGGACACGGAGAAGTGCACCACTGAGCGCCGAGTGTGGTGGTGGTGGTGTGGGGGTGCATGGCCAGATGCCGACTGGGGGGCAGGGGGGGTATGTGGCCAAACACCAAGCTGGGGGTAGAGGGGGTGCGTGCAGCCAGACGTGGAGTAGCAGCAGTGTGGGATGGTGCGTGGTGGCGCTCCATCCCTGCTCACCTACCCAACCATGCATACCCCCTAGGACCTTCTCAAATACCCCCGGTTGACAACCCCTGATCTAGTAGTGAAAACATAAGGTGCATCAGTATTTCATATACTCATTCTAGACTATCATTGTCAAGCTCCTATTTATTGTCGTATCTTCTCTATTTCACTCTCAAATCGTCTTGAGATATCAACAACTTCAAATTAAGATGGTTTGGCTAAATCACCTTTGATTCAAATCTTTCTAGACAGTGAAATCCAGCTTATGACTAAATCTTGCAGCCCCTTTCGATGTGCCATCCCTATGGCTTTTCCTACCCTTCCACACAGCAGATCAGAGCTTCACCTCTCTCATTGTTGCCACGCCTGTTGTTTCTTGTTGTATGCTTAAATTGTGAACTTCTAGGGACAGAGGCCATTCCTAAAGTATTCATCAGAATGAGATCCTGATCTTGGACTATGATCCTTGGGCACAACCAGCAAACCAACCACCGCCATGACTATCAATTTTTTATTAGTATCAGTTTCACGGGAATGTTCATGATTTAGGGTACCTATTTCCTAGAGCTTCCTTTGGAAAATAGCATCCAAAAAACACTACCTTTCTCCCAGTGGGTATGATCTGAGGTAATACAGAATTTCCTGGCACTAAGAACAAGAGGAGATAATGGGTAATTGAGATTTCCTAACTGTCAGCAATGATTTTGCGGCACTCATTTTATTCCTTAATATAATAAGATGTAGCAATCTTTGCTATTACTCTGTGCTGGTGTACTCGTCCAATAATGAATATTCTTGAAAGCCTCTCTTTTTTTATACCACATTTCTAAGCTCTTCAGTATCGGCACTTATCTCCTCTCCATTTTGCTGCGTTTCTGATTTTTGGTACAGTTCCATCCATTATAAGTTATATGACATTTTTTCATGTGAGTTCATCTCTCCTTTTTGTATTAGTTCATCTACCCTTCAAAGAACTGTACTTTTTACATTTCTCATCCTATACGCTTCCATTTTCTCACCAAGAATTAAACATTTTCTTCTGACTCCTGACTAGACTGCACTAGTTCTCCTATTTCTCACTGCCATTTGGAATTAGAAAACCTGGGATCACTGGGTGAGAAGTAGAGTGCAAAAATAAAGGAAAAGGTCGTGGAAAAGGAATGGTCCACAAAGACAAAGTAGTATGTAAGACATACATGGGGTTATTATAAATAGTCTTTACACGTTGACATTAAAGAGAATATGTCAGATCTGCTCAACCAAACATATCTATTAAGATAAATATCTAGGGTAGTTATCTGGACTCTGTTAGCATAAAATGTGAGTATCTCAACATTGTAGATTCATTTTATCTTCAAAGGCCCAGTGAGAAAGGGAAGTATTAGACCCCATTTCCTAAGTGGGAAATGAGCAGAGAATACAGAGTGCCTTCTTCAAGGTTACATAGGAAGTCTGTGATGGAGCTAGGCACTGGGCATTTTTACAAATGCTTCTGACACGGCACTGGGCACTTTTAATTAGCGAGCCACACTAATTAAAACCACCCACATGTCACTTTTATCGCCAGCACAGCACATTCCCATGCTAAGAAAATGGCAGTAGTGCCCTTTGAATGAAAGCACGTTGAGCGTGTTTTAGTTCAGAGCGCACCACCACCATTTTCTCCGCGTGGAGGCGTGCCGTACCACTGATATCCATGATGCGTGAGGCTGCTAGAGCACATCAATTTACCTGCTCCCACAGACTCAATTAATCAAGCAGACTCAATTAATCAAGACTGCTCTGATGGGCTGGATTTCCAGCACATTGAAGCAGGCTCCCCACATGTAAATGCCCACTAAGCCTGGATATCTTAAAAGCCCAGCCTTGTACACGCTCAATCAGTGATTCTCAGCTTTTTTTAGACTCAAGGCACCCTTCAGAAAATGTCAGCTCTTAGTTTATCACTCACATTTTGACCATAGCACAGAAACATAATTGAGCACTTCTTCTCTTGTAAAGAACCCAGAAAGACCACAATGGGTAAGGATGTTTTTAATGCTATGGGGTCCTGGGTGTATCTTAGGATACACTGTGAGAGGGGAGGCAGAAGCCCCCCTCCCAACATGCCCTGGGACTCCGCCCAACGAGCACCGGTACTTACAGCAGGGTCTGGGATGAGTGGCAGCTGCAGGGAAAAGCCGACACAGGCTCAGCAGTTCTGCAGCTGCCTGAGCCTACGGACTGATGAGCTCCGGGCGCGAGGCCTGAAGGCAGCACGGGGTCATCAAAAGGCAGCTGGGGATAGACTTGGCTGTCCGGAGAGCGAGGAGGAGTGGGACGCCACTGGGGAGAGGAGAAATGATGTCAGGGACCATCCCGGATGGTGGAACCAGAAGAAGAGGAGCCGAATGCCGGTGGGGAGAGGTGGAACGCTGGCAGAGAAATGCAGGCGATGGAGCCCGATAGGAGCAGAGCATGGGGTGAGAAGCCCCAATGTCAGCCAGGAAAACCCAGCTGGGAAAACCCCAGGTCCAGACTCTGGGAGCTGAAGTTGGCCAGAGGGTCACACCAGGGAGAAGAAGTGTGTCCTCACCATCACAGGCAAAGACCAGGTGGCTCCGGAGAGGTTGGGTACCGTGGCGGGGAAGGGTGGTGAGCAATGGCAGAACCCTGCCAGGAGCCTGGTGAAGAGGGAGGAGCAGGTGGCAACTGGCCCAGAGCTAGCAGGGAAGGGGCAAGTTCCCCTAGGTGGTGGGATCAGAAGCGATCAACTCCTAGTCTGCTGGTCCCTGGGAAGAGTATCCAGAGAGACAGACGAAATTCCTTCTCCTGTCCCAAGGAAGCGGAAGGGTCCGGTCCTGAGGCCAGAGTCCCAGGCATTACATCGGTAGATGCCAAACATCTTTTCTTTAGTTAAGAATCTCCTAAGTTATCGTTAACCCCAGGCTGGGGCATGTTTTGTTACCCGAAGGCTGGTCCAAAGAGAAGGGGCCAAATCGGGAGAGACTGACTGCTGACAGACCCGACCCTGAGCGTGGCGGTCCTCTTGGGTGAGAAGATATCATCCCGGGGAAGATCACAGGGAGTAGAGTCCTCCCAGGCCGTGGATGTGGTAAGGGTGGGGTAAAGGGGTGGTTTTGGAGTCCCACGAAGAAAAACCAGGATCATGACCCCTCTGGGACCACCAACAGGGAACTGCCTCCCCATCAATCAACATTGAAGTCATGGCAGGTGAGTAGAGGCAGAGCTCAGAACCATCTAGGTGGCCCCAGGGTGCGGTTTCACCCTGATATCACTAGGGAGGAAGGCACCGACCAGAAAGGGGCCGAAGCCTTACAGCACCTACCAGCGACATACATCTTAACACCTCTGGGTGTATCTTATGAATCATGTTTGCACACCTAACAGTGCTAGCGTTGTATGGAACCCCACATCACCCTTGGAAGGATCTCAAAGAACCCAAGGGTTGGGAATCACTGGACTAGATTTATCCTTACTACTAAGTGATTACTCACCCAGCCTGAGGGCTGGGAGCTGTTATTGCCATCTGCACTGGGAGTGAGGCTACTGGCACAATGTGAGCACAGATTCCTCACTTCAGCCTCTTCCGTGACCTAGCCTCTTCACCACGCTCAATGCTGAAGTAGACAGGCAAGAACGCCCGTTACGCATCTCATGACTACCTAACTGGTGTTTCCAGGTTTACTCTTAGCATGGAGCCTTTGTGGATTTCTACCAGCATTCCTCCTCGAGCTCCTAGTCAAGAACATGAGTTTCCGTTTACATGGTCAGGCTGTAGGTCCCTCTTGCCCAACCTCCTATGACCACCAAGAGATGCCAGCACTTCCCCCGCCTGCTGCTGGGCAAGGGAGCTAGACTGCTGCCCTGCCTGCGTGCAGGAGGAAACTCCTGTTGGCTCCCCTTCAGGGATAGCCCCTACCTGCCTTCCACCTGGGCTAGCCCTCACACCGTCTCAGGCCTACCCAGTCTGTCAAAGAGCCCCGGCTCTTCCCCCAACCCACACCAACCCCACACCTGCCACCACCCCACTTTAGTGCAGCCAGAGGGGATGCTCTACCCAAGCTCTCCTGACCACTTCAGCTCTTCTCCAAAGGCAAAGGTGCCTCCTCCACACCTGGGGATGGAAGTAACAAAGGGCCAGCCACCAAACACAAAGCCAAAACACTTGTAGGGACCAGGTGCTCCTTGTCAGGGAGCACTGCACTCACTCAGTCCGCTCCTGGCCCTGCGAGCTCAGGTCCCCATCATGGAAGCTGCATCTATGCCCAGGCTGCTGCAGGGAACCCCGCAGTCCTCATGCCTTAGCCCTCCACTGCTGCTGCCCCTTCCACCTCTGGCAGCAGGAGCCTGTTCCCAATCATCACCCAGACGCATGAGATGAAGTGCTGGCTGCCCAAGAAAGGCCTGCACTTTGAAAGCTATGTGCAGGTGTTTACTTGGGCAGGGGGACCCCCAAGATTGTAGCAGCCTCCAAGTTATATGGCAAGGGGGTGTTCTTCCTGGGTACAGAGGCCACCACACAGGAGGTGGTGGCGAGGAAGGGCCTCACAGTGGGGAGGAGGTGGGGATCTACGTGATCTTGAGCTCCAACCCTGCATACCTGGCCCAACTCAGCCCTCCTGCCCCACCTCCAGAGCTTGGGAAAAGCCATGTTTCTGTTCACTCTCTCCCACTGGGGTGCCAGGACCCCAGCCTCCACCATGGGTGCCTTCAGCCACCAAGTCACCATCGAGCTGGCAGCGGGAGCGAGGGCAGAGGCCAAAGAGGTCCTTGGGTACTTCCAGGGGTTCCTCAGAAAGATGCATTTACAGGGGGGGACCTGAGGTGTGCGAGGGGTACCACATGCTGGGGCATCTGCACTAGGACTGCCCCCTCAATCATCCCAGGGGGCACTGCAGGCCCCCACTGAAGATAGGGGTACCCCCACCGCTGGCACCCCAGCTGCAAAACTCAACCCCTCTACAGGCTCAGCTCATTCACTCTCCTGTCTCTCAGCCAGAAGGTATTTCACAGGGTGGATCACAGGTATCTTTGAGGCACTTTGGGGGTATTCAGCTTCAGTTCCTGCTTCATGCAGTTCCTACAGGTGCTTTACACCTCTGCAGTGCGCTTGGTCAAGCTTAAGTAGATGCAGGACAGAGCCCATCCCCTTTGGGCAGGGAGCGTGTCAAGACTGCCTGTTGTCAGGCCAGCTCTAAGATACTGGCTTCAAGTCCTTTCTCTGCCTCCTCTGCAAGTGGATGGCAAGGCTGCCACTCAGAGAGTCAGCCAAGAGAGTCATCTTGTCGGTGAATGCTGACAACATGCTCCTCTCCATCCAGGACCTGGGCTGCCTGGCACGGTGGAAGCCTGCAACCTCTTGGCAACTTCTGCCCAGATCAGCTGGGTCAAGGGCTCTGGCCTGACCTTTGATGATGGGTGGTAGAATGGCTCATACCCATATACTAGGGCATCTGGTGGAGAGCAGCAAGCCCATACTATCTGGAGGTATTCCTGACCCCCAGCCGCCCCTTCCTGCCGAAGAATTGGAACCAACTCGAAGTTAGGACATCCGAGTGGCTGCAAACATGGACAGGGCTCCTAAAGAGCTTGTACTTCTGCAGAAGGGTACTCGTCCTTAACCAGCTCATCCTGTCCATGCTCTGGCACTGCTTTCATGCCCTGCCTGTGCCCCTGGACCTCCTAGCTAGTCCCCAGATACCAGTGTGCTTCTGACCAGGATGGCACTGAATCTCTGCAGGTGCCCTGAACTTCCCCTGGCATGAGGGTGGGCAGGGTCTGATCTGCATCTCAGCCAGATGCACTTTTTGCCTTTAGGCCCTGTAGAGGCTCCTGGATAGTGTAACTCTGAAGGATAGTTGTAAGACTTGTTTCCTCTTTATTTTCAAATCTTCTCTATACTAACTCCTGTATATAATAAAGAATTATAACACACCACTAGCTTCATCAAATTACTATACCCTTGCTCTTCTGTGGAGGAGCACATTGGTCACCTCCCATGGCCACTGAGGCACCAGGCCTTGCAAGAAGCCCAAACATCTGCTGGACGAGATAACATTGATTATAGCATATGAGATTCATTCATCTGCAACTATCAGCATCATATACACCATCACCTGCTTACAGTGCCCCCCGCTGTCTACATTGGGCAGATGGGGCCATCCCTACATGCAAGAATGAACGAACACCGATTTGACATTAGCTCCAGAAAGACATGAAGGCCGGTGGCAGAACACTTCAACCTCCCTGGATACACCATCGCTGACATCAGTGTTGCTGTTCTTAGGCAGCAAACCTTTAAAAATCAACCTGAATGGGAAACTGTGGAACAAGAAATCCTCCACAGACTGGAGTATGGTAATTATGAGTTAAAGAGGGACTATGGATTTTATCCCATTACCTTAGCTTTTGTGACACCTTTGTTCCTATGGGCTCTTTGCTTGTTTTCCTCTTCTATCGCTGCCCCATCCCCTCCTCCCTCTTGTCTTCAAGTCACCCTCTCCATTTTATACACTGCTCCATGTGCATCCTTTCTCATCATCTGATGAAATGAGCTCTGTCTCATGGAAGTTTGTGCTATATCTCTTTCTCTAATTTAGATAGTCTATAAGGTACCAATCTACCCTGCCTTGCACCAAATGTAAGGGTCAGGGAGGAAATCTCCTTGTTCAGGCAGAAAAGGACTATGATAAGGACACCCTTGCAAATTTTCATATGCTTGATATGAAAAGCAATGTTAAAGAAGGAGACTTTATTTTTAAATAAATTCTCATGGAATAGAGAAAGCAAGCCAAATGTGTATCAAGGAAACGGTAGAATTCAGTGACATCGCATCCGCTTTTATCTTGTTCCATCTAGCCAAAATACTGAATCATGTACTTAATATCCATCTAAAGTAAAATTTTAATTAAACTTCTTGCTATCGCTTATCTGCCATTAATTATTTAAGAAGCACAACATAAAATCCAGATTGTACAAATTGGAAAATAAACTCTTCTAAATTAAATGCATCATTAATGTTGTCAGGCATCCAAAAAGACTACAATCACTTTAGCTGGCCAGGGAAAAAAACCAAAAATACAAGCAAAAAAAACCCCCAACCAAACTGGCCAAGCTGATTTGTGTTTAGATGCTTAAGAAGAGAGTGAATGGAGAAATGTTAGCAGTCAGGGAAAGGTTAAGTGGCAAAATAAATACAGATGGAAAGATGGGAGGCAGAGAAAGGAATGTTTGCTAGCTTCTCATCACTTCGCACCTGGCTTAACAAATATTTAAGATCAGGAGCACAGATGTTTTCTTTCTAGGAGCCACAGATTGGCTAGCATCATCATTTTTACTGGATGAAGAGACAAAGTCTCAATGCTTATCCAAGTCTTAATTCTACTAATACCGCTTCAGAGTGCTGCTCTGTCATACCTTGCCCTTCATTCCCTGATACTTCGCTATGTCTTCAGTCCCCTTCCTTTGCTACCAAACCTCCCACACCTTTCCATTATTTCCTTCATAGGGTACAGGCTTTAGAAACCCCTTGCAGGTGCATCCCAGGGTTATCTGCTTTCTCGTACCATGTAGTTCAGATGTGTAAGGAATAAAGGCAACTCTTAGTCGTGGACATACGCCATTCTCCCTGAAACGTGTTCTAAAGATCATTTTTCCCCTACCCCTTTGCCATGTGCCAACATAGTGGCAACCACCATATATCAGCTATTTTGACAGAAAATATTACAACACACAAATGATGTTATGGGGAGGGAAAAAAACCCAAAAGAAGGCAGTGGTAAGCTTGGGTGCAATTCATTCTTGCTTCATATTCCAAGATAGCCTTCAAATAAGAGTTTGTATAGAATTCAAAGGTTATAATCGTTTGTACTGTGATGTATTCAATCCATGGGGAGTTACATTTGAATAAGGTACAATTTCAAAATAAAATACGTTCGCGTACGGCCCAAGAGAAGTCCCATGATGGGAAAGGGAATCAAATTAATTCATGTTTACACAGAGCAAGAATTTGCCTTTTTGGGGGGGAAATCTCTGGCGGCAAAAAGATAATAAAAGATGAAAAACAGGACATTGTGGTGCTTAAACCTAGCATAACAATTAAAAAAAAAATAGGAAAAATATAGTTAAACTCCTTTACGACAGACTTGAAGTAAAAATACTATTTCATTCTGTGGAAAATATCCTCATATTTAATTTTTCACTGCTCCGTTTCAGGCAGTGAGACGACACACTGTCGAATGAAATGGCTTTATGTATTCCTTATTTGTTGCTTAATTGTTTGTTTAAGCCATATTCATTAGTTAATACCCCAACTGAGACCTTCTCTGCCTGTTCAAACCACATTTGCAATATCATTTAGATATTAGGAAGTCTCATAACCAGGTAAGTTACAGGAAGCAATATTTAGCTTTATTGCTAGTTATTAACATAATTAACCAGTGGAGTTGGCTCCAGCACAGTATCGTAGATACCGGTAATAAAAACTTAATAAAGCTCAAGGAAGGATTTAGATAGTGAAAACATTTACTTTGGTTTCTTTTTCTTTTCTTTTTCCAAGAATAGTGCATAAAACTTCCGGGGGAGGGCGGAATTCTCCCTTCATGATTTCTTGAAACAATGCATATTGGGTACTAAGGCAGGATGCTCAACTACATACACTAACAGATCTGAACAATGAATCTGTCGCAAACCCACAATATTTTGAGATGTTCATGAAATGTCATGCATGTTTTCTTCAATTTGTTTTATAGATAAGGTGCATGGTCTCTCCAGATAGGTAGATTTCAGCTGTTTTTAGCCTTGTTCTTGTGCGAACGATGGTATTAGATATAAATATATATCTTATATATTAGGGTCAGGTTTGCATATAGCATCATGGTGATTTTTAGGTGTTACTCTCTGAGCAGTGAGTTTTGCACCTAGAAGAGGATCAAAGCCTAAGGGCATTAGTACATGTGACAGGGGTTTAATCCCCACCCAAGTTTTTATGTTATGCCCCCTAAATTGAAATGGTGGGTTTTTAATTAAAACCCTCCATTTCAATTTTTGTGTCATGTCACAGCGAGGGGTCGGATCTTCTTTTTTTGTTGTTGGAGCTAGAGCCTGCCTGCATCTGGGGGGTTGAGCTGCCGGCAGGCTGAGCAGCCCCTGAGCTGGTGGGGGGAAGGGGTGGTCCTTCCCTCTACAGCAGCAGCACCTCCTGGGGCCATCTGAGTTGGCTGCTAGTGGGCCAGATGCTACCCCAGCTCAGAGGCAGCACCTGGCCCAATCCAACTCTTCCCTGAGCCCGCCCACAGGAAGCCTGTCAGGCTCTGCTCCCCAGGCAGGCTCAGGGGAACAGTTGGAGGCAGCACCTGGCCTGATCCAAGTTGGGGCAGCACCCAGTTCAGTAGCAGCTCACCCAGACAGCCCTGGGGGTGCCACCACCATGAAGGGAAGGACCAGGGCCCTCTGCAGCTCAAGGGCTGCTCAGCCTGCCAGCAGATCAACCTCAGCCAAGGGCAGGCTCTGCCAAAAAGGATCGGGCCCCTCACTGCCTTCAACAGGCACCTACTTAAGACAGAAGCAGTGAAGGGTCCAATCATTTTTTTATTTTTATTTTTTGGTGGAGCCTGCCCGCCTCTCCCACAGCTGGGGGGCGAGCTGCCTGCAGGCTGAGTAGCTCCTGAGCTGTGAGGAACCCCAGTCCTTTCCTCCATGGTGGTGGCACCCCCTCAGGTGGACTGCTAGTGGGCTGAGTGCTGCCCCAGCTTGGAGAGAGCACCTGGCCCAATCTCTTTCCTGAGCCCACCAGGCCTTCCAGCACCCTGTGCACTGTCCCTGTCCCCTGGGACCAGGCTGGCTTGCCCCTGGGGCAGTGCAGGGAGGCAGGAAGGCAGCAGGGTGTGCTAGCAGCTGGAGAGGGCACCAGAGACAGTGCACCTGCAGCAGGCACTTGCTGAAGGCAGAAGTGGTGAGGAGCCTGATCCTTATTTTCTGCAGAGCCTGCCTGCCTCCCACAATCAGGGGGTGAGCTGACAGCTTCATTGTTGCAATTTGCAACATTGCACACTAAACTACATCCAAATGTAGTTGTTTGCAATGATACAAAGTAATTTAAAACTCCCCAAACTGGCTCACATGTAATGCGTGACACCATTTAGCCACACACATTACATGTTTGTTATATGTACATTATGACAACCATAAGTGTAACAAACACCCTAAATGCTAAGATAAATAATCACTGAGAATTAACATCCAACATAGGTATGTTTAATGGCCAGTCAAATAGGTACTTAAGAACATGGATTAAGGCACATGAACCAGGCCTTTGCAGACAGTGTTGAGTTTACACTGTAAAAGAAGAGCCATAGCAAGAATGACACCTGGCAACAGGCTATCAAGAGAAGGGCATTACTCACAGTTGGAAAAATGTCAAAGACAGTATCCTTAGGATAGTGGATTAGTAATCTTTATCTCTAAATGGATGCAAATACTCTCTAGGTCATAATTGGAGTAGGAAAGATTTCTGTTCTGGTAAACAGATACACATGTGAGGTGCGAGAAGTGGTACGTGTGTTATAGGCTCACAGAGAAGCCAATGGATAACGTATCAAAATGGATAGATAAGAAACCATGCTGAAGCCTTATCATTGGGGCATGTGTTTGTTTAAAAAGTTTCCTGTGCATATTGTGCTTTGGTCCCTCAGACAGTGGACTGAGTGAAATAAGTTGACAAGAGAATTTGCAGAAAGCCATGACAGGAAGGTCAGAGGCTGCAGCTGCTTTGTAGCCTGCTGAGCTGAGAAATGGAAGCTTAGGGCTTTGTTCCAATATTTTCTGTCATTTGTCTATTCTCTTTATCTGTATCTCAAATATATGGTTATTGATTTCTTATGGTTGCTCTTGATTTTATAATAAACGATTTGGTTATTCTTGAAAACCTGCTTATTGTCAGTGACAGATGGGATATCAGAGCATTTGACCAAGTGGGAAGGCCTCTTCTCGAAAAGTGGGGGATCTCTAATTTCTGAGCACATGGCTGGGAAAGGGTGTGATTATTCTTGCTGGCAAAATCTCCTCTGCTAAGAGCTGGCAAGACCTAGGTGGGATGGCTAAAGCTAAAGTAACTTAGGCCAAGAAGTTGGCTCTTTGGCACATCTCATTCTGTTCTAAGTGGTCAAGCAGCAGACAGCAGAGATGGGGGTTTGGGGCTGAAGGACACCCCTGTAGGTGTGAGAACATCCCAGGATTGTGTCTCAGAGGTGCATCTGACTGAATCTGTTATCAGGGTGTGCCACATCACCCGAAAACCCCTTCTTGCTACCTGGAATGCACAGCCACATTGCAGTCCCTTTCCTTTACCCAGACAGCTCAGTATTCCTCTGGCTACCTGCCTCCTTGCATTTCTACTTCCACCAAGTTTTTAAGGACCCAAATTCTAACACATCCTGGGTACCTTGGTTCCTAGTCATTTTTCCTGCAATGTGGCCCTATTGTGCAAGTGCATGGGATTCAATTGAAAGTGAAAGCAGCCTTTGGAGAAAAAGTTGGGAAAGCCTAACTGCATGCATTGGGACGAATGAGGTGACACTGTCACACTGCTTTAGAGGGTGTTAGTCCTCATGTACCTGTGTATGTACAGGACTGATCCAATATTGTAAGACATGAACACTAAGCTAACAGTTTCACTTACATATGTCCATCCAGCTGATTAGCATGGGCTGAAGGTAGATAAAAAGAAAACAAGTAATGCAGTGTAGCCATGGTTCAAATATTTGCAAAGTGCATATTTGCTACGGCATGCTCTTTTATTGTATAATATGGAGATATAATTATTGCACAACAGATACCTTTTAGTGGAACCATGTCAAATGTGCCATGTAAGAGGCAAGTTCATGGGCTATGGGCAAGAGAGATGGGGCACTGGCTTGCAAACTTTGAGTTGGTTCTCGGCTCCCCCGCTGCCCTATTGTGTCACTTCCTTCTCTCGTCTCTGATCTCCCTCTTCCACTTTCTTTTGCTAATGGATTTTGAAACTCTAGGATAGTGATGATCTTTTATTATATGCCTACTGCCATGGAGGCCTGATTCAGCTAGTCTTTCAGCAATACAGTAATACAAATAGTAAATGCTATTTCTATTTTAAAATTCTTAGATAGTGCTCATATACCACAGTGACAGGGCCCAGAAATATCCAGAGGAGAAATTCAGTTCTCATCACACCTACACATTATGTTTGACAGACACCTTATTAATCCAAACAGATTGTGCCCAACCCACATAAAAATCCTCAATCTAAATATTACCGAATACGACAGCAAAGTACAATGATTTTGAACAACCATCTGACAACACAAGCGCTTCTTTTCCCTTCTGTTGATGAGGGAAATTTGTCCCCCTCCATGACACTTTTCTTGTGTTGCACTAATGTTCTGTACTTAGAGACCCGATGAATTGATATTTAGCAGATAAACCCTCTCTGGGCTAAAAGCTTGACATTTTACTTGCTGTTGTATTTGCAGATTTGCAAAGGAGCAGATTACATGCTCCTCCTTTGCCTTTTTTTGCAAATGAAAATGTTCAGAAAAAAATCATTACATCATTTCTGTCACTGTCAACCAGTTTTCCAAATCACAGGTCAGATTCCCTTCCCACCCCCACAAAAAAAAACACTATCCTTTTTTTTCTATAAGGTGCAGAAAAATATTGCAGGCTGTATTATACTGAGCTCATTTATCATGTTGCTGCATCTAAATTTGCTTGTAAAAATGGTAGAAGCTGAATTTCCATGATCCTGGGGGTTTTTTCCCCCTCTTTTCTTTTCTTTTTTAAAGTTGATGTGAAGATCGGCAATGAAAAATTAGAGAGTCACAAGCTTTAAGTATCCGGGAGCCACCATCACAGAAGACTTAACGTCTGAAAAGGACGTCAAAACCAGAACAGGCAGCTAACAAAGCTAAAGAAGATAATTTCTTTGTACTATAGTAAATCAACAAATAGATACAAATGCTGTCCCCCCCATAGTTTTTGCTCGTTCCTCCAAATTCTGCTGCCTAAGTAAAGAATACACCTCTTACTTTCATGTCACAAAATATTCTAGAGTCCAGCACTTCTTGGCTCACTTAAAAACGAAACCAAGAACACAGATCCTGCCAATTTTTGTGCAAAAGTTTCGAAACTCTTCCAGTTAAATAAAGCATAATGTTCACTAGACACTAATGGACTATGGCGGGCTATGGCACTACACAGGGAATCTAGGGCACAGTTCCTGATGTGTAAAAATCAAGCACTCAGCTTGCTTATAATTTTAGCTAATTATTTTTATATTTCTGCAACCCAAATGGGAGAGGCGCCTGGCATTTTACTATTGATTGACCAAATCTATATATCACCGAACTAGGCTTTATACAACTGAGCGCAAAACTTGCTGACCAATGGGGATATGGTTCACAACACCAAAACAAGCCAACTCTTGTTCCATTTTTCATTTGGCACTTCAGATCCCCCCACTGGGGTTTCGGGATGCCTCCTTTTTGTTGGTTTGTTTCTGCAGATGCTTGGAAAGAACTGGCCAACCACCCAGACAATCAGAGAGTTGACAATATTCACATTATTCAAGACATCAATAGTATTTGTCTTTCCCAGGGAATCCAATGACCTAGACAGCCTTTCCCTCACTGGATCATCCCCATCCTATTCTCTGCTTACTGCAACAAGCTTCACAACACATTCAGAAGGCCAATATTACAAACTTGACTTCAACAGAAATATATTTTCATATCATATATTACCGCTTCCTCTTCAAGGTAGCAACCTGTCTCCAGATATGAAACCATGACAAACATTTGATTTTCCAGAATTTTTTCTGACAGCTGTCAGGACACAATCACGGTCTATTTAAAAGTGAAAATACTTGTTTCGGGTGAGGGATTCTTGCTGCTTGGAAGAGGAAGACCGTACCAGTCTGGAACTTGATGTTAATATTTTGTGATGCAAATCATACAGACTCAGATCAATGCTGTTGCTTGGAGACAAAGCAAGACAAGTTTCCATAAATCTCCATTTGCAAACAGTGCAAATGCAGATCAAGAAAATAATACCTGTTGTGATGACTACAATGCACTGAACAGGTGAGAATGTGATAGAAGAGGGGTGGGCAAGCTGTGGCATAAGTGCACAAGTGGTATGGGCAGCCTCTGGGTGTGGTACATGGCAGAGAGCAGAAGGCAGAGCAGGAGAGGAAGCAGGGAGCACAGTGTAAAGAGCAGAAAGGAGAACAACAGATCAAGCAGAGGAAGGGAATTGGAGTGATGCCCAGGGGGAGCACAGGGCTAATTTGTGGCATGCCTGTCAAAAAGTTTGGCCTTCCCACTGCTGGAGGTGTGCAAGCAAGTAGCTTTGATTCATGGATATTGATGGAAGCTATTATTAAAAAACACAATCCAGCTGAACGTCTGGGTCAGTCATCCAGTTCTTAATCACAATACAGGCTACCTGCGGCTGCATTTTTCTGATTTTCATTCTGCTAAATTGACTTTTATTGCTGAAATGTTATGAAACATCACATTTTGCTGTTTAGCAGGCAGATGATAAGCACTCTCTGATGCCAGCATGGTGACCTGCTTCTAAAACAGGTTTCTTCATATTCAGCTATATAGGAGAAGAGGCAATTTATGACAGATTGAAGTATAATAAAATGTGTATTATAGGTACACTAGTCATTGGGAAGTGTTGAAGTTGGCACCCCATAGGACTGTAAGTAATGTTGATTCTCAAGTATTATCACATTTGGCTTTTACAATTCAGATCTCAAGGATTTTTTGGACAAGGCAAATCATGCATGTTTCCATAATCAAGTTGAACGGGGTTCAGTAGATAGGCTTTTCATCATAAAATCCAGTGATGCTCTGTTCCTGATCTTACTACTGATATGACAGACTACTCAGGGCATGCAGACTATTTATGAAGTGATACTGAAGTGCTCCAGCCTTTGAATAGACAATAATGGATGCCTACAGTTGATAATATTGGTCACTGGTATAAATAAGAGGCTGTTTTATAATTCCCAACCTTTCCAAAACTACTAAAGCACAGTTACAAAGTGATCTGTAAAGTATGGATTGTTATTAACCACCTAAAATCAGGCTATCTAACTGCAGGGCTTTCATACCAAGTTATAAATTCTTTTCTTGGGAAAGGAACAATTTGAAGCAATTATAAACATCTTTTTGCCTTAAGAAACAAGCTGTTTCTTTTAATAAAGACAGCAGCACTATAGGATTAGTCATAGGTAGCTCTTATTTTGTATCAACATGCAATTATATAACAGCACCCTTGAGTGTAGAAGCTTTAATCCCACCACATGGAAAGTGTTTAGTTTCTCCCTGAGTTTAATATTTTTGGTCCACAAGATGGATTTGAAGCTAGTTCCAGAGCTTCTTTAAATTACAAAAGAGAAAAAGTGTCCCCTAGTTACCGGATTTACAACTCAACTGAATTATTAAAGAAAAGGTAATTGTGTGCTTTGTGTATTCATAGCTCTTCCAAATTATAATATGGGAACATGTTGAAAATTGTGAACAGCTATTTATTCCAAATATCTTTCACAAGAATAATTACAGATGGAACGGCATAAACATAAAAACGAAAAAAAAGCCTAGGAATTTGCAAGTAACTGAGGACCAGGGGCAATGCGTAGCGGGTACATGCGGGTGAACATGCACCCCGAGAGTGGCGGTGCATGCCCTACAAAAAGGCGCCACCAATACTGTCAGCAGCACCTGCGGGCAGTCCCCGCTCGCCACCCCCCCCCCACCCCCCTGCTGCTGACACTGTCACCGTCCTCTGCGGGCGGGCGGTGATCCCCGCTGGACTCCGCTGACAGCGTCTGCAAGTAGTTGCCAGCCCATGGTCGGCGCTTGCCACCTCCCCCCTGCCACCGCCAGTGCCATCTGTGGGGGCTCCCACTTACCGCTGCTGCGCCCCCCAGCCGCTGGGGGCACGCGTCGTTCATACTGAGGATACAGATAGGCAGGAACAGCACAGCAGTCCTAACAGGGACATTCCCATTTAACATTGGTGAATAAAGGAATTTGGTTTTGGTTTCACTTATTCTCTGCCTGGTTTTGGTTTGTTTTTGAAGACTGAATATTTTTAATCTGGCTTTATCTTTGAACTTAACAACATGTGGCCAGTGGAGCTTTCCACTCAGCTGTTGCTTCTCCCAGCTGCCTGGATGCAAGCCCCCACCAGGCAGGTAGAGACATAGCAATGGCAGCAGTAGTCCAGTTGAAAGTACTTGCCTGCCTTGGACTCAAGTGGTTGATCCAGCTCACCACTGCAAAACCTTGCCAACTGATGGCAGTAGTGTGATGAGGGGGGAGGTAGCAATTGGGGGTTCAGCCCCACACAGTGACCCAGGGGAGGGCATAAAAATGGCAGCAGCCACGTGGCCAGACAGGTCACTACTGTGTGCTACTGGAGGTAGCATGGCCAATGACGTTGCCCTGGGCACTCCTGCATCATGTTCCACCTCTGACGGCTGATATAGAGTATTTGGAAGGAAACGTATTGTCCTGTGAAACTTCTGTCCTTAAAATCTATAAAACATCTTTAAAGAAGAAACAAAAAATACGCCTTCTTTCACTACTGCCGATCCCCACTCAACAGACGTCCCGATAAACATTAGATTGGTAAAACTGTACCCATTCTCCACTCCTGCAGGGTCATTAAGTCCTTTTACTTGTGTCCGTTTCTAGAGATGGAAGGTTAGTATTCAACATTTATACTGTAGCTCAAGGCCAGAGTCATACTTATCCCCACTACACGAGGCACTACACAAGCATGTAACAAAGCCCTTTGCAGTAATTGTAGGCAGGAAGGAAGAAGTAAGGGCAGAATCCTATTACCCCCAGCTAACAGCCAAAAGATTTTGTGGGAAGTGGGCAAAGTATACATACAATTCTACTCCCCCCAAAGCCTAAGAGCTACCATTTTACATACAGGAAGATATGAAAACATCTTCGCAGGAGGAACATACTCAAAACATACAGTTCCACTGGTTTGGGCCAATTACTTCCCAGAAATTGCTCAAAGGATGCACCATTTTGTCTTCTGGCAATGATCGGAAAAGTGATTACCCCACACAGTAGACAAAACCTGCCAATGTACAAGCTGTTGGACATTTTTTCTCCACCTAGACTTGATCCTACCCCTGTCAAGGATTAGCCTCACCCTGGGCCAACTGCTCTAGTGGAAGGCGAAGGAACAAGGAAGCAGTTAATGCAAACACAAGGAAAATGTCTAATTAAACACTGTTCCAAACTACTACATCATCCCAAAGTGACAGAATTAAGCCTGAAGGAATGCCAAAGTGTCCCACTGTGCTGCTCAATGTTCTTTAATGAGCTTTTGGCATGGCATTCCCTTTCTTAACATGACAAAGTTGAAGCAATGGAACAACAAAACTATCTCCTATCATCCACAGCTATCCATTTGTAATGATGTGGGTTTAGAAGTGCCTGAACCCCTTCTCAGGAACGTCATGTGGGCTCCATGGGCAAACGCATTGTGCTGTTAGGGTCTTTGAGGTTTTGAAAGGTACTCACCTGGGGCTCAACCCCGGACAGGAACACAAACCTTGCCAGATCGAGACATCCACGCTGCAGCGGCAGCTACCTATCCGCCCCTGCCTGCCTTTAGCACCTTGGCAGGTGAAGCGGATTGGGGCAAGTCTGCAGCAGGGGCAATATCCGGTGGCCAGGAAGAGAGCAGAGGAGGAAGGGAAGCCAATGGCAGAAGGAAAGAGAAAGGAACCAGGGAGCCCAGGACGGGAAAAAAATGCTCTGAGGTCGTGGTAAGCATCAGGCTGGGCACTGAAGAAGCATTAATGACCCCGTTATGGGGTTGAAGAGGAGGGGAAGGAGGATTCCATCCCCCAAACAGTCAATCCCATTTTTTTCCTTTTTTTCTCTTTTTCTTCATTTGTTTTAATTTCTTTGAGTGAGCCCAGAGCAGCCTCAGCAAGAAAAAGGCTCCTGCCGGGACAAAAACATCCCAGAAAAGGGGGAAAGCTCCGCTCTACCCAAGGATCCCCACCGCCGAACCCAGGAGTAAGGGAGCTGAGTCAGGCCACTCCCTTCCCAAGGCTTTGGGAGATGTGTGGGGCCCAGTGGTCGGCCTAGGTGGAGGTGGGTAGTCACCACCTCCCTCTCATTAGTATCTCTTAAACATCAAAGTTGTGGCAGGAAAGAAGAGAGAGCACTGGACCCCACCTAGACTGACCAGAAATGGGCTGCAACCTCCCTGAGGCATTGGTGGATGTCATCAGGACGTAAAAACGCACGTCCGTACCTGGTGGCTACCCGACAACTTGGTGCATTGGCTGGGAACTTTGACGACGGCTGAGAAGAAATAGAAAGGATGGAAGTCCCCACAGCGGCCGCTGTGGCTGGCTTGGACCCAGTCCAGCAAACACTACATCTAATGGGACAAATTCTCCAGCAGCAGCAGTAGCGGCAATCGGCACGGCAGCTGGCCTTGGAAGAAAACAGGATCCAGCAACAGGCTTGGAAACAGCAGAACACAGTAGAGCTAAGGATCCCAAAGATGATAGTACATGACGATCCCAAGGTATTCCTTGAAAGCTTCGAGCAGGCGGCCCTGGTGGCCGGATTGGAGAAATCACAGTGGGCTGGGATCCTTGGGGTGCTGTTGATAGGGAAAGCACAAGCGGCCATGGTACCATGACCACAGGGGAGGGGGCACCGAGTATTGGAGAAGCGGCGGGGAACTGCTGGGCAGAGTGCGCCCAACCGCTGCAACCAGCAGCGGCAGTGGCAGCGGGAGCTGTGGAGGATCTCCATGCCAGGGAAGACCAGCGAAGATCAAAGGGGTCAGCAGCTAAGCCAGCAGCAGTGACAGCCACAGGCACTGCAGGGGATCCCCGCACCAGGGAAGAGCGGCGGGGATCAGACGAGCTGGCAGGGAGGCCGGCAGTGGCAGTGAGAAGAGCCAGCGAGGGAGCTCTGGCCGGAGGCGGCAGGTGCTGTGACCTTAGGGAAGAGGCAGATCCTGGAGGGTATAAGAGAAACCCCAGCCAGGGTGAAAGGGTGGGCCCTGACCCAGGGGACTCGCCGGCCTAGGGGCATTAGCGGCGAAAGGGGGCATGGGACTCTTCCCACGGTTGCCCCTCTTTTCTTTGTTTTTCTTCTTTGTCTCTTCCTTCTCTTGTTTCTTGTTGTTATTCCTTTTTTTTTTCCCCACATTGGGTTGTTCCCGTGGCGTGGGACTTCTCCGGTGGTGAGCATTCTGTTCATGCTTTTCTTTCTTAGCTACATCTATTTTGTTCCCGGTCTAAAGCAGGGTAGCCTAGCACACTATACCAGGCTCGGGGAATTAGAGACCCCATTTGGAGACGGAAGACCACGTGAGAACGCAGCGACAAGCAACAGCGTCCATCGTGGAACACGCAGAGTGTCGAGAGGGATAGCACCAAAGCAAAGCGTCACCAGACCCCCGGCTCTGGCTAGAGCCCAAGGCGCTGGTCTGTGGAGAAAGACGCATGGGAACCGAGGAAGACATCAAAAGGGGCCAGTTGCAAAAGATCCTGAGGCTCATCTCGTAGGTTGGAGTGTGGCCGGGATGTATGGGGAGGTTGGAGCCCTGTAGGCATCCGCCAAGACACGTGACAACTCTGGAGGCATCCTCCGAGGGGACCCCCTCCACTGAAGAACCATCCAAAGTTGTGGCAGGTGAGTTTGGGGGATACCCAGAAGGTCATTGAGGAGCCCTCCGGGGTCTACACGAGAGTCCTAGGCTAGTAAGACCAGTTGCCCAGGCCAAACTGGTGCGGGACCGGATCATCAAGTGGAGATGCGCACAAGAAGCTAGACACTTCTGGATATGTATGGAACATGTGGCAGCACCTGCCTTACAGAGGGCAGGGGAGTTAGCACGGGAGTGCCTGAGAGCAGCCCAGCAAACACAGAAGTCTGTGCATGACAAAAGGGCTCAGGAGAGGATCCTCTGGGCTGGCCAGAAGGTCTTATTGTTACTCCCTGACACCGAGAACAAGCTCATGAGGAGTTAGCAGGGGCCTTTCAAGGTGACCCGTCAAGTAGGCTCTGTAGACTACAAAGTGTATAAGCCATGGTCATGAAGAGAGGGGCAAATTTACCATGTCAACTTGCTTAAAGAATGGAGAGAACAGGAAGGCCTATTAATTGCCCCGTCCATGCTGGAGGATGAGTTCGGCTGAGAGTTAAACCTGAGGGCAGGGTTAGGGGCCGGCGACCTGGTTGTCCCAGTTGGACCCCAACTTGACCCTAAGCAACAGTGCAAGATGAGGACTTTGGTGAAGGAGTTTCACGACGTCTTCAGCGAAAACCCCGGGTGCACAAAGGCCTATGCCAGCCAAAAGCTGAACCCACAAAAAGAAGGTATGCCACAGTTGAGCAGGAATGCCTTGCCGTAAAGTGGGGCATTGAATACTTTCGGTACTATTTACTCGGGCGGGAATTCACCTTCGTTATTGATCATACCCCTTTAAGGTGGCTGAGAACTAAGCAAATGGATAATGCCCACATTACCTAATGGGCTCTGGCTTTGCAGCCCTTCAGTTTTGAGATCATTTATAAGCCAGGAAAGACTAACCTGGCGGCCAACTTTCTTTCAAGATGTCATGAGGATAAAGACGAAGGGGACCCCGGGGCAACAAGGGCAGATCCCATCGTACTGAAGCCTCAGGAAGTAAATGTGCCTAACGGTGAGTTAAGGGGAGAGGTACGTGAGGTTTTGAAAAGTACATCCACTGACCCCTCAGGGAGGTTGCAGCTTGTTTCTGGTCGGTCTAGGTGGGGTCCAGTGCTCTCTCTTCTTGCCTGCCACGACTTTGATGTTTAAGAGATACTAATGAGGGGGAGGTGGTGACCCTTGAACTTCCACCTTGGGTCTTCTTCAGCAGCTCTTACGTGAGCTGTGCAGCTTACTGTCTCCAAGAAACTAGCAACCTGCAAGTGAGCTACAGTAAAGGCCATGCCCTGCTGAGGCAGCAAAGGAAGGTGCACGTGTGTGATGGAAAGGCCAGTGCGGGGGTATGCATATGTGGGGGAGGGGGAAGGAGGACATACTGAGTCACTCAAGGGGAGAGGGGAGATGGAGCTAGGAAAAAGAGGGGTTGGGGTGGGGTGAGGTACTAAAGGAAACCTCAAGTGTCTCAATCCCTTTAGTAACAGGGTAGGACCCATTCCTGTACAAGAAGAAAACTCAACAGTGAACAGGCTGCTGCAGAGCCGAACTGTATTTAAAGCTCAAAACTGCACATACAATGAAGGAAGATTCCCAAACAGTACTTCAACATGTCATTTTGTTCGCAGCCAGGTATTTGCAACTGAAGTGCCCTTATGGTGATTTAAAAAGCTCTTTATTGTGTACATAATCGATTAGAACCATGGCCATCATTCCGGGGTAATTCGTTGCTGGAACAGAGTTCCCCTATTTACAGAGCTTAGGTTGCTCATCAAGAAACGGTGAGGAATGGTCAGTGCTTCTAATAGCCATTTTATTAGCAGTCCTAGAATCTCTTACATGTGTACTTCCAAATAACAGTGAATGGCAAACAAGCAAATAAAATGGCCTATTTACCATAGCTTCATGACTATACAAGCAGACAAATGACAGCACTGAACTTCCTCTAGAGCAGGGGTTCCCAAACTGTGGTATGCATACCCCTGGAGGTACACGAGACATCTCTGGGGGGTACATATGGGAGAAAATATGTAATAGAAGGTTTCTTTTTTATTATAATAATAATTTGCATTTAGGGGGTTAAAATATAAACTATGCTGGCAAGGGTACACAGGCAGCTGGCAAGTGGAGCTGGTCAAGCCCCGCCCAGGCCCCTACTTGGCCCAGCCCCCCAGGGAGAGAGAGAGAGGAGGGGGGGTACTCACCAGCCCCCCTCCAGTAAGGCAGGGTCCCCCAAATCCTGGGCAGGGCCCCCTTATTGCCCTAAGAGCAGCTTCCTCGACGGCAGGCCCACTGCACATGCGCGCAGTTTAAAAGGGCCCGCCGACCGGGAAAAAGCCCAGTTAGATGCGGGAGCGGCGAGAGACGCGCGGGTGAAAGCTCACTGCGCCCCCGCTCCCCCGAAGCCCCCCAGAAACCCTCCAGCAGCCGCGGAGCCCCCCGCTGACCCCCAGCACAGCCGGGGTAAGCGGGGCCCGTGGAGAAAGGGGGCTAACCCCTTAGTGTGTGTGTGGGAGGCGGCGGCTGAGTGGAGCCGGGCCGGGTCAAGCAGGGGCTGCCTGTCCCTTTTTCAGGCTCTGGGGCCTGGGAGCATGGCGACCTCCCCTTGCGGGGTCTGCTCCCTTTTGGGGTCTCTGGTGCGCCAGCTGGAGGAGCTCCAGGCCACAGTCCAGAGACTGCATGCCATCAGGGACTGCGAGCAGGAGTTAGACTCCTACTGCCAGGCCCTTCTCCCCCAGGAGGCAGAGGGTAGATCACAGTCTCCCTCCAGGCCAGAGGAGGACTCTGGGACCTCCTGCTGTGTCCAGCCAGGGGCATGGACCAAGGTGGTCAAGGGCCCTAAGGCCCGCCGCACCAAGGCCCCTCCCCCGCCAGAACTGAGCAACAGGTATGCACATCTTGCTGCCCCAGCAGAGCCTGCTGAGTTGCCGGCCCCCACAGGCAACATGGGCCTAACTGCAGCTCCAGCCCCTACTCTCCCCAAGACAAAACGTAAGGTGTTTGTTGTGGGAGACTCCCTCCTGAGAGGGACGGAGGGGCCAATCTGCCACCCCGACCCCTTAGCCCAGCAAGTCTGCTGCTTCCCAGGGGCCCGCATCCGGGACATTGCGGAGAGGATCCCCAAGCTCCTCAAACCAACAGACCACTATCCCATGCTCCTTATTCATGCGGGCACCAATGACATGGCTCGGAGCACTCCCAGCCAGGTCATGAGGCGCTACAGGGATTTGGGAGCGGGGCTTAAGGGTCTGGGGGCACAGGTGGTGTTCCCGTCAATCCTCCCAGTCTCAGGCTATGGGCTGAGAAGGGACAGGAGGATCTATGTAGTCAACCAAAGACTGCGGCGCTGGTGTCGTCAGGAAGGCTTTGGCTTTCATGACCACAGCCCGCTCTTTGGTGAGAGAGGCAGCGAGCTGCTGGGAAGAGATGGTCTCCACCTCTCTCCCCTAGGGAGGAGGCTCTTCTCAGCCAGACTGGCTGACCTGCTCCACCGGGCTTTAAACTAAGCCCGTTGGGGGACGGGGGGACTACCGCCACTGCTGGCCCGCTGAGCAATCCTTGCAAAGCCAGCAGATCACGGCACTCAAGGGAGCCCATCCCAGCCCCAGCCCTGATACAATCTGTGGGCAAGGAAGGAGCCCCCCAGGGGGCACTTGCCTGCCTGTACACTAATGCCAGGAGCTTGGGGAATAAGCAGGAGGAACTCCTTCTCCTGCTCAGTGCAAACAATTACGATGTCATAGGGATAATGGAGACCTGGTGGGACTCCACCCATGACTGGACCACGGGGATAGATGGCTATACCCTGTACAGGAGGGATCGTGTAGAGAAAAGGGGCGGGGGTGTAGCTCTCTATGTTAAGGAAAGCTATGCATCCCTGCAAGCTGATATTGGCGACCAGGGTGGACGGCTGGAGACCCTCTGGGTTAAAATCCGCGGGGAACACGGCACAGGGGGCACAATGGTGGGAGTCTATTACAGACCTCCCACCCAAAGTCCTGAGCTTGACCAGGAGTTTGCCCAGGAACTGGCTGAGGCAGCTTGCTCCAGGACCATAGTTGTCATGGGTGACTTCAATTACCCAGACATCTCGTGGGAGGATCGCTCAGCAAAATCTGAGCGGTCGTAGAGCTTCCTCTCGTGCGTGGATGACCTCTACCTGACTCAAGAAGTCTATGGGCCAACGAGAGGCAAAGCGCTGCTCGACCTGGTACTGGCTACTGGGGATGACCTAGTCGGCGACCTAGGGATCGATGGGAAGCTGGGTGACAGCGACCACGAGCTGATCACCTTCACCATCTGCCGAAAAGCTGGCAAGTCAGTCAGCAACACGCAAGTCCTTGACTTCAGGAAAGCCGACTTTGACAAGCTCAGGAGGCTTGTCAGTGAGGCCCTAAGGGACTGTGACCACAGGGAGAGGGGAGTTCAAGAAGAGTGGTTGCTCCTCAAGGGAGCGATCCTCAATGCACAAACTAAGTCTATTCCATCTCGGAGGAAAGGTAGCAAGAGGGCACAGCAGCCCCCCTGGCTCTCCAGGGACCTAGCAGACCTCCTGAGGCTAAAAAGAAAGGCCTACAAAGGATGGAGGATGGGAGTCACCTCCAAGGAGGATTATTCTGCACTGGTCCGGTCCTGTAGGGAGCAGACCAGGAAAGCCAAGGCTGCAACTGAACTCCAGCTAGCTTTGAGCATCAAGGACAATAAAAAGTCCTTTTTCAGATATGTGGGGAGCCGGAGGAAAAGCAGGGGCAACGTTGGACCCCTGCTGAACCAGATGGGGCAACTGACACCCAGGAAAAAGCCAACCTATTAAATAGGTACTTTGCGTCGGTCTTTCATCAGCCCCATGGGACGCCCATGCCTGCTACAGTGCCGGGAAGTCCGGGTGAGGGTGATCCCCTGCCCTCCATTAATGCTGACTTTGTGAAGGAACATCTTGAGAAGCTGGATACCTTCAAGTCAGCCGGCCCTGACAATCTTCACCCCAGGGTACTCAAGGAGCTGGCGAGCATCATAGCCCAGCCTCTAGCGCGGATCTTTGAAAACTCTTGGCGCTCTGGTGTAGTGCCCGAAGACTGGAAGAAGGCCAACGTGGTGCCTATCTTCAAGAAAGGGAGGAAAGTGGATCCGGCTAACTATAGGCCCATCAGCCTGACTTCTATCCCAGGGAAGATCTTAGAAAAGTTTATTAAGGAGGCCATCCTTAATGGACTGGCCGACGCCAACATCTTAAGGGATAGCCAGCACGGGTTTGTTGTGGGTAGGTCTTGCTTGACCAATCTCATTTCCTTCTACGACCAGGTGACCTATCACCTGGACAAGGGAGATGAGATTGATGTCATATATCTTGACTTCAAAAAAGCCTTCGATCTGGTGTCCCATGATCGTCTCTTGGAGAAACTGGCCAATTGTCGCCTTGGGTCCTCCACGATCCACTGGCTGGAAAATTGGCTCCGGGGTCGGACCCAGAGGGTAGTAATTGATGGAAGTCACTCATCGTGGTGTCCTGTGACCAGTGGGGTCCCCCAGGGCTCTGTCCTTGGACCCATACTGTTCAACATCTTCATTAATGATGTGGACACTGGAGTCAAAAGCGGACTGGCCAAGTTCGCCTATGACACCAAACTTTGGGGCAAAGCATCCACACCAGAAGACAGGCGGATGATCCAGGCTGACCTGGACAGGCTCAGCAAGTGGGCGGACGAGAATCTGATGGTGTTCAACGCCGATAAATGCAAGGTTCTCCACCTTGGGAAAAAAAACCCGCAGCATCCTTATAGGCTCGGCAGTGCTATGTTGGCTAGCACTATGGAAGAAAGAGACTTGGGGGTCATCATTGACCACAAGATGAACATGAGCCTGCAATGCGATGCTGTGGCTAGTAAAGCGACCAAAACGCTGGCTTGCATCCATAGATGCTTCTCAAGCAAATCCCGGGACGTCATTCTCCCCCTGTACTCGGCCTTAGTGAGGCCGCAGCTGGAGTACTGTGTCCAGTTTTGGGCTCCACAATTCAAAAAGGATGTGGAGAAGCTTGAGCGAGTCCAGAGAAGAGCCACGCGCATGATCAGAGGTCAGGGAAGCAGACCCTACGATGACAGGCTGAGAGCCCTGGGGCTCTTTAGCCTGGAAAAGCGCAGGCTCAGGGGTGATCTGATGGCCACCTACAAGTTTATCAGGGGTGACCACCAGTATCTAGGGGAACGTTTGTTCACCAGAGCGCCCCAAGGGATGACGAGGACGAATGGTCACAAACTACTACAAGATCGTTTCAGGCTGGACATAAGGAAGAATTTCTTTACTGTCCGAGCCCCCAAGGTCTGGAACAGCCTGCCACCGGAGGTTGTTCAAGCGCCTTCATTGAACACCTTCAAGATGAAACTGAATGCTTATCTTGCTGGGATCCTATGACCCCAGCTGACGTCCTGCCCTTTGGGCGGGGGGCTGGACTCGATGATCTTCCGAGGTCCCTTCCAGCCCTAATGTCTATGACATCTATGAAATCTATGAAAACCAGGATGAGCTTTAACCACTACTAGCAACAGTTCTATGCCCAGGCCACGCCTATGCCACACTGATTGGCTGGACAACAATGTCCTCACTTGGCCAATGACTGGCCAATGACTGTGACTTTAGCTTTTGAAATTGGACCACGGTAAGTGTAGCTAGTCACTTCCATATCAAATACAACAGCTAAAAGATGATCAAGCAAACTTCAATAGCTAGTTTTTTTGGAAAGAGTGCTTCTGCAAAAAGGGGCAATGAAGATCTAAACGACGGAGGGGAGACCTGTGCAGAGGATGTACAATGCCAAAAAAGGAGAAAAAAGCAACTTTCAATAGCAAGTATGACTCCTTGTACATGAAGTATGGGTTTATCCCGTTGGGCGATTCACAGGCTTTGAACCGCTGTGTGTTATATGTGTAGAAACACTGTCCAATGAAGCAATGAAACCTTCAAAGCTTCTTTGGCACTTAAAGTCCAAACACCCTGCTCTCATAGGGACGCTTGTAGATTTTTTTGAACAGAAAAAAGGAAAATTTGAAGGTCAAAGACAATTACTTCGCAATACCAACATATACAAATGAGGCTGCATTGAGGGTGTCGTTCCTAGTGGCTCACCGAATTGCCAAAGCTAAAACGCCTTTTACAGTTGGTGAAGAGCTGGTTCTTTTTGCTGTAAAAGATATCTGCCGTCAGCTATTTGGGGAAATGGCAGCTTGCAAGGTAGGACAAGTTCCTCTTTCCGACAACACTATTGCCAGGAGGATTGATGAAACAGCTGAGGACATCGAGGAGCAGTTGCTGGAGAGGATAAAGGGGTCTCTGTGGTTTTTGATTCAGGTGGATGAATCAACTGTTATTGAAGACAAGGCAATGCTGATTGTATACGTGTGTTATGTTTTTGAAGACGACGTGCATGAAGATTTACTGTGTGCACTTTCACTACTTAACACAACAGGGGCAGAAAATTTCAGAGTTTTGGACGATAACATTTCAGGCAGGCTCAGCTGGACTTTTTGTGTAGGAGTTTGTACTGATGGCGCTGCTGCAGTGACTGGAAGGCTTTCTGGCTTCATGACTAGGGTAAAAGAAGTGGTGCCTGAATGCGAGTCTACCCATTGCATAATTCACCGCAAAATGTTGGCAAGCTGGAGATTGTCTCCTGAACTACGTGATATGTTGAGTGACATGATTTGTATTGTCAATCATATCAAAGCACATGCACTGAATTCACGCCTATTTGCATTGCTATGCAAGGCTATGGACGCTGAACACAAGCAGCTTCACCTGCATACAGAAGTGAGTTGCTATTGAGAGGGAAAGCCTTGACCAGAGTCTTTGAATCAAGAGAACAGTTGCAGCGATTTCTCTCAGACAAAAAAAAAAAAAAAATCACCATTAGCTGTGCATTTCAATGACAAGAACTGGCTCACTAAACTCACTTATTTGAGGGACATACTCACTGTACTGAATGAACTCAATCTCTCTATGCCAGGGGAAAATGGCACCTGTTTTTAAAATGGCAGATAAAATCACAGCCTTCAAAACCAACCTGGGAACCTGGGGGAAACCTGTGGATAGGTGGTCTTTGACATGTTCCAGAATTTGGTAGATTTCTTGGAAGAAGCTGTGGGACTTTCCCAGCTAATACGTGAGCATCTGATATCACTGTCTGATGCATTTCAGCAATATTTCCCATCTTCAAGAGACCCGAGAATCGGGAAAGAATGGATCTGTGATCTGTTTCTGAATGCCCGCAAGGGGTTGTCCTTGCCACCACTACAAGAGGATCCGTTGATTGAGTTGACATGAGAGAGAGGACTTAAAACATTGTTCAATGCAACCTCATCTCTGTCATCCTTCTGGATTAAAATAAAGGGCAAATGTCCTGAACTCAACACCCTACCTCTGAAGACCTTGCTGCCGTTTCCATCTACTTATCTTTGTGAAGTGGGTTTCTCTGCGATGACTGCTACCGAGACCAGACTACAGACTTGGTATGATCTTGCTGTCAACCATCATGCTTTGATATGACTTGCTTGTGTCAGGCAAACAAGCCCAGGGATGGGATACCACTGATGTGGTCATGTCAGTAAGTCATACATTTTCATGTTGTTTAGCTAGCTAGGTAGCTAGTGATGTTTTATGCATGATTTTTAATATTAATGATGGTGTGTTGTGAACGATTAAAGTTTATCATTGTATTGTGTAATATTGAGGGCTGTGTAATGGGGAAGATATACTACAGCGAAACTGCCATAGCTACTAATGTCTGGCTTGCCTCCTTCCTTGTACCCTTGGCAGCTAGCCAGCAAACGGTAGCCAGCTAGTGATGTGTATGTATGATTTTTTACTATTGTCTCCTCCTTTATTGATGATGTTCCTGATTGTCAAATATCCCTCTGTTTTGCACCGTGCCTCTGCCTATTGAGTTTGTTTTGTGTCATACACTGCCTCCAATCCTTGCAGCCCCCCTCCCCACATAAAAATTATATTTAAATAAGTTAATTAGATTATTTCTATACCCGGCCTGTCAAAATTCTTTGAGCGAGTTTGCCGGTCTACAGTATAAAGTCTGGGAACCACTGCTGTACTGAAATGGAGGGCCTGAAGGCCAGCTGAGGCTCTTAAGGACATGGGAACTGAAAACTGGCCGGGGTTTGGACTGGGACCGAGTACCTGCCATATGAGGAGAGTGGATTAGGGCTGAGAGCCAACCTGACCAATCTATTGGACTGAGGCTGGGTGCCCACTAAACCAAGTTATGGAACTGGGACCAACTCTTCAGTGTACCCAGGTAGTAGATTGCCTGGGGCCAAGGGCCCAATTGGACATTAAGTGGCAACAAGGTATGGGCATGGTTAGAGGGCAGGTCGGCGATGACAAAATGGACCCGCAGTGGTCCAGTGTTGCTAGTACACTAGTCATCAGTGGACCAGCAGCTGCTTGGGAGTCCTGGGCAGCCTCCTGTTTCCCGGTGAATCAATTCCAGCAAGGCATGGCAGGAAAGAGAATGGTGTTGGGAGACCAGGGACCCCAAGCGGAGCACGAACTACCCAGCTGACTGGGGGCCACACTGCAGCTCCTGGGGCGTAGACCTGATAACATTTGTTTTCTTTGGGAGTGTAAGAGGCATACAGACATTACAAATAATCCCTTGGCACGAGGTCCGGCATGACTGAATTAGAACAGCTATTGAGAAAGCAACAAGCTGTCTTTACACAAGCTCATCACATGTGATGGAGCAGTGAGAGCCAGTCATGCCATTTATCAAGAAATAGTTGCTCCTTCCAAGCCCTGTGCTGAAGGAGAGCTCATGAAGAAATGTATGATGGTAAGTGCCAATGGTGTGTGCCCAGAGAAGTGGCAAGCTTTTGCCGATATCAGCCTCTCCAGAAACAAAGCAGTCAACTGAATCTGTGACTTTGCTTTATTCTGAAGCTGACTCCGCAAATTTATCTGAAAAGGCACTTGTTTCTTTTTTATAGCATTTGATGAAAGCACAGATGTGAGCCATGTTACACAGCTAGCTGCGTTACTAGGAGCGTTGATCAAGACAGGAATGTGACAAAAGAGTCTGTGCAGTTAGTGCTGATGAAAGACACAACTATGAAAGAGGGCAGATTCACCAATATGACCACTTCTTTGGACAATGTAGGCGTGGACTGAAAAAGGGCAGTGAGTGTTTCAACACATGGGGTTCATTTATAGTGGGAAGGCTGGCAGGACTTATAGCAAAACTCAAGAGCCAAGTGCAGTGTCTATCCAGACCACAAGTATTATTTTTCATTGCATTCTGCATCAGGAAGTTCTTGTTGACAAAACGCTGGGCATGGACCATGTCATAAATGTTGCAAAAAACCTGAATAGTCAGGGCTCCAATTATTGGCAGTTCAATCAGCTCAAGGATGAAGCCAACTTTCAGTATGGACTCCTGTATTGTGCTGGGTGAAGGGTACTGGCTGAGCTGCAGGGCTGTCTTAAAGCATTTTGAATTACAGCATGAAATCAAAGTCTTTATAGGATTTATGAGTTAAAAAAAAAAAAGAGAGAGAAGTCCGTGGCTGTACTGGAAGACAAAGAATGGTTGCAGGACCTTGCTTTCTCGGTGGATATGATGGAGCACCTTACTACTTGAAACATGAGGATGCAGGTTGGGACCCAGCATTATGACACCCTGCGTGCCTTCAAAATAAAGCCATCTCTTCAGGATAAACAGTTCTCAGTGCAGCGGAGCATACTTCCCCACCTTTAAGTCAGTGTTCAGTGCCATTAGGATTGCAAGGACTTAAAGAAACCTGGTTAAGATGCTGATCTCAGGCACAAATTCCAGGGCAGGCTTTCCAACTTTCACAGCAGCCAAACGAAATTTGGACTTTTCAGCACTCCATTCTCTGTCTCTATCATGATACTATACTGGCACTAAGTTCTCAACAGTTAAGATTCATAAATTTACCAATGCCCAGGAAACCACTATCTAACACTAAAATCCTTTGCATCAAGGATGTTATCCATGATCACAAGCACATGCATGTGCAAACAGGTCTTTTCAAGGATGAACCTGAACAAGTCAGATCTGCATTCAAGACTCAGCGATGAACACTTGAATGCCATCCTGAAAGCGGCCTCAGCACAGATCTTGCATCCTAACATCAAGAAGCTGCTTGCAGGAAAGAGGTGCCAGGTATCTGGGAGCAGTATTAGCAATCTGTGAGATGACAGCGTGTGTGTAAGAGTGTTGCTGTTGTTATTTTGATTTCATCTTATGTTCTTTTCATTTTTCTGATAAGAGGTATAGCCACTATTTCTTGAAAATAAATCATTCTTTCCCACGTTTGGATGCCTGTTTCTGACAAATTTGTACATGGCCAGATTTAAAAATTGATACATGCTCAAAACTGCTTGATGTGTCAAAAATGGTGCATGTCCATGCATGAGCTAACGGGGGAAACAACAAATTTTGGTAAAAAATTATAGGTATGGCCCACAGGAACCTGAAAAGGAGGAAATGCAGACCCTTCCAGCCAATTTGAGTTTTAACACTCTGGGATACACCATGACTACACTTACAGAGTTGGATGTTTCGGCCACAGTCCAACAACTCTTGCAAATATTGCCTGCTTTCTAAAACTAAGCAATTTATGTGCTGCATAGCATAATTAGTATCTTACAGCAGGATTTTTTAAAAGAGATGCAGACCTGGCAGCGGTGACCCTGTGGCACCGCTGCGCCGTGCTGGACCCTCCGCTGGAGCTACTCGAGAGACTGCAGCAGCTCCTAGTGGACTTCCTCTGGGACAGATGCCACTGGCTCTCATGAGCTGCCCTTTACCTGCCCACCAGCGAGGGGGGCCAGGGCCTGATTGACCTAGCCAGCAAGGTGGCTGCCTACCACCTGCAAGCCCTCCAGTGGCTCCTGTATGCCGAGGGCCACCTCCTGGCATGCCGGTTCCTGCAGCAAGTGAGAGGCCTTGTCTTTGACCGGGAGCTCTTTATGCTGGACCTCACCTTCCTGAAAGGGGCAGTCCTTCCCCTGTTCTACCGCAGCATGGTGTGGGCCTGGCAGGCTACCTTACATCTCCGTCCCCAAGCCAGGCACCTGCGTTTCCTGCAACTGCTTCAGGAGCCCCTGGTCCACAACCCGGCCCTGCAGCATGTCGTGCTGAGCCTGGCCTCCACCAGCCTCGTGGCTGCTCTCATCGAGGTGCACACCACCCACCTGAGGCATCTCCTGGACCCTGCTCAGTCGGGCTGGCTGTCAGCTGAAGCCCTGGCTGCCCAGCTGGCACTGCGCTCTGTCCACACTGCGGGCCGGCTTCTGCGGGCCACTAGGGCCGTCCTCCCAACGGAAGCAGTGACCAGCCAAGAAGGCTACCTCCAGGTTCACCAGGCCCTCACCTCAGATGCCGCAGGTGATGCCTTCCCACCACTGTCGGTCATCCCAGCGGTGGCCAGTGAGCTGGCTGACCAGCCCAACATGCTGCTTAGGCTGCCTATGCCCCCAGCAGCAATACGGGCTGCCCCTTTGGGCACATTGCCCCAGAAGGGACCGTATGCATGGGTGGGCATGCCAGGTGCGGACCAGGTGCTGGCCGGCTGCCCCAACACTGTTTGGCGGTGGTGCTTGGCGTGGCCCAAGACCCCAGCTTGCCGCGGCCCAGGACCTCAGCTTGGCGCACACTGTACAAGGCGCCCACCGCCAAGAAGACCGGCAACCTCCAGTGGAGACTGGTGCATGGCATTCTGGCCACTGGCACCTTTGTGCGCCACCTGGACCCGGTGGCCTCGGCAGCCTGCCCCTTCTGCCCAGGGGTGCTGGACGAGGATATTTTCCATGCCTTCCTTGACTACCCCCACTCTTTGCCGCCCTTGGAGCGCTGCTTCAGACACTGGGCCGGGACTTCTTGGAGGACACCTACATCTATTCCTTCCCATATCAAGTGGCCAAGCGGGCCGCAGTCAGCCTGGCCAATTTCCTGATGGGCTAGGCCAAGATGGCCACCCTGAAGAGCCGGCAAAACTGGCTCACTGGGACCGGGATGGACAATGCCCTGAAGCTGTTCCGCCTGCTGGTGCAGGCCCTCCTCTCACTTGAATTTGAGCACGCAGTCCTCCGGCAGACGGTGTCCACCATTGAGGAATGCTAGGCTGTCGAGGGGGCACTGTGCCGAGTTGAGGTGGGATGCCTGCTCCTTGCCCAACGACACCACCAGCTGCTCAAAGTGCAGAGGCGTGTCCGGTGAGCTGGGACCTCGGGCTTTGTCCATGCGGGTCAACTCCTAATGTCCTGAGGCACCCCTGGGTGTCCTTGCTGGCAAGAACTGTGTATATGTATATTTGTAAATACTTTTTTTGTTCTTTGTGTTTTTTTGGTGTTTAGTTGGGTTTTTTTGCTAGAGTGTACAGGCAGGCCTTGCAGGCCACGAGCCCAGGCCTTGGCCTTGAGGCCCAGATCTTCGGGCCAACCTGTACATGATCTCTACTGCCCCCGATTTGTCACCCTCCCCAGAATAAAAGTCAACCCCCCCCCCTCCCCAAACCCAAAACAAAACAAAAAAAAACTCCCCAGGAGTCACAGCCTGTTGCTGCTTTGTAATGAATGAAGTTTTATTCAGACAAAGAAGGAGACATTGTAGCAAGGTTACGGTATAATTAGGTGACCTACTGAGTTGTCTGTGCATATATCACTTAAGAGACCATTTATCATCTGTACAGAAGCTGCAAGTGGAGAGAAAAAGGAACAGTCATAGAGCAGCACATAAGTAGTAATGCCATCCTTCTGGTAATGATGCCAATGTATTTTCCATGAGGATGAGAACTACTTTAGCAGTAAATCATTCCAGTTCAGCAGGTGAAAGGGAAAAGGAAAACATTGTATAATTACATAGATCTTATTTCCCTTATTGAATCAGCAATAGGAGCTCTAATGCACAAAACATAAAGCCAGTTTCCAACCATCAAGGTCAAGTTTGGTGAAAGTATTTTATTTTGCATCTAAAATATGAAAAGCAGCTATGTAAGCTTTAATGCTACCCCATGAATCAGTCACATTGGTTAAGAGAACATGAGATTGATGGGTTAGCTTATTTGTATCCCACTTACTCCTACATTGAGTTTACCCTGCTATGGGAAGAAAATCATTTCTCTCTGTACGTTGGCTGCATTAATTATCTGCAGGGAAGTCTCATACCTATGCAAGTGAAACACTTAATGAGCACTTTTTATATATATTTTTTAGTAAGAACAGTGCTTGCTGGGATTTTGATGCATCACTTCCATTACTGAAGCCTAACATGTCACAGCTAATAGCAAGCTTTGTTGAACTGGGGGGGTGGACGGCTGGGGAAACACAGGGAGAATACTAAATGAAAGTGGTTATAAGCTACCGGTTGGTGCAGAGGAAGGAAGAGACAAGGTACAATTACTACCAATGATTGTTTGTAAAGCACTCTGCACACATTCCCCAGTTAAGGAAAACCATCTCCACGCTGTTCCTTTATTTTCCCTTTGGAAATGTGAATCGCTTTGCTATTGCTGGGTTTTCAGGATCATGCTCTGTCTTCATTAAAAGCAAAACAGTTATGGGATTTACAAGGTCAGTATAAAAGAATAAATTTAACGGACACTTGTGGTCAATAGGTCAATTGTACCCTTTTTTTATTTTTTTTTTAATGCAATTGCCACTTTCAGTGGGATCTAAATGAAAATGTTAGATAATGCATATATCCTGTATGTATCATTATATCAAGTACAGATACCCTGGATTTCTATTTATGCTATATATTTTGCTTCTGTTGCACCTTGAAGGGTATTTTCAGATGACGGGAAATTTTTCAAAGGCTGCAAATGGAAATAAGATATCCAGGTCCCATTTGTTTCCAATGGAACATGAGTACCTAACTCAGTGATTCTCAACTCGGGTGATGTAGACCCTCTGAAGCGTGTGAGGAGATAAGCAGATAATGGCAAGCACAAGCTCCCCCCCCTGCTTGGCCATTCCCTCACCCCTACCGTCTGGCCCCTCTGCCAAGAAATAAGCACTTTAATAAAATAGTGCCACTCAGTTTGCAGAAGGTATTGGAGGGTTCCTTGAGTCTAAATAGGTTAAGAACTTAACTGTGCCTTTGAAAATATGTCCCTGTATACCTAAAGGGCTGCAATTGCCTTCTCAAATTATTAACCTCAACTGACATAGGGCACAGTGTTAGCCCAGGACAAAGAATAGCTGTCCTACCATGTACTGGTCTTCCTTGGCTGGAAATCAGAGCAATACAGGTGAGATAGCTATGGCACATTGGAAGAAAGATGCCAAGGTAGAGCAGAACAAGGGGATGATGGCAGGGAACTGGAAGGAGTGGCTCTAACGCCTCCTGTAAAAATAGCACAAACAGAATGGCCAGACTCATGAAAAACTGAAGGAGAGCTCACTTTGGAAATACCAAAGCATCTTGCAGACTGGGGACCATAGAATCATAGAAAATGAGGGCAGAAGGGACCTCAGGAGGTCCCATCTAGTCCAACCCCTGCTCAAAGCAGGACCAGCCCTAACTAGATCATCCCAGCAAGGCTTTGTCTAGATGGGTCTTAATCCCCTGCAAGGAAGGAGATTCCACCACCTCTCTGGGTAACCTGTTCCAGTGCTTTACAACCTTCCTAGTGAGAAAGTTTTTACTAACATATAACCTAAGCTTCCCCTTGCTGCAGCATGAGCCCATTGCTCCTTGTTCTGTAATCTGCTCCCACTGAGCACAGCCCAGATCCATCGTCCTTGCAGCCCCCCTGCAGGGAGTTGAAGGCTGCTATTCAATCCCCTCTGTCTTCTCTTCTCCAGACAGACTAAATAAACCCAGCTCCTTCAACCTTTCCTCATAAGTCATGTGCCTCAGCCCAATCCTCATTTTGTTGCCCACCGCTGGACTCTCTCCAACTTGTCCACTCCCTTTCTGTAGTGGGGGCCCTAAACTGGACACAGTACTCCAGATGTGGCCTCACCGGTGCTGAATAGAGGGGAAGACTTTTTTTCCTCAATCTGCTGGCAATGCTCCTACTAATGAAGCCCAGTATGCCATTAGCTTTCCTCACAATAAGGGCGCATTGTTGGCTCATATTCAGTTTATTGTCCACTGTAATCCCCAGGTCCTTTTCTGCAGAGCTGCTGCGCAGCCAGGCAGCCCCCAGCCCGTACCGGTGCATGGGGTGGCTCATCCTAAGTGCAGGACTTTGCACTTATTGAACCTCATGAGATTTCTTTTGATCCAATCCTCCAATCGACTGACGTCTCTATGAATCCTAGCCATACCCTCCAGCATATCTACTACTCCCCCCAGCTTGGTGTCCTCTGCAAACTTGCCAAAGGTCCACTCCATCCCATCTTCTAGGTCACTGATGAAGATACTGAACAAAACTGGCCCCAGGACTGACCTGTGGGGCACTCCATTTGATACCAGGCTGCAAACTAGATATCAGACCATCGACTACTACCTTCTGAGCCCAACGATCCAGCCAGTTTTCTACCCACCACAGAAAACTTTAACGTGTCAAAGATTAAGGTTTTGCGGGGTTGGAAGAATGAATTTGGAACTGATCCTTTTCTGAACGAAGAGTCAGCCAGAATTCTTGTTTGGTGACATCAGAAAAGACAGTAAAGTAAGAGAGACAACAAGTTGGCTAGCTGTCACCAGGAATTAAATGATGCACCCAAAAGTTGAGAAGAAATTTGCACTGGTGAGCAAAATCCGGAAGGAGTAAACAGAGGGCATATGGAGAAAGACAAGGACTGGGTGGAAAGCAGTAGGGATACACTTTTTCTGAAGATAGAGGGACTTTATAACAAAGTAGTCTAGACTCTCACGGGATTTTGTGTGTCTCCAAAGCAAGAGCCACTGAAGTAGGAGCTCATCAATTCCACTGACCACGGCAGCTGAATGATGAACGTTGGAACTCAGATCCCACATCTGTTTCAAGGTGGGGTTTCCTATGGCATTTCACACCCATGAGCATGTCACTTATGTCACGGCATACAGCCTGCTAGTAGGCGATACTAAGAATATTAAGTGTTTCCAAAACATAAGACATGCATCTTAAACTTCACTTTCTTACTTCAGCCCAGTAGGTGAGAGAGTAGGCGCTAGTTTGACTGAGAATGTGTGCTATTAATGGTTATAACGATGCTGCAATTTAATTTAATTGCACTGATTTCATAACTGCATGTTTTAGGTGCCTACAGGCTTGGGTAGACGTCTTATTTTAAAATCTAAATAAAGTCAAAATAAGGGAATTTTAACTACGGGAACTTGGCACTATCCTGTGACTGCACGTACACAAACCTTCTTCAGGTTGTGATGATACTGATGTTGAATGATCAGTTATGCATTTATTTCCAATTGAAAAAACTCTGTTTCTTAAAGTGGAGGTGATGGTGCTCCTTTTGTTCCGACTTCCTTGGAGAGCACCTGTGAAGAATAGGCTCAGCCATGTGGGTCCTTGAACACTGTTCAGGACTTTGGGTAGTTGACTCTCTAAAAGAAATTCAAACATGACTAAATGCTGCTTGCTCTGAAAAAGTAACCTCTTCCTGATTCACATCATTTTTGCACAGTGCTGCATATTGTGCCTGTATCAAAATTTCTCAGCCTGACAGATTAGTACCCAACTTTGATTCCTAATTGATGGAGAATAACCCAAGGTTAAGCTTTAAATAAGAATAGTATAAACTCCTGTAAGTTTAAAGCAGATTGAGCCAGTGATTAAAGCTGGCACTGCCAGTCAAATCAATTATGATGCCAAAACACAGCTGTTTGCCTAGTCCACATGACTGACAGCATTAAAATAGGCACGGTTTGTTCAAATGCAAGGTTAAAAGACCCAACTATTTTGTCAATATAGCATCAAAGGAGTCCTTATAACAACCCAAATGTCCTCAAGTTCTAGCCATGGCCCAGCATGTGAGTTAACAGAAACTTAAATTTCCCACTAAGTGGAAAATATTGAACACAACTAGAACTAAGGGGTTCAAAACTGAAATGAAATACAGAATGAAAAAGAAAAATTGATCTGGAATTGTTTCAGTCTCCCTTCCCCCAGTCAGGCGGCCAAAGCACGGAGTTCTGTTGTATTTTGGAGATCCCAGCCAGCACCACCAGAAGAAGTGGGAAGTAACTTGGGCTGAGTGGGCTTCAGACAGGTGTGGAGGCTGAAATGTTTCTTCTCTCCCCTTCCCTCAGCCATGCACTACACACAAGGGCTGGCAGAGGACAAGGTATCAGCCATAGGGCGGTACACAGTGAATCTGGGGGCACAGTCCAGTATGTCAGCGGGACCTAGTGAGGTCTGATCTCCTGACCGTGCGGCAGCCTGGAAGACAGGGGTGTGAGGATTGCGTGCCCTGAAAGGGACACAACCCAAGCCAAGGCTGACACTGGAGTGGAGACGTGCGTGATGGTGGAGGATTTCCTTATGTCACTGCAACAACTTAGTGCTTGCACATCATGTGCGCAGCGAGCGCTTGTCTTTTGGTCTTTGTTATATCAGGCCTATCTATTGGGAAAGCAAGCAATTTTACTATGGCCAGGTAAAACACTCATTTAAACTATGAATGCCTTTAATTATAAGCCATCTGTGGCTGTGCTGATGAAAAGACTGTATATCCAGTCATAATGCTGGCTGTAACTGTTTCCCCAAACAAACTCTCATCCCAAAATGGAAAATCAGAAGGAACATATACGTCCATGTCTTTACCCTGTAGCGATACATTAGTTTCGTGTTTGGAGTATGTGCTCTTCCATCTCTGGGGTATCTGGTATCTCTCTGGTAATATCTAATTTGGGCTGTGTGGTTGGGGAATTCTACTTTGCAGGGGGCTTTTGCAAGCATAGGGCTTTTTGCAGAGTTGTAGCCTGTTCATGAAGTTAAGTTTTGGTATTAGTTTGTGAAAAGCAAATGCCTGTGTAGCAGCCTTACCTTTTGAGCTCTGGATGAGTCCAGGGATTGAGATTCTGCAATTTCGATTGGTGGAGCCTATCCACCAATCAGAAGCAAGCCAGCATAAGCAAGGCCAGCCCTTTACCTGCAGGGAGCGTGGCAAGGAGCAGTCCAAACCTGGTTTGAGACTGCGCCCTGCCAGGTCCAGAGAACTTCGGGGGTGGAGCCCCAGCTGTGCACACAGGGCGTGTACAGCGTGAGTTAAAAACAAGCAGGAATCTTATCAGGGGATAAGGCACAATGCTGCATTTATTGGAACGTAAGACATAAAACATGTAACATAAAAAGAATAAAGCACACTAAGGTTATTTGCTTCACTCATTCCCACGCATACCCATTCATTCATTCATACAACAGACAAGGACACACACACACAGATAGTTAGACAGTCCTGCAAAGGTTAAGGTGTTACCAAGTTCTGAAGTTGCTCAGGTCCGTCTGGTGGCCACCCAGACCAACCACGAGGAATGGAGCTAGGTCTTGTTGGATGCGCCCAAAACTCCTTCTTGCAGGTGGAAAGACCCATAGCCTTGTCTTTGTGTTCATTCTTTATAGTGACAGCTGTCCATACGAGCCTATGGATTCCACTGAGTCAGATGTGAAGGTCATTCTCCTTGTCCTGTTGGCAGGTTGGCATTGGTAGGACATGATCTTCTGGCTTTGTGGTTTGCAATCTTCAGGGGGGCGATTGCTTGCAGTTTTCAGCCATCAGGTTGAAGCATGATCTAGTATTTGGTAATCCTTAACTCCTGATTCTACATCGCTGCAGCCTTTAACCATTAAACCACAAAAGGCTATTTTCACCTGGTGCAAGAGGACTGTCTTCCTTCACATTGTCACATACATACACCATTCACTCTTCCATTACCACTTTCCACATACGCCAGACATACCGCGAACCCTTACACAAGCATTTTCCTTATACTAAATTTAAGTTCTGAAGTCATGAGACCAATAGGTCAAATATGTCTCAAATCAATATGTCCAGTATATTTATGCTAAGCAATAAGAAATTTAAACTAGATGGCTAATTCCAGAATACTAAGAATGACTGATCAAATTATTATAAAAAATAAATCATAGCAAGATTAATTTTATCTTAATGGTTAAATATTTTATTATATAAAAAGAAAAATAACAATATAAGCAATCAAAGCAATTACAGTCACTGCAATACTTCACCCCTGACGTGTATATAAGGAGCAGTGTGCCAGGTATGCGGGGAGACACGATAGGGAAGCTGAAGAAGGAAGAACGGAGCAAGAAAAGCTGAGGACGAATTGCCCCAGCGGGGAACAGCCCTGAGCTCTTGAAGATCCCTGGGAGGGTGTGAGTCACAGTGCGTAATACTGTTCTTATTATTTTAGTGTTGTTAACTGTGATGTTGATGGGTTTGAGAGCTTGAAGAAATCTTTGGGTCAGTTGTGTACATGTTTTTAAGTACTGGGTTTTACCCACTGGGGGAAGATTATTGGATTCACTGGGTCGGGTAACTCATTCGTTGACTTGGAGATTATGAAAGTTATTTTGTAATATCCGGTATTCAATTATTTCTGGCATGCATATGTTTTAATTATCTTTGTAATAATAAAACTGTATATAGTGAAGTGTACACTCCTGGTGTGGTCTCTGTAGGCAAACGGAGGGATCTGCATGTAGGGTGGTGACATCCCTCCCCCTAGCCTGTCACCACTTCCCCTCCATTTGGATGGGAGGGCACACCCTCGGCGTACCTGGGCTACACCTAAAACTGAGCTGTAAAGTTTGTATTTCCCTGGTGATCTCATGCAATGCCTCCAAAGATGGTAGTGGCACTTCAGAGAAGCAGGCCATTAAGAAAACCAGAGGGATGGAAATCAACTGAAGGCCTCTAACAGCACTAACACAAAACCAGAAATGCTCATCCTGAGGACCAGAACACCAAAAACCCAGAGGAGAAAGACGTGGTAAAAAGAAATGACTGCATGGTTCCTCAGATGTAAACACGTCACCAAATCCTGAGAGCATGATGTGTATTAACAAGCATGCAAAGCTCCAGAGCCGGTGCTTTGGGCTTTGTGAACACAAAGCCCAGCACTGAGCATTCATACATGTTAGAGAAGTCTAAGGGAGGAGGAGATTCCAGATCTGATTTTGAAATACCGCGACTGCTGCAACAACAAAACGACGGGGTCTTTGGGTGGTGCTGGCAAGCATATATGTTGCAGAAAGAGTGTGCACAGTGCTTTAGAAATACACACATCTTCTCTGGGTGAGTGCCCATGGTGGGACTAGTACACTGTCTCTTTAAGAGAATCATTACTAGAAACTGATGCATAACAGCACCTTTTCAGTACAACTGGCGGAGACCAATTGAGCGCGCAGAGACCTGCTGTTTGGTGTAAAGAGTTGTCTGCAAAACACTGCTAGATAAATGTGATTTGCTTTTATCAAGAAGATGTACTTCTTTAACAGCATGCATCACTACATGGTACCAGGAGCGGGGTACCAAGAAGTGAAGGGGAAAATAAGAAGCTGCTGAAGAGATGGAGCATCTGAAAACCTCCAAGGACCTGAAACTCTCAGGTAAAAGCTGCTGCATCTTGAAAAAAATTGAACAAAGTTTTGACCTCTGCATGCAAGCAACAGGATATGCAGTGAAGGAAGATGAGCAGAAAGTAGCCATATTCCCGAAAATGGGCTGTTGAGGTCTTTAATAGCATGCAGCTAAACCAGGATGAGAGGAGAAGCTATGTGACGGCATTACACACATTCGCAGAGTGCTGCATCCCAAAGACAACTGAGACATTCGAGAGGTAAGAGTTTCATAAAAGAGTGCAAAAACAGGGCGAATCCTTTGAGGAATTCTTAACAGATCTAAAGCTGATGAGCCAGGACTGCAACTTCGGGCACCTGAGTCTGTCATAAGGGTCAGTTTGTAATAGGAACTGGAGGAATTTGACCTTAGACAAAGCAGTAAGAGTGCACCAGGCCACAGAAACTACTTTCCATTCACTGCAAATAATGGAAGGAAAATCAGAAACAGCTACAGTCGACCAAGTAAGCAGCAGGCAAAAAGACAAACAAGGAGAAAGCCGAAAGCAAGCAAGGAGAGCAGGAAGATTCATAGATAGCCCAAGGGTTGAGGTTACAGGTGAGAGAGTACCAGCACCGTACCTAGACTCCTGCCGGCTCCGGGCAAGCTTTTAGTATCAGGTCCCCCTTCACTAGAGATAAGGATCATACTAAAAATTACCATTTTGCAGCCCCCCTACTGTCCGGGCCCTGGGCGCCCACCCAGTTCACCCAAGCCTGTTTCCGGCCCTGAAGAGCACTAAATTGCAAGAAATGTGGAATCGAGCACCCAAACAGGCAATGCCCTGCACTTGGAAAATGGTGTAATGCATACAAGCAATATAACCATTTTGCCAGAGGCTGCAACCAGGAACAGCAAACACAGAGATGTCAAAGCATGCAAACTGATGCAGTAAATCATGACAACACTGATGAAAGCACAGAGGAGGACTTCTCTGTGGGGACTGTGGCTGCAGAGACAGGAGACGATGGGACTGTTGCACTGGAAACTAGTGGAAGGGTCGTTACGTACAAAATGAACACAGGCAAATGTGCTTCCAGAACTAATTGTTAATAAGTTAAAACAAAAAGCAAACTGGATCAAGAGTAAAAATGTAAAGCTAAGAGCTTATAGTGAGGAGATGATTCCCACCAAAGGAGTACGTGAACTAGAGGTAAAAGTTAAGGATCAATTTGAACCAATAACTTTTGTAATACCCATAGGGAATACTATGGCAAAACTGGGGCAAAAAACCTGCCAAAATTTGGGTTGAATTACAGAGTATATATGGTAACAAATGCCAAGGACACACTTATTGAAGACCAATGCTCTGACTTTTTTAGGGCACTCGTAAAATGGACACCGAATATAAAATTGAGATGGCAGAATCCAATTATCCGGTCATTCATACCCCAGAAAGGTCTCTCTAGCCATCAAAAAGAGACTAAAAGAAGAGGTGAACCGATTGGTGGCATTGAAAATAATTGAGAAAGTAGAAGAACCTATTGAATGGGGACAGTCATTAGTAATTACAGAAATTAAAGATAGGACGCTAAAATTATGCTTAGGTCCATTAAGCTCAAGAAATACGTAAAAAGAGAGCACTTTCCATTGCTGATGTGAGAGGATATATTTAGTGAAATGGCTGGTACTAAATATTTTTAAATTCTGGATGCATCCTTGGGATTTTGGCAGGTTCCTTTAAACGAAAAAACTCAAGCTATGTACTTTTAATACTCCCTTCATGAGAAACTGCTTTTGCAGGATCCTGTTTGGCCTCAAATCAGGACTTGAGAATTTGCAATTTTTAAACAGGAAATGTGCACATGCCACTGATTAGCCAATCAAATGCAACGTTACAGTATTGATATAAAGGCACTAAGAGTTACAGGGAAAGAGTTGTTGCACTAATCACAAAAAGTGAGTCTTTAGTCTGTTAAATGGACACATTTTTTAACTGGCCTGTCGCAATTGCGGGTACCAGTGATGCTATGAATTCATGAGGACCTGAGAAGAACATCAATCGTAGGTATGACCCTGCTTACTTAAAGTTTGGTCTTCATTTACTGAGGATTGAAAGGGTGAACACAGGTCACAGTGTGTCATCTGCAGTGAACTGTTGGCAAATGAAAGCCTAAAACCTAAGTTATGTAGGCATTTGGAGACAAAGCACCCTAGCTACAAAGACAAGCCTCTTGTTTTTTTAAAATGAAAATGCAACGATTTGGAAATGTCACAACAAAAAAAAAAAGACTTGAACATGTATGTAGGGTCCAGGAGCAAGCGTTGCGTGCCTCTTCCCTCGTTGCACGCTTCATTGCAAAGTGTAAAAAAACTCGCACTGTGGCAGAGGAGTTTTTACCCCCTGCTATCGATATGTACACTGAAATGTGAGACAGTCAGCTGCAAAAAGATTGAAAACAATCCCTCTTTTCAACAATGCAATACGGAAAAGCATATAGGATATCTCAGAAGACATCAAACTACAAACAATCGATCATCTTTTAGTCAGCAACTGTTCTGCTTTACAGTTAGATGAATCTACAGATGTATCATCCTGCGCTACCTTGTTGGTTTATGTGCAGCATATCTGGGAAGGTGATTTTCAAGAACAGTACTTTTTTAGTGCAGATTTGCCCACTTTTACTACTGATGATGATATATTTGTTGCACCGGATAATTACTTGGAGTTGGTGGGATTGGTCTGGTCTAAGCGTGTTGGTGTTACAACTGATGAGTACGCTTTAATGACGGAGCAACATTCAAGAGTTGTTCAAATTAACACTTTTAAAAGCACCCAGTGCAACAAATGGAACCGCTGCGTCTTGCACAGGCAGGCGTTAGAGCTCACATGTCACTAGGCCTACTTGTTACTCCATGCAAGGCATGCCAAGCCCCCTCACCTGCCCCACATACTACTTTAGGGCTGTACCAAGATAGCTTGAAAGTGCAGTTTGCCATGTGCCAACCAAGGCCAGACCTCACAATATGCACCCCTCAGTCTTCAGGTGGTCTACCAGTTGGACACGGGAAGAGGAACCGTCTCCTTATCAATGCCTTGTTTCTTATGGGAGATGCAGGGCAGGAAGTCGTGGTGCCGTCTTTCTTCACGAAGATAAAATCCTTGCCCATCCATGTGGAACCTGATTTCTAGACCTCCTCATACTGCTTGATAGGACTCTAGTGATAGTTTGGATGATTTTTGGGTCACATTAGCAGGTTCATATGAATCCATTCCTGCTGCCACCCAAAAAACAACATAGTCCTGAATCCACCTCTCAAATACTCTTATCATTCAGTATCTGTTCTTGTGGTATTGGCATCACTCGTATCATCTACAAGAGCTACCAGGGCACCAAACTCTTCAGAGGTTGAGTCTGTATTTAGAAAGTAAATGAGTACTGTATTTATCCCAGCCTTAAGCTCCTCCCACCAGCTTCCAGAAACTGTTCCAAAAAATCCTGCATTCACTGTCTTCTAGCTGGACTATTTTCCCCTGTTAAAACCCATCTCCCTTGCAACAGGACCCTCCGAAACCCCCACCTTGATATTCATATTATCTTTATTCCCTGCAACAGTTTTGCCAGCTGCTTCTTGTTATAAGCAGCACAAATTCATTTTGCATGCTACCCCATGTCCGAGTTAAAACTCTTAGCTCCCATCCAACTATACATGAAACCAATCTGATATATTATTGAAGGTGAAGAGGTTCCTTGGGAGCCTGTATTGGACACAACCGATCGATTACAACTCCTTTTTGTAAAGAGAAGAGTTAATAGAGAGGGGGTTCTGATAAAAAAAAAAAAAAGACAAGCCAAATGAGGAGAGAACGCAGGTAAAAACTGTTGTGTGCCACTTAAAACACAACAGTGCAACCTAGTGGAATAGTTCAGAATAGCCGGAAATAAGTACAGCTCTGGAAAGGAGAAAGATTGCCCTCCTTTCCACTGAATACCTAATACAATTCAGGAACCAGAACAGTAGTTTGAATGTTTCCTAAAGCGGAAAAAAAGGAGTGAATGGCCCGGTAGAAGAAGGCCTGTTACAAAAAGTAGCTGCTCTGAGAACATTCATCAAAGGCCTCCCCTTTCCCCTGTATTCAAAGCCAGCAAGGACGCCTCCTCTTTATTCCCTGTCTTCAACTGAAGACACCACCCCAGTCTTCAGAAACTTCCTCTCCCAGTCCAACAAGACGCTTCCCCTTCCACTCCTATTACCCATAATTAAGAGCAGGGCTGTGTGTGCTGGTGCCAAGACGAAATGGAATTAACCAGCCCACCCTTGTTTCCATTCATGTCTTTCACTCACTTTTTATTTTAAAGACAGATAGGAGAACTCTGCCTTGCTGGCTATCAACAGGCACAGGGATGTGGAACCAAGTTCAACACAGGTTGAACTTGCCAGCTATCAACAAGCACAGGTATGTTGAATGAACAGCTACGTTGAACACTCTTGCGTTGAAAGTTAAATTTATGACTCCGAAGACTCAGTGACCTACGTTTGAGTATATGGGCACGTGCAGTCAGCCCTATGTTATGTAATCCACTTGTAGTGGGAAAATGTTGCCAGTCTTGGGCATGGTACTAAGTACTTAACTGAGGTAACTGACCCCCGGATTGGTCAGTGGAGCGACTGGTGTGATTGACACCTTTCCTGCCTGAGTGATTGGTTGAATGGAAGTCCGACAGATGTAGAGTGATCAAAAGGGTTAAAGAGGGCTGAGGGTGAGAGGCTGGTAGAGAGAGGGAGAGGCACGTGTGGCAAAAGTGGGTGAGAGCTGGGGCAGCTAATCCCCTCTGCGTATAGTAAGAGGTTGGTCTAGTGCCCCCTGGCTTGTGGCTTGAGCCAATGCAGGCATGTGGCTGCATTTCCTGAATCAAAAGTAAACATCTGATAACTGGTTAGTTTAATCTCTGCAGCTTTGACTAACCTGCAAAGACTGAATTGATTCAGCCTTGGGCTTCTTGACTGTCTGTACTTAGCTGTAGTTTTCCCATGCGTACACAGTTCCTTAGGATCACATAAATTATTTTTTATTAAAGAAAATGCTTCATTATCCAAGAGGGTAATGTGTATTGGTTGGATGAAGGGTGAGAATAAAGAGTTTTCCCCCATAATTATTGGCAGGGGTGGGGCCGGTTTCAGGAGATGGAAAGAACAAAAATGCATCCCATTAGGGCTTTGTCTATGCCCCTTGCTGCAGACGGTATATGGTGCTGGGTGCAGTATGGGGGGCCTGGCTCCCCACAGCAGCCTTAACTCCCTAGTCCTAGGGGAGGGTCAGCGATGTTGTGCCAGGGCATCCCAGACTCACTGTCCCTTGATGCACTGCTCATTGAGGGATGGTCCTTCCTAGGCTTCTCTCCTTGCCACGGACACCACAGGTGCCACTGACATGCCACTTGCTGGACCATATCCTTGACCTGGCACCACGTCTTGGTAAGCCATGCATCCCAACACTCTTCCCTCCAGGTGTCTCACACGTTGTGGAGAATGCAGGCGGCTAGGACCATGAGGGTTATAGTCTCCTGGATGGCACACAAGCAGGAGGATAGGCAGCACCAGTGAGTCTTGAGACACCCAAAGGTGCACTCGAGAATCACCTGGCAGCGGGCCTTATTAAATACAACTTAGCTGGGGATGAGGCGTCCAACATATGCTTTCAGCAGCCATAACATGAATGGGTAGGCTTTTAAGTGGCACACTGACTGCAACTGTCCCCGCCTGGGATACTGGTGGTTGTGTGTTGGTTAACCATTTGTATATGTTATTGGTACACTTGATGACCTAATGCATTTGCGCAAGGGAAGGTTATGGTCATCTTGAACTTATGAACTCCTTATGCATGAACATGCTCTAGGCAGATGAGCAGTATGCCGACAGCAAAAGGTATGTTGTGTGCAATGATTAGTACTGTGTGTCTGCAGAGAGATCAAGTGCACGAAAAGCTTATGAGGCAAAATTAAGTAACTATTTCACCTGGTACTTCGGTGTTGGGTACAGATGCTGAAAGGGCCATGAGCACAACAGTGTGCTGAGTGCACCAAGAATTGACTGGCTGAAGGGTTCATTGATGTGTGGCAGTTTAAGAAGACCAGAAGACCCATGGAGACAAGGAACACACACCTTCATAGTCTCCATTGCCTATGTATCCTGTCCCTTTGTATGCTGCATCTGTTCAAGTGGGAGCCTAGGGTTGCGACTGATCTCATCCGTAGTGTCGGTGTGAGCACAGGTGTGAGCTGTAAGCAAGTGACCCATTCTCCCACCCCGGGAAGGGTAGATGTAACAATTGTGGTGTGTTGGGTCTGAGGGCTGAGGTGGCCAAAGGCCTTTGCCAAGCTGGGAGTGGATGTACGGAGTGAGCCTGCCAGGTGTGCGAGTTCCTTTGTGCTCGTGTGTGCGTCTGTAAGCAGAGGGAGGGACCTTGGGGGCCAAACCCTGTTGGGACACTTACTGATTGAGAAGGTGAGCATGGAAGGGAGTGTAGCTGCAGCCTCTTAGCTGCATTAGGGACAGAGCAACATTGCTCTGGTTTCCTCTGGATTGTATTCTTGTTTAGTGATCAGTGTTATGGTTTGTTATTAATAATATAATTAATTATTATGCCTCCTACTTGTGTCCTTTGTAGTTTTGTGTGGTTTTCCCAGTTAATTATTGCATGCTAAGTGGGGCCAAGCTGTAGGCCAATGCTTAGTAAGAGTAGTCTGCCACCACCTTCCGGGGTTTTGGGGATAATTAGGTAACTGCTAATCAGTCATCTTAATTGCCCTGTTAACTGCCTATTAACAGGTTGCATCTGTCATGATGAGAAGAGGCACAACTACCTCACCCAGTTGGAGAGGGGATAGGCCCAGGCCATAGTAGTCTTCACACAGTCCCAGGCTGTGAAAGACCCTGGCATCATATGCACTGCTGGGCCACCTTGCATATAGATATGCGCAAATCCACTTAGATTGCCTTGACTGTCATAGCACCCTGGAATGCAATGCGAATCTGAATTTCCCTCGGAGCTGCCAGTGTTAAGTGGTCCTCCTCAATTAAGGCATAGCTTCATGAGTGGCATGGAAGTTGGTTGGTAGAAGGGTGGCAGTCGCAGGAATCAGAGCCCTGGCTATACTGTTCAGACAGACCATGTGTCTGCATCACCTGCTACAGGCCCTGGTGGCTCGGTACCTGGAGGACAATGATATTGCTGTGGGCATCCAGCTGGTCATGCTGCATGAGGCACTGCTGGGGAAGAGTTTTGCTCGTTTCCCTTCTGTTAGCTTAGTTAAGTAAAAGCATGCGCAGTTGTGGTCAGTTTGAGAACCTCCAACCTAGAAGTAGTGAGCATGCATGGTTAGTGTTTCAGAAGTGGCAGGGATGTCTGGATGATTGACAGTTGAGTGACTGTGCCACTTCTGAGACAACGGAGATGTTGATTGGTGGGTAATGAACGCGAGTATGAACTTTGAATCTAGCTGAGTGATTGATAGGTGTATTCAAGTTACAATTGGTCACATAGGATGGGGTGACTTAGCCCCATATAAAGGAGTTACTAATCAAATTCCTTCAGGATCTTCACCGCCAAAAATCCTGTTGATAGTGGTCAGGCACTGACCTCTGGTTTTTTGCACTTGTGTCGCTCTCAGTGTTTACTCCTTTGAACCCGTCAGGTATTAACTGTAACTGACCCTGAGAAGTGTCATCAAGTAGCTCATCTCAGAGTCTAGAGCTATTGAAGATGGACAGTTGAAGTCTTACTCATCTGCAGAATCTCGTAGAGTATCTCCTCTCCTTGGTGAGTAAGGGAACCTAGTCAGCATTCAGTGGTGAGGGAGCTTGGCTGGAGTACAACTGGTTGATCTCATGCGTGCAAGAGGCAAGTTTGAGCATGAATGACGTGTGCCTCTGGAAGCTGGGGAGGGGGACGTCAACCACCCACAGGTGCCAGCTGCATCAACAGTGAGTGGGGACTGCCCGCAGGTGGCCGCGGTGACGTCAGTGGTGAAGGTGGGCCAAGTGGGGGCCCTGCAGGCAGCTGCGGCAGTGTTGGCAGTGGGGGAGAAGGGCAAGGAATGGCGAGTGGGGAACACCCGCAGCCACTGTCCGCACTGTTGGTGGTGGTGAGCAGGGACTACCCACAGCCACCGGCAGCTGCGTTGGCAGCAAGGGGGGGGGGGGGGGGGGCAGCGACTGCCTGCAGAAGCTGGCAGCAGCCCATCTCGGGGGGGGGGAGGGGGTACATGCCCCCCCTACATGTCGCCTATGAATCTGAGTATGAACCAAGTGCAGCATGTTAGATTGAACTAGTTTACTGGCTCATTTAGGGTTTGTGGTACTTGTCTAGTTGTATGGTACCTTTTGTATATGTGGGTGAATGATTACTTACCCAAAACATCTAAAGTGAGTGAGACATTAGTTGAGTGTTTGAATGAGTGGACTGTGCAAGTCTTTTAAGTGCTGTGCTTGCCTGGCAACCAGCCATTTTGATACTGTGGTGCACTTCTCTTTATTGCAATAAATTTGTTATTTGGTTTCTATTGTTATTAGCCTGTAAATATTTGTATATAACTTTGTTCCAGTACTTTAAGTGTTTAATGTTCTAATAGTAGCCAGGTAGTTTAACTTTATTTATTGGGTATGTGATTATTGGGTTTCAAATCGATAAACCAAGCCAGGCATCTAGCCAGCCTAATAAACTGGTCAGCTTGGGCTATTGCAACTTTATGATTCACCACTTTCATAGATGGAGATCTTTGATTAATTAGGGGCCCTTTTGATTTAAGTATCTGCCACCTTGCTCAACAGCACAAGATGGTATTAGTGAAGCTGCAGCTGTGTGTGCCCTGAATTGGATGCCAAGGCACTGGGCTCTACCTCGATAGCTGACAACTGCATTGCAATGGATGAGTAAGAGTGGGGTGATTTTGAGCTTTAAAAAGCTGGGTGTCCCAGAGTGAGTGTGCTCTTTGCCCTGGGTCCTTTGTCTTGGCCTTCTGCCCTGGTTCTTTTCCTGCAAGGAGAGTTCCAGTTGTTCCTGTGTTGGTTGGGATCCAATCCTTGGCGCACTGCTTGACAACTTGTTTTGTTTCCTATGGTGTAAGTGTGTGTATCCTAATGTGAGGAGTGATTTTAAATCCTAGACTCAACCTGTTTGTCAGGGAGGAGTCTTCAGGTTCAAAGTTGAGGGTATGAGGGTGGAGTGCGTGGCATGTGTACCATAAGCATGAACTGCTGAGTGACAGTCCAGAGCTGACTCCGCATTGCTTCCCTTGCTGTATTGGACCACTGCCCTCGCATTTCAGGATCTCATTCATTAGGAAAGATAGGTAACTTCTTGTTGTGTTCTCCGTAAAAGGTCCTCTCATTGCTGTCCTGTATTGTATTATATCTTTTTTTGAGAAACTTTATGTTCATTGTTCTTCTTTACTATTTCTCTTTATTAATAAAAGTTACTATTGTTTTTTCACTTTAAATCTCTGTTCTAATCTACCATTTTATTATTCAACTATTATTTTTCATTTACTAGCAATAAAACCTTGCCAGGCAACCTTTGAGTTGATCTAATAACAGATATCAGATTTACCCAAAGAACTTTGTCTGCCAGGCAACCTACACTTTTCCCTGTCATGAGTCCAGCAAAGGAGAAGTCAGCACGGGCCAACTGAGAGAAAATAGCTGCTTACCACTTGGGGTGGGAGTACTTTGCAAGGATTTAACAGCCAACCTTGAACCTTAAAAGTCTCAACACTAACACCAGCCTCCCATAATGCCCAGACACATCACCCTGAACACCAAAAGCCACTACAAGCAGACCACCAAAATCTTTAATATCCAACATGCACTTTTGTCCTCTTAACTTTTGTGCCTGATAGAATAGGTAGTTGATTTTAACTTCTATATTGCATTATAAACTTACGTAGTTATGTACCTTATTACAAACTTGTATAGCTATCTACTTTCCTTATACTTACTTTCACTGGAGTAAGATACAGAGGAATAATTGCTCTCTTGTTCTTATGCTTTTTCCCCAGGCCTTTTTTTCATGTAGCCTTTCAAATCTGGCTGCATCTGAGACGCTCACATTAACCTTGGATCCAAGAACTTCAATTGGGCATTTTTTTGAGGACTCAATTTTGCCATTAAGTAATTTGCAGATGTACTCTCAAGTAGCTCTTAATTTTGTTCTTCAAGGCTACATCAAGTGAGCATTTGATTTAAGGGATATTTCTGAGCTATGTAGGAGGCAGATGGCTTGAACTTTTCAAATTGGCATACGCATCCTTCCTAAGTAATTGAGGCACAGGCTGTATGTGCTTAGAGTTAGATTTCACTCTTAAAAAAATCTCCAGCAGAACTTCGATACCAGACACATTGCTCTGGCTAAAAGGGGAGTAAATTAAAAGGTAGCTCTGGAAATAAGTACTGATCAAGCTGAAGTACTAAAAATAATCTGTAGGAAACGATGTTGTACGGGCAAGACAGAAAACTCATGGCTGAGGCAGTGCCTACAAGGTGGTGAGTCAGCCATTAAATGCCCCCACACACAGCTGATCATTTCAGTAAAGTTGCTTAAGTGCAGCTGAAAGAATTAAGGACATTCAGTACTTGCCCATTTTTGTGCAAGATTCTTTGTATGCAGGGGCCTTCCAACAACAAGCTCATTCGTCTTATGTTATTACCTGACACCAACGTAGAATCTGCTTGTTGGCTCAAATTTACAGTTAAATGTGTCATTCTGAATTATACATGAGATGGTGGTTACTTTCCCCATACCTTTTGCCCTCTGTGACAGGAGTGCTTCTTCTGGAGTCCGTCTTTTGGTGACTCTGCCCTCCTATGATGGGCCAACCTCCCGCCTTCTCGCCTGCCATGCCTTGATCTCAATTAATTGATGTTAATTAGCGGGAAGCTGCCCATTTATTGCTCCAGTGCCAGGAGGCGCTATCTGCGGCTCCTTTTCTTCCCCTACACTGCAGCCCAAGCCTCGCAGATGTTACTGACGTGGTTTGATCTGGGCCTCGTTATAATTTGGCCTTCCCCTTGCTCCCTCTCTGGGGCTTCTCGCTGCCCCCCTCTCTGGGGCTGGGGTTCCCCTATGAAACCTCTTCCATCCCCTATTAGCCTCACCCAAACCGCCGGTCCAACAGCAAACAAAACACAAACCCCTGGACTATAACAAAATCCGAGCCACCGAGCTAACACATCATTCAATTCCTACTGGCGTGCGGGGATACTCTTGCCCTTAACAACCTCATGAGCTGATCAAGCAGTCTGTCCTCTCCCCTTCACTTGTCCAGCAGAGCTCCCTTCCCCCTTGGCTGCCAGCAGGGAGCTGCCCTCCTGGCCTCAGGCCTGGGATTTTATGTGGGAGCCAGGCCCTGCCCCTTCCGGTCAGGTGACCAGGTGCGGGTGCGGCCAATTCCCTCCTTAACCGGTTGTCCCAGCAACCGGCACCTGGGTTCCTGCCTCTGCTCTGAAAGTAGCAGGCATCTTAGTGTCCTGCTACATCCTCCTATAAATGCTTCTGCCCCATGGTGAATATTAGCCAGCACGGGAGCTAAGAACAGGAAGGGGGTGAGGCAAAGATAGCAGCTAGACATCTAGAGCCCCTGTATACCAGGGGGATTTGGGCCACTGCAGTGATAGGTATAGACATGCAGGTGGCCATCCCTATAGCCAAGGTCTGTGTCTATAATTTGACCAAGCCATTGGTAGAGTAGCCATCAAGATCAGTGGGAGTATCCCAGAGGGTTCTCAAATCCACCGACCACCAGTGAAGCATTGAGTAACACAAACCTGAAGCCAGTACCGATTCTGGAGCACGGAGCTCTTTGACCTGCTGAGTTTCAGAATGAGTGTTTTTGGATGCTGAGGACTGGGATGATGACTTTTCTTTTACTATCTCCAAAGGAGACTAACCTCAAAGAGTAATATATGGTGCAGATGATTTATCAAATTACTTATCACAGTCTGATTTCAGACCTACTAAATGTTAATTGTTAATTGTGGTTAATTGAAAGCATCTGTATATACTGGTATTAGTGTTAGTGTTATAATATCAGTTTAATACGCAGACTGTTTACATGCAATGCACAGTTAATAATATTTGTACATGCTTTTATGTTACCGATTAGTCGTTACATTATTAAATCCTTTACAGCTTTCTCTGACCCCTTACTCCCAAATTACACCAGCTTTTTATAGTATGGGAGCTGCTGGTCATCAATAACTTGTTTTGGCCACCCTGACTGGCCAAATTTGGAATGGGCTTCCAAGGGAGGTGGTGTTCTCCCCTACCTTGGGGGTCTTTAAGAGAAGGCTGGATAGGCTTCGGGCTGGGGTCATCTGACCCCAGCGCTCTTTTATGCCTAGACAGGGGGTCGGATTCGATGATCTGTTGAGGTCCCTTCCGACCCAAGCATCTATGAATTTCGGGGGGGGGAGCCCCTTGAGGAGCTCACATAGGATGGAGGGGATTCAAAATGCTGCCCAATACTCCAGATGCCTCACTGACTTCTACACGGGGAAGAGGGGAGGACTGCATCACCATTTACTGGATGCTAGTCAGAAAAATTAGAGGTACCTCAGGCAGTTCTCCCCACCCACACCAATGTACCATAAACCTGGTTCACTCCTCAAAAGCCTTTAGAAATATCCATTTCCAGAGCTGAGAAATGGCTGCTTTCCCATCAGCTATTATTTTATTCACAAAGGATTAGTTAAGTCATGTCAAAGAGATCCCGCAGTGTTTCACAATTACAAAATGCTTTGTGGTTCCCTCTGATTTCTCCATTATCACATAAAGAAAAGATTTTCATTTACATAACAATAGGTAAGCCCATTAAGCTAAAGACGCATACGGATCAATTGAAAAGGCGGATACAAAATAGTCAGTTGTGTACAAGGCACTGATATTCTCTACCACGCGCAGAACAAAAGAACGAAAGCCAAACAATTTTAGGAGGTCGACGGTCTACTGAACAGAGTTAAAGCCATGAGAAGCTGGTGTAATTTGCTCCCATTATTTCGCATTTATTATATTTATTTCACTTACTCCTTATATCAAAGTAGGGTCAACTAATTTTAATTGCCTTTTTGAATCCAGATAATCTTTTTTATTGTACTACTAAATATTCTGAGAAGGGCATAAAATATATAGGAACATCAACATGTTTAAATGCCATCTTAAGGAGTGTTTCAGAACTCACACTCCCTAGACTTTGGTTTCTTGGTATTATTGGAGATTTCTCTAACAGGTTTCAGAGAAATGGCAATGCCCTTCCCCATTCCTGCTCCTTTATTAAAAGGATGCTATACAACTGGCAAGGTTAAATCATAACTCGGTGCCTGACTGACAATTGCAGAAACAATTGGTGACAGATAGGGGGGACAAGGCTGAGCAGAAACAATTGGTGACAGATAGGGGGGACAAGGCTGAACTCCTCAATGAGTTCTTTGCCTCAGTGTTCCTAAGTGAGGGGCACGACAAGTCTCTCACTGGGGTTGTAGAGAGGCAGCAGCAAGGCACCAGACTTCCATACGTAGATCCTGAGGTGGTGCAGAGTCATTTGGAAGAACTGGATGCCTTTAAGTCGGCAGGCCTGGATGGGCTCCATCCAAGGGTGCTGAAGGCACTGGCCGACATCATTGCAGAGCCACTGGCGGGAATATTCGAACGCTCGTGGCGCACGGGCCAAGTCCCGGAGGACTGGAAAAGGGCTAACGTGGTCCCCATTTTCAAAAAGGGGAGGAAGGAGGACCCGGGCAACTATAGGCCAGTCAGTCTCACCTCCATCCTTGGTAAAGTCTTTGAAAAAATTATCAAGGCTCACATTTGCGAGAGCCCGGCAGGGCAAATTATGCTGAGGGGAAACCAGCACGGGTTTGTGGCGGGCAGATCGTGCCTGACCAATCTAGTCTCTTTCTATGACCAGGTTACGAAACACCTGGACACAGGAGGAGGGGTGGATGTCGTATACTTAGACTTCAGGAAGGCCTTCGATACGGTATCCCACCCCATACTGGTGAACAAGCTAAGAGGCTGTGATGTGGATGACTGCACAGTCCGGTGGGTGGCGAATTGGCTAGAGGGTCGCACCCAAAGAGTCGTGGTGGATGGGTCGGTCTCGACCTGGAAGGGTGTGGGCAGTGGGGTCCCGCAAGACTTGGTTCTTGGACCGATACTCTTTAATGTCTTCATCAGCGACTTGGACGAGGGAGTCAAATGTACTCTGTCCAAGTTCGCAGATGACACAAAGCTATGGGGAGAAGTGGACACGCCGGAGGGCAGGGAACAGCTGCAGGCAGACCTGGATAGGTTGGACAAGTGGGCAGAAAACAACAGGATGCAGTTCAACAAGGAGAAATGCAAAGTGTTGCACCTAGGGAGGAAAAATGTCCAGCACACCTACAGCCTAGGGAATGACCTGCTGGGTGGCACAGAGGTGGAAAGGGATCTTGGAGTCCTAGTGGACTCCAAGATGAACATGAGCCGGCAGTGTGACGAAGCCATCAGAAAAGCCAATGGCACTTTATCGTGCATCAGCAGATGCATGACGAATAGGTCCAGGGAGGTGATACTTCCCCTCTATCGGGCGCTGGTCAGACCGCAGTTGGAGTACTGCGTGCAATTCTGGGCGCCACACTTCAAGAAGGATGCGGATAACCTGGAGAGGGTCCAGAGAAGGGCCACTCGTATGGTTAAGGGCCTGCAGACCAAGCCCTACGAGGAGAGACTAGAGAAACTGGACCTTTTCAGCCTCCGCAAGAGAAGGTTGAGAGGCGACCTTGTGGCTGCCTTTAAGTTCATCACGGGGGCACAGAAGGGAATTGGTGAGTATTTATTCACCAAGGCGCCCCTGGGGGTTACAAGAAACAATGGCCACAAGCTAGCAGAGAGCAGATTTAGATTGGACATTAGGAAGAACTTCTTCACAGTTCGAGTGGCCAGGGTCTGGAACGGGCTCCCAAGGGAGGTGGTGCTCTCCCCTACCCTGGGGGTCTTCAAGAGGAGGTTAGATGAGCATCTAGCTGGGGTCATCTAGACCCAGCACTCTTTCCTGCTTATGCAGGGGGTCGGACTCGATGATCTATTGAGGTCCCTTCTGACCCTAACATCTATGAATCTATGAATCTAGAAAGGCTGGAAGGGACCTTGAAAAATCGAGTCCAACCTCCCTGCTCTGAGCAGAAATAGTGCTAAGATCAAATGATCCCAGCAAGGTGTCTGTCCACTCTCTTGAAAACTTCCAAGGTTGGGGACTGCACCACTTCCTCGGGAAGTCTAGTCCAGATTTTGGTCACCCTCGCTGTAAAATAAAGTGCTTTGTTGCATCCAACCTGAAGCAATCCTCTAAGAGTTTATGGCTATTCTTCCTTGTTCTCCCCTGGGGTGCATTAGTGACCAGTTTTTCTTCCAGCTCCTAATATTCACCCTTTATATACTTAGGGATGCCTACCAAGTCCCCCCCCTCGGTCTCGTCTTCCCCAGGCTGAATAGTCCCACATCCCTTAGTCTTTCACCATAAAGCTTGTCCTCCAGGCCCTTAATCATTCTTGTGGCCCTAATCTGGACCCTTTCAAGGTTCTCCATGTCTTTTTTAATGTATGGCGCCCAGAACTAGACACAGTATTGCAGCTGGGGTCTCACCAGTGCTGAATACAGAATCACAGAAAATTAGAATTGAAAGGGACCTCAAAGAGGTCACATCTAGTCCAACCCCCTGCTCAAAGCAGGTTTAGCCCCAACTAGCCCATCCCAACCAAGGCTTTGTCCAGCCAGGCGTTGAAAACCTCCAAGGATGGAGCTTCTACCACCTCTCTGGGTAACCTGTTTTACTACCCTTCTACTAAGAAAAATTCTCCTTATATCCAACCTAAACTTCCCTTGCTGCAATTTGAGCCCATTGCTCCTTCTTCTGTCATCTGCCCGCACTGAGAAATGTCCAGCTTTTTCTCGCCTTCCTCTCTGGTTGCTGGCCAGGACACAAAATGCATTTTCAACAGGCTATTTTCAATATGACACTATGCTGTATAAAGCATATCATTGAGGGGGACTCATGTTCATTGAGTGACAGTCCCCTCTCACTAGCCTACTATCAAGCAACTGTTGCTGTAAATAAGCATGTAAAGAAATGTGTAATGAATGTGTACTAAAGTAAATACGTACATTATTCTGAATTATGAATTGCCTTTACACGCTTTAATATTAAAGCTGTTTATGACTAGTACTGCTATGGCTTCTCTTCTGTCTGCTTGAATTGTTGCAGGAATTCTACAGGTCCATTTCGTATTATTCTCACCCTCCCCCTGTCTATCTGCTCATCCGATTACCATGGGCAAAGCCCACCTGGCTAACTAGTAGCCCCTTTTTACAGGGGCTAATGGACGATTGGGACAAAAATGAAAAAAAAATCAGGATAGGAGTGTTGTGTGGGTCAAAGAGTCAAAACGTGAAAATAAGTGTGCCTGAGGGGGACACTGAGCAGAGCCCCCCAGGCTGCACCCACCGGTCCTCAAAAGCATCCGAGCAGACTGTGGACGCTGCCCACTGGTGCTCTGCCCAGAAATGTGCACAGACAAGTGAGAGGAATGCAGCCCTGCAGTCTCTGGGCACCTTCCCGACCACAGCCTCCTTCCTGGTCCAGTACAGGGCCCACTTGGCAAGGGCCAGGAGGAGGCTGACCAGGACGTCCTGGGACTTGATGGGGCTGTGGATGGGGTGAACAAAAAGAAAAAAGGTAGGGGGTGAAATTCAACCAGAACCTCAGGAGGAAGTTCTGGAGGTGGAGGGGCTGCAGCCTGGCACCCTTATGGGTCATGTGCCTGCAAAAGGGGTCACCCTCCTCCTGGCTGCTGGTCACAAGTACTGCTGAGGCGTCTCTTCCATGTACTACTTGAATTGTGGAGGATTTTTTCACAAGCTTTAGCCTGAGCTACAGCTTGACTATAGTAAGAGTTGCACAAGTCCTGCAGATCCATGTCATATTATTCTAGCCCTCCTCCTGGTTGCTGGACCTGTTTGCTAATGAATGTATAGACTGCAATTAGCGGACTGTTGCTGGCCACAAAATATGAAGGCTTATTTCTTGGTTGCTGGCCAAGACCTCTGGCAAATTCCCTCCCGGGGTCCAGGTAGTAGGACCAGGCCTGTGGGCTCTTAACCCCACTCTCCCACCTCTGCCTAACACCTCTCCGTTGCACCCCTGTAACTTTGAAATCATGGCTGGCCACCAAGGAAGCTGAGCTTTCTTCACTGGCTTTGGCCCAAGCATCAGCTCAAGTTGCACATGTTATGCAGGCCCATTTCATAGTCTTCTTGCTCCCCTCCTGGTTACTGGCCATGTCCTAGCACATTGGGACTAGGGTACATGTCTTCTGACTGGGGAAAAGCTTCTTGTTGGGGAAAACCCTCCCTGCCTCCTGCATCAGCACAAGTTGGACAAGTCCTGCAGGCTCATTTCATTCATTGCTGCAGCTGTGCTTGGAAGCTATGACCACTGCAGTGGCAGAGGGCTTGGGGCACAGGTGGGGCCTTCCACAAAGGAGGCTGAGGATTGAATTTCTTTTCTGAATTGCGGAGGCTTTCTTCTTGGTTGCTGGCCAAGACCTCTGGGGTCCAGGTAGTAGGCCCATGCATGCGGACTCTTTGCCCCACTCACCCACCTCTGCCTTACACCTCTCCATTGCACCCTTGCAACTTTTGAAGCATTGCTGGCCACAAATGAAGCTGAGCTTTCTTTACTGCCTTTGGCCCGAGCATCAGCTCGAGTTGCAAGACCTCCGGCAAATTCCCTCTTGGGATCCAGGTAGTAGGCCCAGGCCTGCGGGCTCTTCGCCCCACTTCCCCAGCTCTACCTTGCACTTATCTTTTGCACCCTTGCAACTTTCGACTCATTGCTGGCCACAAAGAAAGCTGTGCTCATGAGCAATGACTACTGCAGAGGCACAAGCTGAGGCTTGAGGTTGTTTGCTGCATTGCGGAGGCTTTCTCGCCCCACTCTGCCTTACACCTCTCCATTGCACCCTTGCAACTTTCGAATCATTGCTGGCCACAAAGGAAGCTGAGCTTTCTTTGCTGGCTTTAGGCCAAGCATCAGCTTGAGTTGCATAAGTTCTGCAGGCCCACTGCATAGGCTTCTCGCCCTCCTCCCAGTTACTGACCGTGTCCTAGCAAATTGGGACTGGGGTACATGTCTTCTGACACCCATCTACCACACTGTCTCCTTGAGGCTTCTGCCTCCTTGAATTTCTTCTCTGACTTGCAGAAGGAAGGAAGGCTTTAAATAAATAAGTTTAACAGGAAGTAGTTTAAATAAAAGGTTGAATCAATTCCAGCTCAGGCTTTTTGACTGTCTCTCCCCCAACCTGTATCTCAGGCCTTTGTCCACTAAGGGCCACTGTTATTTGCTGCTGTCACTTAGTTTATTGTTTTGGCTCCTGCTCATGCCTCCCTCCCTCCCCCTGTTCCCACAGCTGATTGCATGCAGGGCACAGCGTGGGAGATGTGCTTGTCCTGCAATAGTCATACAATAAGAAAAAAAAAAATTAAAGAGCAACCTGTATTGCCAATTCAGACTGCTGTATGGGTGGTAATGCCCATACAACCACCACCACCAGCAGTCCTGCATGTGCTCCCCCTGCCGGGTGACAGTGTTCGAACTATGGAACAAAGTGGCAGCAGCACCAAAATAGTAAGCTTGCAATGGAGGGAGCATGGCACCTCTTCTCAATACTTCCATACTTCGAAGGTAACCTTCCTATTTCTTATTGCCATTCTAGAAACATAGCCAATATTGCAGGCAGGAGCTGCATGCCAGACCCACCCCCTGGGAAATGCAGCATCCTGGGTGATACGTAGGTAATATCACAAATATCCCAGACTTTGGGAGCGGGGGAAAGATGGTGGTGTTTGGACTGAGGGCCAAAACCCTGTCCTCTACTTTCTCCCCCTGCAGAAGACTTTCAAGACCAAAAATCGAAAAGGGTAAATGAAGGAAACATGAATGCAACAGTAGTAGTGTTAGCTAGTCATAGTCAAATAGTGCGTGGGCCCGCGAGAGGATTTCGGACGGGTGGGAGAGAATTGTGCTGACCACTTGGGACAATCAAGAGATGTTTTGAATGACTAGGGAGACTTTTTATCACATCGACTGGATGCTGGAGCCACAAATTGCAAGGTAGGACACTAACATACATCAGGCCATCCCGCCGAACAAGAGGGTGGCCATGGCCATCATGAAACTGGCTGCCCCGTCCAGCCTCCATTACATCACCAACCAGTTCAGCGTGGCTCCCTGCACGGACAGGGTGGCAACTCGCAAGGTGTGCCACCTGCTGCAGGACATCACGGCAAACAACTTTATTTGCCTCGGGACTTCTCAAGTCATAGCTGGCTTCAATGCTTTGGGGCTCCCTATACTGCGCGGGGGCCTTAGCACTCACATCCCAGTGCAGGCCAAAATATCACAGCCTTGTAGTGGCAGCACGAGTGCTGCACAACATTGGAGAGACCTGCGGAGAGGTTTTCAGGGAGTCGTGGGCTGATGAAGCACAACGGTCAGCAGCCAGATAGACATGGCCGGGCAACAGCACAGGGACTGAGGATATATCCACAAGGAGAAGTTGGTCGGGTGGCCCTTGTATGGGATTGCCTGGCAGCACACATTATGGATGTGGATGCTGACAACTAGCAGTGGTTGTTCTTGATTACAATACGCTTTTGTCAACATACATATCTGTGTCCGTCTGCCGGGGTGTGCAGGGGAAGGTAGCAGACGGGGGTTGAAGAATGAGCAGGGCATAGGGGGAGGCAGACTGGTGTAGGGGGTTGTTGTTTGAGTCTGGCATTGGTCTGGGGGGTGAGGGGCTTGTTACACATCATCACCTAGCCAGCCTGAATCATGTCCTGTGAAAGGGTTCATTACAACTCTCACTGGACGACTGGCAGGGGGTGGGGAGGAGGCAGGCGGATGGGGAATGAGTGGTACGAGGAGCCTGCAGGAGTCTGGTTTATGAGTGTGAGCCGGGGGCGGATCAATATTGCACTTTTTAATATTTTAGTTTATATTTGTTCTTTTTTTTTTTTCTGAAAACTTAAGAAATCTCAGTGTTTCCCCCGGCAGTGTCATCCATTATTATTGTGCAGGGAAGCACACATTATACATACTCACAGACCATAAAAGAAGTCAGATATTCATAGAAGAGAAGGTTTATATAGTTATTACATTAGTTATTAATATTATTAGTTCTAGTTAGTGTAGCAGGACACTAAGGTGCCTGCTACTGAGAGAGCCCAGAAGGCTCCTCAGGTGCTGGTTGCCAGGGCAATGGGAGGCAGCAAATGACCCACACCTGCCAGCGCTCAGCTGGCTATAAGGGGTAAGGCCTGGCTCTTATGAATGGGGGAGCTGAGACCAGAGGCAGTTCCCTACTGGCATCTAAAACAGAAGGAGCTCCCTGCCAGCAGCCAGAGAGAGAGAAGCTCCTGAAGCGAAGATGCGAGGAGAAGCCTGACTGCAGGTACCGCTAGCAGAGTAAAGGGTAGCAGCTCCAAGATGTCTGAGCAATGTCATTACTGCCAGGTGGCTTAGGTTTAAGTTGTAGCCAAGAGGCTTGAGTTTATGTTGCAGTTTGTTTAACACCAGTGGTTTGGGTGAGGCTATAAGGAGATGGAGGAGGCCTCATAGGGGACTCACGGTAGAGTGAGGACCCCAGCCCCAGTGAGGGCATGGAGTTCGGTGGTACAGACCCCAGCTCAGAGCGGAGCCCAGCCCGTGAGAGGGGGCAACCTTGCAGAGGGAAGAGCGCCGTGAGAGGGGGCAACATTGCAGAGGGAAGAGCCCTGTGAGAGGGGGCAGCACTACAGAGAAGGCCCCAGTGTGGGCGCAAAGAGTCCCAGGAGAGGGGCAGCATTACGGAGAAGCCCCAGTGAGAAGGGCAGCAGTAGAGAGAAGGCCCTAGTGAGAAGGGTGGCGAACAGAGAAGGCCCACAAGGCTTAGATACGCAGGACACCCGGAGCAGGAGAACCGTAGCCAAGTGGAGGAGAGGTAGCCTCCCTATAAAAACACATATCATCAAAGTCGTGGCGGGCGAGAATAGAAGGGTGCAAGTCCAAAGCTTGGAGACCCCTCCCTCAAGGGACCTCGGGACAGGTGTTACACGCATCGAAGAAGAAAATCACCAAAGGAATTACTTATCGAACGCAGGACAGTAGATGCTAAGGGACCAAAAGACAGAGTCCGCGCGCTTCATGAGCTGGGACCAGCAGGTGACATCAGAAGCAATCACCTATCGGCAAGGTTAAAAAGAGACCAACAGGAGTTAAGCAGAGAGCGGGAGAGGCAGCGGAGGCTCTTCATGCTGGCAGCAGACAACGCTGGTTTGAAAGCAGATGCCCAGACCAGAGAGCAGCAGTAGAGGCTGTGGAGGCTCTCTGTGCCAGCAACAAGTCAGGCCCGCTCAAGGAAACAGTATGCTCGGGGCAAGGCACCCTGACTGGTGGAGGAAGAACCCCACGCCAGGGTGAAACCACGCCAGCATCCGGGGAACAGCACCATCAAAGAGAGAATCATAACAGATCCGGGGACGATGGAGACTCCCCATTCCAGTAGGTTAAAGGTACCAGGCTGTCGAGGTAGTCTGATCCAGGAAAGGGCAGAAGATTGATTCACAGAAGGTTAGAGCGAAGCAGTGCCGAGGGGATGCTGTTGGGTCATGGCCCTGAGGAAGAAAGACGGAAACGATGGTGTGCTCTGTCCCTGTCCCCCTTCCTGTTCTTTGTTCTAAATCCCTTTGTGTTGTATGTAGTCCTTATTAACGTTCTTACAATTGTTGTATTTGCTGGGGTTTGGCCTTGTGGTTTTTTTTCTTTGGTTCCCTTATGCATCCTCATGGTCCCAGTTGCCTCGAAGAAGACTTGAGTTACAGCACATCATCAGAATGATCCTGTGCCCCAACAAGTGGTTATCAACAACGGGGAAGAGGGGCAAAACTGGCACAGCCAGCAGGCCTGTGGTTCATCACAAATGAATTTGAGAGAATGTTCCTGAAGAGGACATCTATACCGGAGGGACGGCCACCCCAATATTTGGTTGCCCACCAGAGGTTGGGCTAAGGAAGGGGTGATGGGGAGTTGGAGCCCCATGAACAACCGTCGGGAAGAGTCACTGACCCCGAGAGACTGACAGAGGAGGACCCTTCCACTGGGAATACGATCAAAATTGTGGCAGGCGAGTTTAGGGACTCCTCAGGGGTAATCGAGGTCCCTCCCAGGGATCACACAAATCCCCATCACGCCTACCACCAGAACTGTACGCTAGGGCAGTGTGGGAACAGGTGCTTGAAACCAGGTAGACACAAGTATAATGGGGAATCAATGAAATATCTCAGTTGTTTTTTTTGACTGATTTGGATGAAACTTGCAGGGTTGGCAGCCTCTGCTGACAGCATGAAGCTTGCCAAATTTCAAGTTGATAGGTGTGGGAGTTTCTGGGAAACTGCACCTCAAATTCCTAAAAGCAAAACTCATGTGTGTGCTAGGCCACAGTGGGGTGAAAACTGCAGGGATGGTAGCCCCTGTTGAGGCGAGAAACCTGCCAAGTTTCAAGGAGATAGGTGCAGGGGTTTCTGGGAAACTACACCTCAACACACACACACACACACACAACGTGTCATCTATGTCATGAGTTTTGCTTGTCAGCAGTTTAAGGCGTACCAGGGTGAAAACTCCAAGGATGGTAGCCCCTGCTGAGACCATGAAGCCTTCAAGCTTTCAAGGAGAGGTGCAGGGGTTCAGGGAAACTGCACAGGCTTCTTTACTATTCCTGATTCTGGGGGCAGATTAGTATTTTGCTCCCCCTGCAGTAATTTGTGGGGAATTACAAGATTTAACTAGTTCAAAAGCCCATCGTGTGCAAACACAAACACTACACACCAAAATATCCCATTTATATTTTTTGAAGCTTGTTAAATTAATGATTAAATGCCGTGGCATGTAAAAGCACCCCCAGTGTGTAATTTGTTTCAAATTTAAGGCTACGGGGGGTTGTTACTCAATAGGAATACCATAGAAATCTGACTTAAGCAATATGAGAAGTTATGGTTATATGGAGCAATCATTCCTTGCCTTTTCCAGGCTTTTCCCTTTGTACCTTTTATTGAGTAGCTTTTCTAGCTGAGGACTCTTCTACTTCAGATTTTTTTCTGAACAGCTCACTAATCCTTACAATTCCACTTCTACTCCCCTGAAAGCAGGTATTAGAAAGCCATTTTGTCCACTTTAATTTGCTCTCTGGTAACAAACATATTATTTATTTCAATACCTATAAAGTGCTGCCACCTCAGGCTGGTGACTCATCCTTTTCCTTAAGGGCAATTAAATACCAGGAACACAACCCAGCTTTACTCAGGCTCTTGTCACTCTTAAAATCTAACTGAAAGCGATCCAACATGGTTGAGTAGTTGGAGGACCTCACAAAAAAAAATTAAGGGGATTTCTCTATAACCTCAGCGGCATGGGGGAAGCATCAACAACTGTCTGGCTATTAGCATTGTTTCTCAGTTATACAAGACTCATTATTAAGTGAGCATCACCTGGTTTGTAAGAGTCCTCAATGTTTACGTAAGTAAATTGGGTTTGTGGCACCTGTGCATGCTTAAATTCCCACTCCCTCTACTTGGCATTCATCTTCTATGACACATGACTAGCAGGAGCAGGAAACAATGTGGGGGCAGAGAAAGGGGAGCAAATTCACATCTTCCAGTTCCCCTGGAGCCTGAAATAAGACCATGACTGTTTGTTTTCTTAAGTACTTGGACATGAGAGTCCTTTTGTATTCTCCAAGTAAAATAAAGTTTGGAGAGTTTAGGATATATCCAAGTCTGAATACAAGATGCCACTGAATTCCAGCATTTCCCTGAATTTCTCTAGGCAACCTACCACTTTACCACTTCCCTTGGCAATCTGCTCTAAAGGTTAATCACATTCTGAAAAGTGGCTCATATCTCTGATTTGAATTTATTTTGCTTGAGCTTCCACACATCAGTGGGAGCTGGATAGGCAGGGTCCATGACATGGGTGTTTGCCCTTGGGGCTCCCAATATTGAGGTGGGGAGAATGAAAATCCCACCCTTTGTAATCCAGGACCCTGCACAGACCCTGACATCCATTTTAAAAGCCTTGACATAAGCAATACCATTTTGAAGCCTTGGCACAAGATGCAACCTGAGGTTACCTTAGGTGAAGCACACAACCGCTTACATAATTGACTTAGTTACTGAGAGATTTGAAAGAGAAAATACGAGAAACAAAGTAACGGGGTGATGGTTGATGGTGTCATAACCCAATGACTTTTAGTGCCTCGGCACAGTGGAATTTTCCCGCCACATTGGAACTTCTTTGCACGGTGGAATTTTCTGCTGCAGAGAGAAAACCCCGGTGCAAAAAAGTTCCCGACATTTGTATGTAAATTCGCACCCCATTATTGGCTGATTCTAAATTATTCCTACTTAACGACTAGTAATTGGCTCGCTAGCCATATAAAAATCCGCGCGACTTCCGCCCAAGTCGGAGAATTTCGAGCACGCTGCAGAGTGACTTTAAAGAATTCCTGACTTGTGGCAGAGCGAATCAGTAGCCTGATCAACTACCGATTTTTCCTCCCCGTCGCCGAGCGCTTATCCCCGACGTACCCTTTCCCCTGCATGCCCAGTTCGTCTGTGGACTCACTGGCTCGGTTTCTTGCCAGTTGAAGCAACTCGTTGCAACTACGCAAGCAGCCTTTACAGCCTGCATCGCGGCCACCAGCGGCGTAAGTAAAAACTATTTTTGCAACCAATACGTTGTCTCGCCTCTCCATCCACCAGCCCGCCTGACGTTTGCTTAATTAACCAGCATTTCCCTCGGTCGGCTCTACCCGGCCGAAACATGGCGTCACGAACAGGATCTAAGGGCACGGTGGTGGAGATGAATCTAACTAACTGAGTGCTGCCCCTGGCGCACTGGGATCCACCACGTGGAAAGCGCGAACGAGCTCTGGGCGCCTACCACCAGGCAGAAGGAGGGGATAGAAGAAACATTGACGGCTACTTCTCAGTAAAAAGGGAAGGAGCAGTCATAAAGGAGTGGAGAACAAAGTTGTCTCTCGGGGAGTTCGGGTGTGTAATGGGCAGCGAGTAGGTTTACTATCGACCTCCAGAGGAAACACCGACCCTATCCCTAGCGGGGGTGAGGAAGGCGGAAAAGCTGACCCCCGCCCAGGGGTTTGCCCAGTGCACCCGATACCTGAGGGAAAGAGGGGAACCCACCCCAACGGACTGGTTTAATTGTCTGGCTTTAGTGCCTGGGTCGCGTGGTCACGAACTCCTCGTTCAACTCCGAGAAGACTTGGAGACCGAGGGTCGCCACGTGGCAAGATGGGGGATAACAAAGCGGAAAAAGGGAAAAATAATAAATGTGTTATTCCGTTCAGTAGTGGGTCTACTACGGGAGAATGCAAACTTAGAGGCTGAGTTATATACAGCGGGCAAGGAGTCACTGGAGCGGACGGTAGAGGACTCCAAACCGACGCTTAAAAATAGTGCCGGTCGCATGGCTTCACTGCCAGAAAATGGCGCCAAGAGAAGCACAAGCCGTCCGGAGAACCCGGAAAAGAGGGGGGGGCTTCAGAAAAACAGGCGGAGATCCGCCCAGCAAGCCCGCCCCCGGAAGTGACATCGTCCCCAATGGCCCCGCCTCCTTGCCTTGAGGAGGGGGCAATGGGAAGGAAGATGTATCCAGTGCTCCCGCCTGATGAATTTAACCCTTTCTCAGCTGCGGCTCACCCAGTAGCATTAATGAAGCATGTGGCAGATGAGGAAGGTACCACACGTACCATCATTACATCTCGCACGCGCACCTGACCAGAGATACAAGAACTTTGTAGGGATTCCAAAATGAAACCTGAGGAAACTCTGGCCATGTGGCTGGGACAACTGATCGTAGAATTTGCATCCGACATACTAGGCCTAGAAGAGACAACTGCCTTGACCCGACAAGCGGTGTGGAGTGGAGGACGCGCCGCTGACCTGAACGTGGTCTCAGAAAACCCACATTGGCCCATTCCTCTCCCAGCGCTCGTGGTGGGACAGGTAGCCCATAATTCCCACACCTGGCATGAGCGTCACCCACAAAAGACCAGCATGGAACAACTTCTCTTGGCCATAATTGGAGTGTCATACCTTATGTGGAACCCAAGAATACATCCACTGGGACTAACAGCTGCCCAGCGTAGGGAAAAATGGGTTCATCACCACTTACCAAACCCCGGAGCAATTCCAACGCCTCTGGAGGCTATAGACACCTGTGTAGAGGTGTACGGAGGGACGGACGCTGTCACACTCCGACTCTTTCTTAATTCATTGGCAGGTCATCCAGTAGGAAACCTCTTGGGCCATCTCCCACGATTACAGGTGCTCATGAAACAAAGCGAGGGAACTCCTATTGATGCAAAAGACCGACCTTTGGCGCATCTGGTTGGAGCACCAAGACCGAGGCGTCAGGAATTTGACTTACGGCGAGAGCCACGGTGGTCACCCCAAAGATCAACGGAGGAAAGAGTTATGTTCGGATTCCTCCTCAGCCACTCTGGACTTACAAAGCAGCAGTTGAGTGTCCTTGGGAATGAGGACCAACATCGTCTAGCCAACACACTGGGATTCAAATTCGGGGACAAGCCAAAAAACAAATAACTGCCATCGGCTCTGCCGGCAGCTTTCTCCAACTCAAACCTGACCCCACTGATCTCTGTCCCTACGCCGAACTTACTATCTACGATCCCACCGATCCAAGTAATCAACAAGTGTTCTTCCTCCTCGACACCAAAGCTCAAGTCAATGTAATCACTTCAACGATACCCCACCAGAAAACCACAAAAACAATTAGGGTACAGGGACTTAACGCTGTTGCAGTTACAACAAAAGTCAAATTTACTGTCCAAGGCCATCAACACACTCTAGAGGCAGTGTTAGGGGGTATCAATATTCTGGGAATTCTGGGAATCAAAGCGCTTAACCTCAAGGAACAAGTGTTACAAACGCTACCCATCACTATCCCGAAGATGGATTGGCATCGACCGACGCTCTACACCACCTCCACCTGGCGATACCGACCAATTCCAACCAAGGGCCCCCTCAAAAAATCCCTCGTTGATCTCCTGCAATGACTGGAGCAACAAGGTTGCATCAAACCAGTAACTGCCAGTACCTACCTGTCACCGGGGTGGGGAGTTGCAAAGCCTGGGAAACCCAACGAAGCCCGGCTAGTCGTTGATTATAGGGAGGCCAACAAAAGGTGCCGAGTGCTTCAACAACCCAACCCTTCTACCCTACCACAATGTATGTTCGAAATGGCTCAATTCCAGCGAAGCAAAAGGGTCAGGGTCACACTGGACCTAAAGAACACGTTCTTTTCAATTCCGATCGTTGACCCTAAAGGAGTGTTGAATATGTGCATCGAGGGCACCATGTACAGATAGACGGTCTGCCCGCAGGGATATTGCAATGACCCGTCACTAGCCACCGGTTCCATGAATGATACCCTGAAGAACTTTTGCGCCTCACATACCCTTCCACCAGAAGAGGAATTGAGAATCTGGAGTTATATTGACGACATCGCTATTATGGGTCGTGACAGTTCCATCGTTACCAGCATAGTCAACCAACTGGTCGCCCACCTTCAGAGTGAGGGATGGACGATTAACGAGGAAAAGTCATGCCTACATCCCGTAGATGACATCACATTCCCTGGCACCCGATTCATTGGCTCCATCCGCCAAGGAATCTCACATGATGGTCCTGACATCGACCCACTAAAGAAATCCCTGCCCATGACTAAAAGACATTTTCAGCAGCTCCCAGGTCACTTAAATTGGTATCAGCATTACGTTAACTCTAGTCATCTAGCACTCCTTACTAAATTACAGCGACAGATCCGTAACAAGTCCCGAAAATCCACACCTTGGACGGAAGGGGACCAGCAGAATCTGCTTCGCCTGTTAGCCGCTGTCAAGAGTACGCAGCTCCACGCAATCAACCTTGGTGAACCACTGATCATAACCCTTGGATTCACCACAAACTACGTGTGGGCTGTTGCGCACAACCCTCGTGATGAACTAGTATACACTGCCCATAAGACTCTTCAAGCAGCACAACATCTGTATTGTTAGAAAATATTGCTGGAAATTGTTGGAAAGTTAATGTGACCTTTGTATGACCTTTGGTCAGTGCTGGCTGATGCAACCTTGCAGTAAGATTGCCATGGTCTGTCAATATAGGCGGGCAAACAAGGTGATTGGGCCCAACCATGTGGGGTGAGCAAAGGCAAGCCATCTTGGTGATTTCCTCTGAGTTTTGCGCATGCGTTATGAAGGAGCTTACGTAACCAGAGTTTATAAATATATGTGTTGAGTTGCAGTCGGGGTCTCTCTGCCCTAACGAGGACAGGGGACCTTCGGCCGAATAAACTGAAAAGACCACACCCTCATCTCCTGCTTATTCAAGTCTCAGCTGGGAAACAAGCCCTGTTCGGGTTAAGAGAGTCTGCAGGTGTTCCCTTACCAGGTTGGGAGCCTGATCAGAGAATTTCTCTCACAGTATGGAGCTATAGGAAAAATCCTCCTAGCTGGGCAGCTAGTGGAGCCATTAGCAAGGGGGCACGGGACACTTTGCGCTCCCGTTGCCACGTTGCTGCCCTTGCTAGATGCAGAGAAAGTTGACCCGCATTTTCAGGGGGAACCTAAGACATGGAACACATTGGTGCTTACCCACCACTACAACTGGTGCTGCTGGAAATTTGAGGACACAAAACCTAGTCTTAGCCCGGAGGATGAGGAAAAGCTCCCAACGCTATATGGAACCTCCGGCCTGGCCTGGATGGCTTCAGATGGAACCTCCCGACACGGTGGACACTATGGGTATTATTGTAAGGCTTGCCAAGATGTGAAAATATCCTGGGTCCACCCGAATGACACCTCTGTCCAAAAATGTGAATTGTTGGGATTCCTTGAAGTATTACAACACTGTCTAGCACACCACGATGATACACTCCCAGTTCCAATTATTGCAATTGACTCACAGTACATTTATAAGATTCTCACTGGTACAGCCCTTCCCAGCGAAAATTTAGGTGAGTGAGAAGACATCTGGAAAACTCTAACTAAATTTACATGACTCCCATTGATTAAGCATACCAAGTCACACCGTCCGGATACAGACCCAGTGCATGAGGTCATCGATAAACTCTTAGAAGACCCACTCCGGACTGACGTAGTTTTGGCTATCACCTCTACCTTCGGTCCTGAAATAAACCCATTCCTTGTGTGGCTTCATGAAAATTGGGGTCACCCGGGACCGCGGACCAGCCATTGACGCTGGCGCCAAGCCACTACCGAGACAACCTCGTATGGAGTTTGACGTGATTGGGAAAAGGTAGCACAAGCCTGTGAGGTACGTGCCAAGGAGAAATGCCATTGAACCGAACATCAACTTGGAGCTTTCGACTCTTCGCAGTTCCAAGTGGGAAAGGTCTGGCAAGTAGATCTGCTTGGGCCCCTCCCGGGGTCTAAACCGCCAAATAAGGGATTATGGGACAGGGCGACTGGCTATGACACTGCCAGAAAGGTGGCTTGTCAACCATATGGGAGATGGAAAAAGAAAAGTAGGACATTCTACATAGCTACAGAAGCAGTTTAATATTTGTGTAACACGCATTAAAGTGAATATACTGCAAAGAAGAGTGTGCCATGCGGGACACAGAGTGGCTTGCAGCAGCGGAGGCTTGTCTCTTCTAAGCCACCATAGGGAGCATTGAATTAGGTGCTCCCTTTGGAGCACCTAATTAGTGCAAATGAAAACATGTCTCAGCGAGGACTTCTTAGAAGAGGAAAATCCCAGTAGGAGGCTTGCAAACAAAAGCGATCAATCAGCGAGCCCACAAAAAATCCCAGCCTCCTGATTGGTTAGGAAAGCTCCTTAAAGAGAGGACGTTTTTTTCCTTCACCCAGGAGAAAAGAGAAAAAGGGAGTGTGCGCTGGAAGATGGCAAAGGGATTCATGCAGCAGCAGATCCACCCCCTTGGGCTGGCCAGAGCTTAAGAGGGGACCTCCAGAGCAGCAGGGGCATCACAGCCATGAAGAACCAAGCCCGGACTTCAGGGTGTGACAGGCTGGTTCCTGCACGCACACCATCCCCGAGGAACACCAGCCCCGATCAAAGTGAGAGGGGAGGTGAGACCGGAGGGTGTTAGCCCCGGGTTGTTTTGGCCATCTGTGGGACATCGCGTTGGCCTGAGGGAAAGGGGGTACCGAGAGTCACGCGAAGAAGCTGTGTGATTGAAGAAACGTAGAACACTCTTTATCACTATTAATTATGCTTAAATGTCTTCTTAGATGAAATGAAAACACATCTTTTCAAAAAGTCACAAAAGGCATCTTGGGAAAGCACCATGTGATTCGAGAAAAGATTACTAAGTTTCCATCAAATTTTAAAGAGACGTTCCTCTTACAAAGCTTTATACAACATTCCTGAAATTACGTTTTTGGGTTCATTCAACTTCCAGGGCTGGAAATAAGGAACTACATTTTGTGAATGTACCGCAAAGAAGAGTGCTCCATTTTGAGAACTAACACCGGAGTCAACGGTTGTTAGGTAGGCCTAATTCTGGTTTTACATCAGCTCTTCACCTTGCAATATTCCCTCCTTACGCGCTTCTGCTTAGGAGTGCTAATGGGTGCCCACAGAGAAGAGTTCAAATGCAAATGCTGTACTGTACCCTCACCCTGGAAATTACTAAAGATACTAATTTTAACTTTGCATCCCATTACCAACTGTCCCTGTTTAATAAATTAAACTGGATCTTCACGCACAAATAGTTTTTTAAGGTTAAAAAAGCACTTTATAGCGGGAGATATAAAATGAGTCCTTTTATAATACTGTCATATACAACAATTATATTGATAAAACGCAACCAAGCTTCTTCCCATCCCCTGCACCCATTTCATATATTCTCAGATTTCAATCAATCTACCAGGAATGAAAAGAAATACTGAATCAAAAAAAAAAAAAAAAGCTACTTCAATCTTTTTTTCTACAGTTTTTGTTTTCCCCAAATGGCTTTCTTTGGAGATACATTTAAGCCCAGAACTGCAGGTTCAATTTGCTAAAGTCAGTCATTAGCTAATCCCATCACTACATGGATCTTGAAGCCCACTGGATTTTTGAAAAATTTAATCCCTTTTTAGGAATAGGAACTTCATGTCCTACACATGCATAATCTGATTTACTGAATTTTAATGTTCAGCTTTTCCATCGTTCACCCCAACTAGCATTGCTCTACACAGCTGCCATTTCACTGTAACTTTGTACCATGTCTCAGGGGAAAATTATACACTGGACATTGAATTGCACAGGTAGTAATTTATTATTTACTGTCATTTCTGTGACAAGCTTTCAGCTCTGCTTGACGTTATCCATATTCTGGTGGTCTGCATCCCACCTATTAAAAAACCCTTGTAAGGTTTTCAGCTGTTTAGAATGAAGATGCTCTCCCCGCCACAAACAAACCTCGGAAACATGGCTCAAGCTAGTATGCCTCATCAATGGGAAAAATAAATTCCTGCAAAGAAACATTACCACTCTAAACAAGACAGAAACAGTAATAAGAACAGAATAGCATCCTAGACTTTTCTAAAGTGACTGGATATGGGTTGGCTTCTGATCATAGATTTCATTTTTCTATGCTCACAGATGGACCCAAACAAGACAAGTACATAAACTGTAAAACGACATGGTTTCAGATACATTTGTAAAAAAGTGTGAACTTCTGAAGATTTTGCAAGAACCTACGTTCTGCAACTTCAGCATTGCAAGTGGCTTAGTTTTTCAAAAACAACTGTTTCCAAGCTGTTTCAGGTTCAATTGTAGCTGAGTCTTTGAGACGTTTAGGCTATAGGTATGCATATTCACAGTCAAATTTGGCTAATCAGTGATACAAATACATACATTTAAAACTGATAACAGAAATCCATACAGTAACACTAAGTTTTGCTTAAAGCATTGCCTTGGATAACGATTTGCAGGGCTTTATTCAGCACAAGGAACATTTTGGATACATGAATACCATTCAGTATTTGAAAAGCACGAAGGGGAAAAAAATTGAGAACTTAAAAATGTGGCTTAGTTGAGACAAAGAATTTTGAGAGTAACTCCTAACTGAAAAGTTTTCAGTGTAGCATGTCTAAAACAGCATTTCTTCTCCTTAAGTTTAAAAAAAAAAATAAAGGAAGATTATCGTGGACTGGGAATTTCCATGCTCTGGCCTTAGCATCAACTACATGAATAAGCTCAGGAATGTTTTCCACGCGGTCTCTGTATAAAAAGAACACGGTGTGGAAATTGAGTTTTGTCCTAGACTAGTGGCTTTAAACTTTTTTTCGTTGCAGACCCCCAACGAATTTTGGATAGAGGTGCAGACTCCTTTGAATTGTAAGCGTGGGAATTCACATACTTTTGACTGATCATAGTCACCTTCCACAGACCCAGTTTAAAAACCACTGTGCTAGACCAATCACAGGCCTAATGATGTCAGTGGTATGTTTAAAACTGCGCTGAAAAATCAAGACAGATGAATAGGATCTCTTTACACTTCTGTGGAGAGAGGACCTGATCATGGTATTCAGCTCATGATTTGGTGATGTATTTTATTGCTACCTTGTTCCTGATATCTCAGTCCCGTAAAACACATTATTAACAATCCAAAACGAGTGCAATGGCCAATTACCGCCTTTTTAATATATATTACTCCACTATATCTCAAAATATCCATACATTTAATTCCTGCCTGACACTTTGCTTCGAAAGGCTTGATAGCAGCTGAGAAGCTGGACATCACATTTCTATTGTTATAAAACGTATTCATTTCCCCCCCCCCCCCCCATAAGCAAAGAAGCCACTGAAATTACAGTGAACTATTTTCTTGAACATTTTGGAAGCACCAGCAACATTATTCCGAAAGGTGGCACCACTACCTCAGAACAAAAGCTTTTAGTTAACAGCAAACTACTCAGCAGACGCGAGCGGGAATACAAGATCTGATGCAAGTAAAACTAAATTCCAGTTACAGCCTCCTTTTTTGCCTTTAGTACACCCAGTACATTAGGAAGTGATTGCCCTACATTGTATTCCCACTGTTGTACTTATAGTATTTCATCGTATTAACTCCACTCAACTCATTTAAATCATGCAAGGTAGAATTATGAGCTTATGCAATTGGTGGGAGTTTGAATGTGAATGGCTGCTGCCTGAAGTAACAATTCCTAAGCAAAAAGTTTTCCAACACACAGGCAGCTTTTATAGTACATACCATAACTCTATAAAGAGATGCGTGATTTGCACATCCTTAAGCTATGCCGAAGTTTAGGTTGCAATGGTCTTACCCATGCCATGCATGTTGATATAGCTCAGTGACAGACTCAAGAGTAGTTAATAACCACATTCAAACACATGAGTTAAGTAAAAATTCAGAGAAGTTTTTAAAAAATGATTGGAGCGTTTATTATAACAAAAATCCTCCTGTTTGGAGCTGGCTGCCTTTTGCAAGCCCCGGATGACCGCCTAGCCATGCACCCGAGCAGGCTGAAGCAGCTCTGGACTCTCTTGCTGCAGCTTTCCAATAACCCACAGGCACTAAAATAATGCCTTGCTCATCCCTGCAAGACTAGCAGCCAGAGGCATGAAATGCTGCATTTCTTTGTAGCCTGGTGTAAGCCCTTTTTTTTTTTTTTTTTTAAAGGAAATTGTTCTAATTATTTTTTCTTTAAAGAGAATATTGCTCTAACGAGTCATCAGTCTCTACCCTCTAATGAAATCAGCCTGAACCCCCGCACGCTGCCGCCCCTGGATCCATACAGCCTTTGCACAGCACCCAGCTCCACTGCCACATGCCCCCCCACAATATAGACTCGCTCACAGTGCACACTGCTTTCCTGCAGGGGGGATGGGGAGGATGGAGTAGCAAGCCATGTTCTTAAAGAGATACGCGCACACACGCACAGCTCAGCCCCTGCGCTGGGGGATGCTCTGGCTTGCTGCTCACTCTTCAAATGCCCCTTCCCTGGGGGCAGTTTGAGAAATTAAAGGGTTTGCACCATGCAGGAAGATTTGCACCATGCAAGTGGCAGCACCCCAACAGCCTGGGGGTGGGTGCAGAGCAAGACCCCTGCAGCCCCCGGGGGAATGGGTGCATGGAGGGCAACCTGCTGCAGCACCGGAGGCTTCTCTCTGTCATAACCAAGTCGAGCAAGTGCCCATGTCACAATAGACCGTATGGACTGACCTCCGCTCCCAAATTTGGTCATGGAAGCACGCTGTGACATCAGCCATTCCGTGCTCTACTTAGCAGCCCATCATTGGCTACTCTAAACGTATAAAAGTCCGTGCAGTTTCTGCCCATGTTGGAGAACTCCGAACGCACCTCGGAGTAAACTTGGCGGACTGATCACCCACCAACAACTCCCCGTCACCGACCTCCCCAACGTACCCCCTTCCCTGCGCGCTCGGTAATTCGTTTATGGAACGTCTCGTCTCAAGAGCTCTCGCTACGCATGTAACCAAAAGTACGTTTGTAACTGCAATTAAGCCAGTTCTTCCTACGCTGCACACATCAGTAGTGTGAGTAAACAACCTTGTTGTAACCAATACGCATCCGTACCTAATTCCACTCCACGCGTCGAAGTACCCACCTAATGTTCTGGGTTCCCGGCAAGGGCTCCAGCAATCGCCCGGCCACCACATTCTCCCATTGCTCCCATGCACAGAGCTTCCTGAGTGTCCCCCTGCAACCTCGCTCACACCTACGCTGTGCCCCCTCTGCCCCGCACATGTGCAAAACCTTCTTGCAAAAAGGGCAGCAAGCCCTAAGCTCTGTCCGGAGAGGAGGGAGATGGGGAAGGGCCTACATATGCGGTGCCAGGATCAACACGTGCTGGCGCTGGAGCCAGCCTGGTCTGGAACCAGCCTGGTGCTGGCCAGGGTGGTCCATGCCAGCATGTGCAGGTCCTGGGATGCAGCCAGAGACGCACGCTGCTGGGGCTCTGCCTGTCGTGACACTAAGCACACCGAGGGCTCACTGCCAGCTGCTGCTGAGCTGCTGGCAGTGGGGGCTGTGCACCACAAACCCTGAGAAATATCCTCTCTGTCAAACACAGGCCATGCTTCAGCAGACTCCGTGTGTCAGTCCGGGACCACAGAAGCATCAAAATGTCGACAAAACTGAAGGTTTACGAAGCCATCATCCTTCCAACCTCCCTCTATGCCTGTGAAACCCGGACCATTTACCAGTGTCATGCCAAGAAATGAAACCACTTCCACTTGTGCTGCCTGCGAAAAATACTCATCAAGGGGCAAGACAAGATCCTGGATGCCGAGGCACTCAGAAGATCAACTCTTCCCAGTATCCACACCCTGCTGAACCCGGCACAGCTAAGATGGGCTGGCCACCTCTCAAGAAGGCCTGACACTTGCCTGCCAAATAAACTGTCAAGTGGAGTATGCTTTCACGGCACACCAAAGAAGCAGCACAAAGACACCATGAAGTCGTCCCTAAAGAGTTTCAGCATTGATCCAGACTTGCGGGAGCAAATCGCTCATGACCGTCCATCCTGGAGGTCCCAAATCCAGAACGCAGCATTGGCTTTTGAACAGCTACACACAGCGGAAGCAATGAAGAAACACGTGGCCCAGAAAATGACAACCTCCACTATCCAGTCCTCATCGCTCCCCTGCTTCTGCTGCAGCGGACTGCCCAAAGCAAGGACTGGACTTATAAGTCACCTACATACTCACATGACCTAGTCTCCACCCCCCTTAGTTCTCTTCCCTTTCCCTTTTTTTCCCCTTCTTTCTCACTTTCTTTTCCACTTCTTGGGTGGGTCCAGACAAGCGTGCACGTGCCTCTTGCCCCGTCTCAAAACCCTTTGAGATGGGGCAAGAGGCACATGGGGGAACAAAAAAATGTTGCGGCACAGGGATAAAATTAGACCCCTGGATATCCGGGCATCAAAAAAAAACGGCACTGGGAAACAGCAAGGCAAGGCCACGGTCCAAGACCATGCCTAGAGGCAACCGGGAGACTGAGCCCTCCAGAGAGACTCTCGTATTGGGCCAGAGTGTCTCTACGGTTCCCCCTTACCCCAGCACCGGAGCACGCCCCTTGACCATGACCAAGAATAAAAGCAGGGCAAGACTCAGAGCTTGTTTGTAGGTCGTTAGTTGGAGTTAACAAGGTCATGCAGAGAAGTTCGAGTCTGGAGGAGTGGAGGCTGAAGCCGTAGGAGATCAAGGTAAGAAGGGGAGGGTGGGAATGGGAAATTTTTCCCTAATGTCTCCCAGTCTCAGCCTGCAAGAGCCACCTGCAAACTGGGGAGAATATAAGTAATAAGCAGAAATCATGGAGTCCACCTGGCCCATGGCTTGTGTGGCTCTGGGGTAAGGAACTGTGTGAGGGTCGGGGGGGGGGGGACTTGAGGGGGGTACACTCCCACCCCAACCCCTGCTGTGCACAGCTGCAGGACCTCAGCAGCTGCGGACCTACACACGGCGCAGAGTGCCAACCCAGCCCAATGCCACACGCCCCACCTTGTACGGTGACAGCAGGACCCAGCCCGGTCCTGTCCGAGGCAATGGCATCGGGCCCGGTTGGCACCCTGCCCCATGTGCAATAGGGATGCAAGCAGGGAGCAAGGCAAGTGTTGTGTGGGCCCGGTGCAATCCTGCCCAAGGTGGGGCAGGTGGCATCAGGCCAGATCAGCATCTTCAGCCACATGCAGCAATGATACAAGCAGCGGCCAGAGCCCCCAGCTGACATTGCCAGGAGTCAAGGGAGCAAGGCAGGTCCCAATAAGGTCCGTTGGCAACACCTGCTGCCGCTTGTATCGCTGCTGTGCGCGGCCGGAGGTACCAATCCAGCCCAATGCCACCTGCCCTACCTCAGGCAGGATCTGACCGGCTCTTGCCTGGGGTGGGCACTGTCATAACCCAAACTGAGAAGTGTCCCTGACGCAATGAAATCTGCCTAGCAACTGTTGTTGCTTTTCAGTTTGGTATGTTCCATCTCCTCACTTGGCAGTGTGTTACAATCCTGGCACAGTGGAAAATCCCATTTAGTCTGCATGCCTGTGCCATAGTGGAAAATTCCATAGGTTTGGTTTGATGCATATGGCACAGGGAGAAACTAGGTCACAGTGGAAAATTCCGCTAAGACAGAACCCAAGGACTATATGCTATGTCATGGAAAAGTACAGCTTTAGAAAAAGTTCCCGCCAACTGTATGCAGACCCGCACATCACTATTGGCTTCTTCCAAATTATTCATATTTAGTGACTGGTGATTGGCCTTCTAGCTATATAAAAGGTAAATCAGTTTCCGCCCACGTCGGAGAACTCTGCACATTGAGAACTCTGACATCCTGAAGTTGGAGAACTCAGAGAACTTGGAAAGCTCCGCACATTTCTCTAGTTGAGAGAACTCAGAGAACTCGGAGAACCCCGCGCATTTCTCAGAGTAAAACCTAGCGGACTGATCACCCGCCAGTGACTCCCCGTCATCGCCTCTCCTGACGTACCCCGTACCCTGCTAGCTCGGTTCTGTTTCTTTGTTGCAACTGTAACCCAAGTCAGCATTTAGCCTACCTGTATTATAATTATCTACAGTGTAAGTAAAGCAATCTTAGTTTAACCAATACGTTACGGTGCCTAGTTCCTCTCCGTCTGTCAAAAAGTACCCACCTGCCATCTTGGGCTACTGGCCACAGCCCGGCCTGCCACTCGACCGCCACAGGCATCAGACCAGGTCAGCACCCTGCGCCACATGCAGCAGGGATAGAAGCAAAATTGCTGGGAGCTACCAGCCAACACATGCGGGGTCCCGCAGCTGCCTCTTGCAGGCAGCTGTGGGACTGGGGACGGCGGGTGACGCACTCCCACCCCTACCACTGAGCGTTGTCTGACTGTTGCGCTGTGGGCAGGAGTGTGGCCCCCAGGCAGCTGTGGGGCTCTGTGGGGTGGGAGTGTGGGCCTCCTCTCCAACACCCACCTTGCTCCCTCGGATCCCGATCCCAGCAATGTCAGCCAGTGTCTCCCACTGCCACTTGTTTCCCCGCCGCACTTGGCACAAGGTGCCAACCCAACCCAAGGCAGGACCAGGCCAGTGCTTGCCACCACTGTGCTAGGTGGGGCATTTGACATCAGGCTTGGTTGGCACCCTGCGCCACGTGTAGGCCCACAACTCACCACTGATGGTCCCACAGTTGGCTTTTGCAGGCTGTGCATGGCAGGGGTTGGGACGGGAGTGTGGCCACTCCCACCCAAAAGCCCCCCAACCTCATACAGGATGCATATTGTCCCCCAACACCCATTCAAGAACCCTCCTGGATCCTACACATGGTGCAGCCAGACCCTGTCAGCATGTGCTACTTGTAAATGTGAAACACAAGTGGGCGGGCGCTGCTGGCCAACTTTGCTGGGAGCTGCCAGCCAGTGCAGGGACAATCCCGTGGCTGCCTTTTGCAGGCAGCTCGGTGTGGCAGGGGTGGGAGTGGGGGCGCAACCCTACAGTGGCACAGCTGGGCCCTGTGGGCATGCACCATGTGCAGCATGTGAGCTCAGGCAGCAGCTGGAGCCACTGGGGGACTCTGGCAGCAGCAGGCAGCTAGTGCTGTGAAGATCCTGGGGCTGCCTGATGCCGGCAGTTGTGGGGGTTGCGGGGAGGGGGCAGGGCCATGCATCTGGCTGTCTCTCCCCCCGCCCCCACCACATAAAATTATCCAGATGTCATTAAAACACTGCCCTGCTTTTTTTCTCTCTTGCTTGCTGTCCTTTATATGTGTGTATACAGTGGGGTTCCAGTTTACCTGTGGAAAGTCACAGGTTTTTAGGGTTTGCTTTCTAATGCATGCTATTGTGATTTGTGAATCTGAGGTTTTGAAATTTGTACACAAGGAACCACAGGATCCTTGCCGGTGAAGCAACTGGGGGGACCTTGGCACAGGAGCCTGGCCAGGGCTGGCACCAGGGACCCATCTGGAGGGCAGAGGAGGTGGCCGACCTCCTGGACATTTGGGGCCATGAGGACACACTCCAGCAATTTAGAGCAGGTCACTGTAACGAACATATCTATAGGGCAATAGCTGCCCAGATGAAAGAGCGGGGGCACCGGAAGATGTTGCAGCAGTACCACACTAAGACCAAGGCATTGCAATGGCAATATACTGCTGTCCGTAATGCCAACTGGCAGTCAGGAGCAGGGCGCACCACTATGTCCCACTATGCAGAGGTGGCTCACACCCTGGGACCCATAGCCACTGAGCCCCCCACTACTCCTTTGCCACTGGGCAAAGGGCAGCAAGAGAAGCAGCCAATGCAGGGACCCAGCTGGAGTCCCTGGAAGTAGGGCTATCCTCTAGACCTGCCGGCCTAACATCGCCTAGTGTCAGGAGCAACAGCAGCGAGGGGCAGACAGTACCAGTGCCACTACCGTGCCTGAATGTCAACCATCAACCCCTTGCTATACCTAAGATACATCGATGACATCATCATTCGGACTGAAAGCCTGCAATCTCTGATTGAGTTCCATCAGAAATCCAACAATCCCCATCCCTCCATCCAACTTTCTCTAGAATACTGCAGCACCAGCATCTCCTTTTTGGACACGATGATCAGTATCCAGAATGATAAAATACATCCCACGTTATACAAGAAACCCACAGACCAACATACATATCTGCACCGAACCAACAATCACCCTAAACACACTAAAAAAGCTGTGATATACAGCCAAGCCCTCAGATACCATCGCATCTGTACTGAAGAGAACACCGAGGATCGCCACCTCACCAATCTTAACAAGGCTTTCACCCAGCAAGGACACTCCTCCAGAAAGGTAGATCGCACATTTTAAAGAGCCACCTGGATACCACGTGAAGAACTGCTGCAGTACAGAAGAAAACCCCCCACAAATCGCACACCGCTGGTTATGACATATCACCCCTCCCTCGAACCTGTACGGAAAATCCTCAAAAAATTGCAACCCATACTAGAAAAAGACCCTATTCTTAAAAAGATCTTCCCAGAGCCTCCCATCCTAGCCTTCAAACAAGCACCAAGCCTCACCAACCTCATCACCAGAAGCAAACTTCCTCAAGCCCAGAACACACCAGAAGGATCCAGACTGTGCCATGACAAGAAATGCAAAACCTGCCCCCACATCTCCACCACCCCCACTATTACTACACCCCACAACAGACACCAAGTAGCCACGAACCTAAGGGCCCATCTGTGGAGAGAAGTTTGGAAGATAAACGATGAGAAGTCCACGAACAAACCAGCTAACAGCTTCACGTTCCTGGGAACTCATTTCAAAGCTCAGTACCATTCGGGTACTACACATAACATTATGCCTACATCTGCAAAACGACCAAAGACCGAAGCTGATTTTCAAGCCCTGTTGGGACATCTAAATTGGCTCCGAAATTATTTAGCACCTCCACACCTTAAAGTGGTACAGCGTATTCAACAACAGCTCTGGAAAAAGCCTAGTGTCACAACCCAAGGGTGTGATTTTTGTTTTTGTGTGTGCTTTGGCACCACTGAATTATTTTCCCGCCATTTGTTTTATAATTCGAGCCCCATTACTGGCTTGCGTTAAATTATTCACACGTGGCGGCTAGTGATTGGCTTGCTAGCCGTATAAAAAGATTGAGTGGTTTCCGCCCAAGTTGGAGGACTCCACGAACACCAGGAGGAGGAGACTTCATGCTGTGTGAAGATCTCTAAGCGCTGCGGAGCCTATCAGACCCAGCGCATTTCAAGAACTCAACAGAGGTCTGGTCAGCCTCTAGCCTCTCCCCGTCGCAGAGCGCAATCCTCGACGTATCCCTTTCCCTGCGTGCAAAAGGATCCACGGAGCCTCGACAACTCCGTGGGAGAGATCCGAGTGTTGTCGCAGTCCTCAAACAAGGATTTAAGCGGAGCTGTGCCTGGGAAACTGTCCAGCCTACACCGTGACCATCTTCGGTGTAAGTAAACAATCTTGAATCAACCGTTACGCGTCCGTGCCTAATTCTAGCGTGTCGCCTGTTTTCTCCGACCCAGTGTGCCCGGGCTGCTGGCCCCAGCCCGCCGCGCGCCCCTGAGGGCCTCGGACCGCTCCCGGCCCGCACACCTACGAATCGAAAGCCATGGACAAATTATGACCAGAGGGCTCTAGAATCGGTACTGAGGTGACTAACACTCGCCTGACGGTACCGTCAGAAAACGCTCATCTAAACGTCTATGTAGGGTTCACAGAAGAACACATTGGGGCCACTGCTAGAAACACTGAGACCGAACACCCAGTGTACATGGGCCACCGCACCCTGCAAGAGCATCAGCATAGATATGGGTGCCTAGCGAAGGCCATGTTGGCTACCCAATTGGTAGAACACTTAGCTCCATATACGGGAGCTCTGATTGCACCGGGAGGGTCACTCTTAACATCGTTAAACCCTGGCAAGATCCACCCAGAGCATCAGGGGACCGTGAAGACATGGTGCGCAGTAGTACTGAGATTTCAATACTACTGGTCAGGATGGAAAGTTTTAGAGGGAGATTTACCCCTGAGTGAAGACGAAGAGTCCCTCATGCCTAAGTTATACGGGACAAAGGAACCAGGGTGGCATCAGATGGAACCTCAAGAGAAAACGGGGCTTACGGATTTTGTTGTAAGCCCTGCCAACTCACTAAAATCTATAACGCACATAACGGTGAATCAGTTCAGGCGTCAGAGCTGAGTGGATTCCACCTAGCCCTCAAGCACATTCGAGGCTGCCATGATAACAATCTGCCAGTCCCTGTAATTACAATTGATTCCGAGTACATCTATAGATTCATGACTAAAACCGCTAGGGCTAAAGAGCATCTACAAATCTGGGAGGATGTCAGAGAAACCCTGTTATACCTCGAGACATTACCACTGATAAAACACACCCGCGGTCGCACCGGGGGGGGGGACACAGACCCAGCACATCAGGTCATTGATCAAGCTCTTGCACAAAGAGTATTATCGAGACGTACAGAAGCGGTCCAATCAATCCAAATAAGTAATAAGAATAGTCAAGGTACAGTGGATGACCAATTATTCTTAAAGTGGCTTCATGAATTCTGGGGGCATCCCAGTGCTGCCAGAGCTCGAATCCGATGGCAGTTAGATGCGGAGAAAGGGCCTAATATAAAACGTTGGCAAGAAATAGTGCAGGCATGCCCCACCTGCGGTAAAGAAAAACCAAGACAACAGACACAAATATGGAGCTTTCAACACCGAGTACTTTTCACCGGGAAAAACCTGGCAGATTGATATATTAGGCCCCCTACCAGAGGCGAAAATGCCTAACCAGGGCTTAGCTATAGTAGACCTAGGAACAAGACAGCTCCTTGTCCTCCCGATTAGAAAAACAACTGCAGTAAAGGTCTGAGAAAGTTTAATAAATGCATGCGCTCGTTGGCAAGTGCCAGCTGAAATACACTCAGATGGAGGGCCGCCTTTCACCTCTAAAGTTACTGAGCAATTTGCGGCTGAATATAATATCAATTGGCATCACCATTTACGATACCATCCCCAATCCAACGGGGTAGTTGAGAGACATATCAGCCTCTATAAGGAGAACCTACGCCTACGGGGCAATGGTAGTTATAAAAATTGGATCAAATTCAATGATGAAGTCCTAATCTCACTAAACAAAGTCAAAGATTTATGGAAGGAAAGTACAGTGGTTACAACACCTACTTGGAAACCTTGCTACAATGACTCATCTCAGTTCGGTGCAGTTCGGAAGAGATCTCACTTGTGTTTGTTTGTGTGCAACTGTAACTCAAGCAAGTTTCCTTCCTGCGCTGCAACCATCGGCAGTGTAAGTCAAGTTTTCTTTTACAACCAATACTCTGTCTCGCCTCTCCATCCGCCAGCCTGCCTGACGTTCGTTTAATTAACCAGCGTTTCTCTCGGTCGGCTCTACCCGGCCGAGACATGGCATCACGAACAGGATTCAAGGGCAAAGTGGAGGAGACGAAACTAATTAAGTTTTTAGAGGGGGTGAAGGCGAAGAAGGCGAAAAATCTGGCCCCCGCTCAAGTTTGCCCAGGGCACTCGGTACCCGAGGGAAGGAGGGGAACCCACCCTGTTGGATTGGTTTGACTGTCCGGCTGTATCGCCTGGATCACGTGCTGACAAAGGCCTAAAGACCAAGGGCCGCCATGCAGAGAAATCGGGAGGCCCAAAATGGAAGAAAGTGAAAGTGATGAAAGTGCTGTGTCGTGCGGTAACGGGTCTACTGCGGAAAAACAAAATTTCAGCAATGCAATTGCGCACAGCGAGTGTGGAGTCACTGGAGCAAGCGGCGGGCTCTGAGCCGACGCCAGAAAATGGCGCCGGCCACGTGGAGCCGCTGCCAGAAAATGGCACCGGGGAACACCAGGAGGGGCGCAGGGATTCCCCTAGGAGGCGGGCCGGCCATGCCATCGCCCTTGGCCCCACCCCCTGGAGTGACGCCACGGGAAAGCCGGCCTCCCTATGAGGGAGAGAAATTGCATTCAGTGCTCCCAGCTGAGGGAGGAGAATTATACCCAGTGCTTCCACCCGATGCAGTTAATCCTCTCCTGACCGCACTCCACCCGATAGTGCTCATTGAGCAGGTCGCTGATGCACAAGGCGCAACCCGTACCACCATCACACACCACACCCGCACCCAGGGCGAATTACAAGAGTCGTGCCAAGAATCAAAAATAAAACCTAGGGAACCACTAGCCATATGGCTAGGGTGCCTAGTGGTGGAATTCAGGTCAGGCTTGTTAGACCTAAATAAGGCTAATCTTTTGATGCACCAAGCCTCATGGAGTAGGGGGCACACTATTAATCTAAACGTGGTAGCAAGCAGCATCTATTAGTCCATTCCGCTCCCAGCTCTCGTTGCAGGGCAAGTGTGCCACAAATTTTATGCGTGGCATAATGGACGACCGCCGAACCCGTCCGCAGAACAGCTACTGCCGGCCAGCGTCAGAGTATCCTACGCGTCCTGGAACCCACAGGTGCATCAGTTGGGACAGACACAGGCGCAGATCAACGCACCATGGCCTCATCATCATCTCAGTCACCCCGGGGATGTTCCAAACACCCTAGACAGTGTTAAGGTATGCGTAGAGGTTTACGGGGGGAAAAGAGGCCGTGACTCTCAGGCTTCTCCTTGGGCCACTAGCTGGTCAGCTGGCTGGAAACTTGCCAAGCCAGATGCCACGGCTGCAGGCCCTGATGGATCTCACGATGGAGGTCTCCAGGGGGATGAAACCACGTCCTATGGCATACTCGGTTGAGGGCCCAGGACTGCCACAGTGTCCGCCTGATCCTCGGCGTGAGCCACGGGCTCTGCCACCAAAAACACCGGAATAGAGGGCCAGGTTTGGATTCCTTCTGAAAAATACCCAGCTCACGAAATACCAGCTACACGTCCTGGGGGACGAGGGACAGCGAGTAGCAGCCGCCGGACACACCGACGGCCTATTTAGACCCGACCCCGCTGACCCTCGACCCCATGTTGAGCTTCTTGTTCGCAACCCCAGCGATCCAACCGACTGGTGGCAGGTGTTCTTTCTCCTCGACACCGGGGCCCAAATCAGCATGGTCGCTCTGGCGATGCCCCACCAGAAAACCACAAAGACAGTTGGGGTACAAGAACTCAACACAATGAAAGTTAGGATTGCAGTGCATGGCCATCGACGCGCACTAGAAGCAGTGCTAGGGGGCATCAGCCTCCTTGGAAGTTCCCAGGATCAAGGACCTAAAGCTGAAAGAACGGGTGTTGCAAGCCCTCCCGGTCAACGTTCCAGGGACCGACCAGCACAGACCCTCGCTAACCACATCTGCGAGTGTACAAGGGAGCCGTGTACAAATCCGAGCGATATACCAGCACCTACTCTGTGCTCCTAGAAGGCGATTGAGCCTGGTCGCCCATCATAGCTCAAAACTGGCTAATTCACTGCCCTACTGTTCTCCCAGTTTTCTTTTTTCTTGTTCGTTTGCTTTGTTTGTCCCCTTACAGGTCTGACAGTGACAGAGCGGCGGCAAATCTAGCTGACTGCCCTATCGCGCGCGGTTCCATGTAAATATTGTAATATAGGTTAATTTATCGTTTTGAGGATTTTCTTTTCACAGTGTCCAGGACTCAGAGTGCGTGGTGGAGGAAAGTCCCAAGAGAGAAGAAGAGAACATCATTGGAGAAGCGAGGGCTTGACTTGTGACTTCGCCATGACACCTACTGAAACCCTGATAGTTGAATTTCTTGTTATGAATATATTATGTGTCTGTGTGTTAGTGCCGGCTATTATTTAATTCGGTCCTTAGAGGATGAACTTATTTTGTTGTCTGAATTTGTGTTTAACCGTTTAGCTTATGAACCAGCTGAGAGAGCTTGTAACCACCCGCACTAAGTGCATGTGGTCTAAAATTCCAGCTGTGCTGTCGGCAAGGGGGCATGTCATAACCCAAAGATTTTTAGTGCCTCGGCACATTGGAATTTTCCCGCCACTTGGAGCTTTCTTTTCACGGTGGATTTCTCAGCTGCAGAGAGAAATCCCCGCTGCAAGAGAGTTCCTGCCATTCATATGCAAATTAGTGTCCCACTATTGGCCAGTTCTAAATTATTCCTATGTGGTGGCTAGCAATTGGCTCGCTAGCTGTATAAAAGGTCAGAGCAGTTTCTGCCCAAGTTGGAGGACTCTACAACCATCTCATGGAGAACTCTGAGCACGCTGTGGAGCCTAGCAAACTCCATGTGTTAGAGGAGGACAGAGGCCTGATCAGCTTCTTGCCACTCCCCGTCATAGTCTAAATTTGACGTATTCCCCAAGTGAAGCGTTCGTGAAGTCGTGCTTCGACGACTCATCTCAGTTCGGTGCGGTTCAGAAGAGATCTCACTTGTGTTCGTTTGTATGGAACTGTAACTCAAGCAAGTTTCCTTCCTGCGCTGCGACCATCGGCAGTGTAAGTAAAGTTTTCTTTTACAACCTATACGCTGTCTCGCCTCTCCATCCACCAGCCCGCCTGACGTTCATTTAATTAACCAGCATTTCCCTCGGTCGGCTCTACCCGGCCAAGACAATTAGGTGATGAGTTTTCTTTTCAGATACCTTCTATTTTAAAAGGCAAGTCATCCCCAGCCTGTCGTCTAGCAGCCTACCTGGGGTCGCCAATAGTGCAAGGAAGGTGACAACTTTCACCACCATCCACCTGTTCCTGCTCCTAACTCAAGCAACACCAGGGACGAGCACTGAGGAGGACCCACTACATCAGAACTCTGTGCTCCGGCTGATTGAAATCTGGGCAAATGCCACCGGACCGCATCCAGAGGGGGTAACCGCTTGCATCCCGAAGCCCGCAGCAATCGAGGACAATGTTCTAGAGGCGTATGTTACTCCCCTTAATATCGCAAAATGGTTCTCTCAGGTACGAGGACCATTGTGTGGAACCTCTATTTGTAGAGTCAATGGTCCCATACCTTGCCCAGGTTGCCAAGTAGTTTCTTTTCCCAACTATACATGCATAAGAGGGAGTAAAATGACAGCGTACTACTGGCCGTCAGGTCAAATAACAGAGAAAAACATCTCTAGCCTAAACTGTAGGAGTTGGGGACTAGGGAGTAACAAAGTAGAGCCAATTGATTGTCATCGTATCCCCTGGGGGGCTCGGAAGTGGGCACCGATGAAGATCAAGTACAATTCCTACCATGGCAAGCCCATAGTCTCCAGCCTTCATGGTTCCTTTTCCTTAATAGCACTCCCATGCCAAGAGGAAAGGTGGAAAGTAAGCAGAGGGGTAAATCTCACTATTTTCGACGGGAAACATCAGCTGCTAAGTGCTTTCTTCCCATTGAGACAAGCGGGAGTGCGCAACACACCCCTACTGCACACCTAGAATCCAGGGCCTTTGGTGTTGTAGAAAGGGGCTGCCGACCAATGCACCCCGAGGTCTCATGTGGGCATGTAACAACGGTGTACCATATACTGCTTTACCTGCTCACTTTGATGGGGCTTGCTTTATTGCCGGTGTAGAACTCTGCCCACCTCTTGCCACAAACACTTCCAACCCATACACTCCCTGGTTCACACACACCGAGGCCAGGGGAAAACGCTCCGCCACCACTTGGTCCAGAATGACCTATAGCCAACAAGTAGGCAAACGTTTTGAATGGGTAATGGAAGGGTTGTTCCTTTGGTATGTAGGAATCATGAGAGCCCGGGAAGCCATTGTAAAATGAGCAGAGGAAGTAGAAATAAGGTTCAACGCCACCAATGAAGCTCTATTCCTGCTAAACAAGCAGTTACAAGAAACCTCAAAGATGAATATGCAAAATCGACTTGCCCTAGATGCTATATTACTTCATAATGGAGGAGTATGCAAATATCTAAATTTATCTGATGAGTATTGCTGTATTTCAATTCCTAATTGTCATAACCCAAAGGTATGATTTTGTGTGTGCTTCAGCACTAGAATTATCCCCGTTGAATTACAGCTTCATTGCACGGTGGAGTTTTGCTGCATAGAGAACCTGCGTGCAAGGGAAGAGTTCCCACCAATTTGCAGCTCTATTTGTGGGGTGCATTTCCACCCGTATCCAAATTTCTTCCCCGCTATTGGCTAGTTCTAAATTATTCCCACGTGGCAGCTAGCGATTGGCCTGCTAGCCGTAAAAGAGGCTTGAGCGGTTTCCGCCCAGGCCGAGGAGGACTCCACATCGATGTCGTGGCGACTCTGGGTACACAGCAGGGCAATAGAAACCTTGTGTGAGATTCAGAGGAGTCTGTTGGCCTGATCCACCGCCCACCTCTTCCCGTCTTCGAACAACAAAATGTTATAAGACGTATCTACGAGTTTCCATTTCAGTGGCGCGCTTGTCCAGGGCATCCGGAGCTCTGTTTACGTGGAGCCTAGCAAACTCCACGTGATTGTTCGTGTCGTCTTGTCTGTAACCGCAACTCAAGCAAGTTTTCCAGCCTGCACCGCAACCATCTCCGGTCTAAGTAAACAATCTTCAAATCTACCATTACGCATCTGTGCCTAACTCTAGCTCGTCGCCCGCCCTCTCCGATCCAGCGTGCCCGGGCTGCTGGCCACAGCCCGCGTGCAGCGTGACAAGAGCCTGGATCACACCCGGCCCGCACAATTGGCTGACTTGACAAGCTTTACAGATGAATGTTGCAAGTGACTAATCCTGTTAAAAGTCTTATCTCCTACAGGTTCCTCAACAAACGAGCCGGCAACGAATCTTGAGATAGAAAGAAAAAAAGAGAGGAAGGACGTCGCCGAAGACACAAGAGCAAGTGTGTCACACTGCTATGCTGAGATTCAGAGCACGAGACGACCGTCGACGTGCAGAGAGAGAGAGCAATGCCTTATAACATTTTCTCACTTGGACTTCTATTTGCTAACCCAATTTTAGTTACCTTGATATGGAAAATCCTACAACGGATAATACGGTTTTACAAGTATTGTCAAGCTGGGCTGAAGCTACAGGTGACCAATCAGATAGGGATGGTCTCACCGCTTGTTTACGTCTTCCCCTTTCAGTTGATGACCCTGTCTTTACCCCCTATCTGATTCCCCTTTGTCACAACCCAAGGGTGTGATTTTTGTTAGTGTGCGCTTCGGCACTGCTAAATCATTTCCCGCCACTTGTAGCTTTCTTTCCAGAGTGCATTTCTTAGTTGCAAAAAGAGAAATGCACTGTGCAAGGAGTTCCCGCCATTCGTATACAAATTTGTGTCCCACTATTGGCCAGTTCTAAATTATTCCCACGTGGCGGCTAGCGATTGGCTTGCTGGCCGTATAAAATGTTGTGCGACTTCCGCCCAAGTCGGAGAACTTTGAGCACGCTGCAGAGTGCCTCTAAAGGTATCTGACATGCGGTTGAGCTGATCGATAGCCTGATCATCTATTGATTCTTCTCCCCGTCGCAGAGCGCAATCCTTCGATGTACCCTTTCCCTGCCGGCTTAATTTGTGGACGGATTAGCTGACCTGAGCCTTGCCAGCTGGAGCAACTCGTGGAGTTGTTTAAGCGACCGGACCACCTGCGTCGCGGCTACTAGCAGCGTAAGTAAAGTTTTTGCAACCAATACGCTTTGTCTGCCTCTCCATTCACCAGCCCGCCCAAACAACCAAGCAATTTGTATATCACCTCGAGTCGGCTCCGGCTGTCCGAGACATGGCGACGAGAATGGGATCAGGGGAAGCCACGCTGGAGCTAGAAATTAGTTAAGAACTGCCCTTGGCGCAGTGGAAAACGCCAAGTAGAAAACTTTATGGAACTGGAGGCGCATATCGCTTACCACCAGGCAGGCAGAATGGGTGAGAGATTTATCAGCAAACGCCTTTCACTGAAGGGAGAAGAGGGAGCTTCCGAGGATGGAGCCGAGAAAGAGAGGGAAGTGTATTTGCATCCCGCGGCATTCAGGTGTATAATGAGCGATGAGCGGGTCCTGTTCAGGCCCCTCGACACTGTGTCCCTCGCCGGACCCAACCCGGCAGGCGAAGTAAACCCGACCCTCACCCGGGAGTGTGCCTGTTGCCTAAGATGTGCTCAGGACAGTGAAGAACCGGTACCGATCGACCGGTTCACCCCCTTTATGCCAGCATCTAGATTAAGGGGTTGCGAGCTTCCATCCGAGCTCTGCTAAGATCTGGAGAAGGAGGAATGCGCCGCGGATGAGAGGGTGGCCCCACAATACAAGGGGGGAGTACTAACTGCAACTTTTCATACAGTAACTGATTTAATGCAGAAGAATTTAAGTTTAAAAGCCCAGCTGCGTATAGCTGTTCGAGCGGTCAAAGCAGCGGCTGCGAAAAAGAATCCTGAAACGCCACGACAAGATGGCGCCGAGCAAGAGGGAAACCGCGTGGAAGAACCGGAAGAGAAGGGTGGAGCTTCGGAGGAACCCGCGAGAGTTCAGTCAGCGACTCCGCCCACCGACGCAGCGTCGTGTCCAGCAACCCCGCCCACCGACGCAGCATCGCTTTCGGTGACCATGCATGCCTTCATGCCGACAAAAGGGAGAATCGAGCGGAGGAGTGCATCCGCCCCTCCTGCCTGAAGCAATAACAGCAGCAGTGACTCCCGCAGCAGCAGTTCAGCCTCTAACAACAACTAACCGAGTTGCTACTGCCTACTGTTACAACCCAAAGTTGTGGTTTTTGTTTGTGTGCGCTTCGGCACCGCTAAATTATTTTTCTCGCCAAATTATAGTTTCTTTGCATGGTGGAGTTCTCTGCTGTGGAGGGGAGCTCCAGGTGCAAAAGGCATTCCCGCCGTTTTATAGCTTCTTTACAGGGTGCATTTCTTTGCTGCATACTAATGATGCATGTTGCAAAGTAGTTCCCACCATGTATATTTAGATTCGCGCCATATTATTGGCCGGTTCTAAATGTAGGCATACGCGGTGGCTAGCTATTGGCTTGCTAGCTGTACAAAAGGCTTGGGTAGCTTCCGCCCAAGCCGGAGACAGAGGAAAACTGGAGAGATACAGAACTCGCCAGGAGGAGAAGACTTCGCGCTGTGTGAAGATCTCTAAGCAATGTGGACCCTTGCAGACCCAACGCGCCTCTTAAACAGGCAATAGAGGCTTAATAACCGAACCCACGGAGCTCTAACAACTCCGGAGGGGGGAACAAAAGAACAAACCGCCTCTAGCCTCTCCCCATTGCCGAGTGCAATCCAAGACGTATCCCTTTCCTATAAACCCAATTTTCGAACCCACGGAGTCTTAACAACTCCGGGGGACCAGGGAACCAAACCCAATTTTCGAACCCACGGAGCTTAAACAACTCCGGGGCCTGGGAACCGGACGGCCCACGGAGCTTCGACAACTCCGTGGGAAAAAATTGCCAAACCCGCGGAGCCTAAACAACTCCGTGGGAAAGAATTTGTCGTGGTCCTCCAACGAGGATTTAAGCGGAGCTGCACCTGGAAAGCTGTCCAGCCTACACCGCTACCATCTTTGGGTGTAAGTAAATAACCTTTTAATCAACCACTACGCGTTTGTGACTAATTCTAGCTCACCGCCGGTTTTCTCCGACCCCGCATGTCAGGGCTGCTGGCCACAGCCCGCGTGCGCAAAGATGGGCCATGGATCGCCCCCCCCCCCCCCCCAACTCGCACTTGGCGGCGGGATCGGGGCCTGGCCCACACATGGCGACGAGGATGGGATCAGGAAAAAACACGCTAGAGCTAGAGTTGGTTCAGAACTGCCCTTGGCGCGATAACCAACGCCAAGTGAAAAGCTTTGAGGAAGTGGAGGTGCATATTGCTTACCACCAGGCGGGCGGAACGGGTGAAAGATTTGTGAGCAGACGCCTGTCGCTAAAGGGAGAAGAGGGAGTCTCCAAAGATGGAGCCCCGAGAGAGAGGGAAGTGTACTTGTTGCCTGCGGCGTTCGGGTATATGATGAGACGAGCGGGGCCTGAACAGGCCCCTCGATACTGTCTCTCTCGCCGGACCCAACCTGGCGGGCGAAACGAACCCGACTTTCACCCGGGAGTGTGCCCGATGCCTACGATATGCTCGGGAGAGTGAAGGACTGGAGCCAATCGGCCGGTTCTCCCCTTATATGGTAATGCCTAGATTACGGGGTCGCGAGCTTCCATCCAAGCTCCGCGAAGATCTGGAGACGGAGGAACGCGCCGCAGATGAAAGAGTGGCCTTGCGGTACGACAAGGGGGGAGAATGTGGTACAACTTTTCATACTGTGATAAATTTAATACAAAAGAACTTGAGTTTGAAAGCCCAGCTGCAGATGGCGATCCAAGCCGTCAAAGAAGCTGCTGAAAAAAAAGAGCCGAAAACGCCGGTCCAAGATGGCGCCGAGCAAGAGAGAGACCGAGTGAAAGAACCGGAAAAAAAGGGTGGAGCTTCTGAAGAACCCGCGAGAGTTCAGTCAGCGAAGTTCAGTCAGCGACTCCACCCATCGACTCAGCGTCGTCTCCAGCAACCCCGCCTAGCGACGCAGCAACGCCCCTACCGACCACGCCTTCCTGCCGACGAAGGAGAGTCAAGCGGAACAGTGCATCCTCCCCTCCTGCCTGAAACAATAACAGCAGCAGTGACTCCCGCGGCAGCAGTTCAGCCTTTAACAACATCAACTCCCAAAAAAAACAGCTTGCCCTACAGCCACGGTCAACCAAGCAACTGATGAGCGAGATGTCGTCACCAGTCGCATTCGTACTTGAACAGAATTACAGCAGCTGTACAAAGAATCTGAGATAGAATCTGATGAAGCTATAATTTCATGGCTAGATTTTATGGCCATGGAATTTAAACGGGATTAGCGAGACAAGCTTCGTGGAGTAAAGGACATGTCACTGACATCGACATGATAACATATAATACTCACTGGCCTATTCCACTGCCAGCGCTTGTTACAGGATTGATTAGTCAAAAGGCCCACGTATGGCATGCAGGACAGCTAAAATGTACCGGCGCAGAGCATCTTATGCTAGCAATCATTGGCGTCTCATATTGTGCTTGGAACCCGAGAGCACGTGCGCTGGGACTGACATCGCTCCAGCGAATAAGACCATGGCCTCACCGTCACTTGCGAGATCCTGGAACCATTCCACTAACCACTCAGTTTAGATAGTTGCCTCGAGATTTACGGACAAAAGAACATCGTCGTCCTTCGGATTCTGCTCAGTCCAATGATAAATCAACCCGTGAGTAATCTTCTTTGTCAGTTACCATGATTGCGTATCCTGATGGAGCCAAGGTTTCTCTTGATCGGGACTGTCGACACCCGACCGGACCTCAAGGCACCAAACGTCGTGGATCCGATCTTCCACCACTGCCACCGAGAACCCTAGATGAGCAATACATGTTTGGATTTCTCCAACAGCGTTCCGGATTTAACAAGCAACAGCTTTGGATTTTAGGGGACGCAGGCCAACGGCAGTTGGCTTATGAGTTAGGTTTCCGTTATTTAAAAGAGCAAGATAATGAATCCTCAACGATTTCATCTAATTGAGCCATAAAAATTGTTTAAGTTTGTCGAATAAGATTAATCTGTTTTTTAAAAGTTTTCTGTTTACAGATCCGAGATTCAGAGTACGTGGCAAAGAGGAGCCCTCAGAGGGATGACATCACCAAGAAAAGTGAGGGCCTGACGCACGACTTCGCCACGAAGCCCACTAAAACCCTGATCGTACAATTTTGTTATGAATCAGATGATGTTTTTGTGTTGATTATTACTTCTTGATTGTTATATAACTTAATCCCAGGGCAGCGAATTTTATGTTTGTTTGTTAGCTTATCTGTTCGTTTGACGACTCACGACAAGGTTCTAGATCATTAGGAGAGTATAAAATAATTTAGCTCTGCTCTCAACAAGAGGGGATGTCACAACCCAAAGTTGTGGTTTTTGTTTGTGTGTGCTTCGGCACCGCTAAATTATTTTTCCCGCCAAATTATAGTTTCTTTACATGGTGGAGTTCTCTGCTGTGGAGGGGAGCTCCAGGTGCAAAAGGCTTTCCTGCCGTTTTATAGCTTCTTTACAGGGTGCATTTCTTTGCTGCATACTAATGATGCACGTCGCTGTTGAGACCCAGGGCAGCTGGCCGGCAGCTCTCCCTGACTCCCACCCGGGCAGATAAGGGTCCGGGGCCTTAGAAGGCCGTCAGGCAGGTACTTGTGATGCTCGGAGTGGAATTAATTAGGCAGACGCTTATCGGTTGCAAAGCAAGATTATTTACTCACGCCATCAAGGTGGTGAATAACGGAGGTCAGAGACACTTGGTTAGTTACAGCTTAAGGTTCGTAGGTCATAGGTTGGTCTGCATAAGAGTTCGTTGGTCGGGCAGATAAACGGAGAAAAAAAATCGGGCCGGAAGGTCGTTGATTTACGTCTGATAAGGTCGAGACGGGGGAAACTGACAAGCGATCTATTTGTCAGTTATTCTCACGCATACGTTCAGGTTTTTTCAGGTGTGTGCGCGGAGGTCTCCCATTCTTCATGGAAGTGAAGACGGGTTTTATTTGTGTAATAGCCAATTGCTTTTCGCCACGTCATAAATTTAATTAGGATCACCAATTATCTAGCGGTCTTTGCTAGGGTGTTATCATAGGGACACTCCCGTCATTCTGACCAATTACAATGATTTATGTACAGCACAGAAGGCTAAGTTTCATTTCTAGTTAGTGTCGCAGTTATAAATTTCTTTTTGACATGCGCAGCAAAAAAGCGGTTACTATCATTATTGTTAACCCTTAGTTAACCTAGTGCAGAAAAAAACTGTTTTGAATGGTTTTACTTGTTTGTGACATGGGCACTACTTAATTGGGTTGTGACAGTCGCAAAGGAGTTCCCGCCATTTATATTTAGATTCGGGCCACATTATTGGCCGGTTCTAAATGTAGGCATACGTGGCTGCTAGTTATTGGCTTGCTAGCCGTACAAAAGGCTTGGGTAGCTTCCACCCAAGCCGGAGAGTGAGGAAAACTGGAGAGATACAGAACTCGCCAGGAGGAGATGACTTCGCGCTGTGTGAAGATCTCTAAGCGATGTGGACCCTTGCGGACCCAACGCGCCTTTCTTAAACAGGCAATAGAGGCTTAATAACCGAACCCACGGAGCTTTAACAACTCCGGAGGGGGGAACAAAAAAACGAACCGCTTCTAGCCTCTCTTCATTGCTGAGCGCAATCCAAGATGTATCCCTTTCCTATAAACCCAATTTTTGAACCAACGGAGTCTTAACAACTCTGGGTGACCAGGGAACCGAACCCAATTTTCGAACCCACAGTGTTTAAACAACTCCGGGGCCTGGGAACCGGACGGCCCACGGAGCTTCGACAACTCCGTGGGAAAAAATTGCCGAACCCGCGGAGCCTAAACAACTCCGTGGGAAAGAATTTGTCGTGGTCCTCCAACGAGGATTTAAGCGGAGCTGCACCTGGAAAGCTGTCCAGCCTACACCGCTACCATCTTTGGGTGTAAGTAAATAATCTTTTAATCAACCACTACGCGTTTGTGACTAATTCTAGCTCGCCACCGGTTTTCTCCGACCCCGTGTGCCTGGGCTGCTGGCCACAGCCCACGTGCGCAAAGACAGGCTGCGGATCGCACCCCCCACCGACTCGCACTTGGCGGCGGGATCGGGGCCCGGCCCACACACCTACTATGCTCGCACCAGAACTGAACTACAGGATTTGTGCAGAGAATCGAGAATCCAACCTGAAGAAACTCTAGCTGTATGGTTGGGACGTTTAGTCATGGAACTTGCAAGCTTCTTGGTAAGACAAGCTTTGTAGAGTAGAGAACATGTCACTGACATCGACATGGTAGCGGTTAACGTTCACTGGGCTATTCCACTGCCAGCGCTTGTTGCAGGACTGATTGGTCAGAAAGCCCACGCATGGCATGACGGATGGCCAGAACATACCAGCGCCGAGCATCTCATGCTAGCAATCATCGGAGTCTCGTACTGTGCCTGGAACCCCAGAACATGTGCACTGGGACTAACTTCACTCCAGCGAATAAGACCATGGCCTCACCATCATCTACGAGACCCTGGAACCGTTCCAGCGACTATTCACAGCATAGATAGTTGTCTTGAGATTTATGGGCGAAAGAACATCGTCTTCCTCCAGATTCTGCTCAACCCAATGGTGAACCAACCCGTGAGTAACCTCCTATGTCAGACGTCCCGACTGCGTATCCTGATGGAGCCAAGATTATCTGGTGATCGGGAACGTCGACACCCGACCGAGACTCAAGGCGCAAGACATCGTGAATCCGATCTTCCATCATTGCCACAGAGAACACCTGAGGAGCGATACATGTTTGGATTTCTCCTACAGCGTTCTGGACTCAATAAGCGGCAACTTCGGATTTTAGGGGACGCATATCAATGGCAACTGGTTTCCATTATCTAGAAGAATTAGACGACAGCTCCTCGACGATTTCATCTAGTTGAGTGTGCAAGAGAGGGTAGTTCAAAGTAGCAAACACCTGTATTATACATTTTAAAATTGATAGTGTAGTTCCATGGAAACTTTGAAAATATTTTGAGATACGTTAACTTATTTTTTGAGAGTTTTGTTTACAGATCCGGAATTCAGAGTGCGTGGCGAAGAGAAGCCCCAAGAAGGATAACATCATCGAAAGAAGTGGGGGCCTGATGCGCAACTTCGCCATGACGCCCACTGAAGCCGATTGTGCAGTTCTTCGTTATAAATCTAATCATGTGTATATGTATTTGTGTTGGTCATTATTTGATTAGATCCCTAGAGGATGAACTTCTTACGTTAGCGAATTTTGTGTTTACTCATTTAGTTTAGCAACCTGTGGTAAGAGCTCTTAATCACTCGAGTGACGAGCGTGCGGTCTAATTTAGCTATGCCTTCAGCAAGGGGGGATGTCACAACCCAAGGGTGTGATTTTTGTTTGTGTGGTTCGGCACTGCTAAATCATTTCCTGTCACTCGTAGCTTTCTTTCCAGAGTGCGTTTCTTAGTTGCAAAAAGAGAAATGCACGGTGCAAGGAGTTCCCGCCATTCGTATACAAATTTGTGTCCCACTATTGGCCAGTTCTAAATTATTCCCACGTGGCGGCTAGCGATTGGCTTACTAGCCGTATAAGAGGCTTGAGCGGTTTCCGCCCAAGTTGGAGATCTCCGGAGGAGAACCCTGCAAGGGGGGGACTTCATAAACATCTTGAGGAGAACTCTAGGTGCACTGCGGAGCCTATCGGACCCAGCGCGTGTACCTCAGAGCTGGCTATAGAGATCTGATCAACCTCTAGCCTCTCCCCGTCGCCGAACGATCCCTCGACGAACCCCTTCCCTGCGCGCAAGTTCCACGGAGCCTAGCAAACTTCGTGTGAGTGTATTCAGAGCTCTTTGCTTCGAGTACTTTCTTCGGTTGACACGACAGGCTCGCGGTTTAGAGCTTTCAACCGGATGGGCTAGAAGGTTCACGGGAAGGAACTCTCATCTGCCTCTCTTCTTTTCTGTCTGTAACTGCAACTCAAGCAAGTTTTCCCACAACCATCTTCGATGCAAGTAAAATAATCTTAAATCAATCGCTAAGCGTCCGTGCCTAATTCTACCGTGCCGCCTGCCTTCCCCGACCCGGCGTGTCCAGGCTGCTGGCCACAGCCCGCCACGAAACCCCCCCCCCCCCCCCCGGGCCTTGGACTGCTCCTGGCCCGCACACCCTTAACGTCACTGAATGGTTTAACGTTAGATCCAGAGTCGGGTACTTCTATATATATATATATATATAACCAGAAGTAAGCCATGGATGACTACCAAGTACAGTTGGCCGACGAATTTCACCATAGCCCAATTTAACACTACTAAGAAACACTGTACAGCCACAACCATAATTACGGTAACAACCAACAGTGGTAAAGAGGCTCTGATACCCGCTAACGGGCCCCTATATTGCTCCCAAATTCCGTGGGGAATCGACCCCCCTGGGGTGGAATGGTCCAGGCCGGATAGTTCTTTAACATGGGACCCACAGGGGATAACTCCCCCATGGTACCTGGCCCTTCCACCTTATGTTAACCGTCTCATGTGATCTAGCCCCGGACTTATTCTTTCACCCCTTTTTAAGCCTTTCTCTATAATCACCTGGAATGAATCTTTGGCGGTTGACGTAGTTAAAAACCATACCTGGTACTCATTTTACTATCCCATTCTGCATGCGGCGTTAGTGAGTCTTGCCTGCCATAATGTGACCACTGCCCTCAATGGACCCAAGTGGGCCCAACGAGTCACTTTTTCGGGCGAATGTGCGGAACTATCCACCCCTGCTCCGATAGAAATGTTTGTTGGGCCTGTACAGATGGTCGTTTATAAACGACTCTGAACGGGATACTTTCGTAAGTACAATGTTTTTTAACCTCAGTAATGCTCTGTCCACCTTTGAGCGCTGATACTGCTTACCCGATTAGCCCAACTATGCTTCATCGCTCTAAAAGACGCACCCCGGACTGGAGTTCACTCACGGGCTCAGAGCGCGTAAGCAAATTTTTCCAATGGGGATTCGAGGGTACTTTCGGATGGGCAGGAATAGGTATTGGAAAAGCACGAGTGGCAATAGCACAATTAGCCAAGCAAGTTGAGCAATTAGCTAACGATACTGCTCTAGGATTTTCTTTGGTGAACCAACAATTACAAGCTACATTGCACATGACGATGCAAAATAGATTAGCCCTCGATGCTATATTAATACAACAAGGAGGACTACATCAGTACCTAAATTTGTCTACAACCCATTGCTGTATTAGTATTCCAAACGTTTCCGTACCTTTGGAGCAACAAGTAGCCACAATGAGAAAAATTGCTACAAATACGAATAAGATCGCTCAACTAGAAAAGGGATGGCTGGCGGATTTAATTGGGTGGGATACGTCCTCTTGGCTCATACACTTGTTGACCCCACTCATTACTATATTGTTACCGTTCATAGCCATAGCAATAATTGTTTGCATGGGATGTTGTATTGTACAGTTGATTCAACAACGTTTAACAAAGTTATCTCCCTTTGTATACACCAGGTTTCCAGAACTCCCCAAGAACGAGTTTATACACGACAACACCATCTAAACCAAACTCATGTATTTGCAAGTTTTGTCTTTCAGAAACCGGTATTAACGACTCGAAAGCACGTGATAACCATTACAACGGGTGGAAAGAGAAACGTCGCTGTAAATACCGAGGCCTGAGACATATAACTACAATGACACCCGAAGGCATTATGCTTGAACTTTTCATTGTTATTACGATTTTGTGTATTTGCGTTACTATATGCTTCTTGATCCGGTTTATGAAACACAACCTCATGTCGTTATTCAACGTTGTATACACCCATTTACCTGTACCCCTTAATAATGACGAGTTTGGCAACGAAGTAGTCGTTGAGTTAGAGCGAGTAGCCATTGTGCCATGAGCAAGGGGGCATGTCATAAATAAGTCCCCAACGGAGTTAAATGCTCCTGCCACAATGGGTCGAGCGGGCAGTTTTACCCCCCTTTTCCTTTCTTGTTTTGTCATGGCCACCTTATATGGGTGCATCCTATGTCATATATCGGAGTATGTGAGTAGAAGATTCCAGAAGCTAGTATTTTATGTTGAGTTTCAGTGATAGTAAGGAAAGGTTCCGTCCCATTATGTAAATTTGTACGATTTTATTGGCTGGATGCAAATTAGTCCGAAAAGATGGTTAGCTATTGGCTCGCTAGCCATATATAGGGTTAAACAGTTTCCGCCCAAGGCGGAGACCTCTGTGAGGACCTCCGAGCACGCTGCCCGGAGATCTGAGAGATTACCTTTAGAGGCCTGTTGGGGGACCGGCCATCCTCCAGCATCTCCCCGTCGCCAAACTAATCCGACGTACCCTGTCCTGAGTGCTAGCCCATTGCGTTGCGAACTCATCAACTCACCCGCTCGATAGTTGATCCTGTTACCTGTCTGTATTCAACATTCACCTTGTTTTTGTAACAAGCAAGCTTCTTCCACCTACGCCAGAACCAACTAATGGCGTAAGTAAAATCTCTTTGAAACCATTAAGCTGTCCTGCCTCTCCATCCACACGCCTGCCCAAACGATCCCACTTTACTTAACGAAAACCCCGCTTTCTGACCCGGCTGGTCCAGCACCCAGGACAAGGGGTATCAGAACTCTCCGTCACTAGCCACCGGCGCCATGAATCGCACATTGGAGACATTTGCGACCACGAATGATTACTCAAAGAACAATGAGTATAGGACTTGGAACTATGTCGACGATATTGCCATCATGGGTCGGGCTAACTCGGTCGTCAGCGATGCTGCTACTCATCTTGTCAACCACCTTCAAAAGAATGGATGGACCGTCAACTTAGAGAAATCGCGTTTACATCCCACCGCAAATATCACGTTTTTAGGTACAACCTTCGACGGCACCACCAGACGCGGCACTATTCATGGGGCCCCAGACTTGGAGCCCTTAACCCACCCTCTGCCAACAGACAGAAGACCACTCCAACAACTCCTGGGCCACCTCCACTGGTACCGGCATTACATCCCTCCTCTACACCTGCCTGTCATAGCAAAGTTACAGCATCAAATCCGTGAGAAGACCCAAAAGTCCACACATTGGACGGCAAGGGATGATGGACACCTCTGACGCCTCTTAACAGCTATCAAAAACACCTCACTTACAGCTATTAATCTGAGCAAACCTTTAGTCGTCACCCTCAGATATACCGCCACCCACATATGGGTCACGGCGCATAATGGTCGTGACGAAGTCGTCTTCACCACGTGTAAGACCCTGCAGGCCACCCAAAATCGTTATGGACAATTAGCGAAGACCCTTCTAGCAGGCCAGCTTGCCAAATCACTGTCATCGGGTCACGGGACTCTTTGAGCCCCCCTTGCAACCTTGATACCTTCAATAGACCCAGAAAGGGTTGACCAACACTTCCAAGGGGAGCCCAAAACGTGGAACACGTTGGTCATTAACCATCATTATCACTGGTATTGTTGGAAACATGAAGATGCAACACTCATCCCTGATCCACCCAACGACCACCCACCTGTCTTATACAGAACCATGGATCCTGCGTGGATTGGGTCGGACTGAATGTCCCGGAAAGGAGGCGGCTATGGAAACTATTGTAAGCCATGCCATCACGCAGAAATATTCAACCCGATCCCAGAAGAAAACTTGCCTCAACTTTGTGAACTCCTAGGTTTTAAGGCGGCCGTGCAACACTGCCTCCATCATCACGATGACACACTCCCCGTTCCAGTCATAGCGATTGACTCCATTTACTTTTATAAGATTGTGACGTGCAAAGCAACAGAGACGGAAAAATCGATCCGTTTGGAGGGATATTAGGAAGGCGATTTCCACCTTTATGACCCCTCCGCTCGTAAAACACATGCGCTCGCACAGGCCCGACACTGACCCAGTACATACAAGTATCGATAAGTTGCTAGAAGACCCTTTGCGACGTGACGTGGTACTGGCAGCCTCAACTCGAGAATCAACCCACGAAGCAGATCCGTTCTTAATATGGCTCCACGAACAATGGGGGCACCCTGGACCCCAAGCCAGCTATCGGAGATAGAAGCTCAAAACTCAAAGATCGGGTCCGTATGCCTCCCAAGCCGATTGGAAGCGGATCGCCAAGAGTTGCAAGGCCTGCGCGAAGGAAAAATGCCATCGTACTAATCACCATGTTGGTGCACTAAACCCAGAACACTTCTCTCCTGGGAAGACGTGGCAAGTAGATCTGTTAGGACCACTACCGGGGGCAAAACCGCCAAATAAGGGACTAGTCATCGTCGACTTGGGGACCCGCCAATTACAAGTCATCCCTTTATGAAAAAGCAATGCTACCGCTGTCATCAATGCATTGACCGCTGCATTTGCAGCCCCGAAAATCCCACACAAAATCCAATCAGATGGGGGACCCCCGTTCAATTCCAACGCGCTGGACAAATTCACCCACCTCCACGGCGTCTCATGGCACCTCCATTTGCCATACCACCCACAATCCAATGGTGTCGTGGAAAGGCATATCGGCTTATATAAAGAACAACTTCTCAGGGGAGGAGGGACGTATAAAAACTGGACTAAGCACAATCATGACGTCCTTATTTCGCTAAACACTACCAAACCTCTATGGGACGAGGCGACACCCTGAAAACACTTACCCTGGAAACCTAAGTTCCAACCCGACGAGTCAGTGTGGGTCACGATACCACACCCTCGCCAATCCCGTCCAATAGTCCAAAAAGGAACAGTTCGTCAGTCTGAACCGTATCCAAACACTTATTCCGTTTTATTACAAGAAAATCCCGACTGTCCCCTCATTATAGCACACCATAAGTGGTTAACCCGGTGCACCCCGCTGACGAATGTTCAAGGTAATTAATACAGTCATAAATCTTGCCTTGTACAGGTCCCTAGGTGAGGGAATCGACAACAGCAAGAGGGGAAAGAATTATCCCAGCCTAGCAGAGCATCCCCGTCTGCATACACGATCGACCCTACACTCCGAGAAAATGAGGAGAGACAAGAAGCTTCCTTTTAGAAAAATACAGGCAGTACTCGGGATGATCTTCCTCTACCACATTACGCTTAGCTCACCCCAAGACTCGAACACCGTGCTAACTATGCTGTCAGCGTGGGCTGAGGCGACCAACTCCAAGGATGGATTAACTGTGTGTATACGTTTACCCATTTCAGTGACCAGTCCAGTGTTAAACCCCTATGTATAAGCCTATAATGTTAGCGATTGGTTTGTAGCCAGGAATAGGGACAAATCCCGCAATGTAGTTGTGGATACCAGGATACACCAACAATCACTCATAGAGCACAACTACACATGGGCTCAAAATCTAATAGTCAGGAGTATGATGACTACAAGTTGCACAAAAAGTGTTGCAAGCCTCCTGGGTGACTCAGTAGAGGATTCCCCAGTTCCAATTTACTGTTCCGAAGTACCACGGGGAATCAACCCCGAGAGAGTCCGCTGGGCCAGGCCCGATAACTCCTTAGTATGGGACCTGACAAAGTCCAACCCATCGTGGTTCCTAAAACTTCCACATGGGCCTCTAACAAGCATTACTAAAATTCCCGTTGTCACCACTGCCCTTGACTACCGCACCTCGCTGGTTACGTGGGACGTCACCCTAGCCCTTAATATTTCTGACCCATTAAAGTGGTCCTCGTTCTTTTATCCCGTACACAGGGCGGCTACCCTTAGCCAGTGGTGTCATGGATACGATCGACTGCCCAACACCACTAAATTACCCAGCGAGCTAGCTACTAACAAATGGAGGAAAGAGTTGTGCCAATATCAATACCACTGCCCCGGTTGGCCTACTATGGGCCTGTTCAGACAGGCACCTGTATACTACTCTTCAAGCCACGCTAACAAATGTAAACTGTTTCTTAGCTAGCATATTACTTTGCCCTCCCTTAAGCATTAATACATCTCACCCGGGTAGCCCGACCATACTTCGTCGCCCTAGGCGCCACGCCTGTTTGGAGTTCCCTTTCGTGTACGGAGCGTGGCTTATAAGCCATACAGTGGGTATTCGAGGGCTCTTTCGGCTGGGGAGGACTAGGTATAGGCAAGGCACGAATAGCTATAGCGCAGTTGGCTGAACAAATTGAACGACTACCCAACAACACTTCAAAAGGATTTTCCCTGATAAACCAACAAATGCAAGCCACATCACACATGGCGATACAAAACCAGCTAGCTGCCATACTAATACAACAAGGGGGGCTATGCCAATACCTTAATTTATCCACAACACATTGTTGTATCAGCATCCCGAACGTCTCCGTGCCATTAGAACAACAAATGGAAACAATAAGAAAGATCGCAGCAGATACGAATAAGATCTCCGAATTGGGAAAAGGATGGCTAGCTGACTTCTTTAGTTGGATAGGATGGGATACATCTTCCTGGCTCATTCATTTGTTAAGCCCCCTTTATCACTGTGTTACTACCGCTTATAACGATTACGTTATTTGTATGAGATGTTGTGTTGTACAATTAATCAAAAACCGTTTGGTGAAGTTATCCGTTTTCATGTACACCCGTTTGTCAGAATTTCCTGAAGCCGACGAGTTCGTGGACGAAGCAGCCGTCTAAACAAACCCGTGCATCTATGGTGCCATGAGCAAGGGGGCAGGTCACACACGAGTCCCCGGAATAGTTAAATGCCCATGTCACAATAGATTGAGCGAGCGGTAAAACTCCACCCCGAGCAACTGTCGTTGCCACCTAATATATGGGCATGTCCTGCGTCAACAATCCGGTACCATACCTGGCGGTCCGTCATTGGTTAACCCGCCTTATAACAGCCTGTTTAGTTTCCGCCCAAACCAGAGACCTCTCTGGAAAACCCCTAAGAGGCAATCCGCGGACTCATCAACCCTGACGTCTCCCCGTCAACGACTGGCCCAACGTACCCCTTCCCTGGCAGGCTCGCTGCGTTCACGAACTTGTCGACTCGTCGTGTTACGTTATCTGTAACTCAGCAAGTACTCCTCACCTACGCCAGTGTCATCAGAGACGTAAGTAAAATCTCTTTGTAACCAATACGCTGTCTCGGCCTCTCCATCCACTCGCCTGCCTGACGGCCTCACTTCGCTTACTGGCCCCGCTTTTCTAGACACTCCCTTTTTTTGTCCCCTGGAATCAGTTAAAGGCTTGAATCCCACCACTGCCCACAGTAGCAGCCCACAGCTAAAAGCACATGGCCCAAGTTGCTAAATAGGTTTGTGTTCCAAATGAATAAATGTGAAGAGCGGGAGAAATACCGTGAGTATGCATGGCCCAGCTGTGCTGCGAAGGAAGGAGTTACGCCGGGGTACAGTGTGCCGCAGGGGTATGTGGTGAGCCACCCTTGGGGGCAGGAGGAGGAAAGGGGTTCAGAGGTTTACAGTATATAAAGAGCAGGAGAAACGTTGGGGTGCTGCCCAAGGGTTTTTTGGAACTGCATTGCAAACACTGGGAACAATGCTCAGTCCAAAAAATAGTATTTTCTAAATTAACCTGAACCTTGAACTGCTGGACCAGTAAAGATTTGCAAGAATCACACCTGGTGTCTTGTAGCTGCATTGCAACAGACAGTCAAGGGCTTTCCCAGTGAAGCTAAGTGGAACCTGGTGGAGAAATCGTTGCAGAGCAGGGGCAATGCCGTTTTCGGCCGTATGTCGGATACACGTTGAAAAACTATTATGTTAAAAATAATCCTGTTGACACAATTCCCCACGCTAAAAATAAAACACGTCTAAGGTGGCTTAAGTACCACGATAAAAAAAGACTAACACGGTAATCAAGGTCAAAATGTGCATCTTCAGACTATATTAAGCTAGTGAACTGGTGATTTGTCATGTGTATGTAGGAAAAGCGCTACATGGACAAGCACCCCTAGTTACACTACTGAAGCTTAGGAGGCTCCAGTCCTGCCCACATGAAACAGCAGCCCTTACAAAGCAGTAAGAGCTCTCCACTGGTGTATAGTCTGAAGTCAAGCTACATATATAACAAGAGAAACCTTTAAAAATTTGGGATAGTGGGGCAGTGATTGTTTTCCTTTTAGGAACTCCTAATGTGAGGCTATCCAGGTGGAGAAGGTGAGACCTCTCCTTGTTCTGCAAGTCCTGAATATCTTTCCCCCTCGAGGCTACCAGGTCTCGGAAAAGGCATGCGTGCGTTCCCAAGACCTAAAGAGACAACAAGTGGAAGGTCTCATGGAGGGAAACAAGGGAACGACTGAAAGACTAGAAAAACAAAACAGCAAAGAAAGGGAATACCTAGTACAGGGCTTGAAAATGAATTATTAAGCTAGAAGAACGATGTTTACTCCATCTGATATTTTATAATAGATGCTTTAGAAATAAAACAGCAAATGGAACATTAAAAAACAGCAACATATAAATTCAAGGCATTCAATACAAGGCAGGGAGCATGCTGGTTATTGCAGCAGTGAATCTGGAGAAGATATAAATCGGCAAAATGACCAAAAGGAACACCCCCAAAACCCCAAATGCAGCATTCTGGAGACTGCCTGCCCGGATTAAGTTGTTACAAGTTCAGTAAAAGAAAAAAAAAAAAAAGGAAAAGTCCCATTTCACTCCAGTCACTATGATCTTTGCAAGAACAAGCACAGAAAAGTAGCTTAATAACCAGCATTACAAGTAAAACAGTACTTCAGGATCTAATCTTCCTAAATCCAAAGGAACTGAAGTCCCACGCCCCTTACAACAGACAGATTTCAATTAAGATCATAGAAAACTGTTAATAACGGGGCTTCTAGACATATATCTTGAAGTAATCATTAGAATAAATGGATAAATTGTAGCAATTTAGTTTAAAAATGCTTCCTGCTTGCACCAGAAGTTCTGGATTCATTTCCCAGAACAAGGCTTTTCAAAGCACCCTCACGTTGTGACACGAGTATTAGCTGCATCACTGCACACAGCTGCTTCCAGGATTGCTTGGGAGAATCCATCCACTTCCTCGTTAGGGGGAGGAGCTCTCCACCTCTTTATGACATCGTCTCCGTGGCAACACAGCCAGGACACTGCAACTGACAACACAGGGCGGGCAGGCTGCAATCTGAGCCCTCTGCTCCAGGCATGCAAGTGGTTAATGGCCGGGTAGAAGAGCAGGGACAACCTGCCTGACTCATGTTCGATCAAGTACAGATCACCCCTGTGCTTTTCGGGATAAAAATGGATAACTGCTTTGTGGAGGAGGTCGCTGCATCTGTGGTGAGAGAATTTCTCAGTAGAAAGGTAAAATTTGTCTCCTTTTACTCCGGTTAATAAGATCTTTGAAAGGTTAACAAAATAACCCGGCCATCTGAAGGCTTGAGATGCTGCAAGGGGAGTGCCAAGGCTGTTTTCCAGTCATTTTATTCTGAACTGTTAATACCAGCCATCAGCAATCGAGAGATGTGAGACTACATTTCCCACAAAACATTTCTTTAACAGTAACACTTCCAATACAACAGATACCTTCAAAGAAAGGAAAAAAAAAACAACCCCAACAACTTTTGCATAGTGAAAAATAAATCTTTTGCTGAAAAGGGCTGTTTTTGACTCTATTGATGCCTCTAGAAATTAAGATATCAGATGCTGTAATTTAAGACATTCCCTGGCAAACGTTCGTTCTGTTCTTGCGCATGCTCAACACTGCACGCTTCTCTAACCTAATTCATAGAGTCGCCGATGAGGAAGCAAAAAGAGAAAAAAGTAGAACACAACTTTTTATTAATAATGATGCTTTAAAAGTGACACCTTAGATCGAAAAAAAAAAATGTTTTACTTGTCAGAAAGTCACACCCATCACCCTGGAAAGCACCAGATGTTTAGACAAAAATGACTAAAACTTCCAGAAAATTTTAAAGAGAGATACCTCGCACAAAGCATTATATGCAGCATTCCTGAAGTTATATTTTTAGGATCATTCAGCTTCCAAGTCTGCATATACAGACTAGAGCTAACATCCTATCAGCAGTTATTAGGCAGGCCCTGCATTGGGCTTTACATATATTCTTCAATTTGCAATATTCCCTCCATATGCACTTCTGCTGATGAGCTCTAGCATATGCCAACTGAAAGATGCCACCTGCAAATGTTATACCTTCAACACTGGAAGTTACTAATTTGCTATGTTCCCTGCAACGAACAGTCGCTGCTTACTTGAACCAGGATCTTCATGAGCAAATGGCACTTTTTAAGGTTAAAAAAGTACTTCGGCACAAAATTAAATATGAGTTCTTATAAAAACAGCAATTTAAACAATTGTATTGCTAAAATGTGACCAAGCTTCTTCCCCCAGCACCTATTTCATATAGTTTCTGATTTCATTCTGCCATGAATGAAAATACATATTGTATCAAAAAAGAAAGCTATTTCTACAATAGTTTTGTTTTTTAAAGTGACATTCCTTAAACGTACATTTAATCTCAGAACTATAGGTCCTGCAATCATTCATTAGCAAATCCCACCCCTACATGTGTCTTGAAGCCTGGTGGATTTTTTAAAAATAAATCCCATTTGCAAAAATAGGAACTTCATTTCCTACAAATGTGTAATCTGCTTTACTGTATTTTAAGTTCAACTTTTCCCTGGTTAACCCTGAACTAAGCATCTCGTTTCACTGCAATGTTGCACTGACGTTTAAGGAAAAAAAATACGAGTAACGTTTAAATGCAAACGTAGTATTTGAAGCTGGTAGCACTGTTGTTTTTGTGATGAGCTCAACGCAGTAAGACTGAGGTTTGCCTTGCTTTAATGTAGCAATTTGCTGGCCTTTGCTCAAACACACAAGTGGAATTTTACATTCAGCTACTGAGCAGTATTGATGTAAGGCATAAAGAAAAAAAAAATGAGAACATAAAATGTGGCTTAAAACAAACAAGTTTGAGATTAAATCCAATCTGGAGAATAGCACTTAAAGTTTACACTGTCTGCTGCAGTGCATCTAAAACATTTTTTTCCCCTCTCTCAAGGGTTTAAAAAAGACTATGGCCACCATGGACCAGGAATTTCCACGCTCTGCTCTTAGCATCAACAACAGGAATGAACTCAGAAATGTTCTCCATATACAGTCTCTGTACAAAGAAAACAAGGTAAGAAAACTGAGTTTTGTACCAGACCAACCAATGGCCTTATAGGGTCACAGCCTTATATCTACAACTGTGATGAAAATGCTAATGAAATAAGGACAGATGAAAATGAACTCTTCACGCTTCTGCACAGGGCCCGATCATGTTATTCAGCTCATGACTTTGCGATATATCTTCAGTCCTGATCCTGTAACATAGTTCACTAACAATTCAACAATCAAAAGCGGCCGCTGGAATTTGCCAACTACTGTCCTGTTAAATCCATGTATTGCTCCCTATATTTCAAAATATCCATGTATTTGATTCTGCTTGACACTTTTCTTTTAAAAGCTTGATAGCAACTAAGGAAAACTGGATGCTTCATTTCTACTTTTATAAATTATATTTGATCTTCCCCCTCCCAACAGGCCAAGGAGAACCCACTGAAAACAATTCTAGAAATGATGACAAACTATTTCCTTGAACATTTTGGAAGCATGAGTAGCATCATTTCAAATTCTGTGGCATTACTTCCTCCAAATAAACCCTCCTTAGTCAGTACAGCAGACTACTCCGAAGACGACATGTGTGGGAATACAATAAGATCCGATGCATTTAAAACTGAAGCCTACAGGTACAGTCTTTTTGCCTTTAGCATAACCCCTACAATCATTTCCAAGTTCTAAGGATGCAGATTCAGTTCCCATCTTCAGGTTGCATGCATTTTTACTAGCTACACAGGACACCCAACTTTAGATAACTGCATGCTAGCAATAGTATCCTGCCATCAATGCAGAAATGCCAGTAGGACCAATGCTAAAAAAATGTCATCCTTTAAAATTGTGGGGTGCTCTTGACTGCACCTTGTGCTGCTGCACTTACAGCATTTGATCCGATTAGCTCTTCTCATTTAAATCATGCAAGACAATTACAAGTCATCATCTGACCCCTGCGGCAAGGAGCCAGACTTGATCTACTTGATCCCTTCCAACCCGAATATCTATGCATGTGTGAATTTCTGTGATTGGTGGGAGTTTTGAATGTGAATACCTGCTACTTTAATAGTGATAAGTATTTGAAAAAAAAAATATATACACATCTCTAACATACTACATGTAAAAAAAAGTGTGGTTTGCACCTCAATCTACTATACTTAAGTTTACACAGCACTATTCCTATCCAGAGATAGCTACATAGCTAGTTGACAATCTCATTGTGTGGCTAAGTATATTCAATGATCAGGCAGACAAAAATTCATAGGTTTCTAAAAAATATGTTGTTAAAGGCTTATCAAAAGGGACTCTTCCCATTTATATGGCCTTTGCAAGCCCTGGATGACCGCCAGCCATGCACCCGAGCAGGCTGAAGCAGCCCTGGACTCTCTTGCTGCAGTTTTCCAATAACCCACTGGCACTAAAATAATGCCTTGCTCACCCCTGCTGCAAGACTAGCAGCCAGAGGCATGAAATGCTGCATTTCTTTGCAGCCTGGTGCAAGCCCTTTTTTTTTTTAGTTTGTTTTTAAGTAAGTCGTTCTCATTATTCTTTCTTTAAATATAATATTGCTTTAACTAGGTATCAGTCTTTCCGCAGTAATGAAATCAGCTCTAAAACCCCGAGCGCCGACGGCCTTAACGCAGCATACGCTTTGCACAGCGCCTGACTCCACTGCCACGTGCCCCGCTTCTCCCTGCCTTATATAGACTCGCCCGCGCCGCGCATGCGCAGCGCAGCACACGCGCCCCAGGGGAAGGGGGAATGCGTGACCAGTGAGAGGCCGCTCTGGGGCAGAGTGGCAACGGCCACAGGAAGTGAAAGGGTTTTGCGCTCTTCCTGCAGCTCCCCTGTGGAACTCTGTGGTCCTGAGCCTCCACAGCCCGGGCATGCGCAGTTCTTCCCTGTAGGGGGAGTGGGGGAGAACGGAGTGGGAAGTCGCGTTCTTAAAGAGATACACACACATACACGCACGCACAGCTCAGCCTCTGCGCTGGGGGATGCAGACAGGGGTTGCTTCTGCTCGCTGCCCACTCTTCAAATGCCCCTTCCCTGGGGGCAGCTGGAGAAATTAAAGGGTTTGCACCATGCAAAAGGGTTTGCACCATGCAACTGGCAGCACCCCAACAGCCTGGGGGTGGGTGCAGAGCAAGACCCCTGCAGTCCCTGGGGGACTTCCTCCATCTGTGCCTTGGGCTGAGCCCAGCTCCTGGGCTGCAATGATGCTATGAAGTTCCCTTCCAATAAAAAAGAGATTTTTTTTAGCCTTTGATAAGTATACCCTGTATTTTTTAAACCCAAGAGGAGTTTAAGAACAAGCATGAAGGCTTGTATTGTTACGTTACAGGCTTGCTCCCCACGCATGCCACCAATGCTTTCTAAGACAATCTCATGATTTCTGCAGCTCTTGATGCAGCCCTGGACTTGACCGTACTGAAAAGGCCTTGCAATAAGCAGACAGATCAGAAGGCTTTACTACAGATTGGGGGGGGGGAGTGCAAGAAAAAGCAAGGGACATCTACTGCTCCCCTTTTAATGCTTTCTGTGGTCTGGCACAATGGCACAAGGAGCTTAATGGGCTTTATGCTTTCCTGTGAATCATCTGGCATTAGCTTAGGTCATGGAGAGACATCCTGGCCCTAGCAAACTCAATAGTGTTGCTACTGAATTCAGTCTAGCCACCATTTTCTCCTTGTGTGAGAGACCAGAAGTCTTGTACTTGATAACTTTTATTGGACCGATAGTGTGGTTGGCATATACTTTGAGTTTTGGTATCGCAGTACAGCTTCTTGGGACTCTGGGAAAGAACCGGGCGTAGCAGGACTAAACAGTAGATGGGCCAAGGACTCTCATAAAATCCCACGGGCGAATAAAATGAGGACGTAAATAAATTATCAGGCAGCCAACAGAGAAGATGTTATAACAACTTGACGTACCTGGCTTTTATTTACAGAAATCCCTTGGTCCGTCTGCTATTTAGCAGAGTTTTACACAAGCCCTTGTTCCATGTGCTATTTAGCTCTGTTGTGCCTGCCTCTCCCAGAGATACAAGGAAGTGTATAGTAATACCCGGAAAGCTTTTCCAAATCTATCCCAGCTGTGCAGTTGGTTCAATGCAAGATATCACCAACAAAAAATAATTGCCTCTCACAAATTACCTGGACCGTAGTGGCTACATGACCTCAGCACTATCAAATTCCTCCTGAATTAACTTCTTTCTGAGTAGTCCTCACTGGCTTCTGTGGAGTTGATTTTAAAAAAAAAGTTAGGCAACCTACACTTTTTTTTTCTAAAATATGGGTACCCCAACTCTTCCAGCATGTCTAGACATCCTGTGACTCAATAAGGAGTCAGAGAACCTTTTGGAGCACAGTATTAGCAAGGTATACAAAAATCACAAAATTATAATGGAGAGCGGTAGTTAACAATGGGCACATCTACAAGTCGCCATACGGCAACGTTGCTACGGCACCATGCTTCAGCACGTCCTTTTGGAAATAGTAAAGCACGGCGCAGTAAGTGCCCATGCTGTGCCGTATGGGTGGTGCACGCATTGCTACATTGCTGTAGGGTGACGTATAGATGCACCCAATGTTAGTCTGAAGTTAGACTGCATGGCATCTTATAGGTTAGCTTGTCCAGAGAGGCATAAGCTTTCGTAGGCTTTCATCTACTTTGTCAAATGCTATCATAGACTAGAGCCCATGAAAGTTCATGCCTTTCTGAACAAGTAAGTCTATAAGGCACCATGCTTTCTTCCTATAATTATAATACGTAGGAAGGAAACACTTTTAAAACTGTTTTTTTTTTTTTCTGTATCTCAAAATCATTCAGTCTTACATTGAATAAGAAAATCATGACAAGTGATGAAGGAATGAACATTCTTCTTAGTAAGTTATTTCCTGTATAATTCACGTTAATTAATAATATAAACAGGTCCTTGTTTAAATATGGAAAGGCTATATGTAGATATTTTGAGATGTTGCTAGACATTTTGCTGATTGCTCCTACCACGTAACTCCGCTATAGTAAATAATCTTTTATTGATAGTATTTGCGTATCATTTTATTTCTTGAATGTATGCTCCTTTTTTTTCCCCCTTATAGATGTGAGATTGATGACCTGCTTGATAAAGTCATTCCATCCAGGAGACATCATCAGACAAGTGAGAAATCCAACACTGGGATAAGTCCAAATAGTAGCTCATTCTCTGAAGGGGATAAAAAGTTTAAAAACAGCATGGAGGATTTAAAAATAATAAGAAATTCTGAGGAGATGAAGACCACAATGAAAGAGAAGCAAAGGTCTAGGTCCAGTCTTATCCTCAGAGGAATGATGGCTGGACCAACAGCGAGTTCACAAGAGGTGATTTTTCAATACCTGAATATATAAAACAGTTGATTGGTACTAAGGATTAACATATTCAGTGAGATGGGTATTTAACATAACAGAAAGACTGATTTTACAACAAATGACTAAATTCAGATGTTGTATTTATGAAGGAATTTAAATAAATGATTAGAGTTAATTCATTAAGAAACCTCTCAGATGATTTAGAATCACGGAGGACTATCCAGTCGTGCAATAATTAATCATCACCGCAGCTCTGTGATGTTTGCTTATATGATACTTGTGCATGTTTATTTTACTTGTTACCTTTTATCTCTTTAAGCCGGGGATTTTAAAGGGTCATAAAGGAGATGGGCACAAATTGTATTGAATTTCAGTGGAAATGAGTACATGAGTTCCTTAGGTTTCTTTGCAAATTCCAGCCTCTCCCAACCAATATTTTGGTTCAAAGAATTACATTTCAGCTAACTTATTTCTGTGTTTTGTACAGTTCCCCATCAGCACGTATTCTTGAAAAAGCACCTATGTATTTTTTCCCTTTCGTTCCATGTTGTGTTAATGAGAAGTTGATGTAAGTAAAGAGTGAAGAATTCAGCCCCAAATTGTTAGTAACAGAGAAAACTCAAAGGATTAGTTAGAATACCTCATTTCTAGGAAGCTCATAAAGTTTGTATGCGTACCTGAATTTGGTCCAAAATTTTTTGGCCTGGCAATGTAGTCAGGTGCCTTCGAAAGAGAAGCTTTTTGAACATGTTTTCTGGACCTTCTGATTTCATGTGAGATGGGTATAAGCTCAAGAACCAGCTCTTATATTTTGTTTCTGCTCCCGAATGAAAGACGGAAGTGCAAAAAACACCAAGTCTTCTATAAAGTTCAACCCTGGGACCATCACAGTTTTGGATGAAGGTTCTAGCCAGCTCTTTTTCTTCCCCCCACAAATACCTGTCTCCGATGAAAACAGAATCCCTTATATAACCCACTAGTTTAAGTATTAATGCTCTCTGTTGAAGTAAAGATCTGGTATTTTTGGTAATTAGTTATTTTCTTTATTGGCAACTTATTGTAGGATTCGCTAAAAAGGAGGCCTCTGAAGCAACGATTTTCTAGCATCAGTAGCACACTACAGTTCAAAGGGGAACACAGTCATTCTTCGAATCTGCCAAATGGCGATTTTCAGGAGAGCAAAGTGACTTCTGTACAGTCCATAGGTAACCTCTGTCCGCACAACGACACTGCCATGAAAGCAGACGTGGAGCTTTCATCCAAGACTTCGTCAGGCTCGTACAGGAGTTCAGCCATGGAGGAAATCAGAAATATCCCTGAAGACACAGACGACCCATTTGCCAAGCTGCTGTCGGAAAGAGAGAGAAGCCGAGTTGGAGAGAGGAAATCGATGCCGAGCTTTGATACAGAGCCGGGTGAAAAAACCCTCAAATTAAATATGTTTCACAGGCATTCTGGATCTGGAAGGGAGAAAAGAGAAAGGTCCCTCAAAAAGAATGAGAGTCAGTTACCAGGCCCCAGGTAAGATCATTGGAGAGCTTTGAAAAATTCCTGTAAAAATGCAATTCTACAAAGTCGAGGAAGACTTGCAATTAAGCAACAATGGTGTATAGAAAGCTGAGCTATGATTTCCGAAACTCAGATGGGCTATCTCATGCCTCTTGGTTAGTATAACTGGAAGGGGAGACAAAGAGTAGCACCAGCCGCATCAGAGGCACAAAAAGAGGTGGCTTGTCGTGTTTGTAGGGAGATGATTCCCACCCTCTCCACTCCCTTACAAATTCCCCTCAAGGAACCTTGATCAGAGTAGTATCGCATCTCAAAAAAGACATGCAACCCAAAGGGATTCTTGGGAAAACGAGGGAAATGAGAAGGGGACTGATTCCTGGCTCTTCCACTGGAAGAGCTCCCAAAAAAGCGTTACAAAGAAGGCTACTGTCATTGTCCCTATTTTACAGATGGGGAAACTGAGGCAAGTGAGAACATGCAGTAAATCAGTGGTAAAGCTAAGGGTGGAACTCAGGTATCCCAAATCTCCGTCGGGTACTTTATCCACCAGGTTGCAATCGAAACACTTGTGTAAGTGCTAAAAAGGGTGGGTGTCAGCAACACTTTAAACTAGTCACACATCAGTACAAAATAGCATTAGGCCCCTGAGTTTGAAAAAAGTTAGATTTATGACAATAGCTGCCAGGATGATGGATTGGTTTACAAAAGCTCCAAGGGAAATTACATTCCTTCAAGGCCACAGCATTACCAGACGTAGTTCCAGGTCAGCATGCAATATTTTGCAATGGAGAGCAAAGGTTAAAAAGTGCCTTGCACTAGAAGTGCAAATTTATTTTGAGACAGCAATTTAAAGGATTACCAAATCTGAGAAGAGTATGTATGCTCGCCGTATGTGTAAGATAATAGATGCAGAACAGACTACTGTTATATAGCACTACTTTGTGCAGTGTAGACCAATAATGCGCATGCCGGATTAGCACGCAATTTGCTTAACTGCACAGCACACCACCAGTCATGTCAGTGCCTATTGCTTCCATGCTAACAAGCATTGGTTGTCCTCATATCAGTGGAGGGCATAAGCTAGCTGCATCTTTTGGCCCCACTCTCTGCTTCAGGAAACTGCACGAACTTCAGCCGTCTCTAAACATCTGCCCACAAAGAGGAGCTCTGCAGCTTCCCCAAAACATTTACAAATGTAGGCTCCTGCGAATTTTGGAAGGCAGAGGAAGTAAAACTGCAGGAAAAACTGTTATCGTGAGGCTGTTATTAGAAGCCTTGAAAAGGAGAAGTGGTTGTTAATGCAAGGATTGCTATCTCCCCTCGTCTGCAAGGCTTCTAACAAGAACCCTCAAAAAGCCTCTTAGAAGCCTTGAAAATGTCCGGAGCTGCCACTGTCGTATCACAGCAGTGATGGAGCTGTGCACCGGATGGGTGTTGTTTGCATCACGTGTGGATACGAGCATGCGTGCAGGCCACAGGCGCTCTTTCATTTCCACCTGTAAGAATGTCTATGAAATTGTGAATTTCTGTGAAATTCTTACAGGCAGAAAAATCGCCTCGGAGCTGGAGCATACATGCCTTCCAGATTCCTGATGGGATAGATGCACAGGGGAGATTTGCAGCCAGTCGGCACTAAGGAGCAGCCTCCGGGGTCTCCTCTGCCCTTTGGGGAGGGAACCCTGTCCTCTCCCCTGCCTAGCAAGGGAGCAGGCTGTCAAGTGGTCGTGGGCAGCTATTGCAAAGCAGCAGCCAGCCCAGGAGGGTTTGAACTGTGGGAGAATGCCCCCCACCTCCATCCTGCCACTCAGCTGAATGGTTGGGGGGTGAGGGTGGCATTCCCCCTCGTCCCCACAAAGGAGAAGAGCCCCTGCTCCTGGCACTGCTTGGGGCAACCTGGAAGTGGGGGACAATCTTCTGCCCCAGCACGGCTCCCTGAGTGCAGGGAGCCTGCCAGCTGTGGCACAGCTGTCTCCTGCCCCAGGGGATAGTTCTGCTTCTAGAAATGCCCCCCCTCTCATGCTGCTCAGCTGATTGATGTGGGGGGAGGATGATCCCCTGCAGGGTCATTACAGGGCTCCCCGGGAGCTCATCCCTGGGCAGGCTATCATGAAACGCATGCTATCCCTTCTTCCCTCTCCCTTGGAGAGAGGGAGGGAGAGTAGAGAGGACTGTGGGACACTGGATGTCCTCCACACCTGAGAGAAGCGGACCGCCGTTCAAGTCAGACCTTCCTCCTAGGGACCTGATCCAACTACTTTGGGAAGAGCCAGTTCTCTTCCGCAGGGAAGCCCTTGAATGCCTGTGCCAGGAGGAAGGTTTGGCACCCAGCACAAGTGCAAAGCTTGTAGAGCCTCTTCTTCCAGTCCTGAGGCTTCGCTCTTAAATGCGGTGTGCCTTCCTGTCGTAAAAGGATGGTGGAGCTGAATAAATCCCGTCCCAGCCAACAAATCACATAACTTCAGGCCCCCAGTGCTAGGCTCGGTAGCAACAGCCTTGCAAAAGCAGTGACAGCCATCCCGATAGGGGATGGGTCTTTTTTGCCCGGTCCTGTATATCAGATGTCACACTGCAAGTTTGATTTCTGTGCCAGTTTGCAGATAGGACAGCAGAGGGAGCTCCCTCATTAACAGAGAGCCTTCCCTTGTATCCGTATTAGAGTTGTCCCAGGTCACTGGCTAAACCAGGGAAGCATTTTAAGCACCTGCTGAACTTTGAGCGCGTGAGTAACCTCTTTGAAACCAGTGGGACTGCTCAGCTGCTTAAAGTTATGCAGTCACCTAAATGCTTTGCAGGGTTTGGCCAGAGCAGAGCACTCAACACTGCAAGACGAAGCTCCCTCGTTGCAGCCGTTGACATTTAATTGAGTGCAAATTCCACTCTCTTCTTCCCCTGCAGGTCTCTTGACATCGTTGTTTACGATGGCAGAATCCAACCCTGCTAGATTAATATCTGAAACTATATGCAGGGTTGGCCATAGCCAGTTCAGCCACAGGGATCGGTAATCTTTTTTCTTGTAGCGAAGGAAAGACATTCCTGTCTTATTTTTCATTCCTGTTTTTCTTTGCAACCCCGGTTTGCAATTTTCAAAGGTTTCTATTATTATTCATAAGCCCCAGGCATCTTTTGTCTGCACATATATTTGGCAAAAAACTACGAGGCAAAACCACAGCATTGTTTCAAAGCAGTATCTGAATATCAACGAACAGCCGCGAAAACGGAGCAGAGAAAAACAACTGATTATGAAAGTCCACTGGGGAAATCCAGATGGCCCATGATTTTGACTCCCATATTTAAGGGAAGGATGAACACAATAGTCGGGTTGCTATTTTGCGACCCATCAATACATCTTAAATAAAGCATCAATTGGGTTAAATGGGAAGCTATTAATTAACAGAAGTCTTTTTTGTGGTACTGTAATTACAGTACAAAAACAAAATTAGACCACTTTATTTCATGGTCTATATAGGAGTTTGTTCTGACTAAGAATTACAGTCTCTTTTTATAGATAGCCAGGTAGACTATTAAATTGAGGAGACATTTAGGTTTCTGGTATGACCAAAATCAAATGCCGAGTGGTGCATACTTGTATGAGGAATGCTGAACCGACTAGCAAGAAATTTTTTTGGGGGGGATGCAAAACAAAGGCAGGTTTAGATGTTAGTATTGCAGCTGGTAAAATTACTTATTACACACGCCCTCACAAAATAATTGCCTCAATGTAGTGAAATCAGGCAGAAACCACAAATATGAATGTGGGGTTTATTAAAATGACTCTATTGAGGCTCTCATCATTGAAATGTGCTGTTCTAGGTCTTATAAAGTTTCCAAGCATCCACAAGAACCACAATTTAATACAGTTACAACACGGCCGTTGTGAGAAAATATTGACTCTTAAAGGGAGACAGCGTTTCTTCACTATATCCCAGCCTAACAGTGCATCCCAGAGTAGATATATTGTATTATCAACATATCATGATTTTGCAACCTCCCTGTAGTCACAGAAGTTAGAGATGGAAAATACCTCTGGTTCACATAATGTCTGTCAATGTAGTGTATGGCTGTTACTCTACGGAGGAAAGGGATACTTCTGTGTTCCTCCAAGCCAAGGAACATGAATTGTGTGCAGTTAATTCACTTTCTGGATCAGTGAATTGTATTCTACACCAGTGACGATTTGTTTTATAAATGCAGCTTTACATCCTTCCACTGCTTTGCCCAATCTGCGGGCACGTTTGTAGTAGTTTCACGTACAAAATGCATGCCTTGGCTTCACAATTCTCGCTATTTTTGGGGTGGAATCCTAGAAAGGAGGGAAATGATAGGTAGGTGGCAGCAGATCTTCATGAATCCTGAGTTATAAATAATCGCCAGCAAATCCAATTCCTTAACTCACTCCGCTCTATGTATAACACCATATAGGACATGTTGTTGAGGAAAGTCACTGCTTTGGTCCCAGGAAGACCTTGGCACAATAAGTTCATATAAGGACAGACATTCATCGCGACTTGAGTAGCTTTAGGTCAGGAACATATGACATATTACAGGAATGTGGTTGCTGATCATTTACCTATAGTAATAGCACTTCTGTGGCCTGCCTACACTTGCCTTTTCTCCCAAAATTATACGTTTCATGATATAATAAAGGAGTCAAGGTTACTACTATGCCTTCTAGTCCTCTATGCCCCCCAAAATCCATCAGGTTGGGGGCTGTGGGCTGACAGCTGAAGGCTTGCATTTATTGATCCACTCATTTTGCCGCACCCCGAAAATCCTTTCCATGGGAGTGCAGATGGATGCCTTGCAGTGTTCAGCTCCAAGGTATCTAGGGAGTTAGGACTTTTGGACCCAGTGTTTCTACTCCCTTAAGTTAGGCACCAAAGCCACTAATGTTCTGCTGTGCTTAGGATATCCATCTTCCCATAACTGAATAAGTAAGAGTGCAATATCCTTTCTGTTGTTTAAGACAGGATTTGGGCATGCATGTCCCACCAGCCATGACATACGGAGCCAAAAAAAATAATTCTCCCCAAAGTGGAGTAGAGCTCAGCAATGAAGAAAGTGGCGGGATATGGTTGTAACCCCATGGAGAGCAAACAGAAATATCAGAGACCAAGCTCAGATTAAGGGGAATTTGCCCATCCCATAGAGGTTAAAAAGGGAGTGGCAGAGAGACCCTGCAAAAAGCGATGGAAGCATTACATACACCCCTAGTTTTTTCTCTTATATTTAGTCCTCAAGGCAGAGATTTACACAATCAGGAAGAACTTAAATTGATTTTTCACTTCGTCCTTCATTATGAACAGCCATCCCTGCCCCTCCTGTCCCTTGGTTCACTCCTGCCATCCTCTCCTTTGCATTGCAGTCAGTCTTGGCTAGAACTGTAATGTGAGCTAGCGGTTTCTTCTCAGGAGCCTGTCACTGCAGATGGATGGTTCAGATGGTAGGGGCTGTTTCATGAGCTTGCGGTTTGGCTTCATCTGCCTTCTTCCAACCAAAACCTAAACATCTCTCTGATGTGCTCCGTCTCCACTAATAGGAAAGTAAGTGCCAAGGCGTCCGCTCCCAGAATGTGTCTTGTATAGCCTTTCAACCAAAATTCCCCAAAAGGGTGCTTGCTAATTGCTACAAAAATATCACGCGTTATTTGGTAGGGGATTCTTTTCTAGCTGTGCCGTGCGTCCAAATGCCAGCAAGGCAAGGTTGGGGAATTACCATAGATACCAAGCGTTTTATTTGAACGTTAGTCATATTTTATAGACTCATAGAAATCAGAGATGGAAAAGACCTTTTAAGGTTATTTTGTTTCACAGTCGATTATTCAAGATGCTATATATATGTGCTGCAGCACATTTTCCAGGGCTTTGTCCAGTCCAGTCTTAGATGACTCAAGTGACAGGACTTCCACCACTTCCCTTGAGCATCTCTTCCAAATTCAAATAGATCTTAGTCTTAGAAACTTTTCCCTAATATTCAGCCTAAATTTTCCTGTGCTTACATCGGTTCCCATGACTCATCTTTAGACCTGCTTTTTCTGCTCTGCTCGTTCTCTCTACATTGTGTTTACACCCTTGAGACAGTTATCCTGGTTCCTACATGATGAAAATGTATACATAATTTTGAATGATATGGAAACAATATTGAATTACATAATGTTACACATATTTATATTATATATACACTATGAATATTTTAATGCTTACTCAATCCTGTCCGGTCACCTCCAAAATTGTTGTTGTTGTTCTTTGATTTCCATCCAATTTTTCCAATATTCAGGGGTTTATAACTATATTGCATTCTAGGTATACCTCGTCAGGGCCTTGCAAAGACCATTACCCTTTTCCTGAGTTTGTTTCTCAGCATGCAGTGTAAAACCATGTTGGCATGTTTTGCCACTCCTGGGCCTTACAAACTCATGTCTTCTTAGTTTCAGCTTTGAACGGCAATTCAGACATTTATTTTACAGCAGTCACTTCCTGGGAAGCACTCTTTATAGGCTAGGGCTAGATGTATGCTAGGGGAAGTGATGGGTCTGTTGTGGGAGAATACTGGTAGTTGTATAATCCTGTGCCTTTATTAGTATCTGTGCTTGGTGGTTCTGCATTTCTACACATGAGTGAAGGCAGTGAGTGTGTCATCTTGCTTTTCTTTCTGAATCGTTATTCACTTTTGGTACTCTGAATGAAGAATGACGCAGGTGGATTTTTATATTAAACTGCAGCAATGCTGATTTAGATCAAATTCAGGAAAAAAAAATCTTGCTGTAAGAAGAATGGGATAATCAAAAAGCTGCACAGGGAAGCGTGGATGTTTTCAATGAGAGGCCGGGTAGGCATCCCATCCGTCTGGGATGGTTTAGGAGCAGAGAATCCTACATCTCTGCAGCGGGTTGAACTATGATCCTATCTTTTTTCTTCAAGATGATGAAAAAATCCTTGACTTACACTGGATTTTCACTAGTCGCATAGTCCAGTAAACAGGTTTTTAAAAGTCCCTTTTCTGGTCAAGGAGAACTTCAGGAGCAAATAAAAGATACCGGTTTCCTCCCAAGAAATCCAGCAGAATAATTAAAGTGCCCGCTTTTAAAATCCACGTGTTGTTTCTTAGCATTTTTGATGGCTGCTACTTGCAAAACAAAGCAAAAATGTGATACGATGCCCTCAAGGATCTGTATCTTTGTTTTAAATGACTGAGATTTAAATCTGGGGTGAAACAGCTTCGTTTCCCATTGGGAGACTCAAGCCTACGCTTGTCAATTTTTAAGCTTAATTAGTTTTCGAACTGCCTTAGATCTAGGCTTTTTTTTTCTCCCCGTTGCATCCTTTCCACCCACAAACCATCTGTGCTTGCTTATAGGAAGACTTAACTACAGAACAGGGGTTGAATGTTTTGCAATGACCCAGAGGCAAAATTTCCACGTTCTGGTCTTCAGTGCATGAGCAGGGATCCTCCCAGTTTTCTCTGATTTCCAAAATCCCCAATTTTCAGATTAAAAAAAGCAACCCCAAATCCACATTTTCCTATGATTAAAATGAAACACCACTATATTACTCTCTCTATACTACTGGTGTTTCATTTTAATCATGGGAAAATGTGGGTTTTAGGTTACTTCTTAAATCTGAAAATTAGGGATTTTTTTTTAAATCGGAGAAAACCAGGATCCCTGCTCATGAGCGAATGAAAGGGGAAGATGCAGATCAACTGGGTGCGAGTAGAAGAAAAAAGCCCAACACTTTTTTTCCAGTGTCCACAGACATAAGGACTTACAGGTTGGTTGTTTCTTGCTGCAAGTGAGAAATCAGCCTGCTGTGCTGGAGCTGGGAAAGTTTTACCCTTGCTTTGAGTGGGTGCTTAAGGCAGGGCTCGATGGAGAGAGTTCCAGCAAAGATGAACTGCACATTGTTAGATTAAGTCAGTGCACGTCTTCCTTCCATCCTTTTCTTTTCCAAGTTGAAAAGACCGACACTTTGTTCGGGAAGGGAGAAATCCTTCCGTTTCTGGGAATTCCTCCCAGTTTAAAGCTGGCTTTCAAATGATTGTGTTGGTCTGACCCTCCAGGTATTGGCTGCTATGGAAGTTTATATCTGGATGCAGTTAATATTGTACTTGACTTTTAACGACATACTTCGTTTTGCCTGAAAACTATCACAAAGTGCTTTGCTTCCTGATTGCAATGAAATCAGGTTTGCAACACCATTTCTGAGGTGTCCCCTGCATTTATTTCTCCTTTTATCTCAGGTATTTTTTGGTGTAATTTCATTATCTTTAATGACGTTACTCCTAACTTACTGTAGTGCAGATGAAACCTAAATCACAACCTACTTATCCCAAAACTTTCTTAATGCACAGCACCTCAGTGATGGTAGAAAACAAAATCCTTCTCGGTTCTACAGATGTGCACCCTTCTTTACATTTTTCACAGCTCATGTTTGTTAAGTGCTCATGGAAGAAAATGAGAATTGTTAAGTTCAGAAGATAGCTGTTCCATGGGCAATAAAATAAAAATGTGGATAGCTTAAAGACAACAGCTGACATATTACACCAAAATGACTGTTAAGGCAGCTTGAGAAAATGTTATCGCTGACTACAAAAGAACAGTGCTTATGAGTATCGCAGTTTTTTTATAGATTCATAGATGCAAGGGTTGGAAGGGACCTCAATGGATCATTGGGTCTGGCCCCCTGCCAGTGGCAGGAAAAAGTGCTGGGGTCGGGTGACCCCAGCCAGGTGCTTGTCCAGTCTCCTCTTGAAGACCCCCAGGGTAGGGGAGCGCACCACTTCTCTTGGAAGCCCGTTCCAGATTCTGGCCACCCTAACCATGAAAAAGTTGTTTCTGATGTCCAGCCTAAATCTACTCTCCGTCAGCTTGCAGCCATTGTTTCTGGTTATTCCAAGGGGTGCTCTGGTCTGGTAAGCAGAGCATCTCCTATTCCCTGCTGCCCCAACCGATTAATTTGTATACTGCCACAAGATCCCCCCCACAGCCTTCTCTTGCAGAGGCTGAAATGCTCCAGGTCCCTCAGCCTTTCCTCATAGGGCCTTCCCTGCAGGCCTAACTGTACGAGTCGCCTCCTCTGGACCCTCTCAAGGTTGTCCACATCCCTCTTGAATTGCAGTGCCCAGAGCTGGACACGGTACTCCAGCTGCGGTCTGACCAGGGCCACATAGAGGGGGAGCATCACCTCCCTGGACCTGTTCATGATGCATCTACTAATGCATGACAAAGTGCGGTTAGCCCTGCTAATTACTTCATCACATTGACAACTCATATTCATCTTGGAGTCAACAACGACTCTGAGATCTCTTTCCGCCGCTGTGCTGTTGAGAAGGTCATCCCCCAGCCTATAGGTGTGCTGGGGGTTCCCTCTCTCTAGGTGCAGCACCTTGCACTTGTCCTTGTTGAACTGCATCCTGTTGTTCTCGGCCCACGTCTCTAACCTGTCCAGGTCCGCTTGGGTTCGGTTTCTTCCCATCAGTGTCTTTTCTTTGCCCCATAGTTTGGTGTCACCTGTGAATTTGGGCAGAGTGCTATCCACACCCTCATCTAGGTTGCAGATGAAGATATTCAACAGCACCGGCCCAAGGACTGAGCCTTGGGGGACCCCACTGCCCATATCTTTCGAGGTCAATACCGACCCATCCACCACCACTCTCTGGGTATGACTCCTACGCCAATTTGCCACCCACGTGATTGTGTAATGGTCTATGGCACAGCCATTCAATTTGTTTATAAGAAAAGGATGGTTTTCACAGACTTCTATCAAGATACAGAAATGCAGAATCTGGGCTAAAGAAGTTTTCCAGATAGCATAAAATAAACATCTGCACACATCCAGCTAGCGTCGAGTCAAATCTTCCTGTCCTTCATCAGGCTATATTCCCATTGGCTTCTTTATGCAGTTTGACTAGTTGTGAAGAATTTGCCAACACGATGAAAAAATTAATGGAAATATGATTTTATTAAGATGCAGTTAAGGACCTTTCTTTCCATTATGTTTTAGGCTGGATTGAGGTGAGCAGGGGGAAAGGGATAATGTATCAGAATGTGTTTTATTTCAAACATTACTGAACCTTTATGGAGTCTTTTGCTAACTGTATTTATCAAATATTTATATTCATGTTGCTAAAATAAGCCAAATGCCACACAGAAAAGCAGCTGGATTTTGACTGTTGTCCATTTACTATAACTTTCCTGCCCATTTCTTTTCCAATTTGTGTCTCAATCTTACCACTTAGCAAAAGGGGGTGGGAGGGACCACAAGACCTTGGGTTTCAGCATAAGGCTGTTTGCACTTGAGAAAAGTATATTGAGGTAGAAAAAGTCATGATTTTATACACTAAGGGTTCAGTATACCTAAGTGATTCTCCACCAGTATGTCCCAGTACCCTAGGGTGCAATGAGATTCTTTTAAGGTCCGATGGGGTGCTGTGCTGTATTAGCCCTGCTAGTTGCACAAACTCATTCACATGATTCGCAAGATAAATGCAGAGATTTCACATATGAACCCATAGAGTTAAAATCATTCTGACTTATGGCCTTTCTGAGTCCTTTTCAGCAGAATTGCTCTATTATTTTTCCGTAGTCAAAAAATGAATGAAAGCTAAGAGCTGGCATCTTCCAAGGAGTATCTCAAACCTAACAAGGGGTACCTTAAGTCTAAAATGGTTGAGAAGCACTTATATAGGAAACGCTGGTAAATTCAGGGCCTCAATAATTTATTTCACCCTGTTTTATGCTGGTAGCATAATAGAAATCAGCAGTCAGTAGAGTACAACTCTGATCTCCCCATTGAAAGAACAGCTCTTTTTTAACATTTATTGTCATTTATGAGGGAAAACATCATGGTTTGAATAAAGGATAAACCGGTTTAACTTTATTTTCTTCATCAGGATTCCAGCTTTAATGGTATAGGCAAGGATTTAACAATGGTATATATATATTAAAATATATATGTGTGTGTGTGTGTCCGTTTAATTTCCCTTTTAAAGGGGAAACAAATCTTGCTAGGAAGATTATATAACATACAGTATTTATTCCAGAATGGTGATTGACTCTAATCATGTCTTTTCTGGAATATCACCCAATGTACACATATTTCTTCAAAGTATAAGAAATATCTGTAGGTACATGCTGTTTGTTCAGCACACCCTTGCTAAATATGACACGGCCTTGGTTTATCAGCTCAGGCTGTTTAATCTAAGATAACAAAATCTGTTAGGCAAGTGCCAATGTCCTGATCTCAAGATGCTGAGAAATTTTGGAAGGTGCTGAGTTCCTCACTGGCCTGTGTTAGGTATCCAGGTTGTAGCTATAGTGGCCTAAAGGAGTCAGACCTTGTGGTAGAGAGAGCTGATATCTTTTATTAGACCAACTAGATTTTTGCAAAAAAAATATTCCTTTAATCGCAAGCACAAACACCCTTCATCAGGCATAGGAGAAAAGATCGTAAAAGTTCTAGGTAGAAATGAAAGTTCATAGGAGATATGCGATTAAAGGAATTTTTTTGCAAAAATCTACTTGGTCTAGTAAAAGATATCACCTCAACCACGAGTTCTTATTCCTTTCACTAGCCTATGTGCACTTGAAATAGGAAGACTGGATTAGTATGCACGCTAAACTAGACCCCATTGAAGTAATTCAAAAGACTACATTTGCCATTAGCGACTGTTGGATCAGGGTAAAGCCCAAACCAGGGTATGCGGTTATGTGTGGCAGCTTTGACTGATATTTCAATAACACATTTAATTGTGTCCATTGCACACATACGAGGACGTTCTGTGCAACAGCATTTATAGGGAGGATCAGTTTGGGGTGGCTCTTCATTTCTCATGAAAGCCCAGCACTGAATGAGGGGGTGGAATAGCTTCTTAGTAAATTGACTTTATGTGCTTCCTTTCCATCCTTTCTGGTTCCATCAAGTTGCCTCTGGGCCCTGAGAGGAGTCCCGTGGCTTCCTCCCCAGCTGAGGTCAATGCCGTTGTGTGGCTCAGTGGATGGGAAGCACAGTAAGAATAGGGCAGCAATCCTCTTCCCGCAGAGACTAAACACATCCCCTCTGCAGCATGCCCAGCCTTGAGCCTGGAAATAAATCTCCACTTGACGTCTTAATTTGTACAAAATGACCAGGTGTCAGGCAAGCTGGGATCATCTAAGAAGTTATGAGTTTAAATAACCCATACAAAAATTAAGCAAGTGATGGGGGGTGGGGAGAAATAGCTCAGGTTGTATAATACCTTGCATAACATAAAGCTCAGGCAGAGAAGAAAACCTAAAATTTAAGTCATAATCCATTGTGACTCTCAATTTGTGCAAACAGATTTATGGCACCAGAGTCTTCGATGTCACATCGGTGTGTGTTACCATCTGCCATTTCAGTATTTTTCCAAAACTCCATAGGAAAGGCAGCGTGCAATTACTGGAAATGGGGAATAGCTTCTGCATTATATTTTATTTTTGGAAAGCACATTCAATTGGAAAGGAACAGCCCCTGTCCTAAAATGCAATCAGTCAACAAGACAATCCTCATCAGAGCATTTGAAGCCCGTAGTGTCGGTAGGGCCGTCTGCTTGGAAAGGCAGGGATGCAGCGCGTTCGCTTCTGCAGTTTGGGCTTCACAGGTTTCCTTTTCACTAGGTCTGCAGGGGAACATCTGGTGGAACGTATTAGGAAGCAGGACTAGCACAAGAAATCACTGCCCCATAAGAACAATTGGTCTTTCGGATGTAGCAAAGGAGTGTGTTCTCCCTTAGGCCTTACTCCCCTTCAGATTACTTTAACAGGAGGTAAAGGCTATTTCTACAGTGCACACGCTCACCAATATGCTCTTATCTTTGCCAGACTAAAACAAGAGAGAAACTCGGGCGTTCAGTGTAAGTACTCCTCTTATTCCCATTTATGGTTTGACATGCGTTTTCAGGAAGATTATTTATTTGGCTAGAATCTCTTAGGTTAGATTGTTTTGGACTGCTGAAAAGCCTGAGGTTTCTCACAGGAAATGTCAGGCCGGGCACTTTCCACATCCTTAAAAATAAATAAATGGACTAAGAGTTGAAGGTCAGAAACTGAAGGAGCAGCACCTTTATTTAAGACGAGCAAAAAGACAGAGCATCTGAACTGAAACGGGTCACCTGACTGTTCAAATTTGGAAATCCCATTTTTATTTGGCCCCATGCCTTATTGAGAGTCATTGCCGTCTTGACGATGCCTTTGCTTATTGTAAATCTGTCCACCTCTCTTAGGTCAGGAAATCACACAACAGTGCTTGAGTATACAATCCTGCCAGTACATAGACACCTGCCACGTGATACCGTGTTGTTTAAGAATGCCTGTGGAACGGGAATTCTTGGGCATTTTTACACGTGCTCCAGGGGGGTTAATTAGAGCGGCTCTGAGAGCTGCTGTAATTAAAGCACCCAGAGTATCTCATGTATCAGCATCCCCATGCTTCCAAAAATACTGTAATTACAGCACGTTGGAGTAACCTCCCGGTTCGCATACAAGCACTCCACATTTAAAGTAAAATATGTAGCTATAGCACATCATCCTACTTAGTCATTCCATATATACTGGGTGTGGTGGAGCACCTTTGGGGTGCTCGCCAGTGGAAGGGGCTGCAGTAGGCTGGGGCAGAGCCCAGCAGGGAAGGCAGCCAAGTGAAGCCCCCCCAGATCTCATTTTAAGGGGAGGAGGTATGTGGGGGAGCACCTTTGGGGTAGGCTTGCAGAGCCCAGCAGAAGTGAAGCCCCCCCCAGATCTCATTTTAAGGGGGGGAGGTATGTGGGGGAGCACCTTTGGGGTAGGCTTGCAGAGCCCAGCAGAAGTGAAGCCCCGCCAGATCTCATTTTAAGGGGGGGAGGTATGTGGGGGAGCACCTTTGGGGTAGGCTTGCGGAGCCCAGCAGAAGTGAAGCCCCCCCAGATCTCATTTTAAGGGGGGGAGGTATGTGGCGGAGCACCTTTGGGGGTGCTTGCCACTTGAAGGCTCTCACAGGCTCCCAGGGGAGCCTGCTTTGAAGAAGCAGTAGGGGAAACCTCCTCCAGGTACCATTTTAAGAGGGAAGGTGTGGGGTTGATGCATGAAAGAGACCCTGCGAGAGAGGGTGGACTGTGAGAGGCCCTAGTGAGAGGAGGGCGGTATGAATGTGCGTGTCTGCGGCCTAAGCTTGGTCCGGCTGTAGGCTGGGAGCACTGTGTCATCTGGATGCCATCTGCGAGGCATGGGCTGCGGTGTAGGGGAGGTACGGAGCTGCAGATAGTGTCCCCTGGCATCGGGGCATGAATGGGCAGCCTCCCACCTTAATTAACATCTTAATTATTTAAGAACAAGGCATGGCAGGTGAGTCAGGTAGGGAAAGGCAAGCGGGGAACCTAGCACTGTGGCTAGGCAGGGAGCCCCACTTTGCCACACCGGGGTCATTACAAATTAGGTACTAATAGGAAACCACAGGCTAAGTGAATCCAGCTTACCCAGGGCATCTGTAAAACGACCTGTCATGATCATTTTCCCCTTCTCCTGCATTTGTCTCATCTGTCAACTTTACCAGCAATGATTTTGCTTTCCTATAGAGCCATCGTAAAGATATTGAATTCACTGGGCCGCAAACAGGTCTCTGTGTGAGCCCACTAAGAATGAATAATGAATCCCTATTTGCAGTGATTTTTTTGAGATTTGTCAATTAGCCGTCCTTTCGTGTGTTTACTGCATGCAACGTTCATTCTGTATAGGGCTAATGTTGTAATGAGAATTTTGCTCAGATTTTGGCCAAGAAGGGATCAGGGTATTAACAGAACCTGGTATCTATTGTTTTCTCTTTTTTAAGACCCTCACATTTTAAAGTGATGAGCATGTTGTAAGACCCTACAAAGAAGGGTTTAAGACCAGGGACTGGGGCTCAGGACATCTCCATTTAGATCTTCTCTTTGGCACAGTTTGGCTCTAGGACCATTTGGGCAAGTCACTTAAACTTCCTTTGCCTCTATTTGTCTCTGCACAATAGTGGGGACACAACCAATCCATGCCTCTTGATAATATTCTGAGATTTAATTGGCTTGTGTTTGTGACATGCTCATGTACTGCAATGGCAGGGAAAGCTCGTAAGACCTAGAAAGAGAGAGAAGTGTCGATGATTTGTGGATACAAGGTAGGCTTCTTCTAGGGTTGGACCCTTCCCTTCCAGTCTAGACTGCCATGGGGAGAATTTAGCAGTCTTCTTCTCTGTGACATGTCCCATCTCTTTGGTGTGGTTCAACTGGAGACTAAACCTGGGATCCTCCATGTAGCAAAGTGCAGTGCAATACAAATGAAGATAAGCGGGTTTTCTCATGACTCACATGCTCTTTTGAGTGTGAACACTGCTGCCTTAAGCATTTGCAATTACTTCCTAATAAAAGTATAATAAATGAATTGTCGTCTATGTCCACACTGAATATTAGCATTCTCAGATTTCAGAACTGCTGTTTTATTTGTTATCAAATTAACCCCAAAGAGAGTGACCTTGAAGGAAAACAAGTTTTTATTTCAGAAAAAGGAATAATCATTTCCATTTTCTGACCAAACAAAAAATGCAAATGGTGAATTTGGGTTAGGGTTGTTTAGTGACTTCAGTGTTCAAGTGAAAACGAAATTCCTGTCCACCAGACCAGCTGGAAAGATGTTAGAAAGTAACAGGAAAAATATATAATTCCTAGAAGAATGAAGAAAGTCAATCTTAGAAAGATTCATTATTTTCCAAATGCAATTTATTTGTGTTTTAACATACACAATAATAAATTGTGGTGTCATGTGCCAGTATAAATCAAAGCCTTTTATACATCACTATGCATATTTGCTCTCAACCATCATACTGAGGTCTTATGGGACATTAGTTTTCCCATATTTTGACTCACTAGTACTTAGTAAGTGATTTATTTGCATTCTAAAATGTCGGTGTGTCATGACTATCTGTGATCGGCCAAATTTTGTTGAAGTTCTTAATGCTTTTGGGGAGAAAAATGGAACTGTAGTTCGTGCCTTTTTATTATAGAAAGCTCTCAGTGAGAAGGATGCCAAAAAGTTTTCAGACTGAAAAAAGTCTGGAAGTGTTGTCGTGTATGTACGTACGCATGCATACTGCTTTCATTCATCTCCTTTCACAGAGTGAAAAAGGAAATTAAGGTAATGGAAAATATGTGATATGACAGCGATTGTTGCTATTATAATATCAGGCATATGAAGAATGTCACTAAGGAAATTATTCCATACTGGTTTTGAAAGAATTGTGATTTACAACTCATTTTTTCCAAAGCAATCAAATTGAAGAAAAACGATGCAGTATTTTTATTTTTTTTATATCATTTTAACATTGGCAGCAGCAGTAGCCCCTCAATACAAGAATTACAGATTAACAGGGGTCATTTGAATTTGTTTCCCTAATACTGAATTCATTTTGATGTGAAATCAATGGGAACAGCAAACCAAACACACCTCTGAAAATCTGATGACATATTTAGGTGCCAAAATTTGTAGCTCCGTTTGAAATATTTAGTCATTATTATCAAAAAAAGTGTAAATACATATACCTACTGCAGATGGACTCCTGTGCATCTATTGCTCTTTCATGTAAAGTAAACAGTTGTAACTTGTTCTTTCATTTATTTTACTCTAGAAAGGCTCCAACATCCATTTCCAATAAAGGCGACCTGGTGAAAGATGCCTTAGAACTAGGTATGTTCATCAGACTTTGCTTCTGTGGTTTGCTTCCATACCAATCACAGCAACTATAATGCAAGGCAAAATGCTGCTCCCACTCTTTCTTCTTGGTAGACACTCATCAGTTGATTCTGGAGATTAAGAGTTGCTTATATAAAATTGTATAACTCACAGCCCTCATGAGGCCATTTTAATTACCACTATTAAGGTCAGGATGGCTCTTTAGCTATATAAGTTAATGGTTCATAGAAGTTTTGGATGAACCATTAGCAGCGGCTGGCACGGGGATACGAAATGGCAGACCTGTGTTCACCAGCTGTGTTTTGCCCATTACAAGCTGTCTTCTCTTTCAGTTGATGTCGAGGATGAAGCAGCAGTTGGGGAAGTTAGGAAGATCCCAGACCATTCGACACTCTGTATGCTTCAAGTAGATTCAAAGGCAATGGATATTTCCCTTGCAAAAGTAAGACAAAGTCATACCAGTAAGAACAAAGTGATGCGTTAAAGTATTTTATTTCTATTAAGTAAGCCAAAGCTACAATAGATTCTGCTTTTGTTGTTTTTTGGGTTTTTTTAGATTTAGTACATGTGAAAGTCTTAGGCTACTCATTCCTAATAGCCATAAAATTGCATTTTCAGACACTCCTTTGTTAAGAATTTCACTTTATTTGCATCTTTGACAGGGTGCTTAGTGGTAGAATATGCAGGAAGGGACACAGGGTTTCTGATATGTTTTGCCACTGACATTTGGAAAGTCATTTTTGCTCCAGCCTCAATGTTAATGTACTTCTCAAATGGGACTATTCATATATATACCTTTGCAGAATTATATTGGAAGAATTAATTAAGCAATTACATTTTTAGCATGTTTTCAGGTCCTTGAATGAAATGAATAGACGGGATGCAAGATATTATGATGTCGTAGGGTATGTTTGGGTGTATGAATCTTCGCAAAGGGATAAGAATTTCTTTTTCACGTGGCACTTTGGGCCTAATAGAGTGCTCATTGAAGTTGGTGGAAAAACTCCCAAGTCTGTCACTTCAATTTGAGTTCAGTCAGGCCCTTTGTGTAAATTGGTACTGTGTGTCTCTGGCAAGAAGATATATACTTCCTCATTAACACCCTTAGATTACGGCTAGTTATAAATGAAGTGGTTTGGAGTTAATAAGAGACTTTCTGTACCTTCACCTTTGTCTCTTACTGAAACAAATATAGTTGTCTACCTATCCTCCAAGCCAAATATTTCTAGAAATCCAGAGTAACTTGATTCACTTTATTTCCCCCCCTGTCATTTTTCTAATGATACCGTTTTCCTTTCTTCTTTGGGGAATATGTACCATAATTCATTGATTCATAAATGTTAGGGTCTGGAAGGGATCTCTTGAGATCATCAGGTCCAGCTCCCCTGCGTTTGGGTAGGAAGGACTGCTGGGGTCAGATGACCCCAGCAAGGTGCACATCCAGACGTTTTTTGAAGATATCCAGAGTAGGTGATTGTACCACCCCGGGGGGCATCTATTCCAGACCCTGGACACTCGAGTGGTAAAGGAAGTTTTTCCTTATCAAAATTGTCTAATCAAAAGTGGTCTTCTAGTAATTTATGACCGTTAGTTGTAGTCTTCCTGCAGGTAGCTCCCAGTCCCTGATATGCGCCCCTTATATACTTCTAGAGGGGACTTGATGGCACCCTATGTCTTCTCTTCTCCAGGTTGAACAGACCCATGTCTCTCAGCCTCTCATCATATGGCCTGCTCTCCATACCTCGAACCATACTCATAGCGCTCTTTTGGACTTCCCAGAGTTAAAAAGCAACAAAAAATACGGCAATATTTTCCACTCCAGTTTCTAGACCCAAGGCACCTGAAAACATGTAACACTGAGGAGGGGGATCTCGTTACTCTGTTTTACACTAGCAAGTTTCAAGCCTGAATTTGGTTGGGGAGTAACACCTGGATTTGATAGATGAATGTCTGTCCCAAGTCAAACCTTTGAATATCTTCTGCCTCAAACCACTGCCTTTGGCAGGCAGAACAGACTGTCTAGTCTACATGACATGCCCAGCAGGGTTATTTTCTGACATTTTATATTTTATGCCATAATGCACATTACTGGGGGCATGAGAAAGTGGAGAATATTCAAAAGAAGGCCTGTCACACCTTGACATTCATCTGCTCGTAAACAGCAGTAGGTGTATTACTCTTGTGGCTTCATGTGAGCCAATGGTCAATAAATCTTTCAAGGCGATCTCTGTCTTAGATGAGCTACAGAAAAAAAAAGACTCCTAAAGCTGAGCAGCGCCTAGCATTATATGCTGAAGGAACATTGCAGGGAAAGGAAAAAATTATTCTTTCTCCGTTAAATAGCCCTGCTATTTACCGTATTTATAAAACAAAAAATTAAAAGGACGGTTATATAGAGTTAGTCATTATGCTGCCATACTCCTCCTTGTTACAAATTACTGCAAAACATATATATATATATATATACACACCTACATTTTAGATTTCTTTTTAAAATGAGACTTTTTTTTTTTCCCCTCCCTTTTTTTTTCAGGAAATAAAAAATCTTTTGTTTGGCTCAAGCCTTTGTTGCTTCAGTGAAGAATGGAAAATACAGAGTTTTACATTTAATAATATACCTCAGTTGAAATACGGCATTGTGCAAAAAAAGGTACAGTAAATGACTGCCTTAAAAAAGCTCAGTTATCTTTGCCTCTAACCAAAAGTTTCCAGCAGTTGCGTGTTATGATAATAAAAGAAGCTTGACTTTTTTTTGGTTGGTGAATGGGAGTTTACCACTGAGAGCTGTACCTTTGTAAATTGTGTGAGGAGGCATGATCTGAATAGATGGTTAAGAAAAACTGAGGCGTGGGGATTAACACCAGTGCAAGAGAATAGCTATTGAAACTAAAAGACAGTGTTGGGACAAGACCAAATGGGCATACATTGGACAAAGATTGTGTGGAAATTAGGAGGTTTCTAAAAGTGTGAAGTTCTGGATCAGCCTCCCAAGCAGAGTGGTGGGAAGAAAAACCCTTAAGTAGTTTAAGTTTGATAAGTTTATTAATGTGAATATATGTGAAGTGATTGGTAGTGATAGCAAAGACTGGACTTAATGACCCAAAAGGTCTTTCCCAGTGTTGGGGAATTTGCAGGTGACACCTATTCCTATAAGTCAATATAAAATCAAATGCATTAGGGAGGATGGCGCCAGCTTCTAGATGAGGTATACAACATCTGTGGATACTGAAGGTCCTATGCCATGTTTCCCAAAAGAAAGGTAAGTCCTAGTAGCCTACTTCAATTTGATCATTTGAAATAGCATCATAGGATCATAGAAAATTAGGCCTCAGGAGGTCATCTAGTCCAGGCCTGCCTAACTAGATCATCCCAGCCAAGGCTTTGTCTACTTGGGTGTTAAAAACCTCCAAGAATGGAGGCTCCACAACCTCTCTGGGAAGCTTTTTCCATGGCTTCACTACCCTCCTAGTGAGAAAATTCTTCCTAATATCCAATCTAAACTTCCCTTGCTGCAACGTGAGCCCATTGCTTCTGGTTCTGTCATCTGCCACCACCGAGAACAGTCCAGCTCCATCCTCTTTCGAGCCCCCTTCGGGTAGTTGAAGGCTGCTATTAAATCCCCTCTCGGTCTTCTCTTCTCCAGGCTAAATAATCCCAGTTCCCTCGGCCTCTCCTCCATAAGTCATGTTGTCCAGCCCCCCAACCATTTCCAGTGCCCTCCGCTGGACTCTCTCTAATCTATCCACATCCTTTCCATAGTGGAGGGGGGCTACAATATTTATAACGACTACAGTATTTTTCCTAACTTTGTATTAGATAAGGGGGTTGTGTGGGCTTGCTCTGTAAGTTTAAACATTTTCCAAATTCCACCTCCACTATTAAATACCAGCTGAAACCCGCAAAACATTTGCGATGACATTTTTATTGCCAAAGCATTTCTTTAAATACAGGATTTTTAGTTATCCGCTGACCGAATACTTTAACGGAATCAGAACTTCCCACAATCAAAAAGGCCATGTGACCACTGCATGGGGAGCACTGCCCCCCCCCCCCCCTTTGCAGTTCAGGGGCTGTGCGACCTGGCAGCAGCTCACGTGGCCAACTCCAAAGAGGGGGGGAAAATGTGGCAAGGGGTCTGATCTTTTTTTTTCTCCTACAGCTGGAAAGCGAGCTGCCAGCAGCTCACACAACCCCTGATCTATGGGGAACCCCTGTGCTTCTCTCTGTGGCAGCAGCACCCCCTGGGCAGCACCTGGCACACCGCCTCGGTGGTCCCAAGGGTGCTGCCACCACGGATAGGAGCACAAGGGCCCCCTGCAGCTCAAGGCCTGGGGGCAGCTTACCGGCCAGCCACGGGAGAGGTGGGCAGACTACGTGGGGGGAAAAAAAGGACCAGGCCCCTCAGCACTATTTTTTTTTCCCTTCTTTTGGCAGAGCCTGCCTGCTCTGTGGCAGGTGGGGTTGGGGTGGGGCGAGGGGGCGCTGGTGATTCATTGTAGCTCAGACTTGCTTGCATTTCTGTTGAAAATGCCTCGGGATCTTCTATAATAATACTTATTCTGTCAGTCCGGAGCACTCTAATTGGTTGTTTCAGTAAGCACTGTGATTGGCTCCCGAGGCAACCAATCAGAGTACTCCGGACAGACAGCGTAAGCCTATTATTATTACAGATTAGTGGTGCTAAGTAATATAAAAACAGTTCTGTAATATCACCTAAACTCAATTTTGGGAGTTTTTTCAGACGGACTAAAATAGGCCTGCTGGTTTTTTTTCATGTACACATTTTCTGTCTGTAGTTATTCATATGATTATTGAGGGGTGGTAGAAGTATTGCATTTCTGTGCTGCAGGTATGTTCAGGATAAAATACATGATTTATATGTTAGAGGCCTCATTTGGGGATTGTAGCCAATTGGGCTTGAGAGTGAATACATAGTGCCCTGCAAGTGCAGCTGATGAGATTTTGGCAATCAAAATTGCTTTTAGCTGGATAATGGTGCCACTTTCAAACACCGTTACAGGAAAATTAAAAGCTCCTCTCTCAAAATGTGACTGATTTACAGTGCAGGGTCATTCTCAAGTACAAGAACCTAGTTTCTTGTGTGTTGGTCTGCCTATATAAGAAAGTTAAGAGGTGACTGTAACATATGGCAGCATACCTGTTTTAGCTTAATTTAGTTTGCATGCCTAAGGATAGCAGTGAAGATAGGCTTACATCAGCTTTAGCGTATACAGTTTACCAAAGTGTAAACCCACCAGGGATCCTGGGGGTCCAGTCTGGACATTAGCATGTGCTAAAACCCATTCTGTTGCATTCTCACTGCTGTGGCGATTTGTGCTCGTTAGATTAAAATACTACAGATAGGCTAGTGTGTATTTTGCTATCTAGCCAGGCTATCTAGCCATGCTTAGTCTAGAGAAGTGGAGACTAGGAGGAGACTTAATAGCAGCCTTCAGCTGCCTGAAGGGCGTTCAAAAGACAGTGGAGCTGGACTGTGCTCCGTGGTGGTAGATGACAGAACAAGGAGCAATGGGCTCAACTTAAGCAAAAGAAATTTAGGTTAGATATTAGGAAGAATTTTCTCACTAGGAGGGTAGTAATGCACTGGAACAGGTTACCCAGAGAGGTGGTGGACTCTCCATCCTTTGAGGTTTTTAAAACCCAGCTAGACAAAGCCTTGACTGGGATGATCTAGGTGGGGCTGGTCCTGCTTTGAGCAAGGGTTGGACTAGATGTGACCTCCCGAGCTCCCTTTCAACCCTCACTTTCTATGATTCATACCCATATATCAGGGTAGGCTTCAAATATCTAAAAATGAATTTGCACCTGAAAACAGTACAGGCAGAAGGGCTCTTAATCTTCCTGTGACAGTGCTTAACAGAAGCACTGTTAGCATACGATGTCCTTCTTTCCCTCTAACTCACCTTGGGTGACATTTCCCCTCTGTACAGAGGTTTTCTGCGAGATACCTGCACTACTGAAACTCTGGTTTGAAGGTGTAAGTAGGACAATAAGCCTTGTCTGATGTGGCCACACAAGGTTTAGTTGCCCGTTAGATTGGACCTTACTTTGGACTTCAGGTTTGCTGCACGCTCAGTGGACTTCAGAAGAGACTAGACTCTTTTCCTTGATATCCCAGCCATGCATACAGTGTGATCTAGGTATTTTTAGAAAGAATACATGGGCCTGGCAACTCCAGTTAGTAATGCTGAATTTTTGAGTTGTTTCAAAGAGTGCATAAGTGCTTCAAATCCCAGAATCCACACAGATAAAGTATGGCTTAAATTTGAAGGAAAACACATCAGCTATGAGACGTTCTTGCCGGTATCAAACAGAACCAGTTGTTTTGTTCATGCAACATTTTGTTCACTTTAGGGCGGCCCGTGTGGAGTACTGGCTGCCGTTCAAGCCTGTGTCCTACAAGAGCTTATCTTTGGAGACAGCGGCAGGAATAGCGAAGCTCGGTAAGCCAGACAGCTGACACCAGAAATATTTTCTGTTCTAAATGAAACCATCATTTTTTTTTCTAGTGTGGTCAGAAAGAAGCTAGATCCTTTTGCATTTGTCTGTAAGTCTGGAAGAGAGAAAGGGTTAACAGATTTACTTGGGTTCGTGGAGGCTAATGAAAATTGCCTTTTAACAGAACAGGTTTAAAGGCTGGCTATTCATCAATACAGTCGTTTCTTGTGATTAACCAGGATCCTTTAAGAAAAATAAATAAAAAAGATTATTATGGCCAGCAGCCTGCTGAATCCTATGGAGAAAAACTTATTGTAAAGATAATGCAAGCAAGAGTTGAAAGACCATACTGTTAATGGACTTTTCAGAGTAAGAGAAAACCCGAACCAGTGCATGAAAAGTTGAGTCATACTAGTTTAGGCTTTTTTTTTCCCCTTGGGTGGGATGCACTTATTTAAGTCTCTAATGGGATTTAAATACTGGTTTTTTTTAATTGCTTTAGAGAAAAATTATAGTATGTCCATTGTAACACCAAAATTGTTGTGAACTGCTAAATATTAATAATTGCACTGTCCCCAGATTTGATGTCTTTGCTAAAGACACTGAGTTTATTCATTGACATAGGGGAGTTTCTTTTGTATATGAAGATTTCTTCTGTACTAAGGTGTCCATAACCTCCACCATCACTTTTGCCTGGAAATAAAGTCCATTGCACATAAATCAGACAGCACTGTCCTGAAGCTCTGCTGCCCCTATACATATTATTTGTTGAATAAAGAGAGCAGGCCCAGATGTAGGCTAAAAACTTTTTCCATACTTGGGGGATATAATCCTTGCCCCACCGAAGTCCATGGCAACACTTTCAGGGCTATTTCAACTTGGATGAGTAAGGGCAGGTGCAGATGAACCAGTTCATATGAGCCAAAAGGATGCATGAGTTTACTGAACATCAGCAGCCACATGGCAACAGCTTTATGAGCAAGCTCTTACCCCGTGATAGATGAAAGCCAAAGTTTGGCTTTCATCTGCCAGAGAAGCTTCAAGACAAAGATGTTAAATATGTTTGCAATCAATCTAATTCCAAATGGATGGAATAAGCGGCAGACACTGTTGCAGCAAATGCTGTATGTACAAAATAAATGTCCATGATTTTCATCTACTAGAAGGTAAAGGTGCATACAGCCACCTACTTTGGAGCAGTGGATGTTCTCCTTTTTTCTTACAGTAGCTCATTCCATTGTTCATACCTTGAAATGCTCTAACATAAAAAGTCCATGGTATAAAAGAGAAAGTAGCCACATATGTCCCATGGGTGTTAGAAGTTTCTTATTGAAACAGCCAGGAGCAAAAATTAAGCTCTCTCATAAAAAAGAGAAATATTCAATAATGCTAGAAGAGACATGACATGTATTGTCAGGAACTGGGGCTTCTTGATAGAAATGAGGAGGGTTTTGGTGACTCTTTCTATTAAGTCAACTGTATAATTGGAAGATATGGGAGACAAACTTTTTGACACAAAGTGGTCTTCCTTAGGTCTGAGAAAGAAGCAGGTAAAGCTAACATATTGGTTAGCATTCATAAGATGCTAACCAATATGTCTCTAGTATCTTAGTGCCATACAAAAACCTAATGCACAACCTAATGCAAAACCAGCTCTCCTGCTCATACAGACTTCTCAGGCTAAAGGATCCCTGGTTTTAAATGCAAGATTTAAGGACTGGAAAAACAACCCATTAAATATTAGCCACACTTTACTGAAAAAGATTAATTTCTCATTGGTAGGAAGGATAAGGATGAAAAGTCATAAAACATAGAGACGGAGAGAATATTGAAATGGCTCTTAAAACCATCAGAGATAAGCTTTCTTATAGTACATGTGATATAAATGAGACAAGGCAGGCAGTAATGACTTTGGCACTTCCGGTTAGAAAACTGGTTAGAAAAACTCTGCCCTATCTCCAGGCTAAGCCCTGTCCCACGAACTGCACAAAAGGGGATCCTGCAAGAATTTAGAAAGTAGTTTATGAAGGACTGCCATATGCTTCTAGAGCATCTATTTAAGCCCAGCTGTTTTCCTTTTACTTGGCCTAGACCCTGAACATATAGATCCAGAAAATGCCAAGGAAATTTCAGGGAAGGGATCTCAAAGCTTTAAAGTAATGAAAGAGAAGGGTCAGATCTTGCAGCAGATGCTCTGTGGATAATTTTCATCTGCCTTCTCTACCTTTCTTTTTCCTAGTAGTGCAACGAAGAGGGGGATGACTGGGGCACCAGGTCTGGTGGTGATCCTTGTGGGGGTGCAAAAATAGCATCAGTTGCACTGCTGGCCTGGCCACCACCACTGTGAGCACAGCCATTGATTCTGCCCTATGCGGCTTCCCATTCAAGTGGCCAGTTATGACTCTACTTGTCTAGCTCCTCCAACTAGCTGACATTTAGAGCATACTTTTTTAGCCAGCAAATGCTGCTCCACAGTAATTTATATCCAACACTGTGATTTAAATCTTATCTCTAATCTGGACAAATTGATTGAGCTAAGTAGGGACTCCCTCTGGTTCATCACCTTAGAGAATACAGCAATCATTTCTCAGTGCAATGAGAAAGTGTTAGAGGAAAACTCTTCAAACATTGTATATAGCTGACATGTGAGTCAACATGGAAAACTGCTTATAGGTGCCTCCAAGGTTGGCTGAAGGACCAGGAGGAAATGCCTAATATAGTATTTGTATTCTGTATATGAGGATAGTATGTTTTTCAAGACAGATGCTGGCCTTTGCCTGTGTGGGTGGTAGTAGTGAAGCCGCTGTGCAAAGCAACTAGTATTCACTTTGGATTCAGATTCAGCTGATTCAGGGGACAGTGATTCGATTTGATGAGTCGAGTCACTGTCCCGAATGGATTCAGCTGAATCTGATTCGGAGATTCAGCTGCTGCTGAATCTCCAAATCACACAGGCCCATCCCCCACCCGCTCTCGCAGCCCAGCAATGGCTGCCCTGCCTGCCCCAGCTCCTGGCACTTTGAAAAAAAAAGCCTCTGACTCACCAGGTGTTGCCAGGTGGGAAGGTGATCCCCACTGCCCCCCACTGTCCCACACCATGAATGGCAGCTGGGGGGGGCGTTGCAGTGGAGGGAGCATGGTGGGAGTGGTGGGAGCGCAGCGGAAGTAAGTGGGGGATCTCTTGCAGATGCCACCAGCGTTGTCAGCGGCGGGGGGGAGAGGGCAGCAAATGCCGACCAATGGTTGGCAATCAGCTGCAGCTACCACCGGCAGCAGCAATCTGTGGGGATCGTGGACCACCCACAGATGCCACCACTAGTGCCAGCAGTGGGGTGGCAAGTGGCGACTGCCCGCAGACACTGCTGACAGTATTGGCAGCACCTTTTTATAGGGGGTGCACTGCCAGACTCTGGGGGTGCACGTGAACCCCCTATGTATCGCCCCTGTCCCATGCTGCATGGGGGGCTCTACACAAGCTGCCCCCAACCCTCCCCCCACACTGTCCCTGCCACCCCCATGGCTGCCCTGCCCTCACTACCTCCGGCCCTTTAAGAAAATAACAAAAAACCAGACTCACCAGTTCATGCCCAGTGGGGGGCTATCCCTGTTGCCCCCCACTGCCCTGCACTACATGGGGGGCTCTTCTACAAGCCTCCTGAAGCCCCAAGGCTGCTGCAGGAGGTGGTGAGTCTGGGGGGAGGTTGTTTTTTATTTTTTTCTTGAAGGGTTGAAGCTGGGGTGGGTGGGGCAGCCATGAGGGGACTGGGAGAGTAGGGGGGGGTCGGGCTTGTGTCAGAGCCCCCCATGCAGTGGGCATCCCCCCTCACCGGGCAGCACCTGGTGAGTAGGGGCTGTTCTTTAAAGGGTCGGGAGCTGGGGCAGGTAGGGCAGCCTTGGAGGGGGAGCTAGGGGAGCGGGCAGAGGTCAGGGGGGTCTGGGGGAGCAGGCAGGGGATGGGGCTTAGCAGGGGTCCCCCCATGCTCCCCTCCCCCCCGCCCCTACTTACCAGCTCTGAGTCTGACTCCAGCTCCCTGCTGCAGCCACTGGGGACTGCCCGAATCATCAAATCTCTCCATATCGTTTCCAAATCGATTTGGAGAGTTTCAAATCGATTTGGACCTTTTAATTAGTCCCCTGATTCAATTTGGATTCAGAGATTTGGCCACCGAATAGGGCTGAATCTCCTCCGAATCGAATCAGCACCCAGAGCTTCGCATGCCGTAGTAGACACCTTCCTGAGTCTGAACTACATGTTTGGAGTTAACTGCTTGGGGATCTCCTAAAAGTCAGTGGGAAATCAGTCTGCTTTTTCCAAGGCTAGCTTTCGCCCAGATTATTTAGGATGTTTAACAGTAAGCTTATTACATTTAATAATAGCCTATATCATTTTTTATAACTTTAATATAATTAATTATTATCATTAATATAATATAACATTGTCTTAGTTATGCTAGTTTACACCAGGAAGGATGGAGCAGTGGTTAGGGTAGTACTTGGAAACCGGGGTTCATTTCCCATCTCTACCGCAGACTCCTTATTCAAGACCAAGAAGTGACCTTCGGCAAGTCACTTAGAGCCATATTTTTAAACATGCCAAAATGATAGGCATATAATGGCATTTCTAAACTTCCCAAAGCCTGTTACACATTCATTTGGTCTCAATTAAATCAAGAATGGTTAAGGACCTAATGTGGTTAGACACTTTGTAAAACCCCACCCAGGGACAGATTTTTAAAGTATTTCAGCATCTAGCTCCTATGGATTAGACACCTACATCCCATTTACAATCCAGGCACGGGTGCCAACCTGCCTCTTTAGGCATCTACATATTTTTGATGATTTTGTCCTTTGTGTCACTGAATCTCAGTTTCTCATCAGTAATAGTGAAGGTGATAACAATTCCCTGACTCAAAAGGGTGCTGTGAGGATTAAATATTCGGAGGTACTCAAATTCGAAGGTAACGGGGCCAGATAAAGTAGCTTCTCCCAGTCTTGTTTATCTTGAAATAGTTCTTTTCCCACCCCCTCATCCTCATAATTCGAAAGGATTTTATTTTTACATATTTTGTATATGAGAGAGGCTCTAGAAATATGCAGAAATCCTCTAAGGAATTTCAGGTTAACAAGCAAACTTTTTATGTGCACAAATAAAAAATTCCTTTAGGCACCTAAATCATTATGGAACGGCAAGAAATATGTTGTTTTATTCATGAGAGAGTCATATTTTTCTTATGATGAGTCTGCCTTGGGCAGAAACTGTTTCTGGATATGGAAAGGAGAGAAGTCTTCCTGGTTGAAATGGGTTGAGGTGCAGCTCTTCCTTGCATTTTCAAGGTATCGGCAGCTCATATGAAATATTTGTGCAAGCTGCATGGAGAAAATAGGGTATTTTCTTATTGCACCTTTACATCCCTCCTCCTCCAAATGTAGTTTTGGTAACACCCATAAATTCCTGAGTATCTATATTAGAATGCAAGGGATGATAAGAGAAGGCTATGGAGACAGTATTTTTATCTGAGTGTCCTCATCTGTTATCTCAGATGTCCCATACCATTCAGAGTTAGACTTTTTCTCACTAAACTTTATACTCAAGGCTGATGTTGAACTTAAAAGTTTATTTAATTTTTCATGTTTGATGTTTCTTGCATTGTCTTTTGAATTATTAAATCTTTTAACTACACTGCTGGGATCACTTTTTGACCTCATCTCTCAGGCTAGTGGCATTCGGAGACTGATAATATCTGAAGTTCAAAGCGTGGTCCTCTTAAAGTCATTAGAGAAGGACTTCCCATGTGGAAGGGAGTATTGTCTTCATGTTAGGGCAGAGCCACTGGATTGTATTCCCAGTTCTGCCTTTTCTCATTCTTTGATCCTAGTCACATAAGCTCTTCATGCCTTAGTTTACTCATCTCTGACGTTGAAATAAAATATTTCTGACCTTCTTTATGGAGTATCAGGAGACTGAAGAATATAAGAAATGCCATGCTGGCTAAGACCAATTGTCCATCTAGTTCTTTAATTCTGTCTACAACAGTAGCATAAATGGATGCTACAGAGGAAGAACATTGAACTAGATATTGCTAGTCTCCTTTCCAATATTCTGCCTAGCATCCACCATTATTAGTTTAGACGTGCCAGAGGAAACATCTCCAACCATTCTGTTCAATAGCCTTTAACAGATCTCTCATCCATGGATTTATCCAGTCCCTTTTTCAACCTGGCTGTGCTGTCTGCCTCCATCACCTCCTGTGGCAAGGAATTCTATAAATTAATTATGTGTTGCATAAAAAAATATGGTCTCTTATCGGTTTTAAACCCATCGCTAATTTCAGTGAGTGGCCACAAATTCTAACAAATTCATTTTCGTTAAAAGCTTAGCGATCCTTGGATGAAAGGTGCTAAACAAGGTTCTGTATTGCGTTTATGGTAAATGACATTTTAGATAAAATAAATGAGTAGATACGGATTTTTCAGCTGGTCTGTAACACAACAGCAGCTAGGAAATTCAAGATTAAGACTGAAATGAAACACCGAACCCTTTTAAAGCATATACAGCATGTAAAGCGGTCATATCTTAGCATACAGAGATGGAAAATATGTATTAATTCAGCTAGAGTCCATTGGCCTGCCATTGCAAGATGGGCCCACTTGGGTAATGTCCAGTCCAGTTTCAAATACACGTACGGATGCAGATTTTGCTAATTCCTTTAGACAATTAATTGACAGCCTATTACAGTGGATCTTAGAGTCAGGAAATATTTTCCAGTATCAAGTCTAAATTGTCCCTTTTTTTATTTCACTGCCTTATGCATTATTATAACTATCTATATGACGCTCGGTACATCTTCTCTTGTATTACTTGTGTTTCTCAGATGTTTTAAAATTGTTACTATGATCCCCCCTCCACCACCCCAATCCTTGTTTCACCAAATTCTGCATGCTCATTTGTTTGAGTCTTCCCTTCTAAGTCAGTCCTGTGGAAATAGAGGCTTCTCTTGAAAAAGATCAGGCACCCAGAAATACAGCTGCGTGTCATTGTTGAGAGATATCCATACTGCTATCAGAGTTACAGTCCTCCCTCGCATGTGTAGGCATACCTACACTGGCTTAAATCTGCTCCAGTCAGATACCAAGAGCAGTGTAGCCTGGGAAGCAATAGGCTTCATAATGGGATATGCAGGCCTATCAAGAGTCATTCAAGTAACGACTTTGTGCTGCAAAGCATGACCCAGGGACCACGGTGTTGTTGATGCTTAAGCTAATTGGAATATGTCTGTGTGTGCTGCCATCGCCACAACATTGATTTCAATGTAGACATCCCCATAGAGCATTGTGCATATGCTACTGAAACAAAATGGCTTATGAAAGACTGCTATAATTACTGACAGTCATCATTTTGGACAATGCCGTTGGGCTCCAATGCTCCCTGAAGCAACACCTGTTCCCCTTTTTATGGTCAGGCTCACTAAACCCTCTTTCAATGCTTGCTTGTTTCTCATCTACCCAAAATTACAGGTGTCTCCAGCCTTCAGAAGCGCATAGGACCAAATGCCTCACTGTGGCAATAGCAGATATTTTATGGCGAGCAGGGGAAAACGAAAAAGCAGTGATTGCACTGTAAGTGAGACACATTTTCAGTTATTGCATATAATTAGGGTTGCCAACCCTCCAGGATTGCCCTGGAGTCTCCAGGAATTGGATATAAATCTCTAGGAGACTGCTGAGAATCACTCAGGAGATAAATGATAGGTCATTCATTAAAATAAATATTACATGTTGAATTTGATTTATACAGTAATCCAGTGGGTTTTTTAACTGTAATAGTAATGTGCATTTACCTTCCTGACGTAAAGGCATTAATGTCATTATGGCATGTGATGAAACCTCCTGCAATAGATTCAGAAAGAGTTGGCAACCCTACATATAATCCCTATGGTTAACTAGAGAGAGACAAAAGGCCTGAGGCTGAATTGTTTCAATCTTTGCAGGTTAGTCTAACCTGCGTAGATTGAATCATTAAGGAAGTGAACAAACATACACTTTTGATTCTGAAAATGCAGCGATATGCTTGCAGTAGCCCAGGCCAGAAGCTGAGGAGTGCTAGAGCATGCCTCCCTGCTTGGCTGGAGCAGACAGTTTAGGCCCAGGCTAGCCGCCCACCCTGCAAGGGGAGGTTTTTGGGGGAGGTGCAAAGCATCCTGGTATACTGGGACCGTGAGCTAATGTGAACCTGGAGGGGATCCGAGACAGAAGTTTCATAAACTGATTTAACCTAAATCAGTTAAGTCTGACACTACATCTATCCGGGTTTATTTTAAACTGGTTTCAGCCTTTTGAAAGTGGTTTACGTGCCCTGAACCTCTGTTGTGTTACAGATTTGAACTAGTTTCTGATCACCAGGAAGCCTGGTTTTCCCTGATAAAAAATTGCAAATTGTCTGATAAACCCCCCCAAATCTGTGATTAAAATGAAAGACACCTCATCCCCCACCCCCCATAGCGCCCTGGTCCTGCTCATGCCCCTCATTCCCCCCGCAACCACCCCGGTCCTCCTGGTGCCCCTAACCCCCCGCCATAGCCCCCTGGCCCTGCTAGTGGCTGTGCGACCCCGTGCCGCTGAGTGTGCAGGGTATGCGTCCCAGGGCAGCGTGAGCTCGGAGCGGCAAGCAGCTTCCCTGTGCAGCCTCGCTGTGGGCTGCAGGACCAGGTTGCACCTGCTGGGCTGTGGAGGCCCCGGGAAAGGGCAGCATGGTAGGAGCCCGAGCCCGCCCCATGCACAGAGTTGAGGGGCATGCGTACCCCCTGCAACCCTGGGAGTGTGTGCAGCAGTGGGGAGCTGGTCTCTTCTCTCACCCCCCAGATGAATTGTCCGTGGCCCCATGTCACCCCCCTCCAGGGCCATGCAGCCACGCATTGCAGCCCCAGGCCCCAAGTGCCATGCATCATCCTGCTGGGCAGCAGCCCCAGGCCCAGCCCTGCCCAACTCCTTCCCTCCCTCCCTCCCTTCCTATGGGGGCCTCAGTGTCCATCCCCTCCCCCCCCCCAACTTACCTGCAGAAGTTGCCCTCCAGTCTGCCTGGGGCCATGTGAACATGCATGCACATGGCACCCCTTGCCTGACCGCCCTCCTCCCGCTCCCCCCAGCCCCCTGCAGAGAGGTCTTTGCAAAACGGCAAAATCCACGGGGTTCTCTGCTAAAATGAGAAATCTGCGGTTTCCCTTGACAAAAGGTTAAATCTGCAGGTCTCTCCATTTTTCCATGGGAAACGGGAAACCTGGATCCCCGCCGATCACTTGTACTGTTTTATGTCATTTCTGTCCCTAGCCCATGTGTATCTGATACAATCCGTTCCATATAAATGCCTAGATCTCTGCCCATTCAGGATGCTTTTGTCTAGTCTAAAATGCCTTGTTAATGGGCACATGCTAGTTGCAGTTCCCTGTCCTAACATCCAGTAAAAATCAGGGTAAAATCCTGCTGTCTCTGGAATCAATGGCTTAAGTCCCATTGACTACACTGGCTTCAGCTTGTCACCACAGTCTCCGTGACAAGAATGCCTCTATATATTAATTGAGAAGTGGAGATTTTCTAAAGCGGCTCCTTCCTTAGTATATTTTAAACATGATTTGACTCTGTAAGACAGGTTTCTCCATGTAGACACAATATATCTGTTGGTGTACTGAAGCTATCCCGTTGTTCTTCTGTTCTGTTCCAACGAAAAGATTTCAATGAGGTCTTGACTATGTCTTCTTTCTGTGTACAGTAGCATTTGATTAATTTTAAACACAATATAAAGACTGTTAAACCACTTACAAAGTAACTCACTTTTTTTTGGTGATGAAAGCTGACTTTGTTTGGAACGTGAACTTGCCGTGTGAGAGAGCTCAGTTTAAAAAAAAAATAGCCACTTTTTTTCAGTTCTTTTTTTCCATTTCACTACAGCACATTGATTTCTCTTTGTTGCATTGCTGGTGCTTCTAAGGGAGCTGTTGCTTTGTTTAACTCTCTCTTTTATAGGCCTTCAGGAAGGCAGCAGTTCACTCCAGTAGGAAAATACAAAGCAGATGGAGTCTTAGAAACGGTAAGTTTTGGTGCAGCCGCACACATACGTTTCATATGTCCCTATACGTACGTATTTTCTCTCTCTCGCGTGCACACACACACACACACGTAAATCTTCACTTACAAAAAATACAATGGACCTGGTTCTCTTCTGTTTCCCACACTAATTTACCATATTTTCTTCCATAAAACACACACCCTTTTCCCCAAAACCAGCTGATTGAAATTAGGGTGTGTGTTATATATGAGAAATACTGATCCCCATGGGTCCAGAAATGTGGTGGTGGGAGACCAGTGTTAATTATTGCAGCTCTGGGAGACAGGGCATGTTATGTTGTCACTGCCTCCACCACCAAATTTTCCAGCCAAATAACACAGCCCCATATAGCAGACCTGGCAGGTGGCCCAGATCTAGCACACAGGGTCAGACCCAGAGCAGAGCCCCAGACATGGTACAGAGGTCCGACCCAGTAATTTGGACCTAGCATGCAGGGTCAATCCATGGTGTCAGACTCCAGGCTGGCGCACAGCCGCAGACCTAGCATGCTGGATCTGGTCAGCGTGTGGGATCAGTTTGCAGCTGGACCTGGCCTGTGGCCCTGGACCTGGCTTGCAGGGTTGGGACTGGCATGCAGCACCAGACGCAGCACATTGATTTGGGCTAGTGTGTGGGGTCAGTCCCTTTGCACACGGGGCTGCAGCCAGCTCAGAAGCAAGCTTGGCTCCCTGGCTACTACTTCTCAGTTACTTAGTGGTCCTACAAGGTTAAGTTCTTTTTTTTTCCTTGATGCTGCCTTTCCAAAACAAAATGAGTTTTATTTTCTGCGGTGCGTTATATGTAAGGTGACCATATTATTTTTAAGGAAATCCAGGGCAGAGTGTTTCAAGTGAAGGCAGAGCAGCATGGTGCACCAGGCAGGTGGGTGGGCAGGGGCTGCTGATGCTGCTGTGCTGTGCCAAGGCAGGTGGACTGGAGCAGTGCCCAGCTCAGCCTGCCTCCTGCCTCCAGCTGCTGCTCAGGAAGGGTTGGGCTGGGTAGTGTGGACAGGGTGGTGCGTGCTCCAGTCTGCCCACCTTGCTCCTGCACAGCAGCAGCAGTGCCTGCCGGCCTGCCTGCCTGATGCACCACGTTGCTCTACCTTTCCGCTGGGCTGTGCCCTGTGTCTTGCCCACCTTCCTCTGCCTGCAGCAGCGCTGTTGATTTGGCATGGGGAGGAGGGCCAAAATACAGGCTTTCCCAGGCTGCAATTTTCCCTCTGGCCATTCTGCTGCGGCACACTCATGCGCAGGAGAATCGGTATAGAATGAAAGAATCATGTATTTGGACAGGAAAAGCAAGGATTCAAGGACTTTTCTTTCAATTTTCACCAACCAGCCGGGACTGGCCCTGCCAAACCGGGACTTATGTTCACTCTGGTTATATGTGACAAAATGTGGTAACTCCACTGACTTCCATGAAGCTGCCCTTGATTTACCCTAATGTAAGTGAGAGGAGCTTCTAAAGAAGAGCAGCGCTTCAGGACATAGCTGGCTTTTAGCCTGACCCAAAATATATGGACCCCCTGAAATTCTCTTTCCATTCATGTCCCAAGGTTGCAAATAACAGCAGCTTTCCCCATAGTGGAAGATAAGTGGGAATGGGTCCTGCAAGGCCCATTGCTACAGCTGTTATCAACAGAAAGAAGCCATCGGTTTTCCTCCCTGTACTTTATACAGCATGCCTTGCTTTTCCTCTCCAGATAAATGACTCATGATGGTAATTCCTAAGAAAGTAAATGCATTGTCATCTGGACATTTCTTTCCATCTGAAGTTCTCAATTGCTTTGCAAAGGTGCAAGAGGCAAGGGTTTTTGTGGGCGATATCTTTAACTGACTAACTGCATGGTGGCGATAGACTTAAACAAGCTTCTCAAGGCAGGGCATGACAAAATAAGCGACACAAATAATACCCAAGTGAATAGAGGGAAGGAAGAATTTGATGGGGAGGGGGAGGTGCTTTCTTGTCAACACAAAGAAAGCCCATGGTAGATCCAAAAATGTAACCCAGATTTTCTGCCTCTGAATCCCATGGTTTAGACACAAGATCGTTGTTCCACTTGAAGTGGGGGGATTACCAGAGATAATCCATGAATAAAGAAGAATCAGACACTATTGAAATACAGCCCTGTTCTTGTGAACTCTCACTAACATTTAAATTGGATGGGACTAGCTGTTGTATTAAGCACTGGACAGCACTGTGTTTTATATAGTTCACATATTCTGTCTTCTAAAGACAACCCACTACAATGGACTGGACCTGCAGATACCAAACTACTTGGGTCTCTTCTGTCTTCCAAAATTTCGGTATTCCTACATTGGTTGCAATACTTGAGCATCATACAGTACATTTAACATGCTGAAAACTGACATTATTTTTAAAACAAGACTCTCAGAACATATACATACTACAGCTGCAATGAGAGTTAAAACATTATTTTAGTAATGAAGCTGGAGTTCTGGACATAATGGATTTCAGTGGATCTTATCCAGTCTGTAGCAGCCGGGGATCTTGCCAGATATATTTAAGTTTTGTGGTTGCATTAATTCAGTCTTGGTTTATACTAGCATGTTGTTATTTATTTTAATTACATTTTTTAAACATTTTTTTTCAGCTAATGCTACATACCATCACAAAATATGAGGATCTGACAATATTTCTTCAGAAGAATATTCATCAGGTACTCTGCATGGAGACACAATTAATCTTGACATTCATTGTTCAGCTGATAGTCTTGTAGCATATAAAATTCAAGTAGAAACTAATATAAACATCACTTCAGGAATAATTTGGACAGGTCGCCTGAAAAGATGAAGGACCAATTTCAAGCCTACCATAAATGAGAGTGAATCTTAGAGATTTTAGTTGGAGCTGTGAGTCTGTACGGGGGATAAAAAGCACATGCATTAAACCATCAAAGTAAATACAGTGTACCTTTTTTTCCAGTTTGAAACTGGTCCGTGTGGATGCATTCTTCTCACTCTGTCAGTTATCTTATCAAGATCTATTCATCTGTGAGTATTTTTATTTCTATTGTATAAAAGTAAAGGGGCCTAGGCCATATAAAAGTTGTAGCCTGGGGAGGAAGCAGTTGTCTTTCTGAATTTGCAAGAGGGCACAGAAACTCCTTAGCTGACAAAATAATGATAATGCAATATTTACAATCTTCTAGATGCTCTACTAAGTATAGGAAATACTACTGGTGTCAAATCTATCCACCTTGGTCATATTCAGAGCTCAAGGATATGAGCTTCAGCTGTGCAAAGAGTTAGGAACAGAAGCATAGAGTATAAGTACTATGTCCTCAAGTCCAAGCCCCTGTTGACACAGGCAGTGGCATGCTATAATCCTTCCCATAAACTTATCAAGCCTTGCCTTCAAAGTAATTAAGTTATTTGCCTTTTATTGCTGCTATTGGAAGGCTGTGGTAGGACCTCACTAGTTGGATAGTTAAAAACTTTATCCTGGTCTCCAGGTTTGTATCAGCATGCCCCTTTCATTAAAATAGCGGTTTTCTCTTCCTGGGACTTCTCCCCATGTTGTATTTACATACCTAAGTTGCATCCGTTTTCCCTATTTTATGTGTCAGCTGAGAAATCCATGCTTTTTTGGTCTCCGCTCAGAAGACAGGCTCCCCGTGGCCCTGATTATCCTCGTAGTGCTTCTCTGCACCTGTCCCAGTTTGAATTCATCCTTCATAGATATAGGTGACAGCACTGCACGTGGTATTCCAGATGAGGCATTACTGGTGTTTTGTACATTAATAGTTTCCTGTCTCTACTGGAAGGAATTTACCTGATGCATCCTACAGTAGCATTTGCCTTTTTCATTGCTGCATCCCTTTATTGCATCACGTATGCCATTATCACGTACACTCCCAGCTCTTTCTCCTCTTCTGTTGTTTCCAGTCTGCGAACTCCCAGTTGGTAGCAGAAATAATTGCCATCAGTTCAAGAGCCACCACGGTTAGGGCTACATGCAACCCCCCAGCCAACAGGTGACATGAGCTTTGCTAATTGTTATATAGTCCGCTCTAGTGTATATTCACCACTCAATTACAACCAAAATAACAGGCTAGATGGGATATTTAAGGTCTTCTTTGTCTCTATGGCTGTACAGAAAATTTGTGTTCTCCTACAGACCGGAAGAACTTAAGAGAAGTTTTACTTAGGTTTAATTTTAAATGGTGACACGAGCATTATGGGGTCAGATATCACAGAAGAGGCAGTGATCACTAAGTGAATTCATTCTTTCGTGTAATACCCATGATGAGTCTAGTTGACAGGTATTCATGAAGCTAACGTCATTATGAATTTCATTCGAGTGCAGTTGTACTTATTTGCATTTAACAGAGTTCTCTTTTGTCCTTTTAAACTGTATTTCTACGCTGCTATCAGCCTGAGGATTAATCAGTGCAAAAAAAATCCATATAACGAGATCAAATTGCACTCTCTAAATGCTTTTCAGAGTCATATTCTAGTGAAAGAGAAGTGTCAGAAAAATCCATCATCTATTGTATTTCCATCTCTCAGTAATGACTGTCATGAAGAAAACTGCTTTGATTGAAAAAGAGTATGACTTTAGATTATCTTAGTACGCTGCCACAGTTCTACTTTTTCTTTCAAACCTAGACTGTGTTGAAAGAAATACCAGTTTGGAACTCAATTTTAGATGTAAATGTAGTTGCTAAACCACAGACTTTCTTGTAAGGATTCACAATGTATTATTATTTTCAAATTTACTTTACACTAACGTTGACATTTTGTGGTTTAATATAGCATAGAAGTCTAATATCATTGCTCTTATTCTGTAAGGTATAACTGGCATTAATCTTATATGACTGGTTTTAGACCCGCAGCACAAGGATGTTTGGTGACTTTGTTTAGGTTCAACATGACTAGATTTTTAAAGGTCTTTAGGTGCCTAACACTGCAGATCAGCACATAGCGGGGTTTTCCAAAGTGCCTAGGCTCCTAATGCTCATGGATTTGAATGTCTACACCAGACACTAAAAAACGGCATGCATTTCTTAATGATGGGAGCTGGGAGGTTCTCTCTCCCATTAAAGTAATAAAAAGATTACAAGTTGACACATTGCTAATAGGTGCCTTCATACTTTTGAAAATCCCTCTGGGTTTGTATCTGTACTTCCAAATACCTAAATACCCTTAGACATCTGGCAGACAGTGACAGAGAGCAGCTTCTTTAGGAGCCAAATCTGTGACCTTCCCCCACCGGACCATTTCTGGAAACGCTACTGCTTTTCCACCTTGCATCCTTTCCTTTTCTGTGTCCTTGTGACAAGGTATTTAGCAAAACTTGCGGGTTTGCTAGACTCTGTCATAGCCTTGAATTTACAACCTCTGGGCTGTCAAACATGCACCTTAGGGTCCACCCCACCCTGAATGGTATAATGCCAATAAAGTCCACCATTAGCTATCTTCTGTTTATAAGAAGCATGAATCTATCTCTGTTGTTAGAAACAGGGAATGTACATTCAGACTTTTGTCTATGAGAAATGAGTAACAATTGTATTATGCGCTTTTCAATTATGGATGAATGGTCATGTCATAATCCTTGTTTTAGGATTTGAAAAATAGCAGGAGAAATAAGCTCACTGCTCATCCCATTAAGAAATACGTACCATTGAGTGGCTGTTATGGGCATTGGAAAGGGTTGTTATTTACATAATTGACATAGTTCTAGATGAATATTTGAAGACTAGGGAGAGATGTTTTACTTAATAGGGTTATATCCAGCAAGTAGAGCTGGTTGAAAATTTTCGCTCAGTATTTTTTTTTTCTACAGAAAACGAATCTTAAGCAAAATCAAAACTTCCCATAGGAGCCATTAGTTCTGTTGATTTTTTTTTTTAATATACCTTGTTGAGTCAAATCCACCAAATCAAAATGTTTTGGTTTCCCAACCCATGGCAATGTCTTTCATTTCAGACTACTGTGCCAAGCTAGGTCTCCCTGAACTACCCGCATGCTACTGGCCAGGACTACCTGGCTGGGCCACGTGTCTCATGGTAAACCCAAGTCTCTGCTCTGGTTGTAACGGTGTGGGAGATAAGAGACCAAAGGCTCTTGAATGACCACTCCCATGAGGCACAGCAGCAGCTCCGAGGGAGATAGGTTAGTGTCAAACCAACCACAACCAAAATGCTTAAATGGGGGGTCAAGAAATAGAAACGAAACACCTTGTTTCAGAAATGTCAACAACATTTCCTTTCAATCAAACATAAAACTTCACAGTTTCCATTTCATGAAGAACAACTCAACATTTTGACTTTTCATTCCGCTTCAGAACACAAAAAAGGGGAAATGTCCACATTTCCTGCAGGACAGAAGTGCCTGTTTTCAACAAGCTTTAATCTAATGCCGCATTCATTGCAAGTCATTGGCATTTGTACTTAGCAGGCCTACCCCACTTGGAGAAGCAGAGGGTTCTGCTTTCAGTGTTGCTGTGTAGATTGTGCTACCGAGTTCATCATACAGGAAGTATACATGAGCATCAGTGAGGGAACCAATAAGAAATGGTTGCAAGGGTTACAGTTCCCGAGGAAGTGCATTGGGGTTTGTTGTTGTCTCTGTTATGGGAAGGAGTGCTAGGAGCAATGGTCATCCCAACATCATTTATTTTTTAACTACTGGAGAACTAAAAAAAATATTGCCGTTTCATATCAAACGCTACTGCAACACCTCCAAATTCCTCTTAAGCCATGCTTCACCTGCTCCAACTTCCTGACCCATGAAAATTAAGCAAAACCCATTGCTCTTTTAGCAGCTGCTGATCCAGCCAGTCAATTTAATTTAATTTAAAATGGTGCTTCCCATCAAAGCGCTTATGGTGTAGGTCTTCATTGTACCAACCTCCTTTCCTTTACCACCTCTATTCAAGACAGAGCCATCAAACCCAGAACCCTCCAATCTCCTGCCAGACCCTAGGAAATGTTGACTGAGAAAGATGCATTACCACAATTCCTTTTGTGGAAACGCAATGCATTGCCAAATGCTAAATATAATGGCTATTGTAGTGCACATGGTGTGAGTGTGTTATTCAGAGTTTTGATCAATACAAAACTCAAGATATTTTTTGGCCAGTGTAGACTTGACTGCTTTATCACAGCTAGAATTGTGTATTTAGCATCCGGTGTTTGAACCTTTTAACTTCTACCTCTCAAGTGTTTCTGTGAGAATGAAGAAAACAATGGTGTTATCTGTGCAAAATAACAAGACTTTGAGGGTCAGAAAAAGGCTGTATAGTTTATTAGTGTTGACCTATTGTAAACCCAGGAAATTATGAGTCAACCCATCTCCTTAGTGTTATCCCAGAGCTCTAGTAATTGTGGTCCTTTTTCTTCCAAAAATGTGTCCAGCTTCTTCTTGAATTCACTATGCTGTTTTCCATTTTTGAGTTTAGCAGTTTGTGCCATAATTTAATGCCTTCTGTTAAATGATGATTTCTGAATGATTCAGATGTTGGTCCATCATCAATCAAGCCCCTTTTAAGCTAGGCCCTAATTAGGAGCCTCATTGTTTCTAGACATCTCCCATTTCCTTATCTTGTACTCTCAAGCCTTCCTTCAGTGAGCATATCAGAGCAAATGGGAGATGTACATTTAAAGCTGTATTTAGGAACTTGTACCAGTCGCTTTCCACATAGAAATTAACAGAATTGCCTTTTTCTGAGCTACAGAGACTAAGCTTATCTAATCTTTCTTCCTAATCTTTCCCTTCAAAAACTGTGGAGTAATATTGCTGCTCTTCTTACATTTTTTCCATTTCTAAAAATATCCTTCCCATGCTAAGTTAAGCAGAGCTGCACTTGGCATGCTAAGTGTAGTCTTCACGGAGAATAATTTTGGCTGAGAAAGAAGGAAATGTGGTCAGATAGACTAAAGGTATGTCTGCATAATGCAAGGCAGGGCTAGGCAGAGATAATCAAACGGTCTTTGATCGTGCCAGCTCTCATACCAGAAGCAGCATTACTGTGCTTGCACAACACTAAATCTGGGCTAATCAGCTCTGCTGAGAAGCAGGCCTTATTAGCCTGTGTAAAACACCATACAAGTGTCACTATACAGCTTCTAGTTGGGTAAATAGCATGCACGGGGGTAGCTCAGGTATCTCTGCCTGGCATTGCCTTGCAAGGTGCAGATATACCTAAAACACTAGTAACGAGGCTTGTTGGTTGCTATGCTCGGCTCTGCCATTAACTTATTCTATGATGTTTGAGAAAGCATTTAGCTTGAACAATGTAAGATCGTAGGATCATAAGCTGGGTCTGAATGACTTGGCCAAGACCACTGACCTGGAAACTGATTCCAGCTCTCCTGCGTCCTAAAGTCGGTGCCTTAACTATAAAGGTACCCGCCTCTCAGACACTGTTTTGCATTGTTTAGTACCTCTTTCTTTGTCCATTCCTATATAACGTCCACATTGCTGAAGGGAAAGAATATGGTCACCTGTTTTAAAATGACAGATGTTTCATCCACTTATCTTAAAAGCTGTAGAGGAGCTAATGCATGGTTGAACTGTTTTTTACGCTATCTGATCCTTTTGCCTCGTGTTAAGAGGTGTGTAATAGAAAGTAAACTACATTGTTACAGTAGTTCACTGTTTTGGGTCACCTGGTCCATAGCTGTCTAGGGGATGATTAACTGACACACATAAATAACAGATAAATATAAAATAACCCAAAAGCTGACATTCGCTCTACTCTGGGGGAGTATTTAGAAAGTAAGTGATGCTATGTCAGTGCATGAGTTGCAGATGGAACAATGGGTTCTCCACCCTGGACCTGTTTCCTATTACTGACACCATTTCCCGGCCCTAAGCCAATCTCTAATTTCTCATTTCCCCACAACATACCTAGTTGTCTTTTATAAACTCCTTGTGTTGTGTGGCAGAGTTGCAGAAACTTTCCTGAAATAACAGTAAGTTATGTGCAGTGGCATGGTCCATGGACATGTCTACATGAGATGCTTTACTGAGCATCAGACTAATCTAATGCAGAGTGGTTGCATCTACACGAGACACTACTGCACAGTAGCTCATTACTACTGCGCAGTATCATCAGGAAAAAAGAAACTGTATGGGGATGGTACTGTGTGGTAATGCAGTACTAAATGACAGTAACACTGGTACTAATGGTAGTCAAGTACTAAATGACTACGCAGTAACAACTGTGTGGGCTGCCACTCATGTAGATATGGCCAGTAAAGTGTCACTATCTACACGTGCATGGGACTTACCGCACATTCAATTAATCTAATGTGCCCTTTGCTAGTACCAGCACAATCAGGTACTAGATAAACAGTGTATTAGATAATGCGCTCTAGCACATGTGTAGATGCTGACTGGGAGCAATTACTGGTCAGCCCAAGCAGCAGGGGACCCAAGGGGCTGGCTAAACCGCAATGCAGGGGGGAGGTATGCTGGCTGCAGGGGCAGCTGTCTCCCTGCCACATGGAGACTGGGACCCATCCCAACCCCCACGTAGCCAGAAGAGCTGTGCTGGCTGCAGGGGAGCTGTCTCCCAGCCACATGGGGATTGGGATGGGTCTCAACACTTAAAGGGAAATTATCAGGGTGAGCAGTTTTCCTTTGATGTTCACAGTTTTGTAGTATAAATACAAATGTAATTGTGGACAAGGGTTGGGTTTTTTGGGGGGGGAGGGGCAGGTTGGCAGCTGTAATAGATGGGGAAGCAGATATTGTTTAAAGGGAAATAGCTGTCACTTACCAACAGTGCAAAAATTAGCATCTTGGGCCTGCTTTAAACATCTATGTTCCTCAGTCTCACACTTCAACAAGCCCCATTTTATGGTTTACATCACTGGGGAAGCATGGGATTAGATTTAGCACAGAGTGAATCAAGGTCGTAGGCAAGGGAGTTTATGTGGGACTTAGCCTTGGGAAGGAAGGACCCAGAGTTAGTTTCTTTGGTGTAAATGAACTTATTTGTCTGTTGGTTGGTGGTTTGTGTGAAGTTTGCAAGGTCTATTTGAAACTACTTATTATGGCTGGGGCAGAGGCCTCCCATTGAGCATGTTCTAGGGCAGTGGGGGCCAATCTTTTTAGCAGGCATGCCACAAAGCAGCAGCTCCCCTCCCCAAGTGCCACTCCAGTCACCTTCCCCTGCCCGATCTGCTGCTCTGCTTTGTGCTCCCTGCCCTGTCTACTACTGTGCCATCTGTCCCCCCTTTGATCTGCTATTTGCCACACACAGAGGCTGCCCATGCCAGTTGTGGCATGCATACCACAGGGTAGCCATCTCTGTAGTAGGGGGTTCTTGCCTACTAATGGACAGGTACTTGCTGAACCTGAGCCAAGGCTATTCCTGGCAAATATCTTATAAGCTAACTGCCAGAAGGCAAATATGAGGGATTTTGCATGAGAGTTTGTTTGGAAAGTTGTTGTCCCTTTTTCCCAAGGTTGAGGATTAGGAAGAGAGGACAATGATGGCTACTAAGGCAATACTGGAGGGTCAGCTGAAGAGGAGAGGAGAAAACAAATTAGATGGATACAGAAGTGGTGGTGTATCTATTATTCCAAGGTGGATGCCTGCTATATGAAATCTTGCCTGATGGAAGTTCATGAATAAGAAGATATGAGAAGTAGGGATGTCAGTTGAGATGACAAGGGAGTTCAAATGGGGATTTGAAGACATGATGGGTGGGGAGAAGAGAGGAGGCAGAACAGACAAATCAAGATTTACAGATGCTGCCAAATAAGAGGACAAGAAAGGAAAGCAGCTTCACGAAGGGAAGGAGACTTATGGATGAATGGTACCAGGAGGACAAAGAAGAGATTGATCAGTGATGGAAAAATAGAGATAACGAAGAGTTTTCTTGCATTAGAAAACAAGTAGAAGCACAGAGAACAAATAGCTGGTGTATGGCCTTTTTGAGGGTGTTCAGTCATTGGAAAGCAGTCATAGAAAGAGGCTTCTTATCAGTGTTTGGGACCCACTTGAGAACTTGGGGCAGCACCCTTCTGATAAAAAGAGCTTTAGAATAAGAAAGGGAAAGCAAAGGAAAAGAGAATCCAGTTGTGGCAGGGACCAAGGGTGCCTGCCACTTAAGGAATCAGGCAGGCCTGCAGAGCCTTTGGCAGGTGCGGACAGGCCTAATCAGGGAGTCAGCAGACTCAGGGGCTGACAAGTGAGGCTGATTAAGGGTGCCACATGACCACCAGGAGAATGCCTGACTAGGGGAGAGCTGGGCTGGGTCAGGACATAAGCCCAGGCTAGAAGAGCAAGATGGTCAAAACATCTGGGGTGTTGAAGTCCATCAGCCAGAAAAACGTAGCTCCTGGTGTCCATCCAAACCACCCAGAGGTTTAGGGTAGGAGCTATTGGGGAGGAGGAGGTTCTTGGGGGCCCAAGGTGGGGTCCACAGCCTAGGAGAATGAGCCTTGGAGAGACCAGGCCAGCCTCGATACTGAGGCCTAGGAAGAGCCAGGTCAGCCCTAGGAGAAGAGGGCTGAGGACCTAAGATCCTAGGAGGAGGCCCAGGTTAGCTGTGGAGAGAGCTGGGTCCAGGATGAGTGGGGGACTGAGTGATTGGGTCCCTGAGAGAAGCCAGGTCTGCCCAGAAGAAGGAGTGGCTCATACAAGGAGCCTAAGGAGAAGCCAGGTCTGCCCCGAGTAAGGAGCAGCTTACACCAGAGGCCAGGAGAGGGGTCAGACCAGCCAGGATGGGGGGGTGGGGGGCGCTCAGGGCCATCTGGCTAGAGGGTGGCCAGGTAGGTCCAGAGAGATGGGGCTTTGAACCCTGTCCAGAGCAGGGGAGTTATTTGAAAGAACCCAAGAGGGAGGACCCATGATTGAAGGGGATGATGGCCAACTTACTGGTCCCAAGGACTTTGACCGACCTATGCTGGCCAGGGCCCAGGAGGGGCCAAAGGGTGTAAACCCACCATGAGGGGTGGCCAGTGCTGCAGAGGGCCTGGCACCTCAGCTGGCCTATTGGCTGGGCCAGGGTCTTTGGGAGGTCGAATTTCTTGGCGGAGGCAGACCACTGTTGAAAGGTAGGGGCAAGGCCAGTACAGCTTGAATGATGATGGCTGATGGAGCCATCTGAGGAGGAGGGCTCGAGAATAAGGAGTCCAAGCATGGATTAGGGGCCGTGAGATAGAGCCATGAGATGGAGTCAGGGCCAGAGGGGCCAATAGTCACCAGCCTAGGAGAGGGGCAGAACCTCTAAGGGAGGCCCACAGGAGAAGGTAGGGAGACTATGTAGGCCAGATGTGGTCATGGCTAAGACCAAAAACTGCACCCTGTTGGAGCTGGTTGGTATGGTGTGACTGCATGTGGTGGGGCAGTCTCTAGGAAATGCCACACCTAAGCCACTCCAGTTAAAGGCCAGGATGGGGTGCTGGAAAGCCTCAGCCTCCTCTGGCTTGCGGGTTGCCCTGTGGAGGGGAAAGGCTAGGGGAGCACACCCCAACAGAAAAGCTTGGGGCGAGGATGATTGGATGGACCACGGGGGTATGTTGACCTGAGCAGAACTGAGCCAGGTTAGAGTGGGGTTGAGAAGACCTGAGCGAAGAAATGTGGCCCAGTTAGGAGCATGAGTCAGAAGGCGGCCCAGCTGGAGGGACAAACCAGATAAGATGAGCGAACACGGCCCAGTTAGGGGCACAAATCAGAAGGTGGCACAGTTGGGTCACGAACCAGATATGATGACAGAGTAGGGCCCAGTTAAGGGCATGAGTCACAAAGCGTCCCAGTTGGGGCATGAACTGGATATGACAAGTGGGATGTCATCTGCAAGGCATGGGGCATGTTGTAGGGAAGGCATGGAGCCATGTGATTGGCCCAGGAAGCTGGGAACATGAGTTAAGGGTCAACCCTAGGACGATCAGGGCAGCCTCCCGCAGTCTACATATAGCAGTTAACAACAGGGCATGGTGGGCAAGTGCAGGGCGGACTGGCCCTAGAACAGGGTGGTATAATTTAATTTTTTTGGGGGGGTGCCTGGGCACCGCCCTGTTACACCAGTCCACAAAACAGAAAAGAAGCATCATAAGAACATAGGATGCAGAGCGGAAGGGATTTTGTGGGGTCATCAACTCCTGTCCCACTCTATCATAGGTAGTCCTGTCAATAAATTAGAAGGACTCTGGCCAAGGATCAAAGCCCAGGGAGATGAGAGAGAATGGAAAATAAATGATCTGGAGACAGAATGAGGAAGCAATGGGAGAAGACCAAAGATTCATACTGAACAACAGAAAGAGACAGATCTCTGTAATTTGACCTTGTTAAGAAGAGCTGACAAACCTGTCAGAAAAGTGGATCTGGAGAACAAAAGCTGGCCTCGTGTCTGCCAGAAGACACAGATCTGAGATATGGACCAGAGACTGAAAGGGATCCTGATGGGAGCAGGGAAAAATCAGTGGATTGCCCGCCATGTTGAGACAAATGACGCTTCCAAATTCTGGCTGGAACAGATCAAGGAGGACTGCATCAACTTGGATAAGCGAAGACTCAGGTAATTTGCAGGGGGTTCTTTTGATCCCTAGAGCATTGGAGACAGAGGCTTGACGAGCATGAAGAGCAACAGATATCTGCTGCCTGGCCTTTGTGAGGGTGTCCAGGCCTTGGGAAGCAATCACGGAAAGAAGCCTCTCCGCAGTGGAGTAGATTCACTTGAGAACTTGGGGTACCAACCTCCTGATGAAAAGAGCTTTAGACTAAAACTGCAGGGGACTTGGTAGGAAAGACTTTCATACTCTTCACTGAAAGAGGACAGCAGAGAAAGCTAAAAATCACATGAGCAGTAATAAAGGATTAACACATAGCATGGGGTAGAAGTTTGGCAACAGGGAAGAAGAAATTGCTAATATTGATGAGAGCAGAAGTCAGGTAGATGATATAGTTAGTGAAAGAACTAAGAATCTGGGTGAGGGCACAGAGAAACACCTGAGATTTTTGTACACTAATAACTGGGGAACAAAATAAGTACATTTGCAGAAGTGGGAGGTGAAACTGTATAACAGAGGGATAATAGAAACACAGTGGAATAGCAAGGATGACTGAAATACAAATGCTGGCTAGGCACCGTTGAGGAAAGAAAGTGAAAAAAGAAGAGATGTGGTGTGGTCATTTCCTACATCAGTGCTGCCAGAAACTGAAAGACAGAAGAAGTTGTAACATGGGTAAAAGAGAATCAGTTTGGGTCAAAAATCAGTTTTGGGGAGAACTGGAGAAAAGTTTCTACTGGGGTAGTGTCTGGAGTCGACTCAGGCTAGGTTTTGACCTGGATAGAGATCCCCACAATATTATCAGGGAGTCAAATGCTGTGAGCATTTGTCATTATGAGAAACTTTAACTTGGAGAACAAATAACACCAGTCATGGTCACAGATCCACCTGACTCATTGAGCTAGCATGGTTAAGGTACCTCAGTTTATATGGCCGGTGGCACACAAAGGAGCAAAATAGCTAGCTTCGTAGCTGACTACCTTAGGTTTCCAAACCTAAGAGACCCATTTACAGCTGCGGGAAATGGGGACTGGTCTTTGCCATGAATCTGAAGCGAGGCTAACACATTTCTGGAATCAAAACAGGATTCCTTAAACACCATGCAACTAGACCTCCTCCCCCAAAATGGTAAATCCCTGTTATTCCTAGATATGATAGCTGCTGGATTCCTTCACCAAAGTCATAGAAATGAATGAGGTGTAATGCTATTTTAGACTTGGCTTGGGGAAGTAATAAGAGAAGAGCTGGTCATTAAAAAAAAAAAAAAAACTTGGACATGAGTGACCATGAGTTTACTTGGTTTAAATTAAATGCAAAGTTAATGAGCACAGGTTGGGAACACATTTTTTTGTAAAGGGAGCATTTTGAGAAATGGAGGTAACTAGTTAGTGAACTCAACAGGGCTGAAAAACAGAGGCATAATGAGCAGGGTTTGTGCCCTAGGCAAATCCTGCAGCAGAGGGAGGAGAGAGGGCTAGAGGGTGCAGAGGTGCCACTGGGCACAGGAGGGAAGAGGGTTCAGAGAGGAGAAGGCAGTCTTACCTATGCTGGGGATGCTCAGTCTTCATCATGGTCTGCGTGCCTTGGCGGTTGCTCTTACAGTAGCAATGTGGTGTCCAGGAACCCAGCTGCCGCTGCAAGAGCAATGCTGTAGGACTGCTTTGGCTGTCAGGGTATGAAATCCAGGGAGGTGAGGCACAGCTCTGGTGTCCCTGCTACATTGGCTCATCCCCACTCTAAGTTACACTACTGATTAAAAAGCTTGGGGACTATGTGGAGTTCCTTTAAGTCAAACATAAAAAAAATCTGCAATTTTGCAACTCAGACGAGGGGAGAAAAGGGCTCTAGACCTAAGTGGATGAATAACCTTTCAGGAATGGTCATTTGAGCAACAAGCCTAGCTAGCAACAAGTAACTCATGAGCAACAAGCCTAGGAGGACTGGGAAAAGGGACCATCAGAGAAAACTACATCTTCTCGGTCAGAGACCGTAAGGGTAAAGTAGTTGCTTCCACAAGTCAAACTGACTTAGACTTTGCAAAGAAAATAAACAGAAGCAATATAAATGTGCTTCAGCTGCATGAACAAAAGAGAACAAAAAAACAAGCGGGGCTAATATTCAGCGGGAGCCTAGATGTAAGGCCAGCACTCGTTAACTACAATGTCTTGGTGGTCAATGAAGATAATACTGTAGAATATGTTAGTAAAGTAAGGATGGCATATGGAAAGAGAATTGCAATCTCTGCATGGAAGTAAAATTCAAAGAGCTTGAAGCATTTGGAGCAAAGTAAAGTCCATCCCAAATTCTGAAAAAAGCGACATGTGAAATCACTCTCTGCTGGCAAGGACTTTTAATAAATCTGTCAAAACATGGGCGATAATGTAGGACTGGAAAACAGCAAACACAATGCTTATATTTAACGAGTGAAGGAAAAATGATGTAAGCACTTGCAGGCCACTTAGTCTGACCTCAGTAGTAGTCAAGGCTTACAAACAAATTTAGAAAGAAATAGCTAAGTACACGAAAGTCACTAGAAAATAGGATAAAATGCTACATGGATTTATCAAAACGATACCATCATTCCAGACAAACTTAATATCTTACTCTCATAAGATCATTGATTTTTCCCTTGTCTATATAGATCTAATATATTTGTACTTCAGTTAATTATTTGATATTATGATGCGGGAAATTGTTAGCTGAGACAGGGTTAGGACCAGGATTTGTAAAAAGTGACGAGGATTTGGTTTATGGGGGGACAGGTTATGCTGAATGACAAGCCTTTAAGCTGGACTGCCGTAAGGTCATTGTTAGGGCCAATTCTATGTAACATGTACATTAGTGGCGAAATCATAGGAGTACGCTACTGAAATGTGCTGGTGATGCAAAGTTGGAAGGCACTGTCAGTACAGTGGAGGAGGTGAATATTGTGCAGGAAGAAGGGGATGACCTTGAAAACTAGAGTGACAGAAGTAGGATGAAATGTAATAGCACAGAGTGCAAAGATATGCATGCAGGGGCTAATCACTGCAGTTAGGGAGAGCTCATCAGATGGAAGTGACAGAAGGGAAAGCTGGATTTCATAGTCGGTCACAGGATGATTGAGCCACTTGGGTGATGACGCGGTAAAAAAAGGCAAGGCCAGCCACAGGATGGATCAGTCAAGGCATTTCCAGGAGAGTTATAAAAGTATCAGTTCTCATGCACAAAGCACTGGTGAGACCGCAACTGGGATCCAGTGTACCATCCTGGTCACCCATGCTCATGAAAGATGACTTCCAACCAAAACAGGTTCAGGGAAGGGCTGCCAGACCAGTCAAGGGACTAGAGAGGAGACTAAAAGGACCCAGCTTGTTTAGACTTCAAGAAAAACAAAGACTATTTAAGTTAGAGTACAATGTTGGCACAAGACAAAAGAGCACAAAAGTGACCATGAATATATTTAGGCTGGAAATCAGAGGAAGGTTTTTAAGTATCAGAGGAATGAGGTTCTGGAACATCTTCCTAATTATGGGAGCAAAAAACCAGGGTACTGGGCTGGGTGACCACAATATCCCTTCCAAGTCTGCATTCCTGGGTCGATATCCTGTAGACCCAAGAGACATGACTACACGTTGAGAATTCAGCTTCAGTGGCTGCTGCAAGGAAAAAAGCTTTTTGAAAAGACAAGGCAGTATCTACAGAAAATGTCATGGCTTTCCATGGAAGAAAACAGCTGTCTCAACTCTGGTGCAGGGAAATTTTTCCTACCCCACCCACCACACCCCATAATGCTGCTTCATCTCCGCTCCAGTCATGCTGCACCACAAAGGCACTCCACAGGCAGACATGTAAGAGACATTTATTTCATTTTTTGAAAATATAGATTCAAATGACTGTTTGGGAACTATTTTTAAGATCCTCTTTCTCTTGCATGCTTCTACAAAAATAGCTCTCCTTTAAAAAGCACTGTGAAGCACAGAGGAAAAGATGGAAATTGGCATGCACCTTCTTAGATTCATGTAAGATTGGGAGAAAATATTTAGCAAAGCCAATAGTTTAGAATCAAGTGCTTTCACTTTGCCTTCCACTGTTGTGTCTTGATAATGACTGAATAGGGCCAAAGCCAAGTTGGTCCTAAAGGCATCTAAATGAGGCTTTTATGGCACTTGGTTGCCTGAGGTCCAAAGAGTGATCACAAATAGCCGTTCTCCTGCCTGCAGCAAGAAATATCAGACAGTGCCTCCATTTTGGACTGGAAATGTCTGAGGTGCCTACAACTCAGATATCTTCATGGCTAGGAACAGACATCACGCACAAATCATCTTACTGATTAGAAATGGATTTAAACCTGTAACAGAACAGAAGTTCAGGGCACATAAACCAGTTTCGAAATGGCTAAAACTGGTTTAAGATAAACCTGGTTGAGTGTAGTATCAGTCTTAACTGATTTGGGTCAAACCGGTTTATGCAGTGTCTGTCCCAGACCCCTCCCTGGTTTAAGTTAAACCAGAGTTCCCCAGCATCCCAGCATGCTTTGCAGTCCTGGGCTGGGCTGTCTGCTCCAGAGAACAGGGTTGGCCCCAGCCCTCTGCTTCCTATCCAGAGCTCTGGCACATCTGGGCCTGCCTGACTTCTCAGGCACATCAGGGTCTGCCTAAACTCCACCCAAGTCCCTAGAGCCCATATAATTCACACCAGCACTAGTGAGTCCAGCATGAATTACGGTATCCAGGTTGTAGCCAGAGACAAAAAGAATCAGAACTTGTGTTAGAGGTGATATCTTTTATTAAACCAACTAGAGTTTTGCATAAAAAAGAAAGAAAGAAATTTTTAAAAATTTAAAGAATTTTTTTTTTTTTTGCAAAAATCTAGTTGGTTTAATAAAAGATATCACCTCTACCAAGAGTTCTGAGTCCTTCAGCATGAATCACAGCACCCATTGTCACTCTCATTCAAAAGTATAAAACAGGAGGAGTGGTTGCTTCCCTTCTTTGTGTAATAGCCTGATGGTTCAAGTAGTCACCGAGGAAGCAGTAAAAATAGGTTCTAGGTCTTCTCCGGCTTGAGTGGATTCAACCCCACACCTCCAAGACGATGCAATACTCCATTTCCAAAATAATAAAGAGATGTGTGTTGGGGGAAGAGGAAGGCTCAGAAAATGTTGAGAATTAAGCACTGGATGATTGTGAAGCAAAACAAAATGGAAAATGCTTTCAGAGAAGCCTGGTTTCAGCTGGTATCTCTTCCTCTCAAATTGTGATCTGTTCAACTTGAAAAACATGCTTCAAGACAAGCATGGGCAAATATTATTTCTTTATTATTTTGATGTATATCCCACCCTATCCAGAAAAGCTCGGAGCAGCTTCTAATAAACAATGAACAACCCACACACAGGGCTTAGGTGTGGGGTGAGTACTTTTGCTTACTGTGTCAGGCTCTGGTCCAGAAGAGCTCAACATAGTAAATATGGGGAAAATATCTACTCTGGAAAACCAAAGCTGTGGGTTGGAGTTGCCAGGACTTGCGTCAGCAGCTCTGTGGAGTCTAGCTGCACGGAGAGGAATGCATTCCACGCTACGGTAAAACCCCAGGAAGACAAATGGAAATACTCAAATGCTTAGAGTCAAACAGCTATATAACTGCCTTCCTGAGTTCGAACCTAAAAAGGAAAGGCGATGAATTCAGAACAAAACCACGCTCTCAGCTTTATTGGTCTGCATTGCAACTTTAATGGTTTATTAAACACGGGGGGGTCACCTCTTTTTAAATCATTGTTGCCTTTACCAAAGCATGTTCACACTGTGCAAATATGAAAAACCAAAACATTTATACAATCAACCTTTTCCCCATCCGGTCATTTTCTGTATCCCCAGTGTAATTATTTGAGACCTTTACATTTGAAGAGTCTTGCTCCCTCCCAGCCCAAGTTCTATTTCTGGAGGGGACTCATAATTTTGTGTTTGTTAATGTAGCAGTCTGTTGCCATGAGCATGGGTGCAACGTCACCAATTTACTATTGTGGCTTTGCCACAGAGTCTAGGACTGTCAAGAAGAAGTACTCACTTACACACATCAGATTTTTCCCCAATTAACAAGCATGCAGAAGATTGTGGTAAATAATGAGCGGTAGCTGTTTTTATGCTTGTGTTGGATATATCACCATTTTTCCTAGTATCAGACTTTTAAATGTAATGTGTAATGCTCAGCCACTGACTATTAAAGAGCTAGCATGTAGGCTTTTTCCCTGCAAACAACAGATCAACCCGTATAAGGTCTTCAATTCAATTGGAGCTGCTTATCAAAAATGCTGTTGTTTAGTAAGAAAAAGACATCTGATATGTCAGACTGCAGCATCCAGTAACCAAGTATTTTTGTTTCTCTATACAGATCTATACAGATCACAAGAAGGTATTTTGTTTTGTTTTTTAAACTAAGATCCATATTCCCATTCCAGTTTCAGTTAAATATAACCTTTTTCTTCATTTGTCCTAAATTGTGGGGTGATCTGTTTGTGCTTTGATCCAGGCATGGTTGCAGTTTGCTGGTAGCTTAATAGGATGGGGGTAAAATAGGTTTAATAGGAATGGATAGAAGATTGAAGCAAATCCTCAACCAATACAAATTGGCACAGTTTTGGTGAAGCCGGTGGAACTGTGATGATTCATATCAGCTGAAGAACTGACCCATTGATGTTTTTATGACTCCGATGGATTTAGGGCACTGGATAACTGTATTACATCACTTTCACGCGATGTACTTCTTCTGAAGCCACAACTTTACTGCTATGGGTACTAAGCCAGCTATATCAAATCTAATTACAGCAGGCACATCTACACAAGGCACTTTACTGCGTAGTAGAGTAATCTGCTCTGCAGTAAAGCATCACCGTCTACATGTGCACAGCAATTAGTGTGCAGTAGACTAATTTACTGCTCTGCCAGGTAGTCCCATCAGATACAAGTAGTATTGGGCAGTGCAGTAAATTACTGCGCTTAAATGCACATGTAGATGGCAATGTCAGGATTAGCTCAGATTGAGCCAGAGTATATTCAGTTGCATTAATTGCATGTGTAGACATGCCCAGTATGTCTACAAGTGGTGTGATCCTATCTCAGTTGTAGGAGAGACATAGCCTATATTATCTTAAATACTGCACAAGTAGGGAATAGAAAATAGGGCCAATAAAGATCCTTCTCTTGTGAGATCTTCTGGAATGGTCTAAAACCTAGATTTAGCATTTTTGCTCAGCAACTAAGTGGTGATGGCTATGTGGGTCAGCAACTGAGCATGCTGTAGCCTGTGCTTCAACTTAAGCATTTGCCCAAGCAGTTTTCTGAATGAAGACCACAGTCTCTAAGTGGACCACTTCCAGACTGTTGCAAAAATCTCTCATGGTTCAAGCACCATATATCACTTGATTTTATATTTTCAGCCTCCAAAATATTTCAGTAATTCTTTCATATTTGCATGACATTGAAAAGTAATAATAATATTCAAGGGTGGAATCAGGGGTGGGGGGACTGCAGTCTCATCCCCTTTTTGCTGTGCCACATGTGTGTTGCCTCTTTCCATTGACTTCAGTTTCTGCTGTAGGGGATCATGCAGGAAAACCTGGGATCCCTATGTCCATTTGAACCATTGAGAGCATTGGACACATCCTTAATCTCTTAGTTTTGTTACCCGTAACTCACAGTTAATGATACTCTCCACTGTTAAATGCTTTAAAATTTAGAGTAAAAATGCTCAACAAGTGACAATAGTGATCAATATTTAGAAAAGTACAACTGGAGGGAACCTCAGGATGTCATTTGGTCCAGCTCCCTGCTCCAGGCAGGTTCATCTCCCTCTACAGGGATTACAGACAAGTGGTGGTGTAGCCCAGTGATGCTCAACCCCTAGAAGCTGGCAGGATAGATCTGGCCTGCAGGGCTCCCAGGTGGCCAGAAATTTGGTAGCAGGAAAGTGGTGGCAGTGTTAATTGCCTTTCCCCTGCTACCAAATTTTAGGACCCAGGGGGAGCCCCTGGTGCCGGACAGTATGACCCTTCATGCTAAATCATGTGAGTGCATTGTTAGATCTGGTATAAGGGGTAAGGCCAACATACGATCAGTCTTGGTGTGCCAAGTTAGGCTGGCACAGAGCCAGATCCAAGGACCACCCTTGGTCAGGATCTGAACCATGGACCAAACCTATGCTGAATCTGGCCTGCGAACTGGTTCCATGCCACTCATCCAGCCCATGAGGCTAAAAGGTTGACCACTTCTGGTCTTAATAACGATGGGAACACCCAATGATGAAGATGATGAGCATAAGCACTTTTGACATCAGATTGAAGAAACACGTCCCTAATTTGCACTTTATCAATGTACTGCATTGTGTTCTGACAGAAATATAATGCAATATTATTTTTTGGTGTCTATAGAGTGCCCGAAGGTTCCTGGGCTCTTCATCTACCTCACCTTTTGTTTCATCGTAAATACTGTAAACAGATGTGACCGTTTGCATGCTGTTAATGTTAACTTCTTGGAAGGAAGAATTGCAGTATAATATGATTTATAACAGTTGTAAATCTTGTCAGCTGTATGCCTGATGGTTGCTTCCTCATTAGTTGAAATGATTTGAAATGCAGATGTGCTTTTTCTCGAAAATCTGAGATAGACCTCAACAATCCCATATTGTTTGCACCTACAGATGAAATTAGAACTTCCTCCTATTGTCCTATGTGTATGTCCCATCGTCCCCAACTGACGCATATTGAATAGTCCTCTCTTTTCAAATAAGGCTATGACATTTTCATGTTGAAACTGTTTCTAAATCTGAGAAGTGGCCAAAATCCAAGATTATTATTGTTCCATCCTTGGCATGTAAGGTTGTGATCCTTTCAAAAGAAATTTCTCCATACCGCGCGCAGAGTTTTCACAGATTTCTTTCAATTCAGTGTTAGAGTCAGTAGAAATAGCTGATATAGCTGTTAGCCATCACTAAAACTCCTACATTGTTCTTCTCACTTGCATTCTGTAACGGTGCCATGGTGAAACTCAACAAGTTTACATAGTTTTTTCAGTCCTGAAAGGATTGAAAGGAGGTTAGAAATGTTATGAGATTTACAATAAATCCTTGTTTCAGCATTAGAAGAAATCCTATAAGAAAATAACCTCTGGGATGCTTGGGATAACACCAAAGAATGCAAAAAGAATGGCAGAAACCAAGAAATAACTGCATTTTTCAGTATCAGAACCCATTTTTAAAACAGAAAATGGAATTACATTTAAGGTTGGGTTGAAATTTAAGCCAGATCCTATTGCGTCCATGCCAGTTTGACCACTGTATCCTTTCCCCTTTCATATTGCAATACATTTTTAATTAAGTTGTCCAAAGATAGGGAACAAAAAAAATTAGATGTACAGAAATACTTACAGAGTTAAAAAAATGACTAAAAAACCATGTGCATTTTTTTTGAGAGGACAGAAATAAGAGGGAATATGAGAAAGGTATATCAAATAATTAAAAAATAGAGAAATGTTCAGTTGGACATTTTCCTTACCCTCTTGCACAATGCAAGAATCAGGAGAGACCCATTGAAATTGAGATCAGCATAGTTTAGCTAAAGGAGGGAATTCCGTTTTTTTTATGTACTATGTAATTAATCAGTAGCATTTATTACCGCAAGATATCATAAAGTCCAAAATGGTTGGTTTCAAAAAGACGTTAGACATTTATAAGTACTATAAGAGTAGCTATAATTACACAAGATAAGATAAAAATATGATATGGGTTATAAACTCTCATGTTTCTGGACATAAACCAACTACTAAGTGATGCAATGCATGGAGGAAAAATCTTCCTCTACAGAGAGGATATTCTTCAATTGTTATGAGATTTTTTTTTTAAATCATCACTGATCACTTTCTGAGAAAAAATAGCAGGGTAAATGGACTTTTGGTGTGGAACAGTGTAGCAATCCCAGTGTTTGTAAAGGTAGAGCATTTGATCTAAACATTGATCTTCCTTTATTTTTTCCTATGGTGGAGACTACTATGTACAGTATATATACAGCACTGCCTAAACATTCTTGAACTCAAAACGGGAGAAAATGGTATATAAACCTTTGCTACTATTATCCATATTTTATATAATAGAAATCAAACATAAGATGACATGCATCCCGAAAATGTCATCCATGGAAGTAACGTACAAAAATGAAGTTTATCTTATCCTAAGACATTTTTTGATAAATCTGTTTGGAAGAAAGCACTGCTATAGTTTTGTGGCTTCAGTTCCAATAACCACTGACAGCTGTTTTCCTCTCCCTTTAGTTTAGTAGCCTAGCACTTGACTAATTTCTTGTAAAACAAATTTTAACACTCATTTTCAGCAGATTTTATGTAACTAAAAGCACATATGTTTCTCATTTTCCTCAGAGAAGTGTATTCTAAACAAATTAAAAAAGTATAGCCATATTTGTGCTTGGGGAATAGGCTTTCCAGGCATTAGAAATGCCAAGTGTTGTGAAAGGAAGAGTTGTGATTGAATCGTCTCATATCTTTTCTAGGGTGCGCAGTGACTTTGATGTGGCCACAAACCGATTGATAGGTATCCACGGATACTGCACACAGGTAAGTAAGGGAGTTGACTGGATATTAGAAACAGCATGCCTAAGAAATGCTACAAAATGAACTTAGTAAATGCCCCGTGACTGGCCCCCCCACAAACACACCGATGATTGATGCCAGGGAGGGAATGGCAATGGATGGATCACAATACACATGCCCTGTTTATATGCTGTCCTTCTGAAACCTCTGCAAGACGTTAATATGATTGCATGATTAGGATCTGAGACATTTAATTCCTAGTCCCCAAAACTATGCATCTTGCCATACCAGATGTGCATTGGCCCTGGGACCCGGGCTTCCTCTAGTGACTGGTTAGGTCCTAAATGGGTGGAGGAGAGCTCCAAGTCCTGGGCAAGGGCTGGGGGGCTGTCTGAGAGCTGGTGCTGCCTCCTGCCTGATGCCAATGATCACTTGATCCCAGGGATTGGTATGGGGCGGCTCTGTGTTGGTTCCCAGGCTGCATTGTGCCCCATCCTACTGATCTTTGAAATGAGGCATAGGGAATTCTGGGTCCAGAACGTGTGCCAGGACGTGCCACATGTCCAGTTTAAAGTTCGACACAGACCAGCCACACAGACATTCCACATTAAATGTTGAATAGCTTTGTGGCTGGTTTGCCCTTTTATTGTCATAAATTGGCTAAACATATGGCATGTTTCAATTTATGGTGTGATTAGCATGCCATAAATGTAAATCATTAATTGCGCCATAAATGCAACATCTGATAGGGCTCTAACACATCTACTACTTGCTGCTGTTGGAGATAGGATAATGGGTTAGACCTTTGTTCCAAACCAATATGACACTTTTTATGTTTGCCATCCTGCTCTGGGCACACTGCCTCTAAAATCAGGAGCAACATAGCTACATCTATGTGGTCGTGTATGACACTGCCAGGTAGCCCCATGCTAATTGGATCACCCAAGTGATACACAGATACAACCACACAGCCTATCCAGAACAATGGAACATGATAGAGGGCACCACTGCCAGTCAAAGTTAGTGCAGGCATGGCTTAAACACAACATTTAATGTTTCATGGTCCTCTTGGTTCCCCATCTCAAGTGTCTTCCTTCACTTTTCTTTTATAAGACTTTTGTTTTCTCCTCTTTGCTTCAAAAGATTTGCTTTTTTATCTCTTCTTTCCCGTCTGAAATAAAGTGCCTAATTTATTATTGCAACTTTCCTAAGCTTGCTTGGTTGTTCTAATTCTTTATTTTGGCAAGCTTAGGAGCATGATCCAAAGCCTGATAAATTCAATAAAATGTCTTCAATTGATGTAATTAATTTTTGAGGCCAAGATATCTCCCAGTCCTTTCTAACAGACTGGGATTCTCCTTAATGGATTCTTAGTGGAAAAAATGAAAATAAAAGTTAACTTGCTCTGTAAGTATAATGATGCAAGAAGTGATGTTTGTTGATAAAAAAAATAGTGGTCTTCCCTCTTAGTCTACTCTGAAACAAGCATTGCTGAATTCGTTGTCTTAGACCAAGAAGCATCTGATTTTGGAAAGATTTTTAGCCCTTAAATATCCTGCCTTGAACTGTTAAACCCTCATCATTATGGCCAAATTTAGACTCAAGTAATTCCATCTATGGTACCCAAATTTTTTTCTAGTTTCAGTTGGAAAAGGGAATTCTTCTTTCCTGCCCTGAATCTGTTCTTTACATGTTGCTGTCTATTGGCAAACATGCACGTTGCATCATCCGAGAGGTGACTAAACTTTCCTAGAGGATTAAGAGATGCATTTGCCTAGCATATACATCATTAAAAGTCAGTAAACCTCTTGCGTTCCTTCAGAATAACAGTTGGCTTACAAACAAATACAATTATTCATAAATCAAGTTGAAAAGGGCAATAACATAGTTATTTATGCCTTAGAGCTAAGGGAGTCTTATTCCTGAAAAGTTCTCTTCCTATTTTTCCCCCTCTGTTTTCAGACATATGTTGTTTATTAATGCTAAGCCAGTTCTTTTCTGTGGCGCAGTCTGCCTCCACAGATTGCTATGTGCCATTATTCCTGTCACTGGCACTACCATGTGTTTGGGGGGGATATACAAATTGAGATGTGCAATGTCCGATTCGGTTCCTTGGCTTTACAAAAATGCCAATGCACTATTTCAAGGACCGGCTCACAGTACACACAAACACAAATCAGGAGTCTGACAAGTCATATGTGTATGCCTTTAAGCAGAGGTGTCAAACTCACCTGGAGTCCCAAGCTGGATTTAGACTGTGGGGCTTCTTGCAGGCTGGATCCAGCCCAGGGTATGGGGGTGGTAATTGTGGCCACCATAACAGCAGTGGATTTAGAGGCAGAAAGGGTCCAGCAGTAATGGCATTGGTGGGTCTGGAGGTGGCAAGGAGGTGATGTCTACTAGTAGAGGGAGAGGTCCAGAAGCAGCACTTGGTCCAGGGGAAGGGGTCTAGGGATGGGAGCAGCAAGCCAAGATTACCGCTAATGGTTGTGGCCAGGACAGTCAAAGGGCCCCAAATCCCATGGCAGGTCTCCTCCCTCAACTTCCAGTGGTCTGCTAGTACCCCGACAGGTCACACAGGGGGACTCCACAGGTCAGCTTCATCCTACTTGCCATCTGTTTGACACCCTGGCTTTCATGAATGGCTCAGATGGTACATGACTAATCTCTATTCACAGCTTCATGTGAATAGAGTGAATATAATATGTTGTTAAAATATGTTAGGATACCTTATATAGTATAACTCTGCTTCCCACCCCCTAGTTAACCAGTTAAATGCTGGAGCCTTAGCTATACAAATCCACCATAATCATATGGCATGGATTCTTGGCACGTAAGAAAGATGTATAGCTGATGTTTTTCTTTGTACATGATAAACAGGAACTTGTGAACTTGCTTGTGACTGGCAAAGCTGTGTCCAATGTGTTCAACAATGTGATAGAGCTGGACTCTGGAAATGGCAACATCACCATATTAAAAGGCATCAGTGGACGCAGTGATATCGGCTTGCTGTCTCTCTTTGAGCACTATGATGTTTGCCAGGTATGTCCCATGGGCTTTTGGATTTAATTAAAATGGGAAGCAACTTAAAAATCTGAAACTAACACAGAATGCAGTGAGCTTGTAAGGTGCCTAACACAACGGGGAGCCAATTTATTCGAGTCATCCAGCTGATGGAATAAGACAATTTATAACAACAGTGGTACAGTGTACTCCAATTATATGCATGCCCAGTAAATGCATAATTCATTTAAGTACCTGTATATTGGCAAGTCCCATGTGACTGTCCTTTTCTTTATAACAAATATAACTTATCCACATATTGCGTAAGTGTGCATACATTTAAATGCATGGTTTCTTCCAGCCCCAACATTGACTTTGCCACCTAATTCACTGGGTAATAATTGGCGTTGATGAAGGGGAAACAGATGTCAAAGCACTGCTGTTAGAAGCCTTGAAAATGATAGGAGCTAGTCAGTTTTACAGCTATCTCCACCCATTTTCTAGGCCTTTGTTAGCCATAAAACTGACTAGCTCTCCCTCATTTTCCATGCTTCTAATAGCACTACTCACATTAGGTTTGGATAAGTGCACAGCCTTTTATCAGTCCTGAGCCTGTGCTCTTAAACAGAGTATCCTGTAATACTTGAAACAGAGACTGGCTAGCATCCTAAATAATCATGTTCCTTTTAACATACACTTTTGAAACTAATATTTCCTTTACCTTAGTAAAAAAAATGCAAAATGACAATGGAAGTTCAATAACAGGGATGAGAAAGAGTGAGGCAGGTGGCAGGATAGATGTGCTACTTCAAGACTAAGTAAATCAGAGATGCGTATGCCTTTGTAAGTGGCAGCTTACTTCATTAGATACGATGAAAGGACTGCAGAGAGCAGAGTTTCTAAACAGAAAGCAATGATTTGACTACAAAAAAAAAATAGAGAAGGGGAGAAAAAAGGAGCGAGCAATGCTGGGAGAGGCAAGGTGGGTAGAAGAAAGAAAAACAAAGCAGCTAACCCACGGAGGGATTATAAAAGCTAGTCTGGGGAGTGGGAGAAGAATCCAGGTTTGGACCATACTTAACACAATCCAGACTGTGGGTGATTTCTTGTTCCATCACTTCCTGTTCAAGTTCATTTTTAAAGTTTAGTTGTGTAAGAACAGCGAACCTGAGGGCAGTGCTGGAATGTCTAGGGAGGTTAAAGTGTTTGCCCACAGGCTGGCGTGTCTTCCTGGAGCTGATATCAGCTCCATGTTCATTCATTTTTACAAGTAGCAATAGCCTCTAATGTGCAAATGCCTTCTGCCTGCCTTCAGACTAATACAGCTACCTACCTATCTCTGCTCATGGTAGTGTGTGAACCACTGGGAACAATTTATCCATAGACCTGGTAGATTCTCCATCACTTGAAGCCATTAGGTCAGAAATGGGGTCATCCTTAAAGATAAGGTTTTATCTCAACCAGAAGCTACTGAGTTTGCTTCAGGAATGTTGTTTAAAATCTCTGTCCAGTGGTATGCAGATCAGAACAGATCATCTGTATGGCCCCTCCTAGTTTTATAACCTCTGCATCTCTGAAAAATAAGTAATTCCCAAAGAATTTGACTTTATCAATCTGAGCTGAAACACAAAAAGGAAGCTTACAATGAGCTAACTCACAAAAAGAAAGTTTACAAGCAGTGGAAACTTGGGCAAATGACTAGGGAGGAGTTCAAAAGTATTGTTCGGGTATGCTGGGAAGAAATCAGGAAGGCCAAGGCGCATTGGAGATGCAGCTAGCAAAGGGATGCGAAGGGGAACAAGAAGGGTTTCTACAAGTATGTCGGTAGCAAGGAGAGGGTCAGGGAAGTGTAAGTCCCTTACTAAATAGGGGAGGCAACCTTGTGACAGAGGATGCAGAAAAGGCTGAAATGCTCAATGCCTATTTTGCCTCATTCTTCCCCATCAAAGTCAGCTCCCAGACTACTGCACCAGGCAGCACAGTTTGGGAAGGAGGTGAGCAGCCAACAGTGGCAAAAGGACAGGTTAGGAACTATTTAGAAAAGCTGGACATATACAAGTCCATGGGGCTGGATGCGATGCACCCAAGGGTGCTGAGGGAGTTGGCAAATGTGATTGCAGAGCTGCTGTCTTTTATTTTTGAAAATTCATGGCAGTCAGGAAAGGACGATTGGAAACGGGAAAATATAGTGCCATCTTTAATAAGGGGGAGAAGCAGGATCCAGAGAAATACAGAGCAGTCATCCTTACCCCAGTCCCTGAAAAAGCATGGAGCACGATCTCAAGAAATCCATTTCTAAGCACTTGGAGGAGAAGAAGGTAATTAGGAGCAGTCAGTATGTGTTCACCAGGGGCAAGTCATTCCTGAACAACCTGATTGCCTTCTATGATGAGATGACTGGCTTTGTGGATGTGGGGAGAGCAGTGGAAATTATATACCTTGGCTTTAGCAAGGCTTTTGATACCGTCTCCCACAATTCTCGCAAACAAAGTAAGGAAGCATGGGTTGGGTGAATGGAGTATAAGGTGTATAGAAAACTGGCTGGGTTGTTAGGCTCAAAGGCTAGTAATCAATGGCTCAATGTCTAGCTTGCAGCTAGTATCAAGTGGACTGCCCCAGAGGTTGGTCATGTGGCTGGTTTTGTTCACTATCTTCATCAGCGACCTGGAAGATTGGATGGAGTGCACCCTCGGGAAAGTTGCAGATGACACCAAGATTGGGGAACTAGTAGATCCGCTGGAGGGTAGGGCTAGGATTCAGACAGACCGAAACAAATTGGAGGTTTGGGCCAAAAGGAATCCCATGAGGTTCAACAAGGACAAGTGCAAAGTCTTGCACTTAGGACAAAACAATCCCATGCACTGGGACAGGCTGGGGCTGACTGGCTGGGCAGCAGCTCTGCAGAAAAGGACCTGGGGGTGACAATGGACAATAAGCTGAATATGAGCCAGCAGTGTGCCCTTGTTGCCAAGAAAGCTAACAACATACTGGGCTGCATTAGTAGAAGTATTGCCAGCAGAGCAAGGGAAGTGATTATTCCCTTTTATCTGGCACTGTTGAGGCCACATCTGGAGTACTGTGTCCAATGTTGGGGTCCCCCACTACAGAAAGGATGTGGGCAAATTGGAGAGAGTCCAATGGATGGCGAATGATTTAGGGGCTGGGACACATGACTTTCGAGGAGAGGCTGAGGGAACTAGGCATATTTAGTCTGCAGAAGAGAAGACCGAGGGGGATTTAATTGCAGGCTACAACTCCCAGAAGTGGGGGTCCAACGAGGATGGAGCCAGACTATTCTCAGTGGCAGCAGATGACAGGACAAGGAGCAATGGGCTCCAGTTGCAGCAAGGGAAGTTTAGGTTAGATATTAGGAAAAACGTTCTCATGAGGTGCTTAGTAAAGCACTGGAACAGGCTACTCAGAGAGGTGGTGGAAGCTCCATCCTTGGAGTTTTTAAAGACCTGGCTAGACAAAGCCTTGGCTGGGATGACATAGCTGGGGCTGGTCCTGCTTTGAGCAGGGGGTTGGACTAGATGTGACCTCCTGAGGTCCCTCCAAACCTTAATTTTCAGTGATTCTGTGATAAGCATATATTAAAAAAAAAATAGTTGCCGTTAAATGTTTCTGGGAGGGCTGAAATGAGTGATATTTGGTTAATAATATACATTTTAGCTGTTCATATTTTTAATTAATTCAGTATTCACAAGATCACAATTGTACACGGTCAGTTAAGAAAATACCTACCTGCTAAATTAGATGCATACTTATCAAAACAGGGCAAAGAATAGTTTCATAGTTGGTCGGGTCAGAAGGGACCTCAGCAGATCAAGTCCAACCCCCTGCCATGGCAGGAAAGAGTACTGGGGTCAAACAACCCCAACAAGTTGTTCATCCAGCCTCCTCTTAAAGTCCCCCAGGGTAGGAGCCAGCACCACTTCTCTTGGAAGTTGGTTCCAGATCCTAGCCGCCCTGACTGTGAAGTAGCGCCTCCTGATGTCTAGCCTGAATCTACCCTCTGCCAGCTTGTGACCATTATTTCTAGTCACTCCTGGTAGCACTTGGGGGAACAGGGACTCCCCCAATGCCTGCTGGTCCCCCCTGACTAGGTTGTAAACGGCCACTAGATCCCCCTTCAGCCTTCTCTTGTGGAGGCTGAACAGGTTCAGGTCCCATAGCCTCTCCTCGTAGGGCCTGCCCTGCTGCCCCCTGATCATGTGGGTGGCCCTCCTCTGGACCTTCTCCATGTTGTCCACTTCCTTCCTGAAGTGCGGCACCCAGAACTGGACGCAGTACTCCAACTGCAGCCTGACCGGTGCCGCATAGAGGGGGAGGATCACCTCCTTGGACCTGCTCGAGATGCATCTGTGGATGCATGACAAGGTGTGGTTGTCCTTCCTGACCGCATCCCCACACTGTTGGCCCATGTTCATTTTGGCATCAATAATGACTCCAAGATCCTTTTCTGCCTCTGCACTGACAAGAAGGGAGTTCCCCAGCCTGTAGGTATGCTGCTGGGTCTTCGTCCCCAGGTGCAGCACCTTGCACTTGTCAGTGTTGAAACCCATCCTGTTCTCATCTGCCCACCACTGTAACCTGTCTTGTTCCGATTGCAGCCTATTCCTTCCTTCTAGCATGCCCACTTCCCCCCACATCTTAGTGTCATCTGCGAATTTGAACAAGGTGCTTTTTACCCCCTTGACCAAGTCGCTGATGAAGATGTTGAACAGTGCGGGTCCAAGGACCGAGCCCTGCTGGACCCCACTGCCCACATCCCTCCAGGTCAAATAAGACATGTCCACCACCACTCTCTGTGTGCGTCCCTCCAGTCAGTTAGCGACCCATCTGACTGTGTAGGTGTCGACGCCACAGTCCCCTAATTTTTTTATGAGAATAGGGTAAGAGACAGTGCCGAAGGCCTTCCTAAAGTCCAGAAAGACTACATCCACTGCTACCCCTGCATCTAAGGATTTTGTGACCTGGTTGTAGAGGGCCACCAGGTTGGTCTGACAGGACCTGCCTCTAATGAACCCATGTTGGTTGCCCCTAAGCATAACCTCCCCTGCCGGCCCCTCGCGGACATGTGCCAGGATAATTCTCTCAAAAAGCTTACCCAGGATCGAGGTAAGACTAACTGGCCTATAGTTTCCTGGGTCCTCCTTCCTCATTTTTTTGAAATTGGAAACCACACTGGCCCTTTTCCAGTCCTGTGGCACCATGCCAGAGCACCATGAGTGCTCGTAAAGCCGTGCCAGGGCTCCTGCAATGGCCTCTGCTAATTCTCTCAGCACTCTGGGGTGGAGACCATCAGGACCAGCTGATTTAAGTGCATCCAGTCCCTCCAAAAGTTCCCTAACTAGGTCTTCACTGACCCTGGGCCTGGGTGCGCCTCCCCTGGGGCCCACAGGGGTCCCGGTGGGGGGGGATGGACCTGGTCCCGGCTCAGAAAAATGGAGGCAAAGAAATTGTTAAATAGGTTAGCTTTGTTGTCTGGTGTGACGACCAGATTTCCTAGTGTATCTTACAGAGGCCCCACATTATCGGGTACCTTCATTTTACCCCCTATGTATTTAAAAAAGGACTTCTTGTTGTCCTTGATCCAGGTTGCTAGTCCCAGCTCCATCTCCGCCTTGGCCTTCCTGACCGCCCCCCTGCAGCCCTGAGCAACCGAGGTGTAGTCCTCCCTGGTGATGGCCCCTCCCTTCCATTCAGTGTACACCTCCTTTTTAGCTAGGAGACATTCCCGTATGCTTTTGGTGAGCCATGGGGCCTTTTACGTCCTCTTGTCCCCTTTGATCCATGTTGGGAGTACCTCCCTTTGGGCTTGGAGGATCGTCTCCTTAAGGAAGGACAACTCTTCTTGGACACCCGACTCCCCTCCCTTCCGGGACCTCAGTGCCTCCCCAACTATTCTCTTTACCTCATTGAAATCCGCCCTCCTGAAGTCCAGGGTTGCGGCCTTGCTGCAGGCCTTTGCCACCTTGCACTGGATGGTGAATTCCAGCAGGTGATGATCGCTGTTGCCCAAGTGGTCGAGCACCCGCAGACCCCTCACCAGGTCATTGCCCGTGGCCAGGACTAGATCCAACAAAGCGTCTCCCCTGGTGGGGCTGCACACCTCCCGGGTTAGATGGAGGTCCTGTATCTTGGCTAGGAACCTACGTGAGCAGTCAGACCTGGCTGACTGCTCTTCCCAGCAGATGTCTGGAAAGTTCAGGTCACCCATGATAATCACTTCCCTTGATCTAACTACCTCCGTGAGCTGACTTAAGAATTCCCGGTTTAACTCTTCCCCTTGGTTGGGTGGTCTGTAGTAGACCCCCACTGTTAAGTCCCTTTCCTCTCAACTTCCTTGTATTCTAACCCAGAGCACTTCAGTGTGCCCCTCCTCTGACCCCGTGGTACCCGTTAAGGATGTGTATTTCTCCTTGACGTACAGTGCCACACCCCAAACTTTCCTCCCTGTCCTATTCCTCCTGTACAGCCTATAGCCCTTGATATTCACCGCCCAGCCGTGCGTTGGGTCCCACCACGTTTTGGTGAGCCCCACTATGTCTGGGTTGATGTCAGCTGGCAGGAGGGTAAGTTCCTCTTGCTTGTTCCCCATACTACGAGCATTTGTGTGGAGGCATTTGAGGCCTCCTGAAGATGTGTGCATTGGCCCCTTAATCTCAGTACTACCCGGGCCCCTGTTGCTTACCAGGGTATTTGTTCTGCTTGTCATCAGTCTAGGCTGGGCTGTTCTTGTGGGTGACGCTTGGTTTAGTGGTCCAAGGCTTCCTCTGCCCTCGTCTTCCCCTTCCCCTAATGAGCCTAGTTTAAAGCCCGCCAGAGGAGATCCGCCAACCTAGAAGAGAACACATGCTTACCTTTGGGGGAAAGGTGAAGCCCATCCCACCCGAGCATGTCACAATGTAGCTGCTGCCACAGGTTTATACCCTTTGTCCTCTCTGATCATCCTTTTAAGGAATATAACATATCCCTTGGCTCAGACCTCTGAAAGATTATGCAGCCTTTGAAGTGTTTTCTGTTCTCTACAGTGCAAGATGAATTCTCAATCCCGTAATGTTCATCGGATGTCAGTTTAGGGAATACTGACCCATTGCTATCCCCTGACATTTCCTTTTGCCAGATTCAGAGCCATTGACCACCATTAATTTATTTTGCAGATTATTTAATGAAGGAAAGTGGTCTCTTCGATGTATATATGCTCATTAGGGAATTGGAATCATGATCGGCTAAATGGCTTCTAAATCAGTGTCTCTTATTCAGTTGCAGAAACCTCAATAGACATTGCTTCATGTTTCTTGTCTATAGTAGATAAGCATCTGATGCAAATTGTCTTCCTTTTTATTTAGAACAGCTGTCACCACTGTACGTTTCAGTTCCTAGGGCTCAGAGCACACCAACATCCATGCCGGTGGGCAAAGAACATAAATCACATTCCAGTGAACGTCGGTCCTCCAGCCTTAGACTCATTGCCAGGGTCTCAGATATAACGGCCAAATTCTACTCTTAATTACAATAGCGTGAGTCTAGACAAAGTCACATAAAGTCAGGGTGGTTGCACTGTGTTTGCCCTGGTGTAACTGGGAGCAGAATTTGGCTCTAAGACTTTAGCACTGTCTATTTTCTTCTTCTCGGTGTTTCAGTAAATAGAATCAGCTTCAAATTACCTTGTGGCTGCAGGGATGGTAAGTGAAACCAGAAATGGAAAGAACAGTACCTTTTTTTTTTCAAGCATTAGAGGATCATTGCAGCAGTTGGAGATGGAGAAGTCCTTTTAGGTCACAGCCAGTCATCTCCCTATAGGACAAAGTGTTCCCCCCCCCCAACTTTCTCTTTAAACTTCTAAAGCAATAGTGGTTTTGCCTCTGTTTTCAGTATTTTATACTGAAACCTAGTGCACAAACTTTTGTAAACTGAATGCTTTCTTCTCTGTAGTAATTCCAGTGCTGATTGGTAAAATATAGGACAGTTCTACTCAATGTGCATGCAACGTTGAATGTTGTGATTTTAACCGTCCCTGCTTTACATCTCACAGTCAGGAAGTGCTTTTGACACCAGGCCTTGACTGTTCCTTTTCATAACTTCATCCAGTAATGAGTTAAACCCTTAGGCTAGGGACAGAAATTACACATAAACCGTTATAAGTGATTGGAAACCAGTTCAATTGTGTAACACAAGTTCAGTGCACATAAACCACTTTCAAAATGGCCAAAAACGGTTTAAGATTAACCTGGATGGATGCAGTATCAGATTTAACTGATTTAGGTTAAATCAGTTTATTGAACTTCTGTCCCAGATCCCCTCCAGATTCAAGTTAACTCACAGTCCCCCACCATCCCAGAATGCTTTGCACCTCCCCCACAACCCCCCCCACCCCTTTGCAGTGGGGCAAGCTAACCTTGGCCCAAGTTGTCTACTCCAACCAAGCAGGGGACATGCTCTAGCACCTCCCGCCCCCGGCTTCTGGGCTGAGCCACTGCAGGCATGGGGCCGCATTTTCAAAATCAAAAGTGAATGTCTGTTCACTTGCTAATTGGTTCAATCTACGCAGCTTATACTAACCTACAAAGATTGAATCAATTCAGCCTTGGACTTTTTGACTGTCTGTACTTATCCTTGCTGTTCTCCTGTATGAACAATCATAAACAATTCATTTCTAGCCTTCAAATATTTGAAATCTGTTCTCAGAGGTCATATCTTAGCCAGTCTACAATTATATCCAGCCTTCCCACGATCACTGTTGTTGCCCTTCTCTGAGCTCCCTAAATTTGCCAATATATTATGGGGTATAAATGCAGGAAGCTGGGGCAGATCCACACAGAAGGGGACTGCAGTATCATCTCCCTCATGTAAGACGTGCAATAGTTGTAAGTAGTCCAGTGTTTCTTTGGTTTGGTATATCAGGGTCTATCCTTTGGATCCTAAAATACCAAGCACCCTTGGGAACCAGATTAGCTATTCTGCCAAACTTCATTCACATTAATAACAGAGAGACCCATTAACAGGCCTTTTCTCCCAGACATTGCATAAGGGGTCCCTCTGCACTTGATCTGGTGACCTTTCTCAAGGGGCCAAGCCAAATGTGTTAACCTTCCTGACTGGCACATGTGGGATGCATTTAATTTGCTTGGTATTGCTGGTGTCTAATTACAGCTCTGAGCCCCATCATAATGCCATATCCAATATGTTATTTTGGAACGTGATTGCTCGTTAAAAATGAGTTCATCTTTGCAGCTATTCACTTCATGCCATATGCCAATGTCTAGTTCCAGAGTGAGGGTTTGTATCTGAGTAGAAAGATCCTAAGGGGATAATTCCATTGCCATCCTGTGCAGAGACTCTGGACCTTTGCCTTTCCTTTGTTAATGCCAAACTCGAAGCTTTAAATAACACTAAAAAAAAAAAAAGTATACCCTTCACATGTTCCATAAAGCTCTTACCACACTTTGGGGAACTGTAAAAACAATATTAGTAATAGTAATGCAAACATGAAGAAAGAGCATAAATGAGCTGATATGTGCTGAGACTCTCTCTGTATTTAGAGACAGACGGTAGCTATACATGAATTTTCCCGTCACCAGCACCAGTGGCCTTAAGCACGCCACATTGCTCCGTGAGCTGCCTCTGAAGCCAGAAGTAGTGTCGTTGCACTTGCCTTTCTGTTGGACAGGCTTATTAGCACTGTGTCCCCATGCCAACGTGGTTACACTGCTATTGGCTTTGGAGGCAGCCCATTCTGACTAGTGCAGTGATTGAGGTGCCATGGTATTAAGAGTACTGTGTACGTCTATGTGCAATCTTTTGGGGGTGGATTTACTAAATGGAAAGGCGCTATGCCATTCTTAGGTATTCCTGAATTAAAATAACACCCTTCACAGACGGCAGAAAAGCTTTGAAGCTGATATTAGCTTTGGACTGCCTCATTCACGTGGGAGTCCCATCCTGACCCTGTTGGTAGCCTGTGTTGCTGCAAACCCTAGACAACCCCTGGATCTTCTGCAGGGTGTGATGTTGCTCCTCATTTAGTGCCAGCCCCTAAAGTTTTTCAGTGGCCAATTTTCTTTGTGACATAGCTCATGAACTCACAGAGGGTCCACATCCCCCCCACCCATTATCACCATCATTTCTTCTACCTTATCTTCCTGCCCTCCAACTTACGTGCTAATCCTAGCTTCTCACATTCATGCCTTTTTTTCTGAGAGTTTAGAGAAAGAAGAATTTTGTAATCTGAAAAGAGCTCTAGGAGCCAAGAACTAAAAGTGACAACCGGTTTCACTGACTCTTCCTCCCTACATTTCTCAATTTAGAAAAGCAAGAGGATGCATAGTTCTCTCTCTTGTTGCTGGGTCTTGTAGGTGGGCACCAATGATAGACACCCAAAATCATTCATCACTTGGGAAGATGCTGGGTTTAGGCATGTTCTCATTCCCGGTAGATGCTGTACTGCTTGCAGCAGTCCCATTAAAGAACAGCAACCCTCATCAAGTCTCCACCTGAGATTTGTATGAACCTCTCGGACTGTCCCCATTTCACGAGCAGTTGGCTCATTGCATTTCACCTCTTACTTTTGTATAAAGGAAGAAACTCCCTGGCAATGATCATAACACAGCCACTTGGCCTTTTTTATTAATGATCACAAGTCCAGGGGATCCCAAGCGATCACCATTTATTCATTAGAAGTCCACATATGGGAAACATTATTTTTAGCCCCTTTGATGAAAGCAGCACACCCTGTCCTCTGCTTTGCATTGACTGTCAGATTCAAGGCAATCTCTGTCTTTTGGCACCTCACCTGTTTATTTGCCCTGTGCAACGCTCTTCCTATAACCTTTAGCAGCTAGGAAATTTGTCTGCTTCTCAGGCGTCTCTCCGTCAGATGTACTGGATTAAAGCCAAGTCATCTGCGGCGGTGGGGGAGATATCTCTAACCAGCTTGTTTAAGAAACCAACAACAAAAATATGCCTGTGGAAAATGGGAACGGGTGAGTGAGCTTTATTTTCTGCTAGGTTTGCTTTTTAGTGTTCAGTAATGACTGTGTTGTAGCGACAGTGCTTCATCTCTCCTGTCTGCAAAGGCCCTGCAGTGTTTCTATAAAGATATTGTGGAACCACTGTGGGATAAAAAAATAGGATATACATGTCTGGCTGAAATTATAGCGATGAGATACTGGTCACTTAAAACACCTCTCTTTGACTTGCCCCTGTATCCCTTTCCACCTGAAAGCTGGGATCGCCTTCTCTACTGAAGTTTTTCTGTCTTCATAACTTTCCTGGATTTGTTTTCACTAAATTGGCTATTAGCGCTGGAATGTACTGGTTTTACTTTATTTTCAGCCTAAGCGGGGAAAAAAATCTGGGATTGCAGAATTTCCTTACAAAGTTTTACAATTGTATAGGGTTTGCAAGCAAATGCAATAGGAAAGGGGGTGTCAAGTATAGCCCAAATGCCCTCCACACTAGACAGAGCGAAGCTCTCTCTGATACCACGGGGAGATAACTATGTGCTCATTTGGTCTCCTGAAAATCAATGTTAAGCTTCTGTATCTGGAATACTGTCTACTTCTCCCTGTTCTCAACGCCATAATTTGTATGGGACCTAAGGGCTCCAAGCAGGGCTCCAAGAGGCTCCAACCACCCTCTGGACCTCCTACAAGATGTTAATTTGTTTGGAAATTTGTTATCACCACCTGTCTGGCTGGGTTTTCATGCTTCTCTTGTCATCGCAGTGTTTGCATTCAGTTGAGCAGTGCTGCCAATACTGCGTACAGCCCACAGCTATTCTTCTTCGCCTTAAGCTGTCCTTAGTGGATGAAGTTATTTGAAATAATTGTACGCCGGGGCCTCATGTAAGGCCTTATTCAAAATCCACTGCAGCCAGCGGGAGTCTTTTCATTGCCTCAAAAGTCTGGAATTAGACTCACACCCACTTCCATTTTTCTCAATTTTTTTTTTTTTTTTTACCTTTTACGTGTTTCCATTTCATCGCATGAGATGTTTGTCCTTCTATAACAAAAGCTATCCAAAGCCAGGTAGAAATTATATTATGTTTCTGGCTAGTAGCAATTGAATTGTATTTTAATTCACATATCTCTGCTTACAGCCCCTTTATTTCTGTGCGGGCGTGATATTCTTTGAATTAGGCAATTTCAAAATGTTGCAAATCTTGGGCTGCTCTCCTCTTCTCTCTTCTCCTCTCCTCTCCTTGTTTCTACCTGCTCGAAATGTAATCCGTTTTACTGGCTGACAACAACTGCCCTGGCTCTGACAGTGTCCTTTAACTGGGACAATTATGAATACAAGAATAGCACTGAACTGTGTATGCGGGCTAATGTTTTATTACTGCAGGTTGAATGGGTGTACTGAGACAATGCTCTTCCAGATGGCACAAGGGAAGTTAAAAGGGTTTCTCCGTTTACAATACTGACACCTCAGATACACACTGTTGGAACATCATTTAATATTAATTCCTGCTGGGAAATGTCATTTTAACAGAAACATTTGTTGACCGAACAGACAGTGTCCCTTATCCTATAAACCATACGGCAATGAGTAATCACAGCCAGGCAAGTGACTCCCATTGAGTTCAGATGCATCAAGAGAATATTTTTAACTAACCATTACCAAGTTAGCAAGCTGCGCCCTTGTGCAAAGGGAAATAGACCTTCGCATCCATAGGGAGCACTACCGAGCTCAGTAGCACTCTCGAGTCGATCACTTAGCAAGCTTATTCCAGTTGCACGCAAGCAAACAGAAATAAGGCAAGAAATGCCAGCAAGTACATCAAAATACAGATGCAATTTAAATTAAAAAAAAAATACAAAAATAGAGCAAGAAAAAGCATTGCAAAATGATGCTAAATCACTACAAAATTTGTTGAATTAGAAAAGCAACCACATCAGGCATAACAATTCAGTCACTTTTTTTTTTAATATATATTCCCTTCTGTTCTCTGCTGAAACCTAAGCATTATAAGGAACAATGAGACAATTCATTTGTTACTCTTCAATTGGTGAGATTTGCCGAAGCACTAAGAGCAGAGGAATAATGCTGTTTCATCCTTATTTCCTTGGAAGTAAACTGAGCCAGAACGCCGTCATGTTGAATAAGAAGATAAAACACACGCAGGGAAATAGATGAAGATTTAGAAATGTCTCTGCCACAGTAAATATGGGATGGGAGAGTTAAATGCGCCATTATGCAAGTATGAAATTAAGTCAGACATGTAGAAAGACCACCCATCGAGTTGAAAATGAGCCTTTCTTTGCAGGTGCTCTCTTTTGAAAGGCTGACATTTTCCAAGGATGAAAATTGCCTCCGTGAAATTTATGAGCACGCTTAGGGATTTGTGAGGGAGAGGAGAAGGGCTGGGGAGCCTTTACTAGCATTGTAAACAGGCAGCATAAGTCGACATCTACTTTGCTGCGTTCCTGCCCCCGGTCTTTTTTTCTGTGATAGATTAATGAGCATCTGTTAGGAACAATGACATATTTGCAAACGGATGCATTATGGCCTTCAGCGGGTTCAACGTGAGCTCCTACCCATTCTGTGCACTGAAATAAACAATGGAAAATGTTATGGGCCTGAACAAACATCACAATAGGTCTCAGTGCCAGATCTCGGCATCTGCGATTTCAGTGCATAAAGAGAGATTTCCTGAGGGCGAAGCCTCAGAAGAGCGTACATGTCTTACTTGCTGGGGAGGGAAACTGAGGCAAGCTTGCACGTCCAGCAAGAGGCACTAGGGAAGCACCCATCTCTTTTTGCTTAATGCCGGAAGAATCAAAAAACCATGCTTTGGTTGAAGGTGACTATATCAAACAATAATGGTAGGAAGGGCCCAAAGCCTCAGTATTGGCCTGATGCTTCACCCATCAAAGTCTGCTGGGGTGTTCACATTATCAAGTATGAGTGCATTTGGAAATCCCACCATTAGCGTATTGCAGGACTTGGCAACGTTTTCTGCTCCGGGGGGGTTGAACAACCCAGCTCAACCCCCCGGAGGTGGGCGGGCGGTAGGATCTAGCTGCCTGCAACACTTCTTCCTACTGCCCAGCTGTACAAGAAAAGCCCAGCACCAGCAAAGTCTGCCCACATCTGCAGGCTGAATCCATGGCTCTGCAGGCCATAGGCTGTTGACCCTTGGTGTACAGTATTGACCTCCTGATTATGTTATTGGATATTGGTTTCAAATCTGAACAAAGGGACCTTTTGTCTTGAGCCTGCCTTTTAAAAAAAAAAAATGTCCTTGATTACAACACCTGTAAAGCACAGTGTTGTACGGTGCCATTGGAACTGGATCCTCAATTAATTTAATTGACCAAACCCCTCCTAATTTACAGAATGTAACAATTCACCCTGAAGTGCTGCTCTTTGGGGCAACATTGGCTTTGAATTCCTGGTACAAGCATTTGTATTAAAAAATGGCATCTCTGCGAGTCCCAGATCTGCTGAACTTACTTACATGAGCAGCTCCATTGACTGTGATCGGCTGACTCGGGTGCGTAACAGCAGAACTAAACCACTGCTTTGAAACGGTCTTATATTGTTTAATCTCACTTTGGCACATGTTTGGTGACGCTTGGAATTTATTTTAGCAGACGTCCATGAGAAAAAAGGGAGATGAGTGACTGCTGACATTTTTCTTTTATTTACATGAAGACAAAAACATGAATGTTTTTAAAGTTAAATTGTTTCATCAATTTCCCCTTAATTTGAAATCTTTTGTACTTCCCTTATTGTTACTCCTTTTATGATTTAGGCTTTTTTTTTTCCTTTGGCTTTTAAGTTTGCAAGAATTTACCCTAAAAAAGCAAAGCACTTGTATAAGAGGATGTTTTAAATAGACACTAACAAAGTAATGAGTCAGAGCACAGTTACCTAATTAGCTAGAGAATTGTTACTTAACTTCAGAAGGAACTTGATTTGGTACTTGTATAACATTTCATATATTAAATCTGTGTCTTAATAACAAAAGTGCATAACCCTCATTGCTGAGAAGATTGTTTAGATGATTATCAATCTATGGCCTATACAGTGTGTGCAGATCTGCAGCTCATCTCACGTTGGTGTTTATAGGCAATGTGCCTAGAGAATTGTGGGCTGTAGTGTATATGCAATGTGTACAACAATGATCGTGGTAAAGCGCATGGATGACTCATTAACCATTAAAACCTTGTTGAAACATCTTCACTCAATCCTAGAAACCTAAGCATAAAATAATTGCCATACCATTTTAGGCTCAAAGTTCCTCTAGTTGAGAGCCCTATCTCTGACAATAGACAAAGTTTCCTGTTACATGGAAAGATTGTATTCTTCGGTTGGTCGCTATTTTATGCGATGGATGAAGATTTCAATTCCATAAATGTATAGGCATTTATAGAGACAGGTATATTCAGCATAATATAACTACAGAGTATCTTATGATGTTTTGTCAATTAAATTAGCTGAGGATCTAGTCCTAATCATAAAATCATAGAAAGTTAGCTTTGGAAGGGACCTCAGGAGGTCACATCTGGTCCAACCCCCTGCTTGAAGCAGGGCCATCCCCAACTAGATCATCCCAGCCAAGGCTTTGTCTACCCAGGTCTTAAAGATCTCCAAGGATGGAGAGTCCACCACCTCTCTGGGTGACCTGTTCCAGGGCTTTACTACCCTCCAAGTGAGAAAATTCTTCTTAATATCTAATCTAAACTTCCCCTGCTGCAACTTACACCCATTGCTCCTTGTTCTGGCATCTGCCACCACTGAGGACAGTCCAGCTCCATCCTCTTTGCAGCTCCCCTGCAGGGAGATGAAGGCTGCTAGTAAATCCCGCCCCTGTTTTCTCTTCTCCAGACTAAATAAGCCCAGTTCCTTCATAAGTCATGTCCCCACAGCCCCCGGACCATTTTAGATGGCCTCCACTGGACTCTGTCCAATTTGTCCACATCCTTTCTGTAGCAGGGGCCCAAAACTGAACACAGGGTATTCATGACTTTGATGGATTTCTGGTGTGCATTCATTCTGGTGCACAGTTGTTGTTTGGTCTCCTACGTGTTTTCCATCACGGCATTTGGTGCATTGGATGAGACACAGTACATTTCTGGAGGTGCAGGTGTAGGATCCAGGAATGGTGATGGTCTGTTGTGGGGTGTGGCAGTTGTGGCAGGGGTGGAGATTTGTTGGCAGGTTTTGCATTTCTTGTCATGGCATGGTTTGGATCCACATTTTGTTTTTGGCCGTAGGAAGTTTGCTTCTGGTGATGAGGTTAGTGAGGTTCAGTTCTTGTTTCAAGGCTAGGATGAGCGGTTCTGGGAAAATCAGGTTAGACAGACACTTGTCTCGGATGCTTTAGTCCACAATGACTCTGCCTTGAGCAGGGGGTTGGGCTTCCTGAGGTTGCTTCCAGCCCTATTTTTCTTTGGTCTCTTTGCACGTGGATTTGTAAAGTCAATACGGCAGATTTGCAGAGATAGAAGTGGCACAAAATCTATGATTAAATGGAAGCCATTGGCTCAATGCTTATCTACCAAACACCACTAATAGACAGATTAAATTCCCAATTTAAAAAAAACTGGTAAAAGTAGCACATAGGAAAAAGTAACAGGCTCCTGAAAATCATTCTAACGTTGAGCAGTTCTTAAGTTAATATTTGTACAGCCCCTAGCACAAAAAATGGGTTTCTCAGTACTACCACAATAGAAATTATAACAGAGATAATAAAAGCCATTCTGTTTAAAATGAGAAGTTATATTTTAGTTTCCCTGAACAACTTCCGGAGGATATATAATAATGCATTTATTTTACTCTACCTTCGAGTAAAAAGAACAATCCAAAATTAAACACACCTTTTCATGTTTTATTCTGGCTGTTAAAAAAGATCCTGAATATGAGGATCTATTTAATAATGGACCTAAGTGAAATAAATTAGATTGTAAATTCTCCATGGCAGGGATTTTGTTTTCCCATGTGTCTGTTATTACACATGAGGCAAAAAATACAACAAAAGAATAAGAACACGATGCAAAACTCAATGTGATTTAGTTGCTAGTGAATGGTAATTGGGTTCTCCTTGATTTTGAAGTCCTGAATAAACCAGTAAGTCCCCGAAAAAAACAATAGAAGGTTTTCTATCGGGTGCATGGGTGGCTTTTGGCAAATTACTTAATTGAATTGTGCCTCAGATTACCTGCCTGTAAAAATAGGGACCTATTTTTATTATTTTTTATATCTACTATATATACTATAATATATTTTATTTATATACTATTTTTATATTTTTATCTATTATTTAAATTTTTACCTCCCTCCATGGTATATTATGTGCCATCGTTAATGCTTAGAGACCATGATATGTAAGCACACCTAATATTATTACTCTGCACAATCAGCTGTTTCGTTTTGTTCAGTTGTTCATGTTCTCTATCTTTAAATAGGTTGGCTGCTACTTGAAGACCCCTAAGTATCCGATTTGGTTGGTGTGCAGTGAAAGCCACTTCAGCGTGCTGTTTTGCTTGCAAAAGGACTTACTGGGTGACTGGAGAACAGAACGGCTGTTCGATCTATATTACTATGATGGCTTGGCCAATCAAGAAGAAGAAATACGGCTAACGGTTGGTATGTATCAGAGTTCATGACAGCAAGAGGTGAGAAGACAATGCTTTTGATTAGTGTTTCTTAATTAGTTAAAATAAAGAGTGGCTCATTTCAGAGCAATGTGGAGGCTCAGGGTTTTCAAACCCATAAAACAGGAATTTAAGAACTGCAAGAGCTACCAAGTCCAGTCCCTTGTGTTCACAGGCAATTTAAACCCCAGGTTTGCTAAAAATTGTCCACTTTGGCCATTCATACACCACAACTATTAGGCACATTATGAAAACAAACCTAAAATGCCCTACATCACGCTACAGATAACAAGCAGGGAGCATGCATTAGTCACATAGTGTGGTTTGACCTTAATCAACCGATTGTCAATGCCCAACACGTGAATCAACACAGACTCCTAGGGCCATACATTTTTTGCGGATGAATCTCCTATTCTCCTTCATTGCTGTATTTCTTCTGACGATACATAGCATAAAGCAAGTTCTGCAGACTCATATATATCCACCTCTCCATGGGATGTAGACAGAGAGGGCGCCGGACAGTCAGAGCAATGCTAGTGCTCCATTTGAATCGCTGCAGAGAACAGAATATCTGCCATAAATATAGCTCAAGTCCTTTCCTGAACTGCCCTGGGAGCAAACACATCTAGAAATCTAGCAGTGGGTTGGATCATCGAGTCCAGCTGTCTGCTATCTTAGACAATGGAGTCTTATTCATAAACTGGTCAAAGTCTACCTTCAACCTGGTTAGGGTTTCTTACCCCATGACTCCAAATTTTTCTGGAACCCCACTACCCTTATGGGTAGGAATCTTTTTTTCCTCCCTCATTTCCAGGCCAAATTTATTCATGACAGTTTTTCTTGAGTTAACAGCATCCTGTCTTTAGGGAGCATTTCTCCCTCCCTCCTATTTACACCCTGGGGTATTTATAGGCAGCAGTCATGTGCCCTCACAGCCCTGGTTTTGCTAGGCTAAACAAACCAGGCTCTTTTTGTCCATTTTATTGAGATAACAGGATGGTCATCTGGTACCTCTAAACCCAGGCCTGTTGTGATAGACACCGAGACTGGAATCTGTGTGGACTCTCACTCAAAGGAGGAAGAATAGTTACTTATCTTGCAAGATGCAAGGATTTTTGTTGGTGACAGTTTTTTATTGGACCAACTGTACAGTTGAGGGGGAACCTTAGGTCTCTGAGAAACAAAAAGACACACAGCTTGAGTTATATATAGGAGATATCGCAGTTACAGGCTTTTGTTCCTTATCTCAAGCCGTGTCTGCTATTTTTCCAGAGATCCAAGGAAGGGTATTTCATACTCTAAAGCTTGTCTGTATCCCTCCCAGCTGTCCAGTTGGTTCAATAAAGGAGATCACACAGAAAATCTCTGGCTTTTGCATTTTCCTGGACCATCATGGTTACAGGAACACCCTAACTCTACTTATCCTGCAGTAACTGTGGGCATTTGCACACATGCTTGCACTGTGGCACATATATTTGTATAAATGGCAAAATGCACGCCAATGCTGAGGAAACGGCAGCAGCACGCTTTTGAACTAAAAAAAATCAGAGGTGTTTTAGTTCAAAAGCGCACCGCCACCTTTTTCTGCGTGCTGACTTGCATTTCGCTGCTTAGACAACTGCGCGCGATGCAGCGCAGCGAGTGTCAGCTCTCGTGCGAAGTGGATTCGATTAATCGATTCTGCTCCGATTTAACACAGCATGAAAAGGTACGTGTCCACACAGGTTCCACGGCTTGCCGTCGGTCCCTGCTAGTTGGAGTTATATTCTCATACGGCTCGCACGTGGCAACGGATCTGAGTGCAAGGTGCAGTCCTGGTCCCAACAGATCTCGCTCTTCAAAAGAATCTGGTCTTGTGGTTGTGGGGCACGTGTGTACCAAGAGTGAACCGTGTAGCTTGGGGAACCCCAGTTACTGTAAGGGAAGGAGGCACGCTTTGTGTCTGTTGGCTTCTCCCACTTTCCTTCAAACTGCATTTCATTACAATACCAGACCCTTTCTGATGGAAATCTGTACTATGTGACAGTATTTGATCTGCCATGAGATGGGCTACTTGCATTGTAGGTGCTTTGGGGGACAGTAGGTGTCTTTCTGCCTCATGTTTCTATCAGAATGGGGCTGTGGGACCCCATAATGGGCTGTGGGCCCTATAATTAGGACCTTTAGGTGTTACCTTTATGCTGTTATTGATGATGTTGATGACAATGACCATGCCTAAAACTGTCTCTACAGATACAACTCAGAATTATACTGAAGATAAAGAAAATGATCTTATTCCTCCCCTTGAGCACTGTATTAGGACAAAGTAAGTACAATTTAGGGTTTTATAGCATAACACATTCAGTTCTCTATAGTTTCTGTCTCAAAATGAGGCTGGGACTTGTCAAAAAATTAATTTGTACCACTTAGTCATGCAGAGATACTAGTTAAGAAAAAAGGAAGGCTCTCACTCACTCAGGCTTGGATAACACCACATATGAACAATGAGGCTTCTGCTTTTGTATGTTATTGTCATTACCATATTAATGGACAGGATGCTCAGTGTAGTGCCTAAAGGTTCCTTGTGTAAACCAGTAAGAGGTGACCCTACTAAGGTCAATACCAGAACTGTCTTGTCTTGTACTTCACTAGGTTCAGATTTGGGTTTCCCCAAAGCTGGGTGTTACGACAGCACAAGATGCATGTGACAAACAGAAACGTACATAAGAACATAAAATCCTTTGTTCAGTTATTTTAAGATATCTAGATTCAAAGTGTAGGACAGTGGGAACAACTGTAATATGAGCTGGTGTTGAAAAGAGCAGGAAAAAAGCAATCCTAGTGCATATAACTTTGAGACTAACTCATTCAGGAAGGCATAAGCTTTCATAGGTGACAAACTTTGCCAGATTGTATGGATGGCCTTCCAGAGAGCAAGGTACTAAATATAAAGGAATAATGGTACTAACTATAAAGAAATAAAGTCATTTAAATACAAAGATTTGGGGAAATGGGGCAGAAAGAATGGAGGGGGGGCACTGCTGAGAGGGGCAAAGGTATGTTGAAAGTTAAAAAATGATAAAAAATGGTTAATCCACTGCCCGTTATGAATGACGGGTGGGGACAGAGACCTGCTTCTGGCCCTGTGCCCTCCCCCCGTCGCTCTAGGTCTAGCCCTACTCCACCCCATCCTGCCACCTCTTTGGGTCCTGCCCTGCTGCTTCCCCATCCCACCACTACTCTGGGTCATACGCCACTTCCCTCCCACTCTGGGTCATGCCCCGTTACACCCTGCTCCTTTGCACTCATGGGGGTGTGGTGGGTGGCTGCACGGGGGTTGGTGCGTGGCTGCGGGGCATGGTGTGCAGAGCAGCCACTGTGCAGGGAGTGCTTGTCATCTGCGTGGTGTGGGGAGAGGCCCCAGGGTATGGTTCAGGGAGTATGAGGGGGAATGATGCACGTTTGCATGGGGGTGTGTGTGTGGCCACAGGGTGGGGTGTGGGGAGCAGCCCTGGGGTGTGGCTTAGGGCATGCAGGGGGTGTGGTGCAGGGCATGGTGTGGGGAGCACCCGATGGCTGTGCCTGCATGGCACAGGAAGCAGCCCCAGGGTGTGGCACAGGGTGTGCAGGTGGCATGGTGTGCGATGACAGGGAGTGGTGTGGGGAGCAGCCATGCTGCAGGGAATGCCTGTCAGCTGCAGCCACGTGGCACGGGCAGCAGCCGCAGGGTGAGGCACAGGGCTTGAGGGGTATGGCACAGGACATGCAGGGGGACATGGTGCAAGGCATGGTGCAGAGCGCGCCCGATGGTTGTGCCTCCATGGCACAGAAAGCGGCCCCAGGGTGTGGTGCAGGATGAGTGGGGGGTGTGGTGTGTGACCGCAGGGAGTGGTGTGGGGCACAGCCATGGTGCAGGGTTGCGGGGAATGCCTGCCAGCCGTGAGCCACAGGCACTGGCCCTGAAGTGTGGTGTGGGGTGTGTGGAGTGGGGCATGGTGTGGGCAGTGGCCTGGCATGTGGCACAGGGTGTGTGGGGGGGCATGGTGCACGTTTGCGCGGGGGGTGTGTGGCCACAGGGTGTGGTGTGCGTAGTGGCCCTGGGGTGTGGAACAGGGTGTGAAGACGTGTGGCATGGGGCATGATACAGGGAGCACCTGATGGCTGGGCCTGCATGGCGTGGGGACCTGCCACATGGTGTGATGCAGGGTAGGTGGGGGGTGCAGTGTGCAACCACAGGAAGTGGCATGGGGAGCAGCCACGGTTCAGGGGCACAGGGAATGCCTGACAGCCATGTAGCATGCCTAGTGACACAGGGTGGGGTGCGGGGCATGGTGCAGGGAGCGCCCACTGGCTGTGCCTGCATGGTGTGGAGAGTGGCTCCAGCATGTGGCGCAAGGCGTGTAGGGGGGATGGAGCATGGCTGCTTGGGGGGTCGTGTGTTGCCACAGGGCGTAGCGCAGGGAGTGGCCCTGGGGTGTGACACAGGGCATGCGGGGGTGTGTGCTACGTGGTTGCACAGGGGGCTGGCATGTGGCTGTGGGGTGCGGTGTTGGCAGTGGCAAGGGTGGGGGGAGCACCCGCAGGCTGCAGCTGCCTGGCATGACCCTGTGATGTGGTGCAGGGTGCGCGGGGGGCATGGCACGTGGGGGGGATTGGGCAGGGGGCCGTGCCCCACCTCGCACCCACATGCTGCAGTGGCTGCCTGCGCAGGCCCCCTGCATCCGCTTCCTGCACAGCACCCTGCTGCCGCACAGTAGGCCCCCCTACCACACCCTTCCTGCATGCCCTGCATGCCTTATGGCCACAGCCGCCCAACACTTCCTGTGCAGGAGAGCATGCACCATGGGAGAAGGAGTGACGCACGGCCACATGGTGCCATGCGGGGAGCAGGTGCAGGGGCACGCCCCACCGGCAGCTGTGTGTTGCAGCCAGTCAGTGCTACCAGCCCCCGCCCCCCATGCTCCCATCTGCCAGCCTGCAGGGGGCAGCCTACACCGCCTGCAGGGGGGGGTGACTTGCGGGCATGCAGGGGGAGCACGTGTGAGGGGTACACCCTGACCTGCAGCTGTGTGGTGCAGCCAGTGGGCACCACCCATGCCTGTTCATAGATGTTAGGGTCGGAAGGGACCTCAACAGATCATCGAGTCCGACCCCCTGCATAAGCAGGAAAGAGTGCTGGGTCTAGATGACCCCAGCTAGATACTCATCTAACCTCCTCTTGAGGACCCCCAGGGTAGGGGAGAGCACCACCTCCCTTGGGAGCCCGTTCCAGACCTTGGCCACTCGAACTGTGAAGAAGTTCTTCCTAATGTCCAGTCTAAATCTGCTCTCTGCTAGCTTGTGGCCATTGTTTCTTGTAACCCCCGGGGGCGCCTTGGTGAATAAATCCTCACCAATTCCCTTCTGTGCCCCCGTGATGAACTTATAGGCAGCCACAAGGTCGCCTCTCAACCTTCTCTTGCGGAGGCTGAAAAGGTCCAGTTTCTCTAGTCTCTCCTCGTAGGGCTTGGTCTGCAGGCCCTTGACCATACGAGTGGCCCTTCTCTGGACCCTCTCCAGGTTATCCGCATCCCTCTTGAATTGCGGCGCCCAGAATTGCACGCGGTACTCCAACTGTGGTCTGACCAGCGCCCGATAGAGGGGAAGTATCACCTCCCTGGACCTATTCGTCATGCATCTGCTGATGCACGATAAAGTGCCATTGGCTTTTCTGATGGCTTCGTCACACTGCCGGCTCATGTTCATCTTGGAGTCCACTAGGACTCCAAGATCCCTTTCCACCTCTGTGCCACCCAGCAGGTCATTCCCTAGGCTGTAGGTGTGCTGGACATTTTTCCTCCCTAGGTGCAGCACTTTGCATTTCTCCTTGTTGAACTGCATCCTGTTGTTTTCTGCCCACTTGTCCAACCTGTCCAGGTCTGCTTGCAGCTGTTCCCTGCCCTCCGGCGTGTCCACTTCTCCCCATAGCTTTGTGTCATCTGCAGACTTGGACAGAGTACACTTCACTCCCTCGTCCAAGTCACTGATGAAGACATTAAAGAGTATCGGTCCAAGGACCGAACCCTGCGGGACCCCACTGCCCACACCCTTCCAGGTCGAGACCGACCCATCCACCACGACTCTCTGGGTGCAACCCTCCAGCCAATTCGCCACCCACCGGACTGTGCAGTCATCCAAGTCACAGCCTCTTAACTTGTTCACCAGTATGGGGTGGGATACCATATCGAAGGCCTTCCTGAAGTCTAAGTATACGACATCCACCCCTCCTCCTGTGTCCAGGCGTTTCGTAACCTGGTCATAGAAAGAGACTAGGTTGGTCAGGCACGATCTGCCCGCCACAAACCCGTGCTGATTTCCCCTCAGCATAATTTGTCCTGCTGGGCTCTCACAAATGTGAGCCTTGATTATTTTTTCAAAGACTTTGCCAAGGATGGAGGTGAGACTGACTGGCCTATAGTTGCCCGGGTCCTCCTTCCTCCCCTTTTTGAAAATGGGGACCACATTGGCCCTTTTCCAGTCCTCCGGGACTTGGCCCGTGCGCCACGAGCGTTCAAATATTCCCGCCAGCGGCTCTGCAATGATATCAGCCAGTGCCTTCAGCACCCTCGGATGGAGCTCATCCGGGCCTGCCGACTTAAAGGCATCCAGTTCTTCCAAGTGACTCTGCACCACCTCAGGGTCTACATATGGAAGTCTGGCGCCTTGCTGCTGCCTCTCTACAACCCCAGGGAGGGACTTGTCGTGCCCCTCGCTTAGAAACACTGAGGCAAAGAACTCGTTGAGGAGTTCAGCCTTGTCCCCCCTGTCTGTCACCAATTGTTTCTGCCCATTTAGCAGGAGTCCTATTCCTCCCTGGGCCTTCCTTTTACTCCCAATATATCTAAAAAACAATTTCTTGTTGTCTTTTACTTGGGTTGCCATCCTCAGCTCCATGGTAGCTTTGGCCCTTCTAACTGCCTCCCTACAAGCACGAGCAGAGGAGGTATATTCATCTTTGGTGATCTCTCCCTGTTTCCACTTTTTATGTGCTCCCCTTTTGGCCCTTAGGCTGCCCTGGATTTCTCTGGTCAGCCAGGGAAGCCTCCTGGCCCCTTTCCCTCTTTTGCCTCGCTCGGGGATTGTCTTGCTGTGTTCCCCACACAGCACCCTGTGGCCTCCTTGCCACGACACGTCACCCACGCTGCATGCCACGCCCCTACCCCGGGGCTCTCCCTGCACCACTTCCCACAGCGGGGAGCACACCCTGGCCCCGACTGCCTCTGTCTCTTCCTCTATGTCTGTCTGTCCTTAGGCTCTGAGCCACACATGCACAGTTGGCCCGGAGCATTATGGACAGACAGACACATAGGTGGAAGTGCCATGGCTTTTATTGTATTAGAATATAATACAACTTATACAACTGGCAGAATAGAAGTCATGATAAAGGTGGGTAAGCACTCACATAGATTACTTAGAGACACTAGAGAATCTCCATCACTGGAAATGTTTGTGCAGGTTAGACAGCATCAGTCTGGGATGGTTTAGACAAGTGTGATCCTGCCTTGGGCAGAGGTCTGGACTAGATGCCCTCCTGAAGTCTTCTAGCCCTGTTTCTCTATGATTTTAATGATGCTCAGTAGAAGCTTTTCCGTTGTAACATTTATTTCCTTATGATTCTGAGTTTCTGAAACATTCTTCTTTTTAAACCAGACGTTTCTATGGGTAGTATCACTCACGAGTGATACTAGCCCTATATATCATCTCAAAACACAGGATTTTGAAAGAAAGTCTTAATTAGAAAAGTGGGACAGAGTCTGCATAGTAGACATCGTTTTTGATAAGTCAGGTCAATTTTAGGCCAGATCCCATTCTCAAATCTATATCCATCTCCTGTTATGACGGTCAGAATTTCACGCACATATCTGAAGGGCATATACCAGGACTTAATAGGAGGGAGACAAGGATTTGCAGCTATTGAAAAAACTCTAAATTACATTGAATTTAATGGGAATATTTCCAGTGACATCAATGGGAAGTGAATCGGACATCACATGTACAACAAAATGGATGCAGACGTGCCTGCTCCACAGCAGAGCTTGGAAAGTCTACTAACCAAATATCTCTGAAACAAAATGCTTTCAGGCCTCATTGAGGAAGTGTGCAGCACTGGGTAAACCAACAAGCCAAATAATTTGAGATTCGTTTGTAATCTTTTCCCCCCTCCTCGTTTTTTCTTTTAATAGCAAGCAAACTAGGAGGTTAACTGGCGAACACCGTTAATTCAAGGCTCACGTTGCACTCAGAAATTTAGAAAAGACAACTTTAACACAGATGCATTGCACATATCAAATGCATCGCATTCCTGTGTCCCGGCTAAACCGAATCTTAACAAACCATGGTTTAGTTATAAAAACTTATGTCCAAAAACCACAGTTGTTAGCAATTTACAGCAAGCAAAGTTGCCATTAAAGTCTCTTTTTTTCTGGATTTTTTTTTTGCCGATGGTCACATTGTAACATAGCTATATGGAGTGTTTTCCCCAACCCCTTCTTCATTTGTTTAGCTGCTTTAATTTTTAGAGGAGGAAAATAAAAATAATGACCCGTCATTATCTTTCATTGGGGTCAGTTCTCAGGGTAGAGGGTTGTCTCCCTTAATCCATCTGTCTAGATTAGCTAGGGTTGGCAACTGTAGACTGCTAGCAGTATATCACAGAATCACAGGGCTTCTATGCATGTGCTCTGGGGTGGGGAAATGCTTTAATGAGACCAACTCTGAGAGCTGCTTTAATTAAAGTGCCTGCAGCATCACGTGGTTCAGCCTGGTGGCGGAAATGCTTGAACCAAAGCTCATTCAATGAGCTGTAATTCAAGTGCCCCTGCCACCATTTTGAAGCACGAGGATCCTGAATAGACACGATGTGGAGGCTGCTGGAGTGTATTAATTAGCATACTCCAACAGACTTGATTAAGTGAGTCTGCTCCAACGCATGCTAATTAGCATATGTCGGAGCAGATGTCCAGCACATGTATAGGTGCTTCACAGAGAAGTGGGGCTGGATGGGACCCCCAGAGATCATCTAGTCCACCATCCTCCCTGAGGCAGGATCGTCCCTATCCAAACCATTGTCAGCAATCACTGTTGGAATAGCAAATTCGGAAGAGGCTATAGTTTCTTTCCTTCCCTCTTGTTTTGATAGCGCTTCATTACAATTATGACAAATCAGAAAGGAAACGTGGAAAATAAATGCTGCGTGTTTGTATGTGTAATTGGATTCCATGAGCTAAGCAGGTTACAGGGACCAGAGGTGATTATAAAGCAGTTTTGCAGCTTGAGAAAGAGGGGGAAATATTTTATGTTAGACAGAGAAGGAAAATACTTAAAAAATAACTTTTATTAAAAAAAAAACATTAGTCTGCATTGATCCCTAGTGCCATAAGATTTCGTACCAGAAGAAAATGGTATCTCTTCTCCATCTCGTTTTTCAGAATTGAGAACGTGTCGAAGACTGGGATTTTGAAGAGAGCTCTTTTGATCCCTTTCTTTCCCACTACTGTATTTTATAAATAGTCCTCTTCCCGAGGCACCTTCCAGTAATGCAGCAAACACCGCAGCCAACATCTGCCACGCATTTGTTCTGTTGCCCTCTTCCCAGGGAAAGAACTGTGCGTGTCCGAGGGAGCGTTTTGTTATTTGGGACATTTTTATGACAGAGGGGGGAATGTTTGGTAGAGGTTTTATGGGAAGGGAAGTTATATGCATGCTGCTACTTAATTTGGAAAAGTCATTGTCAAAGTAGTGTGCCTTGCACTTGAGGCAGAAAGCGAGCACTTCAGAGAATTAAGGGGAACCAAATGCCTGCTGGCGTTGTTTCCATCTGCGGCGCCCGACCAAAGAGTAGACAGCAAATGTATGCTCTTCTGTTGTTGCTTCCAGCGCAAGACGGCTGTGCAAGCCGTCGGAGGCTGACCAAACGATGTCTGGAATGTGCGTCCCTGGGTTGTTTTGGAGATGCCGTGCAAATGACTCTTATCCCAGTTGTCCTCTTACATCACAGCGCCCATCCTCACATGTTTTCCTTCTCCGCTGGCGGAAATAGCATCTGCTAGCTCTGCCGCAAGCAACGAAACTTTGATCCTGCTTTAGCATCTAAATGCAGCAATATATTTTATTAACTCCTTAGCTCCTCCCTTCCTCTGTGGTTTCTGGGTTTTGTGGTAACACGATGCAGCTGTGTTCTTCAGACAGCCTCCACGGAGACAATGGCTCTCGTGCCACGCAGGGACCACACAGGAAGTGCTGTTCCTCCCATACGTCATGCACCTAAAAAACACAGCCGAACCTTTATGAATGTTATTCTAGACCAGGGTTGGGCAAAATGGCAGATCCATCTGATGGACAGGGTCCATTTCCCAGCAGCCCCTGCCCATGTCACTGCGGCTGATTTCCATGCAGACCACAAGATCCCTGCCCCGGAGCAGCTCCCTGCCCAGCCATGTGCCCTGCCAGTGCTGCTGGGGCAGTCTCCATGGAAACCCTGGCCCCGTGCTGTCATGGCACCGCCCCTGCTGGAAACTAACCACAGCGACACGGGCAGGGGCTGCTGGGAAATGGAGTCGACCACAAGCCCAATGCAGCTCATGGCCCACCCCTGTTCTAGATGGAGGGCCAGAGCCAAATCATTTTCATAGGTGCCTCTAACAAATGCATTGATTTATGTTGGTCCAGAGCATTCACAAAGAGTCATCCAGCCATGAGCGTGCAAAAAAGTGCTGTCCGACTAGCTGACGCAGAATATGTTATAAAGTAAAACTAGACATACGTTGGCATTAGCGGAGTCAACAGAAAATAACTCAAGATTCACACATGCAGATTCAGCACGTCGTATATCTCTCGGTTGCAGTGCCTGAACATTAGTTTGTCACTGAGGTTCCCCATACAGTTAAGGGAGATATTTATTTGTTCCAAAAGGGGATTCAGAAAGCCCTTGTGCTGAGCAGGTGGGTGCTTGGACAAGCAAAAGGAAACATTAGGAACAGGGGTTGAGCCCAGACTCCTGCTCGCCGCAGAATTGAATGGCCTAAATCAGGACTGCAGCCTTTGTTAGCTGCAGCAAAAGGGGCACCCGATAACTCACACCAAAAAACAGCTCAGTCCAGGGCGAAGCGCAGCACCCACATGCCATACCTGTTGTGCCAGTCAGGAAAAGGCTTTTGTAGGACCTATCCATCAGGCACCTGACAGTGTGGCACCTTTGAAGACCTTTAAAAGAAAACTACTGAAGTGCTAGAATTGTGGCCCAAGCTCTTGGTGAAAGGGAACAGCAATGGGACGTTTTTCAGCCTGCATTAAATAGCTCTAGGGAAATTGTTTGTAAATCAACGGAAAATGAGTATTGTTACCAAAGCCATCCTTGCTCTTGCCACAGATGTTGGGTTTTTTTTCCTGTTTGAGATTGTCTTGACATCTTAAGATAAAAGCCATTTTCATGGTAGCGTGACAAATGTCTTAGCAGATAGAGTGATGTCAGCAGCAATTATGTCATTGCAGTATTTCAGCTGATAACTGCGTATACATTGGTGTGCTTTATTTCCTGCAGGGGGGTTGATAGACACAGGGTCAAAAATGCAAATCGGCTACTCACAGCTTTCTCTGTAAAGGAATATACGGGGTAACTAGCAACCTGTAAGAGGTTAGAGCATAGTGGTTGGTTAGAGTTAATCTTTATAGGTCTCACAGAGACGGCAACGACCAAGATGTACCTGATCACCCCAAAGACGCCCGCCCTAGACTCTCCCAGGGATTTTTCTGGTCCTCTCTCCAATGGCAGATGTATGCACTAACACAAAATGATCTCTTTTACCCCCAGGTGGAAGGGAGCCGTTATCGACTGGAACGGCGCTGAGCCCATCTTATGACTGAGCTGACCCTGGACTGCGAGCACAGCACGTTCCTGTTCCCACCAGTAAGGGAGAGAGGGCAGGAGGCCTGCCCAGTTATACAATTTACAGCGCGACAGAATGACAGGCTGCGTGCTGGCCGGCGGGAAGAAAATCCCAACGTGCTTCAGATCGGCCGTCCGCAGCGTAAACACCATCGACACGTGTTCTTTGCCACTGCCTTGTATGTACAATGCCTGAGAGCAGGAGCCACCACTGCCAAATCGTGCGTTAGGAAAAAATCAATAAACCTGTCAGCATCTGCTCGAGCTCTGCTTCTGGATCTCTTCTGTATCCTGCAATTGTTTCTACCGATGCAGTGAAAGAAGCGGCGCCCGCATTTTTTTTTTGTGGATATTGCCTTTGCCCTTCCTCTCCCCCACTGTCCTGAACCCAGAAAGCCAAGCCATAAAGGTACAGCGCTGCTCAAGGCAAACATTAACATCTCTCACTCATTTTCATTGATCACGTTTTCCAGTGCATACATCATCAATAGTATAGGGAGGGGGTAGTAAGACAGTCCACACAAAGATTTCACACTAGTATAAGTGTCCGTAAGGGGTGTGATTTTTGTTAACCAATATCATTATACCAATATAACACCTAGTTTGGGTGCAGTCCTGATAATATGAAGGTGATCTACAGTGATCTAGTTTATTTTCTTTCCGATATGGGGATAACCTGTGGCAGTATATTTTTACTTCTAAGTATACTAATAGAGGACAGTGGTGCACCTTCACAGTTGTAAGAAAACAGAGCTATAGTATCTGGCTTTTAAGAGAGACACATCTGTGATGGGTGATATTTCTTACAGATAAATAATATGCACATGCTTAAACGTTATATATTCTGGCGATCTAGCCAGAGGCTATCAAAACCACAGGTCAGATTTCAAGAGGAACCACTTTGAGAGAGATATTTATAGCTAAAACTTGCAGAACTGGATCAGATTGGTCAAAGGACGATTCGAGCAGATCAAAGTAACAATGGTATTTGGCAACAGGAAAGTGGTTTTCGTTATCAAATTTATCACTATCTCTTTGGGAGCAAATAACAAAAAGGACATTGTAATGTGATTTTGTATCTGCAAAATGTTGCCCTCCCAATACCCAGTCTGCCTACTGCCTCCTTTCATCCACATGAAAAATTTAGTTTTTTGTTTCAGATTTAATTTTCAGAGTAAAATTTAGTTATCTCTGGGCCAGCTGTAGCAGGCTGTCTAAGTACGCAGAAATATGCCTTCAGACTCTACCGCTAGTTATCACAGGTGAGCCAACCTTTACATGAACCAGAAGAGAAATTATTTTCATTTTAAAAGTCTTTGGACATACACCCTTCTCTCTTAATGTTTCCAGTTCCCAAGGCGAGAAGCCTTTTCTGTTCGCAGAAAGCGCCTCGGGGTCTTGGCTGTTCTAAGATCAGCACGTCTAGATCCAGACTTGTGAAATCAAAAACTTTTCTTAAGGCAAAGAAGAACAAGGGTTGGGCTGAGTCTAGCTCTTGCTCTGCCACAGATGTATTTTACAGGCTTTGGCAAGTCCCTTAATCTCTCTGTGCCTCACTTTTCTTATCTACAAAAATGGTGATAATTACACCTACCTCATAGGGTGGTAGCAGGTGATAAATAATGTTTGTGAGCAGGGTGTTTTAGGGGGGGAGGTGTGTGTTTTTTGTCTGGCACTGCAGAAGTGTAACCGGGACCAGATATAACAAATAATAACATAACAGAGGAATACAGCTTTATGGCTCTCCTAATTTGGTAAAGCCAGATACCTGTGAGACTTAAAGATACAGCTGGTATATACACTCTTATATACAGCGTCAGTCCTGAGAAGCCCGCACTGCAGGAGCACATCAACGCAGGGAGAGCATCTGATGGAGAGAACAAAATGGTTTAGTGGCAGGGACATTTGGACGATTGTCAGGCCATAAGAGACAATTGCTGCGCTCTAGGGAAGAGCAAGGCTAAGACTAAGGGTAGGAGGACTGTTTTGGTTAGATTTGGGAGGTGTAAGAAGAGATGAGGTTTGGAAAGGGGGAGGATAACTAAGCTTTCGAACCTCCATGTATTTCTCCAAACCCAGCCGAGAAGGCAATTGCAGTGCCTTCATCACTGGGTGTTTGTGTCCATCATTTCTATGAAAACTTCTTTTTCTTTTCCTGCTGAGCCGAAACCCCTTCATCCAAGTATACCATTATCTGTAATTATAGCCACATGTGGTTTGCATTAAGAAGTTCCCTGTTTACCTGAAAGCTAGCTAGCTGGATACAATCCAAGTTTCCATCAGCAGACGTTGAGAAACAAATGTGCTTCATACGCTTCCACAAGACCACTACATGTATTGATGAACTGTTACTTCCTGCTGCCTGGCTCTCTCTGTCTGTGCGGGGAGCCCAGAGGAATTGAAGGCTGGTGATATACTTCCACCCTCTTCAGGGCTCACCTAAGAGCCATCATCTGGCCCTGCTGCCTGGGGGGGTGGGGGAAGCATCAGTGCTGTTCCTGCCCACTGCACGGGGCTGGGCTCTGCTAGGGATAAGGACAATGGCAGCAGGGATGGATGAGAGTTCCCCTTCCCCATACCTGATCTGGGTAATCTCCCGTCACGCTCTTGCTAGTCTCCTCCCCAGCTGAGTCCAGCCCCTGCTCAGCCCAGCTGGGTCTGGAGCTTCCCCAGCCCCCAGGGGTGGAGAAAGTAGCAGTGGCAGGCACCAGAGTTGGGGGGTGACAAGGGTAACAGAGGAGGCTATGTCTCTGAGCAGGAAGGGGAATGGAGGGGGGATTTTTATTTGCCTTAGGGACTTAAAAATGTCTAGCTGCACTGGTGGGGGTGGAGGAGGCTGGGAGCAGGGTGTGCAGCCACTGCTGCAGCGCAGGTTGCTGATCCTGCAACCCTCTTTGGGAAATCCTGGGTCCACCCCTGGGCACTCCCCTTCACAAAGGGAACGCAGGCTGCTGGGACACAGGGACACTTACTCCTATTTAGTTCTTCCTCGTGAAGCATCAGCACATCACCACTATCACTGGTCGCATAATGTGCTATCATTGGCATGAACCCACTTGAATATTCCTGTGTCGGTTAAGACACAGGCCAAAGTGCAGGTATTGACTTACGTTGAGTTACTCAACTAAAGTATCAGAATGATTTTTTTACACCCCCTGACTGCAAATAGGCATCTTCCTGTTCCTATAATGGGGGCACTTTTGCACCCAGAGGGGGTAACAGGATCACTCCTGAGCTTTGCCTCTTCATTAAGTAAAATTGAGTTCTGCCTATACTGTTGCACATAGATCCCTTTTCTGGATTGGGCAAGCATAAAAACCACCCGGCTCTGTTTGCTTTATACATCTGCGGTAATGCAGAAACCCTTCCACAAATATATGCAGAATCACATCCTGTCACAGCAGCTTGCCTTCATTTAAAAAAAAAAACCACAACAAAAAACACAACCCCTACTTTTCCCCTTTGCATTGTTTTCCATTTCTTTCCATTGTCCAACAAATGTGACTTCCTGAACGTAAACAGAGCGGCAGGTCTGCCGAACTACATTAAACAATCCATAACGTTCCCAAATTATAGCATGCACGTCTCGATTTTACTCCCATGCCTTCTGTAACATTATAAATGTGCCCTCTGCTGAAAACTAACCAACCCGAACTGATCGACAACAGACATGACACATTGTATATTCAGATGCAGAGCTGAACAGAGAGCTTGTTATTATAAGGTGTCGTATGTAATACGCCACCTTTGTAGGAAACACAGCCTTGAACGGTATATTTAATTTTGCCTTGTACAGAGTGTCCCGTATAAATAAAACATTCAAACCAATAGTAATATTAGTATCTTAGACCCCTCTCCTTTCTTTTAATAATTAATCAGTGGAAATTAATCTGAGAGATTAGAGCATGCATGTTTCATAAGTTGTCTTAGTGGAATAGTAATGGGTAGTTAAGTCTCTTGGCTCTGTGGGTATGCCTACACTGCAGTCGCAGAAGCGTCTATCCCATGTTGAACTCCATACTGCCACAACTAAACTGCTGGCAGTACTAGCTAGTTTAACTTGGGGATCTCTACTACACTGCAGACAAGGTTTTTTGGGTAAATCTGATATCTTTTATTAGACCAACTCAAATAGTTGGAAAAAAATTCTTCTTTGCAAGCTTTTGGAAAAGAGATCAGATTTACCCAAAGATCTGCCTATGTCCATAGACCACCATGGGTACAACCTGTACCCTTCTACTACATTGCAGCCCTTCTGTGTGCTTCAGGGTAGATATAACTGTCCTGTGTTTGAAACCTGCCCAGGTTGGTTGTGATTAAAAGTTATTATGATCATGTAGCTCTTTAGAGTCCTACGTGAAACTGCTTTTTCTTGTTCTTGTTCCCACTGGCGAGTTGGCCACTGGACAAACAATAACCCTTGTTTCCTGGATAACTGTAGAAGCTGAATTGTTTTCTCTCCCCTTGGCAAGCCTTGTCCACACTGAAAATTACTGGCTGTATCACTGCACTAAATCATGGTGCAACCCTGCTGGTGTTGATAGGAACCGAGCTTCGTTTGTACATGGAGGTCATGAAAACCTGGTAGAACAGCATAAATCCTGTCAAGTATAGCAACAACATTGTTTCTGATTGCTGTGATAAAAACACTCATTTTTCTAGCGTTGACCCACTCTTAAGGTGACAGGCACATGTAGGATGTTCTTGAGACACACTGGGTGTGTCTACATGTGCATTAATGCACTTTAATTAATGCACATTAAATCTCGTACCTCCCTTATGAGGTACTAGGAAAATATGCATTAGCCTATTTTAATGCACATTAACTAAAGTGCATGGTTTTTAGTGACACTTTAATGCACATGAGCCTATTTGAATGTGCAATATCAAAAGTGCATGTTTTTTTGTGACTAATGCACATTAAAACAGGTGAACGTGCTTTAAAGTGTCTCCTTGAGCAAAGACCCCTCCACTGACCTGATCTGTGTTGTTCTCAACCTCTGGTCTCCTCCTCTGTGGTCAACTCCTCTGCACCTTCCATTAGTGTTACATCAAGATACTTTTATCTTAACAAAATTTCCCCCTGATTTCATGTTTCCTCGGTGAGTGCTTCAACCACTGGGATTTTATAGGAAAGGGGGACACTACCATTTTTAAATAAATATGGGCAAAGTTGGTGAGCTTTATGCTGAACGCCATGGTATCAGTGGTTGTATCTATATCTATCCCCTCTGAGTACATGCCAGGGAGACCCCCAGGGAGCCAGGCTATGTCCACTGCATACACACTACCTCCTCAAATGGAAGTGCAATATAGCTGGCTTGCTCTAGCATTGAGCATATGCTAGCAAGAGTTAGGCAAGTGCTGGTGTGGACATGCTCTGGATGCCTGTGTAGGTATGCTCAGAGCACACCTGCTGCCTTGTGAGTACCTAATTTGTGAATCTCCAGTGGCCTTAGGCAGACCCAGGTGCTTAAATGCTCAGCTGAGCCAAAATGGAAGAAATTCTTGTCATGAGCAGTAACAGAATCTAAGGCAGCATAGCAGCCCTGTTGTCATCATATTAAAGGCTAAGAGATCCACAGGTAGCTAACTAATTATGGTGGGTTTTCTTAGAGCATTCACTTGGACTCACATGATACATGTGTGTTTGGGTAAACATACATATACATATCTATAGATATATATACACCTATCCATAGGTGTATATATATACATATCTATAGATATAGACATAGATATAGATATACTATCTATATAAATATGGATATACTATCTATAACTATATCTATATAGACACAACATGTAGCTATGTGTTTGGCTACAACACATTTATATATGTATAAAAGTTCCATCTAAATGGCAATTTAGGCCAATTGTAATTTGGCAGCTGAGTGCATTTTGGATGTGGTCCGACATGATATATAGGTCTAAAACTTATTTGATCATTAAGGACATGTCTACACATCACCCTATGGTGATACTGTTACTGCCGTGCATCCTTTTGGAAGTACTAAAGCAGGGCGCAGTAACTGCCCGTACTGCACCATGCACACGGCGCAGTTATTTTTCACGGCTACTTTGCTGTACTGGCGCACTAAAATGGGAGAGTGTGCTGCTGCGGTGAAGTAGCTGCCAGTCACGTGAAGATGCATGTGATTGCTACGGCAATGTAGGGTGATGTGTAGATGCACTATAAAGGAACTTAAATGCCAAAGCCACTTAGGTGCTTTGGAAATGTCTCTCCATTATAACTGGTGGGTATTGTTTTTCTTATATACGAGGCTATCCAAAACAGAGAGGTTAATTTACAGCAAGAGAGCAATTAACCCTACTCTTTCTACTATCTAAGGTCCACTTCGCTATGTAAACTGTGGAAGCCACTGCAATTAAAGACACTTCCAATGCATATTTGTGCTCTCTATTTCTTTGTTTTCCTTGGCTGGCAGATGATAAATCCAACTGTGAGCTTGGAAATAAGGAAGTTATTTTCTCCCTAGCAACCTCGTTTATGGAGTCGGAGGGGAGGGAAGAATGTTTCTAATCAGATCTTTTCACTTGTAACTTCAACCAATGTGTGATGGGATTGCTGCTACTGTGCAAAATAACCTACTTGTGCGATGTTCTTAGTGAACAAAAAGCTGCTGTAATGTATCACATTTGCGTGGAAAGAAACACTGTGTTAGAGGGAAAGAAATGCACCAGTAAGTCCCAGAGATGTCAAGTAGTGTTCTCCAGTGATGTATATTCAGGTGGGGTTTCAAAATTCATCTACTAGCCTCTTTTTCTTGACGGAATCATGTTTGGCTACAACACTGTGATTATAATACGTTTATCCTTGGCCCTAATGTTATGTACATGGTCACTTTTAGGGATGGAGTTCACCATTGTTTAGCTTGGTGTTTCTCAGCCATTTTAGACTTAAAGCACCCCACGGAAAATGTCAGCTACAAGTTTTCACTATGTTTTTGACTACCGAAAAATAGTAGAGCAATTCTTCTGTGGCAAAGGATTTCAAAAGTCAGAATGCTTTTAACACTATGGATTCCCTCTTGACACCTCTGGGTTTATCTTGTGAACCATGTGTGCGGACCATTGGGTGGCATCCCATGACACCCTTGATAAGATCGGAAGACATCCTGGGTGCGAATCGCCGGTTTCAATGAATAGACCAATATTCAACCATCACTTAAACTAGCGTCACTGGTACCTTGTGTTCCACAGAATATCTGTTCTGGGTCTTTGCTCAAGGATGAATCTCACCCAAACGACAGCTGTGAGATGTCTGTATCACATGTTGTACAGCACTATTGAATGTAGTGACACGAAGGCCAACATTTTCAAGAACGGCCCGTGATTTGTGATGCCTCAATCTGGGGGTCTAACTTGAAATATCTTCAAGAGATCAGAGTTTCAGAATATATATATCAAGTGATCCCACCCTCTGAAAATCAAGCACCTTTCAGGTGTCTCAAGTTAAGGATCATAAACCAGATTTCCAAAATCACTAGTTCATTATAAATTCCTTGCTGTAACAGGTAATGTGCTTTCCAACAGCAAGCACACTCAGTTGGCTCCCTGCCGCGATAGATTTGCTCTGACCTTCGGATATGCTGTGAATGGCAGAGTTGGATGAGGAAAAGTGTTCGATAGTACATATAATTGGTGAAGTCAATGGGGCTTGTGATGGAGAAGGGGATCCTCTTGATAGCTACGCCATTCCTACCTCTGCCTACTAGATATCTGTTCACCTTCTCCTGAGTCAGAGAAACTTTTTCTTCAGTTCAGAGAATTTCTCCAGCAGTGTTAGGGAAGGAGCTGGGAGGGTTTGACGGCTGGCGTGTATTATGAGGGATTTGTGGGAGTTAGTCGGTGATAAGGTTTTAGAGCTCAAAGTGGAGTGGAGCATTAGGGATTACCAAGATGGGAACTACAGAGGGATCTTGGGGCTTGTCTGGGGGAAGACGACTTGGTGAGAGTAGCTCTGTTATATGAATATATTTAATGCATTGTGACTGCGTTTAAATCCCACCCCATTAAGATGGCAGAGATACAGGTACGCTGCATGCGTGTGTTCTGTTGACTTGCTAACCGTTATCTTAAATTCATTTGGCAGAGTCCTACGATTCATCACACAACTATGCCAAGCATTTGATACTTTGGCATTTAGCAAATACACTTATTCGTTCCCAAAACACCAGCCAACAATACAAAGCACAAAAGATTCAGATCCATTTTTTTTTCTCTGCACAATATATATGCAGAAGATACAGGGTTAAATGTCACATTCAGCAAACATATTATTTCACAGAGGTATGCTGGGTTGGGCAGGCATTGGGGACAACGGCCGAGGTCTTCAAGACTGGATTCTGTTTCCCAGCCGAGGGAAGAAGGACGATTTTCGGTTATGCTTGATGATGGGTTGGGAGTCAGCTTTACCACCTGTGAATCTCTGTGGGGTATGGTTTGTCTGAGAGCGGCTAGGTTTCCTGAAAGGTTAGTTCTGAAGAAAAGCTACAAACCCAATGAGGAATTTGGAGTTGCCGAGCTGTATGCTCAGCTGTAACGCGGGCAGGGTTCATCTTAGCGGTCAGAGCAGTATTAGAAAAAAGTGTTCTGCAAGTCTGGCACTAGCACAGATGTGAGCCTTAGGAAGCAATAGCAAAGTAATTTTAAGAAACAAGGATAAAGAAGGAATGTCCACCTTAAATACCAGGCAGTGAAGCTAGAACAAACTGTTCCACGCTTGAGATGTACCACCCTGTAACGCTGACTTGATAAACACACCTCCAACAGGCAGCCTCCTACCGACAGCGTGCTTCTTTCCTTCTCCTTTTCACCAATTAAATGAGCACCTAAAGCCCAGTTTATCTCAAGTATAACTCAACCAAAACCTGCCTGTTTCTATTAGGCACGGCATATCGTAGATATAATGCAAAGACATGATTATGGCCTCACAATTTTTCTTCCAGAATAAAACCTGTTTCACTCTCTGTGATCTCCATTGTAGAGGTCTCTATTCACGTGATGTTTTAAATAGCCTGTTTTCATTTATTTAGGAGGTGGTGTGTGTGGAGTGGGCATAGCCTGGCTCACTGGGGGTCTCCCTGGCATGTACTCAGAGGGGATAAATACAGCCACTGATGCCATGGCATTCAGCATAAAGCTCACCAACTATGGCCATATTTATTAAAAAATGGTAGTGTACCCCTTTCTTATAAAACCCAGTGGCTGAAGCACTCACTGAAGAAAAATGAGATCGGGGGGGGGGGAAATTTCATTAAGATAAAAATATCTCAATGTAAATGAAATGGGATAGGTTATCACATATTTAATTTTTTGCCAATGTTTAAAATTAAAACTCGCCCCAATAATCAGTGATACTGGTGCATGTTCTTCCCCATCATGTGGTGGGACATGGGATTTTCTAAGCGCCCCACAAAATCTGCCTGGGAACGGGAAATAAAACCGGCTTCTTACCAGCATTTCTATTCATTGCCTCATTTACTACAATGAAATCCTTCCATCTGAGTCAGTACTGAATGAGTGTGCTCACTTGAGAACTACATTACTCATAATTATTATTCTATTTTGTAACTAAGGAAACTAAAAGTGAGACTTTAGATTCTGCTTTTATTTATACTGGTATTAAATTCAATAGGAGTTATAGGCATTCAGTAAAGGTCTGAAAATCTGACCACTTTTTGCATGGCTGCATACAGATGCAGATGTCTGTCTTTAGGCATGTAAGGTTAGGAACAAATGACACATTTGTTCAGGGGCAAGTTGTGCCTGTGTTTGTCCCAAAATAGAAAAGTCCGGGGATTGGTGTGTATGCACATCACTCTCCCAGTCAGGGTTTAATGAGCAGCTGAATGCAGTGCGGCTTTTCTGCCATTGATTCAATCCCAGAACAACCGTTCAGATGCACTTTGCAAAGTCCCATGACAAACAGTTAGCACTGGTTATCCCATGAATCTTATGGGCTCAGTACAGAAAGTCAGAAATCTCAAAGCTAAATTGATTTAATCTTTGCAGATTAGTCTAAACTGAGTAGATTGAAATGAAAAGCAAGTGAACAGACATTCACTTTTGATCCTGCAACTGCAGTCCCATGCCTGCAGTGGCTCAAGCCAGAAGCTGGAGGGCGCTAGAGTACGCCTCCCTGCTCGGCTAGAGCAGACAGCTTGAGCCAAGGCTAGCCCGCCCGCCCACCCTGTGAGGGGGGAGGGGGATTCTGGGAAAGGTGCAAAGCATTCTGGGATGCTGGGGGACTGTGAGTTAACTTGAATCTGGAGGGGATCTGGGAGAGAATAAACCAATTTAATCTAAATCAGCTAAGTCTGATACTACATCCAGTGGGTTTATTTTAAACCCATTTTGGCCATTTTCAAAGCGGTTAATGCACACCAAACTCCTGTTGTGTTACAGATTTGAACCAGTTTCCAATCACTTATAGTGGTTTATGTGTAATTTCTGTCCCTAGCCTTAAAGGTTTGCCGTGGGACAACAGACATGAGTGATTGCCCTTTGTCCCAAGGGAAATGGTTTCTTCCTGGACTATTGCAATATCTGTTTGCAGCCGAAGAATGAATAGGGATGCCTCATTGCAAGAAACCACACACTTTTTAGAACAATGCCTTTGCTTTACTAGCAGGGGACCCCAAAGAAGGAAAAATCAAGGATGATGATCTCTTCTTAGCCTAAACCACAGGTCATCACTCATATACTGGTGAATCTCAAGGCTCCCAGATACTAGCCATAACAAAATGGTGATTTTTGCCATCAAATGCAGCTTGCCCCTGCGAGAGACAAGAACAACCATCAAACTGGAGGAGAAGCCTACATCATTCACATTTACCGGTCCACACCTGCCGGAGCCCAAGCTCCATTAGACAGAGATGACTTGAACTAGAGATGGTTACAATGTTTCCATTTTTGAGTATCTCCCACCAATCAAAGCATCAGAAATGCTTGTGGTAAAAAGCAGTATTAGCCTTGTTTTGACTGGTTTACAATGTTTTGCAAAGCACACAACCGTGCATATGACCATATTTCTTTTGTAGTGTCTGAAGACCATACGGGCTCTAGATGCCTGATAAGAGAAAAATGATTTATGAGCAAAGGAGAAACAGGTGACTTTTGTTTAAAGGAAAAATGACCTTCTTTGCTTAAAAAAAAAAAATCAAAACCAGTCCATGCAAAACCAGTCGTGGGGAATATGTGTTATGTATAACCGTTCCACAAAGAACTTCCTACAGAACAACCATCACAAGTCATTGTAACCCTCCTGGGAACAACAGTTAAAAAACATCAGCAGTTAATTAATAGAACTTCCTAAATCAACCTTCGTTGGCATGACATGAAGTGAAAGAAACCAATAAAAACAAGGAAGTGCATTGTGCTTTGTCCTGTCCAAGTCCCGTTTGGACAGGCGTCAGTTGTACAAATGTAAGCAGTCATGAATTGTTCTTTTTAATTCATGGCCTTGGGTTGTATTAAGTGAATATGCAGGAAAGGCCAAGGTAAAATACAGGGCTGGGCCCTTGGCTGGTGTAAACCAGAGGAACTCCATGAACTTCAGTGGAGATGCACAATTTAGAATAGATAAGCACACCCGTCCTTTGCATTCCATGCAAAGGTTTGGCCTATCCAAATAAAGGATTATTCCCTATTATCTTGATCCCTAGAAGTTCACTAGAATGGGAAAAATGTTTTATTTTATTATAGCTCTTATAAATAACAGATACATGCAGGAGGCATCTCTCTTTAGGTTCTGATTTTGCAAGCTAATGGTCAATGTTGGGAAGGCACTTTGTGTTGTTAATGCTAGGTTCTGTGCAGAGGGCGCTGCGATAGCAGCAGGAAAGATTTCCTCTGATGTGGCCTCAATGCCTGTGACAGGGTTATTCCTGGGATCAGGGTATTGGTATTTGGTTCCTGAAACTTGTTCATTTGGGACCCCCTCCATCCCAGAAGTGGTGTAAGTAAAACAAGTTATACATATATATATATGCAGGCCTATGTGTCCAGGACTATGAAGATTCATTTCCCAATAGAGGAGGGATTGCTAATATATAATCTTGATACATAATATATAATCTTGACATATATATATATATATATATATATGTATCAAGATTATATATTAGCAATCCCTCCTCTATATAATCTTGATACATATATACATACATACATACATACATACATATATATATATAGAGAGAGAGAGAGAGAGAAAGGGGGATCGCTAATATACAATCTTGATATATATGTATCAAGATTATATATTAGCAATCCCTCCTCTCTCTCTCTCTTTCTATATATATATATATATATGTATGTATGCATGTATGTATATATATATATATCAAGATTATATAGTATGTATCAAGATTATATATGTGTATGTATATGTGTGTGTGTGTGTGTGTGTGTGTGTGTGTGTGTGTATATATATATATATATATATATATATATATATATATATATATATGTATGTATCAAGATTATATATTAGCAATCCCTCCTCTATTGGGAAATGAATCTTCACAGTCCTGGACATGTAGGCCTGCTTGTAAGAAGCACATCATCAACATAATCATCATGATGGTTATTGCTGTTATTGTTATTATTAATATTACTGTCATCATCATCATTGCTATCACCATCATTACTACCAATAATAGTAATGCTAATAATACTAATAATTGTAATGCTACTACTCCTACTACGACTACTAATCCCCTCCATCACTTCATTCTTTCCCTCTTACTTTACAATTACTGGAGAAGATACTTCATTTATGGGGCTAATAAGTCTTGCCAGATGAAGCAGTCTAAAGAAGTGATTTGCATGAGGAGAAGGCTGCCATCTGCATGCAAACTTGCAGCATATGGGGAGACTCAGAGATAAGAGTATGTGAAAAGGATGGTAAGGTTTGCGTTACTGGAGGGAAGGGAAAAAAATAGAAGAGGACTCAGCAACAAATGAAATGTTGTATTTTCTCACATACAACACCCCCTAATATATCATGCACCTTGTTTTCGAAAGGCAGAATAAAGAAAATACTTAACTAAAGCTGAGATCCTAACTGCTGCTGAAGGCTGGTCTCCATAGGTAGAGCTATGATTTTGAAAATAGCTAAACTACTAAACAGTTAAAAAGACAGAAGTAGAGAGCCCAGGGGCAGCTAATAGGCAGCACAATCGCCCTAAAAAAGGTTACCTTGATTAGCGGGATGTAAAAACCATGAAAAAGGAGGGATGATCCTTAACACCTATAGAGTGAAGAAAAAGAAGTCATTGAGTGAATTGACTCCCTCAGCTACCTGCACAAATACCACAGCTGCTGTGTTGTGGAGCAGGCACCAAAACATGGTGCTTCCAACCTCAGGCTGAAAATCATCTTTCCCACTTAATGCATGCACCCCGATTTTTGGCGGTGGGCTGATTTTGGGAGAAATGGTGCATTGCATGCTAGAAAAGACAGTACAAGACATGAGACGTGGGTCAAAGAGATCTCTGCAAGGCCTGGAAGATTTCAGTTGACATAAACTAGGTGAAGGGAAGCCAGTGAAGCAATTTGTAGGAGGAAAAAATGGGTTCAGATCGGCAAGCGAGTGGAGACATGTTAACTGTCATATGGAAGGGGCATGAGGGATGCCAGAAAGGATGAAGTTGCACTCGAGAAGATAACCAGGGCTTGGACAAATGTTCTGGCTGTCGAAATGGAAAGGAAGGCATATCAGGGAGCTATGTCTTTGGCAGTCATACCAGATCACTACTGTTGTCTTGGTGTAGTCTTTGCTCTAGATAACCTGGAGCAGGAGCTGAGACTATATCATGCAGCTGCCTACAATAGCATTGCACTGGCCTTGGTGACCCCAGGAGGTCACTTGCCGTCCCTGGTTTCTATGAACACGCAGTTCTTGGTTAAGACTAATGGCCTATACTGAGCTTATGTATTCACTGGATTCAGCAGTTTCTATCTTGGACCTTTCTTTTCTGCTCTCAGAGATCTTGATTGAAGTTGATGATCCCACCCCTCCAATTCCTGTATTCTAGATGATATTGTCCATCCTTTCAGGATAGTCAAATTCCCTGGACCGACCTGGCCTCTTTATAAAGTCTCTATATTGCTATAATATTTTTCTGTATTAAGAGGGCCAATGTCGAAACTCTTTCCCAATATGTCACTGTTTGCATCTAATTCTGAACGGCGAATCTAAAACTAGGGACTGTACCTGCTGTTTACTACTGACTATCCTCTGTATGCCAGTAGGGAGAGACCTATCAGAGATTGCAAGTCTGCTGTGTTAGGTGTTATGCGGGCGTGGGTAGGACAAAAACAAATGGGAGATTGAAATCAATATTGGTTCCACTGAGAATGAATTTAACCCTGTGCTCAAAATCCACAGAGAAGCATCTATTCATTCCCCTTTACTTCCATGGCTGCTTTAATCTTGCATTTTTCATGGCCAGGAATAGGTCTCAGTAGTTCCTTCCACCTGCTGTTTACTGTCTCGTGACATTTATTCCTTGCCGTGTGTGGGGCTTTGCAGTTTCTTCCTAAGGATCTTGAAATGAAAGGGCATTTTGAATTAAGCACGACTTGAACCACTAAGCAGAGCTTGAATGTGATTTCCAAAGGCGGCTCTTAAGTCAAATGCCAATCAATGCCATGTTCAAACCTGCAAACCACATGTGCATGTTTGATATAATGTATTGGTGTACAAAATTGAGAAAGAAGCAGATAGAGTAAGGTAACCAAGCCAGAAGTTACAATTTCCAAATCTCTTGCTAAGTTTGGGTACCACGCTTGAAATGCATATTGGCCAGCTACTGAGGTAGCCCAAATCATTCATCACTTCTGAATGCCCTGGTTATGTTGCTTGACTCTAGCCAAGGCAGGACCAGTGCCTACTGCTATATATTGTTAAGATCTCTGAGAAGTCACAGAAGCATATTTTAATATCTTGGTACATCTTTTGCTTATCTGATTATTTTACCTTTTTCAGGCAAGAAGTTCTCAGTACTCAGGAAGACTCCTGAATAGGGAGTAAATGTGATGACATGTCCTGTATTTATTATACAGATGACTGAATTTAGTCATTTGTCTGAATGGAAGCTTGTCCTGCACTTGGTCATGTATGGTCCACTACAACATCTTGAAAAATTGTGCTCTCCTCCAGGTAAATCCCTAGGGACTCTCATGGGCAGTTCTCATCCACACCCTTCCCTCTTCCCTTATTTTTCCCCATTTCCTCTGGGTATATGCAATTTTGGTTCCATGACCAGGAACAGACCTGCTTACAAGTATCAAAGAGACAAAGCCACGTAGTTTCTGTGCCCTGGGCTGCAGCAGTGGCCAGGGCAGCAATAGCTGGGGGCATGGGTGGATCTCGGACTTTTAAATGGGCCGGGGCAAGGGGGGAAGATAGCGTGGTGCATTATCACATATATAGCAACACATATTCTTCTCCAGGTAAAAAGAAACTAGAAGTTTTTCTAATATGTTAGGTGCCTAGCAGAGCTATTCCATTTCAGAGCAAAGCAAAAACACATATAATTTTATTGGAACATGCATGAACTGAATATATCATATATTATGTGTAAAACGCCAACAAACCAGGCAAAAAAAAATAGTAAAAGCTATTGTTTCTTTAGCCCTGTGGTCATTCGAATTAAATGTACCTCTTTTTTCAGATTCAAAAAACAAAATCATGCTTTCTTGAGCTTCATTGAAATGAATACCTGAGTGTTGGTGTTTTTAGCTCGAGTGAAGAACAGTCTGCCGGGCTGTGAAATAGGAGCTACAGTACCAGGAGCAGCTGTCAAACAGCAGCATTGCAGAACAAGCGATAGCTTTATAAGTGGGATATCACGACCATTAAAAAAGGAGAGAGGGTTGTTAACACTCGTGGGATGAAGAGTTTAGAAGGAATCAGGTAGAGTCTAATGAGCCGTGAAGTCCCTTGACTTCCTCACTGCTGCCTGATTAGAAATGTTGCTGCTACTGCTGACTTGAAACTTTCGGTGGAGCAGGAATTAAAGGTGGGTGCGACAGCACCACTGTACCCTGCTGGATCTGCCCTGGGCTCTGGCAGCCTTTCTCGTACCCCCTCAAAAATCATTGTCCAGGGCTGATGCCTGGGTTACCCGCCCCTGTTTAAGCCACCAGCCTCACTCTATCTTCTGCACCATCCAGGAGAGCACATATAAGAGGGTGCTGCATTTTCAGCTCTGGGCAGTTTGGGAGGAGTCATGCTATGCAACAGCCTAGGTCCACACTGCCCCTGATGCAGACAGGTGCCCGAAAGGCTTCATTTGGTCCTGTACAATTTTCCACTTATGTCTCTAATCCAAAGGCCTGATGCAACAACCCCGTCCTCATATAGCTATTTCTTCCTGCTTCTTTTCCTTCCTAAGATATGACAGCATTCATAGCTACTGCCTAATGTTTTCCTTGCCATTGCAACTGGAACCATAACAGCTACGAATAGACTACACCCCTGTCGAAGCCATATAAGAGACCAAGTTTTTTTTTATCATTGGCTCAGTCAAGGATATCTGCGCACAGATGATTAATCTATGCAGGAGGACAACTGCAAAATCCAAGGGCTGCTTTGCAGGCATTTTCTCCTTGCTGCTTGGGGTTTTTAAACTGTTTTACTAACATGTTCTAGCATCAGGACCAAGTGTCAATTAGGGAAGAGAAGCACATTATGATCTCAGGCCTCAACAAGCTGCCTTCCTGCTGAGATTTTTGAGCACTCCCAGGGCAGTGTGTAGGAAACGGCCTCTGGTGACATTATTCTGCTTTCAATGGCTGGGCTGGAATGTGCCAACATGACTACTACTATAATACATAAACTAAGTCTCACCACAGATCCCCTCTTTGTAAAAAAAAAAAAAAAAAAAGGCATGAGGAATGTGAATGCGAATGCTCCCAAAAATTCTCCCCGTCAAATTTTTAAATCACTTCTTTATCCGGGAAGGGCTGTCAGTGGCCTCTGTTTAAAACACTGTGTATGCATCTACATGGTAAAAATCCAGCACACCATGCCTTATTAACTCATAAGTATTCATTGAATAGGTTCTGCGGATTGCATGCACTGTGAAAGGAAACAGCAAAGAGGAATCTGACATTAAAAGCCCCCGATGTAAAGGCGTAAATAGACACCAGGGCTATTAAAACGCATCATCATAAACCCCTTAAACTGGCAATGCATCCCTACTCTAAAAGGCAAAGGGAGAAGGCAGTCTTTTCCCAATGCAAGGAAGGACAGCAAACCTGTTGCTCAAAGGATCAGCTGGCTCCAAAGCTGAAGTTTTGAAGCATGGTGCTGAGACTCCTCCCCACGAGCTCTCCTCTTTTATGTCCAGGTAGCACCAGCTTCAGTTCTGGACCGTCTGTCCCAATGTTAACAAAAGTCTTGTACAGACAGAAACAGAGATTATGTTAAAGTTTCAAAAATCTTGATATTAGGATATGCTTTAAAAACCAAAAGTTAACTGGCTAATTCTGTTCACATCAGATTCCCTAGTAACCATCCAACTGACTGTAGAAGAAGTAGACTTCAGCCAAAAGGGGGGGGGGGGGGAATCAGAGTTGGCACCGCTTTTTGAAAATCCCACTCAATTTTTATTTGAAAGTGAATAATCAAACCCATCTGCTTATCTTTCATTCAGTTTGCATAATTAGGCAAGTTTTTTTTCCAAAAGGACGTCAACTCCAAGACAAGGTGAAGTCAAATAAACTTCAGAAACAGTAGAATTCAGACACAAATCACAACATCTATGTTATCACAATTCAAATATTGTTAAGCTTGCTATGACATGAAGAAGTAAAAAGGTTTGAAAATGTTAAACTCGAGCAAGTTACATTTTCTTGTTCTGTGCGACTTAAAACCATAAGATCCACCAGAAAACAAATTGATGCCTTCATGCCAAGTGTATTTTTTTTTTCATTGCAAAATCAAATGTGTTTTTGTGTGAGTCTGCATGGATTTTGCCAGGTTGGGGAACAACCTGGCAATTACATGTTTTTATGTAATCTTCTCAGAGCCTCATGCTTGCTTTTATATGTTGCCCTATGGCAAATAACCTGCCTTATTAAAACTCGCAGCTAGTCTCAATATTTGCAGTACTGCTTTTATCCACATTGTTCCAGTACACATTCCTTATGGTCGATTATGCCACAAAATGTGTGTTTTCGGCAGAAAAATGGCATGCAACAAGGGAAAGAAATTAGTGCCTTAAAAATAAGCTAAAAGACCATTAAGGCTAAATACAGTCATTCAAAAACTCCTGAACGGATTCAATCTTTGCAGGTTAGTCTAACCTGCAGAGGTTGAACCGATTTGCAAGTGAACAGACATTCACTTTTGATTCTGGAAATAGAGGCACGTGCCTGCCGTGGCTCAGGCTTGAAGCCAGCAGGTGCTAAAGCAGCCCTCCCTTCCCTTTGGCAGCAGTGGGCGTGGTGGTGGCGGGGCACAGCCAGGCCCTGGCAGGCCACTGGGTATGATTGGAGAGGGGTCTCAACCCCCTCCCTGGTCTGAAGGGATGCCAGCTGGGGTGTGCCTGGAGGAGGAGGGGAAACAGTCCTTGCCAGGTTTATCCCTGAGTGGGGATGCATGGCCAGACACTGGCCAGGGCAGTGCCTCAAGCAAAGGTGGGGCAGGGAGGGGGATTACTGTATTTTCTCGCATATAGTACGCAGGTTATATAAGTTTTTACAAACACAATGGATGGGTGCAGGCTATACAAGGGTATGGGCTATGCAGAGCCATTTATGCAAAAACAAGTGTAGCAGAAGTTAATAAGTGCATTAATAATTATTTGAATAGTATTTCTAGGTTATACGACATACTGGACGATGATGATACGAGTGCTATAGCAAAGATTTAGGCGCGGAAAACCCGCCTTGCCGTGTTTGAAAACAGTGTTCTGTCCATTCTTTCATTATATCCTCGTTCATCCACCTTTTCTTATTGCAAATAACTGCAACTCCATTTGGGATCTTTTCTCGGGGCATCGTTACCCGTTTGAAAATAACCATTGGTTTTAACTTTACGCCACTCGCAGTGCACGCTAGCACAACGGTGAAATTTGTTCATTCGTGGCCTGTTGCTGATATTGTAATCGTCTTTTTACCATGTTGATCAACTGTACGAGTTGCTGGGGCCGAGTCGCCTCCGGTACTGACACTATCAGGTGCGGGGAATACATGGGTGCAGTCTATACACGGACTATTTTCTGAAAATACAATTTTCCACGGGTTATACATTGATGCAGGTTATATGTGTGCAGGCTATATGCGAGAAAATATGGTAAATGTCCCTGTCTCCCCTGGGCACAGGGACCCCAGCCAGGCTCTGCCTGGCTTTCCACCCTGCTGGCCGCTGGCATGGACAGCTGGCCAGGGTAGCAGCCTCAGGTGAAGCAGGGGGCAGGGAGAGGGATTAAACTCCCCTGTCTCTCCTCTTGGGCATGGAGACCCCAGCCAGGGTCTGCCCAGCTGTCTGTCCCATTGGTTGCTTGCATGGCGGGGGGCACGGCCAGAGCTGCCTTGCCACCCACCCACCTTGCCTGGGGTTGGGGCTGCGGGGCTGAGCCAAGCCGGCTCGCAGGCACTGCTGAGGGTGGGTGTGGAGGGGCTGGACCCTTTCCAGCTCGCTGCAGCTCAGGCTGGGGCCGTGGGAGCTGTGCACCTGGATTGCTCCCAGCTCCCCATGCCCAGGCCAGGCCAGGCTGTCATGGAGCCACGGTGGGCTGGGAAGGGCCCTGCCTCCTCGGCCTGGCCCCTCTGTGCCCACGCTCAGCATCACCCGCAGCTGGCCTGGTTCATCCCCAGGTAAGGCAGGAAGATAGCAGGGCTCGCCTGTTCTGCTGAAGTCAGTGGGATTTTTATGACTGATTTCAGTGGGCCCAATATTACCCTCCGACAAAAATCTAGTATATTTAGAAAACGATATTGAGCTATAGAATAAGAAAAATCTTCCACCAGAGATTAGTGGGAACTAAGAAAAAACAGGTGAGGGGAAAAGATGGTCAATCAGGGCTAGCTCAGAGAGATCGAGGGACTATAGGTCACACATCAATATGGAGGTATGAATCTAAGGGAATATAACTCAAGGTAATCGCATCAAATCCCAAGAAGTTTAGTCACGTACTGCTTGATCTGGAAGAACAACTCTGTATTCCTATCAGGTCTGTTGGGTTTGATATAATATTAAACCCCAGGCAAATGCAAAAGCTCCTAATGGTGGTATTTGTTATCCCAGCTATGGATTTGGATAAGTTTTATGTCCATGTTGTATGCATATGACAATGAAAATTAGCTTCCTGGCCAATATAAATATATCTTGGGGCTTAGCAAATTCATTCAGCACCGTTATTGTCTTTCAAAACCTGTTAGTTAGCCCATTTAATGAAGAACCATCAATGTCCAGAAAAGCATAACAAATGCTAATTTGAGAGAAAGCACTTGAAACTGTGAAGAAAAGGGGAAATCCCCATCATTTTTTCCAAAAGGGGCAAAATGAAATTCCCCAACCAAACAAACAGCCAGGTCCACATCCCAGTCTTGAGCACAGAGTAGAGACTTCTTTGTCCATCGGTCGCGAAGAATTAAAGACCCCTGGAACCCAAACAATCAACTCACTGATTAAAAAGAAAAAATGTGTTTGGAAAAAAGAAAGCTGTTACCAACTCTAAACAGTTGAAAGACATCACTTGAACAGACCAGAGCAGAAAGGACCTGCTCTGTCTTACCGGCCAGGAGGGAGGCATTGCTGGATAATTATTCATTGTTGGAAGGGTCAGGGAAGCAACTGATAGATTGGGCCGGTCTCCCTCCTTCTAGGGAAAACAGGTGAAGGGAATAATTGCGTAGCCTTTTGATGCTCAGGAGCACAAAGCAGCTCAGTTTGGTATCTGCTTTAAATAACCTCCTCCTCCCCCACTCCGCAAGAATACTGAATCAGCACAAACTTTTAGAAGCAGAGCATCTGTGGCAGGCACAGAGGACTCCCCGTCATTTTAAATCTTACCTGAGGGTTTTGGAGACAAAAGAAAGCACTTGAGAACCTGACAGCTTTCTAGGGAAGTTGATCACAAGCCTGTTCAGCATTTTACAGCTGTCAAGATAATTAGGGAGGTTGGAGCTGGTTACATAGAGACATAGCTTCCTCTCTGCATGCATATAGACTCTTGTTGCAAAAGGCAAAGTGGGGACATTTTGGTACCTGGCTATGGGACTGCAAATCCACTCACTTCAACAGATGTTACACCCCATCACAGGACATCTTTAAATTGGCAGGTCCAAATGATCTACACCCAAGGGTGCTGAGGGAATTGGCAGAGGTCATTGCGGGACCCCTGGCACAGCTCTACGAGCACTCGTGATGCTCTGGCGAGGTGCCAGAGGATTGGAAAAGGGGCAATGTGGTCTCCATTTTCAAAACAGGGAGGAAGGAGGACCCAGGAAACTATAGGCCAGTTAGTCTTACCTCCGTCCTGGGGACGCTCTTTGAGAAAATTATCCAGGAGTTCATCTGTGAGGGGCCAGCAGGGGAGATCATGCTTAGGGGCAACCAACATGGGCTCATCTGAGGCAGGTCCTGTCAGACCAACCTGGTGGTCTTCTATGACCAGGTCACAAAAGCCAGGTGTCGCGGTGGATGTAGTCTTTCTGGACTTTAGGAAGGCCTTTGACACTGTTTCTCACCCCATGCTCATTAAAAAATTAGGCGACTATGGTGTCGATGCCTACATGGTCAGATGGGTCGCAAATTGGCTGCAAGGCCGCACCCAGAGTGGTGGTGGATGGGTGATTTTCGACCTGGAGGGATGTGGGCAGTGGGGTTACCCAGGGCTAGGTCCCGCACTGTTCAATATCTTCATCAGCGACTTGGACGAGGGGGTGAAAAGCACCTTGTTCAAATTTGCAGATGACACTAAGATGTGGGGAGAAGTGAGCACACTGGAGGAGAGGGACAGGCTACAATGAGATCTGGACAGGTTCCAGGGGTGGGCAGATGACAACAGGATGGGTTTCAACACTGACAAGTGCAAGGTGCTGCACCTGGGGAGGAAGAACCAGCAGCAGACCTACAGGCTGGGGAACTCCCTTCTCATCAGGGCAGAGGCAGAAAAGGATCTTGGAGTCATTATTGATGCCAAAATGAACATGGGCCGGCAGTGTGGGGACACGGTCAGGAAGACTAACCACACCGTGTCATGCATCCACAGGTGCATCTTGAGCAGGTCCAAGGAGGTGATCCTCCCCCTCTACGCGACACTGGTCAGGCTGCAGTTGGAGTACTGCATCCAGTTCTGGGCACCGCACTTCAGGAGGGATGTGGACAGCATGGGGAGGGTCCAGAGGAGGGCCACTTGCATGATCAGGGGCAGCAGGGCAGGCCCTATGGGGAGAGGCTCCGGGACCTGAATCTGTTCAGCCTCAGCAAGAGGAGGCTGAGGGGGGACCTGGTGGCTGTTTACAACTGACCCAGGGGGACCAGCAGGCTATGGGAGAGACCCTGTTCCCCCAAGCACTGCCAGGAGTAACAAGGAATAACAGCCATAAGTTGACTGAGAGTAGATTCAGGCTAGACATCAGGAGGCGCTGCTTCACTGTCAGGGCAGCTAGGAGCTGGAACCAACTTCCACGAGAAGTGGTGCTGGCTCCTACCCTGGGGGTCTTTAAAAGGAGGCTGGATGATCACCTTTCTGGTGTCATTTGGCCCCAGTACTCTTTCCTGCCATGGCAGGAGGTCGGACTTGATGATCTGCTCAGGTCCCTTCTGACCCAACCAACTATGAAACTATGAGTGGTAAATCCTACCTATCTTAATTAAGCCCGAAATTCTGGGTGTTACCAGTTAGTCAGATCTGCTATATCCCCTTCTCACATGCCAAATAAAGAGGAAAAGCCTACAGCCAGTGGGAGTGAATTCTTGAATTTGAACAATCAAGGACCATTTTTTGTAAAGTTCTGCTAAGACCTCATGGTGGCAGGTCATCACAGTATGTAATCCCTTGCAGAATTCATTTAGTTTTGTGATAAGCACATGATCCTAAGTACAAGTCCCATATAGATAAGATCGAGCTATACCATTGAGGGAAGATTAAACTGCACCTGTATGGTAAATATAGGACCCCAATAGTTTGGCCTGTCTTCCATGACTAGAGAAAGAAATATAACTCACAATTAGATACTTCAGTACGGATTCAAGCACTTTGGTTGGGACACTTAAGTATGGGACCTGCTGATTTATTAGATTTCCTCAAGGAGATGTTAAAAACAGCCGTGTCAGGAGCTTGTATCTAAGGAAAACCTTGGTTGTCTTTGGAGTAGCAAGCCCAGAATATGCATCAGCATCCTCAGTTTTATGCAAACATTTTGCATGATAGTAATACAATATAAACAGTGCAAACAAAGAAGGAAACCACCACACCCAATGTGTGCAGCAATTAATCATCCAAATTGTCGATCCTGTTGAGTCATCAACATTCACAGCAATTATGTAGCAATAGTTTCTTTCTGCCTCTTTCCTCCACCTTTGTTCAGAAACTAGGGCCATGTATCACTGGGCCCAATCTCACCCAGGAGAACAGTAACATGGATGAGATGCTAAGGTGCACATACTTCCAGACAACAGTTCATCCCTAGGAGATGTGCTTGCATCTGGTAGCACTTAGGTCCAGCTTGTTTTTTAATCCCTTGCAGAAATCTGGCAAACTGTAGCAGAGATGGAATTTAAAATTAAGACCTTTAAGATGTCTATCAGGACCTTGCTTCGGGGATTTTATACTCCCCCATCATTATGCATGGAGACTTAATTTGATATGCTTTGATTGCATGTACAAGTGAGCAGTCCAAAAACTAAAGAAAAGGTGTGTCCATTTACCCCTGCATTCAAAGTCTTTATGTCAGCACTCAGTGCCAAAGTATCGTTTCTCGGATTACTTAAATTGGCCTAGACTGGAATTAATTACCTCTTCAGTTCTTCTTCCATCTCTATTGAGAGAACATAGAGCTGGAAGTGTTCGTCTTCCAGTAGAGAAGGGCATGACACCGTTCTTGTTATGGTGTTAAAGTTGTACACCATAATTGAACATTAAACAGACACTCGATTAGTCCCATTTCTTCTGGCCTGGTCACTCGTGGTAGGGAAGCGTTCTGTTCTGAGAAGGTTGGACCGGATAATGATCCCAAAGTTCATGCGCATATCTGAGTAGGAAATTATATCATGAGCTCTCAGGCACACACATCCATGGTGATGGGCATGATGTCTGAGTCCAGAACACAACAGAATAGGGCCAAATTCACTGTGTTCGCTCAGGCTGAAAAATTGTGAGGACTATGCTTTCCTCTGAATTTTGGCAGATTCATTTGCAGTCCTCGCCAAGTCTAGATAGACCAAGTGAGTAAATAGAAAAAAGGATGACCCTTCTTCCCCCACCCCACCCCCAAAAAAACCCCAAAAAGCTGGTCATTGTCTAGTGATCCATGGAAAAATAGATAGCTGAAGTTTTCTGTTGGATTTACCTCTCTTATGAAGAGAGGTAAGCAATGCATATATTTATCTCTTAATATCTCAGTCCTTACCCTGGGAATGTTTGGATTCCAGGTTTGGGTGGATCAATTCTTATGAGTATCTGGGCTCCAGAAATGGGTTGATTTAGAGAGAGAGGTGTTGATGCAGAAACAGTATAATATATATGCTTGGGAACATGTTACAATGAGAGTGCTTTGGTGGTTTAGTCAGTAGAGTTTATGGAGATTTTATTTTACTACAGCCATGCTGCTGCTTGATTCGTGTTAGAACTGATGGATTCCATTATGTATGAATGTAGTAAGGGGTTTTCGAGGTTGCCCAGACCTAGAGATGGATGCATGTTCTTTTAGGCAGTACATAACACATTTAGAAAAAAACAATTCATGGCAAAACCAAAGAGCGGCTTACGATTCACAGATGTAGCACAACTCTAGCAACCAGCCCTTCAAACAAGTGTTTATCCCGACTGTTTCCCAAACAAAACACTTCCCCGAGTGCTCTGTAACTATGCATTTTATTAACTCCTGCCATGCACATTAAGGGCTCATTATGAACAAATGCCTGGAGACTTTCATTTCAAGTCATTGCCCTCAGCTCTTTGACTTTGGAGTCGGTTCAGAATAGACCATCAGAGATGGATTAGAGACCTCAGCCTGGGGATTCAAATCCCTGAGCTCTTCCTGCAAAAAGATGGACCTGTTTATATCTGATTATATCTAATTCCCCCTCTTGAGCAAGTGGAAGGGATTCAAGTGATTTCATTAGTAATACATGAGTATGGAGGTCTACAGTTTGAAGAATACCTCTGTGGCCTCTGCTTGCTTTCCTGAGTGCCTTTGGGGTCAGATCCAGCTCCCCCCGTCTTGCTCCACTTCCTCTAGCTCAGCCCCAAGCTACACAAGGGGTCTATTTTGAATGATATTTTCTTTGAATGCATTTTAAATAGCTGCATTCTGGATCCAGTCCTGTGGGGTAGTGTTTATGGCAGAATGCTAAATTTAAGGGGGGAAAAAACGGAAACAGAAAAGTCTCGTATAACAGCACACACCAGTCAGGGCAGAAAAAAACTGATTTGATTTAAGAACCATTGGAGAGGAGAATATCCCCATGGGTTTTGAAAAGGGTTTTGAAAAGGGAGGTGAAGATGTTGTGGCCCATCATCACATATCACACAACACATTTTTCTCCAGTTAAAGAGAAATGAGAAACTTTACTAATATGCTGGGGGGCTAGTACTGTATTATTCTGTTTAAGATCAAAGCAAAAACAAATATAGTTATTGGGATGTGCGCTCATTTGCTAGATTATATGTAAAACAAAAAAATACAACTTACGAGAAAAAAAAGAGTCAAAAGATATTGTGTCATTCTTCTTGTAGTCTTTATATTTAAATGTACATCTCTCATTCAGATTCATCAAACACAATCTAGCTTTTGTGAGCATCTTGACAGCGCCTTCAGTGCTTCACTGTTAGTCATTTCTATGCTGCAGTTAATATTACTACACTTAAAGTTTTAGCTAGAGCTAAAAACAATCTGCAGGGCTGTGAAATAGAAGACAGATATTACCAGGAATGGCTAATACATAGCAAAATTGCAGAGAAAGTATAGGTGAATTCATAGGCGGTGCCTCCTGAGTCTGGGGGGGCACCCACAGAAGCTGATGGTGGTGTCGGCGGCAGGGACAGGGCTGGTGAGCACCCGTAGATGTCACTGGTGGCAGGGGCGGAGCTGGTGAGCACTGCTAGATACCGGTGGCAGTGTCGGCAGCAGCGACAGCCCTGTCAGGGGGGGCATGTGCCCCTGTGCCCCCCTACCAGTCGCCTATGGGTGAAATAGTGGAATATCAAGACCACTGAAAAGGAGAGAAGATTGTCAACACCTGTGGAGTACAGAGATTAGTAGGAATCAGCGAGATGATAATGAGCCATCAAGGCAATTGACTTCCACTGGTTGAAAAGAAATGCAACTGCCTCTCCCAAGCAGTTGGTTTTAAGATTTAGGTGGAACAGGAATTAAAGGGGGAGTGCAAATGCACCATTGCCCTTCCACCCCACCCCAGTCTGCCTGTGAAACTGCCCATATTGTTTTGCTACATCCGGGAAGGGCGGTCAGGGGACATATTGGGCTTGGCCCAGGTGATTGGAGTACAGAGGGTAGAGAAGGGAGAGGAACAAGAAGGAGGCACTGCTGGGAAAGGCAAGGTGGGTAGGAAAAACAGACTCTCTGACTGCTGGAGTTAGTACCTCCTTCAGGGATTTAATACAGTTTGAATCCTGGGTCTGTCTGGATGAGATCCGTGGGCCCCATGCTGGTAAGGGGAAGGACACTTCCTTGCAGGCTTTCAGGAGGTTACTCTCATGAAGTGCTGATGGCTCTGGGTTCCCAGAATGTCTTCGCTTTCCTTTGGGGGAACAAACAGGCTGGATCTGCCAGGGCCGCTGATCGGTTATGCCTGGATGGGCCAAGCACTGGAGCCATCACACCTGCCCCTGATCCCTGGCTAATGAGTCTGCCCTAGTTTGCTTCAGGGCCAAGCAACTGGACTGGTTGCTGAAAGCACGGCGTACCCCTTTTGGGTGCAGCCGTAGCCCCAGGCTGCAGACATGTCTTGCCGCAGTCTCAGTTGGTCCCAGGAAGCCTCACACTCAATGCTCATTTTGATTCGGATTACGCCTCTTGGATTTCGCTTCTTGGTCCTCCTAGAACTTATTCTCAGCCCCTCCAACCTACACCCTGACCTGATACTCTGCTAATCTGTGCTCCCGCCTTGCTGATCCCCTAGGGGCAAACCCAAAGGCTTGGCCGCCTACGTCCTGGCCAAACCCTTGCAGTATCCTCCTGGCTTTTAGCTGATGCATGTGGTAAAGCTGCTTTTTGCTTGTCAAGGCGGCCAAGCTCATGCGGGTAAATCCTATTTCAGCTATGTCACTAACCTCGCTGGGGAAGCTCTGCATACATGCCCCTAATGACACTTTTATGGCTAAAAACGTGTGACTTAGGGGCAAAAGGGTGAAACAGATTAGGTCCAAAGTCCCTGTCCAGTGGTGCCTTTTGGGTTTGGAGTTTGCTTCTGAACAGGAAAGCAACAGGAGTATCTAATCTCCCAGCTGAAAGTCCTAGGCCCACTTTTGGCTTCAGGTCCTAGCTTGGGCTGTTCCCTTATTTTACAGAAGGGAATTGAGACCAGGCAATTTGCCCAAAAAATGTGAACCCAGGTGTTCCCAGTCCTAGTTGAGTGCTATAACCACTGGACTGCCCTGTCCCGAATCAGGATGGGTTTCACAATCTTCACAGTATTACCTGCATTGCCTCCCCTTCCACCAAAACCACTTTCTAATTTTTCCAAAAGCTCCCATGACCAAACAGTCACCCTAACAGCCAATCACCTAGTGTCATTGTGACCCCAGCAGCCAATGGAACAAGCAGGACTATATTTATCTGCCTTTCATGTTGTTTTTATCTTGCTGGTAGTGTGCGATGTTTCCTTATCTCAGACAAGAGAAAGGAAAAAGGAAGGAGTCTATTTCTGCCATCTCTTTCCTTCTACAATAAATCCCACCCACTCCTCTGCCTTCTAAAGCTTTTGTTTCATTAAAATTAGCCCTTGGAGGTGTTCTTGGGAAAGTTAAGCTCTACACGGCCAGATAGTCACTGGGGAGCCTGTTGTTTCAGTAAACTCGGGGCCAAGTTTCAGTGAGTCACCTGGCTGGCTTTCTCCTGCTGCGTGAGGGCGACTGGTATAGGAAGCTTGTAAAGAAACATGCCACCACCACCAGGGAATCCGCGTCGGATATTTCAGCAAAATTGTTTCCCATCCCATCCGGGTCTACAACCAGCTATTCAGTGCGAGCGTCAGTCCAGACAGTCATTAGAAGGTACCACACGCTCAGCTCTGATCTCATTGCTATTGTTCGACCAAAGGCAGGATTCAAAACAAGGCTCGGGGCCAATAATAAATTGTTGTTATTATTCAGGTTCCTTAGCATCGTTTCTTCCCCACCCAGTTTTCTTGCCATTTGCTCAGAGCTAATTATTAGTGACACCCACTGGCAAAGGCAAAGATGTGACATGGCTTTACCAGTCTCTCCAACGTGCGTTTTGATCAGTGGTAGGTCTGCATTGCTAGTAGGTTGGATGCCTGCTTCAGGCATTTCCATGTTGCTCAATATGCCCTACAAGCTGCATGATATTATAGCAGTTCTAATGAAATGCTGGGATTTCTAAGACTGATACCCCCTCAGGTCGCTGTAGCAGAGGTGTTGGAGTGAAATAGGACAGAAAAGCATTTAAACATTGACCTTAATGTGTGTGAGAGGAAAATTAGAGTGCGGCTGGTTTAAGGTTTTCCATTTTTTTTGGTCAAGTCTAGGGAAATTTGCAGGGAAAAAATGACAGGTACCAGTATCTTTCATCTTTATGGTGCGTGGAAAACTAGAGTAGAGCATGCATGATAAATGGACATGTCTGAGACTCTGTGTGTGTGTGTGTGTGTGTGTGTGTGCACGCGCGCGCGCGCTAAGGAGATTTTTAGCATGGTACATGACACCCATTAAACTGGAATTTCCAATTCAACATGCAGATGTCTCAAGAAACCCTGCGTCATTCCCACCCTGATTGCTAGTTGGTAGCATGTGTGAAATATTTTTGTAGTCTTAGTTCTCTTCCCAGTGGAGAGCTCATGAATCACAAAAGGGAATTAAATCAAGTTTTAAAGCCTTAATATCAGGAATAAGTGGAACTCATATGGCATCACGGGCCATGTCTACATTGCAGTGTGCCACTACCTTGGGCAAATTGAAGAGGAGGTTGGATGATCACGTATCTGGGGTCTTGTGAACCCAGCACTCATTCCTGCCTGTGGCAGGGGGTCAGGCTAGATGATCTGTTCAGGTCCCTCCTGACCCTAGCTACTATGAAACTATGAAGATAGCTGAGCTAGAACCAAAGAAACTCAGTTTGGCGGTGGGCAGCTCTTAGGGTTCATTCACTCTGCAGAGCAGCATCTTGCTGTCCGCACAGAGTGAATATCATCCACTTCCCCGCCCCTTGGGCACTCTTGTCCATGAACCTGAGCTCTGAAGTGGAACGGACCCTACTTTTGGAAACTAGAACGAATGAAAGGCTCCATGAACTTCCTGAGGAAGCATCAGCTCAACTTTACACCGATGCGGCATCAACTTAATTGACCCTTATTGGAAGAAGACTTTCCACACTCTACTTCCAAAGCAAAGAGTCCTTTTAGTTAAGCTAAAATAGCCTTTTCTTTACCTCCAGATGTGTTAAGACTTCTATTTTTCTCTGTTGCAGGCACAGGAGGAAGTCGGGATGAAAACTGCAAGTGGCTTGGGATGTCATGCAAGAGAGGGCAGTAGCCCCTACACAACCCCTCCAAGGTTTCCTACTATATCTTGTCAGATGAGCCTCCTTCCCCTCCAGCTCAGTAGACCTCCAGGAGCTCCTCTTCAAACTCCGACTCTGACTGCTGTCCTGCCATGGCTACGAACACATCCCAGTTTCCAGAAGGAAACTGAATTCAAAACATAGAGGTTTTCTAATAGATAAATACATCAAGGAATAGGAGTTTTCTTAATTACTATTGTTTCCTCCCTTTTTCCCATTTTTAGAATTTCTCCACGTGGAAACAAGTAAAACTTCAAATTCTGTAATATCAAAATTTGAAAAAATTCCACCCAATTCTACAGTTTGTTCATAACAGTCAGGAAAATGGCAATAAATGTGCCATCAGCAGTTTTCCAGCGATTTGAGTTGGTCTAGTAAAAGATATCAGATTTAGCCAAAGAACCTTTTCAGCAGTGAAGACATTAGGGGGAGAAAGAGCATGGGGTTCATAAGAAATAAATCAGGCAAATGAAATGACTGAGTCAAACTTCAACCATCACGATTAAAACCTCAGTAGCTCAGCTCCTCTTCCAATGAGGGAATATTTTAATAATCCCACCTGGCTGTATTTTGAGTAACTTGAATTTATATCATCATTTCTATCTGCACAAGCAATGGGTCAGATGCTAACCCCACACACGGGGGTGGCTGTTCAGATTTCCCACGGGTGATAATGGAGTTACTCTGGGTTGCAAACAAGACCAGAGCATGCACCCTTGTTTACAAAGAAGCTCGATTGCACCTTAAAACTTTTGACCTTCTCCTTCCCATAACTGTTGGAAAAAGAGCCAGGAATATTGTAGCACTTCCTTTTCTACAGACGATTTCACATAACAAGGCCAGTTTGCAGCCATTAGCCTGATGACCTTGATAGGAGGCATGATAATGGTTAAGAGTGTTCAGGAATTTTTAAGGGCTGTTTTCTCAGCTTTTTTAGAGTTACAGTTTCCTGAGCATTGAACTTGAAGGTTTTTAGCTTTACTCTCCAGGACTGTAGCATGCTGTCCACTATAATAAAGCAGAACGATGGGTTCCCCTGGGGAACATACCCTCTGCAGTACTCATCTTTCAAGAGTCAAGACTCATGAATGACCAGCTAGTATCCCATTGTCCTTAAAAGCTCAGGGCAGTGGGGTTAGGGATAGATATATATATATAGATAGATATATAGATATATATATATATACACATACACATATATACAGACAGGCTATGATGAAGGCTAGGCTATGATGAAGGCTTCTTTGAGGCTAAATAAATCAGTGCTGCCAAATGACCCTTAGCATCTGCACAGAAGGGCAGCGATGAGGGCAAATGCCTCCCAAGTTATTTGGACTACTATTTCTTTGCCTTACTTGTCCGGGTGTCATCCTTTGTAGGTGTTTTTCCTGCCCCAGGTGGAAGGGGGCTGCCTTAGATAAATTATTCAACAAATATTCAACAAATATTTTTCAAGGCAATCAAGGCAATCAGGAGAGGACAAAATACCCTTCAAAAGTCATGACCCTTTTCCAAAACAGGGTTATTTCTGGGTGTAAATTAAGTAAACAGATCATCTATCTATCTATCTATCTATCTATCTATCTATCTATCTATCTATCTATCTATCTATCTTAGTGACATTTCATTTTAATCATGGAAAGTGTAGATTTTGGGTTAGTTTTTTATATCCCAAAACTGGAGATGATTTTTTTTTTTATCAGAGAAAACCAGGAACCCTGGTGATGAGCATGTTTTAAGCATCTTGTGGTAGGGGTAAAATAAATCATGCAGTTGGTAGGGGTAAATTGGTAGGAAATTGGAAATTGGTAAGGGTAAAATAAATCATGACATTGGACTAAGGACACAACCTACTGAAAGAATTCATGTGGCATCTTTTTATTTCTTTTTTCTGGGGGAGGGGGAGTGTTCGGTGTGTGCTTTGTGTTGTGCCCCTCTTCAGAAAAGTCAGGGGTCATATTTTTAAACTTTACCCTGTATCTTTTCTGCAATCCCTTTTTATTTGTAAATGGAAGCTGAAATAATCAGGCAAGAGCAGGACTCCGGGATCTGTAGCTTTACCAGAGTAACAGCCACAGAAAGCATAAGATCTGTGCTAAAAGCATGAGAACTGGCAATGCTGGGGAGGTAGCTAAGTGAAGTAGCTACACACACAGCTACATAGATATTAAAGCCCAAAAGGATCATCATGATGACCTTGTCTACCCACTTGCCTAACACAGGTCATAGAAATTCAGCTAATGATGTCTGCAGCAGGCTTAATAGGGCCAACCGGACCTTGTCATGCTTCCACAGATGCATCATGAGCAGGTGGACTAAAGCCTGGAGATTCAGCACAGAGTGGAATTGGTTACCAGGAGAGGTGGTGGACTCCCCATCCTTGGAGGTTTTTAAGACCCCGGTAGACAAAGCCATGGCTGGGATGATCTAGTTGGGGCTGGTCCTGCTTTGAGTTGGGGGTTGGACTAGATGTGACCTCCTGAGGTCCCTTCCCACCCTCATTTTGTCTAATTCTCTGATTCAGTCTCATGAGCTTTGCAAACATACGGAAAGCATATTTAAAAGAGGAGGCTCTCGCAGCCAAACAGACGATGAGGCGAAGGAAGAGCTTGACCTCCTTGTTATCCTGCTGAACTTGTCGTCCATGCTCATTTTTCATCCTTCGGACCACTCCCTGAGACCCTAAATCCTCTTGAAAAAATGTCTGCCTGGTTACGAAATAAGAACATGCTGTTCCAAAGCCAGCACGCCGGCAAGTCGGACGTGCCGGTCTGAGGCTTTGTTTCATGGTATCAGTGCACTGGCTTTGGTTTTGATAAGCTTGAAATCAATCACTCAGGAATCCTGCAAACAGAAGTTGGAAATGATTTTTCGGCGGGGGTAGGGAGATTTGCTGCAGACGTGGGTATTGTACAGCAGAGCGAAGAGTTGCTAAGCAGCTGCCGACTGATGGATTGAGGGCTTTCTCCGGAAAGGCAGGAAATGTTTCATTTTTCTTTCTATTTTTTTGTTTAAACTAATGGAATTGGGATGACCTCCAGGTTGCCTTAGGTGTGGTCAATAGCTTAAGGGAAGCTGTTTTCGAGTGTCCATGTTTTTTAAAAGTAAGTTATTCTGGCGTTCTGCTCTTCTGTATCAGGAATAGATGGAGACGCTCCGGACAATTCTTTCTTTGCTTCTGGATTTCCTTTTTGTTTCACTGCTTAGAAATTGGAAAGTGTGGGCATGTCCAAGTGCGAGGTGTGGTTCAGCACTTCGTGGAAATGAATGGGGTACTTGTGACCAATGCCAACTTAACGGCACGGATGACAAGAAGTGCCTCGCTCTCTCTGCATAACAAGAGCAACGTGAGAGGTGGCAGCTCAGGCTTCCTCCACACCACGTGTAGCGTCACACGTGTGGCGTGGAGGTCTTTTCTTTGCAGGATAATTAGCCTCGTGAACAAAGGGAGGAGGAGGGCTTGAGTACGTGCAGCCTTTCCTACCACGTATGATGATAAGGAAATGGCTGAAGTTTTGCTTCTGCAAATGGAGGTGCCTAGTGTTGTTTATAATGCTGATAATAATTTGCAGTTCTGTTTTTCTTCATCTAAAATCCTTCAAGCATTTTAATGACATAAGTCAGGGGTGTTTAATGTATGGATTCGGCCCACAGAGGTGGCCCACCTGCCTTTGGGTCTTCTTGTGGACGGCACTTGCATGGGCTGGATTCAGCCCGCAGGGCTCCTTGCTGCAGCAGCCCAAGCCACCGCATCAGTGGCCCTGGAAACCAGGGGGTTCACACAGCTGCTCTGACTTCAGGGGTTTTTAGTTGCTGTTGCTGAAAACCAGCTCCTACATTATGTGTTTAAGGTCACAGAGGAAGCATATGGCATAGGTAGGAATACAGTCCAGGCAGGTCTGTTTTCTTCTGCTTAAAGCTGTTCATTTGGTTTTCCTTTTTCCTCTTTTGCTTTTCCGTTGCACTGTCTTTGGTACCTAGATTTTCAGGGCACGGGAATAGAAGCTCTTTTCTGTATTTGTGCATTCAGCCCCTCACACAATGGCCCCCTGCTCACGGCTAGGTGGTTCTGGGTTTAGGAATAGCAATGCTAATCTCTGGCCTCCCAGTCTTGTGTCTGACCATTTGCTACAGCAGCCGTTTAGTGCTAAATGTGCATTCATTTTCTGAAGGATCGGGGAGGATGTATGTGCAAGGATTATTTTCCCTTAGCCAAGTGTATTGCACATAACAATGATGAGCTTAGGTGGTGCTGGTGCCATTGAAGAAGGAACAAAATGACTTAACCTGGTGCAGAAAATTTAGTGAGTTGGTTCAATTAAATATGACTTAACTTGGTGTAGGTGAAGTGGTGCTGGTGCAGTTAAATATGACTTAATCTGGTGCAGGCATAGTTCTGCCTTTTTGGGGTAGGGTTTGTTTTTTTTTAGTTTATTGGGTATGAGCAATGCAAAAAAAAAAGATCAAAGGGGAAATGAGGCATCTAGGAAACGTCGTTCAGGTTACAGAAATGGCTCCCACCTCATATTGCATTTCTGGCACTACTGTTTTTCTTGTGTGTCCTGTTTTGGGTCATGTGAGTTTGAGATGACGGGTTTGGAGGAAGGCGGCTAAAGGCACCCAAAAACTAGATGGAGTTAAAAAAAAGGGCTTTTTTTGGAGTGATCCTTGTTCTGTGTATTTGAAATGCTTCTTCAAGTGGCTTGCTCTTCTTTTTTACATCTGAGCAACTGAACCTGGACCTGGCTACAACACATGCAGCAGATGGTGAGCCACAGGGGAATCTGTCTTCCCTGAGATATGAGCGGGTGATAATTAATTTCTACCAATACTCAGAACTTGCTGCAAGGGTTTTTTTAAAAAAAGCTCTCCTAAACATACTCTACAGTTCAACACTGTACCACGATTTGGATTCAAGACCTAGAAATTTCAAGGCTAGGCTGCAACTCTAGTGGGGGCATCATATTCTGCTTCTGGGGACTGTAGACTCTGTTGTTCACACAGTAGCATAATTAATTTTATGGGCTAAGTTTAGCCTTGGCATAAGCAGATGTAGATATCAATGAAGTCAATTCAGCCCCTCGTACCAGGAGTGGATTTGGCTGCTTCAGAAAGATCAAAGGTTTCCGTCTAAGGAATTCGGCATAAAGCACCTCCCAGTCTTGAAGGAGCCCACCGTAAAGTAATTTAGCAGAAGCTTTGGTTGGCTATACATCAAGGAACTCCCTTCTTCAATCAGAAGAGAAAAAACCCCACTTCCTAACATTGAGATCTATTAGATAATGCAATACTGTCCTCAGGGATTTCTCACCCTTAAACTGAGCATGTTATCACCACGGGGAGCGGAGTAAAGAAGCATCCTGCCCTTTGCTGTCTTGAGTAAATCCTTTTGGCTGCTCATGTTGCACAGGCTTGGAGAGATGGGTGACTAGATCTCTCTCCAGCATGGGCTGGATAGAAGGAAAGAGAGGATTAAAGGAGATGGAAACCTGCCTGCCGAAATCAAGCTAGTCCTGTCCTCCCGCTGGTCTCCTGGAAGCTTTGCCTGCTTTACATAAGAATAACTTTTGTCGCCTCAACCGACTGGCGGAGTTGCTACCTCTAGGTTTCAGCTTGCTACGAAAAATCTTTCCAACTATTTAGTTGGTCTAATAAAAGATATCAGATTTACCCAAAGAACCGCGTCTGCCTGTGTCCTTAGACCAACACGGCTACAACCTACACCCCTGTCTTCATGTCTGTTGTTTTACTGACAATGCCCATCCCTAAAGAACAGAAAACTCCTCCAGCTCAAACAGAAGCAAACAGGCATCTTTTCTTTGCCTTCAATAGGAGACAGTTTTTGCCTGTGGAGAGCCTATGACAACTCAGAAATAAAAATAGGTTGTACAAACATTGGCAGTATGGAGCAAAGCATCAGAAAGGCATTTATTTCTCATTAAAATATTCACACTTGTGCCAGTTTCCAAAATCTTTACATCTGATGAAGCATTAATAGCTAGATAGTGTTTGGAGGGGGGGAGGGAGTCTGTCTGAGGACTCCCAGATTGGGAATATAACACCTGTGCCTGTAGCCCCTATTTTATGAGATGCCAGTGTTTAAAAATACCACCTCTGCGCACAGTTTCCTTTGACCGCTCCACATGAAATTATAGCTTCTCAAATGAGCACATCTTTTCTCCGAGGTCTGTTCCACTCTGGCAGCCTTTCTTTTTCATACACACACTGGAACAACCTCAGAAGGTGATTTGTAGCCAAAAGCCACACACGGTGCCACCTGCATGCATCCACGTATGGGAGCAGTTATGCTGCTGCCTAAGCAGCCAGCTGCCGGCCATGCCAAAGACCAGTTTCTTGATGGAGAGTGTATAAGAGCCGGGAGTAGGTTGTAGCCGTGTTGGTCTAAGGACATAGGCAGACAAGGTGAATCTGATAACTTTTATTAAATAGTTGAGAAACAATTTTTTAGCAAGCTTTTGGGTTTAAAAACCCTTAGTCGGGCTGAGAGGGGGGATGCATTTTTGCATGCACGCTTCTCCTTTGTGCTGTGATAGGAGGGACACAATGAAGACCCAGTATTTTGTTTGACCTTTGGGGCAGAGGAAGCTTTCTCATACAGCGTCGCAACAGGTTACTTGGCTAAAGTTGTTAGAAGTCGCCCATCATTGAATCCAACAATGGCAGGAAAAGGAGGGTGATTTCATTGGTTAGAGGCAATTCCTGTCCCAATTGGATGAGGGAAATGTAAGCTCTTGTTTGAACTACAGGATGAACTCAACTGTCCTTTTCTGAATACCCAACCTACTAGGAACTACATAAAATGCCTGGCATCATCCCCGGGGAATTTCTTGGGACGCAGATTCTGACAAAATGGCACATGCTAGAGATGGAAAAGACTCATTATTAGATCATCCGGCCTAATTCCTTCCCAATGGAAAAATATTCCTCGGTGTCAATTTGCGAGTGTTTTGATGAAGCTGTTGTTAAGAGATGCAAGCAAAGATGCTTTTAGCATTTCCCTGAGGACAATATCACATTATCTAATAGATCTTGGTGTTAGGAAGGGTTTTTTTTTTTTTCTGATAATGTATCTTCAAAAAGAGCAGATAGCCCCAAAATTACGGAATCCTGATGATAACATTAAGATCACACGTTTAAAAACAAATATTGCCAATTGTTTGACCGGAAGACAAATTTGTGAGTGCTTGGAACATTTCTCAAACTAGAAGTGCCCTATACAAACGCATTTTGTCACATGGCAACCTGCACGAAGTATGCTAAGGATGCAGTCCAGCTAGGGAATATAAAACCAAAGACAAGAACCAGTAGTCTGTATTGCAGGTCAATAAATGTAAGGGCTTGATCGTAGGAAATGCGGTAAGCAAGATCTTGAAATCACAGGAATGATCCTGTGTAGACTTGAAAGAGTCGTATACAATGCCTCCCTGGGCGAGCCACCATGAAACAGCTATGCTGAAGCCATGCAGCTTTGGGCAACTTTGAGCACATGGCAATATGACCAACCAAGATAGAGGGCCTCAAAGTGTCTCTGGGCACGTGGATCAAAAGTGATCAAGAGCCAGGTCTGAGCTCTGCCACAGCTTCCAGTGTGAGGACGTCATTTATGGCTGGTCTTCACTAAGCGCATCTACATGAGACTTTTAATGTGAAGTTACTTAATTAGCTCCGCAGTAAAATCTCAGCATCTACACATGTGGCCCTATTACGCCACAGCACATTAATAAAGTCCACCATAGGTTAGTACTTAATTTTATGGGCTAAGTTTAGCCTTGGCATAAGCAGATGTAGATGTCAATGAAGTCAATTCAGCCCCTTGTACCAGGAGTGGATTTGGCCCTGTGTTACTGCATGCTGCTTCGGACAGATCAAAGGTTTCCATCTAAGGAATTCGGCAAAAAGCACCTCCCAGTCTTGAAGGAGCCCACCATAAAGTAATTTAGCAGAAGCTTTGGTTGACTATAATAATAATAATACTACAATAATAATAAAAGTGCTATTGTATGGTGGCATTATTTAGTGTGCCACAACACCTGTGTAGATGCTGACAGGGCTGGCTGGGGCACGTGGGTGCATCAGTGCAGGGGCTGCCTGCTCACGAGCCCCGCACCGGAGCCCTCTCAAGCCCCAGACAGCCCCTCCACAGCATGTGGAGCTGGGTCAGAGCAGCCCCATGTGCGATCCCCGGACCATCTGCCAGCCAGGGCTGCTCTGACCCGGCTCAATGGGGTCGGACTCGATGATCTACTGAGGTCTCTAGCATCTATGAATGTTCCCTTTCAAACGTGGTGCCCGGGAGCAAAAGCTGGCATGAACTGCACTGGCATTTATTCATTCATATTAATAGCATGTGTAGACACATCCACTGTGTTTTTAGCTCAAGGTATAACTCAAGTGTGACCCTTAACACAAGTTACCCTATAACTCAAGTGTTACCCAACTCCTGTGCACAAATTAAAATCTGCAGCTCAACTTAAGCTGTGCTTTGTCCTAGAGACACGTGGATGGTCATGGTGGGGATGCATTGCTGCGAATGGTGGAACCAGTAATGAAGTGGGGGACTTATCTGCTGGGCTGCCAGTCCCATCCTTCTGTGCCACTGAAACATAGATGTGAAGTGTGTTCACTCTCCCTTGAACTACACGATGGCAGGAGGAGTGAAGTTGAATCTTAAGTTGTGTCATTAGCCAGTGCTCCAGCAACGAGCTCTCTTCTCCCTGTTCTCTGACATAACACTGGCTGGAGTGGCTTCTTGTTTCTGTAAACTAAATCATCACAGCTTGCTGCCACTCCTTCCAGAAGTACTGCTTTTGGAGTCTCTCTTTCCCGTTTTAGAAGGAATGTGGGGTTATTTTTCCCCAGCCGTTTCAGCTAGCATTTTGCCAGGTTGAAGCTTAATGTTGTCATTTCCTGTTCATCTCTCTAACCGCTTTTCAGTAGTTCCCCATTTAATTACATCTCCATCCTCGGCAATGCTTGCAGCATTTCCCAGATTAGCATCCTCTGTGAATGTAATTACTTTTATATGTTGCTATTTGCTTCCCAACCCATTTGCTGCGAAGTCTCTGCTCAGCAGAATTTGCCAGCTGTTGGCGGGAGGCATTGCAGGCTTCTCACAACAAGAACAACACTTTTCCTGATATTTATGTATGGCATTTCGAATAAAGGAAAAACTCAATTCCCTTGGACTGATCTGATTCATCTAGTGGTGGGTGACTTGTATTGTAACCATGACAATCTATTCCAACAGAGGACCTGTTTTGGGGTGTTTATGAAACGATTCTCTCTTCTACTACTTTTCTTTCCTTCTTTGAACTCTGAAGCTGTAGATATTAGGGAGAGATTGGAAGAATATGTTGTAGGTTGCTGGGTAGCTTATTCTGCATGCTTGCATGGCTAGAAAACATTTGTTTCAGTTGAATAGTTAAGAGCCCTTGATGGTGACAGTGTTTCACACCCTTTGATAGTGTTCCTAAGACAATGCCAAGTACACATACAAAAGTAATACATCAGAAATGTCAGTATGGCTGCTGGAAAGGAGTCCCTAGAGCTTTCTTGCCATCAGCATCACATGTTTCCTAAAATATATTTAGTCATTAATGGCCTGCTCTGGTGTCTCTTTCTTGTATTAATAGTAGTTAATAGAATGATTCCTCTGAGTAAGGGTCCAGGCCTGGGTCTCACACAGTGCGATGCGAGCCATTACAGTTTTGCAGACTCATAATGCTGAAGGTCAGGAAGGGTTACAATGAGCCTATATTTTGATCTCCTGTTAAAAGAGCCAAAGAGCCCCAGCTTTAAACTGATAGCAGGAAGACTGATATGCATCAGTTAAGATGCATTCGTCTTCCCCTCCACCAAATCTGACAGTTACTGGGTGGAGGGAGTAGAAAGCTGTTTAAGGTTTTATATGCATTGGCTTTTCTAGCTTTCTTCTATCCATGAATGTATTTCATCTGGTATCATTTGGTGTTTCATTTCCTATAATATCTGTTGCAGAATGTGTACAGCTATTGGAAATTAGATATTACTTAGATATTATTTTGCTAGGCAGGACAGATGGCTGGACAGACATCACTTAGGGATGGGCTGCAATTCATTTGCATCGAACTCACTATCACAAACTTCTGAGCTCTTTGCTAACATATGAGAGTCCTCTCAACAGCATTTCTGTTTCCAGTGAGGAGCCTGTCTTATGAGAAAAGACTCAATGGCTTGTTTAGCTTTGCCAAGCAAAGGCTAGAAGGGAAAAATACTTGCTCTCAAAGTAAAGAGGGAAGCGAACAGTGGGAAGGTATTTAGCTGAAGGAAGATGTTAGCCTAAGAATAAATGGGTTTGACCTGGTAGTGGATCAAGCTAGGCTGAAAAGGAGAAGAAGTTTTGGCATCATTAGAGGAGTGGCATTTTGGAATAACCTTCCAGTTGGAATCATGAGTGCAAGAAACCTAAGTAGTTTTTGCAGGGACTTTGAAAAATTCAGGAATAGATTATAGGTTATACATGCTTGTGTGACAGCAGGGGACTGGCCTTGATAGCCCCAGAGGTTCCTACCAAGTCCTATATTCCTACTTCACATGTTATTATTGACTTAGCACCCAAGTAGGGTACCTCATACTTCCAAAGACCCAATACAGTAGGGTACTTCATGCTTCCAAAGACCCAATACAGTAGGGTACTTCATACTTCCCAGTACAGTAGGGTACCTCATACTTCCAAAGACCCAATACAGTAGGGTCCTTCATAATTCCAAGGACCCAATACAGTAGGGTACTTCATACTTCCCAGTACAGTAGGGTACCTCATACTTCCAGAGACCTCCATTCTTTTCTAACTCCCTTCAAGGTTGTGAGGGCTAAGTATTACTGGGATTGAAATGAGATTATATGATACAGAAAATCCCTGTTGTTTCAGACCTCAATGGAGCACTAATAAAATGAGACCCATAGGAGTTCGCTTCACTTCAAGAAAAGATGCCAAGCAAATCAAAATATCTTTTATATAAAATGATTATATATAACATATATTATTACTATTATTTGCATAAAGACATTTATTGCATACATGAAAGATATTGGATTTACCCAAAGACCCTTGTCTGTCTATGTCCTTAGATCAACACGTTTACAACCTGTACCCCTGAAGCAAATCACAACCCACCTTTGTATGGTGCTGTACATTTGGGGTATCACAGACCTTGTTAACATACAAGGAGAGGAAGCCTCTGGAAGGAAACATTACAGTCGCATAGTCAAAATATTTATGCCACAGGGGTCTGGATGGCTCAGGGGATTAGGGACAGGATATGGAGAGTTTCACTATAGGCCATCATTTGAAATTGGGCCCAGGTGTTTGACTACTTCGTGGGCTGTTTTGCTTGCTCTTATAATGTAAACAAAGCAGCCTAATTGGTAGCGAAAGAAAGTCATGTTGCAGAAATAAGATCAAAATTGGCTTCCTTTGAGAGAGATCATTAGTCAGGCGAAGCAGGCCTAGAACTTCGAGAATGTCTCCCAGATTCATTACATTTCACAGATTTTAAGGGCAGAAGGTGCATTAGTTTACCTTGCCTCGCCTCTCACTTAATACAGGCCTTACAACTCTCCTTTCATCAAACGAACCTTCCTATTGTCTACATTTATCCTATGGGGCCATAGTAACAATCACTTTTTAAAAAGAAAAGTTAAAAGGAGCAGGATTTTGTCTCCTCTTTGGTAGTACAGTGAGGACAAGCAGGAGGGAATAAAGTTGTCTTCTCTCTATACCGTACCTCCCATATCAAAACAACCGGCGAGGCAAAGAAACCAGACACATGAACCATCTCAGCATGTAGTCTGTAGTCTTTTGATCTTAATACATGACATTCTCGTTATATAAAAGCAAAAGAGAAGAATGCAGGACCCCCAGGGCTGGACTGGCTGATGGGACTGGAAAATCACAGTGACCCGCTAACAGCAAACATGAAGGTTTGCTGTGGCCCTGAGAGTCCACCAGAGCAAGAACTGCGTTAAGGGAAGCAGGAGTGTCCTCCTGGATGAAATGTCTGTACGTAATGCTGTTTCTTCCACTACCAATAGGAGCTTCTGGTGTGGGCACATGGACAAATTCTTCCAGGGAGATAGGGAATTTTTCACACATCAGCTGAACTGGAGTGACTGGTTTGTGTATCTGCTCTAACCTGGGACATTTTGCCCCTGAATGAAACAGCTGCTAAATTGTTACAGCTTGTCTTTCATTTACTGCAGCTCAGAGCAGACAGGGCATGTCTACATGAGCCGCTAAATGCGCAGTAGACTAATTTTGCTGGGCATTAGTGTTTCACTGCGAAAGCCATGCTAGTGTGCTAATGTGCAGCTGAATTAGTCAACTGTGCATTCGCACCACTTAAAAGGCATGTGCCAGTACCACTGTGCAGTAGTGCCAGTTACTGCACATTGTTATTAAAGGTATTCAATTTAATGCGCAGTAACCACAGAGCATTAATGCACATGTAGACGTGCCCACACAATACAGTTACCCTAGAGCAGATGATATGTATTAAGCCTCCTTCCTTCTTTTAGCTCAGCATAATCCTTTCATCTGTCCTTACCCTTTAGCCTGTAATTTGAAGCAGCAATGCCAAAAGCACCTCCTGCTTGATTACTTTAGCTTCTTTACTTACCTCTGTTCCCAAAGTCAAGGAAGAAGAAAAGTAAATGAATCTCTTTGCTGCTGCTCCTGCAAGGTTTGCAGGGGGCTTAGTGTGAGATGCTTTTCATCGTATTGCAAAGCATGCCACCAAGCGGCCAGGTTCTGGCTGGGACTCAGTGCAGATAGCGAGTGGGGAGGGAAGTAAGAAGCTTTGCTGCCCTTTTTCTTTTTCCTCATAAGAGATGGCAGTGCCTAATCCATCCAACTATATAAAAAAAGAACCAGGGACAGACAAGGCCATCTGACCAACAAAGGGGAAAGCATGGAGGAGTAGGACAAGACCCCCTCTCTTGGGATGATTTAGCTGATCTACATCATGTAGGGGGATCACCAGGAACAATGCTGGCAGAATTCATTTCAGAGACCCTCTCAGGCTTGGTCTTATCTCCATTAAGTGGTACTGAAAGCACATGTGGTCAGCCAGGAGGGGATGGTCACTCTCCCTTCCATGGTAGAAGGGCAACCAGAAACTCATGGTAGGGAAATCTCGAAACATGTCTTCTCTGTTGTACTTGGAGTCATAATATGGGAAAGACACCAAACCTTTGATGAGAGTGGACCCACAGCACAACTTCTAATGGTAATGCATAACAATAAAAATAACACATAAGAACAATGTCAACTTATCTATTATGTTCTGTCTTCCCATTTCAGGTTAGAAGTGTAGGGTTTTGCAAACAAAGATGAATTATGACTGTGTCACGCTGTTCTAGCCCACATGGAAAGAAGAACTGCAGAGTCTACCTTCATGGATACCAGGAAGGAGAATATTTTATTCTCTTATTTTATTTATTAAAAATAGCCTTTTTTTCCTGCCATGTTTGAACAGCAAAATTAAAGCAAGTCCACGCGTGGGCTACAACTATGTTTACTTTCCCTGGTGTTTTGGTTCAGATAGTCTTTCTGATTCATGGTTCAACAGGCAAGCTTCTCTTCCAAACGTGGATACACTAAGTCTTATACCCAATCAGGATTCTCTACATCGTTTGGAATTTGAACAAAACCCAATATACACAAATTAGGCTTCCTCTGGAAATTCTCCAAAGCTGCTTCTGATGAAAATGACTTTTCCTTCCACAAGAACAAGTGGCAACATGTGGTTCTTTCCGATTCCCATTGAGATGTGTCTTGGTTTCTCTAATCATGATTTGTGAGTGGTCCTCATTAGAAAACAGAATAGGATCCAGACGTCATATGAAGGCGTAGGTTATCTAGGAACATATTGTTCCTTTCCAAGGAGCAAACATATGGGTCAAGATCCAATTTTGCCTCTGAGATGGGTCCAGTTTAACTGCCATTCGTTCCAAGCTAAAGCAGCCACGCTCAAGGGAGTCACTTGTGGAGGGGCACAGCTTACCTGTTCTCTCACTGGGGATCCTTGTTGTGTCTTCAGAGGCAGATCCAGTTGCACCCTGCAGAGTCGTTGGGCTTGCCAATGTTTTAATGGACAGCTGCAACCTATACTACCCAGGAGGCATACAGCTCTCCCATACTCTCAATGAAGAGCCTCAGTACAGGCTAACACCTGCTGTTGTGATCCAGCTTGATTCTGATGGCTAGGAGGGGAGAGTGCCTGTTTGGATTCAGGACCTATGTAAGGGGAAGTCTATCTGAAGCAGTGTGTTGATTTGACAGTCAGGAGCATTGACTTCAGTGTTAGGGAGAGTCTTCCATCATCTTGGATTAGTTTAGCTTTTAAGTCACTTGACTGAAATATGGTTGATCTGGGCTTTAGACCCTTCTCAGCCTCAGCACTGATGTAGGTGCTCCTGTAGTGAGTGGCTAAATGCTAGCAGGCACTGTCCTTATTTGCCTATCAAATTGGGATTGCCCAGGGTCCTATACAAATCCACTTGGGCAGATCCTGCCCCTGTTATCATAGTTTAGACCAGAATATAATAGTTACTTATAATGGTATAATTCTGGAGTAATGACTTATGATGATACTACTCCAGATTTGCAGCAGTGCACATGATGCATTTGGCATTAAATAGTCACTGAATAGGTGACTTCATAATTGTTAGTAGGCAACCTTACCATTTCTGCAATGTTCCTTTCACAATAAGGAAGCTCACATGTGTATAATATTCAGCATTATCCAGCCCTGTTACCATTGATAAGTGCAAAGTAGTCCACATGGGAAAAAAATAACCCTATTTATACATACTTGGTGATAGACTCTGAATTAGCCATTACCACTCAGGAAAGTGACCTTGCAGTCAATGGGGAAAGCTCAAGTGCGGCAGTGATAAGAGAAGCACATACAATGTTTAGGATAATCAAGGACAGGAAGGGAAAACAAAAGAGAAAGCATCATTATGCCATCATATAAATCCATGATGCATGCACGTCTTGGATACCGCCCACACTCTGGTCCCCCTATCTCCAAAAGGATACAGCAGAACTAGAAAAGGGACAGAGAAGGACAACAAAGACAAGTATGGATCTGGAATAGCTTCTGTATCAGGAAAGACTGAACAGGCTGGGTCCCTTTAGCTTGGAAAGAAAGAACTGACTTCTGTTAATACCTTTGTTAGGACACAGGCAATGTAAACTCAGGCCCCCAGCTCCCCCCAGGGTCTCTCATTACTAGCCTATTTATGAAGGAGGTGATTTATAATGAGTTTAATGCTATTTATTAGGTAGCTGTAGCTGTTCCTTTAGGCATCTTGCTGTTGAAACTATGAGTCCTTCTAAGAAGAGAGTGGCACTCTGTAGAGGCATCTTCACACAGGTTAAATTCCCCACTGAACTGAATGGAGAGTTAAGTGCTTCCTGACAACAAAGGATCCTTTACAGGAGGTGTTTAAATATTGCTGATTGAAATGAATGAGGGCTCTGTGGGATTTTGCAGAGCAAAGCAGACTGAATCTCTTGGGATACATTAGCTCTCCATTGAAAGTAGAAGACTATATATCTAAGCAGAGTGCATCCCAGGCACAACAGGCTAGAAAAAGCAGAGACTAATACAGAGATGCTTCACAGCAAGGTAGCACTTAGCCATGCAACCCGTGCAAGTGTCACTTAGATGTCTTTGAGGCAAAATAGGATCTGACCCAACGTGTCATTGGTGGGACACCGACAAGTGTATGGTCATAAAAGTCACTATCAGCAGATCCCCTGCAGCTAGAAATGCTGTGCAATCTGGTTCATGCAACCAGGTCATCCCTGAGTTTCTTATTTTTCATTATGCTTAAAAAAATTTTTCTCTTTTACAGGAGGCCGAATTACCCAGTTCTCAGAGATAGCAAATGTTAGTTGTTGCCCTATGGCTTTATACTGACTGGAGCTTTGAATGCCGTGCAATATACACAGTCCTGATTCAGCACGAGGAGGACAGAAAGACGCCAAACCATAATTGAAGAACAGGGCTTTTCTTGTACGGGCCACTGTAAACACCATAAATAAGTGCTCAGTGTAAGACATTCGGGCCTGCCACTGATGGGAAGCACATGTGTGCAAAACACACTGGAGAAACTGTTCAAGAACATGCTATCCTAGGGGAAATATTACCCCTGCACTCCTGCCAAAGATATTGAGAATGTCGGTAATTGGCTGTGTATGTGCTGTCTGCACAGCTTAGACCAAACTATGCCCACCACTGTCTAGGCTGAAAATACATGTTACTGTAAAGGACATTTATTATTAAGGTGCTGGCAATCTCCATTAATTTGCCTTTGTTCCATAGATTTTAAGGCCAGAGCAGGCTACTATCATCTGCTAATATAAGCCACATAATTTAACCCAGCATTTCCAGCATCACGCCAAAATAAGTTGTACTTGAGCTAAAGGATCTCACTTCATCTCCATGAAGAGTCAATGGTAGCCCAAAGGTTCCTGACTCTGAGGAACAGCTGGCTCCCTTGCAAAAGATTAGGGATAATACGGATTTCTTGGATACCCAGAATCATTCACTACTGCTTCAGAGTCCTCTAGGGAAGACAAAAAATCCACTGACAGAGGGAGACTAGGAAACAGAGAAAACCAGTTACGCTCAAAAATAAAATTGAAAGATCAAATTACTACCAAGGGCTAAGGCGTTTGTAAAGAGTAATTTAAAAGAGCCGACCAGAGGAAAAGACTTACCAAATTAAGCATGGCTGTTCAGCTCAAACCAGACAGACCTTGAACAAGCCCAGGCAAACATCCTAAGTTTATCCTAGGAAGATGGACAATCCTCACTGGTGACTCCATGCTGCCAGGAGTGAATAAGGGCATGCTGGATGGAAGGGATGGAAGAACAGCAGGGCAGTTTGATGCCTTCAAGCAATGAAGGTGAAGAACATGACTACAAGACAGAGCAGGCCTTTGTGATCAGCAGGATAGACTCTTCTGGTACTGATCTACATTGACACCAATGCTGCTGCCTCAGGCACCAGTCCACAGAGCTGTGAAGACCTCAGGAAATATCCAGATTGACTTCTTGGAAATCCTTCTTGTTCCTTTTATTTGAGAAGAAAGAAGGTGGAGGTTAATGGAGGTGAAGAGTAGTTTAATAAGTGATGTGGTAGAAAAACATTTCTGTAGAGCACTGGGGCACTACCTATGGAAATGGGCACTTGTATGTGTCTGGTATTCCTTCTCAGTACTAGGGGTAACAATATCTTGGGTGATCGATGAGGTAGGGTACCTAGAGCTTTAAACTAAGAAAACAGAATGTGATACTGGGCCATCATGGTAGAAATACCCAGTTATGTAAACCAATGCCGCAGTGATGTGCATATGAAAATCCAAGACCAGAGGGGTATGTAAGGAACCTTTTTTTCATAGATTCATAGATGGTAGGATTGGAAGGGACCTCAGTAGGTCATCGAGTCTGACCCTCTGCCCTGGGCAGGAAAGAGCGCTGGGGTCAGACATCTCCAGCCAGGTGCTTGTCCAGTCTCCTCTTGAAGACCCCCAGGGTAGGGGAGAGCGCCACCTCCATTGGAAGCCCATTCCAGATTTTGGCAACCCTTACCATGAAGAAGTTCTTCTTGATGTCCAACTTAAATCTGCTGTCCTTCAGTTTGTGGCCATCGTTCCTCGTTACTTTTTATGTCTGTATATGAATTTAGAAGCCTAGTTAATAACCAAAAGGAGTTCGAGATGATCATGTATTGCAAGAAATATGAGATGGCTAGCATTACTGAAACTTGATGTGTGTAGTGCTAAAATCACAGATTCATAGAAAAGTAGGCCTGGAGGGGCCCTCATGAGGTCATCTAGTCCAACCTCTTGTGACAGGCAGGACCATCCCTGATTAAACAAGTCCAGACAAGTGACTGTCTAACCTGGTCTTGAAAGCTTCCAAGGATAGACATCCCTCAACCTCTGTAGGCAGCCTGTTTCAATGCTTAACCCCTCTCATAGTGAGAAAGTTCTTCCTAATATCCAGCCTATGTTCCCCTTGATACAATTTAAGGCCATTCCTCCTTGTCCTGTCATCTGTGGTCCCAGAAACTAGTCTATCATCATCTGCTTTACAACCAAATTGGTATTTACAACTTATTCCATAAGGCCAGACTAGATAAAAGGGGAGGGGAAGTGGTATTTTGCATCGGACCCTTACCTGATACAGAACTGTAGGCAATTCAGAATCACAGGACCATGGATATTTGGGGATTAAAGTTAAAGTGTGCCACTGATGGATATCCATTACAAACCAACTTGTTTCACTAGAAACCAGATGAGCTACTCATACACATGTGTGGTATATATGAAAAAAGCGTTATTATCAACAGTGGCTTCAGCATCAAAGACCATGTGTAGATGAAACAAGGGGCATGTGTGCACAACATTTTCAAGCCGGTTAAATGCTTTTGCACTGCTTTAATGATGTTGGTGTTTGCACACATTGGCAGCGTATTGAGCAGTGATTCCAGCTGCTGTAGCAAATTCAGCAGTGTAATGCGTCTTAAATGACTTGGGGCCACGCACCGGGCTCCGTGCAGCTCAGGGGCTCTGCAGGAAGCCCATGCAGGCAGCCTGGCAGCGGCCCGGGAAGGCAGGCACAACCCAAGAAAAAAAAAGTGGTGAGCCTGATTATTTTTTTTTTTTTCTCCTTGGAGCCTGCCTGCCTGAGCTGCGTGGGGGCCTGGTGCTTCCCTCCTGGGACTGCCCAAGCCAGGTGCCTGCAGGAAGGTGTTACCTGGGGTGGAGGACGGTGGGGTGCCGCTGCTGCGGAGAGAAGCACCAGCTCCCCCCTGCAGCCCAGGGATCGGTCCACCAGCTGGCAGCTCGCCCTCCCCCCCTTGCCAGAGAGGCAGGTAAGTGCACAGGTGTGTGCATGACATGGGGGTTTAAAGGGCCCTAGATGGAAGTGGTGTTTTTAAAAACCCACCACTTCAATTTAGGGCCCCTGTTTCATCTACACACACCCAAAGACCTTTACTGGATATCTCAGCGACTAGCAGCAAAGCCCCCTTAGAATTTCCCCAATGGTGCGGGGAACTCAATATGCTGATCCTTTAAAGGACAGATCCTTTACCTGTCATATTCTGACAGATAAAGGATATGGATCAATGACCAAGCTGGGCCTTGGAGTCTGCGAATCAATGGATATGCCCTCAAGGGCTTTTCACCACATGTGAGTTTTCCCACGTATTCTGCCCAAACCTGGAAATGTGACAGTGAGGGCAGTTCAGGAACGCGCCCTTGCTGCCAATCTTGAGATCTCTCTCATCTCACATGGGTGACAGCAGCTGCATTGGGAGACAAGGAGGGGGAATGTCCAGAGCATCCTCGCCGATTCATTTCCAGGGCTAGAGCATGCAGGATAGGAGTGGGTAGGCAGGGGTTATTTTTCAGCAGCGTTCTCAGAACCAGGACAGATGTAGCCGGTTAGTCTCCCTTTTCCACCCCTAACTTCATGGGTCAGCGGGAAAAGCTCCAGTGCCCTGGTGCACAGCTGACAGTCATGTATCCTGCCAAATTGACTAAAGAGATGTTAAATTTCCCGGGAAGGGGAACACAAGGGTTCTACGGTGAAAATCCAATTTCTTAGATGCAAGGTGTGTCGTGCTCATATGGAGGGTGTGAAACTAGTCATCAGCTCTGGGCTAGGGAAGGAATTTTCCCCTGGACATATTGGCAGGGGCCAGATTTTCTGCCTTATTTTGGGGCCTTGGACATAATCAACCTGCTAGATTCATCTGGGTGTATGTCATTTCATTCCCTGTGATTTCAGGGGCCTACAGTCTCTCTCCTGTTCTCTGTATGTGGTCTCCTAGGACTTCAGACTTCCACCTTGTGCTGCCTCTGTGCAAAAATGAACTTTATTTTTTACGTTTGGGGACTTTTTACCATCTTTAATTTTCCCTGAGCCTGATGAAGGGTGTGTGTGCTGCAAAGCTGGCAGAAAAAGATTTATATATATATATTTTTGTTTGTTTGTTTGTTTGTTTGTTTTTTTGTTTTTTTTTGCAATTTCTTAGCTGGTCCAAGAAAAGGTCTCATCTCTGAACCAGGAGTTCTGGAGTTTTGCATTTCTTTTGTCTCAGACCAACACGGCTACCAAAAACATCCCTGAAACAAAAGCCTTTGCACTTTATGTAGGGATCTGCATGTGAGTGAAGCTTAGAACACAGTCATTTCACTTGATATATTGAAATGGCATGTGCACAGCTGAATAACTTCAGGTTTTAGACACTTATGCGCAACTCCTGATTTTATTTTACCTTAAGATTAAATGCAATCACTCTGTGCATGTCCCTACCAGAAGCTAAGTAGAGGAGGAGGAGGTATAGGGGAGGGCCTTATATTAAAACAGGGGGTTACAAGATGGTGAGGGGGGAAAGGGAAGACTCTGGTAATTTAAGGCTCCTATAATAAAAAAATATATATTTTATGGAACACCCATTTTGTCACCTGGAGGAAAGAGGTGACTACTCAGAGGGGGAGAAAAGCTGAACTGTTTACAAAAGCATAGAGGAAACACAGCCATTGGTTTAAAATTAAGCCAAGTCCTGGTCTTGTCCTATGATTAAAAATAGCCACGGTGGCTTAAACACACACAGAATAGTTTTTCTAACAAAGGATTAAGGCCCATGCAAAGTGCACATGTGATCCTGAACAACTTTTACAGCAGGTATGCCACAAATTAGCCCCTTGGCCTTCCCAAGTGCTACTATGACCCCTTTTCTCTGGCCTGATCCGTTGCTCTGCTTTCTGTTCCCTATTCTGTGCTTCCTGCCAGATCTCTCTGCTTTCTGCCCTATCTGATCTGTGCCGTCGGTCTCCTCCCTGGTCTCCTGTGGGTCCCACACACAAGTAGTAAAGGGGATCAGAAAATCCTGGGTACTTTATGTAGAGCGGGGGGTCAGGACTGGATCAAAAGGCAACTTTGAGGCACTTTTAATATGTTTTCTGGCTGTACCTTAAACTACACAAAGCTGTAAAAAAAAAACTTTAAAAAAATATCATTTTAGTAGCCCACAGAAAAGCACATGCTTTTTTTATAATTAAATCAAGCAGTTTTTTGTGAATGCAGACACACACATACATACCATTTAAAAATATATGGACTATCTAATACTATGTGTCATACTTCCAGTTTCTCCTGGCTTGGGATGCAGTGGGTTAGTCAGAAGTTGCATAACACGCTTCAGAAAATAAGTGGGGAAACCAATTTTACACTTAAACAATTAAATTCTTATTTCTCTTGTTCCTCCCACACTGAGAAAATTTTTTATGTAATTTCTACAATATATTTCTAATATCATTTCTAAAATACTAAAGGTAGGCAAGTTACTTTCATGTTGCCAACATCATTCATCAATACATTATAAACTCTTCAGGTGTGAAAAACAGGCAATCAGCCACATATTAGGAATACAAAATGTACAGCCTTTTATAAGAGGTATTCTTCTATCTGTATAAAACGAATAGATAGACATAAGCAGCCAGGGTGTCTGTACAGTATTTACTGGGATTTGCGATGCAAAAAGAAAATGGAAAAAGTTGGGATGGCGTTAAGGGGCCGGTGTGTCTATTTGTGGCTTTGCTTTTGTTGTAGTTTACATAAAGCTTTATATGCTATAAAATTAAGGACAATCAGACTGGTTTAAACCAGCCTTTTAAACACCATGCTTTACAAAGGAGTTTACTTTATCCTGAAATATAAAGCCTCATTTTCACAAGAATTTTCTACCAAACTTTCAGGTTTTTTTCTTTAAAGACAGTTCTCCTTCAGTTGAGAAATAATACTAGTAATCCACACAACATTTTATTTTAAAAGCCTCCAAAGTCACATATTGTCTGCCACTCCAGATCCATATTTTGTTTGAAGTCGTGTAAGAGAAATACAACAGACGCATCCTGGCTTGTTTCTTATCTCTTTTTATTCCTTTATTTACTTATATCATTTCAAGAATGCATGCTCTTTCTATTTCCCCAGGGATATCTTTTAAAACAAAGGAAAAGTAATTAATTAGTCTTTTTTTATTGTAAACCCTGTTTTTTTTTGTGTACACTACAGGGCTAGGCCTGTAATCAATATTTTTAATGGAAAGAAAATGTATTTATTTAGCTATTTATGTGCTTTCATTGTGTGCTACAAGCAATGACCATTTTAAGTTCTTTAAAATCATTTTTTTTTTGCATTTTAAATAAAGAGGTTTAGTCTTTTTATTGTACTAACTTTTAAGCTAATTTTTTCTATAAAAGCATTCTCTTTTTTTTTGAGCAATATCCCTTCCACCTACCCCTCCTCTCACCCAACCTCCATTTTCGTGCAAGTCTAATTAATCCCCCCCTCCCCAAACAGACACACAGACTTGTTACCACAGCCCAGCTCTCACCGTTTCCTTTTGAAGCATGAATCCCAGTGAATAGTTTAGACACACACTGGCTGTTTATTTCTGGCTATTAATTTTATACGGATTTTGATGTCTCCACATGTTTGCACGTTGAACCTGTCTACTTTTGCTTAAAGAATTTTTAGTATCATAAATGCATATCCTTAGCAATCTGCTTTTCACATTAGACGAGTTAATATGACATGACTGCATTGCATTTGCAAAACTAAAGTAGCTTGCTCACATTTAGAAATGTTCCTATGGAGCATGAGGTAGGCGAGAAAAGAAGAATTTAATCATTTAAGTGTAAAACTGGTTTTGTCACTCATTTTCTGCATCTGTTGTGTAACTAAATTGCTGCATTTTCCGTTGGTGGACACTGGAAATGTAAGATGCTGTGTTAGATGTTTCATTAGATGCTGAAGTCTGGTGGCAGAGATATAGCAGACGCTCTGCCTTATTTCTTAACCTCTTTTTATGCTTTCATTTATGCAGGTTGAAGAATGTGTATACTCTTTACACATGCCCAAGTTAGACCTGGAATATCTTTCTGTCTCCCAGTCTAACTTTAGATCTGAGTGAACTGCAGTGCACTCTACATAGGGTTGCCCTCGAAGACCAGCTGGTGCAGACCGCAGTGGCCTGCCTTCAGACATAACTCCAGGGTTTCAGTCTTCACTGGCTCCCAATAACTTCCTTGGCACAATTCAGGGTGCTGGTTTTGATCTATAAGGCCCTAAACAGTATGAGTCCTAGACACCTAAGAGACCGCTTTCTCCCATATGCCCCACTGCAATTCTTAAGGTCAGCAGAGAGCGACCTCCTGCAAGTACCATCAAGGTGCCAAAGTCCCCTTGGCAAAATGCATGGGAGGTTATTTTCATCATTTGATCTGGATCTCACTCCCTTTTGAGACCCAACAATGCTTGAGCCTGGACATCTTTCAGAAGAGCTATAAAACCTTTCTTTTTGGGTAGGCCTCTAGCAATCAAAGTTAGGACAAGATATTGTTTGGGAGGAGAGAGGGGGTCTTTGTCTTATGTTGCTATTCTAGCTCTCATTTTAGCTGTTTTTTGTCATTCTCTTGTTTTCTAAGCTGTCTGTTTCTCTTCCCGTAAGCCACCCTGTGCCTTGTTGGGAAGGATGGCACATACATCGATCGATGAATAAATAAAGAACTAGTTTCTTCGAAAACGTTATGCATAAAATACATTTTCAAATGGAAGAAGATTGATTGAAAAAGCCTGTTTTTGTGTGTTTTTCCAGGATAATGTTTTTCAAAATCATTTTTAATTGTTTCTTGTACGTTAAAGTATAAAAAAAAAAAATGGTTTAAAAGTAGGTCAAGGGTTCCTTTTTTATCCAGTTCGGACCCTCTGCACTAAATGAATGATCCAATATTTTTTTTCTGAGCCTGTTTACTACTTAAACAGTTTCTAAGACAACTCACACTTCTCTATCTTGGAGACCATCCACCTCCATACAGCTGAGTAATGTGCTTCTGTTTATCTTGGTTTTGCATGCCCTTCGAGATAACAGATCCCCTTTGCCTGCAGTTTATAGCCCCTGGAGTTTAGTCACCTTTCTTGCTATCAACACGCAACCAGTGTGAGAGTCCTGTTCAGCTTAGCAGGACTTCGTGTCCAAATCATCTATTAAATCCTAAGTTAAGTTTTATTTAGTCCTTAATCCTGTTAGCCAGTTTTCAGCAAAACCAGAGTTGTAATAATCATGCTTTATAAAGCAGGACTTCGCTTTACTTTAAATATAAAGTTTTATTTCTGCTAGATCTTGCTGGAAGAAACATCCCTTCAAACATCCTGTTTTCATGAACGCTCAATGTTACTGTTTCATAAAATATTTTATTTCTGAAGCCTTAAACCGTGAAAGCCTCCCCATGTCCCTCAAGCCCCCGCTGTCCTATTCAGGCCTTATAACAGAACCACAGGTGGACACCCAAGTCGTTTCCTATGACTAGTCTATTTACATCTACCACCCTGTTCAGTATATGACACATCATTTTTCAGCATACTTTCACAAAGTCTTTTCATTTTTTCCAGAACCAGCCCTTTTCTTAAGCAGAATTTTGTAACTTCTGGTGCCAAGTAATTGCTCAATACAGGCGATAATGCTTATTTCTGCTCTTTGTTCATGCCAGCAAAGTGTCATTGGGATCTTCATTGCTTGGCATAAAATTTGCAAATTGGCATGCCCCAAGCTAAATTTTCTGGAGTTATCAATGGACTGTGTGGCACGCCCTAGACTGGTAACATAACTCAGCACAGAGATCCAAGCAGTTTTGGTTTCTGTCCTCAGAAGACCATTTTACAGGTCATTGTAGTCCTAATGCAACTACAGGAAACTCCTCATGGCCTTCAAACAGCTTCTTCTTCATATGAGAGTGCTTGCCGTCACCATTAATATGTCCTCCTTTATGTGGTCAATGTGAAACTGGCTTAGTTGGCTCCATATCTCTTGACCGTTTTAATGCTATACTTCCCTCCTCGGCATCACTGTCAACCTCTGTCAACACTTCACCTCCTAACTATGGAAAAAAAGCTCAGGCCTTCTTCCTCTGTGCCCACATGATTGTCAATGTGCATGTTCTCAGGGGCATCTAGTGTTGCCACTGCCCCTTTCTTTGGTCATCTAGTCCCTCTTTCCTTCAGCACATTTAGGTTAGATATTAGGAAGAATTTTCTCACAAGGAGGGTAGTAAAGCACAGGAATGGGTTACCCAGAGAGGTGGTGGGATCTCCATCCTTGGAGGTTTTGAAGACCCGGCTAGACCAAGCCTTGGCTGGGATGATGTAGTTGGGGCTGGTCCTGCTTTGAGCAGGGGGTTGGACTGGATGTCACCTCCTGAGGTCCCTTCCCACCCTCATTGTTGATGATTCTGTGATTATCATCTGTTTACCTGAGCCTCCATAATTCAAACCATTCAGTGCTCCCCCTGTGCCCATGTAGATACTCTCCTCCAGCACTGTTCACCTGTGGAGCAGCCTCTTCCTTCAGATCCTCAGGGTGTGCTCTGGGATCTGATTGATCAAGGTCAGCACTATGGTCCTTCCCTACTTGAGTGTCTCTGGTGTGTCAAACAATGGGTGGGACAGGCTGGGCTGTCCACTCTTTCTTCCTCAGCAGTTCTTCATATGTGCTGCTCTCTTTGCAGGTGCTTGAGCACCTCCAAGGGAAGGGCTGGAGAAAGGCCTAAGGATTGCATAGCCTATCGCATTGCAGTTAGAGCCCTGGCTTTGGAAGCCAGAGGGATGTAGCTGCAAACAGGAGCAAAGGGGACCTCAAATCTCAGCCTCCTACTTCCTAGAAGAGTGCCCTAATCACTAGGGGCTCCTACACTCATGCAGGGAGCCTGCTCCAAGATGCTGGACATTCAGCACGTCGGAGCATGGAAATTGATGTACTCCAGCAGCCTCGTGTGTCACGTGTATCATAGATTTCATAGATTGCATAGATATTAGGGCTGGAAGATCGTCGGGTCCAACCCCCTGCCCCAGGGGCAGGAAGTCAGCTAGGGGCAAAGGATCCCAGCAAGATGAGCAGCCAAATGTTTCTTGAACATGTCCAGAGTAGGTGTTTGCACCACCTCTGTGGGCAGTCTATTCAAGGACCTGGGGATTGGGACAGTAAAGAAGTATTTCCTTATGTCCAGCCTGAAACGGTCTTGCAGGAGTTTGTGACCGTTCATCCCTTGGGGCGCTCTGGTGAACAGACTTCCCCCAGATCCTGATGCACACTCCTGATGTACTTATAGGCATCCACCAGATCACCCCTGAGCCTACGTTTCTCCAGGCTGAAGAGTCCCATGGCTCTCAGCCTATCGTCATGTTGCCACACATCCCTGCGCTGACAAAACGGTGGTGGGGCACTTTGAAATAAAACATGTGCAATGAGCTTTAGTGCAAAGCACACTTCCACCATTTTTTCAGTGCGGGGACATGTGGTAATGCTGATGCACGTGATGCAATGGTGCCTTTAATTAGCACGCCTCGCTAATTAAAACACCTGGTGCTGTGTTTGGGAGCATGTGTACACATGCCCTGGGCTTTTGGGCTAAAGCATGGGAGGGCTCACCAGTGGCTAACACAAATTAATCATGTGCTTTTGCCCGGCTACAATGTTAGGACTTACCTGGTTTTGTGAATACAGCTCTATTGGATGTGTTCGGTGGGTGCTGGGTGCGTGGACATTTGTGTATCCACCCTGCACTCAGATCAGAATTGCACACTGTTCGTGGGTGCTAAAAGCAGCATGTGTGCAGCTGGGTCACTGTCACCGGGACACGTAGAGTGGAGCAGACCAAAATGTTTGGTGCGATGTACATGATGATGTACATCAGAGCAAATTTCCTGTTTAACTGTAGGGAATTCTGAGCAGTGAAGCAGATCGGTGATGGCAAGAGAGGGGCTTGGCATCTGTCCTCGTCAGGATAAATATCACCCTCCAAAACCAACCCTTCCTCTCACCACTACAAGGATTATTACCACGTGTGACAGGATGCCTGCTGGCCTCTGAACAGAGAGTAAAACAAGACGGCTGTACAAGCAGGGCTGACCTGTCGCCATCAAATGTGAATGAAGACTCCCAATGGGTCACATGAGAGCAGGATCAGGCCCCTAATCAATAAGTTATTTATTGCTGTTCTTTACCAGGCAGCCACTGACTTCCTCCCTCCCATGTCCCTTGTTAGCGGAGGGCACAATCCCAAGGACTCCCCGAGGCTGGGGTGTGAGACGGGGAGGGAAGATTTCTAGCGAAGGAGTTGGCTGATTCAGGCCAAAGATTTCCCTAGAGACTTGTCAGCTGCCCTAATCATAGGGGAGGGAAGAAAGAGCCAGGAGAGCTGGGGAGAGAGGCACTGAGTACTGGCTTTGGGGTTTCGGCCTCTGAGAATGTGCCCCATAAGAGCAGGGCTGATTGCATCAGGTACAGAGGATCATTAGAGATTAAACCATGCTCTGCAAACATCTGAAGTAACAAAGCCTTCTTCAGTAATTCAAGTGCCTTCTAATAATGGCTAGATTGTCAGGGGAAGAGAAGATGAAGTGGTGTTGGATGACTTGCTATATTCCAAAAAATCCACCTGGATAATAGGAGTCAGTGGACCTGAATAAACTCTACAGTATGCCTTGAGTGTGGGGGTCAGCCACTTGAATGCAAATACGGGCTCCAAGTACTTTGCAGGCACACTGGTCTGTAGTAGGGTGCAGCTGGACCTGCAGAATGCAAAGCTGGGCTTTTGCAAAACTCCAGGATGGCTGTTGCTAATTATGAGAAAGGGGAGGAGGAGAAAGAAAAAAAGATGACGATGACAATGATAATGACAATGACAACAGTGATATTTTGGTTAGGGTAGTGCCTAAAGACTCCACTCAGGGTCAAGGTCCCATTGTGCTGGGCACTGCATAGGAATAGATAAGGATACTATCCCTGCTGCAGAGAGCTTCCCATCTGAAAGGCAGAGGTACAAGCAAAGGGATGGGAGTGGGAAACGAGCCGCTGGACAAATGAACCTAGCACTGACTGCCACAGTTATAGGCAGGCTTGATTTAAGTTAGCAGTTTAGGGGTGGATGATTCAACCACCTATCATTTTGATAATCAGACCTGTCAGCATTTAATTATACTACAACTACAAATAATTATAACAACTCTATATAATGAATACACACCATCTCACATTAATCAGCTCATACTTCATTGTTGGTATTATTTTCTATAATTTCATGTATCGTAATATTGGTAAAGTGATTTAACATAGTGATTTTAAATATCAGTTATACTATAGTGTAGTTTAGTACCATACCATGTGTACTATATGGATTACTTATAAACATCTTACTTGTTTAGCCTCACTTGCCATTGGCCAATTGCCTGAGCTTGGTTTGTAAAATGTTCTTGATGATGATTGCTTGGTAGGAAAGGAGGAGAAGGCCTCTCCAGTTCATTAATAATCAGGCCATATAGCAGAGTATTTGACATGGGTCCAGAAACATTTCCCAGCCCTGTGTGGCCAGAGAGGTTGTCCAGGTGGGAAATTCAGCCTCCAGTGCTTAACCATCATCTAGCTGACAGTTTTACCTGTAGCTCCAGCTGCACCCTACTACAGACCAGTGTGCCTGCAAAATACTTGGAGCCAGTATTTGCATTCAAGTGGCTAACCCCCATACTCAGTTTTACTCTTCAGGCCTGAAAGAGCCCATCTTGTTCAAAGTGGTTTTAAAACTTGGGTCATGGACATGCACTATAGCTGCTTACAGACGTTAAAAAAAAAAGTGCTTTACCGGAAGAAGCAGTGTTTTAGTTCCACCTGGGTCTGTAGCGTCTGTATAGATTGGGTGCTTCAGCGGGGCTTTTTGGCACTTCTATCTAAAAGCTGATTCAGTCATCTACTAGATAAAAGCACCAAAAAAGCCCCACTAAAGTGCCTGATCTGTACAGATGTTGGGCGAGCCAGGTCCAAGTAACATGATGCCTTTTCTGGGAGTGCACTGGGCTTGGCATGGGAGCACACTGAATTTAAAGGAAAGCACCATTTGGTTTTTAATGTCTGTAAGCAGCCTATATTTCTAGTGGGATAACTGCTGCTTTCCCAGTAGAAGCTACAAGTGTTCATTCAGTTTCTCCAGGGGAAACATGCCTCTTCCAGGAGAAAGATTTTCCAGGTGTCAACTCTCTTGCAAGAGTCAATTCCTGTACACTCCCCACCTAGTCTGGTCCAGGAGGCAGGGGATTAGCAGCTGCCAATCCCTGCCTCTTTCCCAAATCGGTGTCTGGTCAGTTTGGGAAGCAGAGCATGAGCTTTGCCCCTCTATTCCCTTCCACCCTCTGTGCCACTGTCATTCAACCCATGTGCCACGAAGTGACTTGGGGCAAGGCTGGATCTGAAATTCACAGGTTTTTGACCCTCTGTCCTGTACTTAACCCAAAGTCAGTCTACATGTTGATCAGCATCGGCACTGAATGTCGACTTGCACTGCTATACCTTGATTTGACTGAAGCTTTGCACTATAAGGCACATTCTCCTGAATGTCTTTGTCCTTTTTAAACTCCCCAGGTCCTTCTCAGCATGTGCTCATCTGGTTTTTTCTTTTTTTCTTTTTTTTATGCGCATTCTGGGAATGTAGTGATCATAATGAGAACAATGCATAAATTATTTATATTCCTGTATATTCAGTAGTAAACACATTACAATATTAGTGTTTGTACCAGTGATGATTGCAGACGCTCTAACAGCCTGATGGAGCCTGGAAGCTTGAAAAAACTGCATTTTAAAAAACCACATATGCTCAGAGGTATGAAAGACAGTCTGGCTATGCAGGAGGAATAGCAGCATTGAGGGGAAATTAGCAACTGAGGCATCCTCATTTCTCAGTAGGGTGGAAAGGAGGAAGGAAGGTAAGGCTGAAGAAACTTATATCAAACGTACTGGGCTTATGATCTGATTCATCTCTGCTGAGGTCAATGGGAATCCCCTCATTGGCATTATTAAAGGTTATACAGGTCGCGTCTACACGAGATACTGGCTGTGCAGTTGTTACTGTGCAGCCATTTAGTACTTGCATACACAAGTACTAAATGACTGTGCAGTAACTGGTGTTACTGCACAGTAGCATCCCCGCACAACTTCTTGGTGATGCTGACCATGCAGTAGCTTGTTACTACTGTGCGGTAGTGTCATGTCCTGGTTCGTGCCATGCAGCGCTATTGCCATGCGTCGCATCGGTGTCCTTTAGAGAGGACTGGCCTCAGTGAATTTGTATCACACTTCTATGCAGAGGCTAGTGCCGGAGGGCAAAATAAAAGGAACTAAATTAGGAATCTTCCCTTATTGGTGAGATTAAAACAGAATATGACCAGCAGGAAATGGATAAATGAGTTAATGTGGGAACGACAGGAGCTTTGGATATTTCCTATTTCCCTAAGGGAGAGTTGAAATCTAATATAAGTAGGTGTCTTTTGTTCTTTAAGTGGGGTATCTCAGGCAATTTCTGCCACAACCACGTTGCTCCTTTCCCCATGGCAAGCTCTCATGACGGATGCTGTGGGTTTACAAATTTGTGTTTCTTGGGTAAAAACAGTAAGTTGTGATCCTAAAATTGTTGCGGTGTTGAAGGGAAGGCAAGTGTCATCGACGCTGCATTGCTGAGTTGATCCTCCATTGCAAAAAAAGATATCATTTTACATAGAGATGCTATCCCAAGATGCAATGACCTCTAGAGAGTTCACACTGATTGCTGTTCTCAGGGAGGGCGGTGAGGGGGGAGCGAGTGGGGGAGTTGGTTATGGCACTTATCACACTTTTAATGAATTGGCTCCTATGCTGCTGGCCTTGCTGGTGTCATCATGTTCTCATTAAGAGATATAGTAGAGAGTATTAAAGAGTCCATTCCATGCGGGAATGTACTATTGGCTTCCGATGAATAGAGCTTCAAAGACATGGTGGGGATACAGAGAGAGGGAGGGAGGCAGAGGAGCTCTAAGGGAAAAGAGGAAGACAGGAACTAAAGGAGAAGTGGGGACAGAGAAAAGGGATGTGGTAAACCATAAACTGGGCACAAAGGGCCCAATCCTGCAGGGCACTGGTTGTTTCCGGGGGGGGAGGGGGCAGGTCACAAGAAAAGAAGGGTGCTCAGCATGAACCAGGATTGTGGTTTCATGTGAGCAATGTATCCTGAATGGCAGGGCACTGCCGTGTACAGCATGCCTCCACACAGAGCCCGTCTAACCGTTCACAGGGGCTGCCAGGGCTGTGGGGTTTATTGGTGGTCATAAAAGCACTAGCCAGGCAAGAGGGAAAGTGGAGGTATGCAGCCAGGGAGTTGCCAGTTCCTGACCCTGAATATACACATCCCCACAGTGCGGGAAGAGCATGGAGTGTGAGGAGAGCTGCTGTTTTGGGCAATCCCCATGATGTGTAGGGTGCCGGGGGCCCTAGAAGTGGCTGCAGACAGCATCTGGATGTCTTATGTTGCATGTCCCTTTGGCCACTCCATTAAGAAGAACAAGGATCTTGAAAGTTAAGTCCTGGGCTGACACTCAGCAGTGCTTGGGATGAGTTCCCAGCTCTGCCCCATACCTGCCGTGTGATCCTGGGCATGTCCCGTATCCTCTCTGTGCCTCAGTGCCCTCACTTGCAAAATCAAATCCAAAACTCTCATGCCCTGCCTTGTCCCTTTAGATTGCAAGGGAACTGATTGTCCTTCAGGCAAGGACTGTGTCTTATTATGTATTGGTCCACCCCTTACCTAGGGTGACTATATTCCTATGGGACAGTCCTGTTTTAAACACCTGTGTTGGGCATCCCATCAGTGTCTTCAAATGAATGGGTCTGTCCTATTTTCAGAGGGACAGGCATTTAAAATGGTCCTTTTCCAATGAAAACATGACTGGTACTCCTCCCAGCTCCCACTCCCTCCAGTTCCCACTCTTTGAAATGCCACACACACACACACGCACACACACACACACCCTTACCCAGCTAAGAGCAGAGCTCAGAGACAGCTAAGTGTGCTGGAGAGCAGGGCTGGAGGGCAGTGCCTCCTTTTGTGACCAGGGAAATATGGTCACGCTAACCCTAGAACAAGGTAGCCTGCTCTAGGTTGGGGGTCTAGGTGCTACTTGAATACAAATAATAAACAGCAGTAATAGTAGTTGTTCACTGAATCTACTACAATGGTATCTGAGTGTCGTAGGAGCAGAGCTAGAATCCACCTGGGAGTCAGTGGTGCCGTGTACACACCTCTCTTTGATGGTCTCTTCTTATCTAAACTTTCATTAAAAAAAAAAAAAAGTAATTCTCCACCTGCTCTGGCTGGAAAGACAGCCTCGAAACTGGGAAACAAATGGAAACCATATAGTAAAGCTTGCCTGCATTTGCATAACCCTGAGATATTAGTTTGGAGAGTCAACGCATGCCCTGTTCTAGTCTTTGAGGGGGAGGCTACTGGCGATGCTCTCTTGTAGTACTTTAAAGGTCAGCCTGGTTCACTGTTTCACAGCATGTCCAAGTATCTCAGAAAAGAGGTAAACGGCTGCTGTGAGAAGATGTTTCTGCCCTGCTCTGAGGGTTTTGACAACACCAGTGAGTGGGCTTGAACGGTCACTGGTTTCAAGTCACCAATTGAAATAGAGTCAAGGTCAAGGGCCTGACGCAGGCCAGACAGATATTTTTGCCCAACTTATAGTCATGAATCTCAACAAAGCCTACAAGTCCCAGCTGAGGAGAAGATGATTTAGAGGAACCCATGGGCACTTTTTGGATCTAACCCTCAGAGAGTGGAGACTTAGAAGCCAATAGGACATGTATGGCTATAATTTCAACATGGCACTATCTACCATGAGTGATGTATCATCTGGGCAGATCCTCTTTTATGGATAGATCTTGGAATAGCAGCATCTCCTTTCATTCCCTGCCTCGCCCAGGTCTTCAAAGGTGATGTAAACCATACTATAGTTCACTTGACCTCATTACACTGCATTCCCTATTGACCTTTCCAAGCTAACTTCTTGCCTTGAAGAGTAGTGCATTTGTTTTCCAGTTGTCCTGCTTACTGAAAGGACCACTGATAATTGGACACTTTCATCAGGAATTGTCCATACAAGGTTAACGTATTAACTTGCACCATGCTTCTGTAGGCAGTCCAGCACTTTGAATTGACTTAGGTATTTTTAATAGATTTGTTACCATGGTATCTTGACCCTCACAGATGTACAATTTCAGGAAGTCCCAGGCAGTAGGATGTCTGGTAAATGGCCAGAGGCTGTGGCTGCACATGAAGAAGTGTAGAAAATGTGTAGCACAGAACCGAGAGGGGTAATCACAAGCTCAGAGGTATGGTGCACCTTGTCTATGCTTGCTCAAAGACTTTGGTTATGTCCGTTTTGGCTTACTCAGCGGATGGGAGCAGCTAGCCGAAATAACGCAATATGTGCGCATGCATTGGTTAATCATGCGGTTAATAATAATGTTTGCTTCTCACAGGGAAGCTCCAGGAAACTGATTCATCCTGTAGTAGTGTGTGCCCACAAGCCCGTAACCCATGCCCAATCTCATCCTATGGCTTTGTCACTCTCAATGAATACAATGCTGGCTGGCTTTGTTATGACTTCCCCCCGCATCCTCCACACTCAACTGCTTGTTCAGGGGGGAATTATGATGAGGTTTTATTAGAAATGCAAATCACATGGACTGAGGTTCAGTGAGGAGACTGCCGGTGTGGGAGGGGGAGAGACTTGGGTTCTGAGCCATGCTCCTATTAGGGCTGTGTGAAGCTTCGGACCCTGATTTGATTCAGCAGAGATTTGGCCCGATTCGGTGGCCGAATCTCTAAATCTGAATTGAATCAGAGGATCCTTTAACCTCTCTGAAACAATTTGGAGAGATTTGGAAAGAATCAAAGATTTGGAAATAGTCATAGCTTTAAATGCATTTTCTACAAACAACTAGGTAGCAGGTGACTCATGAATGTTGCGGTGCTGGGGTGCATGGAGTGTCCCACAGATGTGCGGGGGCGGAGGGAGAGGGGGGGAGTCCCCAGCACGCTTGGCAGCAGACCCAGAAGTAGACAGGAACACGTCCGGTCCACTTCTGGGTCCACTGGAGAGCGCACGGCCCCCCCACCTCATACCCCCCAGGTTGATGACTGGTGTCTCCTGGGTCTGGGGGGCACCTGGGGTCCCCCCATGGCTGATTACTGAGCCGTACTTCTAGTCCACTTCTGGATTTGCCACCAAGTGTTTGGAGGGTCCTCTGCACCTCTGTGAGATGCTCCATCTGACTCAGTATTGCAGTTCATGATCTGCGCCTGGTACCTCAAGGTACGTAGAACAAACGTTTAAAGGTGTGTCTACGGCCGAATCACTGATTCTTTGAATCCGCATCGAATCTTCAGATTTGGATTCAGCTGAATTGAATCAAAAACAATAATCTGAATCAACAAATTGAATCACTGTCCCTGATTCAGGCCAAATCTGAATCTAAATTGAATAGGGCCCACTTTGCACACCCCTAATGTTTATAGACTTTGCACTGAATAGTCATTGGATTAAAATTCACTGACAGCCTTGGGGCCCAGGTCAAAGCCCACATCTCACTCCCTTCCAGGTCAGGGCTGCCTGACTGGGCCAAAGAACCACAATCCCTCTTTCAAGCTCTCCTTCAGGGTCCCAGGATGTTTTCCCTCTTGGCATCTTGAACAAGATGGATGGGGGTGCTCATAGTCTGATAGAATCATAGAAAATGAGGGTTGGAAGGGACCTCAGGAGGTCACATCTAGTCCAACCCCCTGCTCAAAGCAGGACGAGCCCCAACTACATCATCCTAGCCATCGCTTTGTCCATCCGGGTCTTAAAAATCTCCTGGGACCCAAGGATGGAGAGTCCACCACCTCTCTTGGTAGCCTGTTCCAGTATTTACTTGACCCTTCTAGTCAAGAAAATTCTTCCTAACATTCAACCTAAACTTCTCTTGTCGCAACTTGAGCCCATTGCTTCTTGTTCTGTCGTCCGCCCCCACTGAGAACAGTCCAGCTCCATCCTCTTTTGAACCCCCTCTTTCAAACCGCACTTCAGGTAGTTGAAGGCTGGTATTAAACCCACTCAGTTTTCTCTTTTATAGACTAAATAAGCCCAGTTCCCTTGTCTTTCTTCATATCTCAAATCTCAGAGTAGGGCCTAAAATCAGGTTCTCCAACCAGCTTGGCCAGTGCTCTAACCACTAGGATATTGGACTATAGGTTGTGGGAGTCCTCATCCTTCTTCATCAGTAATATGTCTCCTTCAAAGAGAACTGGATCCCAATAGGCTGTATCTGCTTAAAGGTCCCCCTTGAGGGATAGAAAAGAGTGATATTTTTCCTGGATGGTCTCTGGGCTGCACTAGGCTGTCTACTGACAACTGAAGAACTATGCATCTCCTTGGATGGACTTGGATTGCTTGCTGAGGCAGGACACATACATTTTGTTTGAACCATGGCAAACACTTAAAGGTGGTTTAAGACTTGGGGCATAGTCTTTAATGAGCCATGGTGGCTTGTACCAGCTAAGTACCAGCTAAGCATTTGTCTCTGAATGCATAACAGTATATCAGTTCCAGACAGGCATTTGGGGTCATTTATTTGATTTTTGTTCAATATTGCTTTTTAATGGCTACAGTGCTGCCATGTGGATTGAGTATGTCGTATTACCCATGCAGTGCTACCCCATGGATATGGTGCAGACATGGCAGTGGAAAGCAGACCAAGTGGTTAATACGGTGGTGTCCCATTTATTTTTGTTTTCTTACACCTTTCAGCATTGTCCCATAATTAGCATTTAGAAGAAAATCCCCATTACAAGAGAGCAGCTCGTATTGGCCAAGGTCTAGCTGACATCTCAAATGGCGGCAGAGTCCAGCCGGAGGTGCTCCATGTCAGTCGTGCCAAACCTGAGTGACAGAAGCCTGTCAAAGATCACCATTGTGGTAGTGACTTTTATGGAGCTCTGCAGAGAAGTGGCCTTTAATTTGCTTGTGGGTTAAAAAAAATAATCCATATGTCGAACTCTCCTAAGGAAATCAAACAAGTCTGTGATCTGCCCATGCTGACCTGTGTACCAGGTGAAGATGATTAAGAGTTGCTAGCTTCTAGACCTACTGGCACCAATATGACTAGCATAAGATCCAGCCACCTTTGACTCACCATCATGAATGACCAGATACCCATTGACAGCTGAGTCATCGGGGAGCAGATTTTGCTTGTGTTCAGTGCAGAACAGGACACCTTACATCACCCTGCCACCACAGCCCAGCCCTTGAAGGCAACAACAATGGTTTATTCATGTCCTACATGTATAATGCATTTCCCAGGCTTTCGTTAACATTGTCAGGGGTGTGTCATGTCCAGCTTTCCTGGCAGAGTTGTCATCGTGTCTCTCACAATGTGCTGGAGAAAGTTGGTCAGTTCCCCTCAAGTGATGCAACGAGGAAATAAAATTCAATAGGACAATGGTTTGCTGAATATGATTGCTTCAAAAAAGATGATTTATACCTTTGAATGCAGGGAGATGGAATGTTTTAAAGGGCAACGCTGCATAAACAATGCACATACACAGGCAGAGGTGGTCTTTAGGGAAAGGGACCGGGCTTTCTCTTATATTGGTTGCAGTGTAATGGACGGGGGGGACTAGATTTTCATTCTCACTCATTCCTTGAGGAGGGCCTTCGGTATATTCATCTGTGTTGCTCATCTACTGCGGCGTATTGCTTGGGATCCTGGCCCTCTTAAGTGGCCTGCATTTACAGTCAGGCAAGAAATAGTTGTGGGGTCGTCTTTCCCCACTGGACGGGGTGGGCTTGAACACCTCTTTTTTCCTGTGTGCTCTTCCACTCCCTGACCAGTCCACGATGGAGACAAGAAGGTACCCACAGGTGACAGCCTGTTATGCTCTTTCCCAGCTGCAGTCTACTCCATTGCCTCAGATAAAATAGGCCTAGAGACCTGGCAGAGTGCGGATGAATTTATGATTGAAACAAAGCCCATCTTGAAGTTTGTCTTCTAGGCTTGGGGGGGCATGAGATATGCTAAAGGGCTCATGAAGTTGATTTCTTAGTGGAGGGTGCATGACCTCTGAAGACAAGGTTCCTTGGGTGAATTTGATATCTTTTATTAGACCAACCCAAATAGCTGGAGAATAGTTATTAAGCAAGCCAACTCCAAGTATTTGGGTTGGTCTAATAAAAGATATCAAATTCACCCAACGAACCTTGTCTGCCTATGTCTTTAGACCAACACGGCTACAACCTAAACCCCTGACCTCTGAAAAGGGATTTAGAGGATGGCTCTTTGCACGTAAGTTTGCAGACAATAACACTTGCGCTTTCGTGTGACCTAGGAGGAAAAACGTGAAAAAAGCTATGATATAGCTAATGGATGCGCATCTCCTGACTCATATCAGGATTGCTTTATTTCTGTCAGATTAACCACGAGAGGACGTTCTGAATAAAGGAAGCATACAGTCCTGGTCAGTCCCAGCCCCACTGTTTTAATAGTCCACATAGGTATGCAGCATGGCCATTTTTCCACAAGTTCTGAAAAGCAACCCAGAATCAAATCCCTATGACCCTTTCCTAGCGATTCGGCTTTTAAGTCCCTCAGATGCTTTGGGACAAGTAACTTACTTTGCAGTCACTCTGTGCCCATACATACCGGACCAAATTCCCCACGGGCATAAAAAAAGCTTAGCTCTGTTGACTTTGAGTTGCACCTCTTGCTGCCCATAGAAATTCAGCTCATTATATTTTCCCTGCTTATGTTTAGATGAGTCAAAAGCCGGTGACGGTGGAGATGGCAGTGACCTCCATGAAATATAAAAGATAAGTAACGGTGTCAGAGGAATGCACCTGTAAAGACGATCTTGTTGCCAAGCATCAAGGGTGCCTAATTAAGCAAATAAATAAAAGCCTTGAAAATAGATCATGTTCTTCTAAGCAGAATGACAAATGTGTGGCTTGTTGCGTCCTGCTTTGTTTTTGATGGAGTTATGAAATACCCACGTGTGAACCAATCATATGAATCTCCTGCTAGCTTTTGGCTCATCAAGCCGTGATGCGCAATCTTTGTTGCCAGATCACTGGATGACTCAGGGACTGACAACAGGCCTGAGAACCCTTTCAGCTGCGGTTGCAGGAGACTACGAGTTGTTACCAGTTTCAGCTGGTTGAAGTTGCTTTCAGCTGGCCTGTGTCCTGACGCTTTCTGTCCAAGTGTCACAGTCCCCAATTCTTGCCACATCAAAAAACGCACTTCAATTGATATAATAGGGCCATCACTGAGGTCATTTGTTGTTTGCCCATTTAGATTCAGCTCAGTGAGGCACGGACCGCAGGTTGGCTGGGCAGGTATGCAGCATCATACGCTTGTAGGTCCCAAAACTGTAGCTGGGCAATCTCCCGTGACTATCGAGTCGTAGACACCAACGTGGGAGGAGAGTATTCCCATGTTTTACCCCAGCTGTTGACAACCTCTATGGAGAGCAGACCGGTGCTTGAGCTCCATTCCCTACCATGGACCACTCATTGTCCACCCACCTTGCTCTCTCTTTCTTTCACGCATGACCTGCCGTGTCCACCTACCATCACCGTTAAGTGCTGCAGATCCATGTGGCCAATGACATGCAGAGGAGAAAATTCAGCAGTGACCATAAGTGAAAGACAAGAACAAGGAGCGGAAAGGAGAGGAGGAATGTGCAATAGAAATATCTCAGTGCCCCTGCCACCACGCGCTGCCAGTCCTCTCAGCCACGGGGCTGGATTGTAGGCCAAAAGTTGCCCAGAAGCCTAGTGGTTAGGGCATTTGCCCAAGGCGTGGGAGAACGGCCTTGAAGCCCCCTCACCCAGAGGGAATTTGAACTTGCATGTGTTGTTTCCTACTATACTGCCTTTGCCACTGAGCCATAGGTTTTGCATTATCCAGTCTGCTGCTGGCTGAAATGTTTGGTCCGGTTCCATCCAAACAGTAGTTTGGCCGTTTCCAAGATCAAATTTGAGTCGAAAAAGTGCTTTGCCCATCTTTAGATGAAAAAAACCGGAAGTTGCTTTGCTGAGAAGGTCTGGTACCATTGTGCTTTGAAGCATGGCTTGAAATTTGGTGCAGCTGTTACCCTGCTCTCTCCACCGCTCTTAAATAAAACACTGGAGTTTTGCCAAATTATAGCCTGTGAAAACTGTAGAGTCTCTCTGGTCAGCAGAGCGTTGTTAGGATTTGGTAGCGATTTTCTTAGCCATGTCTGTACTGAACCTGCTCCATTCAGGGCCTACAAGAGCTGTGAAATGAAGCTGAGATTGTCACTCCCGAACTGTCTGACTTCTCCTTGCTGGTGCCCAGGCAGGACGGATGAGGAGGAAAGTAGTTTTTGTGTGTGTAATTATACATTAGTTATGTCCCACAGACCTTCCTTTCATAGAGCTTGTTGGGCATCTGATTTGAGTCTGGGGCTATCTATGTGTGAACTTGGATAACTCTGACCCTTGCTACCTTGCCACGCTCTCAACCAGGAGATCCAGCCATTGTTTCCTGAGCTAGTCCTACCACTTGCCATGGATCACCAGGGCCCAGGGGTCAATGCATGTTCCCTCTGCCCCTTGACTTTGACCCTCCCCTCATGTGGCTGGAAAATTCCCATAGACGCGACGCTGTCAACAGGAGAAAACAAGTTTAGCATCACTTAAATGAGAAGGGCCCGGCATTGTTTCTGACTCAAGTGGTAGGGAAATGGGAAAAATTAGGCTGGCTGAACAAAGCCTGTCTTGTAACCAATGCACTCATTTGTTTTCTGAAGGTGCGGTCCAGCCATTTATGTTTTGGCCTGTCTCACAAGAGTGAGGTTAACTCTGCGGCCACCCCATATTCCAGCCCATAAGACTGTGGCCACCCCATATTCCAGGCCTCTCAGCTCCATCCTCCACTTACTGACCAAGAGGAGATAAGGGTCTCCAACTCACTGTAGCAGGATGCATGACCCCTCGTTGAATAGAGAGACCCCACGGAGTTGCCTGAAGTTGGATTCACAGGTGACGGATACTTGTGAATGGCACTTTCCTGGACTAACGATACCATTAAAGGTCCACAGCCTGGCATCCTCTCACAGTCAAAACTACCACTAACCAAAAAGAGATGCTACAGAAATGATTTGAGGTTACCTGCCTTTTGCTTCTCTCTCTCTATCATGCTTTTACATTGCTCTGCTCAGTCGTCTTACTCTAAGAGTTAGTATGCAGGGGGACTACTGCCCTTCTTACCGTCCAGTTGACTCACTGTTTCCTTGTGCTTCCCCATCTCTCTGGGTCTGTCAGTTCTCTCTTATCTTTGACGGCCAGCTTTTTGGGGCAGGGAATCATTTTTTGTTCAATACGCGCACAGCACCTAACCACTGCGGTAATATAAGCAAATGAACACTTTGCCGCTAGGGTCATATAAGCAAATGAATAATAATGCTATGACAGAATGGCAATAGGAGCAAATTAATTTGACACTATGGCAGGACAAGAAAATTAATAATCCTATGTAACGATCATTACATTCTTATGTATGTGCGATTCGAGGCGTGTAAGATAAGATCATAGTTTGCCATGGTCTATCAGAGTGTTTCAAAGGTGTCACCTGGCAATATATCTTCCTTCTCCTTTCTGCATTTCATAATTATTCTCCTTAAATGTACCCAGTGTTTACATTCCTGATTGTTTGTAGTACAGTAGCCGTTAGCCCAAAGACTTTACAATTGGAGAGCAAGATAAGAGAAAAAATGTGGATATGGACAGAGAGATAAAGGAGGCCGATGTAACGATGAGACAATAGTTGTAAGTGTATTTTTCTAACTCTAAGGACTTTAGGATACAGGTTTGGCATAAAGCCCCAAAGTGGGAAAGTCTGCTGTCTCAAGGATAGTTCAATCAGAAATTATTTTCTGTACTCTAACACCATGATTTCACTTGGTGTGTGGTGTGGTTTCATTTGATTTCTCTCTCATGTGCCATCTTGATCATTATTGTAATGAGAACTCGCTTTTATTTTCTTATTTTGCTGGTACAGATGCCCTGTATACGTGCATTAGGCAGCACTATGAGATATAGCCTGTTCCTACATAACTGCAGAACATCTGCTGAACAGAAAGAATGGGAACACACAATGAGGGACTGTAGACAGGATGACATCTGGATTTTTATTTAAACAATTTTCAGCTTCTTATCTGAAATCAGATTTAAAAGAGCTCAATATGCTTTTTAAAATATCCTCCTGGCTGTCTAGTGTTATCCATGTGTATATTTGTTAGACATGCTTTCTTTCTTCCTGTCCTTTTGCCGTCCTTTCTTATCTACTGGAAATGCTGTCGCTGAAGCTTTGAATGGAGTTTAGCTGCAGCTGAGAAAGGAACGCTGCTTTCTTAAAAAGGCAAATTAGGCGGATTTAAAATACCAGTAATGCTCCAAGGATCCTTCAACCCCCTGTGGATCTGGATCAGCTCAAGTAGGAACTTAGAAGTCAGTGTTTGAAGAAGGAAGGGTCTTTGACTCAGGGAAGACTTTAAAGTCCACATTGATCTGACAGTGAAAGTTAAACAAGTGGATTTACGTAGGTCTTAATGTGATAAGAGCAGAGGCTCCGAGACCCTTTGCACTTAAAGATGTTTTCACACGATACATGCAAAACCAAGCATGCCGTTTCCTTTCCCTGGCCAGTGCTGTATATCTACAGCAGCAGAAGCCAGTCTCCCTGGTGACAGCAAGGACAGCTGCCCCTGGAAAGGAGAGTTAACAAAAAGTATGTATTATACTTTCATTGTAGGATTTGGGCTAGAAACCCCCCACGGGGCTTGCTTACAGCTATCTGGAGAGTCAAGGGAGGAGGTAGGGGAAGCCCTGACGCTCTTGCCGGGTGTAAAAAGGGACACAGAGTGACAGCAATGAAAAAAGTTGGTTTCATAGCCGCCTGGTGAAGTTACAAAGAGGTTTCACAGGGCCTCGGTGAATGGGTGCAGCGAGTACAGACGGCCTACAACAGCTTATATAAAATCCCCCCGATATAAAATCATGCACAAAACGGCACACGCGGAGCTTTGAGCTACGCTGGGAAAAATCAGAGACATTCGGTTGACGGCGAAGTGCACGAAGAGAGTTATTTCTGCTCGCCCTGCTGCGCGTCTGTAAAACCTTCAAATTGCTTTGATGGAGCGAGTCCAGGATCTCACCGGGTTACTGAGGTCACAACCTGTCTGACGAGTGTTAACGAAGACAAGTCTGTAACGCGACAGACAGACCAACAGACTTTTGATTTGCCTTTATACAAATATTACAAGCAAAAAAAGATATGTGGCCCCACAAAGGGTTTGGCTCAAAAGCATTCATCATGGTAGATTAGACTTCTGGCTTTTTAAAACTTTTTGAAATAGCTAGCTAGCTAGCTAGATGACAGACAGACCGATAGAAAGGAAGGCAGACTTTGGCATCTGAAAGTAATCATAGAGTCCGTATAGAGCTGGCAGAGAGCACTGCCTACCTGGATTCAAATGAAACACAATGTGATATTTAGAGTCTCCTGAGTATACTTTTAGCTGTCAGTTGTATTTACTACTTCAGATGTCACCAGCCTCTGCTAAAGTGGAGGCAGAATAATATGCAGGCTTGCACAGATACCAGGGTTTTTCCTTTTAGTTTAGTCCCGGGAGAGAGAGAGAGAGAACTCCTGCAACAGCCGTCCGTCCGACTTGCATGCTGAATGGCTGTAGGGAGGGCAAATGAGTTAGGATAAAATTCCTAAGCACTCTTTTATAAGGAGTTTTAAAAAGCCTCTCAAAAACAGCAGCAGAGATCGAAGCCTGTGAAGGGAGGGGAAGGCAGGGGGAAAAAAAAAAAAGGGGAAGAAAAAACTTTGGCATGCGTGCAGTGTCTTACATCAATCTAGCAGTCAGCATCTATGTAGACGTTCTTTCCTCCCTTTGTGCAACACCCCTTTCCTCCTACAGACCACCCAAAGCCCTATAAATAAACCAAGAACACTGTTTTTTCTCCAGCTTGCTCCTCAGACCTCAAAGGGAAAATATCCAGCAGGGGAAGAGAGAGAGAGAAAGGGAGAGAGTGAAACGATGGCTAGCGAATTCAAAAAGAAAGCCTTCTGGAGGGCAGTGGTGGCTGAGTTTTTTGCCATGAGCCTCTTTATTTTCATCAGCATCGGCTCGGCGCTGGGCTTCAATTTCCCCCTAGGCTCCAATACGACAGTCACCGCCACGCAAGACAACGTGAAGGTCTCGCTGGCATTTGGGCTAGCCATTGCCACCATGGCACAAAGCGTGGGCCACATCAGCGGTGCCCACCTGAACCCAGCGGTGACCCTGGGCCTTCTCGTGAGCTGTCAGATCAGCCTCTTTAAGGCACTTATGTACATTATTGCTCAGTGCCTGGGGGCTGTGGTAGCCACAGCGATTCTTTCTGGGATCACCTCATCTCTCCCGAACAACTCCCTTGGACTCAACGCGGTAAGTAGCTAAACTTTCCTTCCCCTCCCTCTTTCTAGCAGGAATAAACCTGCCACCTATTGCAAAGGGTGAGTGGAGGGTGGGGGACTTATTTGTAATGCTGGTGAATGTTGCTGCTCCTAATTCAACAAAGTGTATTCAGGGCTCCATCCAATGCCACGGGCGTCCATAAGACTCTTTTCCTTGACTTCACTGCTTAAGGGTCACAATGCTGTCCCGTACCAGGATACTTGACCCCAGTACTGCTGAAAGTTAAGGGTTGCTCCTTCTATGAGACAGAGATGAAAGGGGAAAGCCCTTTCCCTTCTGAAATATAATGGCACATTGTTGATGGTCTGCATCAGGTTTGTGCTTGGGTCTAAGGTAAGGCTGAGATGATCAAAACTGCCTCAAGGATTTAGGTAGCTGATGCCTGTAACATTTTTTTGGCAACTGGGTAGCCTACTCCCTTAAGGTTTACGTTCTGCTTGTCTTGTTCTTGTGATGCTATGCAATGTGCATATATGGATATATTTTTTATTGCATGCTCGCAACCCTGTGAAGGTGCTTCGTTAGCTGTTCATCTAGTCTGATGATGATGGATGCAAAATAAGCATGTCGTTAGCAGGCGTCCACTCACAGAGAAGAGAGACAGAGAAGGGGGATGAAAGAGATGTGTCAAAGGGAGCCCTCTGTTCAAAACTATACACGTTGCAGTAGGCAGAGTGCAGAATATCACCCTGTACCAACGTGCAAACTTGTGCTTTTGTGCCATGAAAACTTTTTGTGCTTTTGTGTTTTCATGGAGTTAGGGAAATGCTGAGCTCTGTACTGGGACAAGGTAGTCAGACAACTGTCTATAATAGGGGTGCTGCTTTCAGGGCTTTTCCAACCAGATGTTTGTGGCTCAGGGGCTGTCATTGCATTAAAGTTGTTCGGACTGCAGCTGCCTCTCCTTAAAAATGTTGGCAACCAAACGGATACCTATCATTTGGCACAGATGAGGCTATTTTCCAGATGAGGCTATTTTCAGCGTCAAGTCTCATAGCCACAAACTTCTGATGAGAGGGAAAGGATTATTACAGTTGGGACTTCCCTTATGATCAGCTCCCTTACCTGGTGCTGGACGTTGCATTTATTTCCAATCTTCTGGATATTCTGTGTCTTTTAAGGATTCAGTTTTTAGATGAAATTCAGCATCCCATTTAAATCCTTAGGTATATCCGCAGGCTGAGAGCCAGCTCAGAAGGGCTCTTTTGCTACCGGTTGCTCACTAGTACCAAGGGTTACAGGCAGAAGGGGAAAAATAGGTCAATGAGTATGAAATGAGTAAAAATGTGCATTAGAAAGCGCTGAAGTCCTAGCTGCCTCCAGAGGGATACAAGTTACAAGTGGGTGTAACTGGTCTTCATAATCCAATGTGATAATGATAGTTGCTTGTTACCTCTCTAAAATCTGTATTCAGAAGATATGATCTATACGATGTATCCAAATTTTGAGACTGGTTCTGGGTCTGAACCATCACTTCCTGGAGTCAATGTGGGGATTTGCATTGACTCTCGAAGGGATGGCAGAGGGAACCATACATCAGTAAAACAGACGGCAAAGGGCATCTCTCTCCATCCCAGGGGTCCCCTGCAAATACCTGAGAGCTGACAGGTCAAATCCACAGCCATGGCATATTGGTTCCCTGTAATCGCCGAGCCCTGAACCTGAAGCTCATAGGATGCCATATGACCACACCCAAACCCTTTTGCTCCTCTGACAACATTTCAAATCATAATTACACTTGTGTAGAGCAATAAGGGATACTCCCTCCATTTCCACTATTCTACCATATTTGACCCAAATCTGGGTCCACTGCTCCCAAAATCTGGGACCATTTTTTTTTTCCCCTAGCCAAGCAGTTATTGTATTCCTATTGCTCCCCAGCCATTCAAGATTTTACTTAACCTGTCTCTATATAAGAAAAATTAGAGGAAAATCTTGGCCCAGCTGAAGTTAATAGGAGCGTTGCCATCAGTGGGGATGGGCCATTACACACTGTGGACCTTAAGTATTGCACTCGACATATAGGAGGGAAGCTTATTTTCATCCTTATAAGAACTCAGTGGAAGTCAGTGGGATGACACTTTTCAGGGGGAGAAAATCCCTCGTGGCAGGGGAGAAGGAGGGGGGAAATCGTACTTTGTAGGCTCTAGCCCATTATATATAGTGTGAAGTTTGGATCAGATCAGGACTTCTGGTCCACCTGCTGTCAATGTAGCTGTATCAAGCGCTGTTCTGAGGCTGGGTATTGATGATTGTCACCCTCAAATATTCAAAAGAAATGATTTTCCGTTCGGTTCGAAATGTTCTGGCTAGCGGAGCGGTGGGGGGATCTCCCTGGAGATGGGGAGGGCAGCAGCTGTTGTTTTCCCTGCAGGAGAAATAGAGAGGAAAACAAGTTTATTCACTTCCCACTGGAAAGCCCAGATTGGCCGGGTGGCTGAGTTCAGCGCTGGGGAAAACAGCAGAGCAGCTGCCGTGTCCGGCAGGGTTTCGGAGCCTGTCATGTTAGGGCACCGGGAAAGATCACGGCTCCAGCCAGGAGTGCGCTGGACCCCTCAGATAAGCAGCAGCAATATAGATCTGCCTTTGTAGCGTGCTGGAGTACAACAGGGAACGGACGGGACTCACGTTCCTGCCGGCAGCTTCAGGAACTTGTGCCGGTGGGGGGAAGTGAAGGCACATTCATCTTAAAGAAAGAGATGAGATTTAAGGAGGTCTGCAGTGTTTGGAAGGAACAGCCGTGCCTCTTAGCTCATGCCACAGCTCTTCGCACCGTGCTTTCTTCTGTAACTCCTCAGTAGTTTACTAGGGAAGTATTTCACAGTGTTATGGGGCAAGAAAAGGTCAGTCCGATTTGCATACGCTCACACAGCCTTCTATGTACATTTGGCTTCAGACTTGTCTTGCCTGCACCAGGGTGCTGACTTCCCACAATAAACCACAGAGAGAAAGCAATCTAAGCACATTCGACGACACCAAGAGTAAGAAAGATGGAGAGAAAAAGGGGGAAGGGATAGATACGTTGGTCCTTTAAAATGTAGAATATGGGCGTCATGCCAACAGGGAAAAGTTTGATCCAAACCCAACCGATGTCAATGGAAATAGTCTATTGACTACCAGGAGCTTTGAATCAGGCACTTGGTGCTAACGTGAGAAAGAACTTGGGTGCATGTATTTCTAAAACTGTCAGTTTTGAACATGGTATGAAGGCAGGAAAAGTATGGTTTGCAATTCTGAGGAGCTCGTGCTTTTCTCAATGATCACAGAGTCTTGCACCATACAAGTTGGCTGGACCCGATGACCTTGCAGTCCCTGACTATCTATGAATCTTGAAACCTTTGTGGCAAAACTATAAAAGCAGAGCTCATCCAAAACTAGATGCATCGGCTTGTCAGCATAGCTGGCTATACTATATTAAGACAGATTGATGAGGTCCGGATATGTAAAGCAAGATTTAGGTACACGGTTCTGCCTACAGAAATGGTCAGGAAAGCGCTTAGGTTGATGAAAGGCAGGCTAGAGGCAACTGCTCTAGCAAAAGCTATTTGCTGTTGGACAGTGGTTATCTCAAGACTTTTATCAGACTAGAAAAATATGTTGAGTAAGTTTGCTTAGTTCAGTTTCATTGCAGGGTTAATATGAGATTGGGAAAAAATGTAATGTGCTGCCTTATGATTGCATCACATTGCATCCCTTTCATGTGGCTTTGCATACTTATCCAGTTGCCTTCTCTAGAGCCGGCAGGCTCCTTTCTGGTTCTAGAAGAAGTTCTTCAGAAGTAGGAACAAAGTGGGAAATCTGCTATAAAGTCAATAATAAAAAAAAGGCTTAAGTGGAGCACAATTTGAAGCAAGGAAAATAGACAAAAAAAAAGCTAGACGGCATTAGCCTAAATACAGGAACAAAACCAAGAATAATAATTACAATGAATCCTGTTTTAAAAGGCTACTCAATGGACCGATAACAATCAGTTGCATAAAGGAAGCGGGTTTTCTAGCAAAGCCAAGACAGAATTGCGGCCAGCCTGTTTGGGCATATTTGGGGTCTCACTCTTAAGGCAGGAGGCTGTGCAAATAAAGGGGTCCCCTTGGCTGCTTGCTGGTCCTTGAGAGTGCTTTGGACTTGCTCATGGGCAGTCTCTATGCCACACCCTTGGTGTGATCCACAGACTGATTAGTGCTGGTACAAGCTCAGAGGCAAAGTAGGTTTTGCATTCGCTGGTTAGGCTTGGAGAGCATTTCAGCTCCCTGTAGAAAGGCAGGGAGAAGGGCATTTTGCTGTCTTGAGCAGGATCAATGTTTGGCACCCTCCCTCACCATCCCTTTGATACTACAGAACAAATCCACCCATATGTGGTAAACCAGGGAGGAAAGACTGAGTCCTTTCCCTACGGGTGGCTGAAAAGCCACAGAACTACTATGTGGCCACTAATGCAGCCTGCAGATCGCTCTTACCCTGCAACTTTGCTGCTCATCTATGTTGTGAGCCCTTAGCATACTCCATTTCTTTGGAAAAGGGGGACCGGAAAGGTCTGTTGCCTACGGTGGTTAGGGACTCCTTGCCAGTCCTCCCTGCGCAGCAGGATTTCAGCTGGGTCTGGGACAGAAATTCAAGAAACCAGTTTGACCTAAATCATTTCAGTCTGATACAACATGCAACCAGGTGAATCTTCAACCAGTTTGGGCCATTTTGAAACTGGTTTCAGTGCACTGAGCTTCTGTTCTGTTACAGTTTTAAACCAGTTTCCAATTGTTTAAGCTGGTTTATGTGTAACCTCTGTCCCTAGCCCTGGCTAGGGGCAGGGGGAAGAGAAGTGTGCACCTATGGAGGGGTTTTTTTAACCTCTATCACAAAGTTTTAGATGTGCCATGCAGCAGGAATATAAAATGTTGCCTATACTTCTCCTTTTATCTTTGCTGACCTTCAGCAAAGCTCAGTCTTGGTATGCTTAGCCCTTCAATGGCTACTGATATTGCTGATATTTCCAGCCTGACACGAAATAAGGAAGCCTTCCTGTTCTTCAGAGGATCCCCCAGGGATGCGGGTATCACCAGGTAGAGAAAGCAGCAGAAATCCTAATGCTTCATTATAAGAAGTGGCTTAGTGTCTGGGAATATGACCAAGAAGTTTTGCCGTAGTGATTCAATTTTTCCCTTTGCGATTACCCTCTTTCATTATGCCCACACCCTTCGTTTATGATCCCATCCAATCTTAAACTAAACAACGTCTGGTTGGATGGTAAGGCTTTCCAAAGAAAACCGGGTGGTTCAGGAAATTTTGGTGGTGATTGAGGAGGTGACACTTTTTCCTCTGAGTCAGCCTGGTCTTATGGAGCATTGTGGTTTTGTGAGTGCCACTTGATGGATGAGAAATAAAACCGGGATCTTGACCTCAGAATAGTCATTAAAGATTCGATGCTGCTTTTTGCAAGGCTAAGTTTAGTTCTTGTGCCATGTTCAAATTTCAGCATAGATGATTATACGCTATATAGTCACATCTCCCCTGGTTTCAATTAGGCACAGGGCTATCCTTCTGCCCTAGCCTGCTGCTTAGTGATGCTCTCAGTTATTAAATACACGCTGTAGCTTCTGCATTGCTCCCCAGAGATAAGTGAAATTCAGTCGTGGCCAGTTTGTGGTTTACACTATACTTTTTTGCAGAGACCTTTGGGATACTTGGGAATGAAGAGCAGTGCAGCATTATTCTTATTTTATATATTTCCATCTTTTAGCAGACTCTCATGCGAGAATAACGGCAAACAACACCATTAGGCAGAGGAGATGTGATGGCTTCAATAAGAGACGGCAGGCAGGAAAATGACCTGTTTGGAAATTGCAATGGTGCTTCGATGTTAGTAACGTGTTTAGATAGCGAGGTGAACTCGGTAGTCTGGATGAGACATATAACTAAGGTCCTCTGGTTATTGAATGTCATCTACTCACATTTGGAAGAGCAGGGCTGTTTGTTCTGGACACGTTACCTATTTGCAGTTTCATTAGAGATTCACGCAGAGAAGTGTACCTCTACTTTCTTTCCTAAACAAATTGCCAGGTGTTTCTGAATGTGGAATAGATGCTACCTTGCATCTCAGGAATATCCTGGCTTCTTGCGGTGGGTGAAGTAAATACATGTATTTTGTGAAACATGCTCACCTCTTGCAAGGAGAAAGGTGCTATTTTACCAATAAAGTGTTTGAATAGTTTTGTAGATGAGATCCCTGCTAGATATATGTCCAGTGTCTACACTGACATGGCTTGCCTGGAGGTGTTGAGGCAGAAGAGCAGCAGTAAGGCTACAAAAAGACTCAGGCTGTCCACTTAAATGGACACACTTGTTAAATGCCTGGCCCTCATTGCGTAGGGGGAGTAGAGCCCATGTGAACATTATTGATGGATTGTTCTTTTTTTCCCAGTGAAAAACTAGAACTTTTGTTTTTTGATTAAAAGTTTCGAAAGAAATAGTTATCTGTTCTTTGGCCAGCTCTTGAGCTAAGAGACATTGGCTAGCAAGTGTGGGGAAATGTGTGCTTGCCACCACCCTTCCTTTTTTGTGAACAAACATTGAATGCTTGCTTTCCAAGATCTGTAAGTTGGCAACTTTTAGTTATACGTAGAGTCCTTGGATGTAGGGATGAAACAACTCCAGTTTTCATGTCTGCATTTAGATGCACAATGGTTAGAGGTGCTGATTCTTAATCAGGATCCAAATCTGGAACTACATCCTAGGAGTAAATAGGGGGAGGGGAAAGATGACGGCATGAAGGTAGGGAAACAGCGGAGAATGTGAGCTAAGAAGACCTGCATCTGTTTTAATGTGTAAAAACTTTCTTTGAGGCAATAGAGGCGTACCCGTATTTTCCAACAGGTCATTCAGGTAGAAGGTGGAAGGAGAGGCCATGTTACCAGAGTCCCATTAGATTCACTCAGAGAAGTTTTTCTTCATTTCCATCCTTAAAAATAATGTCTAGGCATTTCTGAATGCAGAATAACTGCTGCCTTCCTTCTCAGGAAGGGAAAGTATTTAAAGGATCAATGAATCTTAGCAAAGGTAAGATGCAGATCCCTCTTGAAAAAGTTCTATAAAAAGAAATCTATCACAACCAACTTGTGTTGTTTAAGCTCACTAAGATAGCTCATACATAATGGAGGAAAACACAGATCCAGAATATTTCCTTTTGCCTCTAGAAGAAGTTTCTTGCTTTTTTTTACAGGGTGGAATAGCACCATTTGCTTTTTCACTCTTTGGAATAATTGGAGGTACCAGATAAGCAGTAAACCACATGAACATACATTGTCTGATTTAAAACCCAAGGTTTAAATATCATCCACATCATCAGCCATTGTATGAGTCCTTTTCCGAGGGTTAAGAAAAAAAAATCATCAGAAATCAGTGATGCAGTATTTCATAATTGACCAACTATTTTTATGTTTTGCATCCGATTGTTGCACTGTTTCCTTCTGCTCCCTTGCCTGCCTTTATCCCCCTGACTTGCATGTAGGTAATCCAGGGCAGAGGCCATCTAGTTGCTCCCTGTTTGTACAGGACCCAACACAATGAGGCTCTTATCCGAGACTGAGTCTCCTGTGTGCTCGCACAATAATGACAACAGCAGCATCAGGAGTTAAGAGATGTACTCTGGATTAATACAAACATGAAAGGGGGCAGAATACAGCACTGTGTGTTTACAAAATCAAGCCTTAATGCAAAAGAAATGAATTCATTGGCATTCAGGACTGAAGCCAGAACCCATCACATTAAACAGATGCGACTCCACTGAGATCAAAGACATTTTAGGTTAGGACCTCATAATATCCAGTTAGATCAAACATACAGGGCCTGTTGTCCGTCCTGGAGGAAAAGTTATAGATGGTTGGGGGAAAGAGATATCTGATCTGTAAGGGTTTTCTTTGCTACAGGGCTGGTAGTTTGTAATGCAGCACTTGGGGAAGGCAGCATGACTACAAATGCTACTCAGGCTTGATTTTCATCATGAAAACAAACACACCCATGGATCAGTCAGTCTTTCCCAGGTCCTTATCCCCTCCTGGCTAGAAGCACAACTCCTTCACTGAAGCCATTAGCTGTTCCTCATATATTTTAGAGGGAAAGCGAGTGAGACAGAGAGAGAGTTAATGCTGATTGAAGCAACAGAACTAATGACCATGCAAACCTTTATAGTGACACATAAGTGTGATGGGAATCCCATAAGCCTAATCACTATAGGTGCATAATTCATGCTATCCACTTTGTTTCTCTCCAAATTCATCAAGCTTTAGTTCCTCTCCAACCTTGTATCTGGAGGAGTATGGATGGCTCTTAAAAGCATATAGCACTAACTTAACCTCCAATTTGCCTCTTCTGAAAGCAATAGATCCATCAATAGAACAAGTGGATTATTTTAGTTATCACGAAAGATCCCAGAAAGAAAATCCTGGTGGCAGCAGTGTAACCTGTGGGATTGTCTGTCCCACTGATGTGTTTTAACCCAGCACGGGGTGTCTTCTTCTAAGAACCAAAGGGTATTGCATCCTCCATGCCTGGCCAGTCCATGGCCTCTCTCACAGTCAACATGTTCAGGGAAAAGAAGGGCTTAAGCCCTCTTGGAAGGGCTCAAATGTCTGCTGATACTTATGTTCACACAATTCCTACTAAAATCAGTGAGAACTATGGAGATGCATTTGGATAAAGGGCCAATGCCTGGCCCTTACGTAAACTAGCGCTACCCATAGCAGACTCACATGGCAGATATGAGTGACATTCCTGAATGCACTTGTGAAAGACGCTCAGGCACTTATGGTAATGGGACCCATATGAGAACCAGGCAGACTAGCCTAGACCAGAAAGGAACCACTTAGACGCTAAGGAAGACAGGATATGACCCTTAGATCCTCTTGTAGTTTCTTTTATGATGAACAGGGCACAGAAATGATAAAGTAGACGTCGCTGTCTTTTTCCAGAGGCCTAATCTGAATATTGATGCCCCCATTTAACGCTACGGTCAAAAAAGCAGCTTAAAAGTCATTTAGATCTATGGAAACATCGGTTTTATGGTTTTACTGTTGAAAAGTATAAACCACCTTGAATTCAGGAAGTCTTTGACTATCCCATTCATTCCAGAACAGGCTTGTAGAAGTTTTGTTGGAGTTTTAATTTAGAAATATAAAATGAATGTTATTTTAATGCTGTCGACAGCCAACCATATTGACTGGGCAAAGTCGGACAACTATTCCAGTGTCTGCGTATAAGGAGAGATTTTTGTAGACACAAAAAGCAGTTAGACTTTCCATTCCCCCTGAAAGTCAACTGCTCTCTTAGTTACTAATAAAGGAGATAATAAATAGCACATCAGTATAAACAAATGCTCTGAAAGTGCTTCTAAAGAGGAGCTGTTTCCTTGATTTTAAACTGGTAAAGAAACAACAGCCCCTATGAAAACTCTACTTTATTTCCCGCCAGCAAGATCAAAAATTGTTTCTCAAGAAAACTTTCCCACAGACATATAAAAAGGTGAAGTATAAATGTGATTCTCCAACAAATGGGCTGTCTCCAGCTGGCGACGTTTAATGAAAGAATTGAAGAGAGATTGACATTTACTGTCTGTCACTGGGCTCATACATTAGCTTTACACACTTTGGTTTAATATAAATGAAGCTATCATTCTTCTCTTTATAGCATGCAGGGCTTGTCTCACACAAAAGCAACGTCTAGCTTTTCAGTAGACTATGGACAGAGGTGGGAGGATGTAGTCAGGTCTTTTTGTTGGAGGGAGTCTACTGTCCAGAGATGCTGGATAATTGGCTGTGGTAGCATCTATAAATGTTTAACCTGCATCTAGTAGGAGAAAGGGTCCAGCAGAGTATGGGGAGCTCTGCCCTTACTATCGATTCTGTCACTGAGTCTCATCTGAAGCCCATGGATATTTTCCGAGGGCTTCCCCTAACTCCATAAGACTGTTACAGAAGGCCCCTGTTGTATGATTTTGGATAGCAACTGCCTTAAACCTCTCTTTGTCTCAATTTACATATCAACTAATGATGGCTCTTAAACACCATGTAATATAAAAGGCAGATGAGGTTCTTTGGGTAAATCTGATATCTTTTATTAGGCCAACAACGTTGGTCATCCCCATACTCTGCTGGACCCTTTCTCCTACTAGATACAGGTTCTTTGGGTAAAACTGATATCTTTTATTAGATAATGTTGGTCTAATAAAAGATATCAGATTTACCCAAAGAACCTTGTCTGCCTATGTCCTTAGACCAACATGGCTACAACCGACACCCATGAAATATAAAAGAAACTATTTAAGCTGAAGGACAACATTGGCATAAGAACAAATAGATATAAACTGGCTAAGAAGAAATGTAGGATGGAAATGAGGAGCTTTCTAACCAGCTGAGCAGTGAGGCTCCAAAATAGTCTTTCAGTCATAGTGGGAATAAAAATATCCCCCTAATTTTGGTGTAGCTTTATTAATTCATGAAAGGGGTTAGTTGCCAATGATAGCTGTGGACTGGTCTTGATGTCCTAAGAGATTCCCTCCAACCTTATGATATATCTAGGTCTTGATCCAAGAAACCTCTTGATCCAGCTAACCCTTCCAACCTTATGATACATCTAGGTCTTGATCCAAGAAATCCCTCGAACCTTATGATATATCCTAGGTCTTGATCCAAGAAAGCACATGCAAATAATATATTACAAGGATGTGTCTCCAATAGTTGTATGTCTCATTTCACTATAGCATCTGAATAGGTCTTGATCCAAGAAAGTGCATGCAAATAATATATTAGACGGATGTCTCTCTGATAGTTGTATGACTCATTTCACTATGGCATCTGAATACTTCCCAGTCTTTAACATAATCTGTGCTTATCCTCCTGCCCATCCCAGTGCAGCAAATCCTCCATTTTGCAGAGGGACAGAGATGCTTGTGACTTGTCCAAAGTCAGACAAGGCATCTATAGCAAAGCAGAGAATTGAAATAATTTCTCATAGCTCCTGCTCTAACCACTGAACCATCCTCCATCTTGCTGACTGCTGCAACTATTCACACGACTGCACTTGTGAACCTATAAAATCACTGCTGAATGGGACTCTTCCCTCCAGACCCTCATCTTCCAGAGCACTTAAGCACATACTCATCTTTGGTAATGGGAGCAGTGCCTTCCTCCCAGAGTTTCTCAAATGCCTTTAAATAATGAATGTCTGGACCACAAGGATTATTTTTCTTTTCATGGAATTGCTATCATTTCTGTAATAAATTACAGCCACGGTTCCATGGTGGATAGAAACATGGTGTAAAGGCAGTGTACCACCCATATGCAACTGGAAGTGCCTAAGGAGTTTTGGTAGGCTGAGTATAATTATCTGAGTTAGTGCTACCCTAATGAAGCAGTCTGAGGAGAGTTATTCTGCATCCAAATGGACAAAATAGTAGCGGGACTTTGAAGCTGAGCAGCAGAAATAATTATAGGAGAGTCTGGCTGGAAAGATTGATTTTTGTTTTATATGTACATATGCTGTACACTTTAGCTAAACAATAGCTACCAGTTATGATAATGGCCCATTGACTTTTGCAGGTTAGGAGAGAAGAAAGCGATCACTTTGGGTGGTGCAGAGTTATCCATAGGAAAAAAAAAGATAAAATGAAGGAGCAGAGAGTTCAAGCTAAGTATTAGGAAATCTGTTAGACAGATTTCTGCAGAATAGCCTCCCAAAGGGTATGGGTGAAGCCAGATCACTTGAGGTATCTCAAACCAGACCGCATGAAATAAATAGTAAGAAATTAATTTTAGAAACAGGCCTGGACAGGCTGGGAGGTTGACTGGATGCTCTCACAGTGGATAGTCCCAGTGTTAGTTATCGCAGGCTTCTTGAAATTAAAATATTGAAAATGAGCTCACTGCAGTACAAAAGCATTGTTATTAGGTGTGATCTGTGTTGTACTATTACCCAAAAGGTGCAATGGCTCTGTGCACACACGTAGGGATAGGCAATGCTTTGTCCTAGAAACATAGTACAAGAAAAGTTTTGGGGAGGGAAGAGTTTCAGTGGGGGATAGCACTACTGAAGATGTTTTTAACTCCGCAGCCTTATCCCATGTAAACCAGCTCAATGATTGCATATATGTAAAAATATAGGATAGCTGCTGCTGGATGGAGGAACAGCAATTGCAATAATCAGCAACATACCTGGAAAAATGGCCCTTAATAAGACTGGTGACAGTAGGATTCGATTGAATACATGATACAGTTCCTGTACTGTTAAGGGAAAAACTTAACTGCAATTGCTGGGATGTTTTAAAGTTAATGGTAACATGGAGGCTACTGTTGATTAAAAAAATTACTTTCCATGCTCCATTTTTTCATGCTAGATGAAAACGTGCCAGCATAGCTCTCAGTGAAATGTGTGCAAGATAGAGGGAAGACAGATGTTTCCCTGTTGCTAGTAGGACACATGCATTTTCAAAGAGTAACCCTGACTATATCAAGGTGAAGTGAACCCTAGAAAAGATCATACAGGTCTAAGAGGATGTTGGATGATAGATAAAAGGACATAGAGTTTCACACGATGAAACCGCCTCGCGTAACAAATGGCCTTGCCCAAATAACTGGAACCATGTTTTGACCTGATAGACTTTTATTCCTAATGGGAAAAGTATGAAGCCACTGGAAAAGTACACAGCAGGGTTTACCTTGGGCCAGTTTAATATCCTGTCTTCTGGTTCTCTTTTGAAGTCAGGCAATTAATGAAAATCTTGCACCGACAAAACAGAAGGAAAGAAAACATACCACGAATTGCCCACATTCCTGTTTACAGTTATGGAAATGGGTCAGCTGAATATGCCAGGCAAGAGGGACTGCAAAAAGGAAGCATCAATAGCTCCATTCACAGATAAATCAGAGGGAAGCATTGCATCTCTTAAATAGAGAGACTAGCCGTTGTGGTTGCCTTTCATTTCCCAGCAGTGCCCAGGCAGGGAATGCTGCTTTCTCTGTGACAAGCTGCGAAGACTGCTGATAGACCAATATGTATGTGCTACAGGTTGCAAAGCACTTAATGATCCTTGTTAAATTGCATCACCTGCGTGCTGGAGCTCTTTCCCAGGCTTTGATAGGGGCTTTGTGGGATGAGCTGTGAGTGATGCCATCTAAAGTGACCATTCAAATAGACCTGCAAAAACAAACAGTCATTTCTGGAGTTTAGCTAAGGCAAGTCAGCAACAGACTGAGATGGGACTATCCCACGTCCCTGCTGCTGAAGTTAAGAATGATTTACAGAAGGGGTCACCGTTTCCCATGCTGCAATAAATGAGTCAGATAATGCTGGAAAGGGAGAGGTGTGCTGTGCCTTGGCACTGCTAAATCATGTTCCAGCAATGGGTTGCAGGGCATTTGACACAGGGAGTGGGTAAATAAGTAATTGGGATGCTCATACAGATCAAGATACCCAAGGCAGAGGCACCTGAACAAAACTGTCCCTCTCCCTAACACACCATAATGCAATCAAGGGGCTCTCACGGAGGAGCCATAGCTTTCATTATGTGTTTCTGGTGTTAGGAAGCTGCCGTTATCAAAATGATGCTGCACATTTATTGGGCATTTTCCTGGTTGCTGCAAGGGTGAGTTTGTGCCACCTGAATGGCACCAAATGGCTTTAAAGCCACCTTGAGGAGGCAATAGGGGATTTCTCTAAAGGGATGGAGAAATCTGGGGTGCTGCCCCCTCCCTAGTTGTATCTGAAGCATCTGGAGACGTGTTTAGGGTCCCTGGAAGCCTGTTCTAACAGGTACAAGGGCATACCTGTTAGCCACCATCATCATCATCAAAGTTCCCCAGAGTTTCACAGCTTATAAAGGTAGCACAGCTAAGGCACCCCTTTCTGTACCTAGAAGCATGCAAGGGAGTGATTGATATATCCAGTCTCCTTTCACCCCCCAGGGTGAATGACCAGGCACCTGGATCAACTAGGAGCAGTCTTTGGCACACGTCTGGTGCAAGGGTCAAACTCATGTCCCTGATGTCTTCATTGCTCTAGCACCAGACTCATTTTGGTTTGTTATACTATTGATGCTGACAGATGGTTTACCAGGCTTGAGGAACTAATGGTTTAATTTAACATGGCGATCTCCAGTTTTTATGGGTATTGTCAATGCTATTTCTCATTACATAGTTGTTAAAGATAGTGGGTTTTGTTCCAGGCTATATTATTGTATGCTACTGGGTTCAGAATAAGGCATAGACAGTCTCCTGCCATGCCTAGACCCCCAGCTCCTGGAGGTAGATGGTTAGACAAATACTTAAGCCTCCATTTCAAAATAAAGTCAGTTATTTACCTTTATGGTTACAAAGGAAACCATAAAAAGCATGCCCTGAGGCTAACCAGTATAGCTATATCTGCCCAAGAAAGCTGAGAGCATGAAAAAAGTAGCTCCAAGACCTCATGCATCTTAATGAGGTGTTCATTGGGGAGCCCAGAAACACTCCAGCAGAGGACTGCCCAGAGCAGGGTGGTAGATTTGGCCTGAGGATATATCTGGCTTCATTTAAGCAGAAGATTGAAGGCTGTTGTGACGTGTCTAGGGCAGGAGTTCCCAAACTGTGGCATGTGAACCCATGGGGGTACACAAGACATCTCTGGGGGTACACATGAGAAATTGTGTAATGGCAGATTTAATTTTCATTATAATAAAATTGGGATTTAAGGGGTTAAAATATAAAATATATGCTGGTAGGGGTGCATGGGCAGCTGGCAAGTCTGGAACTGGGTATGCAATAAGAAAAAGTTTGGGAACCCTTGGTCTAGAGCACTTTATACTATGGTAGTGACACTATGCTTTCTACCGACAGACAGACAAATATAGATAAATAGGTAAAGAGACCCCTATAGCACCATACTGGGTTGGACTCAATGATCTATTGAGGTCCCTTCCGACCCTAACATCTATGAATCCTATGAATATTTACTTATATCAGGCCAAGCAAATGCAAAGACAGGACAGGCCTTCCAATGTTTGCCCCTGGCTTGTAATATTTTGGAACAAGGCCCAGACTTCTTGCTATTCCAGTAGAAGTTTATGTCCTTGTCAACTGTATATAATTACATCTGACAAAACCGGGCTAAAGGGAAAGCAAGAGGTTTCCTATGACATTTCCAGGTTTTCTTTGATGCCCCAGAGCCCACCACCAAGTGCCGATTAACATGGGGAATGACCTTGGTTTCATTTTGATCATGGGATATCTTTTATCAGGCAATGGGAGGGGAAGGAAAAAAACCCAATTCCCATCTCTTTAAGATAAGAATCTGAATTGTTTTTTTACTCTACATTTTTTTAAAATAGCTGAGTTCCTTTGAAGTGACAGGAAAGTTTGGTGGTTGTTCAGCTATTAAAAGTTTCAACCACTGGGGCCAAAATATTCAAACTTTGATGTGAAAGTTAGAATTCGGAAACCAGATAAATCCCCCATGGATTATCAGTGGTATTGTGTTAAAAGTGGGTTTCCCCACTAACGTCCTTACTTGAGTGCCTGCATGTCACTTGGACATATGTCCAACTGGCTCCTAAATTTGGATATTCTGCCTGGAAAATAAAATATATAGGTGGGGTAGCTAAAGAGCCTGAGGTCTAGGTATTTAGCTACCAAACTCCTAGTGATTTCAATGGATATCGTTGAAGTCTAAGGGCCAGATCTGAATCAACCTGTAAGGTGTTTCCACTTAGCTGTTACAATGCCTAAAAGGTAAGAGGCAATCTTAGTTGGCAGGATTAGGTACCTTGGCTTCTCATATGTGGCTTCTGAAGACTGATCCACATGGCCAGGTCTCTTATGTACAGCTAACTAATAGCAACACTAGACATTGGGTGCGTCTGAGTTCCTGCTCATCTTCAGCGTGAAATGTCTGACCCCAGACTACAAGGGAAGTGTTTGCGCAGGTTGGGATCCAGATGACTCAGAGGGAAGATGTTGGCCTTTACCAGAAGGCCCTAATTGACAACAGCTGTGGGTTTAGTACGAGGCAGAGCACAAGCTATTTACAGATGAATGATATTTGAATGGTAGTGACAGTAATACCTATTTTTTTCAAGTAGCAACAGCTTTAACCCAGGCATGAAGGAGTCCTGGGGTCTAGGCTATGACAGGATTCAAACCCACATCAACTACTTTCCCAGAACCTGCCCTTACCAAGTGGCTGTAGGCTAGGTTATTTGGGCACCCTCCTGTCTTCTTGAAGGTGTCCCTGGAGAGCTGAGAGTTGAAGATGCATAGGTCCAGAAAGAGAGTAAGCAAGTGGCAGCTTAACTCTATGGGCTAATGTTTAAAAGAAAGCTTGTTGTCCAGGGGTCAACTTGGCTTCTGACCCCTACCGTTGCTGAACAGATTCAATTAGGGCTTCTCTTTGTGATTTAGGCATGTGATTTCTGCCCAAGTCTTGTTTGGGCGAATTAAGGGTTCCTTAGATCTTGCTGTATTTGACTTAGGAGCTCCATTGTTTTTGCAATACATAAAGTGATTAGTTCATAGTTTCATAGTTGTTAGAGTCGGAAGGGACCTCAATAGATCATTGAGTGTGATCCCCTGCCCTGGGCAGGAAAAAGCGCTGGGATCAGATGATTGCAGCCAGATGCTTGTCCAGTCTCATCTTAAAGACCCCGAAGATCTTTATTTTTAAAGGGAGGATTTGAAGGAAAAGAGTGCATACTCCTTTTTGGAATATCTGGGGAAGAAACTATAGCTAAAGCAGAGTGGTATGTGTGGTGCAAGGGTTTATTATGGATACTCAGGCTATGGAGATTTAACCTCTAAATCTCTAATACATATTCAGTTCAGGTTGTTACTTACCAGATGTTACTACTATTAATGGTGCTTGATTGTTTCAATCCACTTTTCACAGGATGGATATCTATACTGCAGCCCTTGCCCCCCATATGATTACATTTGATGTCAGTTAGTGATTGTGGATAAGCATATGGTTTTTAACCCCAGAACTACTGATCTAACACTTTCATGAGTGACCTATAAATATATATATATTATAATGAGTTGGATCCTGAGCTGGTGGAAATTGATGTAGTTTCACTGACTTTAATGGAGCTATGGTGATTTATGCTGGGTAAGGATACAATACAGCCTATTTGTCTTGGTGTTTTTCTAGAAAGGCACTCATTTAAAAAAAAAAAATCCTTAATAAAAGAGGCAAAAACAGGAAAGCAACTAGTAAAGGATGAAAGTCAACGGGTTTGGAAGAAAGTCCAAAAGTTTGGTTACTTATCTGAAGTTATACAGATGGTTGTCTGCAGGAAATTAGGCTGGAAATTTTATGAGCAGCATGACTGCTTGTATTTTTCTTCTTCTAAACAAGTCACAATATCGTTTAAATATGTTATTCACATATGCGGCCCTGCACACTTAGTGCAGATGCTGTGACAAATGAGATAACCTACTGATTACATTGGCATTGGGTTTAATCTATGTAGAGCATGTTTATTCTTGTTAGGGACATAGCAACCCAGAAACACTGTACTGGAGGAGGCCTCTTGAATCAAGGAGTCGAGTCCCTTGAATTTGCAGGAAACCAGTTTCCCAAAAGGAGTCCGCAAGGACATCTAGTCTGATTCCTCTTGCAGGACCACATGGGTAAAGGGCAAGAGAGACAAAAGCACAACTTATGATATTTTGACATGACAGTGGCAGGAAAGTACATTTATAGGATCATAGGGCTGGAAGGCAGCTCATGAGGTTATGTAAGCCCCTGCTCAAAACAAGATTGTTCCTAAATCATCCTAGCCAAGTGTCTGTCTAACTTGGTAGTGGTGGTAGATCACCCCTCAGTGAAAGAGGGCTAGGCTACTGCTGTTTATTTTCCATTTACTTCCAATTAGCTGACAAGTCCTTACTCCCTTTGTAACTTGCTGTCATTTGTTCTTTTGTCCTAAGCCACATTTTGCATTAGTTTTCAGGGCACTGCTGGTTTGCTGAGCACTAGTTTCCCAAGAGGCTTCTAAAACAGACTATCAATTTCAAATTCCTTAGCAATGTCCTTAAAATGGATGGCTTGATATAATTCCTACTGATTGTGTGTGGGCGCAGATCCATTGCTTTTAATGACATAGTCTTATATACCAGTGCAAGTGAGATTTGTATGTTTAGAGCCATGTGTGTTGGTTCAGTGGCAGAACCTGTTTTACTTCAGAGAGCAGCAAGTGCTTACATGGACGACTAGTGCCACCTTAGTTGCTGGGGCATGTGCCCCCCCAGCGACCAGTCAGTGACTGCATCTCCCGTGCATCCCCTAAGTGTCGCCACTGAGTGCTTATATTTCTGTCCACATGGATGTTCTTTTTGCTATGTGGATGCCCGCTTCACTGGATAAACCTCTAGATGGCAAATGTCGTGTTCCCTCTGGGCACATCTACATGTGTATAATGCACTGTGATTATGGCACATTAAATTTAGTACCTCTATAACAGTTACTAAGTAGGCAGTAACCAGTGCTACTGTGCAGTAGTGCCAACACTTGCCTTTTAAGTGGTGCTAACGCACAGTAGACTAATTCTACTGAGCATTAGCACAATAGCATGGCTTTTGCCGTGACACACTAATGCACAGTAGAATTAATTTACTGCGCATTTAGCATCTTGTGTAGTTGTGCCCGCTGTCTCTCATATGCACATCAATTACATTCTCATTGCAGAAAATTGCCATAGGATGTATTACTATGAGCTACAGTGTCAATGGAGCTGCTTGTATTTGTAGCTTTATATTATTATCGGCTAAAGGTGCCATTCACACTTGATGAGCATGAATACTTCAACTCTGGGTTTTTCATAGATTTGATAGACACTAGGGCTGGAAGGGACCACAGAAGATCATCGAGTCCAGCCACCTGCCTACGGGCAGGAAGTTAGCTGGGGTCAAAGGATCCCAGCAAGATAGGTGTCCAACTGTTTCTTAAAAGAGTCCACGTTTACTAGTGTTTAGTCAAATACAAGTAATGGGACAGAAGATGTTGCCTGACGGGCCTGGCATTTATAGTTAGTGATCTAATGACTACAAAGACTTTTAACTCTGGCCTCCTCTTGTTTCCGTACAGCTTGCAAATGGAATCAATTTAGGACAGGGGCTGGGTATTGAGATCATTGCCACCCTGCAGCTGGTGTTGTGTGTCCTGGCTACTACAGACCGGAGAAGGAATGATGTCACAGGATCGGCACCTCTGGCCATCGGGCTCTCTGTTGCCTTAGGGCATCTTCTTGCTGTAAGTTTTAAATGTCATTGTATAATAGGTACTCAGTGATGTCCTATATCATTGGATTTGGGAGAATGTTTCCAGGAATGACCAGTTCGTTCTGATCGTGATTACAATGCCATCATTTCCCACCTACTTACAGAAATACTGGGCTCATAGCAGCTGCCCCCTCTTCCCCTTGAATATCCATTATCATTGTTTCACACGACTGTTATAGGTTCATCAGCTCTGCCAGTTGAAGACTGAACATATTATCTGTGAAACACACACACTTATGAGGATACCACACTCTTAGGAAGCATGGGCGGCACGGTTGTTTAAGACAGTGCTTTGAGACATTATTATAACATTATAAAGGTTTAAGGAGGGCGGTCCAAAGTCTATTTCTTTTTCCAAAAGCAGCAGCCATCCTATTAGACTTCATTGAAGACTGAACCCAGGATCTTCAGAGATGAAAGCCACCAGCCATAGACCATTTCTGCTTCTTTTTATACCCAAATTATTTCCTTTTAACACGAACATATTAACTCTGATTTCCCCTACAGTATTGTCTCAGATTCCATATACTGAGTTTCCTTTTTCTTTTTCTTCAACCTCTTCCTCCAAGGACAGCCCCTTTTCCCAGGTTTGTCAGTCCATGACTGATTTTGGAGAAAGACTAAGTTATAGCAAATTAGCTAAAACAAGGAACTAGCTTTCCTGAAGCCAAGCCACATTGTGCCTTCCTTCTATGAAAATCTCCTCACCCCGGTCTAGCATCATCTCTCGTGTGACCTGTCCTTTTTAAATATAATCTAGATGTTAAACACTTGGGCTCCAGATAATGGATAAATTCTGTTCTACTAATTAGGCGCCTGTGTTGTGCTGAGTGTATAAATTTAGTCCTATTCCACCCTGCTGTGGTCTCTGAAACGCAAAGTGTCTTCCTTCATCAAGCACTTTGATCTTAGCTGCAAACCTGAACTATGCAATTTAGTGAGAAAGAGGAAGATTCATTTACCCCTTGCTATTCAGGCACATAGTACCTGGGATAGGATCTGGCCTGATGCCTTTATGGACTTTGTAAGTTGTCATAGATGATTTGGGAACAATTTACATATATTAAATTATGTCAGTAAGAGAGACTACCATCAACCAAAGAACCAGAGGTGCCAGACCATATCATCATGAGGTTCATATCAGCATCAGTCCAGTTAAATCTGTAGAGCTATACCAATTCGCAGGAGCTGGAGGTGAAATCATAGCTCTATTGAAGTTAGTGGCAAAGTTGCCATTGATGTCAGCGGGGCCAGCTGACACTTGTGTTTCATTATGGACAGTTCTCCTCTGCTTTCAATGGATGGATTCAGTCTTCTTTTTTATTCCATTCCGTCCAAGACTTGTTAGAAAATTCCAACCCAAATTGCATTTTGTCAATTATGGACCGGCTGTGAATCACAAAATACACCTTTCACTATTGAGTTTTGCATTTGTGGGACACCTTGTATTATGGATATCTTCCTTAACAGCAATTCTTTTTTTGTGTGTGTCTTATAGATTGATTACACTGGTTGTGGCATTAACCCAGCAAGATCTTTTGGTTCAGCTTTGATTGCCAATAACTTCACTAATCACTGGGTAAGTTAAACAGGTTTTATTGCACACTAGAATTTATGTTACGGACCTTAAATCCTTAAATCATGGTCATAATTATCATTCAAGTTCGTCCCAGCCCATGGATGAGAAATGATATAAAATAGCGGCATAGGAAACATGCCTTTTAAAACATATATTATCCATAGTACCAAGCCAATAATGTGGTCTTCAAGCTGTATTTCTGAGTTGTGGCTTATGAGCACAGTAAATACTGAGATTTAGACTCATGACAGCACATAAACACATGAATAACTTTAAGCACATAAAGTTACTTTGAAGTCAATAGGACTGTACATATGTTTAACTCTGTTAAACAACTGCTTAAATGCTTTCTGGCATTAGGATTTTGAAAATACTATATATTTCAGAGATCTTTGCTATGACTTAGAATGGCGAATACTACTGGTGTAACACTGGGGCTTGAAGCACATGGCAGCTGTTCCGCACTGGGGCAATGGTGACTTCTGGTTGCTGCTGCACGGCTAGTGTAATTGTGTGGCAGTGGTTAGAGCCTCTCTTTTCCTCACCCCCTCCTCAAACTGGTGCCCAGGGCAGCTCTGCCAGGTGCCCTGCTTTAGTTAGGGGCACCGGTGAACCCCATCAGGATTGTTAATGTCCAAAGCACTTCGAATAAAATCATTCACTTGAACTAACATGATGAGGGGGCTGTTCCTTCACTAGATACATGTTGAGATAAATGCATTTGCATGAGAGCTTACCATTTGATTTCTTCCAACGCTACCGCAAATGACTTTGAAGCTCACTTTCCAGGAACATGTGTGCTAGTAAAAGTTGATTGCACAAATAAATGCTTTGGAAAAGAAAATAGATGCACTATAAACCAAAGTGGGGGGCGGGCAGTGCTATCACAGAGGATGCCAGGCCTTGGCTCCCAACTGAATCAAGGCACTCTGTACAGCTTTCATTCAGTCAGGGGTTTCTGACCACCACTGTGCTCAGCATTTTCTATGGGCCCCATCTACAGGATTCTGTGAGAGTCTGTGGATTGCCTAACCTTCTCGGTTAACTTGAAAGAAAACCTACACGCACATCCCTGTTTCTCTAACTCACCCACCTGGGAACAAGTGCATCATTTTTATACGTACCAAAGGATCCTCTGGATCCTCTGGATTTTGTCTCTAATCCCTAATAGGCATCTTAGGTAAAATTTTTCAAACAGCCAAAAGCCTATTGAGCATCAGTGGGATACAATGTTTATGTCTCTGGTGCTTTTGTAAATGTTATCCCAGCATAAATATAGCATGGTTTTTAGAGACAGTGAGCACATGCATCTCTCATGACCTCATTGACAATGAGACCACATTTAATTAGATATGTGCGTCATGTTTTCCATGCAGTTGCTTCAATTTGTGTTTTCAAGGCTCATGACGTTAGTTGGCCAAAGTGACCCCCCCCCCCCCCCAAAAAAAAAAAAAAATGCAGAGCAAGTCAGTATCAACGTGAGGATTAATACTAAAGAGTTCCCACCTCCCAGACTGAACAAGAACCTAGGGAGCCTTTCTCGATCAAATTGAATATGTAAGCATATAGCAAATACAGGGTGTTTTCAGGAATAGGTCTAGGATGAATGACTGATTGAATAAGCAGCATTGAAAGAGGTGCCTGATGTTACATTTCAGATCTTCTGGGTCGGGCCAATCATTGGAGGACTGAGCGCTGCCCTTATCTATGACTTCATCCTGGCTCCCCGAACCAGTGACCTGACTGACCGTCTGAAGGTGTGGACCAGTGGCCAAGTAGAAGAGTATGACCTGGATGGCGATGAGGTTAACTCCCGGGTGGAGATGAAGCCAAAATAAAGAAGAATTATAGATAGAAATGTATTGATTTCTGGAAAAAAAAAATGTATCAGTATTATGGACTCTTTCTAAACAAGCAAGGAGTACTTTACAGTGGTTTTTAATTCACTACAGTTTTCTATTTTTTTTCTTTCCCAATCTTTCAAGGCGTTTTTACTTGGGGCTCTCAAGTATGAGCTAAAATCATTAGGCACTGATGTGTGAGCTAGAGGGTCAGGTTAAAGTTGTAACCCCCCTAGCTTATGGCATCATATTCAAGGGGATCCTTTGGATATACCACAACAGTGTTCATATGGCCAGTCTTAGTGCTGTGAGATTAGACTGCTTGGAAACATAGCTATGTATAACTAGAATGGGGATTTTACTAAGCAGAAAGTATTGCTGTAAAATAGAGTATTGATATAATGCGCATGATGATCATGTGAAGAATTTCCCCAGCTGCTGGCCCAAATAAAATGATGTAGAAATAAAGGCATTTCAACCAGCTAGAAATTATTTGGAATGAGCCCGAGCTTGTCAAATTGTATGCGATTCCCAACACACCATAGCATATATGGTCCTGAGCAACATGGCATCTCCAAGTACCAGATGCATTTACATCTTCCAGCCTTGAGTTTTCCCTGTACATACCTATGCACACTCTTTGGGACTAGCAGATACAACACAAAATTCAAATGCTCTGATTCTAGGGAATTAGTCACTACAGACCAAACCATAAAGTAAAGATAATGAACAAGATCAAACTGATGACCTGTAAAAAAAGGATTTGTCTCTTCCTGTGGCTGCTCTGCTTTTGTTAATCTTGCATATATAACTGTGCATCTTAAAACAAAACAGAAAATAAAATTCCTTGTTTTAGTAGGTAAGACTAGGACATTCAGGGACAACGACATTAAAAGTAGAGTATATATACGCAGTGTATATTCTAAATGGGCACAAAAATAAATGCGTGTGCTTAAACAAATTTTGGGGGTCATTTCTTGTTATAAATATATATATATATTTTATACAGATAGATAAATAGACTGTTTTGTAAGAAAATAAGAGAGGAAAATACACCAAAAGGGCTGTAATAAATGGTAGACAAAGTAAACGACACTGGAAATGCAGAGAAAATGAACACTTAAAAAGGTGAAAAGACTATTTTCTGTTTTTGTTTTTCGTGCTACTTTATATGGCCTGAGAAATACATAGCTGTAGATGGTCTTGTATACTAACCAAAGTATATAGTCTAAGCAGATATGTGCTCATAAAACCTATCCTAAACTCAAATGAATTACCTTTATGTGAGGAATTAGGCCTGGGGGGAATCGGTGTAAAAGATCGCACGCAGCCAGTTCACCCAAGCAATGAGTGGATATTATTTTTGCTTCATTGTCCTGTTAAAGAAACGGTATTAATCCAGTTGTCAAAAATGATTGAGATGGATATGAATATATATCAGGCGGTTTAACACATGTACAGTACAGAAAAGTGAAAATCAAACAGATATGGAATACCATTTTCTCTCTTGTGTACATTTGGTATATTATCCAATGTATTGTCTATGTAAATACAGCATGATTGCATTTTGGATTGGTTGAAAAATAAACAAAATCAGTTGTGCTAACACACTTAATGATCATGATTCTTGATTTTTTTTTTTTTAACCTGCCATTCGACACAATATGATTTCATTTTGCATAGCCGCATTACATTCGGAGGGCAGGGAACAGCTGCAGGCAGACCTGGATAGGTTGGACAAGTGGGCAGAAAACAACAGGACGCAGTTCAACAAGGAGAAATGCAAAGTGCTGCACCTAGGGAGGAAAAATGTCCAGCACACCTACAGCCTAGGGAATGACCTGCTGGGTGGCACAGAGGTGGAAAGGGATCTTGGAGTCCTAGTGGACTCCAAGTTGAACATGAGCCGGCAGTGTGACGAAGCCATCAGAAAAGCCAATGGCACTTTATCGTGCATCAGCAGATGCATGACGAATAGGTCCAAGGAGGTGATACTTCCCCTCTATCGGGCGCTGGTCAGACCGCAGTTGGAGTACTGCGTGCAATTCTGGGGGCCACACTTCAAGAAGGATGCGGATAACCTGGAGAGGGTCCAGAGAAGGGTGACTCGTATGGTCAAGGGCCTGCAGACCAAGCCCTACGAGGAGAGACTAGAGAAACTGGACCTTTTCAGCCTCCGCAAGAGAAGGTTGAGAGGCGACCTTGTGGCTGCCTATAAGTTCATCACGGGGGCACAGAAGGGAATTGGTGAGGATTTATTCACCAAGGCGCCCCCGGGGGTTACAAGAAACAATGGCCACAAGCTAGCAGAGAGCAGATTTAGATTGGACATTAGGAAGAACTTCTTCACAGTTCGAGTGGCCAAGGTCTGGAATGGGCTCCCAAGGGAGGTGGTGCTCTCCCCTACCCTGGGGGTCTTCAAGAGGAGGTTAGATGAGTATCTAGCTGGGGTCATCTAGACCCAGCACTCTTTCCTGCTTATGCAGGGGGTCGGACTTGATGATCTATTGAGGTCCCTTCCGACCCTAACATCTATGAATCTATGAATTCCTTACCAGTGGAATGGGAACGATAATATTCTTGTTCTTTGGCCTTAGCTGTCTTGTCCATTTAGACCCAGGTCAGAGTATATTTAGACCCAGGTCTTGTCCATTTAGACCCAGGTCAGAGTACTTTTAGACCCAGGTCTTGTCCATTTAGACCCAGGTCAGAGTACTTTTAGACCCAGATCTTGTCCATTTAGACCCAGGTCAGAGTACAAGGGACTCTTTAGCCATGACTTGATCACAGATTTATGCTGCCTGGGAGTGGTGCCTTCTCCATGCCATGTGGGACTGCATGTGCTCTTGCCTAGACAGGAGGCAGGGCAGTTGGGTGCTTGCAGAGCTCCTGAGCATGGAAAGTTTGCAATGCTTCTTATGACCAGGTCCAGATCTATGGAAGAGCCTGTGGATGCTACTGAATAATAAAAATAGCAACAATATAAATATGCACCATAAGAGTATTCAAGAGAAGCATGTGATACCTGTGGGGGAGATGTAGAAATTACTGGGGACTTGTATAAGGAACATAGCAAAAGGAGGCCAGGAATGGGAACAGATTTGGGTCTCTCCCCAAGTATCCCTGGCCAGAATAGCTGGGTAAGATGCCCAGTGTAAGTGGCTCCAACAGGCTTGTAGTAACTTGCTCTGGCAAGGGAGAAGCTAAGAAGTAAGTCCCAACTTGTCCTTTGGTTTACCCCTTGCTCAATGAGACTCTCAACCTACATTCTTGCCCCCCGTGTCAGCCCCCATGTCTAAACCTCTCTGAGCTCACAACCGAGTGTTTCTGCTTGAAGTGCCACGTGCCTAGCATGTGCTGGACCTCAGGACCTCACTTAGTCCAGCCCCCTGCTCAAGGCAAGAGCATCCCTATCCAAACTACCCCATACAATTGATTGTCTAAGTCCCGTTTCTCAACCTGCGGGTCACGGCCCAAAATTGGGTTGCAAGAATATATGAAAGGGGTGCGAACAAATGCTAAAAATAGATTCTCCTTTTTAAAGAGAAAAACATGGGAAACTGTGGTTTTTCCCTTGCAGGTTGTCAGAGTGCCAGCCTGCAAGCAGCTGCTCCTCCCGCCCAACCAATGGCAGGGTTGAGGTCTGGGGATGGGGGACAGCGGGTTGGGAGCAAGGTGCACTGGGTCAGGACTGGCCATTGATGCTTATAAATGGGTCCTGGTACAAAAAAGGTTGAGAACCGCTGGCCTAACCTACTCTAAAAACTACACAAACAGCTACAAAGCACATTGACCCCAAACACTTAACCTGCCATAGATGAAGCAGGGGGATGAGGACAGTGTTAACATCCTGCTACTGCAAGTGTTGTTAAAACACACCTGAGGGATCTGAGTGGAGGGGCAAGTCCCTCTAACCAGGAACCTCCGGGCTTTAGTTCCTGTAGGAGCATCAGCACAACCCAGGCAAATTGCCCAGCTTTAATATAATAATACTATTAAATAATTTTAGTTGGAAAAAATATACAGATAGATTACTTTGCCCATTATTATCATGATTTTCATTGCAAAGGATTCATTGGTAGCACATCAAAACCACATGAACTATAGCAGTGTTGTTCATACAGTCCTATGAATGCATACATGTGTACATTCATTCAAATCCTGAATTTGTACTTATTTTAACACTGCTGTAATGCCTTTTGGAAGCAAAGTGGGCACAAGATCCTCAGGCTAAAATTGTGTCTTTTGGAAGGCAAAACTTCATGTCACAATCAAATTGTCCTTGTAGGATTTGGATCCTGAACTGAGAACTACAGTTTCTAAACAATACAAGGCTGTAATTACTAATAATTTCCCGTTCCACAAATGTTTTGGATTGCACTCAGCAAAAACACTAACAATATGAAGCCTTGCTGGAGGATAAAAGGTGTGATAGTCAGTAGTAGGTATTGTGTATATTGGGATATATTAGGTATGCAAACATATTAACATAAGGTCAGGAAAGCAGTCTTCCAGGGCTCCACACAGAGCAAATGGCAATAATATTTTTAAATTAATAGATGGCAGCTGAGGTCCCAGAGGACTAGAGAAAGACTCGTATAGTGCTCATATTTAAAAAAAAAAAGGGGGGGGGGAGGTGTGGGGGGGAAAGGAGATCCCTACTCATTATAGACTAGTCAACCTGAATCTGATACCTAAGAAGTTATTTGGACTATTTATAGAATACTGAATTTATAAATATCTTGAAGATAAAAGGGTTTTTATCCATATATTGTAATAACCAATACGGAGTGTAAATCCTTACAAGGCAACTTGATTTCCTTCTTTGAACGGGGTTGATGACTACAGAAAATTTGGTGGAAATAATTTATCTGGAATTTGATAAAGCTTTCAGCACAGTCCCATGTGCTATTCTCTTAAGTAAACTAGAGAAATGTAAACTCCACAAAATTACCATAACATGGATTAATTATTCTTTGAATAACCGCAAGCAAAGAGTATCTGCTAATGGGTGGATTTCAGACTGGCAGGATGTCTCAAGTGGGGCTCCAAAGATGTCTGTGCTGGGAGCTATTTTCTTAATGACTTTGATGGAGGAACAGAGTATATTCTGACCAAATGTGCAGAAGATGCAGACTGGGAGGGGTTGCAACAGCAGTTGGCAAATATTTGAAAGTCTGCCATAAAAAAGATGGCCAAACAGTTCTTCTTTGCTGAAGTGGGTGTGCATCTCTGCAGGGGGTTAGATTAGTTGAACCACGAAGGCTCTTCCACTTCTAAATATCCTGTGAAAATAACCCACTCTTAAAGCAACAGGAAGGATACTTGCAACAGGACTTCATAAGCAGACAAATCTCTTTGGGTATATTTCATAGACTTCATAGATTCGGGCTGGAAGGGACCTCAGAAGATCATTGAGTCCAAGGGCAGGAAGTCAGCAGGGGTCCAACTAAATAGTTGGAAAAATTGTTGGAAACTATTTTGGAATTGTTGGAAAACACCTTTTGTAGAAGAGCCGACAACCTTCATAAATCTAGTGGATGCAACAAAGCATGGACTAAGTATAGACATTGGATTTATGGCACGTTATAACCTGCCTGCCATCTGATAACCCCGGTTAGCCTCTCGACATGTTACCAGCTACATTCTAGCACCAGGTCAACACCTCGCTCTTCCCCTCACAAAGCTTCCTGTCTCGCGCCTATTGGTCATGTCCACATGAGTGAAGACATGGGGTTTCCTTGGGAATAAGTAGCAGTGTCACACTTTGGGCTACTTGTCCTCGGGGATGTCCCAGAGTCAACCCCCCCCCCCCCCCCATGCTGCAAGGTAGCAGTGTGGGGTATGCCCGCATGTGTAGTGTGTGGCCCTGCCGATGGTTCTGTGGTGCTTCATACAACATATCTGCACTCATCTGTATGTGGCCATTGTCTCCCATCCTCTCTGATCTTCCCTGCCATGCATTTACATTTTCACACACCTGCATTTTGCATATTGGCTTATGCTTCTGTTCCACCCTGGAGAGCACACAAGCACCGGCAGACTCTCCCTATATCTGAAGAAAGGTGTTTGTGCCTGAAAACGTGCAAAAAATGATTTTTCCAGCTATTTGGTTGGTCTAATAAAAGATATCACATTTACCCACAGAACCTTACCTGCCTATGTCCTTAGATCAACATGGCTATAACCAACACCCCCAATGGCTATATCCAACACCCTCAAAACATGGGGCTTCATAGTGATTTAAGTAAGTCAGCTTTGAAACTGATAACTGAACTCTTCTGCATCAATAAAGTCACTCACCCACACACAACCCAGGAGGTTCAAAAAGAGAGATCTTCACTCTCACCTGCTCAGACATCACTCTACCTGTAACCAGACAGTTGCATACTTGAACAGGAGTATTAACGAGTCTCTGAAAAAAACCAGAGCTCTGCAGCTAGGAGTCATTTAAAGTTAATTTTATATTTATCACTCAGGTTTGCATAGCCTTAAAATGCCTACAAGTAGGGAAAGAAGGAATTTGAAACAGTGTGAAAAGAGACAATAAGGCAAGAGGTCTCCATTGTCTTCATCTATAAGCAAGCTGCACTGGTTGTCCCTCAGCTACTATTCCCAGATGATTATTATTTTTTAAAATTCAAATAACACAGCAAAGTGAGTGAACAGCTTCTGGCAGTATTTTGGCAAGTTTACTTCTTGTTCTGGCTGAAACTGGGAAGCAAGGGAAGCAGAGGGAGACAAGGAAATGGCAGTAAACCCAATTCTTTGCTTGACTTTATTGAATTATGGATTATATGCTCATGGGGCTGCCCTGTGCATTTACTAAAAAGGATGAGACAGAAAGGAGCAATCAGCCTTCCCTCTTCTTATACTGATGAAACCTAGCTAGCTGAGCATAACTTGTATGGAAATATAATCTCCTTTCTTGTTTCAGCACAGAAACCATGATAAAGGAATACAGGGGTAGCCTTAGTTGTATTTCAGTATCATATTTCTTCTTTGTGGTTCAGTAGGCTCACATATTATCTTGTGGAAAGACTTTATCATCCTCCTACACAACCACGGGCAAATGCTATCGTCGCAGCACACACCAAATGGAGGCGAGTTAACAAATGTCTCAGCTGTGTTAATCAATCATTTGCTGTTTCTTTCTGAAACACAGAGGATCTGAGGTTAATATTGCTCTCTGGAAGAGAAAGGAGGTTGGGGTCCGGATCCAGTGAAATAACATGGGATGAGTCCTTTCTAGAGGACTAACCTAACAAGCAGTCATGGGACACCACCCTTCTGACATGAGACACCTTACTGGTGGAGCAAGGGCTTTTTCAATCAGCAGGAACCCCCTTGCAGACATTATGAACTCTATTGCCCCCAGTAGTCACATGACACCAGGTCCACCTATCATTTAGTCCCTAATACTCCTCTACTACCACCTATGGCAGTCTTACAGGTCTTAAAGGTGAGAGAAAAATTTACCTGGGATGCTTTATTCAGGCATGCTTGCTTCTCAAGCAGTGGGTTGGATTAGATGATCTCCTGAGGTCTCTTCCTGTCTTCTTTTTTCTATGATTTTATGATTGTAAGATGGCACCATGCTTGGACAAGATAAAAGCAGGGGTGAAGAAGGGATTGCTGAAGCTGAATTCAAGTGAGGCAGCTCGTGGAGCTGGGTGGAAGGAAGCATTTTCAATAGTTTGCAGCTGTAGCACAGCCCCCTTTGGTAGAAGGAATAGACCCATAAATTCAAGCAATCGTTCCTGAGTATCCTTGATTCCTTATGGTCTCACAGACCAGCATCTGTACATGCCTTATTTGCTCACATACCACATGCCCATTTCCTCCCAAAGTTAACCCCCCAAAATCAGGGTGCATATCTTAAGCAGGAAAGCTGATTTTTTTACCCAGAATAGAAGCACCCTGCTTTTGATTTTTGCTCTACTTGCTCTCCTCCCATTTCCCCCCGTAGCAGTGGCATTTCTATTCAGGCGGCTGAAGGAGGAAATAGTTAATGGATCACGTTCCTTTCTCCACAGATATTAATCCACCTCTCTCTTTTTTAACTGTCTTGATGTTTTGCTAAGCAAGCTAACCTGTCTTCAGGTAATTTTGCCACGTGCTAGATACTCCTTCCTGGTCCCTCTCCTCCTATTTCACAGCCCTACAAACTGTTTTTAGCCCTTTTCAAAACTGCAGATCCATCCACAGAGACCAATTTTTAGCAGCAGCTACAGCTTTTGCCTACACAGAAAAGAGAGGATGAACTAAAAATTAGGCTCTGTCCCTGCTCTATGCAGCCATAATGCTGCAAATCTTTTCCTCACCCCCGGCCCTTCATTATGACTTTCACAATTTTTGTCTTATTTGAGCTTGTGTGGTATGTGAGAAAATATGGTAATACTTTTATCAGTTAGCCTAGTGGGCTAACACACTCCATCTCATTCTCACGGATAACTTGACCTCAGTTACTCATGCCATTGGTAACTCTTGGCTGAACTACAGCAACACAATGTAGCTGGGCATGTAAGTCTTAGAGATTAGGAAACTCTGAAGCCCACAGCAGCAACACTGGCTCCTACAACTATGTTTGGCTTGTCCTCTATTCTCTACACTGGATTTGCCAAAGACTACTGAGTCATTCCTAGGTTGCAATCCTTATCTTTAAGGACCTTATCTAAATGACTCCCTAAAGGTCCGGGATGAAGGCTGTATTCAATAATGTTGTTTCTTTGGTGCATAGGAGTCTCTACCATAAGAGTAAAACTGATCAGACTTTTCCTGAGGATGGTATGTTTCTGCAAATGAGTAAACCCAGGAAAAAAGGACTGTCATCCACTTCATTTCCTTCTACTTTATAAGGTGTTTTCTGCAAAACTTGACCTCCCTAATATAAAAATGCAGTAATATGTATATGTATTTAACCCCCCCACCTCCACACCCTATCTAGCAAAACAAGACACATGTTCTACATTTCTTCTTCTGGGGAATGGATGAGAAAACAAACAGCACACGATAAGACAGATAGTCATACTGAGCAATACACTGTTAGAAGGAGCTAAGCATTTACTGTGGTAAGTCCATTGTAAAAACCTGCTTAGGTCCAAAGACCACCTAGCTCTCAACTCATGCCTCTCATCTCATGTACATCTTAAAGAGTTTTGTAAAGAAAGTCATTGTTGTTATCCCCATTTTTCAGAAAGGAAAATTGAGGAAAAGGGATGCAACATAACTTGGTAAAGGCCAGCCAGCAGGCCAGCAACACAGAGGAAGGAAGTGAACCCAGATTTTGTGAGCCTGAGTCCTGAGAACTATCCACAGGTTCACACTGTTTCCTTGTGTGAAAAGAACAATATCCAGAGGACAATGATCTCCCATTTTAATTCAAACTCCTTACAACATGCAACAGCACTTCTGAAGTAAGTTAAGTCTATTCAGCCAGTGAAAACTCACCTTTCAAAAGGTCAAAATACTTGACTTCCCTTACTACCTATGGCTAAGTACAGGTGTTCAAAACCCCCTGATGGAAGTGCTCTATTGCAATTAAAGTGCTATAAATTAGAGTGGGAGTAAACCAAATAGATGCTCACTGTTTGGTGAGGGAGGAGGTTGGGGGGAGGCTTGGAACCTGGTGCCCCCTGTTTGCTTCCCAAGAGGCTGCCAGAGAGACCCCTCTCCCTAGCCCTGCCCCCCCTGCCAGCTGACAATTGTCAGCAGAGGCTGGGGGCAGAGGAGAGGAGGACTCTGCCTCTGTGCTTGCAGCTCCTGGCTGCAGCTATCAAGAGGCTGGGGCAGGGGGGGAGGAAGCCCCCATGCCATGTGCTTCCTGGGTTGGGTCTTGTGTGAGCCAGGCCAAGTCCCTCCCTCCCCTGCCCCACCTTAGCATCTTGACAGCTCAGGAGCTACAAGCATGGGGCTACCTGCCCTGGCTTTTAGCTGCACCAGGAACTAGGCTGGGGAGGGAATCCCCCTTCCAAATGGACCCAGCATACCCCACTCCCCAAGATCTGACCCAGAAATCTGGAGGGCGGGGACTCACATGGCATACGGGCTCCCTTCCCCCAGCCCCAATTCCCAGCAAGGCCAAAAGCTGGGTCAGCCAGCTGTGTGCTGCAGCTGCTTGCTGCAGATGTCAGGAGGCTTGGGAAGTGGGGGCATGGGGAAAGGGAGACCCCACTCCTCCCGCTGCATGAACATTGTTTAGCCTGTACAGAGCCCCAAGCCAGCAAGGTGTGGGGGCCTGTGCAGCCTGTTCACCCCCTCCTGGCAACTGCAGCCATAAGCTGCAGCACAGGGCTGCCTGTCTGGCTTTTTTCTATGCCAGGAACTGTGGCCGGCAGTGAACAGAGCTTCCCTGCCATGCAGACTTGGCTTGGCCCCCCAACCCCTGAACCAGTAAGCTGTGTGTGTGGGGGGGACTCAAAGCAGGGGTGAGGGGTCCATTCCCCTCACCCCCCACCCAGCTGCACAGGGAGGAGAAAGACTTTTTGGTCTCCTCTGCATGACACCCCAGAGGTGGGGTTGGGCCAGTGTTGTCTGCTTTGCCCAGGTTAGTAAGCTGTCCAGAAAGGGCCCCCTGGGATGCTGGGAGAATGCCTCCTAGCTTAACTAAGGTCTGATGTGCTCCAGATATTTGATAAAATACACTAACCTGAAGTGCTTTAGTTTGATACCACATCCATCCAGGGCTAACTTAGATTGGGATCTACAATTTTTAAAGTGCTTTATGCGTCACGAACATCTGTATTTTTTATGACTGTAAAGGGCTTTCTACACGCTTAACATGAGTTAAGTGTAACATCTGTACCTAGCTGTCAGGGCAGGTGCTGTAAGGTCTAGGCCCCTCTGGCTTGACATCCTCCCGGCGAATGACATCAGGATGTGGAGGGGGTGACACTATCCCCCAGCCATGCTCTGGTGTTATTTCTGCACCCACCATGACTTTGATAGTCCTTCAGATAGGGAGCTGGTTCCGCTGGGTGATATGTCGGGGCCTGATAGAGGAATTTCTTCATGGAGCTCCTTCTACCCTACACCCCACCCTTACCACTTCCTTAATGTTATGCAGTGTTCTCTTCTCCGGCGCAAGCCCTTGTGTCACATACAGTTGACCTATCTGGGCCACCTGGAATCTGGCAGGCCCTTCTGATGGGCCTCAGTGAAGTCCCATTGGGTGCCATTGGGTGACAAAATCCGATGACATTGATCAACTAGAGCTCATCTCCTATCATGAATCAACTGACAGGGTGCCAATGTGAACTCAAGTCAGTTCATTTTAACAGTTCCAAAATGACCATCAATTCAACAGTCATGCAACAGTTATGCATTGTCTTTGGGGTGAATTCCCCCTCTCCCAATCAATTCCCTTCTTTTACAGTTCTGAAGGGAACCAAAATCAAAAGATTAACTTCAGTCTCTTTGTTCATCTGGGGTGGATCCCCACACTATTAATTTATCTTACAGTCCCAAAATGAGCAAATCAATTTGAAAAACAAAAACTTCCACCAGCCAGCTTTATGGCCCCATTCATGGCAGGCTCATGATCTTAAGCCATATACCACTTGTCTCCCTGGGCACCTACTTCAATCCAGAGCTTTGACCTTCTCTGGTGTGCTGCCCTCAGCACTCTCTCAGTAATCCACAGACTGATTGGTGGTCCTCTGACCACCCTTGCTTGGAGATGTACGCTGTCTCACCACAGTTGGCTCCAGGTGGGCACCAGCAGGAGAGTTCTCTAGCATCTCTTCATGCTGCAATCTCTCCTTGGCCGTTCCTCTCTGGAGCTAGAAGTACCACTCTAGGCTCTGCTGCTGTCAATCCAGACTCAGAACTGGCTCCGGAAGCATGGAGTGGTGCTCTGGTCCCTGGCAGCATTCCCTGTCCCACCTGAGGTAAGTAGAAGAGAAGGGTCAACCCCAGGTCTTCCTCCATTCCCGAGGCCTCTCCTTTCACATCGGCCTAGGTAGCTGGGAAAATAATCTGTGATTTGGATAATGGTGGTTGACTGAACAACAGGTAAGTGCATTTCTTTGGAAACAACACACAGCACTGGCTTTTGTCTCACTTGGGATAAATAACATACCTCCAGAGGCTCATCTTTTCTTTAATTTGTTCCATAAGCTGATTCTGATTTCTGTGAACATACTAGCTGAATAATTTGTCCAACTTCTTGCTGACAGGATATTCACTAACTGATCACTGTTTTTGATTAGCTTTTCATGGTGTGCGATTTGTCACATGGTATTGATGTTCTTTTATGAGTCGGCTGAAACTTTTTATACCGAGGAAGGAGGAAAAATGAGCAGCAAAGAGTGAAAAATACCCTTTAATGAACAACAAATAATAAATAGCGAGCAGACTTGTTTGCATAAGAATGTCAAATTTGCATAAAGAACATGAGCGTGTCTTGGAACAGTCATTTCCCAAACATTCATGTGTACAAAATATCAGTCAAAGGAAAGCGTTTGAATGGCTCAGACTGAGATTTCATACGAAGCCAGCAAAGCTGATTTCAAGAGCTTTCAGGAACAAGCAGCATTAAAAACAAATTCCCAGAGCTTTCCATCACCTCAGCTACCAGAAAGGAGGCTTCAGCAAACAGATCAAACATTCATTCTCCTGCAGACAGTTCCACAGTAACTGAAAACCACAGCTTCCATCCAAAGACACTGTGTATTGTCAGCGCAAACAAATCACAAACTTTCCTGGGTGCTGACAAATAGCAGGGCTGAGCTCAGGCCAGGGTACTTTTGCAAAAAAAGAAGCCAAAAAGTACACAGTTTATGTCACATAATCTGCCTGACCTCCATAAATGGTGGGTGTTTTCTAGAACTGCATCCAAAAAGGTCATTGGATTTTTTTGTTTGACCTTGAATAGGAATTCTCTATGTGGAAGAAAGATTGTTATCAACCATATACTTCAAAATCTGAAAGCATTCTGTTACATAATCATCTATTAAATAGAGTGGAACCAGTCCTGAGGTTCGTATGAAGGGACCCAAATCAGAACTGCACCCGTTTATGTCAGTGGAGAGTCCTGGTGCATAAATGAGAGGGTCATAAAATGGGCATAAATGACAGGTGCATGAAAGGCTTCACCAGCAAGAAGATTGGATAGTACCTCTTAAGAACATACTGAGGGCTTGATATTTGCCTGAATTTAACTCCACTTAGTGTCTAGGAGCTACACTTGATGAATACCAGGATAAATCAGAAAAGGTCCCAGTAATGGCATATTTGATTACCATATTTAACAGAAGTAGAGGGTCCTCCTGTTTGGGCAGCCTGTCTAACTCTTTCCTGCCATGTCTTGATGTAATACTTTGTTGGAAAAGGAAATGTGCGGAAAGCTACCTTATATGTGTGGCACTGTTATCTGGGTCAAGATACACGGGTCCACCTTCCCCTATTCTGTGTCCGTCTCCATCTTTGGATCATAACAACACCTGTCGGTTATGAGAGCCCAGCTGGGGTTTACCTTGTTCTTACTTCCCCTTTGTGCTCAGGTGTTCAGTCAAAAAAGATTGCCAGGCCTTTGGCTTGTTACTCAAATTATAATACTCACAAAACAAATGCAACAACTTAGAGTGAGGCTGGTACACTCTGTTAAGTTTCCCCTTTTCTTAAGCCTTCCCTTTCAGGACAGAACCTTGTTACACCCTTTCCGTGTGTCCAGAGGGAGCAGAGTGTGACAGCAAGGGTGGGGGGTAGGGCTGCAGGGGGCTGAATTGGGGGGTGGGGAGGGGCAGGCAAAGAGCAAAGGGGATACCTGACTCCCAAAGATTTATTTTCTCTGGTGCAGCAGTGGGAGGGGGACAAATTCAAAGCAAACCTCTAATAACTCAATTCTATACCTGGAAAATTATAACAAATTTTTAAATTCGCCATATATAGAAACTAATTATTGGGGGTTGCCTTAAAATTAGGGTCATCCTATATTTGAGTAAATACAGTGTAATTAGCTCCAGTGACCTGGATGCAGTTAAACACCCTTTACAAGGTGCTACTTGATGCACCCATCAATAGATTCAAAGCACCCCTTGATAGATTCAAGGCACTCCTTGGTAAATGCTAGCACTTGGTTTTCACTCCTTTTTTATCCCATAGAGCAATTCTTCTGTTGCAAAGAACTCAGAAAGACCCCAGAAGGGTAGAATGCTTTTAACACTATCTGAAATCCCTGGGATTATCTTGTAAACCATGTTTATAAATTTAACAGTTAACCGTTGGTGGCTCTGCTCTCAGCATGGAGCCGCCGTTTCAGTTTCAGCAAGACCATGCATCCGGGGGAAGCACACTTCCCCTGGTCACATGGTCTCTGTTTAATTGAGCACCGGGGGCTTCTTGCTCAGCACAGAGCCCCCAGGCAATGAGACCATGCAGCCATCGTCTCTCTGCAATTAAGCTGCTCAGAGCAGTTGCTCTCAGTGTGAAAGCGGAGGCAGGGAGACCACTAGAGTTTTGGAGGGTGGGAAGGGGTAGGGAAGCTGGGAGCTGTGCATCCTGGGGTGCTGGAGGAATGGAAGGAAAGCATTTTACTTCCCCTAACAATACCCTAGAACTACATGGGTAAAAAATTTCGAAGATAAACTTGTTTCTACAAGGCTTATCTTAAAAAAGTTATGAGGGGGCTTACATCCTTTAATGTGTGATAGCTCTCTTTTTGAGTGCCATTATAGTGGTTTAAAGGTACCCTGTAACATGGCCCAGTAGCCCTTGTACCATGTGATTCATGGCTTATGATCTAGAATGCTATTTGGTCAACAATTCATGCTGGAAATTGAAACAACAAAACCCTTTCTTGTAAGATTTCCTGAACTTCCTGATTTGTCACATTCAAAAATATATAATGAATGGCTCGTATTATGCCATTTCCGTTTTTCTGTTGCTATTCTTGTCTGGAAGCAGGATTAAGAAACACATGAGAACTGACTGATACTGTGACCCTATTTGCTCTTTTACACATTACTTGTTCCCCATATCTCTTTTCCCTTTCTCTTCTTTCTCTATTACACTCCCCCTTTCTGGTTATTCTGCTGAGATGAGCTGGTACCATTTAGAGATGGTCCTCCACAAACATCTTTAACCAGCGTTAAGCACCAAGGGGGTGTAGGCAAGCTTGCAAAAAGAAGGGTGGAGGAACTGGAGAATGGATTCATTTGTTTTCCCATTTAAAACAAAACAAAAGAGAAGTTTCCTCATAACTCGGGAGGCAGGCAACGGCACTTGCAAAAGGGCTCATGTTAAGTGCAATTGCTGGAAGCTTCAATTCTTTTTTTTTTTTTCCTGAAAAGTATATTGAGCACTAGCTGGTAGCTAGTCAGACCTTTGAGCGGATGTAGCTAGAAACACAACAGGTGGCAGCACACACTTACTTGCCCTTGGGGAGCTCTAACTTTTTAATGCTGTGCCATTTCATTTCATTATTTTAATCAGAAAGCAGCTCGGCATCATTTAATGGAGCCTCTCCAGCTTAATTTTCCAGCTCTTATTCCTTAAGACGTAACTTTTCAGGCCCCTTATGAGATTGCTAATGGTGGTAGAAACAGGTTCAATTTCACCATCCCTGGAGGACAGGTGACATTAAAATGACAAGCATGCCATGTTGGTTGTACCTTATGAGAAGTGGTGAAGATGTCACATCAGCACTGGGCCCATATTTTCTCATTTGGAGCCTGTCTTACGTATGGTAAACTGCCATAATACACTGTAGACATGCCTTCCAGTGGGAATCAATTCCTTAGGGCCTTCTGAAGGCCTCTGCACTACAGGAGTGGTGTAGAAGCATATTTGGGTTGGTCTAATAAAAGATATCAAATTCACCCAAGGAACCTTGTCTGCCTATGTCCTTAGAACAACACGGCTACAACCTACACCCCTGTATACATGTCAATGACATTCAGATTTTGCACTTCATAATCATGCTCTGTGTCGCAGGGCACCCCGGTGCCCTGCTCCTAGAGAGGAGAAACTGCCAGGGAGCGAGTGAGCGCGCCCTGGCCTGACATAACGAGCCCAGCTGAGGGTTGCCTGGGTAACGAGCGCAGCTGCGGGTTGCCGGAGCAACCAAGGGGAACCAGCTGCCTGTAGGAGGCAGGGCCTGGCCCTTATAAAGCTCAGGGCTGAGGCCAGGCTGGCAGTTCTCTGCCAGCAGCCGGAGAGGCAGGAGCTCCCTCAGCCAAGATATAGAAAGGAGCATGACTTAAGCAAGTACAGCTCATGATAGCCCTGAGAGGATGGGCACTATGGTTTAGCCAGGGGGCTTTATGTTTGTGTTATAGCCAGGAGGCTCTAGTTTATCCCGGAGGTTTGGGTGAGGCTGTAGGGGTTGGAGGAGGCCTCATCGGGGACTCACAGGGGAGTGTGAGACCCCGGCACCAGTGAGGGCGCGCTTAGCCCTGAGATTTACAGGGCAGAGTTGAGGGCTCAGTTGAGCTCAGAGAGGAGCATTGACCTCAATCACAGGGACCCCAGAGAATGTGGGGTGCCCTAGCGCCAAGAGGGCGCATTATTTTTATAGCGCCAGGGAAGGCGCAGCTCGCACGCCAGTGCGTGAGCAACTGGCGGTGAGGAGCGCAGCCAGCGGGTCGCGGGTGCAACCGGTAGGTTGCAGACGGGGGATTGAGACCCCGGATTGCGTGCGGGGTACATAGACCCCAGCCCCAGGGAGAGGGGCGATCTGATTGAGAAGCCCCGTGGGGGCACGGTGAGCCCCAAAGAGGCGGAGCGCCATTGTACATGATTGAGAAGCCCCGTGTGGGCACGGCGAGCCCCGAAGAGGGGGAGTGCCATAGTACAGGATTGAGAAGCCCGAAACGGGCATAGTGAGCCCGGCCACAGGCTAGTGCGGTAACACCCCTCAGACCGAAGCAGGGCGCTGCGGTTGCCCCGAGAAGACAGGGAGTAGCAGTGCGGTGAGCCAGGGTCAGAGAGGGCACCCGTGCGGTTGGCCCGTAGGACCGGAGGCCCACTAGAGAGTCCCTGAGCGGAACCACACCGGCAGGGGAGGCCCAGAGTGGGCTAGATGAGAGTCACAGCAAGAGGCTGGGCACGAGAGAGGGAGCCCAGAGTGGGCCACAGTAAAGAGGAGGCCCGGGAAGCGGGCGTACAGACCGGACAATGTCTATTACATCTGCGAGGCTTGGGGCGTGGTATTAGGGGCTGGTAGGAGCCACGCATAGCCCATAAGGCTAGGGTGTCTGGGGAACACCCACCATATCGGGAGACCCCCAGAGGGTCCGGAAGAACCGCGAGGACAGAGGTCCCGAGTAGCCGTGCCCAGGGAAGACACAAGGCAGCCTCCCTAATATATTTCCAACAAGACGTGGCGGGCGAGAACTAGAGGGTGCCTTGGGCCGGCCTGACACGGAGCGAGGGACCTCAAGGAGATCACGGCCCTCCGCGAGGATCCTGCCGTGACACTCTGTAATTGGCCCTAGCTTCCAAAAATTGCCTAAATTGAGGCCAGGTACCTACATTTTAGACACTGTGGGTGTATCTACATGGGATACTTTAAGGCACATTAGATTAAATTTAAGGCGCATTAAAGCGCATTAGGGCATGTGTCTGCACTTTAAAATGGCAATTTTGGGCTAATAGTGCCTAAATTTCATACCTGTAAATACAGGTGTGATTAGTTAAGGCTCATTAATGCATATGTAGGTGCATTAAAGATCATTAATGATGTGTGTGTGGATTGATTTGGGAATAACTTTAATCCCAAATCAGTCCGCATACAGTGTTAACGCACTTTAATGCCTGCATGTGTAAACACCTGCCTAAAATCACTTAAAAAAAGAAAGAAAGAAAGACTTTTTGACTTTTAAGAAACATTTATTCCAGGGAAGGTGACGAATCGGGGGCAGTAGAGATCACGTACAGGTTGGTCTGAAGATCTGGGCCTCAAGAGCAAGGCCTGGGCTCACGGCCTGCAAGGCCTGCCTGCACACTCTAGACAAAAAACAAAAAAATGCAAAGAACAAAAGTATGTACATATATACATATATATAGTTCTGCCAGTGGGGACACCCAGGGGGACCTCAGGACATCAGGGGTCAGCCCTCATGGACAAAGCCCGAGGTCTTAGCTCGCTGGATGAACCTCTGCACCCTGAGCAGCTGGTGGCTTCACAGGGCAAGGAGTAGGCATCCCCCCTCAACTTGGCACAGTGCCCCCTCGACAGCCCAGCATTCCTCAAAGGTGGACACCGTCTGCCGGAGGAAAGAAAGGAAGAAAGACTTTGACTTTTAGAAACATTTATTCTGGGGAGGGTGACAAATGAGGGGCAGTAAAGACCCTACAGGTTGGCCCAAATGTCTGGGCCTTAAGGACAAAGCCTGGGCTCATGGCCTGCAAAGCCTGCCTGCACAGTCTAGTCCGTGATCTTTTTAACAAGTATACATTGCATCAAAGTAAATAAATAAGGGGGGGCAGGGGATGGCAGCAAGTGAGACAGGCAAGTGGGCCCATGAGGCCAGGCATGAGCAATGAGACGTGGGCCCATGGCCCACAGGGCCTACCCTCACGCTCTAGACAAAAAAAATGAACAAAGAAATATATACATATATACATATACATATATAGATATATACAGTTCTACAGTGGGGATGCTCAGGGGGGCCTCAGGACATCCGAGCAGGTGGTGGTGTCAGAGTGCAAGGAGCAGGCATCCCTGTTCAACCTGGCACAGTGCCCCCTCGATGGCCCAGTGCTCCTCAAAAGTTGGGCACTGTCTGTTGGAGATCCGCATGCTCAAATTCAAGCAAGAGGCAGGCCTGCACCAACAGGTGGAAAAGCTGCAGGGCATCGTCCATCCTGGTCCTGGTGAGCCAGTTTCAATGGCTCTTCAGGGTGGCCATCTTGGCCTGGACCACCAGGAAGTTGGCCAGGCCGACTGTGCCCTGCTCAGCTGCCCAGTACGGGAAAGAATAGATGTATGCATGCTCCAAAAATTCCTGGCCCAGTGCCCCAAACAGTGCCCCGAGGGCGGCAAAGAGTGGTCGTAGCCAGGGGCAGTTGAGGAAGGCGTGAAAAATGTTGAAAGCAAGAAAGAAAAAGAACAACCACTGTATTTGAAAATGTGCTCAGTCTTGCAATTGCCAATAAAACTGTCATCATTTTAATGTATTGTTGAGGAACATTAGCCAAAAATGAATCAGTGTCTTGACCTGTAAAGCAAGAGCCTCAAACTTGCTTGTCATTTTCCTAAAGAGAAATAAATATTCTACAAATAATTGAAGTTGCTATAGATCAAGGACAGTCCCGTGGTAAAATAGTGAACCTATATTCAAAACACCTGGATTGCATTCGCAGGTCTACTGTAGACTTCTGACATGGCCTTGGACAAGATGCTTTATCTACTTCTGACTCAGTTTCCCCATCTGTGAAATTGGGGACAGCTGTACTTCATAAGTGTGCCAGTGACAATGACAATATATGTATTAATGATTGGGAAGTCAGGATATAAAATGGAGAGACAGCCTTGTAATGAAATAAAAACATGTTGTAGTTGCATCAAACAAAACCTTTTTTCTGTGGTACCCGTTATTATCCCCAGTGAGAAACTGTCTGCTGGATGATGTAGGAGTATAGTACACTTGATATCATAGGGTATTGCACAGTGGATGCATCTACATGTGCCCCCCACAGTGCTGCGCTGTCATTTAGTACTTGCTTTAGGAAGTAATAAATGATGGTGCAGTAATAGTGGTTACTGTGCCGTCTCAGTGATGCACAGTTGTTTTTAGCAGCTACGTCATCATAGCGAGGTAGCTCATTGCTACAGTGATGTAGCATCGGCATCATGGTTTCTGCCTGCTGATGCTATGTCACCATAGTGATGAGCTATGTCACCGAGTGACAAGCAATGTAGCGCATTGTTACGGTGACATAGTATCACATGTAGACACACCCATTGTTGCTCAGTCTTTTGGCCCTGTCGATCAGACAAGTGGCACAGGACCGGTCTGTGGGTTGGATTGAGCTCCATGTGCTAGGACCCGCCCCTATGCTGCTTCTGCCCAGCTACATGATCTGGATAGGACTCTGCATGGCCTCAGTTGGGCCCTGTACGCAGGAATGGAGTCCTAGCACCTCCCCAGACCAGCGCTGCATGCCAGAATTGGGCCCTGTGCTTTGCCCTTCATCATGCACTGGGATCAGGCCCTGGGGAACCATGCACTGGGATTGGACCCCAGCCGCCTGTGTTGCTCCCACTCAGTGCTGTGGGCCAGGATTGGGCTCTGGGGCCCAAACCACCCCATCCTGGCCCTGTGCTCTGGGATTGGGCCCCCACATGCTGAGATCAGGCTGGCACTGCCCCCACCTGGTCTCATGTGACAGGATCAGGTCCTGGGGCCTGGCGTCACCCCTAAGCCCCCTTCTACCAGTACCCAAATTATCACTAGGGTTTGAAAGAAAGTGGCCAGAGCTGCATATTGTGAAGGGCCTAATCCTGGTGGTGTGTTACTTGGCTTGCAATGAGAACATCTGATGGAGCAGATGCCTCAGGATACTTAGGCAGCAGTCTGCTCATGGTTTGGACCCCAGTCGCACACATGTTTGGACTAGGGAAGTTCGGAGTATGCACAGAGGTAGAACTGGAAGTACCCAGAGACCTTTGAAGTTGGATAGGAAACCGTCCACCCACTTAGATAGCACCTGAACAAGGGCTTCTGTATCACAATTTTAGAGTCAGGCACTTTAGCTCTGTCTCAGTCCACCATTAAGGCTGCCTATACATGCACCTTTACAGGTGGGAAGGAGGCTTTTAATTAGAGTGGTTCCTGGAGAATTAAAACGTCACAGCATCATGTGTATTACCACCCCGTGTGTTTAAAAATGGCTGCAGGATGCTCTAATTAAAGCTCATTCAACAAGCTTTAGGTAAAGCGCCCCCACGGCCGTTTTGAAAACCAGGGGGAACTTAATACACATGACTGCAGTCATGCTGGAGCGTTCTAATTAGAAGGCGGAGCAGACTCAATTAATCGAATGAGAATGCATCAGAGGACGTCTATAGGCAGCTTAGGTGCCTAAGTCCTTAATTAAATCCAGTCCTTCATTAAAAATATCTTTTGCCTGGCTAGTTATTGTGATATGGATTTCTTTTGATTAACAATAACCTTTTCCTGTCTTAAAAAATTGCTTAACCCATTAAATATTGCTGTGTTGTATTGTTAAAGAACCTTGACTTCAGTTTCATTATAAATAATAACTGTTTCCTGCGTCTGTTCAAATATCATCATTGTACTTTAATAATGGGTAAATGAGTGAATACCGTGGACATTCAGCTGCACAGGTTTATGCCAAGGATAGAGGAAGCAAAATGATTTCACGCCCAGGGGCCCAGATTCCCTTGGGGATCTGACATGTGTAACGCAGCTGAACCTAGGAGTTGCAACATGTGGAACTTGTCATTAATGAGCAGCTTCTGGAAACAGTTGGTAGCTGTGTCGCAGGAGGCAAAGTGTAAACACACGCTGGCATTTTCAAAGCGTTGCGCACAGGGGGTCGAACAGTGTCATCAGGTAGCAGTCTGGTATGTGTCTGTGTGTGTGTGCGCACATGTGGCTGGGACTTGTATTTGGGCCAGAGAACTATGAAAAAGAAATCCCAACCAGCTGTAGCCTCTGATTGTGTCCTTGTCTTATTTAGCTTAAGGAGGAATCTGCTTTCTTCAGCCCTTCTTCTCAACCAGCGAAAAGTTTATCGAGGTCTGGGTTTTGTAAGGAGACTGACTTCTATTACACACACACACACGCACACTTATTTTCTTTCCAGTTGTTAGCTTTATCAGCGCGGGGAAGGTTTGAACTTCCCGCACAATCCCCTGAATCTGGGGTTGGAGGTTTAAGACAAACGACACCACTCACAACACAGCTGTGAGAACTGAGCGTGCTGTGCCGGGCGCTGCCCCTCATAATTAGCCTTGAACCTACGGGCTTTGTCTAGGTTTCAGTTTGCAAATTCATCAGCCAAGACGCCAGGTTTTCTTTTGCAAATAAATCCCCCAGCCTTTCAGTGTTCAAAAGTAAAGTAAAATTGGATGCCTTGGTGAGTGCTAAACACCAGAGAATAGATTCCAGGCGAGAGCGCTTGGCTGTTGAAAGAGAAGCCTCAGCTATTATAACACACGAACAGATGGCAAGATACGAAAGGCAACTCTATCCATGTAGGAAACTGCTTTCCTTCAAAAAAAAATTAAAAAAACCAAAATTAATTGAAAAGCCGTTTTGCACTGAAAACAGTTTCAATGGGATTTTTCAACTGGTTATAATGGAAGCACAGGAAGCTGGCAACTTTTTCATATATATTTTAATTTCTATTTGTTCCGGTTTGTTGGGGGAAAGATATTTTTCTGTCTTGCTAAGGTTTTCAGGACTTCAGCCCAGTCCTCCTAGACCTTTCAAGGCCCAGAACAGACCAAGGCCCTGGGGTTCGGGCTTTCTCCTGGGATGTGGGAGACCAGACTTCAAGCCTGTGTTCCTAGAAAGTGAAACAGTCTCATCAGCAGAGTTTGAGAGACACTCTTGCCCATATGGCCGTGAATCAGTCGATTAGGACACTCAAGCCCTTGGACTGAATGAGTCAGATAAAAGGCCTGAAACACCCAGGGTGAGTGTTTTAACTAGTGGGATGTTGCATTTTCAGCAGTCACTTCTCTCTGGCTGTGATCATCAACTTCCTAGACCTAAGAAGCCTTTCCTGTCCAAACAACCACAAAAATGTTCAGCTTTGTCAGCCCCCGCCTCCCACTTTGCCACAAGTTCCCCCACTAGCTTTAGCCCCATGATAATAGTCACTTATTGTGTAAGACAGGGTTCCCTGCAAGCACGGGTATTGAGGCTTCGTGCCAGCCGGTTCTGCATCGAACATCTGTATTCACACAGACGCTGAATCCCCACTCTTCATCTACTGCAATTTGAGAGCCTGAAAATACAATGACTGCTAAAAGGCAGCCTGCTGCTTCTTCAGCTCTGAATAAAGCGATCCCTGGAAGACTGCTGCTAAAAGAAAACACGAAGCAACCTGGGGCTTTAAAAATAGATGTTGACGGCCGGAGCTGCACAACCAGCTGGGCTCCATTTAGAAAACGCTGGCTAAGGTTTTAAGGTCACACCGGCTCTGTGGGAAATAAAGAGGCCATGGTGTATGTTTAATTGGAGATGGGGGGGGGGGGGGGAAGAGCTATGCTAGGAGCTGCTTTACTGACTCCATCATTACTGTGCTTTCTCTCTTATCAGCTCCCTTCAGCTCAATGTCTCCGATGGAAATGCCTCTGCTGCACAAAGGAAAAACAATTTTAATTACACCCCATCTCCTTCCTTCTTTGCCTCTACTCTGTAACTTTGGCATCGCCCACAGTTTGAAATCCCTTTCCCTTCTCCGCTTTTCTTTGCCTTCAGTCTTTGATTGTCGCCATCATGCTGCCTGCATAGCTTGCTGGCCCAATCCCATCCTTGCTAAAGTCCTTGAGTGAAAACCTGACTGCTGAAGTCAATGGCATAGCGGTTAGACCCATCCCCGCCACATCTATGTATGTATTAAGTACCTTCTACTATTGCCCACTGTACATGCATGCATAGGGCAGTTCAAAGGGCCAGGTGCTCCTAGTACACCCTGGTTGTCTAAAGCAAGGCAAGATTTCACCTGCACCTACCAGTCTTCCTCTCTCTGAGCCAGACTATTTCCTCTTATTTTTTTTCCTTTCAGGCCTGTCATTCATTGTAGGAAGGGGAAGGCAGTGATAGTCCAGCCCAGAAGACTTCATTAACCCTTTTTTTTTTACCATGGGAAAAAGTCCAGCCCGCCACATGCCACCATTACACACCTGCAGCAAAGTGTCATCACTTAACCCCACCGTTTTCTGACATCTCTTCCACCCACCTGCTTATTTCAGGATGCAAATGGAGATTATCCCCTTTGATTTTTAAATTGCTCTGTGGATATTCTTCCTGTCTACATCTAATTTTCTGTGATACTCATCTCACTGGGCACGTCTACATGTGCACATTTACTGCACAGTAACCAAAAATTACTGTACGCTTCAACATATGCACACTTGTATTGTACAGTAAATATAGTGACTTGTGCTGACTTGGGTGTAAATTTGATCCCTGCACCATGCAGGGATCAAATTTATGCCTGATTAGTTACTGTGCAGTAATGCACGTGTAGATGCCTTACTGTGCAGTAACACTGACTATCTTTAGTCCCAAGTCAGTGCACACACAGCGTTACTGCACTTTAGCAGCTGCATATGTAGACGCCAGCCTAAAAAAATGCTTACTGCGCAGTAAGTTACTGTGCAGTAAATGCACATGTAGACACACTTACTGTTCCCTCTTATACTCTTCTCTCCTAACTCGTTCATATTTTTCCATGCCTGCACTTAAACATCTGGTATACTTTAAGCATGTTCTTAAGTATGTTGCTGATTGGAGGCCTCATATTGGGATTGGGTGTCCGCTCTTGAGGAGAGTGGAGAATGTGGGGAGAAGTAGCAAGCGGATGGGGAGATGCCAGGGAATAAAGGGTTTCACTTATCCAGAAAGAGAAACAGAAGATGGGACAGGAGGCCATCTCATGTTGGATCCAATGAAGGTGTGACACAGCAGCAGCTGGGAGTAGCTGGAGCAGGAGGAATTGGGAATAGCATCTTGGATCCACTCAGCTTCCTCATAGACTATTTTACTCTCTGATACAAATAACAACACACCTCTTCTTTTCAAGGCACTTGGCTGACAGCACTTATTAGCATACAAATGGAAGAGGCACAAGTTGGATCTTAAAATTTTTCTTTGCTGGAAACCTTGGTGTTTTGCTAAGTGGCATAATAGGGATCTTTCAAGGTGAAACTCGCTTGCACCCTTCTGCAATATTTAAGATCTATCTAGAAGTTTTAAGTGATACACAGGCCTTGGGCTGGCCCCTAACGTGCAAGTGAATTTAATTTTCAAAGAATCACTGGACATTTTAAACGAAGATAGTAGTATAGGACCTGGAAAACTTGTTCTAATTTAACTGTCAGGCCACTGAAAAGCTTTCCTATGTCCCTGCATGCATTCAACAAGAACTCTGTGGAGGAGACAAGCCAATAACTTGCCAGATATCAGATTTGGTTTTCATCTAGGCTTTTCATGGTACAGCTGCAATTGGCTATCGGCTCCTAACCCTGGAATATCCCCTTAGAAGATGAAGGTATGTGGAGCCTGCACGCATTTCATAGTGCCTGGTGGCGTGTGTGTATTCCGGTAGGACATCGTACGTGGCTGCACTTTCTGATCTCATTGAAGGACTGTAATCCATCATCTTTTGAACTGTGGCATTGATTTTATTTGCTTATTGTTTGTCAGGTCCTGCTCTGCTTTGCTGCAAAACCCTATGTAGCTGTTCTGGATTCATCACAATCTACCTAGAGGCAGGTCGATACCACTAACATGCTGTGCCAGACAGCCCCGGGCTGAGACACACAGGACCACTCCACGCTGTCTCCTCAAGCAGAAGCCCCATGTGAGCAGTGTTTTACTTGCACTAATTAGCTCTCAGCTGGCTGGAATTGGATATGACTGAGCACAACCTCTAGTCCCATACTTGGCTTTCATTTATTTTCCTTTGTGTTCTTGTCTCTCATTCAATCAAATATTTGTACTTCAGTCTGTTTGACTTGGAAAAAAGGACCTTTTGACTGCTGTATCCCTCCTTTTTTATTCCTTTATTATTATTTTAGGCATTCTTGAGGCAGCCTTTGCCTTAGCAGCTGGTAAGTTAAAGAAAATAAACACATTTGTTCTATTTTTCAGAGACTCCAGTTATTAGCAGCTCTTATGCATCTCATGGGGCACTTGGGATGCTCAACACCTTTGAAATTCAGGCCAATAAATGGAAGTGGGGATTTGACATAATCTTAGTTGACCACTGGTAAATCTCACTGAGTAATGGACCCCAAGTTGAACAACAGAAGACAATAGTTTGTGGATAATCCATTGGCTGATATATGTCTGCAGAACGTACATGTCGAGCAAGTGCAAAGGGAGCTGGATGTGCCAGCCCATCCAGGGGAAATATAGATATGCATACATGGCAATGTGTACTGGGGAATCTGGGATCAGGAGAAATTGCTGCCGTTGTCCATATGCATCGGTTCTTGCATTGCCTGTCAGTTTTATGGCACACAGACATCCCCTGTCCCTTTGATCTTAAGGAAAAGGAGCAGCAGAAAGTCTAAAACAAGTATTTATGCTACCAATGAAACCCACAAGCCCTTCTTCCTGGACTGAATTTTTTTCCAGGCATTGCCAACATACTTGAATTTAGCTTAATTCAGCAAAGCACATGGCTGAGAACATTGCCTAAGGGTGGCAGCAGTGTACGTGGGGGTGGGCAAGAGGAGCACCTACCCCAGATGCCAAGTTAGGAGGGCTGGCAGAATTGCTCCCCATCCCTGGAGAGTCTGTGCCCTGGCAGCATTGCCATGCTGGGAGCTCCAAAACAATTCCTGGCTGCTTTTGCTTTAGGAGCAAGAGAGCCAGGCTGGGCAGACTGTTTAGAAGTGCCTGGTGGGGGTAAGGCTCTTCCTCTCCCTCCCTGGGCCCTGGCCATTGGGCCCACACTCCCTTCACCCTTGCTGTCAGAAACTTTGGCCCCTGCCCCCATGCTCTTGGCACCATGGCACTCCCACCACTGCAAGGTCTGCCTCAGGTACCAACTTGGCTTATTGTGCCACTGAGATAGGGACACAGCAAACAGGCTGAACTAAAAAAAAAGGACTAGAATTGGAAAAGAAAGCATACAGCCTGGCAGTGGCTGCCAGAACCTGCCTGCATAGCTACCTCTACTGCTGTATGAAGCAGTTTGGTCTGAGCTGAGGGTCACTGCCATGGCACTGCCCCATCATTTGCAGCTGCAGTGCATCAAAGCAATCAGAGGTGCTGATCCTCCTCTGGCTTTATGAAGAGATTTTTATTATATCTGAGTCCCCCAATAGTTTCTTGCAATGCCCCCATTGCATGGTGCAGGAGAGAAGAAACAACACTGATACAGGGGAGATGCCCTTTCAGAACAAGCAAAACCTAGCTCTGTTTCTGGCTGCTGGTAGGGCTTGGAAAGGAAGGTCAAGGTAGGGATAAACCACCCAGCCCTAGGCCAAGTCTGCCATAACTCCACGTAAGGATACAGAGATTTGTCTGCACAGGAACCAGGCCACTTAGTTTTACTGGCAGCAAAGGGCAACTCTTAATCTCTTAGGCTAAGTGCAGGCAGTCAAAAAGCCTGAGGCTGAATCGATTCAATCTCCGCAGGTTAGTCTAAACTGCAGAGATTGAACCAGTAAGTGAGTGAACAGACATTCACTTTGATTCCAGAAATACAACCACATGCTTGCAGTAGCAAGTCAAAAGTCTGGGGGAGAGGGAAGGTTTGCAAGGGAGGCGCAAAGCATCCTGGGATGCTAGGGGACTGTGAGTTAACTTGAATTTGGAGGGGATCTGGGACAGAAGTTCAATAAACCAATTTAACCTAAATCCATGAAGTCTGATACTACATCCATCCAGGTTTATCTTAAACCAGTTTGGGCCATTTTGAAAGTGGTTTATGTGTACTGAACTTGTGTTGTGTTACAGATTTGAACCCGTTTCTAGTTACTTACGGTTTATGTATCATTTCTGTCCCTAGCCCTAGCGTGACTAAGAGATCCTTGGAATGGGAGATTCCTCTCCCATCCTTCCTCTCCTTCCTCTTTTAGAGCCTGATCCTGGAAGGAGAAGGGTTCCCCTCACTCCTCAGCCAGATGTTTTCAGCACCCTCCCATAAAAGTTTGGGCTTGGCCTTTCTTCCACCTGGGAAGAAACAGCAGCCAACCCATGTCCTTTCAAAAGCCTTTTATGATGTCTCCAGGAACACAGCAAATCTGGTTATATTTTCCTTTAGAAACAATAACTCACAGGCAAGTGGAAGAAGGGGGAGAGAGTGAGACCCTGGTGACATGCCAGAATGGTTCAAATGAACACAATGCATGAACATCAGAACAACTTCCTCTGCCCCTGCTCCCAGAGTCCAGGTGCTGGAGAGCCAGGCTGCCTGCATATGATAAACAGTAGATACCAAGGAGGAGGAGGTGGAGGAAGCCTGTTCCTCTGACTGCTGTTTGGGAAAAGGAGGAAGCTGCAAGATAACTGTTATTTAAAACTATGGAACAACTTTGCTTTAGGGGCTCATGGGACTGCTGGGCTATAGCTTTATCACTGTGGACAAGGATGTTGACTGGGCACCCTAGGTGAACTTCCCAGGGAGAATGGGGCGTTTCATGCATCTCAGATTATCATACTGCTTCTGTTTACCCTCCGGATAATCCTCCACTTCCTGGATTTAGGTCATCTCTTGGTGCTTGAAGCTGTACATAAAGATGTTTCTTACTGGGCTCCACAGTACAGAGGCACACTGCCAACTCAGCATCCAGCCAAATGTTACTGTATCATGGGAAAACATCTGGGGAGAGCCGCATTCAGGTCCTGATAAGAATTTTATCTTGAGCACAATGAAAGCAAAGCCATTTCAAATGCAAGCTGAAATACTCTGTTTAATACAGCCTGCGGCAGCGAGGAAATCATAGCACATATGGTATTCAATCTTAGGGAGCTTGATTTAATGGTTAAGAAAAGGGTCTGGACTTGGGGCCAGCCACGGATTCAGTTTGTGACCTTGGGCAAGGCACTTAAGCAGACATTTTGCATCTGGGCTCTTTTAGGGTAGTCAGCTACATTTATGGGCAACTATTTTTAGCCAGTGACAAAGTTTGCTATTTTCAGAGGTTTTGAGTGGTGAGCACCTAAGTATGGATGTAGGGGGCTGAGAGACTGTCAGGACTTAACATTTTGGGCTTAAGGTAGGATTTTTAAAGGCTCTGATTGCTGGTGCTCATATTCCTAACTCAGGCCATTTTGAAGTCACAAGTCCTGTCTGGAAAATGGAGGTCATGATAAGCAGCATGAGAATTAATTACACAATATTTATACAGAAGTTAGAGCTTTTGAAATGAGTTCTGCATAAATGCTTAAGTATGATTAAATGATTAAGATGGCAATGACAGCATTTTCCTTTATTTCTCCAAATTCAGGGTTGTTTTTTTTAATAGACTCATAGATTGTAAGGCCAGAAGGGACCTCGGAAGATCATCGGGTCCAGCCCCTGGCATCAAGCAGGAAAGCTAACTTGGGGTCAGGTGGCCCCAGCGAGGTGACTGTCTAGTCTCCTCTTGAAGATTTCCAGGGTAGGTGATTGCACACCTCTGGAGGGAGTTTATTCCACAGTCTGGACACCCTGATTGTGAAGAGGTTTTTACTAATTTTAAGCCTGAAATGGTCTTCCAGGAGTTTGTGACCATTACTCCTGTTTTTCCCCAAGGGTGTCCTGGTGAACAGTTGCTCACAAGGAGCAGAGAGGGGGGTCTCCTCGCCACTGGTACTTGCTCTGCGCTGCCCCACTAAGACAGGGTGGACAGCAGCAAAACCCCCAGTTGTTCTTTTATTTCATTTAAAAATACATTCCTTCCCCTTCTCCTAACCATTTCTGACTTTTTCTCTCCCTCTCTATTCCCTATAGATAAGTATAAGTGAGCTAAGACATAGGATAAGCTTCAGCATTTTATTTTGGTAGCAAGTTGTTTTTTGTTTTATACATTTTTTCTCCTTTTCAAATAAGTGCCCTGTTATGGATATCCACTGTTTTTTATTGTATAATTATTATGTTTATATTGATTTTTACTGTTTTATATTACTGTTTTACTGATACTATATGATTTAGGCATACATATGTAAGTCAGCGTATGTCACATCAAGTTTCCATTTTGTCTCCATCTTGTGTCCCTTGCCCGGGCATACCCTGTTGTAACTTTGTCATAACTGTGTGACTCATATCTACCCCTCCTATGTAACTTGGTTCCTGAATGAATGGGGATGAATGAGGGTGCTTGAGATAAAAATGGCAGTAGGTCTAAAAATAGCTCCCTCTGAATGACTGAACCACCAACTCGATGACCCAGCCATCACCCTTCATTGACCCTCCCTGGCTCAAGATTTGGAAGACGAAGACTGCTGCAGAAATCAGTCAACCCATCATTACAGACACCTGAAATGGTATGTCCTTACCTAGGAGTGCACATGCTCAGTACACCAAGGGCTGACTCTTGCCTGGGCATGCCCCTGCCACTAGGGTCATGGAGAGTCTGCCCCTATAAAAGGGGGCAGTGAAGACAGATGCACTGGGACACCCTCTCCATCTGGACCAGCACCATGCCACACCACCTATCCACCCAGAGGCCCTGCCAGTGACCCCCCTCTGGACAACACCTTGCTAGAGAAAACCCCAACTGGCCGTTGAGAATCAACTCACAGCCCAGGATAGGTAGCTATCACCCACCTTCCTTCCCCAAGCAAAGGACTTGGACTCTGTTTCTCTTCCCTACCTGGACTCTAACCCTTCCACTGAGTCTCTTTCTCCCGCTACCATTGTGAGTGCTTGTGTGTGTGTGTGCGTGTGTAGGAACCAATAACTTCATGGGGCTGTGTAGTGTGTTGTCTGTTTAATAAACCTGTTATTTTGAAACCCTGAGTTGGGTTTTTTGTCTGTTTCCTGACTGTTTTCTCCTTGCCACCACTTATCTGCCCCCTGATCTCCCAGCTTTCAGCCTCAGTTTCCAGCCCCAATCTCCCAACCTTCTGCCTCTCTCTCTTCTGGATGTCTCCTCCTTGCCACCAGGCTTTTTCTCTTGCTTCTACCCCAGCACCAGTGACCTCGAGTTACTCTGGGGCCACTTGACCTTAAGTAACCCCAAGCCTCAGTTCCTCAGCCCAGCTTTTCTCTAGTCTACTGGTTCTAATCCTGGTCCCAGTAATTTTCACTCCCTACACTTTCTCTCTTTCACCTTAACCTTCCCCCCAGGTATCCCAAGTACCCCAAGCACACACATACACACACCGTACCAACCAAGTTAGGAACTCACCTGTGTGTGTGTGTAGGTGGGTTGTATGTGTGTGAACTGGTGAATATACATATATCTGTCATATATATATGTCATCGTGTGCATGATATATGAATTAGTGATCCATGTATGTGTACTGAGTGTGTGGGTATTGACAACTGATTGTTGTCTAATTTTTGGTGTGTGTACATGCTTGAATTGGTGATAGGTATGCATGTACCTAGGCTTGTAATCTAGGATTTGTATGTGACTGAGTTGGTAGTGTGTGTGTATGTGCCTAATTGATTTTTTGAGTGTGTGCATGTGCAACTGTACACAGTGCCCTCCTGTCTAACACCATGATATTGAGATCCTGAGAGTTGCCCTGACCCCACAGGGCAACACAGCAGTGAGGAGACCCCCAGCACGGACATCTGCTCCCTTAGGAGCCAGGTCATGTGGCAGGACGGTGCTGGCCCTTGCTGCACAATCTGGTTCCACAGGAAACAGAGATCTGGGACTGCATGGGGTGGGCAGTGGCAGCGAGGAGATCCCTGATGCAGATCTCTGCTCCTTGCAGAGTCAGATTATGTGGCAGGGCAGTGCTGGTCCCTGCTGAGCGACCTGGCTCCACAGGCAGCAGAGATCTGGTGCAGCATGGGGAGGGCAGTGGTGGCAAGGAGATATCAGCATGGATCTCTGCTCCATGCAGAGCCAGGTGACGTGGCTGGGACTAGCAGGTTTGTTCACTACTCTGCCCTGTTTCACTGCCCCATAACCTGGCATGACAGGGATCAGAGATCTGCGTGGGGGTCACCTCACTTGCATGGAGGGAAGCAGTCCTCCCTCTCCCCTGGATGAGCCACCCATGGCCCAGTCCTGCTCCCCGCTGGGGCATTGCAGCCCTCAGCCACAAGCCCTGTCCGGCGGGGCAGTAGGGCTGTGTGAAGCTTCCAGCCCATTCGAAACAAATTTGGCCGAAATGAAACAGGACAGTGATCTGAAACACCAAAATGAATCACTGTCCTCTGAAATGACCACATCCAAAAACAAATCGAAACACTGTCATTTTGCACAGCCCTTCTAAACTTGCCCAGCCACGGTGCGAGGGGTGGGGGGGATGCAGGTGCAGCTCACTCTGGGCAGAAGGAAGCAAGCAGCAGCAGGGCAGATCCCCTGCTTCAAGCACTTCCTCATCCACATCCCACCCCCCCGGCTCCCCTCACCAAGTCCCACGTCCCCCTGTCCCAGCTGGGCAGCTTGTTCCAGGCCCATCCCCAATCCCTCACTCCCCCACGCCCCTTCCCTTCCCCCTCTGCCCACCACAAGATTTACCAGCTGGAGGCACCTGTGTCCAGTGTGGTGGGGACTGCTGCCTGTTTTGTCTACGGCCAAATCTCCAAAGTGGTGCTGAATCTTTGGATCCAATTTGGCTGAATCAAATTGGGACAGTAATTCGAATCTCTGAATCAAATCACTGTCCCTACACATTGGCTGAATCTGAATCCGAAGCAAATACCACTTCACACAGGCCTACTGGGTAGCTCCACATATGTCCTGTTTCCCTAACCTACTGGGCACCTAAGTTGTGTCAGGACTCTCAGCCTAGGCCCATGCTGAACTCTCTCACCAGGGGGTCCAAGCTGGTTGGAGTTCTCTAAACATGCCCACCAGGCTGTAGATACTGTTCAGCTGCTGCACAAGATCAAGTTTAACCCATAGCCCACACTGAGAGTGCATTGTTGGGAGGCCCAGGTTTGCATCTCCCTTCCACCCAGTTTGGACCAAGGACTTGAATCAGTCTTGCATTAGCGTCCTCTAATGACAGAGCTGTCGTGCATTCTGAGGTGGGTCTTTCTTCCATCTGTCCTGTTGGAGCTTTTCCACATGTCTAGATAATTAAATATTCACTGGATAAGAAATTTGAAACTGGCTCTCTCATGTCCCAGGCAGGCACTTTGACCAACAGACTAGGAATCCATCTCTTTTCCCTTGTGCACGCTCTCTCTCTCTCTCTCCCAATGAATATTTCATTATTATATAAAGTAGAACCAGTTCAAAAGGAGAGACTGAGAGAGACTCATCTCAGATTACTCCAAGCCTGGTAACCGGGGCACTTTTCTTGGGAGGCAGGAGATATTCCTTCTCAGAATCCAGCAGGTTGAGGGTTTTCAAACAGGTCCCCTACCCTTGAAGGGAATACCTGAACCACTAAGCTACTGGGTATAATGGTCAGAAGACACCCTTGTTAGAATCAGGCCTTGCACCAATCATAGAGCCTGCTGAAAGCTGCCTTGCTCCTGACTAGATCCAGATGTGCCTAATTTTCCTAATGGCTGCAAGTGATTGCACTCTAAGATAGAAGCTCAGCTGACCCCTAGCCTTACCTTGGGCTTCACAAGCCTGAAGATCCATCTTGGTCTTTTGCTGCTTTCTTCCCTACTTCTTCCCAGTCCAAGGGGTGTAGTATACTTGGACTTGAGTGATGCTTTGATACGGTCTCATGTAAGTTCTTCAAAAGGAAACTGGAGAAATGTGAGCTAGATAAAGTTACTGCAAGGTTGAAGGATAAGTGGCTCAATAGCTGCAAGCAAAAGGTAATTATAAAAGGAGCCATTTCTGAATGGCAGGAGGTTTTGGCTGGGGTTTGTTCTAGGTCTGGTACTGTGTAATGTGTTTATGAATGATTTGGATGCTGGACTAAAGAGCTTCTAGAGCAAATTTGGAGGTCACATGAAACTGGGAAGGACTGTGAACATCCTGGAGGAGAGGAGTAGAATTCAGAAAGATCTTGATGGCGAGGAAGGCTGGGCTAGAGACAACAGATCAATGGAAGGTGCTGCACGTAGGGTAAATAATCAAAAGGACAAATATAGAATAGGGGATAAAATAGTAGGGGGAATAATTGCTGAGGAGGATCTTGGTGTTTTGATGGCTCACAGATCTTTCATGGGCGTGACTAGCCATATGATGCTGCAACAAAAAATCAAACTCAACTTTGGGTTACATCAGCAGGAATATTAGGTATAAGACCTGGGAGATGATGGGGTGAACCTACTAGGCAGTAGCTAGCCCTCATCTCAAATATTGCATGTGGTCCTGGGGTCCAACTTTCTTAAAGGATGGGATGAAGTTAGAGAAGGTCCAATGGTGGGTGATGAGAATGATAAAGGGCTTGGCAGGCAAGTCATATGAGGATAGTTTGAAAGAACTAAGCTTGTTTTCCTTGGAGAAAAGGTAACTAAACTGGGACATAATGTAAGTCTTCAGATACTTGAAGGGCTGCCATAAAGAGGATGGGGGACAACTTTTATTGCGCAGGACAGGACACACAGTAATGGCTTTAAATTGCAGTAAAGCAGGTTTAAATTGAATGTCAGGAGAAAATTTGATTACTGTTATAGCAGTGAGGCATAGGAATAGATGCCAAAAGAAGTTGTGGAATCTCCTTCATTGGAAGTTTTTGGCAGGAGGTGGGATAAGCATTGGGCAGGGATGATTTAGGAGCAGCAAGGCCTAAGGGGTGCTGTGAAGAGCAACCGTTGGAAAACCTGTAAGATCTCATCCATGCACACCCAGAGCATTGCTCTGGGACCATGAGAAGCATGCTGCAGTCCAGAGCAGCTGGAAATAGCAGTGGACTCTCTTCACCATCAGGAGAATGAAGCAAAGCTCCACAGCCAGCTTGGTTAGGGAAGAAGATTAAAGGAGCTGAGAAGTTTAGAGACAAAATGACAGACAGGGAAGTTCTGGCTCTGCAGTAAGGCTGTATAATGCGTGGAGTTGTGCTTTTGGTCCCCAGCTTGCAGTATAGAGTGGATGGTATCTGGTTTCCCCATACTCCTGGCTTTTCTGGTCACTAAATTGGGCCAGGAAGAAACGCTTTTCCCTCCTGTTGGTATCTGGGATTTTGTCACCTTCTTCAGAAGCATTTGGTGTTGGCTGCAGGCAAGGCTGGGGGCTCTGACTGGGGTGCGAGGATACTCCTGCTAGCACTTAAACCCTCCCCCCCACAAAGATCCTGGCTAGAAGGTCTTGTTTCCCTGATCAGGTTTGGGCCAATAACAACACTTGGGATCAGGAAGGAGTTGGTATGGCCGGTGTGTATGTCACCTTCCTCTGTAGTGGGGACATGGTCCTTTTCCCTGGATTTCTTGAGTGTATTTTAGAAAACTGCATGTTGCTCTTGTTCCCCTGCTTCTTCTGTGGCAAACTAAAATATGTTTCTGATGTTTCAGGTATTGTGCCTAGTAGTTGTATGAGGGGATTGCTCCCAAAGTTTTTAAGAGCTGGTTAGACAAACACTTGCCCAAAATAGTTCTTGACTTGATACTGCTTGCATGGCCTGCTGTCCAGGGTTGTCATGCTTCAAACCATTATAACAAGCCACCCATGCCCTGGTTCCCCACTGCTCTGTCTCTCTCTGTCCCTAACTCTGCAAGAGGCTTTGTGGCTGAGATTCCTGAACAGGAATTGCTGGGTCTCACCTGGGTGTAAGTACCTGACTATCTTCAAGAAGGAGGGCTCAGGATGTGCCCCTCACACTGGCATTTCTTACTGGCTTGCTTAAGTGGATCCAGTATGAGCCTGCTGGATATGGTGAACTCTGTTCTTTGGTATTCAGGTCTCTTCATTCAGGTGCCTAATTTGGGATGGGGTTTCACCAGGACACCTAAAAGCTAGGCATTACAATGCAACCTGTTATAGATAACTTCTTTTGGGAGCTAGTGCTTGGGATCTCATCCTGAGTTACATTCTCATAAATAAATAAAGAGGCTGTAACATAGATCTTTACAGGTCCAGTGCGTGGCAAATTGGCTTAGCGGTCACACCCAGAGAGTGTTAGTAGAGGGGTCAATATCGACCTGGAAGGATGTGCGTAGTGGAGTCCCACAGGGTTTGGTCCTTGGCCCTGTACTCTTCAATATCTTCATCAGTGACTTGGATGTGGGTGTGAAGTGTGCTCTGTCCATGTTTGCGGATGATGCTAAGTTGTGGTGTGAAATGCACACTTCAGAGGGTAGGGAATGATTGCAGGCAGACCTGGACAGGTTAGAAAACTGGGCAGGGCACAATAGGATGCAGTGCAACAAGGACAAGTATAGAGTGCTGCACCTAGAGTGCAAAAATATCCAGCACATCTACTGGCTGGGCAGTGACCCTCTCAGCAGCACAGAAACGGAAAGGGATCTCGGAGTCATCGTGGATGCCAAGATGAACATGAGTCATCAGTGTGATGAAATCATCAGCAAAGCTAACTGCACTTTATCATGCATCAGCAGATGCATGATGAATAGATCCAAGGAGGTGATACTTCCCCTCTACGTGGCATTGGTTACACCACAGTTGGAGTACTGCATCCAATTTTGGGCATCGCATTTCAAGAAGGATGTTGATACACTCGAGGGTTCAGACGAGGGCCACTCAGGGCTTGTCCTGTAAGCTCCTAACCATATATCAGGAGAGACTGAGGGACCTGGACATCTTCAGCCTTCTCAAGAGAAGACGGAGAGGTGATCTTGTGGCTGCCTACAAATTCATTGGGAGACGCAGCAAGGGTTGGAGATGCTCTGTTCCCCAGGGCGCCTCTTGGGGTAACAAGGAGCAATGGTCACAAACTGACAGAGATCAGATTTAGTTTAGATATCAGGAAGAACTTCTTCACAGTAAGGGTGGCCAGAATCTGGAACGGGCTCCCAAGGGAGGTGGTGCTCTCCCTACCTGGGGGGTCTTCAAGAGGAGGTTAGATAGGCATCTGGCTGGGGTCGTCTGACCCCAGCGCTCTTTCCTGCCCAGGCAGGGGGTTGGACTCAATGATCTGTTGAGGTCCCTTCTGACCCTAGCATAACTACAAATCCATGTGGTGCAGGAACCAAGAGGAGTAGCTTTATTGCCCCTTTTCATTTCACATTTAAGGGCCTGTGCAGCCCTGGGGGGAGAAGAATGAGCAGCCTTATTGCTTTGGATAAATCCAATATCTTTTATTAGACCAACTAAAATAGTTGGAATTTCCATTTCAATTGGTAAGATTCAATATCTTCCATGTTTCAGGGGCATAGGTTGCAGTCACGTTGCTCTAAGGCATAACGTATGCTTAGTCTTCTTTTTGGTGCGTAACAGCCACCCAGTGACCAAGACTAGCTGAAGCAAAGAGTACACCACCTAAAACACACTCTTGGGATGCAAGGGGTAATCTGTCCCCACTCACAAAGGCTGCTCCCCTGATCATTCCCCTTAAAGGAGAGGATCCGTCATCATTTTAACTGGTCTAAACCACCTAGGGAGCCCCTTCCACTAGATGTGTACCCTAGGGCCATTTCTGCCAGCCTTCTGTCCCCATGATTGTTACTGGACTAATGAGAAGGGGCTGGATGACTGCAGGAAATCTGGCCCCTACATCTCCAGGAGTTGTAAAATATTGCACAGCTTTGTTTCAAACGGAGGTAGCTGCGACTTGGGCACTGGGGTCCCCACTGGCCTGCACCTGACTTCCAAAAAGAGCAATGCAGAACAGGAGGCCAGATTATAGGTGGAAAATTAAATCACACTTAGGAACTCTAAGCACTTTATGATGTGACTTGTACAAACCTTTCAGGCATCACTTCATTCACCACTGATCTATGGCCCCTGTGTAGTTATTAGTGTATCATGCAAGAACCAAAGAGAGTGGTAGGAAACCCATCTTCATTAAATATGCTGAACCTCTGGCGTTTGTAGCATTTTTGCTCCATGAACCTCTTGTGTCATCCCAAAATAGGCCTCTTTGGAAGCCTGTCCCTCTATTTCCAGTTCCAGTCATCATGCTACCGCCTGTTCAGGTGTTGAAAAGCAATGCCGAGCAACACGAAACAATAGCTTTTTAAAAAAGAAAGCAACACATTTTAGCACCTGAAACACAAGCAGGGAGAGCTGAGGCTGTAACAATGCTGCTAGTAAAGATACTGGACCAATTTAGAAGGTGGAGTCTCTTCCTCTAGTATTTAAGTAAACAGGAAATCTGTTTCTTTGTATGGTTCAATACAAACCAATGCATCTTTTGCAACTTTAATTCAAGGGCTGTTGATTGCTATCACCACAATGCTGAATGGAAACATCCTAAATTCCCATGTGCCACCTGAAAATGTGCTAGGCAGCCTGCAGATAAGTGATGGTGTTGCTGAGCTGGTTGGCTCACCTCCTAAGAGTGTGCAAAGAGGGAATTGGGATTGGCCAAGGGACGCAAGTGCTGCCATCTCTATATCTTTTAACGTCAAGTTCCCAGCAACGGACGGGATTTACAAAAGCTTTCCTGGCTCTGACAGAGCTTGATTGATGAGGTTAGATTGTTGCTTTGGCCACGCTTTATTTATTCCTGTACAAGTTCCTGTTCCTGCACTAGAATGGCATGACTATTTTCCAGGGTATTAGTCTCCTCCATGGGCCATGGGGGAGTTGGCCAAGGGTGTGTTGCTCTTCTCTATTCCTGATAAGGGAATGAATGAACGGTTTTTGGTTTGTCTTTGACTTTTTTTTCTCTGTCCTGTGTTTCGAAGTTCCCTCAGCACAGATCCTTCCTCCTTTCTGGTTGTTCTGAGGAAATGCACATCAGTCTCCAAACCACAAAACCCACATCATTCCTACAGCCTCATTCTCTGCTGCTTCTGGGTCACAAATCATTATGTTGTCAGTCGCAAAAAGCAGTTATTCAGAATCACTCAGTCATTTCTCCTCTATCAGGTCAAAGGGTTAAACCTCTGCTTAGGGGAACTGCAAAGTGCTGCGGCGTCCTTGTGGTTTCAAGGGCCATGGGAGACCACACGGCTGGTAGAGGGGATATGAATGTTGAGGAACTAAAATCTGCTTGAGCTCCAGGGGTGTTGCCTCCGATCCACAGGGATCCAGGTCTTGGACCTGGGATACATTATGAGGAAGAGGAGGGGGCAGTGCCTTTGGACTGAAGGCACGCTGATCCTTTGCACAATGCCAATTTACCCATGGGACTGGAAAATGTCCCATTGAGTCAATATTAGAGTCTTCCTCCTTGAGCACAGAGGATGAGAAGGTGAGGCCATGATCTCACTTCTCCTTGCTTTTTTATTTTAAGGCACATGGCTCAGCCGACATGTATGTGATCTGTAGTTTCAGATATACCTCAGCCTCCATTAGAAGCTACTACATCAACTGAACTTTCCGCCCCATTCAAAGCCACTGTTAATTCAGTGTGCTTGTCCTCCTTGTACACCTCCCACCCATCGTTTAGGTCCAGCAGCCTTTAAGGTGATCTCATTTTATGTTGAGTCTGTTATACAGATCAGCAGAGGAAGTACACGTGACCTTGTAAAATTTGCACAGATCTAGGTAGCGGACCTGCATTCTGCTGTGGCACGACCCTTCAAGGTATCCTGCAGAGTCGCTTTACAAAACTTCACACTCTGTTTGGTTGTTCTGATTTTTTTTAAGGCCTTCTGGGATGAGTGATGTCTCAGACTTGGTTTTCAAAAATCCCGCAGAGCTAATTAGTTTTAAAACTGCTTTATACGTTCCTCCACTTTGTGGTCGTTAAATGATTTTTTTTAAAAACCTTGCACTTTGCCATGAAATAAGAAGGGCAGAGCAGAGAGCACTCAAGAGGAGAATAACTAGAAGAAGAGATTTAAACAGCAAGGACCTGGGCGTGTGTGTCTGGAGAAAAGCAAAGAGTAATTATCTTGGCCTGATTAAGGAGATGTTACACTGGAGGGAGGAATTTGTTAATCCCTCTTGTCAGAGGCAGACTAAGAAATGGGTTTACGAGACAGCAGGGAGAATTTTTGATGAAATGCTAGGAAAACTTTTGAACTGCTAGAAAGATTAGGGAATGGAACAAAAGTTACAGGGGAGAATATGAGTCAGTGTGGGCACAGATAGCCTGGGCTAGACAGCCATATGTTAAAGGAGAATAAATTCAGCTGTACCACAAGTCAAGGGAAAGGACCAAGCTGGTGGTTCTTCCCCCCTGGACAAGCTGGAGGCCCTCCATAGTTGTAGCTGGACTGCTGGGTAACTTAATAAAGCAAAGTTTATATATGTCTTGGGCCTCTAGAAAACTGTCCATTAAAAAACATCAGCTCCTGCTGCTGAATGTCCCCACTGCAGATTCAGTGCCCCTCCATCCTGCTTCCCCAGCAAGGGAAGCATGGAGTGGACTTTGTAAAGAATGGCAGGAGGTAAATGCACATTATCAGGGTTTCAGCACCCTTTATAGGTTTCATCATTTCCCAGTCAATCAAGCAATGTGATACCATTTGTAAGGAAGGGCACTGATAGGTCCTGAGTAACAAGGGTAAGAGGCATGTCATGGTTGCCATGTATACCATTTACCATACTGACCACACAAGGGCATCAAAACTGCATTATTTGGCCAGGTTTTTTAGACCAACAAAAACCAGCATCTATTAAGTGGTCATAGGCAGGCAAGGTTCTTTGTGTAGATGTGATATCTTTTATTAGACCAACTAAATCGTTGGAAAAATTGTTCTTTGCAAGCTTTTGGGCACAAACACCCTTCTTCAGGCCCAGGGAGAGTCTGTTGTTGTTTTGTGTTCTCCCAGGTGGAACAGAAGCCAATATGGAAAATGCAGGGCTGTAACAATGCAAACGCATGGCAGGGAGGATCAAAGGTGTTGGGAGACAATAGATGTGAGACAGGTTCGGGGGGGAAAGTGGGGCATGTTGACCTGGTGATAGAAGGCAGCTATTAAGTACCTATGATATGGTAATACAAGGTTCTTTGGGTAAATGTGATATCTTTTATTGACCAACTAAATAGCTGGAAAAATTGTTCTTTGCAAGCTTTCGGATGCCAACTCCCTTCTTCAGGCATAGGGAGAGTTAAAAGCATCCAGACCCAGCGACTGCTGTGTTGATCTTTATGATCTTTTATAGAAAAACTTTAGACATGCAGCAACTTCTTAACAAGGAGATCCAGTGGAAAAGACATGAGAAGATGGGCTTTGGCAGATTAGATACTGGACAGGGACCTGGAGCTTGTTTATACTTGAAAGGAACTTGCTAGGATAGCTGTCCTGGGAGCTCTATACAGGCAACTAAAAACTATAAACCCCCCCTGGTGGAGATGCAACTTATACCAGCAAAAGAAGTTGGATAATAAGAACTAGTTGGCAAAAGTACTTTAAAGCAGTTCCCAGAATGGAATAAATTCTATTAATGGAAGGCAAAGTTCTTTGGGTAGATGTGATATCTTTTATTAGACCAGCTGAGTAGTTGGAAAAAAAGTTTTTGGCAAGCTTCTGGGCGCAGTTACCCTTCGTCAAGCATGGGGAGTCTCTGCTGGTCTGAGACGCCAAGGAATGAGAGAAGCTAAAAGTGTGGAGGGATGTCAGTGAAAATGTAAATGGGTCGAGATAAGCAAGACAAAAGGAAAAGCAGGGAGGGGAAGAGAGTGTGTGGGGGGGAAGTCAGAGGGAGACAGCAGAGATAAAATACAAGGTGAAAAAGAGGCAGTCCACGAAGAAGGGAAGTTGGAGATCAGGAAAGCAGGAATAGGAGAAGCTAAAAGTGTGACAGGGTGCCAGTGAAGATATAAAAGGGTAGAAGTAAGAAAACAAAAGGGAAAGCAGGGGAAAGAGGAGGAAGAAAAAAGGGGACAAAAAAGGCCAAAGGGAAAACACTACAGAGGTAATAATACAAGGTAAAAAAGAGGCTATCAATAAAAAGGAAATGGTAGGGAACCAGGAAGAAAAAGGGCAGAGAAGTCGGGAAGGGAGGGAGAAAAAAGGTGGTGGGGGGAGGAGTGTATGAGGTCAGGTCAGGCAGATTGTAATGTGTCATAAATCCAATATCTATACTGAGTCCATGATTTTTAGTATCTAGTAGGTTGATGGCCACAGGCGATGATCTGGTAAGGGGACTCCAGGTCCTTGACCACCTGGGTGACAGCGGTCATTGCTTGCTGGAATTCATCATCCAGCACAGGGTTACAAGGGCCTGCAGCAAGGTGCTAGCCCTAGACTTCAAGAGGGCCAACTTCAACGAGTTGAGGAGATTGGTGGGAGAGGCGCTGGGGTCCTCGAGGGCAGGGGAACTCAGTGCCCAAGATGAGTGGTTGTTCCTTATGGAGACGATACTCAGGGCCCAAGGAGTAAGAATCCCAACAAGAAGCAAGTGGGGCAAGAGTGCCCGAAAGCCTCCCTGGCTCACTGAGGACGTCTGGGAATGCCTGGTTGCCAAAAAGGCGGCGTACACCCAGTGGAAGAGGGGGGCTCTCCAAAGAAGAGTATACCTCCACTGCTTGGGCCTGTAGGGGGGGCTGTTAGGAAAGCTAAGGCGGACATAGAGCTAGGACTAGCATCCAAGATCAAAGATAATAAAAAATCCTTTTTCAAATATATAGGGAGGATGAAGAAAGCACCAGGAAATGTGGGGCCCCTGCAAGATGCACTGGGCAATCTGGTGGTTGCACCAGAGGAGAATGCAGACCTCTTTAACAAATTCTTCACCTCCATTTTCTTGTGCAGGGACCAGGACTCCTCCACTGTGTTTCAAGACGAACTTGAGGGGAACGCCTCAAGACCTAAGGTTGTGGAGGACTGGGTTAGAGTGCTTCTGGAGGGGCTGGATGTGTTCAAGTCAGCAGGTCCAGATGCTCTCCACCCCAGGGTGTTGAGGGAGCTAGCAGGGGTTATTGCTGGGCCCTTGGCACGGCTTTACGAGCACTTATGGTGCTCGGGCCAGGTGCCAGATGATTGGAGGATAGCCAATGTGGTCCCCATCTTTAAGAAAGGGAGGAGGGAGGACCTGGGCAGCTGTAGGCCCGTCAGTCTTACCTCAATCCTGGGGAAACTCTTTGAGAAGATCATCAAGGAGCACATCTGTGATAAGCCGGCATCAGGGATGATGCTCAAGGGCAACCAGCACGGTTTCATTAGGGGCAGGTCATGTCAGACCAACCTAATTGCCTTTTATGATCAGGTCACAAAAGCTCTGGATGCAGGTGTTGCCGTGGATGTAGACTTTCTGGACTTCAGCAAGGCCTTTGACACTGTCGACCACCCCGTCCTCATTAAAAAACTAGGCGACTGTGGCATCAATACCTACACAGTCAGATGGATTGCAAATTGGCTGAAGGGTCGTACCCAGAGGGTGGTGGTGGACAGATCATATTCGACCTGGGGAGAAGTGGGCAGTGGAGTCACCCAGGGCTCAGTCCTTGAGCCCGCACTGTTCAACTTCTTTATCAGTGATTTGGACGATGGGGTGAAAAGCAACCTGTTCAAATTTGCTGATGATACCAACATTTTTGGTGAGGTGGGCATGCTAGTAGGGAGGGAAAGACTGCAGAAAGACCTGGATAGGTTGCAGAGGTGGGCTAACAAAAACAGGATGTGTTTCAACATGGACAAGTGCAGGATGCTGCACTTGGGCAGTAGTAACCAGCAGCACACTTATAAAATGGGAAACTCCCTTCTTGAGAGCATGGAGGCAGAAAGGGATCCTGGAGTCATCATTGACTCCAAGATGAACATGGGCCGACAATGCGAGGTCACGGTCGGCGGGGCTAACCGGACCCTATCATGCATCCACAGGTGCATCTCAAGTAGGGCCAAGGAGGTGATCCTCCCCCTCTACGCGGCACTGGTCAGGCCGCAGCTGAAGTACTGTGTCCAGTTCTGGGCACCCCACTTCAAAGGGATGTGGACACCATTGGGAGGGTCCAGAGGAGGGCCACCCGCATGATCCGGGGACAGCAGGGCAGACCCTACAATGAGAGGCTACGGGACCTGAACCTGTTCAGCCTTCACAAGAGAAGGCTGGGGGGGGACCTTGTGACCATCTATAAACTCACTAGGGGGGACCAGAAGGGTTTGGGGGAGACCTTGTTTCCCCTAGCGCCCCCCGGGATAACAAGGAATAACGGCCACAAGTTGTTGGAGAGTAGGTTTAGATTAGACATCCGTAGGAACTACTTCACAGTCAGGGCGGCTAGGACCTGGAACCAGCTTCCAATGGAAATGGTGCTGGGTCCTACCCTGGGGGTCTTTAAGAAGCGGCTCGATGCCTACCTGACTGGGGTCACTTGAACCCAGTTTCCCTCCTGCCCAGGCAGGGGGTTGGACTTGAAGATGTACAAGGTCCCTTCCGACCCGACTTCTATGATTCTGTGATGGAGTGAAGTTTGTAGGCTCATCTATGGCAGTTGTGTTGGAGGATTAGAACAGAGAGATTGGAGAGGGAGTGACTTACCTGTGAGAAGTGTGCACCCGCAGATAGTTCGGTATTCTTGTCTTCGATAAATTTTGGTATGTGTTCATTGTTTGGTTTCTCCTACGTGGTGGCAATGTGTAGGAGGAGCACCCACTGAGAGTGCTGGTGCAACCTTGACAGCAGCATTCCCAGGCAGGGGGGTCAGGTGAGCACACTGGTGCCTGCCCTGAGCGCACCAGCTGGGGAGTGCTCCTGGAGAAGTGAACCCCCCGCTGCCAATCCTGCTGACATGGAAGTGCCAGCGGCATGCCGCTGCCAGTTTTAGGTTGGCAGGATCAGCCATGGGGACCCTTCCCCGCCCCCCTAGTTGGCAGAATTTGCACTGGGAAAACCCCTACTCCCCCCTGGCCAGCAGGATCAGCCACGGGGGAACCCCCTCCAGTCACTGACCGTCTGCGGGGGGAGGGGGAAGTGCCCCCCCCCGACTCAGGAGGTACCGGTCGCCCATGCTCCTACATATTTTCCTTCAGGGCATTTGATGCACTGGATGAGACATATTACATTTCTGGAGGTGCAGGTGTAGGATCCAGGAATGGTGATGGTCTGTTGTTGGGTGTAGTTATTGTGGGGGTGGTGGAGATGTGTTGGCAGGTTTGTATTTCTTGCCCTGGCATGATGTGGATCCATTGGGTGTGGTTTAGGTCATAGGGAGTTTGCTTCTGGTGATGAGGTTAGCAAGGAGTACTGCATCCAGTTCTGGGTGCTGCACTTCAGGAGGGATGTGGACAGCATGGAGAGGGTCCAGAGGAGGGCCACCCGCATGATCAGGGGGCAGCAAGGCAGGCCCTACGAGGAGAGGCTATGGGACCTGAACTTGTTCAGCCTCCTCAAGAGAAGGCTGAGGGGGGATCTAGTGGCCATTTACAAACTAGTCAGAGGGGACCAGCTGGCACTGGGGGAGTCCCTGTTCCCCTGAGCACTCCCAGGAGTGACTAGAAATACCGGTCACAAGCTGGCAGAGGGTCAATTCAGAATAGACATCAGGAGGCACTACATCACTGTCAGGGCAGCTAGGGCCTGGAACCAACTTCCAAGAGAAGTGGTGCTGGCTCCTACCCTGGGGGACTTTAAGAGGAGGCTGGACGAACACTTTGCTGGGGTCGTTTGACCCTGGTACTTTTTCCTGCCATGGCAGGGGGTTGGACTTGATAATCTGCTCGGGTCCCTTCCAACTATGAAACTATAAGGTTCGGTGCTTGTTTAAAGGCTAGGATGGGTGGTTCTGGGAAGATCTCTTTAAGAATGGGGTCTTCTTCTAGTATGAGTTGTAATTGTTTGAGGATTTTCTGTGTAGGTTCCAAGGAGGGGTGATATGTCATAATGAATGGTGTGCAATTTGTGGAGATTTTCTTTTTGTACTGCAGCAAATCGTGATGTGGTATCCGGGTGGCTCTTTCAAAGGTGTGATCTATGTTTTTGGAGGAGTGTCCTAGTTGGCTGAAAACCCTGTTGAGATTTGTGAGGTGGTGATCACGGATATTCTTGCATTAGGGTTCCACTTAGACCAACATGGCTACAACCAAAAACCCAGCAATCATGGAAGGATGCTTTTGCTGGTATAAGAGCACCTACATTAGTGTCTTTTGCCAGCATAACTATGTTGTTTAAACTAACTGCAGATTTCACAGCCACTCTATAGCAGTAAGTGTCATTTGTCACTTGGCTTTCCTAGTTTCTTAGTTGGTAGGCTCGGAAGGGACCTGAGCAGATCATCAAGTCCGACCCCCTGCCCTGGGCAGGAAAGGATGCTGGGGTCAAATGACCCTGGCTAGGTGGCTGCCTAGCCTTCTTTTGAAGACCCCCAGGGTAGGAGTGTTCACCACTTCCCTTGGGCTTTAAACTAGGCTCGTCGGGGGGAGGGGAGTACGAGGGCAGGGGAAGCTGTGGACCACCAAACCATGTGGCACCCACAAGGACAGCCCAGCCTGAAGAAGGAGAACACTGGGAACCTGAAAGCCATGGGGAGGCCAGCACTACAGAACAGGTAAGGAACAAGAAGGTAAGAAACAATGGGCCCCATGGGACTGGGAGCGGGGGGGCAGCAAAGGCACCAGTAGCAGGGCTCAAGTGCCTATATACTAATGCTAGGAGCATGGGAAACAAGCAGGATGAATTAGCGCTCCTGCTTGCACTAAACACCTATGACTTAGTGGGGCTAACAGAGACCTGGTGGGATTCATCCCATGACTGGGTGATACATATTGAGGGCTATAGATTGTATAGAAAGGACAGGTCGGGGAAGAAAGGGGGGGGGTTGCACTTTATGTCAGTGAGCAATATACATCAACCCTCGTCAAGACAGAATCCGAGGTTGAGGAAGTAGAAGGATTGTGGGTTAGGCTACATGGGGGGCAAGGAGAAAGGGATTTGGTGGTAGGGGTCTGTTACAGACGCCCACACCAAGGGGAAGAAATAGATGCGGGGCTCCTGAGGCAACTCTCGGAGACCGTAAAAGCTAAAGAGGCGGTAGTCATGGGGGACCTAAACTACCCGGACATCTGCTTGGAGACGCAGACAGCAAGGTCCCATCGCTCACGCAGGTTTCTAACTTGTGTACAGGACCTCCACCTGACACAGGAGGTGCATGGTCCCACTAGGGGGAATGCCATACTGGATCTGGTATTGTCAACGGGAGATGACATGATAGGGAACCTCCAGATCGGTAGCTATCTGGGAGACGGTGATCACCTTATAATAGAATTCAACATAAGACGGCGAGTGGGTAAGGTAACTAGTAGGGTGAAAGTGCTAGACTTTAGGAAAGCTGATTTCAATGAACTCAGGCAATTAGTCAAGGAAGCACTGCAGAGAAGGAGTTTTGATGGGATGGGTGCCCAAGAAGGGTGGCTGTGCCTAAAGGAAACGATCCTTTGGGCACAAAGCAAGACGATCCCCGAGCGAGGCAAAAGAGGGAAAGGGGCCAGGAGGCTTCCATGGCTGACCAGAGAAATCCAGGGCAGCCTAAGGGCCAAAAGGGGAGCACATAAAAAGTGGAAACAGGGTGAGATCACTAAAGATGAATATACCTCCTCTGCTCGTGCTTGTAGGGAAGCAGTTAGGTGGCCAAAGCTACCATGGAGCTGAGGATGGCAACCCAAGTAAAGGACAACAAGAAATTGTTTTTTAGATATATAGGGAGTAAAAGGAAGGCCCAGGGAGGAATAGGACCGCTGCTAAATGGGCAGAAACAATTGGTGACAGATAGCGGGGACAAGGCTGAACTCCTCAATGAGTTCTTTGCCTCAGTGTTCCTAAGCGAGGGGCACGACAAGTCTCTCACTGGGGTTGTAGAGAGGCAGCAGCAAGGCGCCAGACTTCCATGCGTAGACCCTGAGGTGGTGCAGAGTCACTTGGAAGAACTGGATGCCTTTAAGTCGGCAGGCCCGGATGGGCTCCATCCGAGGGTGCTGAAGGCACTGGCCGACGTCATTGCAGAGCCACTGGCGGGAATATTCGAACGCTCGTGGCGCACGGGCCAAGTCCCGGAGGACTGGAAAAGGGCTAACGTGGTCCCCATTTTCAAAAAGGGGAGGAAGGAGGACCCGGGCAACTATAGGCCGGTCAGTCTCACCTCCATCCTTGGTAAAGTATTTGAAAAAATTATCAAGGCTCACATTTGTGAGAGCCCGGCAGGACAAATTATGCTGAGGGGAAACCAGCACGGGTTTGTGGCGGGCAGATCGTGCCTGACCAATCTAGTCTCTTTCTATGACCAGGTTACGAAACGCCTGGACACAGGAGGAGGGGTGGATGTCGTATACTTAGACTTCAGGAAGGCCTTCGATACGGTATCCCACCCCATACTGGTGAACAAGTTAAGAGGCTGTGATGTGGATGACTGCACAGTCCGGTGGGTGGCGAATTGGCTGGAGGGTCGCACCCAAAGAGTCGTGGTAGATGGGTCGGTCTCGACCTGGAAGGGTGTGGGCAGTGGGGTCCCGCAGGGCTCGGTCCTTGGACCGATACTCTTTAATGTCTTCATCAGCGACTTGGACGTGGGAGTGAAATGTACTCTGTCCAAGTTTGCAGATGACACAAAGCTATGGGGAGAAGTGGACACGCCGGAGGGCAGGGAACAGCTGCAAGCAGACCTGGACAGGTTGGACAAGTGGGCAGAAAACAACAGGATGCAGTTCAACAAGGAGAAATGCAAAGTGCTGCACCTAGGGAGGAAAAATGTCCAGCACACCTACAGCCTAGGGAATGACCTGCTGGGTGGCACAGAGGTGGAAAGGGATCTTGGAGTCCTAGTGGACTCCAAGATGAACATGAGCCGGCAGTGTGACGAAGCCATCAGAAAAGCCAATGGCACTTTATCGTGCATCAGCAGATGCATGACGAATAGGTCCAGGGAGGTGATACTTCCCGTCTGTCGGGCGCTGGTCAGACCACAGTTGGAGTACTGCGTGCAATTCTGGGCGCCACACTTCAAGAAGGATGCGGATAACCTGGAGAGGGTACAGCGAAGGGCAACTCGTATGGTCAAGGGCCTGCAGACCAAGCCCTACGAGGAGAGACTAGAGAAACTGGACCTTTTCAGCCTCCGCAAGAGAAGGTTGAGAGGCGACCTTGTGGCTGCCTATAAGTTCATCACAGGGGCACAGAAGGGAATTGGTGAGGAATTGGTGAGCCCCCGGGGGTTACAAGAAACAATGGCCACAAGCTAGCAGAGAGCAGATTTAGACTGGACATTAGGAAGAACTTCTTCACAGTTTGAGTGGCCAAGGTCTGGCACGGGCTCCCAAGGGAGGTGGTGCTCTCCCCTACCCTGGGGGTCTTCAAGAGGAGGTTAGACTAGTATCTAGCTGGGGTCATCTAGACCCAGCACTCTTTCCTGCTTATGCAGGGGGTCGGACTTGATGATCTATTGAGGTCCCTTCCGACCCTAACATCTATGAATCTATGGAAGTTGGTTCCAGCACCTAGCTGCACTGACAGTGAAGTAGCACCTCCTGATGTCTAGCCTGAATCTACTCTCCATCAATTTATGGCCATTATTCCTTGTTACTCCTGGTAGTGCTTGGGGGAACAGGGACTCTTCCATTGCCTGCTGGTCCCCCTTGGCCAGTTTATAGACAGCCATCAGATCCCCTCTCATCCTTCTCTTGTGGAGGCTGAAAAGGTTCAGGTCCTGTAGCCTCTCCTTGTAGGGCCTGCCCTGCTGCCCCCTGATCATGTGAGTGGCCCTCCTCTAGACCCTCTCCATGATGTCCACATCCCTCCTGAAGTGTGGTGCCCAGAGCTGGATGCAGTACTCCAACTGCGGTCTGACCAATGTCCCATAGAGGGGGAGGATCACCTCTTTGGACCTGCTTGTGATGCATCTGTGGATGCATGACTAGGTGCAGTTAGCCTTCCCCACACTGTTGGCCCATGTTCTTTTTGGCATCAATAATGACACCAAGATCCTTTCTGCCTGTATGCTGAAGAGAAGGGAGTTCCCCAGCCTGTAGGTCTGCTGCTGGTTCTTCCTCCCCAGGTGCAGCACCTTGCACTTGTCAGTGTTGAAACCCATCCTGTTCTCATACGCCCACCTCTGTGACCGTCCATATCTAGTTGTAGACTGTCCCTCTCTTCTAGCGTGCCCACTTCTCCCCACCTCTTAGTGTCATCCACGAATTTGAACATGGTGCTTTTCACCCCCTCGTCCAAGACGCTGATGCATATGTTGAACAGTACGGGCCCGCAGACCGAGCCCTGGGGAACGTCACTGCCCACCTCCCTCCAGGTCAAAAATGACCCATCCATCACCACTCTCTGGGTGCTGTCCTCCAGCCAGTTTGCAACCCATTTGACTGTGTAGGCGTCAGCACCACAGTGGCCTAATTTTTTAACAAGGATGCGGCGAGAGACAGTGTCAAAGGCTTTCCTAAAGTCCAGAAAGACTATGTCCACTGTGACACCTGCGTCCAAGGATTGTGTCACTTGGTCGTAGAAGGCAAACAGGTTGGTCTGACAGGACCTGCCTCTAATGAACCCATGTTGGTTGCCCCTAAGCATAATCTCCCCTGCTGGTCCCTTGCAGATGTGCTCCTGGATAATTTTCTCAAAGAACTTTCCCAGGACCGAGGTAAGACTAACGGACCTATAGTTTCCAGGGTCCTCTTTCCTCCCTTTTTTGAAAATGGTGACCACATTGGCCCTTTTGCAATCATCAGGCACCTTGCCAGAGCACCATGAGTGCTCATAAAGCTGTGCCTGAGGTCCTGCAATGACCTCTGCCAATTCCCTCAGCACTCTGGGGTGGAGGTCGTCAGGACCTGCTGATCTGAACATGTCCAGTCCCAACAGAAGTTCCCTGACTAGGTCCTCACTGGGCCTGGGTGTGCCTCCCCTGGGTCTGTCCGGGATCCCAGTGTGGGGGATGTCCCTGTCCCTGATCAGAAAAATGGAAACAAAGAATCTGTTAAAGAGATTAGCTTTGTCATCTGGTGCAACCACCAGATTTCCAAGCGTGTCCTGCAGAGGCCCCACGTTACTCGGTACCTTCTTTTTACCCCCTATGTATTTAAAAAATGACTTCTTGTTGTCCTCAGTCCAGGTCACTCTTCCCATTCCCATCTCTGCCTTGGCCTTCCTAACATCTCCCCTACAATCTTGAGCAACGGAGGTATAATCCTTCTTGGTGATGGCCCCTCCTTTCCATTGGATGTACACCTCCTTTTTGGCTTTGAGACATTCCTGGATGCTTTTGGTGAGCCATGGGGGCTTTTGTGCACTCTTGCCCGCTTTGATCCATGTGGGGATTCTCACCCTTTGGGCTTGGAGGATCGTCTCCTTCAGGAATGACCACTCTTCTTGGACTCCCAAATCCCCTCCCTCCGGGACCCCAGTGCCTCCCTGATTGGTCTCCTTACCTCATTGAAATCCACCCTCCTGAAGTCCAGGGCTGCTGCCTTGCTGCAGGTCTTTGACACCCTGCGCCTTGATACTATCCAGTGTCAATTCCTATAGGGATTTACATGGGGTGGTGTATCGGGTCATAGGGGAGAAATGCAGGTGCTGGAAACATTTTGTGCAAAGAGAGTTAGATCTGAATCCTGCTGCTGACATCCACGTATGAAGTTCCTTGGGAACAGAGCTGGGTAGTTTTGTTCCTTTTTTAAGAATAGTAAATTTTTTGCCAAGAAAAAGATTTTTTGAAGGGTCAACCTAGCCTCAAAAACCAGTAAAATTCAGTGAGTACTTTCAGGTGGCAAAAGGTTCAGTTTTAGAAAAAATGTCAAAAACATTAATTTGGGGTTTTTTTAGAAATATTTAATTTTCAAAATATCTTGCTTTTCTTTCCTTTGAAATGATACCTTTTTAATTTAGGGCTCAACAGACATTTTATATTTAAAAACTTTAAAAAAAGAATAAAAAAAGAAAATATTCTGAAAGGGTTAAAATAACCCCCAAATGAAATGAGACCTTTTTGGATTACATTGAACTGTATGTTTCAAATTGATCCAAATAATTAATGTTTTGTTTCATTGGGGTCCCCCTTCCCCATCAAAAGATTTACGATTTTCCCCTTCCACCCCAGTCAAAATTTTAACTAACGAAAATATTTTGCTTTCCATTCTTGTAATTTTTTTTCAGGTTTTTTTTGTTTTTTTTTTTTTCCAAACAAAAAAAATTACAAACCTGAAGAATGAAAAATATTTCATTTTTTTTCCAGCAACTTGAACAAACTTTCAAAGTAGACCTGGAGCAATTATGGTTTCAAGCTGATTAAAAAAATCAGTGTTCCTGTTCCACTTACACAAAACCGCATTTTTGTCTTGTTTTTGTTGTCACAAAGGCCAGAAATTTTCCAAACTTTTTTTTTGCATTGAAAACCCATTTTAATTGGAAGTGAAGTGATGGAGGTTGGAGGAGGACAGGAGGGCATGTCACAAATAATTTTCAAATCATTCCATAATTGCCAAATCCAGGCTAGGACTTTAGCGGTACTCGGTGCAGTAGGTAATGTTAGCTTGCACACAGGATTAGCATACAAACTGTATTAAAATATATTAATTAAAATTAGTTGGTAATAAATTAAGTCTAATAAATGTATCTTATTTTATTTCAGTTTATTTCAGTTTATTTAATTGTTTTTAAATAAAGTATGAATTTTATTAAACTTAATTTAAATAAATTAAAATATATTAATGTATAAACATATATTAGCATACTAACTAGACAGAACAGCCTTTAATTATCTTCATGTTTGCAGCAGTTGAGCTGTACTTTTCCTCTATCGCTAGCAAAACAGCAAAGCTAAGTTTCACTAGGCTTGGTTACAACTTCTTGCATAATCAAGTGTTTACTTAATATCTTAACCCTAGGTCAATACTGTGATCCAAAAAGCTCCCTTAAGAAGGCTTCTGACCTTCCCAGGGTGAAACAGGTTCCTTTGTGGTTTGCAAAAGACACCCATGTAAAAGGAACAGGTCATACTTCTCAGAGCAGATTTAATAGCCAAAATATCTTCCTAGAAAAGGGAAATAACAATGGTTAGTGGTGATTAGGGGTTTCGTAATGAAATACCATCCACCTGCTTAATTAAAAGCACATGCTCTTTTTGCAGTGCTTTTTACATACCGTCTGATCAAGACAGTAGTCATTTATTAAAATATAGTTAGGAAATAATATCTATCTCAAAATGGCCTGCTTGGTGAGGGTATGAGGATGACTAATAACTGGGTTTTATTATAAACGTCCTGCTGCAATAAATGATTATATCAATTATATGCAACTGTTCTGTTTGTTGCTTTATTCGTTATTCTGCTCCAGCCAAATCCTGACCAATGTTCTGTATTCAGCTGAATACTATAATTAAGTATCCAGCAGGCCCATAATTAGGCGCATCACTCTGATTCTTTGATACTAGTATGAGTTCAACCCCCATAACCTGACTGAATTCTTAAATCCATCTTGAATGTATGAAAGGGTCTATGGACTGGTTTACTTTAAGTAATCTAAAGTAGCCAGAGAAATCAATAAGAATGGGGAAGTACCGGTTGTAAGTAAGTAGATGGAGATAGTGCTAGTTGGGAAACCATACTTACCATGTATATGCTTTAAAAAAAAACAAGGAGAGCAGAAGCATGGGGGAGAGGGGTGGTTTTAATAAAGATAAGAAATATCTCAATGAAAACAGTTCCCCCCCACCCAGAGATTTTCATTTTGCTTGGGAAGCTCTTCTCTATTTAAAATAAAACAAAACTACAGGTTTCCCTAGACTTATGCGGTAGATGCGTTCCCAGGGAATGACGCATAAATCAAATTCGCATAAAGCAAATCCAGTTTTCAATGGAACAGATAGGGATGCGCTCCCAGGGCAGTGAGGGAGAGAGTGAGGCTGGGGCTAGGGAAGGGGTGGGGAGAGGGGCATGGCACAGCCCAGTGGCTGCCAGCAGACGGCATCTGCCATTCCTGGGGCTGCAGCAGGGGCAGCACCGGGCTCTTCATGGTGCTCCACGTGGGCAGCAGCCCCACTCACTCCACCCTGAGTGCCAGGAACAGCCAGGGGCTGCTGCTGGCCCAAGCCTGCAGTGGCTACCATCCCCAGCCTGCTCTCATCCAGCTGCAGGCAGCTGCCCGCCCCTGCTGCAGCCCTGGAAGCAGTGGATGCTGTCTGCTTGCAGCCGCTGGGTTGCACCATGCCCCAAACCCCCTGGGGCTCTGCTTCTCCCAGGGCACCATGCCCCAAGCCCCCCAGTGCAGCAGAGCTCAGCAGCTACAAGCAGACAGTATCTGCCGCTCCCAGGGCCGCAGCAGGGGTGAGCAGCCACCTGCAGCCGGACGAGAGCAGCCTTGGGCTGGTGGCCACTGCAGGCTTGGACCGATGGCTGCACCAGACTCTTCCTGGTGCTCAGGGTGGGGTGAGTGGGGCTGCTGAGTCTGCAGTGGTCGCTGGCCCCAGACTGCTCTCATCCGGCTGCAGGTGGCTGCCTGCACCTGCTGCAGCCCTGGGAGCAGTGCACATTGTCTGCTTGCAGCCGTTGGGCTGCACCGCATCGGTGGGGTTGGGTCACGGCGCATCCCAGTGGCTGCAAGCCGCTTCCATCGGCCACTCCCAGAGTACCTGCAGCAGGGGTGGGCAGCTGCCTGCAGCTGGGTGAGAGCAGGCTAGGGCTGGCAGCCACTGCAGGCTCGGGCCAGTGGTGACACCAGGCTCTTCAGAGGTGGGTGAGTGGGGCCTGGCCACATGGCCCTTTCGCCCCCCTCACCCTTCCCCTCTGCTCATGGCCCTTTCCCCTCCCCTCACAAATCCAGACTTACTTGCTTGGGGGAGGGCAGAGCGTGCCTATGCTGATTGCATATATGCGAATTTACCTCGCATAGAACGCATTTCAGGTACAAAAGGGTCATCTCATAAGAGCGAATTTGCATAAATCAAACCTGCATAAATTGAAAAAAACCCTGTGAAACCCTGACAAGGCATTTTCAACCATCTCTGGTGCTTATCCCTGTTAGATGTTGCATGAGGAGTGGGAAATCTGTCCATATGGTACCAGGCTCTGCTAAGATACCTGCTAGCCGGAAAGTTTTCTCATTACTTCATTAATAAGACAATTAACGAGCCTGTCACTGAATTCTAGACTTGGACTATTTATAGCATGTGCAGAAAATTTTTGCTTGTAAAGAGGCAAATTAAGTCATTTTTTTTATTGGGTTTAGCCTTTGGGTCATATGAAAGACAAATGAATTTGAACCCGAAAGCTTGCTTAATAACTATTCTCCAACCATTTGGGTTGGTCTAATAAAAGATATCAAATTCACCCAAGGAACCTAGTCTGCCTAGATGCACATGAAGCATCCATCTAGTTAGACTAATTAATGGCACTTAAAAAAGCTGTCATTTAAAAGATGTAACTAGGCTAGCAGACACCAATTCATAGTCCTTTTCTGCATGCAAGTAGTACTTTAAAAGCAGTATTTGAGCACTGTGCTTAAATCTGCCTGCCTGAGAGTGTCATCTGAATTCCTCCATAGCTTTAGCAACATCAGGTCTTATCTCTATTAGAAAACCTGCTTTAGTGTAAACACAATCAATTTACACATGTGGTATGACCCATTAAAATGGAAGCACTTAAATGGTTTAAACATGATTTAATGCTTTTATTTGGTGCTTCTTGAAACAGCCCTCATTAAAATCCATCTTTCCATTCTACATAATAGCAAAGTGAAAAGCTTGCTAGCCATTACCCTCTGTGTTGGTAGGCAAAAATAATCTCCCGAGTGCAACCCGAGTAACAACCCGAGTGCATGCTTTTAAGGCTACAAGTGTTCGTCAAAATGTCAAAAATGATTTCTTTAGTACAGTACTGTAATCATCACTCTGTAACCATAGGTTTCAAAAAATCCCAATGTATAACTCTGCTCTATTGATGCAATTCATGTTTTAAAAACATTTACATTTGAACTGGACACCCACGGGGCTATGAAGAAGCACATGATGGTGTGTTGTTGGCACTACAAGGAGAGAAGCAAGGCATGACTTTCATCTGAAACTCCTCCACATGCCTTTGTTCCAAGATGAAATAGCTTTCCTTACCTTTCAGGATATGGTCATGCTCATAAAAGACTTGTAACGGACAGCCATGAGGCCTGAAATTTATAATCTTTTCCTAATAGGAACATGGCTGCTAATACAAACTCTCCACAGTGCCCTGCCCTTTGTACTCAACCTTGATGTAGACGACGCTCCAAATAAGTCAATCCAGCTTTCTTTCTCACTCAGCTTTTAGTCTTGCTGACTGGCAGTGTGAGGCTAATATAACTCAGTGGGTGCGTCTACATGAGACGCTTTACTGCACAGTAGTCTAATCTGCTGCACAGTAAGGCATCACCATGTAACCGTGTGCAGCAGCTACTGTGCAGTAAATTAAGCAAATATATGATTTTCTACTACCTGTAAATACAGGTAAGAGATTAACTTTGCATTAGCTACTGCACAGTACTGCTCGTGTTGATGCTGACCGGGAGCAAATTTGCTCCCAGTCAGCCATACCAGCAGGGGGCTACAGGGAATGGGGGAATTCTCTGTCCCCAGTTCTGCTGCTGCTTGCTCCTGCTCCTCCCACCCTCCTTAGGACCTGGGAGCCAATCAGTGCCAGGATGGGCTTGATCTCTGCCTCACCCCTGTCCTGGTGCTGCATGGCTCCTGGCTCCCTATAGGAGCTGGGAGCTGAGCAGTGCCAGGACTGGGTAGCTCTCTGCTTTCCTGCCCATTGGGGGCTCAATGGCAGCTGTCCCACTTGTGGGGCAGCTGGTGGTGAGCCCCCAGCTGGGTGAGGAAGCGCTGGGACTAGCGAGCTCTCTGCTTCCCCGCCTAGCCGGGGGCTTGCGTGCAGCTGTGTCCTGATGTGCACAGGGCTGGGAGAGCTCTGCTGGCTGCAGCAGCAGCCATCTCCTAGCCCATCTCCATGCAGTCCTGATGTGCCAGGGCCAGAAGCTGCAGCTGGCAGAGCTCTTCTGGCCCTATGCACATTAGGACCGTGCCCCCTGCCTGCCCCTAGGTTTGCACCCTGGGAGAGGCCTGGAGCTTCCTTTGGCTGCTGCAGGGGGGCAGAGCCAGGCAAAAGCAGCCCGGTAGTGGGTTGCTCCCATTGGAAGCAGATTTGCTCCCAACAGGGTGCACATGTAAATGTGCTCCCGGGGAAGGCTTACTGCGCAGTAAGCATATAGCACACTAATAGCATGTGTAGATACGCCCACTGTTCAATGAAAGTTATAGGTCTCAGTCCATGCCTAATCCATGGAGGATTAGTGGCCTGTTACAATGCCAGCAAACAAACCTTGGCATTTCAATTCACCCTAAAGTAATTCACGCTCTTAGATCGGAAAGTTCTTGGGTCAGCCAATGGAGAAATTGGCCAAGATGGTGGTTGCTGGCTTTATTTCTGTGATGAAACATCAAGACTGGAAACACCTGCTTTAGCCCAGAGGAAAAAAGGGGTTCTCCCAGCTTTCCCATGTCATGAAACAATTCATTGTTATTTGTCTCTGAACAATGCCAAAGAAATGGCACTTTGACCTTGTTAAGCTAGACACGGCATAGTTGCAAGGGAAGATATTGCCTTAGGTTATGTCCTGTCCTACAGACTAGGAGGTTCCTTCTCTTCTCTTGTCCCTGTGCACCATGCTGTTGTTTTCACATGGCTGGGGACAAAGTACCCTGCTCCATAGATACCCTTTGTTCCCACTTCTGCAAGCTGCCATAAGGGAGCAGGGGCAGTCCAGAGCGTTGGCTGTCTCCACCCGGTGCTGGAGCTGTGCTAGCATGCTATGCAGAACACCACTGTGCCATATCGTTTCCCAGCCCAGCATCGTTTCCACCCCTCTCTGGAGCAGCAGAGGAGCTGTCAGGCAGTTTGTGGCCTCATAGATTGGAGGCAGCTCCCAGGACAGTGCCACAAAGTGGTGGTCCTTAGTGTGGATCGCAGTCTGATCTCGCAGTCTCGTGTAGATGCGATTTGGTTCTCAGCCAGTGAGGGTGAGTGAGGGGACACGAGCAAAGCGGGCACAGCTGTTATCACCTTTACATACAAAACAGTTTTAAAGATGAGCATTGCATCTACATCTGACTCGCCTCAGTGCATATCTTTATTTACTTGGATAATTACTTGAAGGCTTCCCAGCAGAAACGGTGGACACCATGGATGTTGGTGAGTAGCCACCCTAAAAGGTAAATATGTGACCTTTGTGTAGGCAGTGATGTGGAGGAAGCTACAGAAATGGTCCCAGAAGATGCAGACAAGCTTGGTGGAGATGGAGGAGGTAGTGGGTAGGTGGTAAGACATGGACAGACGAATGAGGAGAGACTGAGCTGAAAAGGGCCTTGAGAGACATTCATTCTGAGCTCTGGTGCACATTGGGATTTGAGATCTTGAAACCATAGCATCCGCCTTAGCCCTTTGTTTGGTTTCATGACCACTCTGACATTATTTCTGTATCTCTCAAATTTACAAGTCACCGGCTCAAGTTAGGCTAAGCAATTCTCCTAAGACCATCAACTGAAATCCTGGAGGAAACCGAAATGTCAGACTTCTGCCTTTTGCAGAAAGTCTGGGGATTTTGCAGGTGCCTTCCACTGTAAACCTGATCTCTCCTCCTTTTTCTCTTTCTTCTTCTAAGCAATCTGCAGGGGCTAGAAACAATTTGGCTGCCATATGTTAAGTCATGAGTTGATCATTGGCTCCTTTAACATTGATTGGAAAGAAAATATATTAATTATCTATCTGCCAATCAAGTTTGACTCTCTATTCCCGGGAGAGGGCCAAGAATGGAAGAACCAGACAGTTGTAATTCAAGATTAAAGTGCCTGCGTAGGACTGGCTGTCTGTCCATGCCTGTGGTATTAGCACGTTTGCTACCTCACTTTAGATAACCCAGACGCTCTAAGACATGGGAATTTGGTGTGAAAAAGTGTACTCCTTTAAAAAAAAAAAAAAAAAAAAAAAAAGCAAAATATTCAGTAGGCTCCATCCAGTTCTGTTTGTCTTTGGGACCAAGATGTCAAGTTGTTTCTTATTTTAATTTCAAACCACGCTATCTCTTCAAAAGTACGGACAAGTAAACCTTCACAGAAAGGGTGAGAGGAGAACAGAACTCATTTAGGCTGAACGCCTGAGCCGGAGTCACAGGAAAAATTAATGGAAAAAGGTTAAAAGTGGTAGGCAAGCCAAGATTTGTTGGGGTTTTTTTTAAGGAAGCGACGACTGACTTTTTTGTGGGTACTTTCTATTTTTTAGGGTCCAACCTGAGACACCATTAATGTGTTCGCTGCCTGCCCCCACAAAAAGTCAGAAGCCTTGAAGGTCTCCAAATTACTAGTCACTTTTGCAAACATTGACCCAGCTTTCTAAATGGGTTTTCAATGCACAGAGAGAGACCTACACCCTCCTCACAGGTGTATGAATATGTACAAAACCCTCATGGGTATATGAATATGTATGAAGAATGAGATAGTGCAGTGCATGTCAGGTTAATTGATAGAGCTATCGCGTCAGGTGCAGATAAGGTATATTTGAAAGAACTGTGTGAATTAACCCTGATTTGCACTGGAGTACTGCAGATGTACAGCAAAGTAGAGTTAATTATTGTCCTTATCTACTGAAAAGCAGCGGGATAGCATGTATGAAGTTGTGGTATTAAACAAAGATTGCATTGTCTTGTGCTTTAGTTGTTGCATTAGACATGAGTGGTGGTTATAGGAATTTCAAGGCTTATAACTGATATAAAACCCTCGGATCCTGGTAAGTCTCTCTTTTCTAATTTTCCCATTGAAAGCACTTTGATTTCTGCAAATAGCCAGTTTACCAAATTGCATGTACTCATTTAATTATTACCTCTAGTCTATTTGCTGACTTTCCAGAAGTCATGTGGCAATGTAGAATAGGATTCAATAGATTTGGGTTCTTTCCCTAGCTCTGTCACTGTCCTGCTGGGTAATCTTGAGCAAATCAATCCCCTTTCCTTTCTCTGCCTCAGTTTCCCCATCTGTCCAGTGGTGATAATGACACTAGTCTTATTTCTAAAGTGCTCTGAGTGCCTGTGCAAAGTGCTACAAAACCACTAAGTAGTAGCAGCAATACCAGAGAAAAGAACGTGTCGTGTTCAGGTTGCATGATATTCCTGTTATGAGGTTTTGTTTTCCATTGCCATTTTGCTATCTTTAAATGTCTGAACTGAAACTTTTCATGACAGACCTCTGCCACCAAAGATGTTTCTAGTCATTTTGGAAATTAAATTATGGAAAAAAATGATGATGCCCCCTCCCCCCCCCCATGTTAAAATAATCCTTCCTTTCTTCCATGAAGAAGTTTGGGGCCTCCATTTTTGGTAGAAAGACCTTGACGTTTGTCAGAGGGGTTGCCCTACCTTCTGGGATTCACTTAGGACACTCCTGTGAGAATTTGGCCAAGTTTGGGCAAGTCATCAATTCCTAAAACATGGGTGTTAAATGTCTGAACAATGGGCTGGATCTGACCCGCAGAGTCACTCCATTGGGCTCATGGTGCTCCTGGCAGGTCAGATCATTTGTTGGTGGGGCCATGAGGGAGTGAGACCTGCTTCAGACTCCAGTGCACTGTTGGACACGGCCATTGGCATCAGGTGGGGGAGTGAGGGCTGTGCGGACATCTCGTCCTGCTGTTGCTTGGGGCCACTGCCATTTGGCCTGTGGCTGCTGGGGCTACAAGCATTTACCCCCAGCACTGCTGCCCTCATTGCTTGCCCCTTGGATTTGGTCTGCAAGGAGCCCCATGGTCTGGATCTGGCTTGGGACATAGGGTGAGCTTGACACCCTTGCTTTAAAAAATAAATAAAACTCCACCTCCCTTTGCACTTGGTCAGTAGAGAGCTTGGCAGCTGTATGCTGACTAAAGAGTTGATCTTCCCTGCGCATGCTCTGTGCCCCCCACAACTCCTACGTGTGACCAGACTATGTGTATACCATCCCCTTGACATACTCCCAGCCTGGGAAGGCGAAGACTAGGAGCATTCTCCTGGACCTAGCTTGTCCTGGCCGGAGGTGGCTTCTGCAAGGTGTTTGCTGGTGGTATCTTTTATTGGGCTGTTGCACTGAGTGCTAAAACGGTGAGAAAAGAGTCTCTGTCTCTTCTGCCATCAGCGTTCCCACTTGGGCTGTGGAGAGGAGCAGGAGGACACCGAAATCAGGGAAGCTGAGGGAGATGTGTGTCAGGGAGGGTGTTGGAGGTGCAGAAGCCATGGGGAGGATGGGAACATAGGGGCAGAAGTTGAACTGGGCACAGGCAGCGGGTGAATAGCGGCAGAGACTAATTTAATTCCAGTTTTCCCATCTGGAGGTCCTACACTTGGCAGCTTTAACGTTCTTCTAACAGGGGGGAGGAGATGGGGCATAATGTGTATTCATGCACGTGCTTCTTTACATGGTACATAACTTGGACTGAATTTTGCTTTCCCATGCTCATACAGCACGCGCTCCGCCAGGAGCCGTTGTGTCCGAGAGCAGATCTTGGCCACGCGGTGAAAAATGTAATGATACACTTTTATCTCCACGCACCTGCAAACACACACAGCTTTTTTTAAACAGGAAAACAAGCATAAGATGCATGCTGTGTTCGAATGAATTGATTTTAATCCATTCGCAGGCGTTGCTGGTCTCCAACGTCCGATGTTGCTTTAAAAGTGACACAATCAACATTAATAGGTCTGTTAAACCTGACTCTAATCATTTGGTGTCTCTGAGGCAGGCTCCCCAGAAGGGATCTCGTTACCCTAATCTCAAACACGCTGTTCATCATTTGCTATCTGGGAATGTGTAGCAAGGTCAAGAAGGTGGGAAGCCAGTCAATCACTGCCTGGAGAGTTGTTAATATTTAGTTTCCACTTCGTTGTACTGTTACGTCACTTCTGTGCAAAAAGATAAATGCTTCAGACCAGGCACTGATAGGAGAAAGGGAAGATGAAGGGAAGGTAAAAGATGCTAAAGGAGGCTGAGGAAGTGAATTATGACACTTGACTTGCTTCGGAAGATGAATTCCAGCGCTTTGTACCACTGTACCTTTTACTCGCTGTGTCTTGCAACTCTTGTAAGTAATTGCGTTAAAGAGGTTTGCCTCGAATGTTTTCCATAATCAGTTAGTTTCCTCTAGGAACAGATGGGCTGATACAGCTTGCTTCATTGCAGCAGCATCTCTCTCTTTCCCCCCCCCCCCCTTTCCTTTATTTGACTTTGATTCACATTAAAAATTGCAAGATGCTATGAACAGTGCAAGCTGTAGCAGAAGAGGCATGCAAGCTGCAGGATCGGTGTAGCTTTGTGTTTCACTGCTTTATTACTCAACGTTTTGATATTGCCGATAGCAAAATGTGTATATGGGGGATTTAAAAAAGAAGAATTACAAAAAAAGGAAATAGAGAAGAGTTAGTCTGATGGAGGCTGTGAGTTTGGGGATGGTTGTGTTAACCTTTGACATCTGCCACGTTACAGGTTGACATTTCACTGGTGTTTTTGTAACGTGTAGTGTGCCAGTATTTGAGACAATAACAGTGATAAGAGCAAATAGACCAGAATCCCCAGGAGTTTTGCCGTCTTCTATCATAGCGAGATTTGCCCAATAACTTCATATATGGTGTAAAGAAAAACTGTCTGAAAAAACTACCATTCTGCTTCAGGCAATTATGTGGGAGCCAGATGACATGATTATTCATGTGAAGCAGAGTGGGGGATGGAGAAGCAAATTCTTCCTTGCTTTAGATTATAATGCCATTTTAAACACCTTGCAACCTCTTTTTTTATGGTATCATCCCCCTCAGGGCGGGTGATCCATGGAACGCAGTGTCACAGGATCGTTTGGCTCACAACATCTTTTTGCACCTGGAAAGAAATAGGCTATGATATAACTGAGGAAGAGCCTATTTTTCTATATGCATCTCTCATTTCCTTCGTGGTGTGCTATGGCATTCATGCAACGCTTCAGTGGAATTATTAATGGAGGGGAGCGCTATTCCTCATAAAAAGGGGAGCAGAATCTAGTCCTACTAGTTAGTCATGTTCTTCGCTGAAGGACATAGCAAGGATCTTGCTTTGTTCTGGGCAGGATTCTTCCACCTTTACGTAACATGAGTAGCACCTTAGCCCACAAAAATTCAGCTGCTCACAAAGTTAGGTGGTACATGGTGTGGGTATGGATGGCAGATCATGTGTTTTGTGAGCATTAGATCTTTGATTGAGAAAAGGAAAGAAGCAACTTTTTTCCACCTTATCCATTAGTATTTCTTGGTACCATTATTTCCCTGTGTGACATTGGTTTTGGTTATAGAGTAGCTTGAAAAGTTTAAGTCTTTAAACATTTTTTCTTTTTTTTTTGGTATAGACTAGTTTAAACATGCAAATAATGCTCTGTGGTGATATACATGGGAGGAAGCACCAGGGGAAAAGTCAGATAAATAGATGTTAGGTTTTTATTGCAGCTTGTACAGAAATAAGACATGATCTGTTTTAAGTAGGTAGACTGTTTGATATTTCTTAATGGTCCAATTCTGCAGGCTTTACTCACGTGGTGGTTGCTAACGTAACTAGATGTTGAACAATCAGCCTGATATTCAGGGGGTCGTGTGAGCCCATGAATCTGCTTCGCTTATAAGAATTGTAGGTGCTGGGAGCTCTGAAAGCAAGTCCTAAATTTGGAATAGGCCCTATGTTTGGAACCTCAGTTTAATTTTAGATTTCAGAGCTTTTAATTATACAGCCTCACAAGATGAACATTTTATGCACTTCTTCTTGGAGAGGAACTATTGGAAACATTAACCATGTTCCCTATATATTGTCCATGGCTATCTTTTTGCATAGTACTCTTTGTATTGTGTCCTTACAAAAAAATAGGATTGATCCCATAGGAAAAAAAATGTTAGGGAAGATACAGCTTCTCTCATTGTTATTCTGAATGGAGCTCTTAGAAGCGCTAAAATAACAGCTTTAGACACAGCCACTTTCCTGCCACAGCTGTGTGTATTTTCTACCCTCACCCATCTCTAAATTTGTTATTTCCCTTTCTGAATACCTTAGCTTCTGATACCCTTATGCAGGTCCCACGAATCAAGATTCCTCCCAAATCTACCTGCCCGTAGGGCAAATATGATGCAGACATACCAGTTTTTGTAGTCAGCAGCACACCCAAAGGTGTCATGTGACAAACATCATGCCCAGCTGCCTTTGAATCCCTAGTGTAAATGACCACACACTCACTAACAGCTGGGGGCAGCTTGTGGCTCTTGGTCAGAGCAGGGCTTGCACTCCTAACCCTAAAGCTGTAGGAAGTCATCTTAACCTCTCTGCTACCACGCTGCCACCACAGCCTGAGTACTTCATAATTCCTATTGAGTCTGTTGAAACCAGTGAATAAATTATATACTACTCCCTGGGGGCATCTACATGTGTGCTTGACTACAGAGTCGTCTAATTCACTCTGCAATACAGCGTCACTGTCTACACATGCGCCGGTATTAGGGTGCAGTAAAGTAATTAACTATTCCATAGGATAGTACTGTCGGGAACACTACTATCTTATGGCAGAGTACTTTACTGCACTGAAAAGCACGTGTAGACAGTGACCGGGGGTGTAAATTGCATCTGGTCAACCCAGGAAGCCGGGGGCTTGCTCTGCCTCAGCTCAACTTGCTGCTGTCCTGGGTGCACGTGTAGAAGCTGAGTCTGGGAGCAGTTGACTCTGGCATGAACTGCTCTGGAGTTTATTGCATCACATTAATGTCACATGTAGATGCACCACTACGTGTGAAGAACATTAGAATACGGCCCTTTCCTCCTCAAACCTCCCCCCTCCCGTGTACTGACAATATCGACTTTCATCCCCTCCCGAGTTCTTTCCTGAATCACCATCCTGAGATTCCCTGCTCAGACTTTGTACAAGCAGTGCTCCATTCAAGGCAGGTCTTGGTTCAAATCAAAGATCAAGATCAAGATTGATTTGTAGCAAAGAGAAATAGCTCCCTCTCTTCCTCTTAGATTTCGACTTGCAAAGGAATCTGACACCTTGAGGATATTTTTAGCTTCTGTATATCAAAACTGTCTTTGTTCTTTGATGGTGGGGTTTGTCACATTTGATACGAGTGAAGGACCATCAGAGCTCCCTTGTCAGAGTGAAAGTATCATAGAGAAAGAGCTTCCGCCCAGAGCAGAAAAGTTGTTTGTTGCACCTCTGGGCCAGGTATAGACATGACACTTTTACCGGTATAAGGGATCGGAAACTGGCCTATGTAACAGAGGTTCAGCATACACAGATTGATTTAAAAATGGCAAAATCCATTCTAAGATTTGCCCCCTCACCAAAGGGCAAACATCTGTTCGCTACTAATCTAAACTACGCTGCTTATAGAAAACTGCATAACTTAGATTGATCCTGCTTCAAGCTTTTTGAATGTCTGTACCTAGCCCTGATATTTTCCCTGAGACGCCATATAGGGCATCTGCTGAAAAGCAAGACCCGTGAATGTCTCAAATTGTTTCCAAAAGTTGGGTCATCATGAGTAGCTATTTACTTAAACCACGAGGCCCAGAGGCTGTTGTCAGATCTAGATTGCATGCTATACTCTCTGAACCACCCCACAAAAACTGGACTTCTGGGATCACTTCAAGATTTGCAGCCCTAAGTGGGTGTAAAGAGGTGCCTGAAAGATGCAATAGGACAGATCGTCAGTTGGTTTTCAATCTTTATAGCTCTATTGGATGGATCTCTGATAAGTGATGCTACTGGAGGATCTGGGCCAATGTGGTAGATTATGGCGGATTATGATGGGTGACACAGTTATCCCTCCCTCTGCCCACAAATTCTTTGACTATACGGCGCACAGAATACTAATGTGGATGTGTAGATGAAGTTTCTGGGCCTGAAATCCTCTTAGGGCCAAGTTCTGACTCTGCAACTTTCAGCCCTCCTGGCAATCACAGGGGTAATCACAACCCTATGAGCACTCGCAAAGTATTCAATAGGGCTTCATGGTCTATGCGGGGGTTTACTACAGGGCCCCTCCATGACCCCAAGATCATGGAGGGAGATGAGAGATCGACATCCAGAGATGTACTTAGACATGGGATGAAGATTCAAAGGCCAGGTCAGAGTCCAAACGTTTTCAGAGTTTAGTGGGTTTCAGAGGGCTGATTATGGGCTGGATTATTGTAGTGTTAGGATGTGGCCATGGGGATAGGGCCAGATCTGACTTCAAAGCCGGTGCTAGGTTGGTACAATTTCTTAGCTTTTCATTGAACTGTCCATTGGTCCAGAGGAAGAGAAGCAAAGAAGAACATTCAATCCTTTTCCAGAGCCTGGCTGCACATTACAGCTAACTGTGCGTGTGGGAGAGGCCAGGGGAGGGAGAAACGCACCAGCAAATACATCTACTGTAATCACACTCGCTTACAACAAACTATTGATATGGGTAAGGGAAACTCTAATGACTAATTCAGAGAGGGAACAGGTAGCTTTTCAATGCGTGGCTGCTTATGCATAAAAACGAGGGATCTGTAATGTTAGCTTGAAAAGTGAGGCCCTATCCAATGCAAACATCACTTTCTGCCTGGCTACACAGCTTGCATGGTCTTCTTTCTCTAACCCTTGTTTCTCTGGAGAAGACAAGATTGAAGGGGGATTTGATAACATTTTTCAAATACATGAAGGGTGATTACAGAGAGGATGGAGATGGGCTTTTCTCTGTGGCTGTAGGGGACAGGACTAGGAGCAACGGACTCGAGCTGCAGCAGGGGAAATTTAGGCTGGAGATTAGGAGGAACTTTATGACTATGAGTGTGGGAAGCACTGGGACAGGCTGCTTGGAGAAGGTGTGGGATCTCCATCCCCAGAAATTTTCAAGGGCAGTGTAGGCAGACACTTGGTTGGATGATTTGGTCTGAGCAGGAGGCTGGACTAGATGACTTTATGAGGTCCCTTCCAGCCCTGCTTTCCTATGATCCTATGATGTTCCTCACCTTTCTCGGGGTATATCTCTGACTGTGACTGCAGCTCATGTAAGGTGTACCTGCACCAGTTTGAAATGAGCTACTTTGGGCATTGCTGGGGGTGTTCAGGGGCTAAGTAAATGCTTGGTAGTTTAGTCTATGCTGAAGTCCATGCTCCCATGGCTAGATTGCTAGCAGCCCCCAGCTGATTGCTTTAAAGCTTGGATATGTTTAGAAAAGCAGCTGTCACAGTAATCGCCATGGTGCAGATGTGGCTGCAGTGCAGATGTACCTTCATATATATTGAGGAAACTCAATAGTAGCATGTTAAGGCCCACAGTTTGTCTAGGTGCAAGTGACTGAAAGCAATGGAGACTCAAGTGTCTGACTAACCTCTGGTAACTAATTACTAGATAAGCAGTAACAATAAAAAAAAAAAAGCATTCAAGCAACTGTCATGTAATATAAGCAGGATTTGGCCACCTATGTCCAAATAAGCAACCCCCAATCCGCCCCCAACCCAACTTCCTAGGTGCCTTGAAAGTACCCATGCACCTATATTTTTGCCAGCAAACTTATATAGTTAAAGAAAGTTGTCGTCCTATATGTAAAGCTATACATGCCCTGGGGCACCACTGTCTTAGGCAGGCACAAATCCCAAATAACCTTAGGTATGAAACGGCCACTGAGATGCTCAGCTCAGCTAATTCCCCCACAGGCCCAGATCTGGTTAGTGTGCTTCGAGTACATCTACATTGAGTTCACCCCAAAGCACAGCACAGCAGATGCTCGTATTCAGAAATATGGCCAGAGGAGGTGCCCACTAGGTAAGCAGGTAGACAACCGGGGTTGGCGGGCTGGCTGGACGTGTGTGTACCCATGACAGAACAGACTGAATAGGGGACAGGGAATCTTTCACTTTGCTTCATCTGAGGTTTCTGTTGCCCATAAAAAATCTGCATCTTTTAAAGATGGTGGGAATCGCAACTGCTCAGCATCGCTGCGTTAGAGGAACTGCAGTAAAACTAGGACACCCTGGAGAAGTGAACTTCAACCTTAATCACAGACCTTTTATTTCATGGGCACGTGAACAAAAGTTCTCACAAATTTTTCAAGTTTAGAGAGGGGAAAAAAGAAAATATACTCTATTTTCTCTGGGTTTGTGAACAAGCCAGACAGGGTTTTTGTTTTTTAACTTTTACTGAACTCAAAAGGCAGTCTTCAGAGGCAAAAGCAAAAGAGAGTCATTTTGCCAGGAGGAATTCTTTTGACTGGGCAGCTGGGTACATTTCCACCCTGCTGAGATCTTTCTGGACGCAGTTCACCAAACCAGCTCAATAAAATAAAATATTCATTCAGTGAAAGATATGGCTAGTTTTCATGCTGATTAGCATAGCAATGTTCTCCTATGGTTTCAATACACCAGGATAAAACATGACCTTTTCATATAGATCTCATTCATTACTGATTAAGGGGAACGGCAAAGGAGGAATAAATCCAAGCCTGCCATAGAAATTAAAAGTGTGTAATATGAAATGCAGTCAGTCTGAATTGACCCCTATTACTGTCGTCCTGCAGGCAGCTAGAAAAGACTCTGGGCATTTAAAGACACAGCACACAGAAATTAGTATAGGAATATATCACTGGTATTCATAGGCACTGCTAGTTTCAAAGGCCACTTTTCAAGTCTTGCTGTCAAATCAGGAAAAGCTGAGAATAGAAATGCATGGCATGGGATCCCAGGTTCAATATAGCTTTTTCCATAAAGCCCAATCTTTTTTTTTCTGTCCAAATCAACAGCATCATTTTCAGTGTCTCACTAAAGCGCAGATGAGAGCTTCGAGTTGTAAGCTAGCCCCATCAGTTTGAATGCTCTGTAGATCAGCTTGAGGTGAGGATGTTAATATGAATGGGGAAGACCAGTGGATTCGAATTATTACATTTTGCCCTTTGAATGACTTGCAAGAAAGATATCTGTTTCCAAACTTCACTGAATAGTTATCCTTCCTGCATCCAGCGGGGCTGAATAGAATAATCCGACCACCTGTTCAGCGGGAAGATTTCAACTTGTTTCACTTTGTCTTTTTTTTTTTTTAACGGATGCATTGATGAGTGATATTTCTGCCCAGTACAGATGGGAGTGGAGTGGGGATGACCATGTGTTGGGTATATGAACTGTCCTGCTGGTGTGGAGAGAGATGGTTTGGAGGAGCAGAGCTTGTAGTTCGTCTCCCATGGAAAGGAGTTATGTACAGCACTGGATATCACCCCACTGTATATTTATTAGCTGGCTTGCAACCTATAGTTGGGATCCAGCAGCCTACACCTTGTTTGGCCACGGCACCCTGATTGTATCCAACCCTCCAACTCTTTTTTAGGTTGTAGCTTAGTATCCTGTTAGATAGCAGCTGGGATTGCAGGGGAAGTGGGGTAGGGATGGTCTCTATTATATTTCTTTTTGTCCCTCTTTTGCCTGGTCCAGAGCACCCAGACAGCAGCGAGTATGACTTGTCCATTAGAATGTATTTTTATGGGAGTCCTTTGTTCCCGAACCAGAGAGGATTAAATCCTACTTTTGGCATCAGTCATGTAACTGGGTAGAAAGCATAATGAATGCATCACACTTACTCTATTTGAAGTCTGTGGCAGAAGATGCCGATGAGAACAGAAAAAAAGTACCTTGCAAAGAACAACACCAACAGCAAAAATCCCTGCAATGTTATTGTGTCAGAGATGGGAGAGGTATTCTGAGCCAAACCTTGTCTGGGGCAGAGCCTCTCCTATATGGTTCATGGAGTGATCATAATTTACACCCACTGCGGATTTGCTCCTGATGGACATCTGCATAGTTATGTTACTCCCAGAGGATGTAGTCATTTGCAGTTAAGCGCGATGCTATGGAGAGGGGCTGCCTATTGGTAGGAAACGTAGGAAACAGTCCTTGATAACGCCTGAGGCAGGGTGATATTCATCTACCTAAGTGACAAACTCTTCTCCTTTGTAGGTGGTTGGGCATGTCCATCCAGAATGCGATTTTATAACTGAGATAAAGAAAAACGAGAATGAGTGTCTGAGGGATGCTGAAGACTTGGGAAATGGGACTAAAGGTACAGTATATGGTGTCTTGGAAGGGAAACAGGCTTGGATTTGAAAAATGAATGAAGCTGGTTCAGAGGAAGAAGGCGTGTAACCTCTCTCTTCTGCTCTAGAACTGAACTCAAATCTTTTTGCTGCTTCCCCATCACCCTGGACATCAAGTTCAGATGCTATGGTCCTTCATTCATCCTTGTGTCTTAATCAGCCTTTCTGCCTCACTCTTCCCTCACCTTCTCCATGACCTTATGTCTGCTCCCTTGATTTTCATCCCCACTTGGCTTTTTCTCTGTGCCTGAAACACAGTGCCAGCGAACCATGTCATCCCATCTCCTGACTCCAAGCCCATTGAAAACGCCATATATGCTGCATTGCCTGGTAGAAGCTAGTTAAGTTATCTTTCAAAAATTTGGGCTGGTGAGATGGATAGATGCCTCAAATGGGATGTGAATATAAAAATATGAGAATGGCCAAAGATCCACCTAGACCGGTGTCTGGTCTCCAACACTGGTAACTGGTGAATGCTGGAGACGAAGAGTAGTCCTTTCATCTGCAAACTTCATTTCCTCCCCTACAGTCCTCATACTTATTCTGGATCTGGTTTATAATTAACAGGACATGTGCAAGATAATCCATCCCCTGTCAGACCCTCTCAGTCACCACCAGCAGGTTACATCCTTGACCTGTCCTTCACAAATACGTCTGATTCCTTTGAGAGCCTGGTAGCATTGGCCTCCACATCATCCTGCGGCAATGAGTACCTTGGCCTTGCTGTAGAAATCCTCCTCCTTCATTTTCCACAGCATAGTCTCCCTGGTGGTGTCATGGCTACAATGAGATGTTTCATACTCAAATACAAAGAAGGTTTAGCAATGTGTTTTCTTTCCTCTGTGAGGTTGCAAGAAAACATGGGACCGGTTGTTGTGCTGGCCCGATGCAGACGCTGGAGAGACTATTGCCTTACCATGTCCGAACATCCTTTTTTACTTCATGAAGAAGCCAGGTGAGGGACCCTTGCAGATTGATTTCATTGCTTTAATTTTGCACAGGACCCCATTAGGCTCATGAAAGCGAGGGTTGAGCCATGTGGGAAGTGGGGATAAGGAGAGCGCTACTCCAGGAACGTCTACCTTTGTTAGAGGGTGCTTTGCAGTTTGTCTGGGGTCCTGGGTAACCTCCATGGTTGGGGCTTGGTTTAGCATTTCACGCTGTGAGCCTGAGACAAAGTGCTTGAGTCCATGGAAAGAGTCTCACTTGTTTCAAAGGGCTTTGAGATCGGCCCAAAGGGAAAGCTCCTCTTGGGTTCATCGGGGGGTATTGTTTGAATCAACTGTGGGCCTTAAGAGGTTTAGCCTGTGATTAATATGGGATGAAATGAAAGGATCATGAATGAATGATGTGGGCATTCCTTAGGGCTGAGAACAGAGAGGGGAAGCAGAATTTTGCCATGAAATTTGGCCAGAAGCAGATCTGATGAAAGCAGATGTAACTTGGTGGAAATCAGTGGCCTGGCAGTTGCTTATTCTGGAGATGAATTTGGCCCGATAACTGAGAACATGTGAGGAGAACCGATCTTCCAGGAAAGACGGAGATTTGGCAGCTTCAAAAGAAAAAACGAAATCCCCCAAGCCTGTCTACCGCCTTCCTCGCAGTATGTGACACCTGCTAGTTATAACCAAGGGATCAGGAGCATTCCTTTCATCTGCAAACTTCATTTCCTCCCGTAAAATCCTCGTACTTATCCTGGATCTGGCTTATAAAGCTTTCTACTGAAAACCCTGTTATCACTCTCCGGGCAAAACAGTTACGCCAGATAAACCAGCTAGTTGTATCCAATGTCAAGGAGGGAATAGACACAAAGGGCATAGGGGCGGGGGTAGAGTATAACTAGGAGCTATTGATTATAGTTATCCCATAGCAAGAGAAATGTTAGCATGGTATGAGGTCTGTCTCAGGGGAATTGAGGGTGGGGGTCTTTCCCTCTGGGGTTAACTTTTGAGAAACGGAAAAGCCTTAAAAATGAAATAGGAAAGCTAGGTATTTTTCACTACCTAGCACAGATGTGGTGTTGAACAAAATAATTAATATCCAGACAAGCCATTCCTGTGACTAATTTCTATAGTTCTGCTCTTTTTATAACACACAGTGGTGGATATGGTTTATTTTATCACCCTGAATTCACTGGTGCAGGGCCAGAATAGACTGAGAAACTCTACTTAGACTGAATCTTAGTGCCCATGTTTTTGCTCTGCATTTGTACAGCATCTAGCACACTGAAGCCCTGGTTGGCGACTCCAACGTGCTGTCACAATGCAAATACATTATTATAAATTGTACGCGAGATGGGTTTTTGCTGTGTTGCCTCCATAGCTCTTCATTGCTTCTACAGAAAATGCGCAGCACAGCAATTCTGGGTATAAAGTATCTAAAAGAAACCTGCTCTAGATTTGGGAAGAGAAGAAGTGTCTGTCTCTTATACAAGAGAAGTTAAATTTATCCAGAGCATGGTCATCAGGTTAGATCAGGGAACCTTGGAAGGACAAAAACGAGTCTTTGTGAATGGGGCAATGGAGGAAACTTCAGGAAGTTCGGAAGTGAACTTCACAAGCTTCACCTTGCCCTAGACTTGCAACTATGCGTTCCTTATCAAGAGGAACATTGTTCCTCCCTGTCTTCTTTGCTATCAGGGATTGTTCTTCTCTTATTCTACGGTTCCTTAAAAGGAAGCAACCTACTACTGCTGAATTTGGTTGTCCATGGAATGAATGCATGGGCTTCTTTAGCAATACAGAACTTTTCTGTTTTAGCTGGCCTGGTGAGAAGAAACTGCACGAAGAAAGGATGGTCAGATCCATTTCCCTCATACCATATTGCCTGCCCAGTGGAAGATGAGATTCCCATTGAAGAAGTAAGTTCATTGAGCAAACAGAGTTTAGACATGTGCAGTTGCTGTTAGGATTCCTTTCTATTTCTGAAGTTCACTGGGGAAGAAACTTGGTTTAAGTGGCCGTCCACTTACTAGGTAGGAGGAAGAATGGCTGCTTGCCTGGCAAAATGATTCATAACACTTACTGTCCTGAGAGAGCAATAATGAAGGCAGCTAATAAGTTTAGAGAGCTGTATTCACAAAATGTAGAGGCAGAACCTACAGCTGATGTACATGTGTGCGACTCCATTGATCTTAATTGACACCATCTAAAAATCTGGCCCCAAATGTCTGTAAAACAAGGGACTGAATTTTCAGTCTGATCTGTTGGTAGCATTATAGCAGGTCTATGGCAAGTGCCCCTCTTTTAAAAAAATAAAGAATTTCTTTTGTTGCAAAAATCTAGTTGGTTTAATAAAAGATATCACCTCTGTCACAAGTTTTGATTAATCTTTTCAAGAGAATTTCAGCTGTGATGTAGTCTCTACCAGTGTAACATAAAAGGCCGGATCCCTATGCCATGCATATTATAAGAAAATAGATTGGTTACGGCAAAAATAATCAGTAAAAGTATCTAAGCAAGAGGAAATTTGGACTTTAAAATGTGTATTGTGCACAGCCACCTGGCTGTCCCTTGGACTGGTATTGATCCAATGGAGTTTCTCTGGATTTACTCCCAAGTAATTTGGATCAGAATTGTTTCAGCTTGATTCTCAGAGTTAGTGAGCATATCTACATGTACATTAATGCTCTGCAATTAGGGTGCATTAATTTTAATACCTATACTAACAGGCACTAATTTAATATACCATAATCGGCACTACCGCATAGTAGCACTGGTGCACATGTTTTACGTGATGCTAATGTGCAGTAGGCTAATTCTACTGTGCATTTGGGCATTAGCACGACTTTTACGGTGACGCACTAATCCACAGTAGAATTAGTCTATTGTGCTTTTAGCATCTCCTAGATACACCCAGTGTCACGTAGACCTTGTAAATGCTGGGAAGTTTTACTCTTTGACATAAAGTTAGTATTGGATCAATTAATCAACATAACTATACTGATTCATAAAGCAGCTATTCCTGTCTAGGAAGGGTATTAAGCTAAATTGGTGTTAGGCACTTTAATACAGGTATAACCGAATCCATATTTGGATTGTACTGGTAAAGCTATATTGTTAAAATAATAATCCCATCCCTAAATAATATATTATGCAGGTATAAAAACTGTGTTGTAACTAGGCCTAATTATTTTCTTAATTACTCTGGTGTAAATCTGGAATAATTCCAGTGAAGTAAAACAGAAGACTCCAGTGGGGTGTGAAAAGGAGATTCACAGGGAAGTTTGTACGCAGTCAGTGGTGCTAGCTGAGAGAATGAAAGCAACATTGTTTTTTATTTGGTGAAGGTAATTTCACTTGTGATAAAGAGCTTAGGCGAAATGTGGGGCACCGAGGAGTTTTAGTTTGCTGCCCTACCAGCTGTGGAGTGAAGCACCGGGCTTTGTGCAGCCCAGGGGCTCTGCAGGCAGCCTGGCAGCAGCCTGGGAAGACAGCCTCCACCCAAGAATAGCAGCAAGCCTGATCTTTTTTTTTCCTTGGAGCTTGCCTGCCTGCCTGAGCTGCATGGAGGCCTGGTGCCTCCCTCTTCAGCTGCGGTGCCCCCCGGGACCACCTGATCCAGGTGCCTGCAGGCGGGTTTTGCCTGGGGGAGGCTGTCACTGCCATGGAAGGAAGCACCAGCCCCGCCTGCAGCCCAGGGACCACTCCACCCTTCAGCAGCTCATCCTGCCCTCCCCACCGCCGGAGAGGCAGGTACGTTTGGGTGTGTGCATGACATGGAGGTTTAAAGGGCCCTAAATTGAAGCGGTGTTTTTAAAAACCCACCGCTTCAATTTAGGGCTCCCGTTTCATCTACGCACGCCCTTAGTCAACAACCTGTTTTGCACAGGGGCTTCCTAGATTTTTCTGGTCCTCTTCCCATTACTTCTTCCCCGTTTGTTATCATGCTATTTAGCTTGCAACTCCCTTTTTTCTGCCAGCTGATTTATAGTACCTGCCATGCTGTGTCAACAAGCACTTCCCCTAAAATGCAATGCTTAAAAAATGTCCTTTCCCCCCTGCTTTTTATTGCTTCCTTGCACTTCTAGTGCAAAAACAATCACAGCGTAAGCCCGCTGTTTTCTTTGGCAGTAGCCCTGATCTTTCATTTAGGTAAACTCCTCAGCCTGCTTGTTTATCCGCTTGGGAACTGGGCTATTGCTTTGTATGGCATTCGTATCTGATTTATACTCGGTGTCAGCTGGCTGGGATGAGACTAGAACAGATCTGCTGTGTTAATGCACAGGTCAACTTCTTATTGACTCCCCTATTTGAGTTTTGGTTGGAGCAATATAGGAAGAGCTATCAGGGCCTTGATAACTAGCTGAATGGAGTGTGTTGCCTGTGTGATGATGGATGCAATGTCAGGCCTATTATGTCTTATGCTTCAGCCACGCTCAGCACTTCTCACCATAAGACTATAATTATAACATTTTCTGGAGTGATGCACTGGAATTAGACCATGAAAGTCTAATCTGCTATCCTGTCTTGTGTCAAAGAGGAGAAATATAGTGCCTGACAGGGTGTTTCCAAGTATATATAATAAAGTTGAAATAGGACCCAAAAGGCAGACACTGCCAAATTTTGGAAAAGAAATACTTGAAATTCAATTTCAGATTTTCAAATGAGGATCATTGCATAAGAGTGAATTTGCACATACAGAACTCGCATAAAACAAGGAAGACCTGTCATTATACCTGGGAAAACTTGAGCTTGGGAACACAAGGAAAAAAGAAAACCCAGTAGAAAAAAAGAGAATAGGGAGCAGGGCCCAGAGCAAAATGTGAAATTCAAAATGAACTGGGAGAAGGGCAGGGAGGAAATGTTATGAAAGATGGATATATTGTGTTATATACACCATATAGGAGACAGCCACCAGTACTAATCTATCTGTCAGGGAATTTCCTGTCTCTGACATCAGCCATCAATGCCTGCAGATAAAAACCTAGCAGCGAAATGCAAGGTTCAATAAAGTTGATAGGAGTTTTGCCATCAAGTTCAATGAGTCCAGGATTTCACCCTCAGACTTTTGAAAAATTAACTTGCTCTTGCAAAACAAAACTGGATTTAAACTGCAGCAGGGAATGATTTGTGAATCAAATGATCACCACTGGAATGCCCTAAAACACGTGCCCACAACCTGCTCTAAGGACTGGGTCGAGGATGGTCTGACCTAACTGTGCCACATGTGCCTGGTGGGCAGTGGCTCCACAGCCCCCGGTGTTGCCCAGCTGTGGGGCAACATTGTGTGGGATCCTCTGTGACCCAGGGTCCAACTCCAGTGTGAATCTGAGGGCGTGGATGGCTGCTTGTCCTACCACGGGCCTGGGTGGCAACACGTCCTGCTCTGATTGCTCCTGCTGCACTAGCTGGGGCGGAGCCCGTGGCTGCGGGGCAGGGCGCAGGTCGGGGAGGGCCCTGGCCTAACAGTGGCTGGCTAGTTCATCAGCTGGGGTGGGGCTTCTGGGAAGGACCTCTGGTGGGTTTGGCCAAGTGGGCGAAGAGTCCAGGCTGGGCTGCTTGATAGTGCCCCTGCATAACACCTGCAGAGTCTACTTATGCCTGAAGAAGGGTGTTTGTGTCTGAAAGCTTGCAAAGAACATTTTTCCCAACTATTTAGTGGGTCTAATAAAAGAGATCACATTTACCCAAAGAATCTTGCCTGATAGGGCCCCTGACACCTATGGACTGTGGAGCCATTTTATCCAGTCTGCAGGACTGGGGTGCTTTTGCAGCATTTCTCTTGTGGGCTCTGCCCAGCCGTCAGGGGGAAGTGGCAGCAGCCAGCTCCAGCTCTGGATCTGGCTCCAGTGACAATGGCACAGGCCAGCGTGGAAGTGGCCTGAGCTCAGAGAGAGGCTCTGTTAAAGCACCCCGCCCCCCCGCCCTAAAACACTGTTGTGGTCAGTGAAGCTTCATGCCTCGTGGGATAAACCCTTCCCTCGTTGTCCCATCTCTTCATGCTTTCTACTGAGATTACCATGACCTTCCCCCAGGATTAGGTGAATGTTTTGTCAAAGCAGGAATATTTTTATTATACACGTGTGCATATACAGAAAGGATTGTTGGTTGTAGCTGTGTTGGTCTAAGGACATAGGCAGACACCATTCTTTGGGTAGATGTGATCTCTTTTATTAGACTAACTCAATAGTTGGGAAAATTGTTCTTTGCAAGCTTTTGGGCACAAAAAGGGTGTTTGTGTCCGCAAGCTAGCAAAGAACAATTTTTCCAATCATTAACTGGTCTAATAAAACATATCACAGCTACCCAAAAAACCCTGCCTGCCTATACAAAAAGGATTATTATAGGTCTACCATGGTATAGTATCTTGGCAAACTGAGTCAGGTTGAAGTGTAGTTAGGAATCCCAGACCCATAGCATACTGGCTTGGTTTCAGATACCGTAGCAAGCTTGAAACCCAGTGTAACTTGAATGGAGTTTTACTAAATTTGCATAGACTTCTGAATCAGTCAGCCTCCCTAGACCTAGTAGTGTATTTTTTTTCCCATCAAAATCACATACGTCCTTAGAGATTTGCTATCGACCAGACAAAGCTGGAAGGTTTCTCAAGAGGTCATCAAATCCAGTCTCCTTCTCAAGAGAGGATTCTCTCTGTCAAAACCTTCCCACACAAACCTGCACTTAAAACTATCCAGTGATGGATATCCCACATCTCTAACAGACTTCTCTAGTGCTTAACCACTACAGATAGAAAGCTCTTCCTAATTTCGAGCCCTGGCACTGGTGAAGCATTGAATGAGATGACTGTGAAAGTAAGATGAAGTGTTCCAGCTGCGCTTTGCTTTGGGATTTTATGTTCTTACAAAAAGGTGGATACTAGGAGTGTGAATTGAGACTGCAAAAAAGGTTTTGGCATCCCACTTGATTTTGCATAGCTTCTACCACTGTTATTTTGGCCGTAAGTCACAAATAACACAGTTATTCTCTTCTTTATAGCACTCCTATTTTTCTACGGTAAAGATCATCTACACCGTAGGATATAGCATATCTATCGCCTCGCTCACCATTGCTGTGACAGTTCTCATTGCCTTCAGGTAACCTGATGAGCGTCTAACAGGGCACCAAAAATACAAGAAACTGAATAAACAGAAATGCTCACTGCACTGAAAAGCCATGGGCGGAAAGGTTGCTATCTTTAAAATGAGCAGAAACAGCTAATTTGGCAATGGTTGATTTCAACTGCAATACTGCTCACAATAAGTGAATTTTAAGATCACCTGCAAGTGATCCGGTATGGGTTGGACTTTATAAGAACCTGATTTTCATAATTGCTGAGAATCTCTGACTCCAGCTGAAAATGTAGAACTGAAATTGGTTGACGTCTCTGAAAATCAGGCTCAACGTTTTTGTTTCCATGGAAGATGGTTGATCAAAATTAACTAAAGGCGTGATTTGTAAATCACAGCACATCCCTATATGTATATTATTATTAGTAAGAAGTAAAGTGGCCTTAATTCAATGGCACTTAATGAATTCCTATAGTTCGTTAAACTAAAGCAAATACAGCCACATTCATTCTGAGTAACAATGTCTACCTATGCATTTAATACACCTTATATAATCCACTTTAAAATTAATTCAGATTAATTTCCTTGACTGTCTCCATGCCGATAAGTCATACATCCACTGCCTGCTACCTAGAAGAGAGCTACCTAGGCAGTCACAGATACTCTGCAGCATTCTTATTATCTTGGAAGCTGTTTTATCCCCTTCAGTTTTATATTAGTCAAGGTCATTTCTGCAAATTCAGGCTTCCCACTGGCACAAGTACATATTTGGGATGCAAGGGAAGGACCGGTCTGATACGGTTCTGGGAAGGTTTAACGCCCACTGATATTAGATATCAACTAAAAGGGAAATTTTCAAGAGTGCTTAAAATAAACCTAGTTCCCTTAGCAATCAGCTATTTGCTTCAGTAGGAGCAGAGTTAGGCCAAAGCAGACTGCTTTTGAAAATCCCAGCCTCAGGAAACAAGCATGTGGCAGAGATTATTCACCTCCCCTCACTTCAGTCTTCTGTCTTCTTTCCTTACAGGAGACTCCGCTGTCCCAGGAATTATATCCACATCCAGCTCTTTCTCACCTTCATCTTGAAAGCTATTGCCATATTCATTAAGGATGCCGTCCTCTTCCAAAAGGAAGACATTGATCATTGCAGTTTCTCTACTGTAAGCATTTGAAAAGATCACTTTGGTATATGCATAATATATTTCTTTATCTCTTCCAGTGGCTTGTGCTTTCTTTTATATCTTCAAAGAGCAAAACATCAAAGGTCTGCCTGAAACAAATGGCCCGTTGATGTACATCATATGCTTGCCCAGTTTCGGCGGCAGTCCTTCAAAGTTGAGGGTGATGTCCATCAGGCTTGATGGGTCCTCAGGTGACTGAGGAGCAGATTCTGGATACACACGTTCTTTGGCAATGGGGACATGTCGTTGTATGGGGGAGTGGGATTTGCAGCCCTGGGTTGGTCTCCTTCTCCTTTCTCTGCCACTGCTGTTCAGCCCTGGTATCGAGTCGTTGGGCCTTGGAGGACCAGGTGGTGCCATGCTGAAGGGTCAGCAGCTTGCTCCTCCCAGCCATTGGTGTCAATGCCTCCATGCTTGAGGGTGACCTTGAGCATGTTTTTATACCATTTCTTTTGGCTGCCCTTTGAGCGTTGGCCAACAGAGAGCTGGGAGAAGAAGAACCTCTAGCCCAATTTATACTGCCATAGGCACACAAACGAGTGATGCAACTGGCCACCTTGGATTACCTAGCCTCAGTGACCAGACAGCAATATATAGGTGTGCTCCCTGGGGTCAGCCTGCAGTGCAAGTCTGAGAGGCTACAACTAATCATCCTCCAGAGCCATAGCAAGACCTGAGGAATGATAGCTGTCAGCTCTGTTTTAATGCAAGCTGCTTCTTTATGAAAACCAGGCTGCCTGTTTCCTGGGCAAGCACTCAACCCCACTTTGGCACTGCAAGGTTGTTGGATAAAAATGAAGTGAAGGAAGAGCTGAGGCAGAGGCAGAAGGCCAAAATGTAGGTCTTCCACCCTCCCAAATCAATTCCCTCTTTACTGGGGCACAGAAGTATACTCCCTCTTATTTGCTCTCCTCTTACCCCAGGAGTCTCTCCCTCCTCACTTCACAGGGCTTGGCTTTAGTTCATCAAGCTAAAGTTTAAAAATATTGTTGACTATTACTATTGTTAGATAAATTCTCCCCTCAGCTCTCTGCCATGTTAAAAGTCACGCTAATGCTTGAAGCTGCAGCTTGAGCTGAGGACCTTGCAGTTGAGTCTATTCACATGAATAAGTGGTTTTCATATGACTATTAGACTGCAAATGCCGGTCTATATTGAAGTGGTCTGAAAATGGAAGGGGTGGTAATCTGAAGCTGCTAGGAGGTTTGAAATTCTTTACCAAAAGGGAAAAAAACCCAAAACAAAACAAAAACCCAAAGCAAAAGAAATGCCATTTATTGGTGTCATCTACATTGGTATCAAAGTTGGGCTGTGTTGTTTTTCACACCCATAATTAGAGGTGTGGGGCACCCAAAATGCCCTATAATGGTAACTGGAATTATGGACGCTCATCATGTCTGAAAGGTCAAGTCAAATATTTGCATGTGTTGTGCTGAATTTTTGCCTTTCCTGTTCCCTAGACCGAATGCAAGATCTCAGTTGTTTTCTGCCACTATTTTATGATGACCAATTTCATGTGGCTGCTGGTAGAAGCCCTTTATTTGAACAGTCTGCTGCTCTCATCCCTCCCTCATGGAAGAAGATACTTTTGGTGGCTTGTTCTGTTTGGCTGGGGTACGTAAGGGCAGGGGTGGGACTGGTCAAGAATATAATACCTTCCAGGACTTGATCCCTCTCCTTCTGATGTCAGTAGAAAGATCATCGGTATAGGCATCCACATAAACTGACTGCAAGGTAACTGCCTGTATATTGTAAAAAGTCAGAAGAGGATTCTAGGAACAACCGCACGGGAGGAATCAAAATCGTATTTCCTGCTTCCCAAGCCTTACCAACCGGGCTACAGTCTAGTTCAGGCTGAGAACATCTTCCACTTCCTCATGTTCAACTTGGGTGGAAAGATCCCCATAACCAAAAGGAAAGCAGGCCAAGTGAACCTGACTCTGTAGACCAGCAGAGAGGGTACTCACCTAGGAGGAGGAAGACCTGGGTTCTGGTTATTTCCAGGTTGTTTGCATCTGTTTCTTGTAAAATGCATGAAGAGTCTATGACTGGAGTCAAAGGTTGGAACCCAGGTCTCCTGCTCCTCAGGGTAGTGCCTGGAGCACTTGACTTTGGTGGCATGCCCCCTCCTGCTTATTGTCCCTCTTTCTTCTCTGAGATCCCTGCAATCTTGATTGCCGAGTGCCCCCCGTTGGAAAGGAGCCGTGGGACCTGCAATCCAGGCTGCCTGCTTCCTGGGCAAGCACTCAACCCCGCCTTTGGCATTGCATGGTTGTTGGCTAAAAATGCAATGAGGGCAGAGCTGGAGGAGAGGCAGAAGGCCAAAATGCAGATCTTCCACCAATGCCCTCCTTACTGGGGCACAGAAGTATACTCCCTCCTACCCCAGGACTTACTCCCTCCTGACTGCACAGGACTTGGCCTTTATTTTATCAAGTTGACTTTTAAAAGTATTGTTGACTAGTACTATTGTTAGATAAATTCTCCCCTCAGCTCTCTGCCATGCTAAAAGTATAAAGCTAATGCTTGAATCTGCAGCCTGAGCTGAGGGACCGGAAGCTGAGACTATTCACATGAAAAAGTGGTTTTCATATGAATAAAACACTGCAAAAGCAGGTCTATACTGAAGTTTGACACTAAGTGCAAATGTACTTATAGACACCCTTACAGCCTCAACATGCTGAACATAAGTTGCTTGTAACTACTTAATTTTATAGCGTGTGGAGAGACTTCCTCTTTACATTTATGTTCCTCACAGAAGTCTTTATTAAATGTAAATGCTGTTCCTGTTGCATATGTAAATGCTGTTCCCGTGGGTGCCCTGTAATACCATTTTAGGGCTGCTGCGGACAGGGTGGAAATTTAATGGGGGATAATTAACGACAACGGAAAAAACCCATAACCCTTGTTGAATTGCTTTACAGGTTTCCCAACATTTTTCACCCTTGTGTGGATATTAACCAAGTTTTATTTTGAAGACACAGCGTAAGTAGCAGTTTTATACCAGATCCCTTAGCGTGTTCCCGTTTCAATGCTATGAGAAGTCTTGATCCCGTACTATGGCCCTTTGTGAGTTACTGGGGTCCTAGGAAAGTTAAGTTAGTGCATTAAACCTTCACATCCATCCTGCACTTGCTCTTGATCGTCTTTCTATGCAATTATTATCCAAATGAAAAACAGAAAATGCTAATAAAATCCATGTTCTGCTGAAGTCAATGGAAGTTTCGCCATTGTCTTCAGTAGAAACAAAATTTCGCTCTGCATTTTTATTTCCCTTTGGAAAAAGAATAAAGGGATACCTTGAAACAAAAATCCAAACAAATTCACATCTTGACCTGAGAACAAAATGTTTCAGGCAAAAGGGAAGGTTTTAAGAAAAATTAGAACGACCTGAAAACACGTGCTTGTAATGGGAGTTAATTAAGTTAGGGAAGCGATAGTTTTTAAGCAAGTTGAAGTATTTCTCGTGCTGCAGGGCAATCAAGGTGTTCTCATGAGACAATGGTAACTTTATAGGCAAGCAAGAATAGTTTCTGAGATCAGAAACCTAAAGAGGTTGAATGAAGTTTCCATTTTATGTGGAGAAAATGCCTCATCTTCAGAGAACAATGATGCTTTAGATCTGGCTTGCAGCTTGCATCTGTTTGACCTATGGAGCAATAGATGAATTTGAGCTATCACTTAGTGTTTTAGGGCCAGTGCAAATTCTACTGTTTTGATAAGGACCAGAAAATATTAATGGAGCCCTGGGATCAGAGAATATCCATGGCAACAGTACATTACAAACCATGATTGCATAGATTTGGATAGTAATACTGCCTCTCAAAATGTCACTATCATGTAGGTATCTACTGAACATTCGGGCTGTGTGAAGCTTTGCTCCCCGATTCGATTAGGTGGAGATTTGGCCCGATTCAGTGGCTGAATCTCTGAATCCGAATTGAGTCAGGACTCTTTAATCTCTCCAAATCGAATCGGAGAGATTTGGAAACATTTGGCAATTTGGACATAGGCACAGCTTTAAATGCTTTTTCTACATAGCTTTAGAGGTAGCAGGCAGCTTGTGAGTGCTATGATGCTGGAGCAGGTAGAGCATCCCACAGGAGCTCGGGGGGGGATCCCCAGCATGCTTGGCAGCAGACCCAGAAGTGGACCAGAAGGACTTCTGGTCCATTTCCGGGTTTGCCGCCAAGCATGCGGGGGTGTCCCCATGCTCCTGATCCACCCCTCCATAGCAGCATTCATAAGTCGTGCCTGGTACCTCGAGGTATGTAGAAAAAACATTTAAAGCTGTGTCTATGGCTGAATCAGTGATTCTCCGAATCAGCATCAAATTGTCAAATTTGGATTTGGCTGAATCAAATCAGGGACAGTGATCCAAATCAACGAATCAAATCACTGTCCCTGATTTGGGCCGAATTCGAATCCAAATTGAATAGGGCCTGTTTCGCACACCCCTGCTGACTATCCAGTGTAATTTCTTGATATAACAGTATTTCTCTGACCATGTCTATCTATGCATGTTAATTGTAGCGCTATTTGTTTAGATGCTGGGATATTAACCAGGGCTCTCCTTACTGGTGGCTAATCAAGGGACCCATCATCCTTTCTGTTGGGGTATGTGTGATATTTTGAACTTTGTAAATATTACTTGAAAAATGGATTATGAAATGGTATTAAATAGAGAAGGTGGGAGGGGGTAGCCTAGGGTGGGAACGCACTGCCTGACTTGTAGCTTCCAACTGAAATCAAGGCTGTACAGAAAAGCATACATCCTAAGGCTAAAGAGGATTAATGTGGAAACGTTATTATTACTATGAACTTGCAAAAACCACTCTTCCCCCTGTTTGAAAGATTTCTCATTTCCATTGAAAATAATAGGAGTTGGGCTACTAAACCTCTCTTGACCTTGGTGAAAGTGGAGGATTTGGCTGAAAACCCTCCACTTCAGCAAAGCATTTTAAAAAATGCTTTGTAAGTGCAGGGTAGTCTCACCTAATTTTGTTCTCTGTCTAAGGTGATAACAGCACTAATGACCTTTGAGCTGTGCATGTATTGGCATTAGATAAGTGGTTGGGGTTAATGGATCTGGGTGTGCAATTAATCCCAACAGGTCAGGAATCCACAGAAAATATCTAATGAAAAATTCAGTAAAGCCGGGCATTCAACTGCAGTTAAATGCACTGCATGAGTGTGTCTTATGAAGCTTCCAGGTGCACATACATAAGGAGTAAGGGGCCGATTGGGCAGGATAGAGTGGTGTGAATGAAGGCTCCAAAAATATAGTCATTAGCTCTAATCTGCTGTGATGAAGTGTTAATACTGGTGTAAACCTCCCCTGTTTTTGCCCATTATGTTTGACTGACATCCCCAACTACTTGGCAGGAATGCTAAAGTGAGCATGACGTTCATTTTTGTGCAGTCGTGCAATTAACTCATCATTGGTGGGTTAAATGAGATTAAAAATGTCTGGTGAAAGATGGACAGCTTTAGACCAAAGTAATCATCTCCATTCCCCTGAAAGAGAAACGGATGCACAGGTATCCACTTACACAAGGCTAACAGGGAAAAATTCTCTGTAGGTGTGAATGACCTGTTTACTTCATTGCATATACATCAAATTAAGCAACAGGCAAGCATTTTTATGGGTGATATATTTATCAGACCAAGCACGGTTAGGATAGATTTAACAAGCTTTCAGACATAGTATATTCTTTCATCAGGGTTACATCATCACTCCAACAGTCTCAAATTAAACCAATTTAACTTGCAAACTCAAGTTTGCAACATCTATAATTGTCTGAAATGGGAAAATGAAGAATCACATGATCTACAGTGAAACAGTTAATCACTTGACAGACTAACAAAGATTGGTGGTTTATACAATGTGGTGTTCCCCAGTGAATAATGAGAAAAATTATTTGCAGTACTCTTACTGGATACTTTATCTGTTTCTGTAAGATGGGCAATGTCCAAAGAACGTGCTATTTTAATACATATAATAAACAATGGTTTACAGTGAGGGTGTTGAAAAGGACACAATGTACTGCAAAAGCAGCTCTTTATAACTAAGTCACAATATACTTTTCACCTGGATGTTTGTTATGGAAAAGTAACATTTTTTTTTTCCAAAAAAAAATGGAAACAGGTCAACTCTATCCTCTTTATCAACATCATCAGGATCTTGCTGAAAAAGTTGGACCCGAGACAAATCAACTTCAATAACTCATCTCAATACAGGTAATGCGTGCAACGTGCAGAGAGGGAGCAATGAAGCCTAGCCAGAAAGAGGAAATGTGGTATTTTCCAAATAGAGAAGGACATACTCAAGGTCATAGACAGAGTCAGTTCAGAGCCAGGAGAACAGCTCAGGGGTTCCTGGCTGTAGTCCCGTTCTCAAGGCCGCTAGACCCGAACTGCACATTTATTCATACTTATTCAAAAAGCAAGACTGCCGAATTGTACAAGAAGAAAGGCTGGTTATGTGGTTCTTCCCTGCCAGCCAGAAGCACTGGATTTCTCTCCCAGCGTTGTTCTCATGACACTTCTTCCCAACTGATTTTGCAGTCTCAAAAGACATTGAAGTTTAAGAACAGAAAAACCCCTTTTCTTACCCTGGTGAACGTCCCTTCTTATTAGTGAATCTTGCTCTTACTGGTCTTCATGCTCTTCAGAAAAATGACATGATGTTGCCTCTCTCTCCTTTCTGACACCAGGCGTCTCTCAAAGTCAACACTGCTTCTTATTCCACTATTTGGGACCCATTATATTGTCTTCAACTTCCTCCCTGAATATACCAACCTGGGAGTCCGGCTTTATTTAGAGCTCTGCATTGGATCTTTTCAGGTAAAACTGTTGAAGTATTGCAGCAGTTAGATACTTTATTGCCTATATATTGTTTTCCTTCCCTTGGAAGTTTGACTGACTCAGACTCGCCCGGCATATACCAGGTCTCCAAAGCTAGGGGAGTTGTAGAGCACTGATCAAGCTGTGGTGGGTGACCTACTGCTCCAAAGTTAAATGGTACACAAAATTATCCAGTGTCTCTAGAAATTCACTCATATTCTAAGCATATAGAGTTAATGTAGGCTCTAGAGCAGCATCTATGCACAGCTATGGCAGTTTATAAATCCATAAAGGAAGCCCATGAGGGTACAGAAAAATGCCCCGATGCAGAAGTAACCCTTGTATTGGCCTCCTGTGTTGGCCATGTGCCTCTTGCACTCTGTCCTGGATACAAGGGGTCTGGATAGCAGTGGCTGTGTAATTTAAACTCTGTGATTTCCACTGGAGACTGCTGTGACCCTCCTGCTTTTAGCTCCAGATCCAGACATCAGAGAGGTGGTTTCGCACGACCTTTGCCACCATGCCTTCCCCCACAGTCGTCTGTTCCAGGATGACTTGTGGCAATGCTCCAACCCTTCAAAATAATGCTGCTTTGCCTCTGTAAATGAGAAATCAGCCCTCTATTGGCCACTTACAACCTTGGGCCACTTCTGGTGGGAAGCAGTAGAAATCCTTGAGTTTGCTGACTTGCACCAGCTGAATATTAGTGTAGAGGGCCTGACTTAACTTGATCTTGGGGATGCCTGAGTTTAGGCAGGTTAACCCCTAAAGTACAGGTGCTCCAGCCTCAGAGGGTGCTAGAATTTGACTAGGTTGATCACTAGGCAGTCGAGAGAGAAATGTATGCACCTCCACAGAGTTGGACCTCCACAGTTTGACTGAGTTTAGATTTCCAAGCTATTTTATACAGAGAATGGGCTGCAGTTGGCATCTTTGAAGGGCACTACAGGATGTGGAGAGGCTGTAATAGGAGTTATTAAGCATGGGGCTATGTACCATCCCAGAAGTTCGACACCTGCAGTCACTTACTGATCTGCTCTACTTAGTCTTATTATTGAGGGCAGGTGCCTCAGCTATAGATTCATAGATTCATAGATGTTAGGGTCAGAAGGGACCTCAATAGATCATCGAGTCTGGCCCCCTGCATAGGCAGGAAAGAGTGCTGGGTCTAGATGACCCCAGCTAGATACTCATCTAACCTCCTCTTGAAGACCCCCAGGGTAGGGGAGAGCACCACCTCCCTTGGGGTGGTAACACAAACCCCACCAACCTTTGCCCCATAGCCTTGTGCTTGGAGCACTCACTCCGGACGGGAGAGCTCTGGATTATAAAGCCTCCCCAATCTGAAGGGATGCAGACATACGTCTTGCACTTCTCAGGTAATCTGAGCTGAACTCAATGCTGTCAATGTGAGTTTGGCGTGCTCAGAGCAGACCCAATGGACCAGGTCTCCCTGTGGTCTGAGGTGTCTTCCACAACACAATTTTGCGTGATCCCTGGGGGATCAAAAGGGACTGCATCTGAACATACCTAGAAGCCAAAGGGTAGGTGCCTAGGGACCTCTGTAGTGTGAAATAGAGGTGCCCACCCGAGTTTAAAGAGAAATGTACTGGTGGAAGAGGGCCAAACTAGATCACCCTTTGGAGGTTAGACATCTACATTGTTCCTAAATCCCTTCTACGTGCCTCCCAGAGATTCTAGGATCCGAGCCTCGTTCTTACCCTCATATCCTAGTGAAATTCCAGCCCCAAACACGATATCCCCTCTGCCTAAATTCACTAGGTGGTTTCAATAGGTAGTTACTGAATCTCTGAATCTCTTTGTGAAGTTGTCCTCATCATCTTGCACAGTAGGAATATAATTATATCTGTAGGAGAGAGCCTAATACTCAGCTAGTGTAAACTGCCATAGCTCCATCAACTTTCCAGAAGCTATATGGTTTGTACAAATTGAGAATCGTTTTCTTAAATCCCTAAAGCCAAGCAAAGCAGCGTGATCTCGTGCACACAGGGTCTCCTAGTGCAGTCCATGATGCTTTGCTGTTTTTCTCTATATAAGGTGAGCCTCGTGGCATATTGGTCCACAGAGTGAGCTGTACATTTGAGAACCACACTGCAGTGAAAATTCACCCTGTCGGACCTTCCCCAGTTAGACTTATCAGCCGGTGTAAAATGGTGTAGCTTCATTGACTTTGATACACCAGCTGCAGATCTGGCTGATTGATGGAAATGTACTGGGGATGAATACAGCTCATTCATTATACCTTTCATTCTTCCAGCGGATGCTTAGTATAAATAGCATCACAGACTATTAACGTTTAAAGTAGCTTTTCCATTTGTGCTACGATTTAACTGTTCTGTTTCTTCAGGGATTTATTGTCGCTGTTTTGTACTGCTTCCTTAATCAAGAGGTAAGGCAGCTATATTATTTTTTCATTTGGGGGTTCATTTGAAAGATTTATAGAGTTAATATTTTGTGGCAAACTGGCAAGCGATCAAATGCTCTAGTTTCCTAAAATTGCCCATTGATACAGCCCTGTTAAAATTTCCCTTGGGTTATCTTCATGTGGATGAAGCCATCTAGCGGGCAAAATAGTTGTTGCTGCTTTGCTCTTATCAAACAGGGTTACCATCTCTGTATGATTATAACACCTGGGAGCCCCAGTCCTGGTCCAGGGCACCATTGCATTGCGAGCTGTCTAACCAGGACAAAAAGATGCAAAGGGCCAACAGATTTTTATTAAATAGCATCAGCAATACATTTTTTCTCTGAAAAAGACTTTAATTTATATTTTTAATAGAATGATAGAGTTTGCCTGGACCATTAGCGTCATCTAGTCCAAGCGTATGCACTGATACAGTATGCAGCAGTCCTAAACCACCCTAAACACATGCCTCTTCAGCCTCTTTTTGTGAACTTTGAGCTGAGGAACAGTTGGGTAGGCTGTAGTGTTGCAGAAAAGGACCTAGGGGTTGTACAGCAGGACTGTGAAAGATCTGATCAGTGGCCCAAATCCAGCCCATGAAGCCTCATCATCTGGCCCCTGGTGCTGCCCCTGGGTTTGGATTTGACCCACATGCAGTGTGCACAGGATGTGCATTGCACATGCGCCTGCTCCGGCTGGCCAGGGACATGCACTGCACACCCACACTCAGTCAATCTGAGGTGAGCGCCACACGCAGTAGGGGTCCTGGACCAGTCGTGCATGGATGCTGCATCCAGTGTGGTCCTACACTGGTCAGAGTGAGCACCGTGTGTGCTGGGTCTGGTGTGCAGGGGCAGGAGGGGGTCCATTGGCCTGATCCAGCCCATGGGGTTGACCACATGCCCTACACCTCTGTTATAGAGGACTGTAAGCTGAACATAAGTCTATGGTGTAAAATGGTTGCAAAAAAGAAAACAAACGGAATAGCATATTAAATAGATTAACAGGAGTGTTGCATGATTCTTCTATTGTATTTGGCAATGGTGAGGCCAACTTTGGGAACTGCTCTTCCAAAAAGATGTGGACAAATTGGAATGAGTACAGAGGAGAGCAACAGAGATAATCACAGGCCTTGTAAACATGATAAGAAAAAGATTTTTCCTGACTGAGTCATTCTTTTAATTCTTTCCCAACCTTTAACAGCCTTCCTAAAGTGTGGGCCATTTACTGGACAGTAATAGGTTGTTTCCAGCTCTCATAGCCATGAGACAAGAAAAACACCCATTCTGTGGGCACGGGTGATGGAAAACAAATAAGCAAGAGCAATTTATACAAATGCTTAGATCCATGCACCAGGACAGGCTTTGCATATTATACGATAGGAACTTCTTAACTGGCACACTGTGGCAGAAGCAGGTGTGGGCTAAATGAATCATTATCACTCCTGGTCAGCATACTGTCAGTGGAAGACACTGCATTGAGAGCGGTGTGTTTTTATTTAACAAGTGGAGTTAAAATGTTTTAGTTAAATAACTGTCGGAGGTAAGAAGCAACTTGTTTAGTAGACATAACCAAGAAATCTCAGAGTAATGTCAGCAGCCTCGGTTCCCACATCGTTTATTTATGCTAGACAGGCCTTTCTTGGCTTCCTTGGGTGTCGTGCTACTGCCACTTCATGACCAATAGTGGTAGCAACAATAGTACTTCAAAGCCAGGCTTTTTAACCGTGGTCTGTTCTGTAGCAGGCACAAGCATGGTGGGAGAGGCAGGAAGCCTAGTGGATAGAGCACAGGACTGGGTTCTGTTCCCCACTGCCACTATCCTGGTGGCTACTGACTTGGAGTGAGTCACTACACCTTTTTTGGGCCTTATTTTCCCTACAAGTCAAATGGAGGTAATGATAATGACTTCCCTTGTAAAGGTTTATTTGAGACCTGATGATGACAGGTTCTATCTGAGTGCCAGGCATTACTATTGCAACATGACAGTTGTCGAAATGCCAGCAACCCATCTGTGTTAGAGTCCCAGTGTGCCTACCATTAATGAAAAAGCAAGAGTGACAAGATTTAAGGACATATTTAGTGTAAACACAGCTATAACTACTACTCTGTGCCACCCGTACTAACAGGGTGACTGTTCCTTTTAATGGATGGGCCGCAGTTGTTTGTAACCACATTGCTGTCTCTAAGACAGGGGCTCTTAGCTCAAGCCCTATGATCCATCTCATCACATGATCAGTGTTTATAATTTGTAGGTAGCTCCAGGAAGCAATGCATCAGATGTGGACCAAGCCTTGCCCTAGGGGTTCCCTTCAAATATGAGAACCGTGCAGTTTACTTGTTGATTAGACACTGTGAAATGTAATGTGCAGAATCAAAAGCAACTGCACAAGCAAGTGGGTATATTATCAGTTTATTATCAGCAATGAAGTCTACTGGAATGGCATGGAAATGGGATACAGAATTGCTGAATTGTGACCTAGCCTTCCTCTGCCTGTCCATGGGTGTATTACTCTAATATTTTCAAGAAGTTTCAGTACTGGTTGAAGTGCTTTTGTGCAAGGTGCTATACAAACAGATATAGAGATGTCCCAAGAGCTTTGACTCATGTGGCCATGGGCAGAGCCAGACTATTGAAAGGGCGATGCAGATGGTGAGGTGCATCATTGCATATTAACACATTTTTCTCCAGTTAAAAATAAATCAGAAGCTTTACTAATACACTAGAGCCCAAGGGCTATATTATGCAGTTTAAGATTGAAGCAAATATGAATATAATTTCATTCCAATGAGTTAAAGACAATTTGCAGGGCTGTGGCATAGGAGCTTCATTACCAGCAGCAGCTAGCAGACAGCAGAATTGCAGAACAAAGGATAGTTTGATTGGTGGAACATCAAGACCATTAAAAAGATGACGGTTGCTAAAACCTGTGGAATGAAGAGTTACAAGGGATCGGGTAGATGATAATGAGCAATGACGTCAAGTGGCTCCCTCAGCACTGCCTGGCTAGAAATGCTGCTGCCACTGCTAGGCAGGAATCACAGCGGGGTGCAAGTGCACTAGTGCATCTCCTCTGGTTTGGCCTCTGCGTGTAGCTGCCTCTTTTCACATTGACCAGCTCTGTAATGTTAGGACAAGTCGTTTCACTTCATGAAGACACTTTGACTTACCCAACTCATTGCATCATAAGAATGGTGTGGTGCTTCCCTGCGTTGTATGTTAATTATTATGTCTACCAAAGGTATCACGATAATTCTCCCCACTGTCCAATCTCTCCTGAAATCCCACTTCTCTTGTGACACCTCCTGCCAGGTATTCCTGGTGCAGTGGGCACACTGAGTATTGGTGAGCCGTATGTTGTCAGATCACCCAGTGTACTGCAGGCTATAGTTCCCTCCCATTTACATGGGACTAGATACTGTCTCCTGATTCTAAAATGCAACCCAGAATAAAGCCATGATTTATAATGGCAGGCTCTACATTTACATCAGTATCACTGATATTTTTGGCGTTCAGTTGTCATTGGTTAAAATGCATAAGCAGTCCTGGTAGCAGAGGCCAGAGCCCTGGCCTCCCTCCTTGCCAGGACAGTTCACCTTCTTCCTGGACCACAGAGTTAGGTTTTTCTTCTAATGGAGTAAAAAAAATGATGACAGTGGGTTGCTAATAGTATTTTTTTTTTTTAATTTACTTTTGAGGTGCAAGCAGAAATTGGCCGTCGATGGAAAGGTAAGAGCTATGGAATAATGCCAGTGTGGAGGAGGAGGACTAGGTGGACCATGCCATCCAGTTCTGGAATCAAAATGACTACCTCTGTGTGCTAGGGACAACAGCTGGGTTTGGACCAGTGGCACTGAAGAGTCTGGTGTTAATCTAGGATAAGGAACAGGTGATTGTAAGAGGGTGAATCAACTGCTGGTCATTTTACACTGCTTGAGTGAATGAATGAGAGTCCATTTCTCCTGCAATTCCACTCCCCGAACCTGTAGGGGAAAGAAGCGGCAAACACTGTGGCGTCAGATCAAGTGCTAGTCGGCTGGACACTTGATCAGCTCTCATGGGTAGCCTATGCAAAGTGACACTATTGAAGTGTCCGATCTGGAGTGCAGTGCCCATGCTTCAAACTGGATTCAGACTAGTGAGCTGGACTCTTGCCTCTGGTGTTGAATCCCTGATCTAGTATGCAAGGAGCAAACTACAATTTAAATCTACAGCATTGTCTATGCAACTCCCATTTTGGGTCCCCAAGGAAGTCAGGAGACTCAGAGATAAGACCGCGACGCTCCCATCTGAATTTTGGATATTGAGCTGAGCCTTTTTGTCAAACTCGCCGGTGACGTTGAGAGCCTATTCTGATAGCCTACGAGCTGAAATTCCTCGAGAATTAAGTAGGAGGAAATGGAGTGACTGGGAAAGAGAAGACTGCATTTGAGGGTCTTTTCGGATTCACTGAGCTAGAGCAGCTAAAACACAAAAGGAAACCAATGAAGCTGCTCACTAGAGAAAGACCAATTGGAGGGGTGCTTTATGGATGCGATTTAATTTTAGGGAAAAGGGAAAGGGAACAGAAGGAACCAATGTGTGAATAAATGTGAATAAGAGCAGCAGAAGAAAATCAAGCTAATCACAACGTAAACCTTTTGATGAAAATAGAAAAGAACAACAACCCACTTTTAAAAAAAAAACACTCATTTTCTTTTTAGGTTTAAAACGAAAGTTGGATTTTTTTTTCCTGTTAAAAACAAAAGAATTAAATCAAAGGTTGAAATTATTGAACTAAAATGTAATGTTTTTGTAGAAATTGCTGGTTTTATGGCAAAGGGATTTTCCATCAAAAGAATGCTTCCCCCCCCCCCCCAAAAAAAACCCCAAAAAAACAAAAAAAGGAAACTTTTTAGTGACTCTACAAAACTGTAAAGGGATGATTAATATCTAAGAATATAAGAAGTGCCATACTGGGTCACACCAATGGTCCATCTAGCCAGTATCCTGCCTTAGAGCATGGTAGAAGTGGGTGCTATAGAGAGACAGCACTGAACAGGATATCTCTAGAGTGATCTATTCCCTTTTCTATACCTTCACTGGCATCCATCAGTATTGGGATACTCTTGCTGGGTTTTCCTATTTTTCTTGGATTTGGGTCTCCCACAGCATCCCTTGTGGCACGATACGGCCGTGGTCTCATCCAGCTTCCTGTCTTCAGCCTCCAGCTCATCAGCGGTATAGGTTTAGGTAGGGTACTCTGCCCTCAGTTGAGTTCCCATAAGTATCTACCAATTCTGGGCAATGGGAGTTCCCATGAGAATTAAAAATTTAATAAAAAAGTAAGAAACTAATTGAAGGCAACAGGCCTCTCTTTCTTTAAAAGGCCTTTGGTAAGCTGTAGTCTCTACTTCAGAGCTCTTGAACAAGTCATTCATAAAGCTTACACTAAAGTTTTGGAGTCTGACCCACCTTTCCCTCAGAGGGATCAAACAACCAGTGGTCATGGGAGCAGCCCATGGTCTCTGCCCAGCCCTGTCTCCAGGACCTGACATTTGAAGGCCTGTTCTGCCCCTGGAGTTCCTGCCAGCTGAGTTGTATTTCCCCACTTTCAGGTCCTTCTTCCAGGCTTCACAAGCCTTGCAGTTGTGGCAGGGCTCAGGACCACAGTGTTTCATTACACCTGGCCTTGCCCACATGGGGTTTGCACACCCTTTCACACCACCCAATTAGCACATACAATTAATAACAGACTTTTCCAGTTTGATGCCTGCACTAAGATGGACATCTCTCTTTACACCTGTCTGCTGCCCTGTTCTAGTGCCCTCGACTACTTTAAAAAAGAGGGGAAACCAGAAATATGGGGCTAAGCTTCTGTGGCTGAAGGACCAGGTAACTAGTAAGACCATTGCTAAATACTTTTCAAAATGCCTACGACTGTTTTTTTTGCTCTCTGTTGCTGTAAAATGATTGAAAAATTTGGAAATAAAAGAGCATTCCTAGTCTGCCTCTCCATTGATTCCCCCCCCGCCCCCCGTGTCTGCAATGCTCCATGGAGGGATAGATAATCACCCATGAACTTCTCTGAGAGGAACATCTGGGTAGAGGAAGAAGAAAGTAACTTGAAAGATTAAGGGTCTTTTTCATTCAGTGTGTCTGGACTAATGGGAGACTGGTGCCTCCCGAGTCTGGGGGGGGCCCAAATTGCTGAGGGGTGGGGGGGAGGTCCCCCAGCACCCGATTGCCAAGCCAGTGGCAAAACTGAAAGTGCACTTGTGGTGGCACTTCTGGTTTCACAGCTGGCACTTCCAGGGGGCTCATGGCTGATCTCTGGGGGTGCATGTGCACCCACGTGCACACACTACACATTGCCAATGTCTAGGCTTTCTGCCGAAATCTCCCCAGACGTCTCTCCAAAATCTGCCCCAGACATCTCTCAGCTGTTTAAATGATAACTAAATTAGAATAGGACAATGTGGAGTTGCCTTTGCCTTTCTTTTCATGAAGCAAGATGCAGGTAAGTAAATGCCGTGGGATATAACACCCTCCTACAAAGAAAAAGGGGTCAGCTGTTCCTTTTCCATTATTCTGTACTACTCTGACTCAGGAGTGTTGCACCCCAGGTCTGTATTCTGCCCTTGGGATAGAAACATAGATTGAGGAAAATGCATTTTTCAGCTGCACAGTGACTTCCTGGCCATGTTTGCACAAGATGCAGACTGCGCAGTTGTTACTGCGCTGTCATTTAGGGTACAGACAGAACTGACCATTTTTGCTCCATTGGACCATAGAAAGCAGTCTATAACTGACCAAACACAAGTGCACAGCTGCAGACAGCTTAAAAAATGGCTGATTTGGTGAAAATCTGGCCCCTCATTGCAGGAGGTATCTGATAAAGATGTTTCAAAAGGTAGTGTCTTTTGTAACTTGTGTCTGCAGAGCTCCCAGCCTGTCACTGCTTTCAGAATGGGAGAGGGGAACGGGAGTGGAGGGAGTTCAGTGGCAGGGGGGCAGTTCAGCCCCTCTGCAGGGTGAGGGGGGTGTATTGGAGCCCCCTTCCTGAGGTGGGGAGACTCCAATTCACCCACTCTACCCTTCAGCACCATCTGGGGAGGCCCAATAATCAGCTGCCGTTCCTCCTCCCATTTTGAAAACAGGGAGCATTAGCAGAGAGCCCTGGCTGTTGCTGTGGGAACCTGGCTGCAGGGTCCTGGCAGCAGCTAGATCCCACCCCCGCTTGGACTCAGCGCTGAACTTCTGTTTGGTCTGGGGTAATGCTGTAACTCAGGCTGAGGTTACCATATTTATACCATATAGGGCTACCATATTTCCCATATAAAAACAAGAGGGCACCTGTGGGGGAGGAAAGGGGGAAGAGATATATGATGGTGGGGTAGTGGTATGCCCATACCCTGCCTCTGCCCTTCACACTCTGAAGCTACTCTCCCTCCCCCAGCCCTGCTTCTGCCTCTCCTGACCCACTGCACCTCATCCTCCAGGCCTGCTGGTGCCCCTCATTCCCAACCCACAACCCCCTGCCCCCCCAACCCTGCCTGTGTCCCTTACTCCTAACCTATAGCCTCCTGTCCCCCCTAGCCCTGCCGGTGCCCCTCACTCCCGACCTACAGCCCCCTGGCCCCTGGCAGCCCTTTGCCCGCCCCAACACACACTTGCCAGCAGCTGCCAGGGCCCTCACACTGAGCATGTGATCCCCCGACAGCCAGTCAACTTCCCCTGATGCCCCCAGCCCCAAGCAGACAAGTCAGAAGAGCTGGGGAAAAGCAGAGGCAAACAAAAACCTGGACATTTGCTTGCATTTGCTTTTAAAAACTTGATTGGACAGAAGACAGGGGGCCAAAAAACAGGACATGCCCAGGAAAACCCGGACGTTTGGCAGACCTACTCAGAACACTCTGCAAAAATCATTCTGAATTACAGCTGGAGTTGCACTTCTGTCTGCACCCTTACTACCTGCATAAACAAGTATTAAATAATTGTGGCCCCTGGGGAAAACAAACAAAAACAAAAAAAATTACAACTTGGGACTTTATCCTCTATCCAGAGGCAATCCAGGACAGTGCAGTTGCTATTACTTATAACTCATATTGATCACCTCCATTTATGTGATCCATGATAGTAATAAGTGTTTCTAGTACTCCAGAGTCTTATTTAGTGCCCTGTAAATCTGAAGAAGAGAAGTCCATGAGAATTAGTTTGGAGACTTTGTCAGGTTTAAAGCTCAAGGCAGTTAATTGACTTTTCACTTCATACAAAGAGAATTATCTAGTCTCAATGAGAGTATTCATTTTTTCATATACTTGGGTAGAGAAAGACCTACAGCTTCTCAGTTTTTTTATAGACTTAATCTTCCAATTGGAAACATATCATTATAAAGCAGACAGCTTCACAACATGGAGTGAGAAAAAAAAAAAAAAAAAGAATGAAGCACAGGAGCCGGGGTTCTTCTACTTAATAAAACATTTTACTTCAAGGGTTGTTATTTTCTCAGTGTATGATGACACTCTTTCTGATGTCTCAACCAGTGGTATTACATGTGGCACATTAAGACTCTTGCAACTACTGAATTAATTTATTTAACTTCCACTGGTGGTAATGGAGTCCTCAAAAACCTGAACATTTCCCCTCCCGGAACTGAGTAAAAAATAATTTATTCAGAGTATTATTGAAATGGATCTGAAATAAATGTGACCTGTTAACACGGTGTGACCAAAGCAACAACTTGTGCTCGTGTACAAGGCTGGGTTATGGGCCTGACCCAAAACCGACTCAAGTCCATGACAGTATGACCACCTAATTTCAATGGGCTTTGGGTAAAATGTCCTATTGTTAAGATATGACTGCACTATAATAAACTGATAAAACCTGCAGGAAGCATTATTTTCAGCAATAGAGCGTCTGTCTCTCTTCATCCCTACTTCAATAAAAAACTCTCCTCATTCAGGCCAGACTCCCCCTTTAATTTTGCTATATTGAGCCCCTTCTATGACATGGCCTCTTACTGATATCCCAATTTGCTTTCCAGTTAACCTGGAGAAGCTTCCAACCACAAATCAACTTCTAAATATCTGAGCCTGGGAGGCTGAAATAGTGTATCTTGTAACTGCCTTCTGCTGAATCTTTTCCCAAAGTATCTGTTCCTGACCACTGCTGGGGCAGGATACTGAAGCTGGTTGCCTCTCCCTCCATGTTTTCTGCTATATGTCTCAGGTCATTATTAAGCCTTCCTCAGAGCCATTGGGTGTTGACTGCAGCCAAGGCTGGGGATTTCACTTGGGTTGTACCAGAGCTCGTGCTGGGACTTAAAGCTGGAGGTTCCTGGATAGAGGATCTTGCCCCTCCACTTGAGGTCATACCCATTGCTATACTTGGGGTCAGGAACCCCACAGTCAGATTGGTAGGGATGGTTGGGGGGTTTTGCCTTCCTCTGTAGTGGAGGGAGTGGCCCTCTACCTGGGATCTCTTGAACATATATTAACAACCTGTTATAGAAGCCGGATGTTGGCTGCCATGGCCCCTCTCCTTTACCTGGGGCAAGTTAGGGTGTTATGCCTTGTGGTATGTCAGGGTTGATGGTTGTTATATGAGGAGTTTAGATTATGGACTTGTATAGGAAGGTTTAGATAGGGATGATCCTTCCTTGGGCAGGGGCTTTGACTAGTTGACCACTTGAGGTCCCTTCCCAGCTCAACTTCTCTATGACTCTATGATATGGACCACCAGTTTGAACGAGCATGACAATTCCTTCATTTGCATTTGAACACCAAATGGACTTCTTTTCAGGTAAAACCACTCAAACACAAATTACAAACTTCAGAATGTTTTGTTTAAAAAGCCAAATGTGAGAAAATTGAACATTTGTCTATTTCCATGTGAAACCAGCCATTTCCCCCCCCCCAAAAAATGCCAAGTTATAGACCTGAGTCATACAATGCTCCTCCCCCCCCCCCCCAAGTAAAGTAAGAAAACCCCACACCTGTGTATAATATCAGCCTTTGTTTCTTTAACTTCAAGAATTTGGTTGCACATTTCTCATTTCTGCACACACCTGTTTGTAAGTAAAAAAGCATTAATGTACTTGAAAGAAGCATTTGCACTCTTTTCTCTTGTTGCTTTAAGTGTGCAATCATTGAGCAAGTCCTTTGGATTGTATGTTCTGAATTCTGTCTGTCAGATAATTTGACAATAGAGGAGCAGAGAATTTCCTGTCTTTAATTGATTAATAAAAATCATTGTATTTTTAAATCCAATGGGCTTGAATTTAGGATGTTAACACCTGTGCTAACATAGGCAAGACCTAAGTCATATACATTGTTAGCCAGTTTATTCTTCATTAAAAGTGTAACCTAGAATAAAAACATTAAACCATTCTTCAACTCCCCCCTTGGTTTTTTTTTGGGGGGGGGGGTTTGAGAGTGAAAGGTAGAGGGAAATCAGACAGTCCCGAGTTGACTTAGTATTAAGAGCTTTGCAGCAACTGCATATTTATTGCATTTAAGTACCTTTCTGCTGGTTCTTGGCTTTATATGTCAAGTATGTCTGAAATGTGACAGGAGATAGAACTCCTTGACCTGTATTGAGACAATTAGTCCAAGCATAACATTTTTTTCTTTGGGAGGTTCAAAATGGAATTGGAGTAATGTAAAATTGGAGTGGGGTGGAAAATCTGGGTCAGAGAGTCTCATTTTTTACACTGTTCGTGTTTCTACTGAAATAGAAAAAAAGGGAGCAGGCTAAATCTTAAAAGATACAGTGCAAACTTGTATAGCTAGAGTTGTAGGTACTGCAGTGCAGGCAGATCTCACAAGGTCTGATAAGAAACCCCTAGAAAAATAGCAATGACCACTATGGCTAGGGACAGACATTCAAAAAGCAGGAAGCTGAATTGATTCAATCTTTGCAGGTTAGTCTAACCTGCCTAGCTTGAACCAATTTGCAAGTGAACAGACATTTAGGAAATGCAGGTACATGCCTGCAATGGCTCAGGCCAGAAGCTGGGGGGTGCGAGCAGTCCTTGGCTGCAGGGAAGCTGTGCCAGGGGATGTGGCCAACCCTAGTAGCCTCAAGCAAACTGGCCAGGGAGGGAGTTTAATTCCTCCCTCCCTGTCCCACTGGCACAGGCCCAAGCTGGGGTCCTCCTGCCACTCCCCCATTGCTGGTGTAGTGGTAAGGACAGGGGCATGGCCAGATGCTGTCTGGCATGGCTCCCTGAGGCAAAGGGGGCAGGAAGGGGATGTATTCCCTCTTCTGCCCCTGTGGGACTGCAGCCAGGGTCTGCCAGCCCTGACCGACCCCCTCTGTCAATCACTCCCTGTGCAGGGTGAGCAGCAGAATCAGCTCCCTCCCCCGCCTCCTCCATCAGATGCCAGAGGGAGGGCAGAAATAACACCCTGCCTTGCCCCCCCTATCTAAGGGGCAATGTGGCTGGCCTATGGCTGCACCCCCACACCTGCTGCTGAAGTGGCAAGGGGGGAGTGACCCTGATGGGGTAGCCCCCCCCCCCATCATGGGTTTCCAGGAGCTCAAGCCTCTTCCCGGAAGGGGGGACGGAGTGCTCCAGGTAGGGGTGGGAGTGGAGTGGGCAGAGCTGCTGCAGAATGCATGAGGCAAGCACTGGCACTGGGGCTCAGGAGGGTGACCATAGCTCCTCAACCCCCCCCAAGCACTGCTGCCGCTCACCCCACACAGTCTGCAGCAGCTCTGCCTGCCCCACTCCCACCCCCATCCGCACCACAGCCCTTCCACTGTGAAGAGGCTTGCACTCCTGGGAAAGCATGACAGGGGGTGCTGCCCCATTAGGGTCACTCCCCCCTCGCTGCTCCAGCAGAAGGTGTAGGGGAATGGCCCCCTTAGGCGAGGTGACATGGCCCCCTTAGGTGAGGGAGCAGGAGGGGGATTATTTCCTCCCTCCTTCTGGTGTCTAGTGGAAGGGGCAGGGAGGGGGCTTATTCTGCTGCTTGCCCTGCACAGGCAGCGATTGGCAGAGGTTGTAGTCAGGGCTGGCAGACTCCAGCTGCAGTCCTCTGGGGGCAGCGAGGGCAGAGGGTGGAATAAACTCCCTTCCTGCCCCCTCTGCCTCAGAGGGCCATGTTGTCCAGCATCTGGGCATACCTTCACCCCTGCCATTGCAACAATGAGAGGGAAGTGCCAGGCAGACCCTAGCTCAGGTCCATGCTGGTGGGACAGGGGAGGGAGGGAGGGGGGAATGAACCTCTTGCCTGCCCTCTTTGCCCTAGGGAGCCCAGAATGTGGCCGTGTACCTGCCTGTGCTCTGGCTAGGGAGCAGAGGGGCAGAGCTGGTCCTGCTCCACTGGAGCAGAAAGCAAAGCCCCACCCAGGGCTGCAGAGCATGCTGGGATGCTGGGGGACTGTGGTTTAACTTAAACCAGGAATGGGTCTGGGACAGAAATTCCATAAGCTGGTTTGATCTTGATCAGCCAAGTCTGATACTGCATTCAAACAGGTTTATCTCAAACTGGTTACAGCCATTTTGAAACTGGTTTAGGTGCACTGACTGAAGTTATGTTCTGTCACAGGTTTAGACCAGTTTCTGCTCACTTAAACTGGTTTATGTGTAGCTCCTGTCCCTAGCCTATAAGAACTAGCTGTGTGATGCAAGAGGTAGCACTCAGTACAGAACCAACACTTTAGCCCTTGACTTTGACTTGCCTTGCAACCATTTGCTGTATGATGTCTAGACACATTGCAAATTCTTAGGGCAAGGAATTGGTTGTCTTCTCTTTACGGATGCCTGACATATTTCTAATGAGAGAAATAACAATCATTAATGGGTTTGATAGCGCTATAATGCCTTCACACTTGTTTGTGAATGGACATCCCATGCCAATTAATGTTTTATACAGCTAGGTGTTATCTTCTGTTGTTTTCTTGCCTGTCTTTTTTGATCTCTCACTTCCCATCAAGAGTGTTCATTTAGGCAATTCCATTAGTTTTGCTATTTTCTTCTTATCATGTTATACTGCCACCCAGCACTGTAGACTCAGAGTACCTTCCCCATAAAATCATCAGTAATAATGAAGCCCCTAGTGCTATGTGCATTTATTTTATTATAAATGTGAGAAAATAGATATAGAGAGGAAAGGGTAGGAAAATTCACGGGAAAAGATTGGAGGGTTGGTGACTGTCAATGCAATTAATGTATGGGCTTCTCTGATTTCATCCAGTATAGAATTAAAGATGGGATCATCATCAACCTACATGAGGAAATCCCCACAAGTTTGTAGGGGAAGGATGCCATGAACTATGGCTGTCCAGTGATACTTTCCACACCCTTCTTTTCTTCAAAATACAATGCAACAAATGCATGGAGCCTGGACCAAGACATTTTCATGGAGTTAGAAGGTCTGATCACTGCCCCCACACCTGTGCAAAGAATGCCTCCCACTCCCCCTTCAGATCAGCAAAAAAATAGAAATGGACCCAAACCACATAGGCTTAAGAAGTGGTAGATTCATTCTTTTTAAACAGGCTCCATTAGTAAAATCTGGATTTGACTCTGGGTTCACACACTGAACTTCTGTTTGTGCAGGATGTCTATGTCTTTTGCTGTAGTTTTCATATAAGAACTATCCTGCTGTGGAGTTCTTTTGTGTGCAGCAACGTACATGTAAATGCTGGCCTGGCTGGCTGGGGCATGAGGGTGCTTCAGTGCAAGGGCTGCCTGCTGGCTAGCCCCACAATGAAGCATCTTTGTGCCCCAGCCAGTCCCTCTGCAGCATGTTGAGCCAGGGTGGAGCAGCCCCAGGCTGGCAGGCTGACCCCCTGGGTCCTCTGCCATCTGGGGCTGCTCTGACCTGGCTCACCATGCTGTGGTCCTAGGCGCATGTGTAAATGTGGTGCCTGGGACCAATAAACTCTTTCACAATAAGCACTGGAATTTATTGCTCCTACTAATATGCACATGTAGACAAGCCCAGTATCTCCTGGGCTAGGAACAGACATTCAAAAACCTGAATCTGAATTGATTCAATCTTTACAGGTTAGTTTAACCTGGCTAGACTGAAGCAGTTTGCAACTGGACAGACATTCTCTCTGGACTGAAGAAATTCAGGCACATGCCTGCGGTGGCTCAGGCTAGAAGTTAGGGGGCACTAGAGCAGCCCTCCCTTCCCTTCCATAGTGCTGAGCTGGGGGGGGGGGGGCACGGCCAGTCCCTGGCAGGACATTTGGATTAGGGAAGGGTTTTAACACCCACCCTGCCTGCAGTCCCAGGCTTTTGCCCACTCACTGCTCAGGGGGTGGGAGTGTTGCCAGACCATGCATCTGGTGATACTGAGCTTTTCAAACCTCCTTGCTTTTCTGACTGTCTGCAAACCAGGTGATTTCTAACACCCTTCTGTCTCTTCTTGGAGACTGAGACATTGTAGCCAGTTTATCAGCCCATCAAGCCCTCATCAGTTTCAAACTTGTCTTATCTGCAGGCTGCATTCGCATTTGCAAGCCACTAGCTTCTGCTTCTATTCCAGTGAAACTGGAGACCCACACGCTCTGGCTAGGAAGGAGAGGGGCAGGGGCCAACCCTGCTCTACTCCAGTCAACAGCCCCACCCAGCCCAGAGAGCATGTTGGGATGCTGGGGGTCTCTGGTTTATCTTAAACCAGGAAGGGGTCTGGCACAGACATTGCATAAACCAGTTTGACCCAAATCAGTTAAGTCTGATACTACATTCAACCAGGTTTATCTCAAACCGGTTTTAGCCATTTGCAAACTGGTTTATGTGCATTACACATCTGTTGTGTTACAGGTTTAAACCCAGTTCTGATCACTTAAACCAGTTTATGTGTAATGTCTTTCCCTAGCTCTGATGCTCCAAGAGATTTCTAAACACTGGAACTGAAAGGAATCAGGCATGTGCAGTCTGTATCCTTTTAAGATGCTTATGCCTTCCTATACAATACCCATCCCAAACTGTGCTCATGTCACATCCAGCTGAGATGCTGATACGATGTCCTCAAGATAAATGACTGCACAGCCCCCCAGAGCATAACGCTCTAATCAAAATTCTCACCTAATCCACATGATCTGTCCTTGAACTCCCAAACTGAGAGAGTTGGGGTTGTTTGTTTGATAAAAATGATTTCATAACACCAAATGAAAATTATCTTACAGTTAACTTAGCTATGAATACAACTCTGAAGTTTATGACTATTATATTAATTACTGTGGGTAATTTTAACTATACAGTCAAAGTTATTTTATATGAGAATATTTTTTCTATTCTATTTGCATGATGTTAATACCATTTCATGCTATATTTATACTATATGCCATGTTATACATATTTTATTGTCTATTACATTTTATAGAGGTAGGTATAATATTGGCATTGCAATATAATATAGGGCATTAAATATAATATTTTATAGTATAAAAAGGAAGTACAAAGCTACATTTTTATTCATCTCTAAGTATTTTCATAGAATCTTAGTAAAATTAGGGTTGGAAGGGACCTCAGGAAGTCATCTAGTCCAACCCTCTGCTCAGAAAGCAAGGCCATCCTCAACTAGATCATTCCAGCCAGGGCTTTGTCTACCTGGGCATTAAAAACCTCCATGGATGGAGAGTCCATCACCTCTCTAGGTAACCTGTTCCAGTGCTTTATTACCTTCCTACTGAGAAAGTTTTTTCCTAATATCTAACCTAAAATTCCCTTGTTGCAACTTAAGCCCATCGCTCCTTGTCCTGTCGTCTGCCCCCACTGAAAATAGTCCAGCTCCATCCTCTTTTGATCCCCACTTCAGGTAGCTGAAGGCTGCTATTAAATCCCCCCTCAGTCTTCTCTTTTCCAAATTAAATAGACCCAGTTCCCTCAGCTTCTTCTCATAAGTCATGTCGACCAACCCCCAAACCATTTTTGGTGCCTTCTACTGGACTCCCTCCAACTTGTCGACATGCTTCCCATAATGGGGGGGAATGATACAATATATTAGTACTAAACACCATGTATTGTAACGGCCAAGGAACTTTATGTATACATATTGGAACATGTTTCTAAAATGTCAAACAATTAGTAGTCTATATTTATGGAGGGTAGTGATTATACTGTAATGTACAACTGCTGTTATACATCACCGTTAGTTTTATGGCATGGCTTTTAAGTGATGCTGCTTTAGCTGTACTTTGACTAAGTTTCTCATGTTCATTCACTTGCCAGAAATAGTTAGCTGCATTCTCCTTTACATTCAAGTGTACACAAAAACTGTTTATTTGTAAATATAATTTACAGCTCTAATTTAAATTGCTGTCAGAATGGCCTTAGCCAAAAAGAGATTCAGACCAATTATTATTATATCTATTGATTTAAGATACTTAGCAATTTGGTGTGGCATCTTAGCATTATTTACCTACATTAAACAAAAGACTTAGCACAGGAATAATAGAGTGAAATAAAAAAAAGTGTGCTGTAAGCTGATTTTGCATTAATATTTGATTCACCCTGCCCCCCTCATTAAATATATATATATATATCCACCCAGTTTGGGGGATGATGTTGAAATATTGTGGCATTATCTTTCGAATATCTAAATCTCCAAGTGAAATCAAGGCACCCCAAAAATCACTAGCTACTTCTCAATATCAACTCATAATTTTCCCGTGGCTCTTTGCTGTAAAACCACATGCTGTTGAGCTGAAGTTCTACAGACTGTGTTACGTGAGGCCAGACTAGATGATGATAATGGTGTCTCTTGGCCCTAAAATCTTTGTACAGGTTAAAAAAAAAGCAATTTTTCTTTCCAATTCCCATTCCAGTTTAACTAATCTTTTTACCAGCACTACATGTTTGCAGCAGGTTTGGTGAAATTCCTCTTGTGTTTCTAGCAGCTCAACTTCAATAACAGCTGCAGCAAGTGCTTTCTCCATTGTGCAGCAAGGACTCCCTTAATGTCATCAACCGGTTGAAAGTTATTTCAATCCAAGGCAGTATTTTTGCCTCTATCTCTCCCTCACTTAACATTTACAACCTGCATTATTCTCCATAACCACAGCACTGCCTGCCTGCTATCTGCCATGGTATAAACAGGACAGTTTATCAGCACACCTAAGACATTGACAGGTTGTTTTTCAGACTGGCTTGCATGCTGCCCATCTGTTTTCCAGGGCAGATGAATGCTCATCGGTGGATGGAAAATAACAACGGACATAACAAACAAAACAGGAAATAAACCCAATGCGTTTTGACAACAGAAGGCCACTTGATTTTGTGTTCGTAGGAAAATGGAAAGAAGCAGCCTGAAATAGAAAAGTGATGTGAAAGAGACATAAATGAGTATGACAGAAATCTAGAAAAACAAGGTATCTATTTTAAAGGTACCACCAATGGCAACAGGGAAAAATTCGTGGGCACAGACGGGTCACTTTGGCAGAATAGGATTCTGAGGACTAAAAAATGGGGAGTCACATCACATAGTGCATTCATTCATTTTTCGTTGGTCAGTGATTCTTAACCAGGGTCCCACAGCATCTTGGGGTGCCTTGAGATCTTTTAAGTTTGCCCCAGAGTGCTGCACAGAACTAGGGGTGTAGATGAGTATACATAACCTACAAGATCAACGCAAAGATTTAAAATAGGGATCCATAGTGTCAACTACAGCCTGACCTGTTGTGGCCTTTCTGAGTTACTTGCAAGAGAAGAATGGCTCTATTAATTTTTCCTTAGTCCAAGAATGGGTGAAAGCCAAGAGTTGGTATCTTCTGAGGGGGCACTTGAGTCAAACAAGGGGTACCCTGAGTCAAATAAGGAGTGCCTTGAGCCTAAAAAGGTTGAGAACCACAACTTTTGTTTCGATTGTTTCCCTTACTTTGGACCAGAGAATAATATCTTTTAGGGGTGTGCAAAATGGGATGTATTTGATTCAGATTTGGATTCGGCCCAAATTGGGGACAGCGATTCAATTCGTTGATTCAGATCACTGTCCTGATTCAATTCAGCCGAATCTGAATCTGAAGATTTGATGCTGATTTGGCCATAGACACAGCTTTAAATATTTTTTCTATATACCTCCAGGTACCAGGTGTGGCTCATGAATGTTGTGATGCTGGGGCAGATGGAGCGTCCCACAGGAGCGGGGGGGGGCACCCCATGTACTTGGTGGTGAAACTGGAAGTGGGCTGGAAGTATTTCTAGTCTACTTCTGGGTCCATCAGAGTGTGCGGGGGACCCCCCCCCATGCTCCCCAGCTCTGTGATCAGCCACAGGAGGACCTCGGGTGTCCCCTCAGACCCAGGAGGCACCAGTCACCAAGCCGGGGGGGCCCACGTGCACTCCCCAGTGGACCTGGAAGTGGACAAGAACTGCTTCTGGTCCACTTCTAGGTCCACTGCCATGCACACTGGGGACCCCCCTCCCCGCCCCCATGCTCTTTTGGGACGCTCCATCTGCCACAGCCGCCTGGTACCTTGAGGCACGTAGAAAAAACATTTAAAGCTGTAACTATGTCCAAATCAACAAATCTTTCCAAATCTCTCTGAATCGATTCAGAGGGTTCTGATTCGATTTGGAGAGATTAAAGTGTCTCCAGATTTGATTCAGATTTGGAGATTCAGCCGCCGAATCGGGCTGAATCTCCGCCGAATCGAGTCAGCGACCAAAGCTTCACACAGCCCTAATATCCTTACTCATGATAAACGGTAACTTACAGTAAGATCCAAATCACTCTCATAGGCACCTTAATGGCATTTAGGTGGAATTTAGACATCCAGGTCCCAAAAAATTATGCAGATCAACCCTGCTCCACTAACCACTGTGTCTATATGATCAGTGGAGTGACTCTGAAGGTTATCTATTGCAATACAGGTGGGTTAGGAGGATCTTGAAGCTGACCAGAAAGGCCTGGAGGATTCATGGGTTGAGAAGGAGAAGCATCAAGAAAGCATATGATATTATTGCCTAATTGGAAGGGCAGTCCTTTCAGAGAGGAGCTGCATCCTAGTTCCCCCTGCCTAGCTTGCGACCCAGTGGTTGGGACACTCTTCTGAGAAGTGGACAGGGTGGGTTTGTGGCCTGTCTGGGTGAGGAGGGGCTAGAAATTAGCTTTTTCGTGTATGCTATTTGAGTGAGTAACTCTATGATTTCTCTTCCATCCATTCACCCACCCATCCTTTTGAGTATATATTTGGAGGGGAGGCAGGATTATTTCTGCGTATCTCTTGCTGGGCCAGTGAGCCTGGCTAATACATTGTCAAACTTCATTAGGTATGGAGTTCATTAGATGGCATTCTTTTGCAGGCAGCTAGTTTATTAAATTCATATGCTGGATCAGCAGAGTATTTGTCTTCATCTGCAATGTCTCACCTTTCAAATTTTGGGGCTGTTGGTGCCTGGAGGAGAGATAAGTGCTTGATGGTCCGTGAGGTCAGTGGACTACGAAACAACCTCCCTTTGCATCTTTCAATGACCATAGACCTAGATTTTTTTTTTAATTGAATAGATGCTTCTTTAATTGATAGCTTTGTGCTCCATTTCACTAATGGTTTGCCATTTTTTAAGCTGCTTCATTTATATTTATTTTGTTATGGAGTTTCCAGGTGTTTTTCCATGGATTGACAAGATCTACATTAAAACCATTATTTCCTTATTACACTATTTACTTTTGGTAAGAAAAGCAATAAATGACTCCTCCCCTAGACTCCTCCTCCTTCGTGTTTGTACCCGAAAGCTTGCAAAGAACGTTTTTTCCATCTATTTAGTTGGTCTAATAAAAGATATCACATTTACCCAAAGGACCTTGTCAGCCTGTCCTTAAATCAACATGAATACAACCAACATTGTCCACTAGATGGCAGTCAGAAACCTTGGCAAATTATATTTGCTCTTATAACCTGCTGCTATTTTTGACTGTTTTTCTTGACACACAGCAATGAAGATGTTCCCCCTTCCAGGATGAATCCTTTGCCTGGCTTTTCTCCCAGAGTCTCCAAATTCTTCATTGCAGCGAAGACCCAACACCTAGGATGTTACAACCTTTCCCTCTTTGCATGTCTAAACTAGTGATCATGCTAGAAGAAGCATCTTAAAACTCCTCAATAGACTTACATCTTCAGAGCTGATGGATGCTTGCTCTTCACTCCGGATACCATTGTATTCCTGCCTACATGCCATCACATACGCTAACGGAGAAAGTGGCAACACCTTCCTGCATGATTGCATGAGCTACTTGTATTGTATGGGGAAAAGCAACCTGTGTGCAACCATTAACCTCTCTTCTCTGCAGGTGAATAGGATGTAGGTAGCTAGGATGACTGACAAGGCATTGACTCCACTGAAATTGCACTGATGGAAATAATTTATGTCAGGGATAGGACAGGTATAGAACATATTTCCCCCAGAAAAAATGGTCAAAAAGGGACCACAGAGAGCCACAGTCTGTTTCCTGGTGGGCTCCTGTAGTAGCACAGTCAAGCAGTGCCTTTCTCTAGGTTTGTGTCCATGCCCCTTTGCCCCTTTCTGGGCTTATTTTGCTGTTTACCTTTATTTTTAGTGATGTGCACATGGAAAGGAGACTTTAGCTTGGAGTCCAGATTTTTAAAGCCTCTGAAATCTTGCAATAATCATCATCCAGTTGGATTTGATTAACTGGAACAACCTCTATATTCAGAGATAGATGCAGGTCTGGGCTCTGACTCCTGGACAGAGGAAAAGGGATTGGTTTATATTTGCAGTGTGATTCATTTTTCCTTTCAAATATAGCACGCGCACGCGTGTGTGTGACAGAGAGAGAGAAAGAGAGAGAAACATTGAAATGTAGTGTGTGTGTTAGACATTGAAGCCAGATATTAAAGAAAGTAAAAAAAAGAAAAGAAAGAATGAAAAAAGCACGCTTCATATTCCCAATCACACATTTCATAGGAGGAAAAAAAACCCCCTTATTTTCTAAACATACATCAAACTTACTTTTCTCAGCATCTTTGTCTACATGGGAGAGGCTGAGATAATAAAAGAATCAGAAAGGCTACCGCCAGGGTCATTTGGCTGCTTGAACCAGTGCCGTAGCAAGGACATTTGGCACCTGGGGCAAGCCTGCAGCGGCAGCCTGGCCTCACCCCGCGCACCGATCCAGAGGGCGTATGCCCTCCCATGCTTGTCTGGGGGTGCACACCGTGCTGGGATTCACCTCCTCTTCCCTGTGCCCCCTGGATGAGCTGCTTGATGCTCCATCCTGTGCCCCGCACCAGCTGGGCAGTGCCTGCCCCAGTCCCAGCCTCCCTCCTCCCTCCCCAGGGGGCCTCAATCTGCCCCCCATGCTCCTTCCTCCCCCCCACCCCGACCCAAATGGACGGTGGTCTCCAAGCTGCTGGGCTAGCCATGTGCATGCTGAGGCTGTGCGTATGCACACAGCATTTATTGGCCACATCAGCCAACATTTAAAAAAAAAATTTATAACAAAATATTGACGTGCAACTTGCCTGTTAGTACCCTTTTGCTTCAGTGCCTGCGGTGGTCACCCTGCTTGTGCACCCCCCCCCCCCCCCCCACCCCTTGCTACGGTACTTGGCTTGAGCTGACTGGAAAATTTTGAAATGCTGAACATTCACTGGAAACACCAGACTAATAAATTATACACTTATTTTTCAGTGTTTTAAATGAATGGCTGTTATGAGCTCAGAGTTCCTTGGATGAACGACAGTGTGGCCTCAGCTCTGTTAGACATGGAAGCCCCCTGGTCTTACCCACCTGCTTAAAGTTCAGACGCACGTGATCAGGAAATGCATCTTCCAACACTTATTAGATCTTACCTTTGACATGACTGCATCAGGTGTCCCTCAGCTGCAAAAGTGAGAACTATTCAAAGACTGCTCCCAAAAACTGAAACGTTTGTCCATCAGCCTAACACCCTACTCGGGCCTATGGATTTTTCTTTTCCTAATCACTATGGTTTCTTTTGCAAAGAAGCTTCAAATAGTGAAAGATGAATGCTTTGGGGCTTTAATAAGGGGAGACAGCACTTGGGGGTAAACTGTGTTTCACACTCATGTGTCCAAGCAACACTCAAGTGGTTGTGCAATGGCAGGTGCTGGCACTTATCTGCAGTTTTGATTCCAAAATACTTGCTAGCCTTCTCGTGAAGATGCTCCATTGGGCATCCAGGAGGTAAGTGGAGTCAGGAAGATGGCAAGCTGCAGGGAGGGTGGTTCAGTGAAACAGAGTGAGGCCGGGTTGTAGCCTGCCCCTGCCTCCAGCGGGACAGAAACTTGCCCAGTGTTGTTCCCCATTGTAGCCAACGATGATTAAATTCACAGTGCAGTGGGCCAGCTTCAAGAGGAAGGCTGGAGAAGAGGGTCTGGATAATATGTAACCCGTGGCCTGGCAGTTAGGGCCCTTTGTTGGGAAGAAGAAAATCAGGTGCAAACTCTCCCTGGGTGAAGGCTGCCTAGAAGGTATATGGCCTGTTGTGAGTGTGAACTAGGTGAGTTGGAGCACACTTACCAAACTGGGCTTCTCCAGGGATGTAGATGCAAGGATGTCTATCCTGTAAATGCCAAATGCTACTAGGAGGAGTTGAGACCCCCAAATATTTGACTCAACCAAGATGGCAGCAGTTCTGGGCACGCAGCAGTACCTGAACTTTAGGTACCTAGTTGGTTTTCACCAGAAAGCTTAGGAGTCTATGCCTTGTCTTGTGCTTAAGTAGTAAGATATGGGGTTTGTGGATCTTTTACCTAGACTTGGGCACTTTAAGGGTCAACTTCGGCCAGTGCTTCCCGAACTTTTCCTTAGCATGACCCCATTTATGACCCCATTTCCTCAGCATGGCCCTTCACTCTCAACTCGCTGCCCCTCCAGGTGCCCCTCACTCCCAACCCAGAGCCTCCTGGCCCTGCTGGTGCCCCTCACTATCAACCTGCAGCCCCACAGGTGCCCCAGGGCCAGGACCCACAGCTCCCTACCCACAACACCAGCAGTGCCCGAGCTGCCCCATGGGAAGCAGCAGCTGTTGGGGCTGGAGCATGGAGCCTGGCTCTCTGCCCCCTTGCCCCCCTGCCCATCATCTCCCTTGCTGGTGGCATGGCCCGAGTGGAGCCCGTGGTCGAGGGGAAGGATGTGATCTGCCCGCTATGGGCTTGGGGCTCCCTGCCATGCTGCCCTTCCCTTGGACCTATGCAGCCCAACGGGTGGGACCTGGCGCAGGAGAGAGTGCCATGCCGCGACCCCATCCGCTGATGTTGTGACCCCATTTGGGATTGCAACCCACAAGTTTGGGAGCCACTGAATTAGGCCCTTACGGCCTTTTTGGATCTAACCCTGTTACCTTCTAGGTCATATTCCCTGCAGAATTTAGCATACATCAGAGGAGCAAGGCCAATTTATATTTTGGGCACCAAGAACTTTATTTCTACACGCGGTCCCTTGAGTAAGGCCTCCATGTAGTGGAGGAGACACTTCCACTGCCCAGGCTCTAACTCTCTAGTAGATACATAGACCGTTTCAGCCTTAAGGACCGCCCGTTGAGGCTGACAATTCTGTCAAAAATGCATTTTAATGGAGAAGTGGGTATTGGATTATATATATATAATTTTTTGGAGCATCAAAAACTTTGACAAAAATTTGGACTTGTCCACAAGGAAAGCACTTTCTAATATGCTTAATTGTTGATCCACTACCTTTCATTAGAACTAGATTCATTCAACATTTAATGTAGACAAAATGAGTCTACCTTCTATCTATCTCCAGGATAGTAACCCCCTCAATCTATATACAATACTAGTCCTTAATAACCATGTTTTTGATGGTTACCACTTGGTATTCTACGTATAGTCTCAGTCTTGAGAAGCTCTTATCCTCTATCACTGTGGGATCATAGCCTGATTTCCCTAACCCCACAAGGCACAAAGTTCAGTTTACTCGCTTGCTTAAATGTAGGTGTGTGCTTATGGGCTTTGATGGATTGGGACCCAAAGTGAGGTTCTCAGGATATATGTGGGTGCAGGTACAGTTCCATTAAGCAACTAGCTGCAAGTGCCATCATTTAAGTCTGTGTTCCTGCTCCTCAGCTTTTAATGGGTCTGGTTTCCTGAGTGCTCTTTCAGTAGCTCAGTAACAAAGGGAAAGTGGCTTCTAACTGCTGGCTGGGATTTTAATCTAGCTTGCTAAGCTTTAAAAGCTTTGGGAGAAAAAAAAACGAGCTTTTAATAAAGTAGTAACTATTGGAAGACCAGTAATTTCCCTTCCTGCCTACCTCTTTAAAAGCACTATGGAGAATATAATTTAATTTGATTAATTCACAACTCATTTTTAAAATGCTCTCCCCCAACCCTTCTTCCCTTTCAGGGGTTGTACTTAGAGATCATTTCAAAAGAAATCACATGCTTTTAGCAGGAAGTGGTTACTTTATGTTCCTTCCTTGCAAGCAGTGGGATGCTGATGCTCTTCTTGTAATGGGTGCTAGAGAGGAGCATTTGGTGACTCATATAATGGCAAAGCAAGACAAAAAAGAAGATGAAGACCTCTACTTTTCTTCTGCACTTTTTCTTCTTAGATGACCATTCACAATCATTTCAGTCAGGACACTTCTATCAGTGTTGTCCTTATCCACCTTTCCCTCCAGCCAGCTATACATTTTATACATTTGAATCAAGCTCTAAATACTGAACAACAAAGAAACGTATGTGTTCCCAATAGAACCAGTCAGAAAAATTTTTCAATGTTTTTTTTTCTCCTCCATTGACAAAGCGTTCAATGGGGTGACCTCAAGTCCAAGATCGTTTTGGAGAAAGAGACCTCACTCCAAAGTCAGGTCCTTTCTATACAGGTTCATTTTGTGAAACCATTGGAGCAAATTTAGAAGCCTTAGAAGTTATCACAAAATGGGATGAACAGGCTCTAGCCAGCTCTCATTACTGGTACTGAGAGCAGCAGGAAAAGAAAGCAGCCAGTTTCACCAAAGCAGTAATAGGAAGATAGGAGCTGAGAGAAGGAATAGATTGCAGCTCTGATTATACAGTTTCAGAAAGGGTTTGAGGCATTTGGGGCCTTCAGTTAAGAAGCTGCTGTGAGTTGGGTTTTTTTGTACATGTGAAAGACTACAATGGCTTTCAGATAATGCACAATTCTGCTATACAAGAGAGGTGTCAATCTCCCATATATATAAGCGTAACCCGGGTGGTATGTGGAAGGTACCCCCCTCTAATTGAAGGGATGTCAGCGGGTGTGTGTACGCTATAGGGAATGTGGCTGCCTAGTTGTAGGCCAGCTCACCTCCTTTTTCTACAGAGCAGAGCACAGAGCAAGGACACCCAGTGATATTTAACTATTTATAGGTTTAATAATCAGCATAATATAAAACTTATAACCATGAACTTACGTACATATATCTATATCTGTATCTATATCTATATCTATATCTATACCTACATAGGTGACTGGTGTCTCCCAAATCTGGGGGGGCACCCGATCGCCGAAGGGGGGTGGGGGAGGGAGGCAGGGTTTCCCTCACAGCCAATCACCAACTGGGGGGGGGGGGTCCCCCAGTGGCACTTTCAGTTTCATGGCTGGTGATTCCAGAGGGTGCACAACTGATTTCAGGGGATGCACAGCTGATCTCCCCCTATGTGTCGCCAATATATATCTATATTTATACATATATACAATTATATAGGTTTACACAGGCAATAGCTCTTTTCAACCCTGAATTCCTCTTCAACATCTTCATTAATGATGTAGACATTGGAGTTAGAAACAGACTGGCCAAGTTCGCTGATGGTACCAAACTTTGGGGTAAAGCGTACACACCCGAAGACAGAATGGTGATTCAGGCCGACCTTGACAGGCTCGGAAAGTGGATGGATGTAAACCTGATGGCCTTCAACTCTGAAAAATGCAAGGTACTCCACCTTGGGAAGAAAAACCCGCAGCATGCATATAGGCTCGGCAGCGCTATGCTTGCTAGCACCATGGCTGAAAGGGACTTGTGGGTCGTGATTGACCACAAGATGAACATGAGCCATCAGTGTGATGTTGTAGCCAGCAAAGTGAGCAAAACTCTGGCTTGCATGCACAGATGCTTCTCCAGCAAATCCCAGGATGTCATCCTCCCATTGTACTTGGCCTTGGTGAGGCCGCAGCTGGAGTACTGCATTCAGTTCAGGGCTCCACAATTTTAAAAGGATGTGGAGAAGCTTGAGAGAGTCCAGAGGAGAGCCATGCACATGATCAGAGGGCAGGAGAACAGACCTTATGATGAGAGGCTGAGAGCCATGGGACTCTTCAGTCTGGAAAAGCAGAGGCTCAGCGGGAACCTGGTGGCTGCCTATAAGTACATAAGGGGTGTGCATCAGGATCTGGGGGAACAACTGTTCACCAGAGTGCCCCATGGGATGACAAGGTCTAATAGTCATACACTTCTCCAAAACCGTTTTGGGCTGGGCATAAGGAAGAACTTTACTGTCCGAATCCCGAAGGCCTGGGACAGACTGCCACCAGAGGTGGTACAAGCACCTACTCTGGACTCCTTTAAGAGACAACTTGATGTATATCTTGCTGGGATCCTGTGACTTCCTGCCCCTCGGACAGGGGGCTGGACTCAATGAACTTCCGAGGTCCCTTCCAGCCCTAACGTCTATGAATCTATGAAACTCAGGCACAGCCCTAATCCTTTAAGGCCTTCCGACTAGTCTACAGCCTATGCCCCCCTTAACAGGCCCTCCAGGCAGCCGGCAAAGGAGTACTTAATGATAAAACACAGGTTAAATCAACAAATCAATGACAGGAATATCTGGCAGTAGTGGGACAATAATTGAACATACACAATCAGGTTACATCAAATGAATCACAAATATATACAGATAACCCATACAATGAGTTCAGATATAAAACAGTTTACAATCCTCTCTTAATACAATAATAAGGATGCAGGGTTACAACAAGTATCCAAATGGCGAAAGGAAAAGCACCACAACAATGGCACAGCAGCTGTGCTCAAAGAAGAAATGGCACCCGGGGAAGGATCCCGTTACCTAGAAGAACATCATTACCTTCTCAGAAGTCACTCAATTAGGAGGGGCCTGTAACCAGGAAACCCCCCTTAACAAACAGGGGCCCTAGACTCCTCTCTGTGCTCAAGGGTGAACCATCTCCCCTTCTCAGGGGCTTCCCTTTGTCCACCTGCAGTGGGGAAGGTCCCTCCACCCCCATGGGAATCCCTTTCCCAGGTAACTCATGACTCCCAGCAGCTTTTGGAAGGTTGGGCTCATCTCTCTTGGTGTCAGCACGGCATCTTCCCTCAGTGGGGTAGTTGATCTGTAAAGTCACTGCTCACGGCAGGAAGGCCCGAGCTGCCTCATGCAGCCTCCGAGGCCTGGCATCCCTGTCTCAGAAGCCCCCTCTCAGGTCCGTGCACTGCCCTGGGCATTGAAGGGATGCCTGCCTAGGGCAGGAATGGGGACCTGTGTTGCCTTATATGCTTACAATGTCCCATCAGTTCTATGGCCCTGTGCAGTGATCTGTGCACCGATGGCCTGGCTTCTTTCTCATGCAGGGTTGGGGACTCATGCTGGTTCATGCAGTCATGGTGTCCCATCAGTTCTACAGCCCCGTGCACCAATCCATGCACCAATGGCCCAGTTCCTGCCTCGTGCAGGGTTGGGGATCCACTTGCTGCTTCCCCTTCAGTGGAGGTGTCTTCTGGGCATCTCTGGGGCAACTGCTTTACCCTGATGGTCAGCTCTAGCTCTTCATCATCCCTTGTTGAAGCTGCCTGTGTGCTCGGCACATGGGTTTTTATTCCCTCTGGAGACTCCACCCCAGATTGGAATGGACCAATGAGGAAGCCAGAGGGGTTAGTTCCTTCTCTGGTCCTCTGTTCTACCTCACCCCTGGGTCAGGTCAGGGCTGCCTTTCTTCTGCCTTCCCCTGATTGGTGGTGAAGGAAAAACTGCCTCCACCAATGAAGCCCAAGCCCTTCAGGCTCAAGCTAACAATACGGTCTGCCAGTGAGCCCACCGGCCAGCCTGCAATATAAGGATTTCCAGATATTGGCCTCTTTATATGTTTTGAGTGGTGCCTTATTTTTGGATTTCAATGGGTCTGCATAATAGGTCTCGTCCACACAGCAGGGCTCAAGCCCTATTACTGAGAATAGAGGTACGCAGTAAAGTTATAAAGCTACAGAGCCCCAACTAATATGCAGCTGGCAGATAATTAGGTAATGTCCTGCTGAAGTGACCAATGGAAAATACCTGTAGCCTGGTGAGAAGATCCCAAGTCAGATGACCAGAAGGAGGAGGAGTCAGGGGCTATATAAGCCCTGCATCAGAGGTAGAGGAGCAGTCTAATCTGGGCAGAGCTGTGCAAGCACAAGCTGGTCTTTGCAGAGAGCTGAGAAGCAGTACCAGAGTCCAAGGCACTGTGAGTAGGCCTAGGAAGGCCAAAGATGGTAGAAGCCAGCAGGATTGAGTAGGAGCCAATGTAAGACTTGCAGAAAGGCTCCTCTGTTGCAGCTTAATTGTGGTAGAGCTTTGCTCACTGCATTTTGGGCTGTGAGGCATGGGAGTGGCAGGAGGAGGCCACTGATGGCACTTAAGGAAGGTGCTACAGTTGACAAAGGACTGTTAGAGACTTTAGGCTAAACTGGTAGGCACGAGTCCAGTGAACTGTAGTGTGCCTGAAGGGCTGAAGGCCCAGAGAGATGGGCTGGGGGTGAAGCAATCACTCTGGTGGACTGAGGCAGCCTCCTGAATTTAAAATAACATCAAATGCATGGCAGGGAAGCACAGGGGTCTGGGACAGACATTGCATAAACCGGTTTGACCCAAATCCCTTAAGTCTGATACTACATTCAACCAGGTTTATATCAAACCATTTTCAAACTGGTCTGTGCACTGAACATCTGGTCTGTTACAGGTTTAAACCAGTTTCTGATCCCTTAAATCAGTTTGTGTGTAATGTCTGTCCCTAGCCAGGGAGGTAATCTGATTTAACAAGAGAGGAGAGGTGGAATTGGAGTGTCCACCAGCAGGTGCCACACACAACTTTTAGCAATAGGCACCCTGTTACACTCACCCAGTGTAAGTCCATTATGAAGAAAGAATAGTGCTAACCTAGGAGTCGGAAGACTGGCATTTAATTCTGAATTCAAGCATGCCCAGCTCATATCAACAATATCAGATTCAGCGTGCAACAGTGGTACCCACATGTTCCTTAATGGCTCAGGAGTTAGATTACTTGCCCAGAGAACAGAAAACCTGATTTTTACGTCCTTTGAACATCGAAGAAGCCTGAGCCCAGAGCACCTATATAAAAAACACTTGCCTATATAAAACTGGCTAGTTGAGGACACTCTTTCCTCTCCCCTGTTGATAGCAAGTCATTGGGCATCTAGGTATATGAGAGTCACAAGGCCAAAAAGACCATGAGGAAAGGTAGAAAGCTTTTGTACCCGACTTTGAGGGTTTTTTTTCCCTTCTGCCAGACTTCTCTTTTTCTCACCAATATAAAACTGAGTCCTTGAGTTGAGAACTGTGATCCAGAACTCCTCTCTCCCAAGGGGAGAGGGCTTCTAGAAGGCTAGAGAGGAAAGTTCACTTGTATGTAGGTGTCTTCAAGACCAAACTAGCTCTGGCTCTTATGCTTTCTGCGCCTCAGTCTGCCACCAGCACATATGAATAATAATACTTCTGTACTTCATGGGGTGCTCTAAGAACGAGAATGTATTGAAGACTGTGAGGTGCTCTAACACTGCACTGATGTGGCTATAAGTACTCAAGGTAAGGTTGCATGGTTGGGAATGTTCATCATATAAAAGACCTTACTCACAAAAATCCTTGCCTCTCTCCTAACCCCTAGACCACCATGACTAATTATGCTAAGACAGCTAGAATCCATGTTGCAACATTAGCCTAAGTGGGTTGATTTTGATTTATTCAAGTTGAGATATTGACCCATAAATCAGGTAGCAGAATTAGATCCTGAATGAGCAACAGCCTCAGTCACCCAGCCAGGGATGTCAGAATACTGTATTCAAGCTTGGTCTAAAATCCTCTGAAATCAGACTCTAGCTTTTATCAGGCCAAAAATGTCAAGCAGTGAAACATTTTCTGTGTAAAGCTAGCTTTTTTTCCAGTGAAAATACAGGTTTGACTAAATAAAACATTATAAAAAGTATCTGCTTGGCTTGAAAAGTTTTGGGTTTTGTTTTTTTTTTTGCTTTAAATTAGAAAATCGAATACCCCAAACTATCTTTTTTTGGTGGGTTTTTTTCACTACAAAGTTTCTTGCTTTTTTTTTTCCCAGTGAAAATTTAAAATTCCCCATGGGGACCCTCCACCCACATCTGGCCATCTGTAATAAAAGCGCTGACGCCCACCAGTGAAAATCTATCGGTATATGCCATATTGCATCAAGCATGCTTTAAGCTAGAAATACCACACCTAATGACTGGGTATTTCTATTCTAACCTGTATGTAGGAGTGCTTTTTCTCTTCTATCCATATCTCTACCACCTCTTCAAGCCAACTGTTATTCTGTATGTGTATTTACCTGTGTACTTATCATTAAATAGCTCCAGAAAATATAACCACGAAATACATCCCTCTAAATAAAACGTTACTTGATGCCAACATGTCATTCTAAAAAGGGAGTATGCTGAACAGCAGGGCACCACAAAGAGAAGGCAATGAAATGCATTTAGATAAGGGAAGCTCAGAGAAGCCTATCTCTAGAAATGCATTTGAGGTATTGAGTAATGAAGAGTTTGATGAAAAAAAAAATACAGAGCTGCAGAAACAGTTTAGACAGCCAAGGCAGGCAAACATCCCTTGACATTAGTCACATAAAGCAAGCATGTGCTGTGGCGAGGGAAGGAGAAAATAACCTGACCTTGTCACTGGAGTATGTTGTGAAGTAGCAAAAGCGTCTCTTATACCAGGCGAATGCAAAATGAAAAAGCCCATCGCTAGGGACTAAGCCATTAGACTGCCCGCCAAAATGAAAGTGGTGGACTGTAGGGTATGGGCCTGGTTAAGGAGTCTTTGAATTGCAATGAAAAATAAGCAGGAGGAATTGTTTTTTATTGGTTTATCTTCCTAGCTGTGACCAGCTCTAGCTGGAAAAAATCCTCCTTTGGCAACAATGTAAGTTCACTAACCCAGATCTTTGTCTGTCTTTGGCAGAGGGACAAAGAATACTGTTTGATGGAAGATTAAAGGCACTATTATTTTATGCTTTACATCAGTGCTTAGATCAGTCTGCTAGGGGAAGTACTGACGAGAGAAGGTGCCCACTTTGAAGAGCCTGCAGCCTAAATGGTAAGACTATTAAGTGGAAAAGCAAAGCACAAACATGTGAAGTACTTAAGGTCATACAGCAAGACGGTGTCAAAGCCAGAAACAGGACCCAGGTCAGTGTCAAGCATATTCTCGCCTTTAAAGTCTATATATTTTAAAATTCTTACCATTGTCATAGCAACCATAAGTGTTCAGGCAGTGAGTTTTCATATCCACCTTCGCAGGGCTATAGTGTTACAAACGGGACTTTCTTTCACAGTCTCGCATGCCGTAGGTTAGAGTATGTGGTGCCTAAGCTGAAGTTTTGCATCTCCAAAAATTATAAACAAGAAGAAATCTGGGTCAAATCTTCACAGTCTTAAAACTGAAGGAGGCAGGAGCTGTGGTATAAAATATAAAATATAAATGAGCTAGCACCTGAAAAGTCATTCTGCTTGCCAAGGACTGTGTCTACATTGCAAACTGAAGTGTGTGTAGAGGGAGCTAAGTTTGCATTAAATAAGCTACCACAACTACTGCAGCAGCAGCCTGGATCCCCCTGAGGATTTATGTGCCCTGCTGAGAAACAAAGGCAGATGAGGTTCTTTGGGTAGATGTGATATCTTTTATTAGACCAACTGAATGGTTGGACAAATTGTTTTTTGCCAGCTTTTGGGTACAAACACCCTTCTTCAGGCACAGGGAGCATATAGATCTAAGTATATTACTGAACTCATACACATCAACTAAAATTTGGTATCTTCCATATATCAGGTATCCAGGAGAACTTTTACAATCTTTTCTCCAGCGCCTGATGAAGGGTGTGTGTGCCCGAGAGCTTGCAATTATCACTTTTTTTTTTGCAGAAATCTTGTTGGTCTAATAAAAGATACCAACTCTACTATGAGTCTGGATTTCCTTTTCATCTAGACTAATACAGCTACCACCTGGATACCTGACACATGGAAGATATCGAATTTTAGCCGATTTATAAAATTAAATCTTCACATTTTCCCAAGCAGGAAGCAACTGTGACCACCTGAAACCCGAGATCCTGCTCCTGCCTTTCTTTCAAGGTAATTTGCATCATCACAGATCCTCGTAGGAGGTGAGAGGCTCCATGCCAGCTATGAACTGCCTGCCCAGAGGAGTTTTCCATCTATTGATTCCTCTGTGTTATCCTATCAAATATGAACTTACATTTCTAGCCAGGAGAAATTTTACAATCTTTTCTTCAATGCCTGATGAAGGGTGTTTGTGCCTGAAAGCTTGCAATTAAAGTTTTCTTTTTTTTGTGCAAAAATTTTGTTGGTCTAATAAAAGATATCATCTGTCCTACAAGTCCTGATTGGACTAATTATAGACATTGACTTTATTGTGTATTTTAACCTGCCTACCATCTGATAACCTCAAGTAACCTGTCTGCATTTTACCAACTACATTCTATCACTAGTTCAACATATCCCCTTTTTCCCCCATGAAGCAAGGGTGTTTGTATCCGAAAGTTTGCAAAGACAATTTTTCCAACTATTCAGTTAGTCTAATAAAAGAGATCACATCTACTCAAAGAACCTTGTCTGCCTATATCCGTAGACCAACACAGCTACAACCAAGATCCCTGCTGAGAAACAATGAACTCTTGTTGTGGCCCCTAGTCTTTCTCCAGAACCAGTGTGCAATGCAGACAAATTCACTATCTGAGACACAATGGGGTCAGCACAGAATGACCTTGTCTTTGATATTTTAGCCACAAAAATAACTTTCCCATCAAAACCTTATCTGGGATGGGAAATGGTGTCCTTTATGAGGCAAAGTTCAACATAGACTGCATCTATCAACCCATACATTTGCCTTTGAGCTTGGAAATGGAGAAAATGAGCCAAACTTACTATTACATTTTTGTTTTTGGAAGGGGAAACCTAAAAGGGGGTCGGGGGACGTCAGTATGGCATCCCCCGCTGACTTCCTGCCTATGGGGTACAGGGCTGGACTTGATGATCTTCCAAGGTCCCTTCCTAAAGTCAATGAAATCTATGAAAGTATGAACTATTCCCACCTAGAAGGTAGAAAAGCCATCATGGGGAAAGAGGCTATTGGAGCTGCTCACAGAACAAAAGAGATGAAGCTGATATTCATAGATTGGTCCCTACTTTCTACCCTCCACTGCAGAGGAAGGAAATGGTGAATTTATCTGGACAAAGAAAATGTCAGTCTCCATTCAATATCCTCTGTCATTTGCCATGCTGCTTACTTCACATTTCTCAACTGGAAATTTGAGAACAGTGCATAAAAGCTTTCAACAGATAAGCTGTATAATTTATTACTTTGCCTCCTGGGATTTCAGGGCTTTGAAGGATTTCAGGGCTTCCTGTTGCTTCACATTCTGATTTTTTACAGGTACCAAACTAAGAATGTCAGACTGTGGTTGAATCTGAATCTCTAAGTTCGAATCAGTGTGAGCCCATCTGTTATTTAACATGGATTATTTTGCTATATTGCTCATGGTTTCCTTTAATTTTTTTTTTAATTGCCTAGCACATGAAATGTTTCTTTGGTGGTTTCAAAATGTATCAGGAATTGGGAGTGCTTGAGAAAGGTGTCAGACTAGCCAGCCTTGAAGGTTGAATTGTAATCTTTGCAAAATACATACTGTGTGGGCAGCGGTAAAGCAAGCTGTATTTCACTTATCTGGGTTAACCATACAGGACACCACTAAGTAAACTGAATAAAATGGGAAAGGAAACAGGGCTAGATGTCTTACCACTGGAAAGCAACATGTGAATGTTATATCAAGTATGCATAGCTTTTGTCAAGGTTTATGATAGCATTAGAAGAGAATCACTATGGTCAATCATGGTGGGGGCTGGGATTTGCAACAGAATAAGTACACTTACTAAGATACGCATTGCAGGTAGGTACACCTTAGTAAGATATGCATCCAGGAGTCGCAGTGCTATCAGATCAGGGAATTCTGTCAGATCCGCTGGAAAGTTATAGCGGCCTCAAACAAAGGGACATAGCCATTGATGCTTTTCAACTCGATGCTTGAGAAAGTCATAAGAACCACTGAAGGAGAGGCAGTCAGATGTCCACACCGTGCTAGACCCAGTGGGCAATTTAAACTTAGGGAGACCTTTGAATTGTTGGCTCATACATACACAGACACACATAGAGAGGCCCAGAGGTAAATTTGATCCCATTTTATGCATTCAAACCTTATGGAGTAACAGAATATATGTCAGCGCAGAATTCAGCCGATGACTTTGATTTTCTTTCAATAAGCACACATTCAATTGATTAATCTCAGGCTACTTGAATCAAGGATTCTGGAACTGGACACAAAGGCAAAACGAGAGTGTTTCCCCATTTTGTCTCTCTTCCCCTATATATATATATATATATATATATATATATATATCCTTTTTTTTTCTATTGCAATATGAGGCCTTTATTTCTAATTGCAATTTAACTAGTCAGAGCATAATTATAGACACAGACTGTAATAAATAAAGTTGCCAACAGCTGTTGCCATTAACTTCTCGCCATAAATCATTTCACTGCCATAAATCATTTCACCCCCATTAACCATGTGATGAATTCTTGCTTCCTAAGAACCCGATTCTGCTATCTTTCATCATGTTTACTCTTCAAGTAGCTTCTTTATTTTCAACGGTGCTACTTACTGAGTAAAGCAATGCCCTATGTCAGAGCAGTCCCATATTTTGCATCTATGAAAGAAAAAAAGATTTGTTCAGAATCCGAGCCATAAGCAAACCTTATCCCCTTGACACTAGTTCATGAAAGAAAGGGGACGTTTACAAGCAATTTTGCTATGGAAGGAGCACCCTGCTCCTTTTATTTAAAGTATTTCTCTGTTGAGCACTTCATAAGTAGTTTAAGAAGAGCCAATTTATTTGCTCTGTGCTGTTAAGTAATTGAAGAGACTGGGGAAGAATAATGACACAGGCTCAATAGCTCATGTAAGCAGGAGATTTGAAATGGTAAGGATTCTCCAAAGTAATCATTGTGCATTTTAAGTCTGAATCAACCACAAGTAATAGAGCTGGTTCAGGTTCTGCTCTTCAGGAAGCCAGTGGCCTGATGTTCTTCAGTGAAATCAATGTATTGGTAAGCATGCTCTTTCTTCCACGCAGCTATACATTTATTTGTGCAACTTGGGTTTTTAACCTAAAAAGTTAAAACAACAACAAAAAAAACCCCAACCCTCCCACCCCCCACCAAACCCCACCTCTGCTTTACATTAAAAAAAAAAAAATAATGTGGTCTAAAGGCCAGAAGAGGCAATGATGCTATACAAACTTCTGTGACACCACATAATAATATATACATTTATAATAGCAAGGGGTGTGCCTACACAAGACGCTAAATGCACAGTAGACTAATTCTATTGCTCATTAGTGCATCACGGTGAAAGACGTGCTGATACATTACGGCTCAGTAGTATTTGTCTACTATACATTTGCGTCACTTAAAAGTTGTATGCTGGTGCTACTTGTGCAGTAGTGCTGGTTACTGCACATTGATTTACTACCAGGTAATATGGGGGGTCTATACATGAACAGTGAGGCTGCTCTGACACACTGGATTAACTGAGTCTCCTGGAGTGTGGCAATTGCCACGGTCCAGCAGCCTCCTGAGTCTCATGCATCAGTGTCCCTGCACTTAAAATGGCAGCAGAGGCACTTGAATTAAAGCTTGCTCAATGATACTTTTAAGCACAGGGACACTGATACACGAGACATGGTGGTGCTTTAATTAGAGTGGCTGTCAGCCGCTCTAATTAAAGAGCGACCCCACCATCCCTTTAGCATGTGTAAAAGTACCCACAGGTACTAAACTTCATGCGCCATAACTATGGCACATTAATGAATGTATATTTGCACTCAAAGATGATTTACTATGCCAGGCATGTCCAAGGGAAGCAGTGGAGTCTCCATTTTTTGATACCTGCAGATCAAAACTGCCTTTCTCACAGACATGCTTTCTTTTCCCATGTTAGGTTCAATACAGGTATAACTCCATGAAATTCTACTTATGCTGGCAGTCAGAGTACATTATCTAATGGTCCATCATGGGCTCAAAGCCCGTGAGATGACTATGAGATGACATGTACAGAATTTCAAGCAGTAATTCTTGTGTCAGGTCCAATAGCTCATGGTTGCATTAAAGCCAGTCTCAAGACAGACTGAAGTTATATATTTAAAGCCACCCAGCATTGTTTGTTTGGTTTTTTTATATGTAGGTGCCTAAATTAATCCTCTTGATCTACATTTAGGCTCTGTAAAGCCTAATTGCAGAAGGTGCTGATGGCTAGTACCTCCAGATGAATTTAGCAGAAGCTATAGATGCTCATCATTAATTCCCTAAATTGACTCAAGATGCCTCACTATTGTTCTGAAGTTGGCTTAATGGAAACAGGGAAGTGCCTGTGTAGTATTTAAGAACAAATGTTTTGAACAGCTACACAGCTTGCTTGCAAGAACATGACCTGTTCTTATCACAACAAGAGCCATGTCATGGCTTTCTGCATACTGAAAAGGACTTTCAAGATTTGCATCACCCTGCACATTTCAAATGCTCTTATGGCTACATGAATTACCATTAGCATGAATTACAATTAGCATGAATTACCAAGACAATGGCTATTCATCTGCAGATTTCTGGGTTCAGTTTTTAAAAAGAAAATATAGACACATTCTGGAACTACTGCAGTAGGATACACAAGTAATGTGGGGTCCAAGCAATAACTGAGTGATAGGTTGATGGACTATATATACACACAGGCTTTTCTAAAACAATAAAGGAAAATTGCAGCCAGAACAACAGTGGTTGTGTATTATCCCTGGCACAGAAAGCAATTTTAGGGCTAGACCTAATTTCCATGCGAGTCATTGGATTTTAAACTATGATGAAACCTTCACCTTAGCCCTAACCCTTTCAAATTCAGTGCTATAAACTTCTGCATAGAGCACAGACAGGACCTGATCTTCTAAGTACTGAGTGCCTTCAATACTGATCATCCCCAACTACCCTTTATGTTAATGGGAATGAAGAGTTCTTATGTGTGTTGTGTGATGGGGAATTTGTGAATGCTTAAGCCATTATTTTAAGTGAGGTATCATTAGTATCATTAGTAAACTCCAATATACAGGACTGAAGAAGGAGACTTGAGTTTCAGTCCCAGGCAGAGATGTAACAGGGCAGCTATGTGCCTTTGGCAACATGGTATTTGGGGCAGCTCTGGCTGATGCAATGCTATTTTTGCAACCCCTGACCATGGTGGCACCTGGACTGCTGCCCTGTTTGCGCCTCCTCCCTCCCCCCTCAGTTGCACTACCAGTCCCAGGTCTACCACTGATACCCATAGTATCAGAGCTAAAATGCACATTCAAGGTCCTGGCCTATTGCTTTAACCACTGTGCCATCTTGCAGGAAGTTTGTCCATCTGAATGAAGTTTGTCTTTGTCTATGCTTGCAGCTAAATTAAGTTCAGAATTAACTCAGTTGCACCCTTTGGGGATGTCCAGACAAGTGTGCACATCTGGTATGAGGTGTAAAGAAATCCCCTCTCCCTGCCTCTCCCTTGGGTCATTCCAGGATGACCTCTCTCTCGTGTTCAACTTACTTTTGTTTGCTCAAAGTGTATTCTGATTTCCTTGTTCTACCCCCCCCCCCCCCAATCAATAAAGGTATCAGGTTACAGTGTGCCTTGCTGTGGTACTGGGGGGAGCGGGGGAGGGGGAAGAGTCAGGCCTTTTTGCCCCCAGCTTGGCCAGTGGAGCTTGTCTATATTCCCTTAGTCCTACCTGAGGTTATCTTGGGATGCTTCACACTGAAAGAAGCACCCAGAAATATTACCTGTGGGCAAAACAACCCCAAGGTTTGCAGGGTCTGTATGCCCTGGGCTGCACAGAGCCCTAATAGAGACCAGTGCCCGGGTGGTGGCAGCGTTACCCCAGACTTGCACGTGTTCTCCAGGAAGTGGGATGGCTGACTGTAAACCCCCTGGAGGAGACTCCCGAAGTGGGGTTTTTGGGCCTGGCACAGTGAGGCAGGTGGCTCAGTGTAGTAGTGCCCCCTACAGTGCCACCACACATGGCGCACAGACCCATCTGTGGTGCCTCAAACTGCATGTGCCTCACGTGCAAGCATTTGCTGCACTGTTAATTTGCAGTACAGCAGGGGGGGGGGGTTTGACACTGGGAGATCCTGATGTCAAAAAAACCTGTGCCTGAAAAAAGCATGGGATTGTATTTAGAAGATTATCTTCACAAAAGCTTAGAACTACAGGCTCTGGACAGACAAATTGGTTATCCCCTATCCCTTTTTAGGCAGGTATGACCACATATCAGCTGATGTAACTACTCCATTTGTCTGCCTCAGTCCTACTGCAAGTGAAACTAAACCGGGGCAGTTTACACATGACTGCTGCTAACTGCTAAGTGACTGCAATTTAGCTTCAGCTTACTATGGGATAGACCAGACTGACCAATCAATTACAATGCATCAGCCTAAACTGCAGTAAGCATCCCCTATGTCTATACTGGCATAGCTGTGTCTTCTGCATATACTCATAGCAAAACAAAAAAACCCCAAAAAAGGGTGGGGAAGAAATTTGCAGAAATGGAGTCATTACTTTACTTATCATTTTTTCACTTACCCGGTGAGGCGGGGGGGCGAGCCCCGAGGGGCTCTCACTTCTGGCTCCAAGCGCCCGGTGCATGCTGGGCACGACCCGCTCCGGGGACAGTGTCAGGTGGGGAGTTTGACTGGGGCGGTACTCCTGTCAAACCGTAACACAGGTGTCCTAAGGCGAGCTCAGGGAGGACAGAAACCTTCCGTGTTTTGTTTTGTTTTGTTTTTTTTGGGGGGGGGAAGGGTCGGACTCGATGATCTATTGAGGTCCCTTCCGACCCTAACATCTATGAATCTAACTTGGGAAACTTTCCTATTCACCATGGATTATTTAGGTTAACATGCTAATTCATTAAAGTTAATATTATCCTCAATCTTCAGGCACTCTCAAAGCCCTTCATTCATACCAACCAAGTCATGAATGTGTTTGTAAACTTCTTGTAGACCGCCTGATTGTAAAGGGATGGAAATGAGCAATATGGAATATATACAGAACATGTGGTAGTTGGGAAGTTTTTTCCAGTGCCTTCGCTCAGTATTACCACCTAGCACTCATCCAGTACTTTCCATCCTGTCTCAAAGCATTTTACAAGTGTGGTTAGCATGGTTATCCTCACTTTACAGGTGGGAAAACTAAAGCAGGGGAAGGTGAAGTGACTTGGCCAGCGTCCCCAAGTAAGTCAATAGCTGACCCAGCAGTAGAACCCAAGTCTTCCTTGTCTCAGTCCATCTGATGCAAGGATGCATTATATCTTTTGTGAATTTTATGTGTATACAGCATCAGCAGCCCACTTAATCATCTGTCCTAGACATGAGAAAAACAAAGGTTAAAGGGGGCAGAAGGGAACGAGATCATTTTGATCAAAGTAAAATAATTCGGCGGAAAAAGATAACGCAGCTGGGAACAGAAACGAAAACACCATAAATGTTCTGTACGTGTCCTACTTTATTTCTTTGATTATATTTCCTCACCTTATGCCTCCTGTATCCCCGCTCATAATGGGAAGAAGCTTGAAATCCTCAGAATAATAGATCCTCAAGATTATGTGCTGCGTGAAAATAGCACTCTGGAATGTACAAAACGAAGCCTTCCTTCTACATATCCCATCCCACTCGTAGGTAACAGCAGCCATTATCTCAAAATTATATTGATCTTGCCTTTGTGTTCCGCCGGAGGTGGAAATTGTTCAATTTCAACTCAAAAGAGGGTAATGGTCACAAATATTTTTCCAAGGCACAGGCAGCTGTGCTCTACTCCTTTATGCCAAAGAGAGCTGCCTGCAAGGGAATGATCAAAGGAGCTGCAATATTTTGCCTGATTTCATCTTGCATGTCTAAAACATACAGCAGATCATTTTAAACAGATGAATGGAACTGGTTATTCCCATATAGGGTGACCCTATTTTACCATACAACATTTTCCCTCTATTCAGCACTAGTGATGCCACATCTGGGTCCTGCGTCCAGTTCTGGCCCCCCTGCTACAGCAAGGACGTGGACAAGTTGGAAAGAGTTCAGTGGATGGCAACAAAAATGGTTCGGGGCCTGGGGCACATTACTTGTGAGGAAAGGCCAAGGGAACTGGGTTTGTTGAGTCTGGAGAAGAGAAGACTGAGCGGGGATCTAACAGTAGTCTTCAAGTCCCTGAAGGGGGGTTGAATGGGGATTGAGCTGGACTGTTCTCAGTGGCAGCAGATGACAGAACAAGGAGCAATGGGCTCAAGTTGCAGCAAGGGAAGTTTAGGTTAGATATTAGGATGAACTTTCTCATTAGGAGGGTAGTAAAACACTGGAACAGGCTACCCAGAGAGGTGGTAGAGTTTCCATCCTTGAAGGTTTTTAAGGCTTGGCTAGATAAAGCATTGGCTGGGATGATGTGGTTGGGTCTGGTCCTGTTTTGAGCAGGGGTTGGACTGGATGTGACCTCCTGAGCTCCCTTCCAACCCTCATTTTCAATGACTCTATCATTCTGTTGTGGTATATGATACTGCTGCAGCAAATCATCCAGTGTCTTATCAGAGATGCCCCCAGGTGCTGCCTTCCATGATCCTCCTTACAACCTTTCTGAGTTGAGCCCTAAGGCCACTTCACTCTATTCCCATTGAGGTCCCTCTAAAGATCCCCTCTTGCTTCACTGTGTACACATCAAACTGTTCTGCAGGAATAAAAATCTATACTGGCTGTTTGCTTTAACTACTGTCTACTTACCCGTTGTTTTATCCCAGGCTGTAAATTCCCCATGGAGAGGGCAATCCCTCCAGTACCTGCAAAGCACCTGGCAGTAGAAGTAAACTCTGTATAACATCAGAGTGTAACATCAGACTTACTACAGCATCAAAGTGATGGCTTTTATCAATCCCTAGAGATGCTGTGTGAGACAAAGCTATATCCATATATGCATATGCTGCCTCTGCGCTAGCAGTCACCCATCCGTCCCTCTGCCTCCATATGCTCCCTCCACCTATGCTTTAATTTATAGGCTGCTGTAAATAACGCTGGCTGCTAACAGCCCCCCAGAGGCTGCCTGAACACCAGGGAAAAGCTGACTTCAAATAAACTGTAATGTAAGCTGTATGGCTGGAAATGGAAACATTCAGCCAAGTACTAATACACTGCACTCACGAATACATAGCACAGATCCTGGGTCAATGAAAGTTGTTTCTATCAGGTTTTAAGATCCCCAGCCATGCTCCTCTCATGGAGACAGGGGACCCACAATGTAGGATGTGATGTAGTGTCACTATCCCAATGGAGGATCCCCTCACCCAGAGAGAAGGCTCCTTTAACCAGCTGTAAAACATCAGAGTTACATTGCACTAAATCTGATCTTCCTGGTCTTAACAGCAGAATTGTATACCCTTTATTATTTCAATATTGAAATAAAACCCTTTAATATTTTAATAATAAAATAATAATTGGGATAAAAATGATTAATTATTTAATACTTGGGCACCTATTTTACTTCCCCAGGATGCTCAAGGCTAGGCCAGTTTCCTGTGTGCTCTGGACAACTCTCCTTCACATGGGAAGCATGATGGCAATGGTCTGATTATGGGGATTAATTCAGTTTTTCCTTGGTCCTTGTGGGCACAATTATCCCTCCAATTAATAAATGGAGATTGTTATTTCTTTACTAACGAGTCAATACTGGCAATGCAGTCTACAACTGAAACCAAGGACTAACTGAACACATAACAGGCTCTTATCAAAGGCGGTCATTTAGTTACGCAGCCTGTTCTGTGAAAGACATTTCCTCGGGAAAGGCAAAATGGATTTAGGGATCGATTCTCCTAAATTTCTTCCCACTTCACAGTAAAAACAGATCCAGAGAGTGGGGCTGTGTGAAGCTTCAGGGACTGATTCGATTCTGAGGAGATTCGGCTTGATTCAGTGGTCGAATCTCCAAATCCAAATGAATCAGGGAACCAATTCAAAGGTCTGGATCAATTCAAAGTTCTCCAAATCATTGGAAAAGATTTGGAGAGCTTCAATGATTCGGACAGTCCCCAGTGGCTGCAGCAGGGAGCTGGAGCCAGACGCCATGCTGATAGTAGGGACTGGGGGAGGGACATCTGGGGGAGGGGACCATGGCGGGGGATCCCTGCCAGACCCCATCCCCTGCCTGCTCCCCCAGCCCACCCATGGCTGCCTTGCCTGCCCCAGCTCCCGGTGCTTTTAAAAAAAGCCCTTACTCACTGGGTGCTGCTGGGTAGGGGGAAGATCCCTTCTGCCCACCACTGCCCCAGGCTGGGGGTGGGGGAAAGCTCTGCACAAGCCCCCAAACCCACCGCCCCACACCCCCAGCTCCCCTATGGCTGCTTTGCCTGCCCAAGCTACGGCCCTTTAAGAATAAAAAAAAGGGAAAAAACCTGGAGATTCACCTGCTCCTGCAGCCACCCCAGGGGCTTCAGGGGGGGCTTGTGGAAGAGCCCCCACATAGCAGGGGACAGTGGGGGGCAGTGGGGATCACCTGCTACCCAGCAGGAATGGGGTTTTTTTTCTTAAAGGCCTAGAGCTGGGGCACACTGGGAGACTGGTAACTGGTGACTGGAGACTGGTGACTGGGAGATTCGGCAGCAGCCTAATCTCTGAATCAGATTCAGTCGAATCAAATCAGGACAGTGATTCGAATCACCAAATCGCATCACTGTCCCCCAAATCAGCCAAATCCGAATCTGAAGTGAATACTAGCTGCTTTGCACAGACCTACCAGAGAGAGACTTCCTGGACATCCTTTACTAGAAAAGAGATTGTTGGTGCATCTATCCCAGCATTATTTCTCTGAGCGTTTCAAAGTAGATTCGGTACTTGTACTAACATTCACATATCAATAGAGAATTACTGGGTACAAGTTTGAGTTCCTCTCCTGCCAATGGCTGTCACTTTATCGAGCCAGGTGTAAATGGATACCTGGCATCCATTTCGGGCTTGGGAGTCAAAGGTGGTTGGCAGTGATGCTATGCCTGTCACTTCAAGGTTGGCTCTTAAAAATGGCATGTCTTAGACATCCTACCTCTTTAGGCTGTACGGCTCAGAAGGACTTTTGACTATGATCATGGCTGGGAGAGAGTTTAGTTTAGTTTTGAATCCTGGTAGTGATAAGGATGTTCCCTATCCCATGGACTGAGAGACACGAAAACTGGGTTCTAGTATAAATCCTTCTATGTGCTTGTTTTTCGTGTTTCTCCTTCTTTCTGTCTAGCATTTAAGTACATTAGGGCGGGGACAATCTCTCTCAACATCATTGTGTGCTCTTTTGGGATGGACTGCTGCTTATAAGTGTCCTAAAGAGATTGTATAATCAGCGGTGATGTGATCTGAATGCTTTTTTCACCATCTGACAAGTGGACTTCCCACTAATCCTAATGGGTACTGGAGAATGTCCTTCCTTTATTCTTCTACCTGGAGACTATAATTATCATGTGGAGGACTGCACAAAGGAAACTGCAAAGCCTGTCTGCTGCTTTCCTGAAAACACGCACAAAAATCACTGTCCCTGGTGTTTCTTTTGTTTGTGCGTCGTTTCTACTGGTTTAATATTCCCTCTGTGTTCACCGTGATCATGAGGCATGCACGAAATGAAGATTTCAGCTTACGTGACGTTTGCCTCAGTTACCACAAACATCTGTTGGGGGCTGAATAGATACAGAAGTACCATGTTCTTTTGTCTCCATGTGCTTGCAGTGTTTATTGTAGAGGCTGTTCTGTGATATACTGAAACATTAAGAAGTCAGCAGCTGCTTTTTCCATATTCATTAAGGATGGGAAAAGAAGTGAGTGGAACAGCAACAGCTCCTAATCTATCTTGACCTTGAACCACATTAAGTTTAAAATGCAATGAGTTATTTTTTGCATTGCAGTAGAGACAGGTTTACAAAAGTCTGTAAAGATGGAGGTTGACTACCATGTGTCAGAACACATCTGTGCCAAAGGACCATGTAAGGGGCACTACTTCGGAGAACATCAAGCCCTCTCAGTGCACACTACATCCCAAAATGGATATGACATGTCATTTTCAGAGGGGTAAGGGACATGTCTTTGTTTCAGGAATGCTTGTTGGCTCTCACTGAGCACCTCGCTAATGGAAACTAAGTTATAGCCTTTTGACCTATAACATAATCCTTGGCCTATAGCATGATCCTTTCCTTGTGTCATTCCTTGGTGGGGTTTTCACAGTGCAGTCATGCTTTCCATGAGTACTAAAGGTCTTTTAATGCAGCAGAGACTGGCAGAACAAGAGTGTGCATTATTGAACAACCGAGTCATGATTGAACAACTGGGACCCATGAAGGGTCATCATGTTGGGCAGATAATGTCTTGGGCCTGCTACTTGGGAATACTGAGGGAAGGAAGGAACCTTTCTAACCTGCCATTCTTCAGAAGTTAGGCAACTCACTCAGGACTGCAGCAAGACACCTCGTTTCCTGGGGTCTCACAGCTGTGAACCCTCTCTTAGAGTTAGCTCATATCCAGGGTAGAAGGAGAAAAGCAACACTCCAGTCTCCTCTGACAGTACTTGGTGCCAGGACTGATCCAGTGGTACGCTGTGAGAATACCTCTTGGACGGGACCCCACAGAAGAGATGGGCACAACCTATGAATCCTGCCAGGGCTTTGGTGTGGTTTAGGTGCCCAGCCACTCAGCACTGTTAACAGCACAGGATACCCTGAAGCAGACAGATCTTTTGGTGCAGAGGCAGTTTTACTGGAAGCAAGTTCAATGCCTAGAGTTGAGACCAGCAACCTTTAACAAGTTATGAGCTGGAACAACCCAGTTCCAGTCTGACACAAGCTAGGTGGCTTCACGGGCACATTAGCAGCAAAGGGCTTTACATGTATCTGTGCCAGAGCCAGGCACCTGGGAGCAGCACCTGTGCTGCCACCACTTCTCCCAGTCCCCTGCTCTCCAACTACAATGTAGGCTGTGAAAGGCTCAGCTATTTTAGTAAGGGGGTGTGTGTCTTTTTTCCCCAAACTGCACTATACGAGTCAGACACATTTCTCTTTCTCCCACAATCCCCCAACAGTTTCAAATGCTGAAGATTGTTCCTTTCCATAATTCAAATACCTCTCATTAACGCTCAGGTCTAGGACACCATGCTTTTCTGTACACAACAGCCCCTCACTAGAAGCTCTGACTTCTCCACAGGTCAAACCACAACTGCCTCTTGCTTTTGGTTCTCCAGCTCCTATAGTCCCAGGTGTGGGCAGAACTGGAAATGGGTGTGCCCATAGTTTTAATGGGCCATCCACCCACCAGTATAACCCCAGCACCATGGGTGACTGGGGCCACCTCAGTCAGGGCATGGCCAATCTTGCTGACCAGGCGGGGGGGTCCTAAGCGGTAAGCGCAGCTGGTCAGGGGGTGCGCCCGCGCTCTCAGGGAGTACGTGTGCACCCCCGTGTACCCCCTATGCATTGGCACTGCCCAGCACCCGAATAATAGGGGAAGACCCCCATAACAGGGAGAGATATTTCAACACCTTAGGAATAGATCCAGATAAGCACTGAAGGATTTGGCCCTGAACTGTTAAGTTCTGTTGGAGTATTATTAGTAGGTAAACTGATATGGCTGCCAATTAATGCCTTCAAGAATATTTCTGCATTAAGATTGACAAGTTCTGCCTCAGGAATCCTTCCAGAAACATCCCAAATTTCTGAAGCGTATGTCACTCCTTATGGTAAGTTTGCATTTATTTTTAATGATGATCTAGTTGGGGATGGTCCAACTTTGAGTAGGGGGTTGGACTAGATGTGACCTCCAAAGGCTTTCTTGTAACCCAAATTTTCTATGATTCTGTGATATAAGTGTGGAAACAATCATACCTTTCCCACTTACTCCTACTTGTATAGATCCCCTTCTCTGTTTAACACCTTGCTTTACCTTCACCCCCTTGGAAAGCTTCCAAGTTTTGCTACCATTAGTTTATTTGTAAAGGACAGACTACGTGTGGCAATTACATAATTGAGAGAAGTGCCCTTTATTGTGTTCTATGTAATATTGATTGGACCAAAGATCCATGAGAAAAGTTGCATAATTACAAACAAAAAGCATTAAAAAAAGTTAATAAGAACTTAAGTGCCATACTGGGTCCATCTGGCCCAGTATTCTGTCTCTGATGGTGGATGTTTTAGAGGGAAACTATATGACTAGAGTGTCAGGGGATACATCACAGATTCAGAGACTGGAAGGGACCTTGTGAAATCATCCTGTCCAGCCCCCCTGCTCTGGGCAGGAAAGACTTCTGAGGTCAAAATAACCCCAGCAAGGTGTGCATCCACTCTCCTTTTGAAGATCTCCAGGGTAGGTGCTAGATTCACCCCTGATGGGAGTCTATTCCAGAGTCTGGTCACACAAACCATGAAGTTTTTCCTTATATCCAGTCTGAAACCTTCTTCTAAGAGTTTATGGCCATTGCTTATGGTTTTCCCCTGGGGCGCTTTGGTGAATAGTTGTTCGCCTAGTCCAGGGATGGGCAAAAAATGGCCCGTGGGCCAGATCCAGCTCACCAGGCCATTCTATCCCTGCAGGGCCCCTAAAAAAATTAGAAAATATTTATCTACTCCTGGCTGCCTGTCAAAGATGACAGGAGTCATAGGCAGGAGGACCTAGGGGGAGCTGTCAGCAGTCCAGCTGCAACCCACCCCCAGCCATTTTCCTGCCTTCCTGCCCCCGCACTGCTCTAGCACCACGTGGCTCCTGGCTGCATTGCTGGACTGTGGAGCATGGGCCCACACCAGTACCCTGAGGGGTGAGAGGTGTGTGTGTGTGTGTGTGTGGGGAGGGACTGTGTGTGTAGGGAGGGAGGGACTCTGTGTGTGTGTGTGGGGGGGGGTGTTTGTAGGGTGAATTCAACACGTACACCCCACCATACACTTAAACTCACACCCCCCCCTTGCACAGTCATCCACGTAGACCCCCACACCTCTTCACATGCCCCAGCCACCCTCCTCCCACACACTTACCCCTCACAAACCTCATACCCACCCACACCCCATATATCCACACACACACTCACATGCTCCCTCATCCCACACCCCCACACCTATCCACTCCCACAGACACACCCACACCCTCCCCCACACCCCACATACCCATACACCCACAGCCCCCCACAAACCTATATTCCCCCCCACAATATACAAGGGTAAGACTTCATGTTAAGCCATTATATACAATCACCTCTATGTACACTACACAAACACACATAAACTAATACAAAAATATTTTTTGAAATCAAATTAATGAATGTTTTAGGTGTCCTTTTTTAGAATATATTTTGGTATTTTTCTGGTTCTGAGATAGCAAACCCCCTTGCTGAAAGAAGTACTTCCAGGGGCAATGGGAGGGACTTCTGGTGGCAAAGGTCAGGGCTTAGGCAGCAGGACTTCCAGTCACAAGATGGCAACTAGCAGGTGGGGCACCTGTCAAGGGACGGGACTACCCATGTGGCCCTCAACAGCTTGCCAAAATTAAGTAAGCAGCCCACCACCCAAAATAATTGCCCGTCCCTGGCCTGATGCTCTCCCCTGATATATTTGTAAGCTGGCACCAAATCCTGCCAAAGTTTTCTCTTTTCTAGGCTGAACAGTCCCATATCTGTCAACCTTTCCTTGTATGGCCTGCTCTTCAGGCCTCTAATCATACAGGTGGCTCTTCTCTGGACCCTCTCAAGTTTCTCCGCATCCTTCTTGAAGGGTGGCGCCCAAAATTGGATGCAGTACTCCAGCTGTGACCTCACCAATGCCGAGTAGAGCAGGGCAGTAACTTCCTCAGTTTTGCTTGAGATGCATCAGCTGATGCATTCCAGCGTATTGTTAGCTCTGCTAGCTGTAGCTTCTCACTGGCGGCTCATATTCATTTTATCATCAATTACGACCACCCAGGTCCTTTTCAGACATGGTGCTAGATAGAGTAGCATCACTGAGCCTGTACGTTTGTTGCAGATTTTTCCTCCCCAGATGGAGCACTTTCCACTTCTCAGTGTTGAACATTTGGTTCTGGTCCACCCATCTAACTAATCTGTCTAGGTGTCTTTAATATATTTGTATTCTCATGGATTTTTTCTTTGGTGGGTGGGGGGAGGTTGGAAATGTTTTTGACAGAAAAGAAAAGAAAACAAACCCTTCAAAAAATGTCACAGAGAAAACAATAAGTACCGGAATCACTCTTGTAATAGATTTACATGTCCTTATTCTCCATAGGTTAACACATTGTAGTATGACTTCTATGCATAGTGGGATTTTGTTATTTTACTCTTACCTTGCCCATACATGTGTGATAATCTAAGATGCAAAGGGAATTAGGCCCACAAACTAGACCTGTCAGACTTAGGAGCTCTAATATCGGCTGGTCTATTCCATCTTGTTTTGCTCATTTGCCACCTGCTAACTTATCAGCAGAGACCGTTGGCTATTAACTTATTGTTCAATAATGCTTTTACGAGTCAGAGAAGAATACATATGGCCTTGTGGTGACCATCAAACAGCTCTTTTGAGAGTAAAAAATAGCTCAGCAGCTACTATCAAAGAGTTTCGATGCTCATTATTCATCTTAAGAGTGATGGGGCTCAATTAAAATACTCAACATATTCCTGTTCCCTTTCACACACACTGTCAACAGTATGTTCCCTGACATCCATCTGCCCAATTTAAAAAAAAAAAAGATCTGAACCTTCTGCTTCTGAGTAAACATTAAAATGCTCTGTTGTCTGGTTTTAGGCAATTTCAAGAGGTAGAAATCATAGCTCCATGGGTTGCATGGCTAAAAAGCAATATTTAATTACATGAAATGGTACAGTGCATTTTAGGTTGGATAATTTGTTTGTAGCAACATTTGCAGGCAATGTAATATCCTTTGGATTTTAACAAATGCAAAAAGCTTCTGGGGAAACTAATTGCTTTTCTCATTAAGATCCTTTTTGCAAAAACATACCCCTCAGCCAATTGGGGCACAGCTTTCTAGAGCTTGAAAACTTAAAGCCTTGAAATGGAGGGAAAAATATGACTCCCTGATTTAAAATTAACCCTGAAATAACCAAAAGCTTTGCTTGCTTTCACCATGTCCTACCTTTGGTTTTCATGGGCACTTACCACAAGGCAGTCCCACAATAAGGCTGCTATATAATCATAACGTTACAGTTTTTTGTGAGATCCCAAGTGGACTGCCAACATACCCCATTGTTCATTCTGTCCAGCTGTCCCTGTCCTGTCTAATGTAGATATTGTGATCACATTGAGTCTGAGTCAGTCATCGCTGTCTGTACAGCACCTAACACAATGGCGTCCTCAACCTTAGAGTTACAGAATCAGAGCACTGGAAGGGACCTTGAGGGTCATGTGGCCCAACCCCCAGCATGAACCCCCTTGTATGATGTTTCCATGAATGCAAGTCATAATTACAAATATCATTACAAATATAATAATAATAATAATAATAATAATAAATGCAATCAGTAAATAATAAGATGGCATAGAGATCAAAGCTACAGTCAGTTTACAAAGTCTTATCTTAAATATTTCAGTTCAAAGTTACAGGATAAAAGCTCCACAGGAGGTAGTACATAGATTATTTGCGTATGAGTGTGTGGCTCTGTAACAGGGAGCCAGAAACTCCTGTTATCTTAAGAGAGAAAATGCAGCAGGAATGTATGCAGGCAACTGCAGGCAGCAGAATAAGTACTAACAGCAGGAGAAAAAGCAGCCAGGGAGCTAGAGGGCTGCACATATCCACTGAAGAGCTAGCTGAGTAGCCATGGGAGTAGGCCAAAGCCCCAAGTAGGCAGGGGGGAAACCACTGCAGCTCAGCCAGGAAAACAGAAATAGGCTTCTCATTAGGCTGAGAGGGCACACCTGCAGCTGGTCAGGGGAACACCTGACTGGAAGAGGTGGTGCTCAATGGATATAAGCCTGGGTTTCTGAAGCAAAAGGACAAGTGCTGCTCTGGACTGTGCAATGAGAGGAGTTCCTATCAACCTAGGCTGCTAGCTCAGGGCCTACAAGAGAACCAGTAGGTGGAGAGGTGGCTTTTGTAACGGTAGGGTGACCCAGATGGGGCTTTTGAATCCTTAAGTTTGAAGTGGCCTGCTTGCACTTCTGTTTCAGTTTGACTGGAGGACAGGTTTGTGGCTATGGAGGTGGTTAGGAGGTCATATATGGCTGCCTGAGAGGCACTCCACATCTTGAGTCAAAGAGGGTGGTACAACATCTAAGAAGCCTGAGGGCATAGATAATGGGTTGAAGTCCAGGAAGGACTGACACCAGGGTGGGGCCAGAGATGGGTTGAGGCTGAGAGGGCCAGACCTTGACCAAGTAGGTCAGGGCTAGATGCCTGCAGCTAGAGTAAGAAGTAGACTAAAGCCAAGAGGGCTGAAGCCCATGCAGGAAAGCCAATGATGACAGAGTGACACCTGTGTGAAGAAATCCCCCTCTGCCTGGCCCTGGATTGGGAATTCTGGGCTAGGAGGGTGTTTTGGATTTATTTTTCTGTGTATCTTGTTTGTACTGTGTATCTTGCTTCTTATGGGACTGGAGAGGACCACTTCCCCCTGCTTCCTGCCCCCCCCTTCCGCCTCTTATTATGTCCAGACCCTTTGCATTAAGTTTCCCTCCAAGGAACTCATGGATCCAGTTTGGTCACTCTGGCTACTTCACCAGGGGTTCCTGACCACTTTTAAAATGATTGGTCTGCATCAGCAGTGTTCAAATAATGCCTGTCTCTGGTTGGACCCAAGTGATGAGGTCAGAAAAGTTATTTAAGGGTCAGGCCACCTGGTCTGGGGGGCTCCCTTCCTCCCACAGGCATAGATTCATAGATGTTAGGGTCGGAAGGGACCTCAATAGATCATCAAGTCCGACCCCCTGCATAAGCAGGAAAGAATGCTGGATCTAGATGACCCCAGCTAGATGCTCATCTAACCTCCTCTTGAAGACCCCCAGGGTAGGGGAGAGCACCACCTCCCTTGGGAGCCCGTTCCAGACCTTGGCCACTCGAACTGTGAAGAAGTTCTTCCTAATGTCCAATCTAAATCTGCTCTCTGCTAGCTTGTGGCCATTATTTCTTGTAACCCCTGGGGGCGCCTTGGTGAATAAATACTCACCAATTCCCTTCTGTGCTCCTGTGATGAACTTATAGGCAGCCACAAGGTTGCCTCTCAACCTTCTCTTGCGGAGGCTGACAAGGTCCAGTTTCTCTAGTCTCTCCTCGTAGGGCTTGGTCTGCAGGCCCTTAACCATACGAGCGGCCCTTCTCTGGACCCTCTCCAGGTTATCCACATCCCTCTTGAATTGCGGCGCCCAGAATTGCACGCAGTACTCCAACTGCGGTCTGACCAGCGCCCGATAGAGGGGAAGTATCACCTCCTTAGACCTATTCGTCATGCATCTGCTGATGCACGATAAAGTGCCATTCGCTTTTTTTGATGGCTTCGTCATACTGCCGACTCATGTTCATCTTGGAGTCCATTAGGACTCCAAGATCCCTTTCCACTTCCATGCCACCCAGCAGGCATCTTGGAACAGACTCAAGCAGTGAACCTCCAGAGTGATATTCTCTCTCTCTGGATGAACCAGTGAGTATTCCTGAAAATTAGATAGTAGATTAGATCCAAGTAATTTAGATGAATATTAAAAGGGTCCCCAAATACAAATTTGATGAAAGGCTCGGTATTTTTTTTCTGTACTGCTCAAGGCATTTTCCCCAAAATCCCATTGTCTTTCCCCCATTCTCTCTCTCTCTCTCTCTCTCTGATCAATAAAAGCCTCAGCTCTCTCTGTGAATGCCTAAGGGAAGAGGGGTCAGAGATGTGTTTAGCTCCTAGCAGTTCTTGGTTGAGTACTAACTAATTCTGTCCTACCCAAGATTTCTCTGGGAAGCTTCAGGCTATAAGAAGCACCCAGAAATAATTCCAGTGGGCAAAGCACCTGCAAGGCTGTCAGGGTCTGTGTACCCCAGGCTGCACAGAGCCCTAACAGAAACCAGTGCCTGGGTGGTGGCAGCATTACCGTAGGCTTTTGGGAGGTCTCCAGGAAGGGGGACAGCCAGAAATAGGCCCCCACAAAGGAGACTCCCGGAGTGTGGTTTTGGGTGTGGCACAGTGATGTGGGTGGTTTAGCATAGTAGCATCCCGTCCTGTCCTGCCACAACCTGCAAGGCATGGGAGTGGCTACAGGGGAGGCATTAGGCCATGATTTGACCCCTTGAAACTTATTTAGTGCTAACATGGCCTGGAGTAGATCTAGAGTTGGAGTGATATGACCAGGGCATGAGCAGTTCCAACCAGGCCCGAGACACCAGCAGAGAATGGAAGAAGTTCTGTTAGCAAGTAGAGGGTCTAGGGACCAACAATTGGGTTCAGTTCATCAGACACTAGTGAAATCACCCCAGGACTTAGGGGCAGCCTCCCAATTCATACTGAATGAACATCAAGGTGTGGAAGGTGAGACAGAAAGGGGGGAATATGGAAGATATGGAGTACAGGTAGGATTAGAGTGGCCCCTAAGGGGTGTCATGGCTAGCTCCCTTTGCCTACCTCCACAATCCTGTCACAGGCCTCCACTAATGAGTTAATTTAGTCAGCTGGCTAACTGTCTACCTCACAGGGGGTAGAGAGAGGTTCCGTAACACTTTTCATTGTGAAATCCTGTTTTCACCTGTTTATAACTCAACTAAATACAGGCAGATTTTCACAGGGGTTGAGACACTCATCTCTGACTTCAGGCTAACCCTCAGACCAGCAGTCAAGTCCCTGTTGCAAAGCCTGTAGACTTTACAGCCTATAAAACTGGGGTGCCCAAGCCGTGACATGAGTACCACTGTATGTGGCATGCAGCAGATCAGGGAGGGGCAGGCGTGAAAGCAGCAGATAGGGCAAAAAGCAGAGCAAGAGATCAGTCAGGGAGCACAGATATGGAGCAGGAAGCAAAGCAGCAGATCAGGCACAGGAAGGGGATTGGAGTGGCATTCAAGGAGGGCATGGGGCTAATCTATGGCATGTCTTCCAGAAGGGTTGGCCCCCTCTGCTCTACAAGAAACATCAGAGCATAGGACTGTAAGGGGTCTCTTTGCTGTAAGGGGTTTTCTGAGCTTCCTTGAAATTGCTCCTCCCATACAATCACAAAGCCCAAAACCAGGTGTAATTGGGGGGCAGCAGGTGCCATTATGAGGAAAACAACACCGTTTTCCTTAATCTAATTCTCAGAAACAGCTAAGCGGTTTTAATATACACTTTCTATTAAAGAGAGATATTTAGATATTGAGAAGTTTAGTGCAAAGTGGATCAACTTATAAGCAACTGACAGTAGGGTCTTAAAATGGAAAGTCTGAAACAAAAACAGAGATGGCATTACTGGCATTGGCTATAATAAAAACATCTATTTTTAGAAATGGTCTCAAGAACTTAAAAAAAAAATGAGACTATTTTGGCCAGAAAGGCTGGGTATTAGAAAGCTATGGGTGTGCAGGACATGGGCCTCCTGAGTCCTTGAGCCCACATAACCATGTCATATAATCTTATTCATAAGCTACTCAAGCTCCATCTGGAAGCTAGCTAGGGTTGCTTCGCCCCATTACTGCTATTGGAGATGTCCTCTGGAACCTCAGTTTTCTGAGGGTTAGAGACCACTTTCTGATTTCCCACCTACATTTATTCAGGAAAGTATCATGGAGACTGTAGTACCATTTTGACATGCATTTCCTCCAGAAAAGAATTAAAGGACAATAGAAGGGAAATGGAGATGAAGCTTGTAACCCCTGACCATGCTGTATCTTTTCTGCAGAGAGGCTCCTTTTAGACCCAGAATTTCATCCAATGTGACTTTGCTTTCTCAGTTTCAACTGGTTGAGTAAAGTGTATTCAATACTTAAAAAAAAAAAAAATCTCTATCTCTATCTATCTATAGATGGATATAGATGGATATATACTCTGAGCATTGAAAACACACCATATTCTCAACACATTCAACAACAATATGGTAGAGTGTAAAATAGTTTTGTTTTAATCAGCAAACATCACTTTATGGGCAACAGCTACCACTTGGGTTTTAACAGGCACAATGAAATGCTTCTAAATAATATATTTAATTTCCTTATTAAAATTATGCCTTGCCAGTTATGCACATTTCTAAACCTCCCTTGAGTATTAAAATAAGTAGATGAAATCTTAATTTTATTCTCACATTACATCCAAATAGGTGGAATAACGATCCTTGATATCCAAAGCAACTATCAAGAAGCAAGAACTAGGAAAAAGCTCCTTTTTTAACGTGTTGCACCCTGTACTCCTACCAATCAATTCCTTCTCTGTCAATCTCACGATGTAATATGTATATGCAGAATCTTTTTTGTTTTATAGTGACCATTCAGTTTATGAAGGTTTTCCTGATATTATTCATGTGAAACAGATAAAAGGGCCATATCCTCTGAGCTGCTTGCACTTGTGAATTTATTTGAATATTCAATTTACTCACATTCAGTGGAACTATTAATGCAACTTGCATGTCTCCGTGCTTTGGAAAAGTCAATTCTAAACTCCACTGAATCTGAAATTTCCAGTAGGCTTTGGATCATGCCATAAACCTGAGTTGGTGATGATTTGGCTCCATGCCATTCAGACCCTTAAGTGTCTTCCATTTTTTCCCCCAGCATGGTATTCACAGATTTTAGGACAAATCTCACCTTGCCCTAAACTATAGCTTGATGTCTAGGAGTATAGTAGGGACTATTTAATTATTTTGCTAGAGGCCACATTTAGAAAGTAGAACAGCACCTTCGGGCTCTCTCTTTGGATGCATATTCTTAGAGAGGAATCTAATTTTCACACTTGTTGCACTGTTTGTTGTAAATCCCTTAACCTTTTGGCATTGCTTAATCTGAATGTTGGATGTAACGTATGAATGAATCGATATTTATCCAGGATGGTTTATGAGCAAGTCCTGCATCAAGCCAAACAGAGGATTGAAGTAGATGAGCATGGAGGCCCCTTCCAACACTATGAATGCATTGCCCTATTCAAGTCACAGAAGCATCCTTTTCGGTGGGCTCCCTACACTGTTCTGATGCTACTTTCTATGGGACTGCATCTTCTCATTTTTAGGGGTTTGCTGCCATTTTGTGAAGTAGAAAGTTGCACAGTATACACACGTGCCCACTGTGCTATTTTATGCAGGCTTTGTTATTTCTTGCTCTAGTGTTTGCCTTAATCCCCAATAAAATCATTCAAACAATATGGACTACTTTGGGAATAGGAAACTCCCCTCCCCCTGCAATGTAAGCAGTCTCTTGGAAGTGTAGAAATGGAAACAATATTTCATTCCTCGTGTACTTATTGTTTCCTCCACTGAAATGGTCTAGTGGATTAATTTTTATTTATTTATGATGGATCTAATTTCTGTTTTCCCCATTGCTTTAAAGCACTTAGCTATACACCAGCTAGTAAAAAAAACCCTTCAGTCTGGTTTTCAATCTTCTATTATAAACTTTCTAATGAGTTTGAAAGAGGCGTGTAGTGTGAATGAATTACACCAGAGAGTCTGCTGCAATGATGTTTCTGCATTATAATATTACTATAAGCGCATTATGGAGCATTATTGGTAACTGAATACCACTTAGGTTTCAGCAGCCACAATAATACCACTAGGAAATCTAATTGGTTTCCCCATCAACATCTTTTCTCCCAAGACGCATATATTTACAAGCCACCTTCTGCTTTACATACCTGCAGTCTTAATTCCATGTATCATATTACATTCAAGTGTCAAATAACAGTAATAATGCCCTCCTGAATCAAGAGAAACCTCAAGGGCCCTGAAGAGGAGGTTCATTTCTGATTCACCAAGTTAGACATGAGGTCTTTATTCTGCTTTGTTAAATTGCAGTGTCTGTACATTTGTTTCTACTGTTACTTAACTCAGCCTAGAGTAAGAGGGTGACACTCCAGGGACCTGGAAGCACTCCCTGGATTTAATCTTCTAAAAAAGAGATTGTCAGTATTTAGTGACTTCATGAAGCACCAAAAATGTTATCCCAGTGTGATAACTAAATACCAATGATGATTACAATGGAAGTCCCTGGTTCAAATTTGGTGTTGTAAGAAAAATGGTCTGTGGTACCAATCAGACTTCTTTTTGCCAGACCCCCTGCAAGGATTGACACAGCAACTCGTCCAGTTTGGTAACAGATGAACTTCCAGGCAATATTACCGGTTTCCTCCTTGTAATACGACTGGGCAAGTGGTTTCTAAGACATTTCAGCAGCAACCTTTGTGGGTACCAGGCTTTGGGTCCTCCGCTAGGTGTGTGTGATATTTGTTTCTGGCTTCCCCACTGTTCAAGCGGAGAAACAGCCACTGTGTTGGTTTTTTCCAGGCTCACTGCATGCCAGCACACCTTCCTTTGTGTGTTAATTACTTTTGTAACTCCCTCATACCAAATTTCTAATCCTCAAGCTCCGTGCCAGCTCTGCTTGATCTGATACACCAGTCATACTTAGTTTTTGGTCTTGTTTCCTTATAGGGAAACGGTTGTACCTGGTTTGCCCAGCACACCCATCATAACACTCACTTTTCCACTGCCTTGTAAGTCACTCTGTTCAATTTATTGCCCAGATCCTGGAAGACCCAGACTCTGGCCAAGAGCCTTAGCGCAACTCAGTTTGCTCACTACAGTGTAGACGACACACTTGGCATAAATCCGCCACAACGTTGGTGTGAGAAGGAAAGCAATGCAGCTTGCATTCATTTGATGTTTTAGAAATATGCCAGGAAGCCCCATTTGTTTGCTGTGCGGGCAAAAGGTGATGTGAGATAAGGTGTGAACTCAAACAGCATGTCTGTGTTCAACAAGTCTGTCCTTGGCAGTTATTGGGGCCAAATTTGTCTTTGGTGTAGGCAGATGCAACTTCAATGATAAGTAGTTCAGACACATCTGGTAGGATTCATTGAGATGATGATGACTGATCTCAAGCTGCTTGAAGTCTACAGAATGACCTCTATTGACTACCCAGGCCCTCTTAAGCAACCCCCTGTGCCTAGCAGGGGCATTGCTCAAGTAGCTAGTCCCTTGGAAGAAGGCTGAGGATAACTAGATGGCTTCAGTATGCCTACTACTTGATATCACAGCCTCCACACTACCAAGCTCCTCAACTTTTGCATTGCTAGGTTAAAGAACATTATCAGAGTCTTGTTTTGGCTGTTACTAGAGAAAACCAATTTGTTTGGAGCTGATTTTTTGGAAACAATTGGTATTTCACCTAAAAAGAGAGGCAACATAAAACAATATAAATGGCTGCTGTGAGAGTTTGCTGACGTGTTTGTGAGCAATTGAAATAGTTACTTTAGTTATAGGATCAATATGCAGGGCTGCAAAGCAACTAGTAAAAAAACTTCAAAAAACAAAAAACCCAAGGAGAAGTAGGAAATTAGAATTTTCTTTCAGTAGTTTGTGCCGGGAGGGAGGGGAAAATAGACTGATTTCACTGTTGTACAGTGACAACAAAGAACTGAATGTTCCTTGTGGACCTGGTTTTAAATAGAAAGATCCATATCTCCCTGAAAAGTCCACCAATCTGTTTTTCCTCAGATTGTCAGCCTGCAATCAAGCAAATTAGGGGGCTCTATGTTGTTACTATAGTAATAAATGTCGCAGTGCATAAAAGAAAATTGAACAACTTAAGATATATATCTCCCAGGGAAACCGAAAAACAATTTTACATAATTCTGACCACTTCTTTTGTTACAATGGGTAATAAGAGGCAAATCACCCCTTTGTCAGTGCAGGTGTTCTCTCATTTATTTTTGAAAATAAATAGAGAGTTGAGTCGGAACTAAAATTATACATGAAGTGCTCATATATGTTAAAAGATGAGCGAGTATTTCCTCCATTTAGCTGCTACATAGAAAAGTTTGGGAGTAGGGAAGCTGGGGGGTGCTGCTACAAGGCACATCGACGGTAAGTCTGCGGTAATATTCTGAAGTCAGCGAGTCGACCTTTATTTCAGACTGTATTGTTAATTCCCACATTGAAGAAATTACCTGTACAAAGATTTGAGTTTTCAGTTCAGCTGATGAACTATGAGGTTAAAAAAAAAAAAACGAAACAAAAACCAACAGGTTGGATCAAAGCAACTGCTGCTAGGTTTGCATCCCCCCTCCCCACCCCCATATAAAAAAACCCCACAAAAACAAATCACAAGCTGAAAAATGCATTTCATTTGGCACAAAATGTTCAATGTGACATCGAATGGTTTGTTTCAGGTGTATGTAAAAGAAGCAAAAGCAGAGATAAACTAGGTTTAAAAAGGAAGGGGAAAAAAAAGCCTGCTGGATCAGGGTGTGCCCTGTACAATCTTTTGTTTGCAAAGCAGAGCACAGGGAATAAGAATTATGAGTTTGTTCCTGGAATAGCCTTGAATAAAGCTAGACAGTCGATTGGAGTGGTGGCAGTAGGAAATTCATTTTAATGGGATTACTTTTAAAGATTTTTTTAAAACACAAATTAAGTATTTATGTATTGCATATTTCTATAATATAGAAATATTATTTTATTTCCTCTGATATCATATTAAACCCACATGTGTAACTGAATATTGATTATGCATGTACTTTTGCAGAGTTTTCAGCACTGTTTTTGTTTTGCACTAAGCACATGGCTTTTCACTTAGCTTTATTGGGTATTTTTCTCATTTGATGGGGAAGTCATAGCAGTGAACTCTTTTTCAGTTATTTTTTATGAGGCCTGAGCCTCTCTCACTATGTCCCCTTTCATCCTCTGGGTCAAGGGTTAGAGTATTCACCCCAAGACATTTGGGTTCAATTCCTCATTTGTACCCAGGAGAATGCCTCACATTGGGCACACTTGCATGTGCATGGTAATAAAATCCAGTGCATATTGTGCCAGCGTGTGTTGCTCCTGGGTGCTGCATTTACACACGCACCCGGGACTGCAGCATGATGTGGGGTCAGCCTGCCAGCCTGGGGCTGCTCTGATGTGCTGTGGAAGGGCTGGCTGGGGTACGAAGGTGCTCCAGTGCAGGGCTAGCCATCAGGCAGCACCCACACTGAAATACCCATGTACTGTTGGTATGGAAATTACCAAGGGGGAAGCTTTTTTGCTCCCCTCGTCATTTATGGTGCATCTACTGTTGGATCTATTATCATCTGAAATGTGCATCAAATAGATTTCTCTACTAGTCTGTGTAATAATTAAATTATCCTCAACCTTTTGTTCTTTATCCGTCTCTCTAGCTTTGCTACAGACTTGGGATGTCTCTTTTGTTAGGTGAACTAAATTACTCTCTCTCAATTCATGTGGATCCAGATACCTATGCTACTGCCAGTAATTGCTCTTATCCTTGTACACGGTTTCCTGGGAGGGGTTGAGGTCTATAAATGGATGCTGAACCCTGGGAACCATCTATAGTTATAAATTGTCATAAAAGTTTTCACATCCTGATTTATTATATTCACTTCTAATTTCAGTGGAACCACCATGACCTCTTCTCTCCCTCTCAAATTCAAGTAAAGTGAGTTTGGACAGCACAAGGAAATATCTTGAGTTATTCGAGGTAACTTGCTGGAGAGTTCAAGTCCTCGCTCTCAGCAAATCCATTACCCAGACCTCCCATTTCCATTTTTAGGGACTTGTCTAATTTTTCTAAAATACTGATAGATTTTTCCATCACTGGATACTGGGGAAACATTATCCCTTCTATTGAGCCCCTGAAAATTAATTGTGTTATCAATGTTGCTCTCACAAGGAGTAGTTACAAGGGACCTCTTACTAACTAATTCTTCAGGTTGGATAAGAGGGGCCTGTACCACAAAATGATCTGGTTTTCCCTTTGCCTCCTTCCTTTACTGTGAATCTCGATTCAGTTTATTGGTCTGAGGATCTCTCTGGCCTGTTTGATTAATTTTAATTAGCTCTTCCTGGAGAGCTCTCAAGCGAGCTAGGATGTTATTTTTTTTCTTCAAATGGCAAGCTTTCGAAGGAAGCAAGGAGATACAATTCCTCGTATAAATAAGAGTGTTGACATCCCACGCTTTTCTCCATTAGGTCAACCTTCAGTCCATCAGTTGAGTCCAGTTCAATCAGGTTTGTAGATTCCTGTTTAATTGTCTTAATATCTAATTGGTTTAACCATCTAGTTTCACGAAACTGCTTACTTTTCCATATCTTTTCCCCGTGTGGTTGGACTGAGCTGGCAGTCTCTCTTGTGACTGGGTCTAAAATAGGAGATTTTTTTATAAAGAAGTAAGATTTCAGAGATGGAAAATACCCTTGTTGGGTGAACTCCCCAATTAATCAGGGCCCTCTTTCTCCTCATGACCAGGGGCACTAGTGAGGGGGAGTGTAGTTGTATCAAATAATTCTTAACTGGTGTATTACTATATAACTGCGTTACTTTTTTAATGTCCCTCCTTCCTATATTCATGGAGAGTTGTGTTCCTAGATGTTGTATGACCCTCTTATGTTGTGTGACCCTAAGATTTCTTTTCTTAACAAGGTGCCATTGGTCATTCGGGTTATCCTTAGTCCCTCTTAACGTTACTTCCAGATCTCCTATTTTCATAGCTTTCGAGGCTGGAAGGGACCTCAGAAGATCATCGGGGCCAGGTCCCTGCACCAGGTAGGAAAGACAATTGGGGTCAGGTGACCCCAGCAAGGTGACTGTCCAGTCCCCTTTTGGTGATTTCTGGGGTAGGCAATTACACCACCTCTGGAGGGAGCTTATTCCACAGTCTGGTCATGCTAGCTGTAAAGAATTTTTTTCCTGATGTTGTGCTTGAAACAGTTTTCCAGGAGTTTATGGCCATTAATCCTGGTTTTCCCCTCGGGTGCCCTGGTGAACAGTTGTTCACCAAGCCCTTGATGTATGCCCCAATGTAGAAGTAAGCCACTACAAAGTCCCCTCTCAGCCTTTTCTTTTTCAGGCTGAAGAGTCCCAGGTCCCTCAGTCTTTGCTCGTATGGCTCGCCATGCAAGTATCTGATCATATGGGTGGCCCTTCTCTGGACTCTCTTGAGCTTTACCACGTCCTTGTTGAAGTGCGGCGCCCAGTACTGGACACATTACTCCAGCTGCGGTCTCACCAATGCCGAGTAGAGTGGAAGAATCACCTCCCTACTTTTGTTGGAGATGCATTGATCGATGCATGCCAGAGTATTATTTGTCCCGTTGGCTGTAACATTGCCTCTCTGGAGCGCCATGAGTTTTGAAAAAGGTTTGCCAGTGGTCCTGCGATGACTTTGCCCAGCTCCTTCAGCACCCTTGGATGAAGTTCATCCAGTCCTGCTGACTTGTATATGTCTAATTTTTTTCAAATGATCACACACCAGCTCAACAGTAATAGTAGGAAGGTGGTCATTCCTACCCTGCTCATTCTGTACCCTCTCTGGCAAGATTTTGCCCTTGGCCCAGTGAAAGACTGAAGCAAAGTACCCATTCAGGAGTCAGTTTTCTCCTGAGTGCTGGTAACCAGCTGCCTTGAGTTATTGAACAGTGTCCCCCCACTCCCATTTCTTTTCCTCCTGTTCTCTACATACCTAAAGAAGGACTTCTTCCTGTCCTAGACTCCCATTGCTAATTTTAGTTCAGTTGCCACCTTAGATGCTGTTCCCTACAAGTGTGGGCCATGGTTGTATAGCCCTCCTTGGGGCATGCAGTAAGCTTCCATTGTTGGTACACCTTTTTCTTCTTTCTTAAGAGGACCAAAAGGGTTCTTTCTTTAGCCAAAAAGGCTTCCCAGCCCTTTTGTTACATTTCCTCTGCATGGGAATGGACTTCCTTTGTTTTTTGAGGATGCTGTCATTAAGGAACGACCATTCTTCATGCGCTCCTTTCACCTTTGGCCCCTGGTCCTGCAGCCCTTTCCCTATTAGTAACCTGAGTTTGTTGAAATTTGCATTTTTGAAGTCCAAAACTTTACATGACAATTTCATGATTGCTGTCACCCAGGCTACCTTCTATTTTTAAGTTGGTCACCAGGTTGTCCCCCTTGGCCAGGACCAAGTCGAGGATAGTGTTACCCCTGGTTGGCTTATGCACCTCCTGAATTGGGAAAAGCTCTTCGATTCGGTCAGGTTCCTTCCTGACCTGCATCGACCTGGCTGAGTGTTCCTTCCAAGAGATATCTGGATAACTGATGTTGCCCATGATGACCATGTCCTGTGCTCATGTGGCCTCTGCCACTTCTCAGGTGAACTCTAGATCCAGGTCCAAGGAGGTGATCCTCCCCCTCTATGTGATACTGGTCAGGCTACAGTTGGAGTACTGCATCCAGCTCTGGGCACCACACTTCAGGAGAGATGTGGACAACATCGATAGGGTCCAGAGGAGGGCCACTCACATGATCAGGGGGCAGCAAGGCAGGCCCTACGAGGAGAGGCTATGGGACCTGAATCTGTTCAGCCTCCACAAGAGAAGGCTGAGAGGGGATCTGGTGGCCGTCTACAAACTGGCCAAGGGGGACCATCAGGCTGTTGGGGAGTCCCTGTTCCTCTGAGCACTACCGGGAGTAATGAGGAACAACAGCCATAAGTTGACTGAGAGTAGATTCAGGCTAGACATCAGGAGGCACTACTTCACAGTCAGGGTGGCTAGGATCTGGAACCAACTTCCAAGGGAAGTGGTACTCACTCCTACCCTGGGGGTCTTCAAAAAGAGGCTAGACATTAATCTTGCTGGGGTTTTTTGATCCCAGCATTCTTTCCTGCCCATGGCAGGGGGTCAGACTTGATGATCTGCTCAGGTCCCTTCTGACCCTACCTGCTATGAAACTCTGAGTTCCTCCTTCTGGTTTCGTGGTCTGTATAACTATTTTGGAGTATAACAATTCCAATAAAAAAAAAATGTTAAATTGCTTTAGCTGTCAAGAGGGCATGGTCTGCAAATGTGGAAAGGAAGACTCAGATGTTTTTGGTTGTCTGTGAGTTAGGGTTGTCATCTATTCCAGAAATACCTTCCTCTAAAAGTTGATCCTTATGTAATAAGGAGTCAAAATAGAGGACCATCTTGACGTCCAAGTCTAAGTGAGGAGAGGAGTTTGACGATATATGTATTTGTGGACCATTTGTGTCATTCATGTCTAAGATTTGATTTCTTTTTTTAAAATTATTTTTATCAAATGAGGGCCAAGTTTACTTTGTTTTATAGTGGGCATTGCAGTAACCAGGGCTCTTTTTGTTCTGGGAGCCATTTAAAAGAAAGAATGATCTAAGTAATAACACTAAAATCCAATTAACAACAGTAAAATTTCTCAGGAGACAATGCCAAAATAACGACAATAACAACAACAACAATAATACTAATAACGACATCTATTAAAAATGGAGCTTCATAAAAGAAAGGAAAAGGATAAAGAAAACAAAAAAATAGGGCCACTGATGTAGACGCTGAGATGCTTGCTTGGCAACTCTGCAGTAAATGTCTCATGTAGACACACCCATTCATGACTTGGTAAGCTGTGCTGAAGCAGTTCATGGTGAGTTCCTCCTGCTGACACAGCCAGATATTGGATGGATAAGTAGCTCTCAGTCTTTTTAGACTCAAGTTCCCCCTCCATAGCTTCTTTTTTGCTGTCCTCCTGATTAAGAACCACTGTCCTAAAGCCTCATCTGTAGAGTTGCTGCTTCCAGGTGGAATTGCCCCATGTGCCTCTGCTTCCATGATAATGCAGGCAGTTTTATCATAGGCTCATAGAAAAGCATGGCTGGAAGCAGATCTGCCAGATTCTGTGTAGCTGCCCTTATCAGTGAACTCTTGCATAAAAGGCTAACTTCTCCTCCAGCTGTTTTGTGACTATGGCCCCCATTGACTATTGAAAGTAGTCAACAAATTCAATAGTAAGCACTAGGGCTGTGCAAAATTTTGCCGGCTGTTTCGATTCGACACTGTTTCTACTAATTTCAAGCTCAAACCAGTGAAATTGAATCGAAACGAAGAGCTTCAAAACAGCTTCAAAACAAAACGAGGCTAGTTGAAATGTTTTGAAACTTTTGAAATGTTTCAAAACCATCAGTGAGAGACAGGGGAGAACCAAGGCACCAGCAGGGAGTGCAGCCCTGGCTCTCCCCGTCTCCTGCTGCTGGAAGCTGGTAACAGTGCAGGGGAAGGGAACTCCCCAGTGCTGCGATCCAGTGGGGGGGGGGGGGAAGTGAGCCCAGCTGGGCTGACTCTCTGTCCCCCTGTCCAAGCTAGCACCAGGGATGGGAAGTCAACCCAGCTGGGCTGACTCCCCACCCCCAGCACAAATCGAAACAGCCTTTTAGTTTCAATAGAATGGAATGGAACAGCTGTTTTGAATCAAAATGAAACTGGAAATGAACACTGTTCCATTGAACCATCGAAACTGAAGGCAAAACGGAACAGGGCCATTTCACACAGTCCTAGTAAGCACCATCTTCTTTGCATTTCCTAGTACACCTCTATTGCCTGTCTCTATAAGGGTGCTTTCCCAGGTAATTTCTCATATCAGCTGAAATGTTCAGCTTTGAGTGTTAACATTTACATCATGTGGTATTTAAACAGAAAACATCAATAAGATGAAATGTAATCAAGATAAATTCAAAGGATTGGATTTAGAAAGGAAAAATCAAATGCCCAAATACAAAATGAGAAATAACTGGCTAGGCAGCTGTACTCCACAAAAGGATCTGGGCCTGGTAGTTTTTCCCAAATTGAATATGAAGCAATCATGTGATGTAGCCAAAAATGGGCAAATCTCATTCTGGAATTTATTTGCAGGATTGTCATGTATAAGACACTGGAGCTAATTAATGATATAATTCCCTTTGGCACTGAGGCTTCCAGGAGTGTACAGTATTAAGCTTGGGCACCAAACTTCAGGGAAAAAAAATAGATGTGTTGGGGAATACACAGAGGAGAGCACCAAAAGTGATACAAGGCTTGAAAAACAATCTGAAGAATGATTAAATATTTGAATTTGTTTAGTTTAGAAAATAGAAGACTGAAGAGAGATACTATCTTCAAGTATGCAAAAAGCTGTTAAAAAGAGAGCTGTTAAAAAGAGAATGCAGATCAATTGTTCCCTGTGTCCACTGAGGGTAGGACAAGAAGTAATTGGATAAGTTGGCAACAAGGGATATTTAGGTTAGATACATTGAAAAGCCTTCTAACTGTACAGACAATTAATTACTGGAACAGGTTGTCTGCGGTACTTGGGGAATTTCTGTCACTGGAAGTTTTTAAGGACAAAATAGACTAACATTTACCAGGGGTGAGACAGGTATACTTGATCCTACCTGAGAGCAGGGAGGATGGACGAGAGGAGATCTTGAGGTCCCTGCAAACTCCACGTGTCAATGATTCAAGGATTCTGCACGTATGAAAGTCCCTCCAACAAAACAAAGTTTTCTTCTATTGGATAGCAACGATTGCATGGTGGCAGGGGGAACTGATGCATGCAAAGACATAAAGCAAATAACATTCCAGTGCCCTACTGTGTCAGAGCAATAACCCTGGCTTCCTCATCAAGTTTAATTCCCTTAGACATAGTAAAAGTAGTTATTTTTCTCTGTTGTTGCTCCCTGTATTATCATATTAGGAATGAGTTAAATGTCTAGCATTTTATAGTCACTAACACGAGAATTGATTCATGTTATGTGATTATTTTACACTTTGTGACAGGAATAAGGTTCCGAGCACCAGTCTACACCTTAGGAGCATCATGCCCTGCCTGCATCCTGTCTATACTCCATCCAGCTCCTCTGAACCCAGACAAGTGCCAGTGAAGATGGTACAGGGTTGTCCTCATGTGGTCCCCAGAGACCGAGGTGTTAACAACAACCGTAGAGGAACACCCCAAGAGTGTACACTACTTTATTCCCAGATTTGAAGCATGAAAATGAGAATAGATAGGCTGGGGGGGAGCAGAGGGGAGATGCATGGGAACACTTTAATGAGAGGACACTGTTACTATATAATAGATATGCCCTAAGAGGCCTAAGGGAATGGGGGTTGTGATTGCCTTCAGAAACATTAGCATTTTCCTTATTTGGGGCTGAAGAGGCCCCAGATGAGCTTGGATGGTCCAGTTCCAGGAGCAACCCCAGGTGCCTTATGATTGACATTGTTACCTTGAATCGCCCAAGCACTGCATGGTGCTGTCCCCATGCCCCTTGTTCCTGGCCTTGCTGCTATGCTATGGCTTCTGAGAGGTACCACAGGAAGCAGACTTATAGCTGTCCTATGCAATGTGTGTTCAGGGGGATGGTCCTTTCCTTTATTTTTTTTTTAATCTCCTGGTTCATCAGCTGAACTGAAAAGTCAAATCTTTGTATGGGCAGTTAGTTTCATGGAATCATAGAAAATGATTCTTCAATCTGGTAGTTTATTCAATACGGGAATTAAAAACACAGTCTGAAATGAATGTCAGCCCATTGGCTAAGTACAGACAGTCAAAAAGACCAAGGCTGAATCAGTTCAATTTTTGCAGGTTAGTATAAACTGTATAGATTAAACCGGGGGCAGATACAAGGTGCCTTTTATAGCCCTTCTCCGGCAATGCAGGTGAAATGATGTGCTGCATCTCAGAGGCAGGAGTGCAAGCTTGCTTTGCTCAGGACTTGCCCAGTGGCTGTCCACAGTTTATTCAACTGTAAATGATTACTTGCAATGAGGAGTCAAAAGCAGCCAGATATGATGCTGTTCCCCTGACACTCTCCTTTGCTAAGCAGCTACAAATCTTGCTTGGCTTAATCACGCCAGCCCATTATGTCACTAGATTCAAGTGGATCTTCCCACCTTTTCGCTCGTGCTCCTGCAATGCTATGCAGTATAAAATGCAGAACAGGGTTGAGGATCTCAACTTTCTTTTTGTGGTGACTCTTAAATCATACAATATGCAGGGTCTAAAGCCCCTTTTAAAGTCATAAAGATATCAGTGGATGTAGTTCTGTGATTTAGTTTGAGTGGATCAAGCAGGAAAAGTGTTCCCTCAAATATCCATTGGCACATTTTCAGAGCGAAATAGGGTCTTCTGCTCAGAAAATGATATAGTTGCATCCTTAGTCTGGACAAAGGTCATTTGTCTATAAAGTTAAGGGTCCATTTGAGCCAAAGAGCCCATGAAGCCAGCACAACAAAAGCCCACAAGTTTCTGGAGGCAATGATACATAATAGGGTTACCATATTTCCAGTTAAAAAAAAGAGGACACCTGTCCAGGTCGCAACGGGGGGTGTGTGATTGTGGTGTTACAGTAAATAGCAAGTGCTATTGCCTCAGAAATTTAATAAGAAACAAAAGCATTAAGTAAATGCTGAAGTTGCACTCAGATGACGGACTGCGCTCCTGCTTTACGCAATGTCTGCTCTGTCACTACAGTAAGCACCAGGTTTTCTTTTTCTGTTTAAAAATTGCAAATTGTCTCCTTAAAAAAAACCTGAATTCACTGATTAAGAAAACCCAAACCCACATTTTTGTGCATGTATGTGTATGTATGTGTGTGTGTGTATATATGTATATATATTTGTTGTCAATTTAACACAACGTTTTATTGATTTATTTATCATTTTAAACTAGTTTGGAAGCCTATCAATCATTAAAATGAAATAAATTCAAAATACTTATTTTTTTAATTATTTTTTTAACAGAAATTCAGAGCTCCCCCGCCCCCTTTGCTTAATAAGATGTGGGTCCAGCTGTGGCTGTGTCCCCCGCCATTCGGCTTTGTAGCACCGAGCAGCCCCAAGTGATATACCAGTGCCCTGCCCCTGCCCATGGCAGTGCCCCTCCGTCCCAATCCAAATTCTCCAATCCCCTCTGGGCTCTGCTGTTGTCCCTCCCCACAGTCACCCCATCCCATCCTGGCTGGCGTGAGTGCAGCAGCTGCATTGGCAGCTCTGGATCCTGTGGGTGGTGGTGGCGCAAGTCCAACCAGCACGTGGCATGGAGGGTGCAGGAGGGGAGGCCTGTCCACCCTGGGCAGCATTTCCTAGCCAGCCGGGCTGTGCAGCTCCCTGCCATCCCCTCCTTCCAACCCCCATGCCCTGCTGCAGCCCCAGCTTCCCACCACACACAGACACACAGCCCCCACACCTTCCAGCTTACTTGTGTCCAGGTGCTCAGCTGGGGCAGCTCCCATACCCTGCCTGGCTGTGTGCGTCTGCATGCACGCACAGAGAAACATGGTGACTCCAGCCCCCAACCCTGCCCTTGGCTCCATTTGCTGAAGTGGTATCGTGTTTTCTGTGTCTTTCCACGATAAACTGAAAAGTTGGATCTTGATTGAGAATTCAGCTCCTGATCACGCGTGCATGTGCTAGGTATTTTAGGAACCTAGCAATGGCCATCTTGAAAATGGACTGGGGAGGAAACCCCTGACATTTTGCCTGCATTTAAAAAATCCGCCCAGATGCAGCACAGGGGGCCAAAAAAAGAGGACATGTCCAGGAAAACCCAGACGTATCGTAACCCTAGATAAGGGATCTACATTGGCAAGCATTATACCTTGGTGGTTTTGATTTCCAAGACTGAAAAACCAGCTACCCACTTACAGCTGGGGCGGCTGGGTGGTGGTCAGGGCCACGGTTCAGTAGAAGTCACTAGTAGGCTTGGAACTCGTGTTTTCTGGCTTTATAGCAAGAAACCACTTGAATGGTATTTGTGCATCAAGAGACCTATTACCTACACCAATATATCCGGTTATCTGTATATCCAGAAAACATCTGGGTTACACTTTCATTGCACCAGCACTGAAGGTTGCTCAGCACACAACTTTGTGATATAAAAATAGATGTATTGGCAAATACTGTGTATGCATTTATACAAAAAGGCTGCCTTGGAAAATCAAGCTCCTTCATGCATCTTAATGTAGTGTCTAAAATTACCAGTTGCTTTTGAAGGTCTTTGTTGTCCTGTCTTTTTTCCTCTGGTAAAAAAATAGGCCAATATCCCCTTGCAGATCTGAAAAGGAGAGGGAGAAAATGGTGAGAGTGGTGAGAGTACTACCCTAGGAGACCCTCCTTCAATCCCCCCCCCCAATATCACACACTGTGTGATTTTAGAGAATCATGCAGCCTTTTTTTTCTGTGTCAGTTTGCTGTCTCTAAAATGGAGATAATACTGCGAACTTATCTCAAAGGGGCATTTTGTGAATGGGTATATTAAAGATTGCAGGCCACTCGGATGCTACAATAAAGGTGGGCAGATAAGTACCTTTGATAACAGTCTCATTACAGATCTGCTGGCTTCTTATAAGAGTGTTTTCTCAATTATTCCTATTTTCATCCATCCATGCCCAGAGGTAGACTCTCTGTCATCAACCCATCCTAAATTGTCTTCTCTCTTCTTTTTTATCTTCTGTTTCCCAGAAGAAAATTCCAATCCCATGTTGATGGCATATTTTGATGAATGTTGTTTTCCTCACCCACCACATTTTGTTACACCTACTGCATGTCAGTCTGCTCAGCTGTCAAGATATCGTTATTCTAAAGGGATGACTAATTTGAACGTTTCAATCACAGCAAAATATCACCAGAAGAACACGGATGAATCCCTATAGTTTTGAAAGGAGACGGCCCTTACGTGACCAGCGTGTCAAGTCCATGACTATTTCTGGAACTCCTTCCTTTATGTTAGCAAGGCAATGTTTCTGTGCTTCCGGCAATATTGTGTTTTTAGATTAAACTTACTTTTTTTATGTAATCACAAACCTGTAATAGCAAAAATGCATCAGCTGACATCAGTTTGTGTCACTGGAATCAAGATTGCCACCTAGTCATATGGAAGTGCTATAAAAGTAAAACATAGTGAGGGCTCAGAAGAAAGGCACTGCTATCTACTGTCCAGAGTAGTTATATTTACCAGTGTTTTTCCCATCTTAAATACAGATATGAACAATTCCAGGGAGAGTTCAGCCTCACACTATTACTTCTGCGATGTATAGCAAGTCATGGATCATTTCAAGTAAGCTCATCTTGCTATGGAGATGAAAGAGAAAAAAGGGCGAGAGCTGTAATCAAGCATCACCAAGATCTAGTGCTTCTCCCTGGAACTATTTGCCAGTTCTATAGTTGACCATGAAGATCTTGGATTGGCCTCCTCTATCTTCTACAGACATACCAGTGATTCCCCTGTTTACTGGAAAGTTGTCATCTTCCTATGGAGGAAAAGCCGCCGCCACCACCGATGAATCAGATGCAGGGGGATGGCATTTTTATATGTATCTAATGGCCATATTTTGGTGCTTAGAGGTGCTCCTAGGTGCCCGGTGGGATTTTCAAAAGTATTTAAGTGGATTAGGGCTCCCATTGAAATGCCCATGCAAATTCCAGCAGGGCACCTCTTGCCACCTTCAGGAGCCTAAATACCTTTGAAAATCTTACCCTAAATTCCATTTGAAAGCAATACTATTGTTTTATAACAAAATAATTCAGGCACCTAAATCACTTAGGGACTTTTGAAAATTCCACCCAGAATGCATTGCTCCCCTTTTCTGACTTGTAGACTTCCTTTAAAAAGAGCATGCTGTGTCATGCACCCATGGTATATTAAAGCAAAAGAAAGATGCAGCCAGTGGAACCAGCAAATAGAGAAGACAGGGGAATTGGTATGGAACTTGTCTTCAGTGAGGAATAAATGAGTCTTTGTTTCTTCAGAGCCGGACAACGTGGGTGCCTTTTGCTTCTTGGTTTGTGGCTAGTTTGTGACTAATGCATGAAGGGTATGCATTAGTCAAGACAAGGGTAAAGGTTATGGAGTATCTATGGATGTTAATGATGTGGTATATTGTAGAGAAAGATGAAGTGATAGCATGAAAAAACAAGATCGGTGGCTGTGTCTACACAAGATGCTGACTGCGCGGTAGCTCATTACTATTGCGCAGTAGCGTCATGTGGCACGAAGCGTGACACGATGCTACTGTGCAGTAGTAACAAGCTACTCTGCAGTCAGCATCGCCTAAAAGCCAATTGGCAATGCTACGGCACACTAACTCTAGTTACTGCTCAGTCATTTAGTACTCGTTTATGCGAGTACTAAATGACTGTGCAGTCAAAGTCTTGTGTAGATGTGGCTGGTTTGGCCAAAATCAGTAGGAGGGAACAAATGATAAAAGGGGGTTTAACTGGAGTAATTCTTAGAGTCTTAGACACCATGATCAGATTTGGATATAGGCAGAGATTTCTGTAATATTTTAAGGAGGGAAATAGCACAAGGTAATGTATTATTATGCAGACTGAATTTTTAGATCTAGACCGGTGAACAAATACAACTTATGTTAGTAGTAGATCCCTCCATGTGAGAGACAACATATTTCTTCACCAAATAGTCACTGAACCAGCAGGGAAATCCTGGACTTCTGTTTTGATTAGTAGTTGAAGATATTAGAAGAGCTGCTTCTATAAACTGATTTTGCCCTCAGTGAGCACGAGTCAAATTATGGTTAATTTAAATGGAGCCTGTAACTAAGTTTTTATTTTATTTTATTTTCAAATTGGAAAAATTGGAGGAATTGAATGAACTAGTTAGTTGGACTGAAGAGCTTCTGGATTTGAATGTCAAGAAGTTTTGGAATATCTTCAAGTCATAACTGCAAAAATTATCTGGAACTTGTTGCAAGTACAGGGGAAACCTGTGTAGGAAAAGATTCCAGACATACCTAGATGAAAAACAACCTTGACGAGGACATTAGGAATAAACAGGCAGACTACTGGGAGTTCAAAAGAGGGTTGATCAATAAAACAAGCTGCATTGATTCAGTCTTTGCAGGTTAGTCTAAGGTGTATAGATCGAACCAATAAGCAAGTGACAGGCATCCACTTTTGATTCTGGAAATGCAGTCACATGCCTGCAGTAGCCCAGCTTGGAAGCTGGGGGGCACTACAGCACACCTGCCTGCTCAGCTGGAGCAGACAGCTTGGGCCAAGGCTAGCCTGCCCACCCTGGGAGGGGGGCTTTTGGGGAAGTGCAAAGTATCCTGGGATACTGAAGGACTGCAACCTAACTTGAATCTGGAGGGGGGTCTAGGACAGAAGTTCAATAAACTGACTTAACCTAAATCGGTTAAGTCTGATACTACATTCAGGTTTATCATAACTTTGGATGTAGTATCCAGGTTTACCTTAAACTGTTTTCGGTCATTTTGAAAGTGGTTGATGCGCACTGAACTTCTGTTGTGTTACAGACTGGAGCCAGTTTCTGATCACTTATACCAGTTTATGGGTACTTTCTGGCTGTAACCTAAAAGAACAAGGAAACAAGCAAAGGGGCCTCTTTGCAGAATGGGGGAGCGGTGCCTAAAAACTAAATTAATACTTGACTTACTTTTCAGTCATGATAATTTGGGGCAAGGGCAGGCAGGGTGGCTTCTAGGAATGGCATGTATTTCCCACAAGCTTATCATGCAATGGTACACGTGAACATTGCACACTCATCTGAGCATGCTTCTGAAGCTGAAGCAATGTAGCAGCGTAGGCAGTATATTAACATTGCAGTGCTATGTGAACTTGCCTGCACTGCTTCTGGTGGCAGTGGTAGTGTAGGCAAAGCTGTGCTACCTGTCTGTGTGTGCTGCTTACTGGTGAATTTGTGTTGTAGGTGTGCCCAAGGGGCTTAACACACTTAAACTGAGAGGACTAATTAAATCCCATCACAGAATACTGAAACAGCTGGCACATATAACCGCAGATCTGGTAGCAAGGTCTTTCATGTATCACTTAAAACACATGGGCTAGTTTGTGATGACTTGCTAACTCATGTTTAGGGACAGGGAATAAAGTCGTCTTGGCAATGTTTGACTTCCATAGTACGTAAAGTGTTTAAATAGATTTTGAAAAAATAATTAAACACATGAACTGGATGACAGTCGATGCCATGTTTGCTTGTGATGGGACAAAGCTAGAAGCTCCCTTCTTGTTCTGTGTACTATGTTCCTGGGATCCTAGTACAAAAAAAAACTATCAGAAAAAAAGCACTTGCAGTTTATCTGGCCCCATACCATAGCTCATCTTGGTTAATAATCCCTGGGATAAGGCTAATATTCTGGGAGGGTTTTTATAGATAGATTCAAGATTTATGACTCCTGATGAGTGATTTTGTGTGTGTCCATTTTTGGGTGTACCTTAAAAGAACTTTGTTTTCAGAAAGTGCTGAGCACCTTCCTTGGCTTGGTACAAATGAAATCATGGGTCTAAAGATGTATTGTCTGGCTAAAGCATTTTTGCACTGGGGCTGTATTTGAAATGAGTACACACCAGATGGTATTCTATCTATTTCCATTAAAAAGAGACAGTCATGTTTGCAATTTCCATTAAAGCCCTGGCAGCACTGATAACATCTGATCCAGTGTCTTCAGGGGTTAGTATGCGGAAACCTGAAAATAAAATATCTGGTTCTTCTGGAAACAAGTTCTTCCTTGTCCCTGAGAAAGAAGTAATTTAATTAAAATGATAACTCTCCCCAAAGTTTTCCTGTTGCTTTCTGGAGATCCTAGTGTTGACTCAGTTGTCTGCTATCCCCAAAGAAGGAGTACAATGCTGGTCTGATCCAATGCCTAGTGAATAAAAAGATTCCCTTTGACTTTAATCAGCTTTAGGCCAGACTTATGTAGCATACAAATAATTATCAACAAAAGCAAAGTGTTTTCATTTTAAAAACCGTTATCAGTTACCATAACAATTGGAGCAGATATGGAGTTTTCTTTAGTCTACCTGACTTTTATTGTATTAACAAAAATAAACCACAGCTGAAGCTAGGGAAGTGTGGGAAGACATATTGATTAAAATTATTTGTCATAAATTGGAACAATGTAGGGCCCATATGCAGATGTGACAGCAAGCTGATGAAGTGCGATGCCATGTAATACATCCCAGGCATGCGATAAATGTAGTTAGGTGTGAACAGACGTTCACATACTGGAATGAAATGTATATTGTGTTTGTGCACTGATGTACATTGCAAGAGGATCAGGAGCTGTCATGACTGAGATGAGAGAGGTTTGGCCTATTGCTTAGGCCCTCAGGCGAAGAAGAACCTGAGTCCACAGGCAGGGGCCAGCAAGCCAGAGATCATGCCAGGGTCAGGATCTAGAGGAGCAAGGCTCAGGGCAATCTCCAAGCTCACTTGTACTCTACTCTTGGACATGCACTTTCCTGGTGCTGGCTGCTACTTTGAGCATCTCAAGGTAGGGATGCTCAACATCTGGCCCACAGGCCAGACCTGGCTTATGAGGTCATGTCATCTGGCCACAGATGCACAAATTTGGTGGTGGGGGAGCAGTGACAGCATTACTTGTCGCTCCCCTGCTGACAAATTTGCAGGCCACGTGATGCGTCCCTGCAGGCTAGGTTGTACTGGGGCTGGTGCATGGGATTGGGTCAGTGGGCAACTGGATTTGACACATGGGGTTGAGCCAGCAAGAGGACAAATCCGGCTCATGAGATCAGGTTGTGAGTGGTGTCAGGTCAGCACACATGGCCATGCCATCAAGCCAGATGACACCCAGGGGCTGACCCCACATGCTGACCCTGTGCACTGGATCTGGCCTGTGGATTGACCCCCATCACTCATCCAGCCCACGGGGCCAGAAGGTTAAAGAGAAGTGGTCCAGGCAATGTGTGAAACACAAGGTTTCTTTTGTAATACCTTTTATTGAACCAACTTACCTCTGGCAGAGAAGTTAGACAAGCTTTTGGTCACAAAGTGCCCTTCCTCAGGTCCTCACATTCTTTAGCTTTGCTGCTTTTAAGGCTGTTTTTGGAGTCAGCTTCATACAGATGCAACACTAGCTGCCTCAAGGATGACACATCCCCAGCTGGAACATGATTTATGGCAGGATCAGGCAGAAGCACGGCTGTCCCAAGCCAGCAGGCACTATTCCACGGTAGGTGGCAGTGGATCAGGTACTGTAATGCTGATTAGACAGGTTTAAACATTTTCTTTAGCTACACACTGAATCACTCATCCTTGGCCATCCTACTGTTATTCATCCACCTACAAACTGTTCACTGAAGTGTTTCTCCTGGACTTATTTTAACCCCCGAAACCAATGAGTGGATACTAGAAGCGAATAAATGCGGCTTGTCTTTTTTTTTTTTTTTCGCCGATACAGTGTGCAGTTTAATTAAGTCGTCAACCATAATATTAATATTGGGGACCAAGGAGGGGAAAGGGAGTGTATTGACCAGTGCATAGACAAAGTTATTCTTTACATATAATATCAAAGTAGAAAAATAACACACAAGAAAGCATAGGGTCAGGGAAGGACTCCAATGCATATGTGACCCACGTGCCGATCATATGTGTCGTGACTGAAATTTATCCCATGGCCTGTCCTACATGACATTAAGTCTTCTCTTACAAGAGCCTAAAGCTGAACTCTTCTCCCTTAAGGGATTTCCATTCCATCACTTCTGCAACGTACTGGACTGCAATGCCTTTTATATTGCTTGTTTTTAAACAGGCTTTGGGTTCGGAACTGATCTATACATAAAAAAGGAAAAATATATGATCAGTTAGTACAAGACTGCAGCATCTGACATGCCTAATAAAAATAGTTCTCTACATTACATGTATACTCCATCATGTCTCTAACCACGATCAATTATCCCTTCTCCTTATTACCTATTCCTCAATGTAATGCCTCTTAGATATTATTGTGTCTTTTTTTTTTCAAGGGGATTATTTCTGGCTTTTATGGGTGCATCCAGACAAGTGCAGATGTTCGGTATGCAGTGCTGCAGACCTGTTTGTGGCGCTGCATGTGCAGACGTTCCCTATAGGGGTGGGGTTTGACCCTAAGAGATCCCGTGATCAAACAAAACAGTGCCTTAAGAAAGTGGGGCAGCATACATGGTGGCAGCATGCAGTGCTGGAAAGTGGCCAGATTCATACTTCGGCTGCTGGCCAGGCTCCGTGCTGCTGGATTGCCATGGCGCAGCCCCTGGAGGCTCTCGGGACCCCATGTAAAGCTGCTGGGGCCAGCCCAGTGCTGGCCTCAGCCTTACCTACCCCACCCAGGGCAACATGCCATGTGCCAGCATGTGCATACATGGGCATTTCCCATGGACAAGTACATATTGTCCTGCTGGTCTTTGTTCCTAGGGGAAACACATGTTCCTGCTCATGGAAACGCGCCTTTTGAGGCACCACTAGAATTATGGAGCAATTCTCAAAAATACCAATTTGCTATAATTAGATTACTACAAATGTACCATGTTCCGTGCTTTAGCTCATGAAAAAGGGGACCCCCCCTCAGAAGACTATTTAAGGGTATATGTATATAGATTACTTTGGAAGATAAACGAATAGGATACTAGGGAAACTCTTGTTGATGGCAATAAGCTTTAGATTGGGATCTACAAAATGTGTACGGAAAAGTTGTACAGGTGGAACTATTTATGAAGTAACTGACTATAAAAGGGTGTAATTCCAGTGTTTTGAGTGCCGTTTGTCCAAGTTTATGCATACGTAACCGAGAGATGAATCAGGCCTAGTGGATCTGAAAAGGATGTTTTCCTCTAGCAGGCAGATGGGTTTTTGTTTTGTCTCATCTTAATTGCTCCGGACTATGTTTTTAAAAATTCTGCAATCATCCAATTAAGAACATATCATTGGCTGGCACATGATGCGACTCATGGAAATGCTGCCAGAACCTGTAAGCATATTTCTGTTGGAGCCTTGCATTGACCCTGACCTAACCTAGCCCTCGGGGAGTCTCCTAACTCCTATTGACTCCAGTTTAGTTTGCAAATGCAGGCTTTATTTCGACAAGAAATCCAGAGGGGAGGGGAAAGAAGCAAATGTGAACATTTGCAGAAGACATCTAACAACATCAACACCAATACCATCCTGACATAGGTTGCCATGGTATATAGCCGTCCAAGAAGCAATCAGAGAGAGGGAATCCACAGTCAATTCCTATGTGCAAACCCAGTGAACATTTCAAAGGCCGCAGAGAGGTGGAGGAAAGAGGGACTGGATTTGCAGTTATAAAACCTAATGCATTGACGGCTGACTCATTAAGAATTTTAGTTCAGCTTTTTCCTGCCCTGCAGAGAGACAAAAGAAACAACCTGTCCGTGAATAGCACTGTCAAACAGTATAGGGCTTCTGTGTTTCTTCTTTTGATAATTATTCTGCACAGAGACTAGTGCAAATTCTTGGTTGTTTCTTCTTAGCAGCAAATCCTCCTCTTAGGCCTGAGGCCAGATGACTGGCCCACATTTTGAATGCCTCCGTAGTCAAAGACTTGGGACAGAACTGTAGAGTATGTGAAAGCGGGGTGTATAAACATAGTATTGGTTATGGCAAGAAAAAATTATCACAGAAATGTGTCTTGCAGTGTTACCGAAAGATGCTGCATTAGTTTTGTATCTTCTAGAACTTCTTTCTATAGCAAGACCCCTCCAATTGGAAATTGTTGCTTCTGTATACTCCTTCCTTTGTCATCTGGATTTTTCATGGGCTCAGTTTTCTGGCTGATCCCAGCTCTCATGTGGCTGGGACTTGCCTATGTAAATAGAGGCTTGCAGACGTCGGCCTGTCCATCACGCCGTTTCAGGATGGATCCAAGCTGCCTGTGGTTAAAGTGTGCTTGAAAACATGCTGAGCTAATTGCTTACTGCATTGGGATAAAAGCTGGAAATAAAAGATATATTTGAAAATGAAAATCAGTGCTGGGGGAAAAAGAAACTTTTTTTAATTATTATTCTGAAAGAAACACACTGACAAAAAGCAAATTGCAAAAGAAGGCCCATTTTGCTGAGCTGGAGGCTGCACACAGCATGAGAACACAGGGAGGAAGACGCATGCCTTGAAATTACAGTTGTCTGCTGGATCTCGTCCTCATATCGGAGATTTGTCATGACAAACACGGTTGTAAGTGATCAGTAGGTGCCAAAAACCAGAAGGTAGTGACTAGTAATTTGCATCAGTCAGTGGCATGATGGTCTTAATTATATTCCATTGAATTACAGCAGGCATTGCTCTTTGACTACTTCAGAGATACTTCCCTTGGTGCCTTTAGAAGCCCAACATTATCCACACCAAGGGGGATAATCACAGTCACGATGTCTTCAAGATTTTGAGGACAGCGTGAATTCTGCACAATGAAGAAGAAGAAAGTCTCAGGCGCTGATAATGTATATACCTAAAGGCTGACCATCTATCAATACATTTGGAAATTTTCTTAAAGAAAAATGATGCATATCCCAGATGAATACAAATTTACCATAAGCACAAGCACTTTAGTCTATTATTGTGAAAAGGAAATGACTGATGGAGGGAAAATTCCCAGCAAAGAACAACGATAGTGTTTTACCGCATTCTATAACTGCGTTCCGTTGAATATAAAAAGAATAAGCCCAGAAAATTCCCCGTGATTCAAGGAACTAGCCAAAAAACATCTCACAGAAATATCAAACATTTCAAGCTTTTTATCTCCCTCCTCACCCCCCGTCCGCCATCTCCAAATCAAATGCAAAACTCTACCAAGAATAAAACAGGCCAAATTCTTCTCTGAGAAACACAGGTACCAAAGCAGTGTAAGATCATATTCTATAAAGCACTTCAGCACATGTTAAAGAGAAAGGAGTGGCCTTTCATTGGGCATTACATTTTAGATAAAGAACTAGATATAATTAGTGCAGATGTATTTGGGGATCTTCTGGAAGGGCTGGACATTTTTAAATCTGCAGGTCCAGATGCCCTCCACCCACGGGTGTTGAGGGAGCTGGCAGGGGTCATTGTGGAGCCCTTGGCCCAGCTGTATGAGCATTCGTGGTCATCTGGCTAGGTGCCGGGGATTGGAAACTGGCTAATGTGGTCCCAATTTTCAAGAAGGGGAGGAAAGAGGACTCAAGTAACTATAGGCCTGTAAGCCTCACCTCGGTGCTCAGGAAGATTTTGGAGAGAATCATCAAGGAGCACATCTGTGGGGGGCTGCTGGGGAGATCATGCTCAGAAGCAATCAGCATGGGTTCACCAAAGGCAGGTCCTGCCAGACCAACCTGATTGCTTTTTATGACCAAGTAACTAAATCCTTGGATGATGGTGTCGCCGTGGACGCAGTCTTTCTAGACTTTAAGAAGGCCTTTGACACCGTCTCTCACCCCATCCTCATCAATAAATTAAGCGAATGTGGCATTGATGCCTGCACAGTTGGACGGGTAAAAAATTGGCTGATGGGGTGCACCCAGAGAGTAGTGGTGGATGGGTTGTACTCAACCTGGTGAGATGTGAGTAGTGGGGTCCCCCGGGGCTTGGTCCTCGGGCCCGCACTGTTTAACATCTTCATCAGCGACTTGGACGATGGGGTGGAAAGCACGCTGTCCACGTTTGCTGATGACACTAAGATGTGGGGCGAGGTGGACACACTTGAAGGGAGAGAGAGGCTGCAACGAGATTCAGACAGACTACAAAAGTGGGCAGACGAGAATAGGATGGGGTTCAGCGTAAACAAATGCAGGGTGCTGCACCTTGGGAGAAGGAATCCACAGCACACATACAGGCTGGGGAGTTCCCTTCTTGAAAGCACAGAGGTGGAAAGGGATCTCAGAGTCATTATTGACTCCAAGATGAACATGAGCCGCCAATGCCAGACCGCAGCCACCAAGGCCAGCCCTACCTTGTCATGCATCCAAAGGTGCATCTCAAGCCGGTCCAGAGAGGTGATCCTCCCCCTCTATGCGACTTTGGTCAGGCCGCAGTTGGAGTACTGCATCCAGTACTGGGCGCCGCACTTCAAAAGGGATGTGGCCAGCCTGGAGAGGGGACAGAGGAGGGCCACCCGCTTGGTGAAAGGGCAGCAGGACAGGTCCTACGAGGAGAGACTGAGGGACCTGAACCTGTTCAGCCTCAGCAAGAGGAGGCTGAGAGGGTTCCTGGTGGCTGCCTACAAGCTCATCAGGGGGGATCAACAGCAAATAGGCAGAGCCCTTTTCGCCCCAGCACCACCTGGGGTGACAAGGAACAATGGTAATAAGCTGATGGAGAATAGGTTTAGGTTGGAGATCAGAAGGCAATATTTTACAGTTCGGGTGGCCAGAATCTGGAACCAACTTCCCAAGTAAGTGGTCCTTGCCCCTACCTTGGGCATATTCAAGAGGAGGTTGGACGATCACCTGTCTGGGGTCTTGTGAACCCAGCATTCATTCCTGCCTGCGGCAGGGGGTCAGGCTCGATGATCTGTTCAGGTCCCTCCTGACCCTAGCTACTGTGAAACTATGAAACTACCAGTGCAGTGAGGGGAATGGGCTTTTTGCCATGAAATATTTCAAAGACTATTCAAGCTAAATCATTACTGTCACACATTTTCAAGGAATATTGGACTTCCGAGGGAACTGCCACAAACAAATACATAAACATTAGGTGCATCTACACGTGAAAATAATCTGGTAGCAGTTTACTCTCGAGTAAACTACTTGAGAGTAAATTCCCCCAGGCATGTGTCTACACGTGCAGGGACATGGGAGAAGATTTGCTGGTTCTAGTAGGCAACAGACTACTCCTTCTGTCTGCAGTCCTGCAACAAGCCCCTGCAGGATCCAGGGGGAGCTCCGCAATTGCAGGGCTGGTGCTGGGAGACCCTTATTTTGCACCCTGAGTCCTGTGGTTGCAGGGCAGGGGTGAGGAGATCATTACCTTTCAGTCTGGGTCCCATGATTGTGGAGCAGGGGCTGGGAGCTCCCTGGTGCCAGGTTAGGAGAATATTGATCCCACCTGGGCTCTGGTGGCAAAGCCCATCCCAGCATTAGGTGAAACCCAGGGGCAGGGAACAATCTCTTGTCCCCTGCTGCCCGGCTTACAGTGAGTGCATTTGCTCCTGATCAGGCATCTACACATGCACTACTGTGCACTTACTAATTGCAAGTACATTTTCTATTTGCATTTGCAGGTAGCAAACTTACTCATGATTAGAGCCAATTACTGTGCGGAAAATGTCTGTAGGCGCAGATTCTTACTGCACAGTAATTAGCTGTATTGCGCACTAAAGCTTCTCATGTAGATGCACCTGCTGTGATTCAGAATGGTCCAGCAGTGCCCCCTTGGACTTACTGTTTGGGTGCCTCCGGATCCCATTCAGTGTCTCCCTTGATCCTAGGCAATCCATACTCACAGTGAGGAGGCAGCTGCATCATGGGAGAAGGAGTCCCAATGAGAAACCCGGCTCACGGGGGAGAATAGGGACATGAGCGAACTATGACAGCACCTCTAAAACAAAATAATTTGGCTTTCTGTTTAAGTAGTTTAGGTGTTTGGTGTTTGCTTTCTTACATGACAATACTTTGAATTTTTCCAATAAGAACAGAAACTTTGAAGAACATCAAAAACCCAGTTTTCTCTCAGCAAACAATTGTCACGGAAGAATTTAAACCCGTTTTAGTGCAATGTTGTCTTCATCTATGACTCAGAACATGAATCCATAGGGAATAAAAAATCTCAGTATGTATTACTTCTGCCTGTGGTGCTCCTCCATAATTTTAGAAAAATTACAGTGGTAGTTAGGTTTTTACTATTTCACCTGATAAAGCTGGAATATTTCTACTTTTGTCGATGTCTATCAGAATTCAGGGTGTAAATAGTGACCACTGAATCTGATCTAACCTCATCATCCAGCTCCGCAATAAAGTATCACCATCTGCATGTGCAGAGGTATTAGGCTGGAGTAAATTAATTAACTCCACTGTAGGATAGGACTACCCAACACAATGCATGTGCAGGTGGTTATTTACTTTTTCTCAGTTCTCATGTAGATGGTGACTGGGGCCAGCTGGGGCATGAGGGTGCTACAGTACAGGGGCTGCCTGTCAGCTAGCCCTGCACTGTAGCACCCTGATGCCCCAGCCAGCTCCTCTGTAGCACGTTGAGCTGGAGTGGAGCAGCTCTGGGCTGGCAGGCTGACCCTCTGGGCTCTCTGTCAGCTGGGGCTTCACTGCCCCAGCTCAATGTGCTGCAGTCCTGGGTGCACATGTAAATGCTGTGCCTGGGAGCAATAAACTCCAGCATTAACTATGCCAGAGTTTATTGTGTCACATTAATAGCACATGTACATGGGCCTAAGATGTGCCCAGCATCCATTAGTGAGGAATTTATTTTTTTTTCCAAGAGGAGTTGACAGTACACCAGGCTCTATCAAATCAGACTTCCCAAATAATTAGATTCTTTGGAAAGTTTTGGCTTATGATCAAGGGTCATGATGTTGTAGTAAGTTGTACTACTGGCACAAGGATATAGACTTTTTTGCTTCAATGAGTATTTTGACATGACTTTCCCAACATCTTCTTTATTTTTCATTAAACATGAGATTCCTTCTGCCAAGTTGGTTTTCCCTTTTAAAAATGCAATTTTAAGTTCCAAAGCTGGGTTTCTTCTGCATTCAGCCAAGTCCAGAGCAGGGCACTCACATCTCCACCCTGAAGTTCTGCCACAGTGGCCCCACATTTCTTTGGGTTGGTAGTGCCAGGGGTAGACCAGAGAAGAAATGGGTGGTAGGGATTTTACCCTAGCTTCTTTTACCTCCCCTCTGTACCCAGGTCACATCTACCGTATCTTTGGGTGAATTGTGGTGTATCCCAGAAGAAGTCCCCATTCACCTGGGCAGAAGTGTCATTGTACATGGGAGCCTCTGTCTTGTGAAATGGTCCATCACAGCTATGAGGAAGTAATCAAAAGAACAACCTACAAAGTCCTAACTTTAGTCATAAATCATTTGTTTTCTCAGTTAACACTCTACTGAAGTGAATGGTGCTTCCCTTTCTCAGAGCTATTTCTTCAGTCTCTCTGCAAATTTAGGTAGATATGGTAGCATTGATCATACTCAGATAATGTTTCTTGCACCATCGCCACAGCTAGAAATGTAATAAAGAAAGGGAAAAAAAAACCCCAAACCAAACCCCCAAATACTTGAGATTCTGTTGCTATCACATAACCCCAGGAACTGGGGTCCTGAACATGTTCTTTTGCTAACTATACCTGATTTAGACTTTAGCTAGGGCTACCATATATCCAGGTTTGTCGTCTTTTTGGGTCCTCCTATCTCCGCCTGGGTGGTTTTTTAAAATATCCACAGATGTCCAGATTTTGCTCTGCCTCTGCTCAGCACTGAAATTTTTCCCAGCACTTCCCAGCTTGCCCTAGCAAGGAGCTGCTTGGGGCTGGGGGGAATGGAGGAGGGTGATTGTAGGCCGCGGCATCACATGCATCTGCTTGGAAGCCATGACAGTTGCATGAAGGTAAGGCCAGGTATGACTGAGTCTTAGTCTCTTGCTTTGAAATTGGGCGGAGTTACTGGGACTGCAATATATATCCCCCACACTCACCTGCCATGTCTAGATGGTAAATATGTCCAGGAGGATGGCTGTTCTGGCTTTGTGGCCCAGCTGATCCCATAATTGATCTTTTGCAGGACTTCAACCTTCCCTTTACCCTGCCCCTTTCCTTTCAGGTGGATGGTTACTGTGCTCTGTGGGTGGTGAGCAGAGACTGCCCAGGTCTCTCTCTTTCTGTCTTCAGCTCCCCATGGTTGGTTCTATCTCTTCATCAGTTCAGTCACTCTAGGAATATGCTTCTCAAAATCAAACATGCATTATTTCTCCAAGGTCCCTTGGAGATATTCCAATGTAGGTCTCAGTCCTTTGACCCTAGCTTTCTCTATGGTCCCCTCTTTGGGAATCTGGTCCCCCTTCGTTCTTAACTATAACCCAAAGTCCAGGCAAGGATTTTCTCCTTGTTGTGTTCCTCTCTTAGTATTTGTCTCCAGTAGGAAAGAATTAAATCAACAAAAAAAAAAAAACCCTTAGCCATGGCTGTCAACCCAGTTCTTATTTTATAGACCTACATTCACAAGTAATTCCCTCCAAGTCCTTCTCCCTCCTCTTGGGTATGCGCTGCCATAGACTCCATGGCTTTGCTCTGCTCCCCTCACAAGAAAGGAAGGTTGAAACTTTCCTTTAGGCCAGCTGCCTCAGTTTCCCTCTTGCTTTCCATTCTTCCCAGTAGGCTGGCTGACTTTCTTTCTCTCTCCTTATCTCTCCTTCACTCAGCTGGCATATGCCAACCATTTCTCACAGGGTTCTCCTTCCCCAGAATCCCAGCTCGGGTTCCTACGGTGATGACCCTCTGTGTCACTCCCCTCTGTCCCAGTTTACTTATCTTTCTGGGAGGGACAATTCTCACTAGGGCTTGTCCTGATCCCATCAGCTCCTGAGGGTCCAGTGTGTGAGCATTTTTCTTCAGATGTCTCCCCCCCTGCAGGCTTTAGTTTCTTTTTGCCTAGGAACACTGGTGTTCCCCCTTTAAATGTCCTTCCACTTGCCACGAGTCAATCTGGAGTGCAAGTTCCCACAGTTCCAGAATTGCCTGCATCTGTGTTCCTTTGGACACCGGAGCCATGCTGTGCATCTGGACCCGGATGGCTGGGTTCCCCTGCCCACTGGGCTGTTTCTGCCTGTTCCTGCCACACCAGGGTTTGGGAACTGTGTGTGTGGGGGGGATGGGTGAGAGGGGGGCAGGTGTCTGCCAGTGCTGGAGCTGCAGCAGGGTGGGGAGGCGGGCAGCGGTGCCTGCCCCTCCATCAGGGGAAGGTGTTGGGGGGAGTTCTTGAGGGGCAGCAGGCATCTGCATGGGCAGCAGAGCTGGGGGGGCAGGGAGCTGTGGGTCGGGAGTGAAGGGCACCAGCAGGGCTGGGGAAGGCAAGGTGCTGCAGGTCAGGAGTGAGGGGCACTGGCAGGGCTGGGGGTGGGGCTGTGGCTTGGGAGTGAAGGGCCCCAGGGGAGCTGGGAGAAGTGGGTTGGCAGCGTGCGGCACAGTCAGGGCCAAGGAACTGTGGATCAGGAGTGAGGGATATCAGCAGGGATGGGAAGCTGCAATTGAGGGGCATCAGCATGGTCTCGGGGTGGAGTATTGTGGGTCAGGAGTAAGTTGCAGCAGAAGGGCTGGGGAGTGGGGGCTGTGTCTTGGGAGTTAGGGGCAGGAGGCGGGAGAAAGGTCAGGGCACAGGCATATCACTGCCCCCCATCATATTACCCCTGTCCCCCAACTGGTGTCCTTTTTTAAAAAAATCTTTAGCTCATTTTAGAATTCCTAGATTTGTGAAAAACTGAAAGTTTACAATTTCGTCTGAGTGTCGATATTCCTTTCCTTTCTGTTATGTACAAAAAGTCATAAGCAAGAACAACCTAACAATCACATCACAATGGAATAAGACTGATGAAACGTCTTTGCATTCTTCTCCTAGACACGGAGAACTCCATGCAGATGGTAAAGCACCAAAGTGTTAAGCCTGAGCCAGTGAACTGAGGATGTTCTTCCTTCCCCGCAGGTTGAAAGTGCTCCCCTAGTATTCCCCATGGCCTGTGACTTGTTACAACTGTTAACACTTATGACTCACCACTGTGATCTCTGCACATTTCACACATCCTCCATTTAATAGGATGAGCTGATATGTTTTCCCAACATGCTTTGACATAGTCAGTATTATGCACATTTAGTACTTCTCTCTGCATAATAAGAAACTTTAAAAGGGGTAATTTATGAAGTTATGTTAGTGAATGAGTTGCAGGATTTGCTCACTGAAAGAGCAATTACATCTTACTCCTAAATCCACAGTCTAGTGCCCTGTAAAGTCTGAATAGCAGCTCAGTTGCAAAGTGAGAACATAGTACCCTTTTCCTATATATTACATTATATTATATATGTATATGTGTGTGTGCATGTGTGCGTGTGTGTATATTTGGCTTATTTTCTCTTTTTAGTAGAAGTCAAATTACGTGCATGGAAATGTCACTTAGGACTGCCATACTTTCAACAGCAAAATGTGGACACTGATATGGTGAAACTTTATTTTAGGGTCCCAGAATATGCAAACAGAAGGCAGAAACATACTGTTGTCTGTACTGCCAGGTTTTGACTCAACAGCAACACATGTATATTTCTAGTAGAAGAAAAATTGTTTCCAATTACTCGGCATCCTGAATACGTTTACAAACACTGAAGAAGTGTCAATTCATCAATGTGTAGACTAGAAAGGACCGTTGTAATCTTTCCGCCTGATCTGTAACTAGATGGGCATCAATATATTTACGAAAGAGATTACATGACAGAGTTATTGCCACAATAAGGGCCTATATTCAATTGCAAAGGACGCAGATACACGCGACACTAATGTCGCAGTAGACTAATTCTACTGCACATTAATGGAGCAGCAAAAAACTTTGCTAATGCACTAATGCCCAGTAGAATTAAGCACATTAGTGTCACATGAAACCCATTTGTCTGTGCTAATGCCCAGTAGCACCATAATAACAGTGCATTAATGCCTGTGTAGATGTGCCCAAAGAGAATACATTCCATTTACAGGTACTTATTATATTGGCTCAAGACCTCACACAATATATTCCACATCTAGCCCGTGACTTCTGTTTGAGTTAGAATCATAGAATTAATGAAAGTTAGGGTTGGAAGAGACCTCAGGAGGTCATCTAGTCCAGTGGTTCCCAGCCATTTTAGACCATGGATAAGCATACTGCAGACCAAAAGTGACCAGCAGTCATTCAGTATAAAAAAGGGTTGGCTACCAGTCTGCAGTATGCCAGTCACTTCCGGACTTCTGGTCCATCAGCCAACCCTCCTGTGGACTGGCAGCCAAACCTTTATGGCCCAGTACCAGGCTGTGGCCCAGGGGTTGGGAACCTCTGATCTAGTCCAACCCCTGCTCAAAGCAGGACCAGCCCCAACTACATCATCCCAGCCAAGGCTTTGTCTACACAGGTCTTAAAAACCTCCAAGGATGGAGATTCCACCACCTCTCTGGGTAACCGTTCCAGTGCTTTACTCCTCGGGTAATGATAACGTTTTTTCTAATAGCTAACCTTAACTTCCCTTGCTGCAACTTGAGATGCTTGCTCCTTGATTTGTCATCTGCCCGCACTGAGAACAGTCCAGCTCCATCCTCTTTGTAACTACTATGAAGGTAACTGAAGACTACTATTAAACCCCCTCTCAGTCTTCTCTTCTCCAGACTAAATAAGCCTTGTTCCTTCAGCCTCTCCTCATAGGTCATGTGCCCCAGCCCTCTAACTATTTTTGTTACCCTCTGCTGTATTCTGTCCAACCTGTCCACATCCTGTCTGCAATGGGGGGGCCCAAAACTGGACACAGGACTCCAGATGTGGCCTCCCCAGTACTGCATAGAGGGGAAGAATCATTTCCCTTGATTTGCTGGCAACATACCTACCAATGCAGCCCAGGATACTGTTAGCCTTCTTCACAACAAGACACACAGCTGGCTCATATTCAGCTTATTGTCCACTACAGCTGTGTAAAGCTTCGGTTGCTGATTCGACTTGGAAGAGATTCGGCCTCATTTGGCAGCCAAATCTCCAAATCTGAATTGAATTGGGAGACCAGTAACAAGGTCTGAATCGATTCCAAGTCTCTGGGGAGGGGGGAGGGGGGAAGGAGGCTGGAAGAGGTGGGAGGGGACCATGGGGGAAACCCTGCCAGGCTCATCCCCTGCTGTGTGTGGGTCTTTTTTTTTAAAAGAGGCGGGATGCTGGGGCCGGGTGACGCATCCATTGATGGGACTGAGAGAGCGGGCGGGGGATGAGGCCTGTTTGATTCAGAGATCTGGCTGAATCTCCGAATCTGATTCGGCTGAATTGATTTGGAACAGTGATTTAAATCATCAAATCATTGTCCCCTGAATCCAAAGCAAATACGAGCTGCTTTGCACAGGCCTATTGTCCACTGTAACCCCCATGTCCTTTTCTGCAGAGCTGCTGCCCAGCCAGTTGGTCCCCATCCTGTACTGGTGCAGGGTGCTGCACTTGTCCTTGTTGGACCTCATGATATTTTTTTTGGTCCAATCCTCCAATTTTCAAATTGTCTCTAAATCCTAACCCTACCTTCCAGTGTATCTGCTACTCCCCCCAGCTTGCTGTCATCTGCAAACTTGCTGAGGGTGCACTGTGTGCCACCTTCCAAGTCGTTGATGCAGATATTGAACACAACTGGCTCCAGGACCGACCCCTGGGGCACTGCACTTGATACCAGCTGCCAACTGACATCAAGTCATTGATTTACTACCCTTTGAGCCCAATGATGCAGCTAGTTTTCCATCCACTATACAGTTCATTCATCCAGCTCGTATTTCCTTTGCTGGCTTATGCAAATATTGTGGTAGACTTCTTCAAAACCTTGCTAAAGTCAAGGTATACCACATCTACTCCATATCCACAGAGCCAGTCATTTCATCATAAAAGGCAATCAGGTTGATCAGGCATGACTTGCCTGTGGTGAATCCATGCTGACTATTCCTAAGCACTTTCTTCTCCTCCAAGTCCTTAAAGCACAACTCTCAGAGAGACTGGGTTCATCTACATGTATGCTTGAATGTGCATTAGCCAATTTTAATGCACAAAAAGTCATGCGATTTCACACATGCTCATTAAAATAGGCTAATGTGCCTTTTTCAAGTATCTTACAATGGAGGTACTAAACTTAATATGCATTTGCAACAGCTCAGTAAGGAATGTATAGATGCACCCACTGAGACCTAGTCTTGATTTTAAAGCCTTCTAATGATAAAGAATCTATCACATATCTAATTACCCTCACTGTTATAAATGTATGAGTTATTTCTAGCCGGATTTTGTCTAGCTTCAGTTTCCAGCCCTTGGATGCTTTTGTTGGGCAATATTGAATTAACATTCTTACCCAGTTTTTCACCAACCAGTGGATCTTGATCTACTGGTAGATCTCAGATCCTCTTGAGGTAGATCTCAGATCGTCTTGGAGTCAATCTGAGGCTGGGGTGGGGAGTTGAGTGCCCAGACGCACGCAAGCGTGCACCCCACCTCCAGCCCAGCAGGCAAGTCCATGGGCAAAGGAAGGGGAGGGGACCAGATGGAGGCCCCCACAGTGAGGGAGGAAGTAGAGCTAGGGCTAGGGCCTTGATCTTCCCTGTCCATCTGCCCCTTCCCCCACAGACTTACCTGCTGGGGAGACATGCCCCCAGATAATTTTTCTCCCTCTTACTCAATATGCCTCCTCCACTTACCTTCTGACAGACTTACCAGCTGGGTGCAGGGGGGAGGAGGGTGGTGGTGGCAGTGGCGCGCGGTAGCTCTTAAGTTGCTTTTATTTGCCAAAGGTGTTCTCCTACTTAAAAAGGTTAGAGACCATTGTTCTTACCTATAATCATGCCCATAATCACTTAGATTTCCTCTTGCCTTGACTGATAGATGGTTCATTACTCTGGCCATTTATTCAGTAAGACCGCTAGTTGCAGCTGCACATGGCGAATATACATCAAGCATATATACACCCTGTGGGTACAAACACACACACACATGCTGTGCAAATATATATTGGAGAAACATGCTGTAGTTATAGCAAAGCATTTTGACTGACAGAATGACAACCTAGGACAATTCAGGATCCTAAAAGAGATTACTGGGATATTATATGAACAAAGGGGCCTAGTTAAAGTAAAATGCAAGGTCATTTTATAATGCCATCACTGAATAGAAAGGAATATTGTTCACAGTAAGACACCTTTTCCTTCGGTGAGTGCATACCACTTCATGTTAGGATTCGTTTAAGGGGGAACTGATGCGCAGTGGAAATGTTCAGGTACATGGTACAAATATGAGATTGCGATGCAGATATTTTTTTCACAATTGAACATATAATATTTTCTAATAAGTAAAATTACTTGTGTTTAAAAGTCTTCCATCTACCTCAAATAATCTTCAGAATGCTGTCTGACCTCAAAATCCAGTTTGTGCTGACACTTTGTGATGTCAAGGGCAGGATCATGATGTCACTGCAGGTCCAAGCGTAAGGTGCAAGAGAGGCACAAAGAAGAAAGCATGTATGAACACCAATGTCCTGAACCGAACCGTGCTTCCTTTCCAAAGGTTTGAAGGATATAAAGCCCTTAAAATTCTCTATTTTATGCCCAAAGTGCCCAAAATGCAAAAGCACATTTGCATCCAAATCCAAATTTGAAGGAGATGTATCTGTTTTTGAGGGTGGCTATGAGATGCAGTCATGGAAACCTTTGACATGAACAGAAGATAGTCTGTGATATATACTGTTTATGCTGCAGCCACAGCTAGAAATCCTATTGGGTCAATGCTAGGCACTGTATAAAAGGAATAACATACAGATCCTGCCCCAGCAGAGCTCATAGTCTAAAGCACTGATGCTCAGCCTTTTGGCCCTGCAAGTTAAATGAGTGGCACAGGAAACCTTGTGGGCTGAATTGGGCTGTGGGGGCCTGACACTGCCTGCTTCCACCCCTGCATGCTGGGATTGGGTCCTGAGGGTCTGGCACCATACTCTCCTGCTCTCTGTGCACTGGGATTGGACCCTGAGGGCCTGGCACTGCCCCCTCCCACCCCCCATGCACTGTGATTGGATCCTGGGGGCCTGGCACTGCCCCCTGCCACCCTCTGCATATTGGGATTGGGTCCTGGGGGCCTGGCACCTGGCACCGCACTCTTCCACACCCCATGCACGGGGAATGGACTCTGGAGCCCAGTACTACCCCCTGCCCGGCTCTGCATGCTGGGATCAGGCACCAGATTGGGGTCCCCACAGGTCCAGGGATTTGGCAACAGGAGATCAGTGCCACCACCCTCCCCCCTGCCAGAAAGCTGAACCCAGGGGGAACCCCATGGACTGGATCACACGGTGCTGTGGACCACATCTGGGTCGTGCACTGGAAGTTGAGCACCCCTGGTCTAAAGACATGAACTGTTGGAGGGGAAACCGAGGCACAGAGCAGTGAAGTCTCTTTCCTGTTCACACAGCAGTTCAGTGGCAGACAAAGGATGAGACCAAATCCTGGAGCTGGTATCTCAACTGGAGAGAGAGGCAGAGCTAAGCTTCAATGTTTGGGTCCAAACTCGATCACAGCTTCCCAAAGAGCAGCAGCACCTCCAATCAAATCATGGGCTCCTCCATGTGGAGAGATGGAAACAAACTGTGACATTCAGATGTGATCTGTAAGTCGTTCAAGCTCATGGAGGCTTGGATCTGATATTCCACTCTGGATTTTTCTCAAACAGAAAATACATACAGGGGTAGGGGAGAGGAGGATCTGGTGAAATTAATTTCTTCCCATGGAAATATTCACTTGCTTTTGTAATTTGCCCTAGCCTAGGTCTCCTTCAATGGATAGCTTCAAAGAGAATGAAAAATTATATAGGGGCTTTAGCTAGTGATTGAATCCCATACCAGCTAACTTCAGAAGTCACTTTATTATTTCCAGTAGAGCCTGCTGCTATCAACCCGATAGCTTTTTTATGCATCAGATGATAATAATAATACAGCAAACCATGACACAGAATCTATCTGAAAGAGAAAATACTGTTTCCTCCCCTTGTAAAGGCCATGCATTATGTCTGAGAGGCTCCAGTGACATTGCACAGCAGAGCGCTTAGGATGCACGACTGCACAAGACTGGGTTTTAAAAAGATGATATCTGCTCATGGGCATATTTTTAAAAGGAACTGTTGCTTGAAGGGGTGACTGGAGCAACAGTAACAATGCGATGGGTCTCATGCAAGTCACAGGGATGGGAGTATGATAGGAGTTCGAAGAGGAAGAGAGCAGCTAGTAGGTCACATCAGGGCATGCCTATCCTATATCTTATCTTATGCTCTGGTTTGGAGGCCAATGTGCACAGCTAAAAAGCTGTGAGTTCAAGGCTGGGTATGGATCTCAACAATATCCCTTGTAAGAGCTGGATTAAATTATATCCTTTCCAGCTGTAATTTTCTATGATCATGGGAAACAGAACATGGGCCATGCTGCAGGGGTGAACGAAAGCATAAGGAAGGAGGATTAATTCTTTCGCCAGACAATGGAGTCATCTTGCAGTCTTTACTGCCCTATTGCACATAGATGTAACTGCCGTGCAACCCTGCCTGCCTTCCTTGACTCTTCACGCATACATGTGCAAGGGACTGCGGCATTTTCTGCACCCAAAAATAGTCTGCCCACCCTTTGCGCAGTAACCCTGCTCCTCTTTCAAAACCGAACCAAACCATTCAGTTCACTCATTTCACCGCGAGTAGCTGGTTCTTCCACTTAGCGGATGGCCTAAAAGAGCTAACTACAAATTAGTCACACCTTCACTTCCTTATAGTGCCGCCCTCATCGGAAATGGTTATGACCGACTCCGATGATTCATTTCAGCAATAGATCACAGCTCGCTTCAGTCACTAAATGCGGCACAGCAGATCAGAGCTCTGCCTTAAGGAGCAATTGAAGCACTGTTCAGGTCTATGGTAAGATTTCATTGACATCAGTGGGCTTTGCCTCTGACCCCTGATTCTCATCTTCCTGCCTTCCTCTCCAAAGCAGTCACTTTCCAGCTGGCTTCAACTTCTCCAATTAATTTGCAGTACCAAAGCAGACAGAGATAGGAAAGCAAATAGGGGTGTGGTAGGGGATGGACTGTAGCGAAAGAAAGGAATTTCTTGATTTCCTAATCTCAAAGTGATTGTTTTTATCCCTTCAGCCTGATATTTGCAGATATAAGAATGAATTGGGTCTTCCTTAGATCTTCTCTTCACACATATTTCACCTGCTTTGAGCATATGTCCACACACACCAACCTACAAACACACACGCACACTTGCCTTGAGGTCTCTTTTCACAGTGGTGACCCATTAGTCCTTCCCATTCTCCACAGGTTGGCTTGTTGCTTAGATGGGACTGCATGGCCAGGTGATAATCATCGTGAGAATGACCCCTAGTAAATGACTGAGGAGAACTCCAGCTTCTTATGGAGGCAGAGAAGAACTTTGCAAGGGATGGGTTAATATGCTGAAGTCAAATGTTCCCCAGATGAAAATCAAATTATAGACATCTAAGTCAATGAAGCCACTATTTGTACTCATGTCAGGAACCAACTGATCAGAGATGGTTTCTATACTCCCTCTTGATCCTATAATAAGCTGAGCATCAATTTCTGGAGTTTACAATTTGAGACACCACTAAGCATGCATTGCACAGACATTTTTGTAGGTGCTCCATACTCAGAGGATGGAGAATAAAGCATCAGACTGAAAGAAAGTACCAGATCCATGATTGGATGTGACCTTCCCCAAGTGTTACATAAACCATGCATTCTTTTTAATAGCATTGCCAATGTTACATCTGAGGACGTGGACACACAAGTTATCCTAAAGCAAAGGAAGGTAGGTCTTCACTGTGTATCTCTTCATAGATTTCATAGACATTAGGGCTGGAAGGGACCTCATGAGATCATCAGGTCCAGCCTTTTGCCCAAGGGGCAGGAAGTCACTTGGGGTCAGATCACCGCAAAAAGATAAGCATCCAAGTGTTTCTTAAAGGTATCCAGAGTGGATGCTTGCACCACTTCTGGGGGGAGTCTAGTTCAGACTCTGGAGACTCAGACGGTAAAAAAGGTTTTCATTATGTCCAGTCTAAAATGGTCTTCCAGCATTTTGAGACCGTTAGACCTTGTCTTCCCTTGGGGTGCCTTGGTGAGCAGATGTTCTCCCAGTTCCTGATGCACACCCCTTATATACTTCTTGCTTTGTGCATGTTCTCACCCTGCACTGAATGAAAGTTCATCCACAGTAGTTTTATCTTTTTCAACTGAGAAGCAAGCTAATACTGTGTATTAGTTTTAATTTTTTGTGGGGGTAAAAGCATATACATGGGCATTGGACATGGGACAGCGTATGTGCGGTAACACTCTACATCCTTTGCCCCATGACAGCTTTGTCAGACAACACAACTCTGCACTTCTTTCGCCTCTTCCCCACAATTTTAGATAACTTTTATTTTTTTGCAAAGTAATTTGTCTTGCAGAAGACTAAAAGGATGAACGGCATGAAGCAGAAGTGGCAGCTGTTGCCTCCCCGGCTATCATTCCAGGTTTTAAAAGCTTAGCCTCTGCTGTCTATAAAAATATAGCCTTCCAAGTACTTTCAGCTCTGTGTCTAATTCTCTCTCTCTGCTAAGGGCACTTAGAATTGAAAACCATCTCCGCCAACACAGTAAGTGCATATATTTATTTTCAAGATGTCCTTGTCATTTTCACGCTGTTCATGTGACGCATGAAAAACAATTTGCTTCTTTTCTTCTGGATGTTAACACATCCTTCCCATCTGTTTCTGTAAGCGGTGATAAAAGGAAGAGTTAGGCCAATGTTCCAGGACTCTCTCTGTCATTTTTAAACCTGAGTGAGTTTACTGCTTCTCAAAATGAAGAGACTAATAATCCTGACTCAAGCTAAAAACACCGGTTGACAGTGCTGTCCTTTCCCTAGGCAGCTCGGCCTGTTGAACACCTTCCACAGAGGTGGGCATTTGCATTTTGTGGTGTATATCGAAATGTTACTGTGCCCTCCTTCTTTTTTCTTACCTCCTCCTCCCACTCCCCCAACCTTAGAGTCAATAAGAGGCTCATATAACGAACTAAGCATCCTACTGAACTGGTACCATTTGGGCTCTGAAGCATCACAAGGAGACTAGATTTCTCAGTCCCATAAATCTCAGTGGGATACATTTTTTTTTTAAAGCCAAATAAAATCTAATATAAATGCACAGCTCTAAATTAAGGAAAGGCCTATAATAAGTGATGTCATTCTACTCCCATATTTGTCCGTGCCTTACAAAGAAAACCATATACTGGAGCCGATCCTGCACCAGTGAAATCAGTAGGAATTCTGCTATTATAATAAATGGATCAAAGCCAGGTCCTTTATGAGCAGGATGGCTGGAAACTACACTGAATGCTATTTATTTTCCCCTGGGACATAACAGAGTTTGAAACTGAGACATTCTTAATTTCTTAATTTCCCCTTTTGCACTGTTTAGTTTGTGTGTGCTAATTATTAATAATTTACCTTATTTGGGAAGTGAAAGCATTTTCCTTTGATTGATGATCTGCCCTTTAGATTACCCTGGTGTCTAAAGGCCTTGTCCATGCCTTATGCAAGGCATATTGCAAATATATAGTACATGACCGTTCTTGTACGACTGCCCCATCGTCTGTAGGAATTGTCAACATTATTCCCAGGTCCCCATAGCTGCTAGAGGGTCCTAACTATCTTGGGTTTCTGTACTGAGCAGAAAAAAAAATGCAGCAAACTGCAAGTATTTAATTAGTGTGCAGTGATGAAGAGTAAAGGAGAGAATGGATCCTTAGCTGGTATAAACGTCTCACCTGTGTTGGGCTGATATCCTGCCCCTTATTAATTGATTTGGTATTGATGAATTAACCTGCTGTTATCAAGGTGCATTGACTCTGCTTTGTGCGCACCACCCTAGCATCTTTGGATTTTTAAATGTTTGGATGAAGTCGACTGTTGTGCAAGTCCACTAAAATCAGAGGAACCAGGTCACCAGAAAGCCATGGGGTCGATGCTGGAGTTGGGTGAAATTCCCCTGCCTGTGTTAAGAAATGAGGCAGCTTTAGGGAGTCTCAAAGGTACCTTCAAGACTTAAAATCTGTGAAGCCATTCATTTTCCCCATAACTTTGGGAAATATTTCCACGCACCTTTCAGCTGGAGCTAATTTCTTGCAACAATTCTTGTGTTTAACAATTCTTCTTCCAAATGGGATACTTCAGAGATGTCTGTGGCTCCCAGCATGAAAGAGAAGATCACCCTGTGCAAGCTATTCTACTGAGCATAATCATCATCTATTGTAATAGAGAACATGTTTGGCCATCCTGTAGGTCACAGAGGCATTCAGACAACCATTTCTGATTAGCAAGTGCCCAAGCCCTGCTGAAATAGCTGCTAAGCATGGAAGATAGTATTGCATGGTTCACACTTTAGGTTAAAGCTGAATTCATCATCAAAGTATAGCACCATGAGCATTTGGCCTTCTCTTGAGGAGAGAGGGAGAGTGTTGCTTCCATGGAGGATGCTCTTGCTATCTTCTGAAGTAGGGAGAACTGCTGACAGTGCTACAGAGGGGTTAATGGACACAACAATTTGCTCCTCAGCTGCAGCTAAATATTTAGCTAGCAACAGCTGCAATGAAAAGCTGCAATCCAGGCATGCTGGGGTAGGTACCACAAGAATTTAGTTTGAGGAGCTTCTGGAGGAGCAGGCTGGTGACAAGCTACCAAGAGAATTGCCCTGGGATCTGCATGAGGAATAGGGTAAGATGGGTGGGAAACTGTTGTGAGGAGGGAAATATCACTACTTAGCAAGTTAAGAAGACCAGTGTATGAGATCCATGTTGTTATATCCTGGGGATGATTGTAGTATAGAGATTACAAAATCTGTTTTGGGATTAAGGTTTCCTTAGCTGTCTCTTAGCAGGTAAATGGGAGTACACCATGTGTAAGTCTCCATGGTGGCACTTCAGACTTAAGATACAGATGTAGACTAACATATTTTAGATACTTCCCCATGCTCCCCCCATGAAAATTGAGCTGTTCCACAGAAAAATATCCCATTTCCCAGCTAGCTCAAGTGTTCATTCTGGCGGTATAAAAAGACCTTAATGTGGTTGTGATGATAATGAAGAAGTGAATATAAAGCAATGGAAAGGCGCCTGTTGACTTCACTAAGCTTTTGATCAGGTCCCTGGGCCATTGAAGTACCACATTCTCATGTAAGGGTAATTAAACCTGCTCTCCGTTACCTCTGGATTATACTTTTGTTGATTGGTTCCAGTTCATTTGGAAATGTAAAGAAACGGCGTTTTATCTCTTTTTATTGTTACCTGAATTGCAAGCTCGTCTTGCCTTTGGGAGCTAGACAGAAAGTTCTCCTGTTTGGTAAAAGTGAATAGCTCCAATGACTATAGCTGGTGCTTTTGTTCGGGTTTTAATATCCTGCATAGAAATGAAATGCAGAACGAGCTGCTCCCAATGCTAACACTGAAATAAGCAGCAGCATCCACAAGCCTCATGAAAGCAAATGGAGAAAAAAAAAATAGAGAACCAAATCACGATACCGGTGGCATAGCAAAGGATAAAATCAATAGTATTAAATGCGGCATATTTGGAAATATTTGAGGGCAAAGGGGGAGATGCAGTCACCAGCAGTGCCATTGTCCTGGTACTTAATGCAGATCGACAAAGGTATTGATTCACCATCTGGCTACTACAAATTAATGGGAAATGAAACTTGTGTGCTCCAGCGCTAATGTTTGCAATGTACTGACACAGAGCTTTTCTTGGCCTCATGCTGCTGCTAGCAGGGTGTATATTACTTGTCTAGTGCAGACTTGCGCTGAATGCAAAAGCAGCTAGCGCAGCATGGGTAACAGGCTCATGTCAAAACACATTTTGTGCCACTGGGGAGAAATAAGGTACTAGCAATGCAGAATGACTCTCCTCTAACAACCACATTAGACATCTGACACCCTGAAGGCACAAAAAAAGCAGCACTGATCCTCTCTAGCAGGGCAGATTCCTCGTGGTCTTTACTTCCAAGTAGCAGTGTTAATTAGCAACACTGCTCCTGTGGCATTTGGCTAAAAATGCCAGTCTTGTTCTGTCCCTCCAACATTTTAAGTGCTACAGAGTAGGCATATACCATAACAGAGCACGCTCGGGACCTGGTTGGAAGTCCTGTTTAAGGCTTCACATTGTTTCATTGGGCTTCAGATCATGTTTTAGTCCTGCTCTATCTTTTCATAGGAAGATGAGGTACATTTTATTCCTATTATTCTCCTTTCAGCAGCACAGATCCCCAAAGTTTACCATGCTTTTGGTTGGAGGAAACTTGCAGAGGGATGACCTGATGATATGTAGCATTGGGCATGGACTTGAGAGTGTGTCTGCTAGCTGGGGACTTGTTGGGGTGTGCTTGTGCATCCCTAGCTGTCAGGATGGTGCTTTTTGTGCAGTGCCATCCCTTTGCTTCAGTGCCGTGAAAGCCTCCTTTTGTGATGTGTCGCAACGTGCGGTGAGATTTGGATGGGTCTCAAAAATGATTTGGGCATGTAAGAGGCAGGAATAAAATAAGAACAGGGCTGGAAAGATCTGCAGCGGGCAGTACCTAGCCAATGTGCATGTCATACAACAAAGACAAAAGGGCAAAATTGGAAATGCTAAGCCTAAGGTATGGAAATAACAGATGCATGACTTCAAAAAAGGGGGGTTCTGACACCATCGCACAGTTTCAGTAACCTCCAGGACAGCAGAGCGGGGCCCAGAAAGTCACCCTGGTAAACAGCAGGTGATGAGCAACCATTCAGCTGAAGGACAGTGTCCTCAAAAACACTGTGGCTGCTCAAGAGGGCTGTCACTATCTAAAAAGGGAGCAACTAGAAGAGAAAGGGGGTCGGCAGTATTTTCGAGGCAGTTCAGGAACGAGGACTGCAGCTGACAGCTTGAGATCCCAGGTAATGAAGGCCCCAAACTGACTGAACAGTTCCCAGGCAGACTTTATTTCCTGTCTCTCTCTTGACAGTAGAACTGAAAGGTGAAAGAACCAGTTGCCAAATTCTCTTCTGGGTGACGGCTCATGGAGAAGAAATTAATTAAATGTGTTACCATTCCCCTCTAGCCGCCTGGATGGCATCTCTTGTTTGAAAGGCTGAGCCTGGAAGGCTTTAGGTTGGAGAAAAGATGGGGTGGGGGAGGAAGAATTGTTTTTGGTGGGGGGTTTTTCTCTTATCTGCCCTTTGAAACAATGCGGGCAAAATGCTGCAGCTTGCTGAAATCTGCAGAACAAGACCTACACGCACACTAATTTTATAGATACCTATAGATTATATATAGATCTCTCTCTGCATACAGATAGATCTCTCTCTCTCTCTGTATATATAGATATAGCTATAGATTATATATTGCTATATCTATATATAATCTCTCTCTCTCTCTCTCTCTCTGTATACAGAGAGAGATCTATATAGATTAGATATAGATATAGCGATATATAATCTATAGCTGTATCTATATCTAGATAATCTATAGATATAGATTGTGTGTGTGTGTGTGTGTGTGTGTGTGTGTGTGTATCTATATAGATATGTACAGAGAGAGAGATAGATGTGTCTATATCTATTTTTGGATGGGGATGGGGAAGCAGAGGGGAGGAACAAGGAACAGGAACAGATGGGGGGTAGAAAAGGTCATTTCTACTTAGAATTCAGCAAAGTCAGATGCAGCTGATAGAAACTCTGGCTTTCATTTCTATTTTTTTGGCATTTATATAGCACCTAGGAGGCGCCTTAATCTAGCACAGGACTCGATTACCCTAGGCACTGTGGGAGCGTAGAACCAACCCATAGCTAAATGAGACTACAATCTATGACAAAAGACAACAGATGGATGGAGTGCAAAAAGAAGACAATAAAACAGTTTCTATTAACTCTGGCAGTGGTATCATTTTGGACTAACAACTAACCACTATTTAGCAGACGGACCAGGAATACAGTCTTTTAAGAAGGGCGGGGGGAAAAAAGAGGGCATTGATAAAAAATGAGGTTGGCTTGCAATGGTAGGGACCTTCTCCAAGGTTTTATATAACATGGGAGAAAGCACGGATGTGCTTGTTTGGAAAATGTTAATGATAAAGGCTGGCAGCTGTGGCCAGTCAGAGGCAGGAATCGATATCCTTGTTAGTGCTGTGAAACAGATGAAAGCTACATTTTGAGAGGGTCTTGGAAGGACCTGGATGGAAGACAAGCTCCGGGCAGCAATTGTAGACCTCGCATACAACATGCTCTTGCCTCCCTAACTTTCCCATTGTATGTGCCTGTGTTGGAAGGGACTGAAGTTTGATCGTGTTGTGAGGGGAAAGGGGTAGAGGAAAGCGAGATGATAATGGAGAGAGTGGGAATGAGACCAGGAGGGAGGATGGGCTGGGGTCACTGGGGTGTTAGGAGAAGAGATGACAATCTTGCATCTGTGTCAAGGAAGAAGGAGATTTGGAGATTTCTAGTGACAAAATGTGTCATGGTTTTGTCATTTTTCTTATGGAAGGAGTTGGTGAGATTGTGCAGAGAGCAATGAGGAGGTAAGCAGAAGGCAGGGTCTGAGGAGTGTCAACGGAGATGACTAAGCAGACGAACAAAATATTCCTCTTTCTCCCCATTGTCCATTCATTCGGCAGAGGAAGAATGAAAGAAGAGGTTCACTGGTTTACATGGTGGTTCAGAGGTGGTTTACTGGTTCAGAGGTTTACATGGAAGAGGTTCACTGCTTCGAGAACTCTCTCTGCCCTAGGGATGGATACTTCTAGGTACGTTAACTTGCTGAAATTGGGTCGGCTTTGTCTTGGGGAAATTATTTGACAGTTCGAGGAGAGAGCTTCATCTGTTAATCTATTTGACCTCTCGGTTTCAGGCCAGCCCGCACATTTGTGTGTGAGGCTGAGAAAGTTGTTGGGCATGCAGGGTGGTAATCGCGGCTCTGTGGCTTGCAGACTTTCTGGATTAGTACTAGAGCATGAACATCCAATGCATGCCCGGTGAAGACTGATGCAGAGGAAGCAAAGGGAGAAGAAGCCCATAAATACTTTCCTAGTTCGGTAACATCTACCACCCAAGTATCATAAAGCACTTTTCAGAGACCAGTCCACTCACTATAGCACCCATCTAACCTAGGGGAGATATAATTCTAATAGCATACATGGCGGAAACTGAGGCACAGAGGAGGTGTATGTGGAAATATAACATGAGGATCCTGGATCGTGTCTAATTACTAGGCAACAGTATGTGGGGGAAGATGGGGGAGAGGAACAGAGGACATGAGGGTCTTTTCTCACTCAAATTAGGGATTAGGCTTATAATGATTCCCCTTTGGATAATCTACTCCTTTGATTGGCCTTACTGTCAGGAAAAATGCCTAGCATTGTACTTTACTTTGGCCTGTTTTGAATTTTCTTTTCCTCTTCAGCCACCTTGCCGTGGGTGGGTGGGTGGGCGTGCACATGCACACTCCTCTGCCTCTTGTGTTTAGAAGTCTACCATGTTGCTGCTGCTGCTACTCCCGCAGCAGAGAGCACAGCTAAAGGGGGAAGCAATGAACAGACTGAAGCAAGAGCTGCCTTAGCTGGAAAAAAAAAAATGCTGTGTTGCAAAGGAGAGACCCCACCTATGTTAGATGGCAACAGCATCTTTACTGCCTTTGTAGCAAAAGAGGTGCACATGCTGATGCAAGGAAGGGTACTTGAGTCTGCTCACAAGTTGTGGCATTGCTGAATAATAGGAAATGGGTTAGAAGGGCTTAGCTAGTCCAAGAAGCTGATCATCCAGATGAGACAAAGATGAGAGCCAGTCAGTCGGCTTCTCCCAAAGCCTGTGAAGGGTGACAGGTGCTAGGTAAGTTGCTTATCCCTATCTTCTTCGATGGAGAAGACCTTCAATCCAAGTGGCCTATCGAGTCAGAGGGTCTTCACACTTCAGAAACAACACAGATGTTGAGGAATTTTTTTTTTAATAGCCATCTTTAGAGTCTAAGGCCATGTGTAGATGAAACAAGGGGCATGTGTGCATGACACTTTAAAGCAGGTTAAATGCTTTTGCACTGCTTTAATGGTGCTGGTGTTTGCCCACGTCCGTGGTGTGTTGCACAGTAATTCCAGCTGCTATAGCAAACTTGGCATTGTAATGCGTCTTAAATGACTTGGGGCACAATAAACTAAAAGCCCACCTCTGAGGAGTTTGTTTTCTGCTGCACAGCCACAGAGTGAAGCACTGGGGTCCGTGCAGCTGTGTGGCTCTGCAGGCAGCCTGGCAGCAGCCCAGGAAGGCAGGCTTCATCCAAGGGGAAAAAAATAAAGTGGCAAGCCTGATCTTCTTTTTTCCCCCTCCCCCCTATGAAGCAAGCCTGCCTGCCTGAGCTGTACAGAGGCCCGGTGCTTCCCTCTGTGGCTGTGGTGCCCCCTGGGACCACCCAAGGTGGATGCCTGCAGGTGGGTGCCACCTGGCGGGGGGTGGGAAGAGCCCACTGCTGCCACGGAGAGAAGCACCACCCCCCAGTCTAGGGACCATTCCACCCGCTGGCAGCTTGCCCTCCCCTCCCTGCTGCCAGAGGGTCAGGTAAGTGCACGAGTATGTCGATGACACGGGGTTACCTGGCCCTAATTTGAAGTCCTGTTTTAAAAAAACCCACCACTTGCATTTAGGGCCCCGGTTTCATCTACATGCCCTAAGGCTTCTTTACAGGCAAGCAAAGAAGTGTCCAGGCATCTTAAAGTGGGAGTCAATAGTCAATACAAAAATACTTAATCTTTGTTTCTTCATTTCTTTCTTTTCTTTTCTTCTTTTTAAATGTACTTAAAGAGAAACCGAATGAAGGAGGGGAGAATCTGCACAAAATGGTGGGAGGAGAGAGGGCGGCCTCTTATGCAAACCAACCTGAGTTTCCTACCGCATCCTTGCCCGTTCAAATATACATCTAAAGAATGGCAACCTCCACTATGCATCCATTGACCTATTTCCCGTGTCATGGGGCTCTGGCGTGCTGGAGACAGGCCCTTTTTAAAAATAGGGAGACACATGGAGATCACAACGGCAAGAGCCATGAGTGGGCAATGAACAACACTGAGCTCATTTGCTTGTTAAAAAGGCAGCTCATTTCATGGCTTCTTGCCCTCAAAAGCACTTGTCTTCAGAGGAGTCTTTTTGAATGGATAATTATAAGGAAACATGACTCATTGTTATATGGCGGTTCTTTTTGACATGCTGTGCAAGGAAGAGGAAGGGCTGATAAGTAGCAAGGGATGCTGGAGAGACTTCCTTGGGCTGAGACTGAATGACACATCAAACACTTCCTATGACATCTCCACCTTGGATCTGTATAAGAAGGAAGCCTGTGGAGAATAAGTCCGGAGGTGGCACTGTCATTTTGATAGAAGCAATAGCATCAAATAACAATACACGAGCAGGAACACGACTAATGAATATTAAATGGTCTCCAGGGGGTCCCACTCCAAATAAGACAGCTTTTTGGAAGGCCAGGCGAGGAAAGAGGTTAGCTTTTCTGCCTCTGAATGTATGCAGATGGCCATCAGCACAGAAGGCAGGCTGCAGTGAAAGGTATCTGAAAAATGCCAGTACTTCCACTGAAGACTGTGTAAGAGGCTGAGCAGCAGAACACATTGCTCTAATTCTTGTCAAACCCCAGAAAGGATCCAAATGTCTGGGCTGTATTCTCCATAAGTTTTGCACCAGTGGATGGCATGCTTTGAATGTCACACTGGAAAACATCTTGGTTCTTCATCTCTCCGCTTTCTTTAAACCGTGCTTATAAAACAGAGTGAGGGGCTTTGGGGAGCCAGTTTTCCCTGTTGTTTGGCCTCCTGCACACACAAACCAGTATAAAATGGAAAATGAGTCTATCACCAGTTTAGCTGGCTTTGGGAGGATTAAGCGTCACTGGTGTGAAGCAACTGCAATAAGCCCCATGCCTAAGGATGTGGTCGGAGAGGAGGGTGTGAGCAGAACATCCCACCAGCCCTAGCATCCCAGCTGCTCTAATTCACTGCAGCATTCGGGCCAAAAAATTGCAGTTTAGAAGTGTCACCAGAAGATAAAGGGAAGTGGTTCCTCCCCTCTATTCAGCACTGGTGAGGCCACATCTGGAGGCCTGTGTCCAGTTTTGGGTTCCCCACTAAAGAAGAGATGTGGATAACCTGCCCAGTGGAGGACAACAGAAATGGTGAAGCGACTGGGGTAGATGAATTTTGAGCAGAGGCTGAGGGAACTGGGCTTATTTAGTTGGGATAAGAGAAGACTGAGGGGGGATTTAATAGCAGCCTTCAACTGAAGGGGGATCCCGGAGAGGATGGAGCTGGACTGTTTTCAGTGGGGGCAGATGACCAAAGAAGCAGCAATGGGCTCAAGTAGCAGCAAGGGAAGTTTAGGTTACATTTTATAAGAAAACTTTCTCATGAGGAGGGTAGTAAAGCACTAGAACAAGCTACCCAGAGAGGTTGTGGAGGTTTTTAAGACCCAGGTAGACAAAGTCTTGGCTGGGATATAGTTGTGGCTGGTGCTGCTTTGAGCAGGGGGTTGGGTTAGATGTGACCTCCTGCGGTCCCTTCCAGCCCTCATTTTCTGTGATTCTGTGCCTATTAATTTACACTACAAAATTCATTGTTTCTGCAAAGGTCAATCAAACATCAAACTTTTATGGCATGAGTGTTGGGGTTGTCACTGTAGATCAGCCTTGTGTATAAGACGAGTGCAATTTGTGGGGAAGGCTAATTTTTACTTTCAGAAGGATACCGTATCTCCCCTTGTCCACCTTGGTTAGGTGGGCAGGACCAACCTGCATGAACAGTATATCCTGTTTTGACATCAGCTACTCTGTTATAACTGCTCTTCTGTCAGTTAAAATGTAGGTCACTTCACCGGTTGCTCATGAAGGAGGCCGTTGTTGTCATTCTCTCCTTTTTAGAAATGGGGAACCAGGGCTCAGAAAGACATGGCTTATTTGCTGGGTAACCATGGATGTGTAAGAGACCTGGGACTTGAACCCCTGTCTCATCAGTGCCAATACGGTACCTTAAGCACTAGGCCATGGTACCAGCCTCACAACTTCCTGTTGTTTCTTTGGAGAGATTGCTGTCTCCCAGTGATTTCTCTGCCTGTTCCTTATGCTCCAAGTCCTGAATTTACCACTCTCAGTAAACTCTCCTATTGAACAGAGGCTGCCCAATGCTCCTTCATGAACTCGCTTCTAAATAATTTATCAAGACAAAGCCAGGAAGTATTGATAAACTGAGGGGAGGTCAGAGGGGAGCAATATTTTGAATAATGCCTCCAATAGAGGATTGCCACTATTTAGCCAGGTTTTGTCCTGTAGTTCTAAAAACTTCAAACAGGTAGAGACTTATGTTCCCCTGCAGCAGCTGCTGTTTCAGACTATAAATCTTGGACTCAGTCTTATCTCCTCATTCACTCCTTTTCCAGTCTTAAGATATCTTTTCTGAATGCATAGCATCCTGTCAATACTTTTCTGTGCAATGGTAAGGAAGGCTCATGGAAGGATATTAAAAGGTCTAAATAGGTTCATCTTGGCAAAATACTAGAGCCAAAAGACCTGCTCACCATACAAGAGAGAGTGCTTGTTTTTCTTTTGTCCATTTGAATGCTTGGCAAGTGCTGACTGACTTCCATGATGGAGACCCGATGGACTTCCATGATGGATGGCCAGCACCTAGATTAACAGGGCAAATGATCTATGAGCATTTTGGAAGTACTAACAAAGAAGCGGGCGACTTCCTAGCTCCTTGTACCACTCCTTGTTCATACAAGTACATCCTGAATGAAGACACGGAAGCACGTGCCCCGTAGAGCGCACAATCCAAATAGGTGAGACTGTGTAGAGTGGGGCGTTGGTGTATCTATTTGCACAGATGCCTAGTGACACTTACTGCACAGTAGTGTCACTGCGCATGAACTGTGATGTGACTGTCGCAGGGCACCTTGGTGCTCTGCTCCTAGAGAGTGGAAACTGCCAGGGAGAGAGCCCGGGCAGGGAATAAGAGCCCACCTGCGGGTTGCCAAGGCAACTGAAGGCAGCAAATGACCCACACCTGACAGCAGTTAGCTGGCTGTAAGGGGCAAGGCCTGACCCTTATAAAGCCCAGGGCTGAGGCTAGGCTGGTGGTGGCCTGCCAGCAGTCAGAGGGGCAGGAGTTCCCTCAGCCATGATGCAAGAAGCAGTGAGAACTGCAGGTACTGCTTAAGCAGACTTATGGAAGGCAGTTCTATGATGTCGGAGCAATGTGGTTATAGCCAGGCGGCTTATAGTTATGTTGTAGCCTAGGGGCTTGTGTTTTGTTTGTTATTACACTGGTAGTTTGGGTGAGGCTATTAGGGGTTGGAGGAGGCCTCAGGGGAACCCCAGTGGTGTGGGGACCCTGGCGCCAGTGAGGGCGCAACCTACTCATTGGGGACTCACAACAGAGTATGAGGACCCCAGCGCCCGAGTGGGTACAGCATACTCATCGGGGACTCAGTGCAGTGTGAGGACCCCGGTGCCAGTGAAGGCACAGCTTATTGGGTGCTTAGACCCCAGCCCCAGAGAGGGGGCATTTGAGAAGCCCCAGTGTAGTTGTAGCAGGCCCCAGGTGGGGCACTTTTGAGAAGCCCTAGTGTGGGTGTGGTGAGCCCCAGAAAGGGGAGCGCATAATTGAAGGAGCCCAGGTGTGGGTGCAGAGAGCCCCAGAAAGGGGGTGGCATTTTGAGAAGCCCAAGTGTGGGCGCAGAGAGCCCCAGAAAGGGGGCGTTATTGAGAAGGCCCAGACAGGGGGCGACAGCACGGAGAAGGCCCTGAGAGAGGGTGACAGCACACGGAAGACCCCAAGAGGGCGAGGAGCCCCAAAGGGGGCGACAGTGTACATAGAAAGAAGGAGATAGAGACAGACCAATGTCAATTCCATCTGCGAGGCTTGGGGCGTGGTATCGGGTGGTTGGAGCCACGCATAGCCCATAAGGCTAGGGTGCCCCAAAGCACCCATTTGTACAAGACAAGACCCACGAGGGGTCCAGGAGTCTGTCCAAGAGGGCGTAAGGCATCCTCCCAACCAATTCAAACCATCAAAGACGTGGCGGGCAAGAAGTAGAGGGTGCCCTTGGGTCAACTTGACACGGAGAGGGGGCCTCAAGGAGATCACGGCCCTCCTGCAGGACCCTGCTGTTACAGTGACATTACTGTGCAGTATTAATGAGCTTTTGTGCAGTGAGTGTCTTGTGTAGATACACCCTCTGACTCCCATGTACAAGGGAGTCAGTGTGGCAGGCAATTTCTATTTATTTATTTATTTTAATTTTAATTTAATTTTTTTATTAGACCAACTAGACAGTTGTAAACAAAACTTTTCTATTTATTTGCAAGCTTTCAGGCATGCACACCCTTCCTCAGGTGTAGGCAAATGCAAAAATTTGTAAAATTTCTCTTGGGTAGAAATAAAAATTCATATTATATATAGGGGAGCTGGAGCGTGGTGTAAGTTCTCCTGGATGGAAAAGTTCATTTTAGCTCGGATAAAAGTTGGAGAGGTCCATTTACCTCAAAGGTGTCTGATGGCAAGCAGAATGCTGAATTATGCTTCATTTTTGTTTCATATTTCATAGGAGGATTGGTGATGGGAAGCTTCTCCCAGGCAGGGAATTTCTGTTTGAGGTTGCTCTACAAGTATATGAATTTGGCTCGAAACAAAAGGCTGGAGCAGGAGCGTTAGCTTCCAGGTCTCAAAGTGTTAAATTTTGCTTGCTGCTTGTAAAATTATGACTTTTTTTTTTTTTTACCCATTTCCAAGGGAATCTCTCTTGACTTCTTGTGAGTTTTATAGTCTGGACTGGTTGCAGTTTCTATATGGTCTTCATTTGCAATCCACTCCCATTCTACCTTGCTCCTCAAACACAAGGAATCGCTACAGGAAGCAAATCATGGCATTTTCTGCATGTTGAAACTCTATTAGCAGATGTCACCTCTGCTTCACCTCATCCAAGCAAGCATTTCAGTTAATTAAACCAGGTTCTGGATAAGCTAGCCTCTTAAAATTCAAGCACACCTATTATCTAGGAAAAGAGGAGATGGCTGAGTTCTAGGAAAGTACAGTACTGAGTAATATTTAGTTTTCCTCTGGGAGTGATGCTATGCCTGGAAAGAATTACTGTAATTATAATGGATTCTTGGAAAGCAGAGATTGCAGCTGGTTACTGACAGGATCACTCTACTCTGTATAGCCCCCTCCCTCTTCAAACCTTTCTTTTTTCAGAATAGGGCCATGGGCACTAAAACACTGCAGATAGCAGCAGTATTACCAGTGAAACTCAAGAATAAGACTCTGTTCTATGTCATGTAAATGCAGTCCCCAGACCTGGGTCTTCACTATCTTGCATATGGAGTCATTCATCCCTGGCATCACCAGTACTAAATTAGAGCTGTAGCACTGTGGTGCACTTTCTGTACTGGACGATGGGCATGTATGTATGCCCCACTAAATGGTGCAAGTCAGTAGAAGGTCAAGACCTATTTTTTAATATCTTGGGCACATAATTACCTCTACTTGGAACAACTCAACTCCTAAACTTTCAATCAGTGGGAGGAACAACTTTAAAATATAAATATTCCACTGTTGAAGGGGGAAGCTTCAGGCCATTTGTGGAGGATGGGACAATTTAAACAAGATAGTGAGTCTTCCCATCCTGTCCCTCCACACTGAATGACCTTCAATTTTTCTTCCCAAGGAGTTGTGGTAACTGCCCAATGAACTCCCCACCACTTTGTATTATTTCTTATGAGAAAATCCTTATGGACTTGCCAGAAGGAATGATACGTTACAGAATGGGCCCTTCTTTGGCCTCATCCCTTGTTCTTCTTGACTGTGGAGCCCCAATCAGGGTGGACTCTTGTGCATTGGAAAAGAGACAATAAAAAAGCTGCTGCTTCCCGATGTTCTGCTGCAATGGCTAGTTTTCCTTGGGATTTTTCTCTCTCAATCATGTTGGAGGACAGCATGAGGTCTGACCTATCTTAGGATCATGGGAAAGCTGGCTTGAAGGAACCTCCATGAGGTCTGGCCCTGGGATCAAGGCAGGATCATCTGACTAAATCTTCCCAGCTAAGTGTCTGTCTAATCTACTCTTGAAAATTTTCCAGGGATGGAGATTCCACTTCTCCAGGCAGCCTTTTCCAATAATTGACCACCATCATAGGAGGTTCCTCCTGATTTCCAACCTAAATGTCCTCTGCTTCAGCTTGAGGCCATTGCTCCTAGTCCTGCCCTCTATAGCCACAAAGAAAATGCTTTCTCAGTCTTCCCTATACTCACCTTTCAGGTACTTGAAGACTGTTATCAAATCTCTCATCAGTTTTCCCTTCTCTCCTCCCCAGAAATAATCCTAGTTCTTTCAGCCTTTCCTAGTAAGTCATGCTTCCTAGGACTCTAAGCATTTTTCACAGATGCTAGGATCGGAGGGACCTCAACAGATCAAGTCCAACCCTCTGCCTAGGCAGGAAAGAGTGCTGGGGACAGATGATCCCAGCCAGATGCCTATCCAGCCTTCTCTTAAAGACCCCCAAGGTAGGGGAGAGCACCACCTCCCTTGGGAGCCCATTCCAAATTTTGGTCACCTTTACCATGCAGAAGTTTTTCCTGATATCTAGACTAATTCTGCTCTCTGTCAGTTTGTGACCATTGCTTCTTGTTACCCTAAGAGGTGCCCTGGTGAACAGAGCATCTCTGATCCCTTGCTGCGTCCCCCTACTGAATCGTTGTTCTCCGCTGAACTCTTTCCAATCTGTCCACGTGCTTCTTGAAGTGTGGTCCCAAACTTGACAATACTCCAGGTGAGGCCTCACTGGTACAGAATAGAGCAGAAGAATCACTTGATTTGCAAATGACACTCTTGTTAATACAACCCCACATACTGTTAGCTCTTTTTGCAATAAGGGCACGCTGACTCATATTCAGTTTGTTATATTCTAACGACCAGGTCCTTCTTTGCAGTACTTCAGTCTAGCCAGTCATTCCCTGGTCTGTATTTTTGCATTCAATTACTTCATCCCAACTGCAGGACTTTGCATGCGTCACTGTTGAATCTCATCTGCTTGTTCTTAGACCATTTTTTTTTTTTATTTTATTTTGAGTCTATCCATGTCACTTTGGAACTTACCCTCACTCAACTTGGTGTCATTTGCAGATTTGTTAAGTGTGTACTCCATTCCCATCATCCAAATCCCTAATGAAGATATTAAACTATACCAGATCCCAAGAACAAGTAATGCAAGTAATCTACCAAGTAATCCCAGATCCCACAGATCCCTGAAATCTCTTCCCAGCCTGGCATTGAGTGACTGATGACTACTCACTGAACACAAAGATTCAATCCGTCATGTATCCACCTTACAGTACTTTTTATCCAGTCTGTATTTCTTTTGTTTGTTAAGGAGAATGGTGTAGGATGCAGTGTTTTCCTCTTCCAGGCCTTAGAGGATATAGTCAAGATATCACAACCACTGCTTCTTCCACACCCACAGGTCTTGTCACCCTATTGTAGAAGGAAATCAGGTTAGCCATGTATCACTTGTTCTTGGTGAATCCATACTGGCTTCTACTCATGTGGCCATCCTCTAATACCTTTGCTCACGTGGTGAACTTTGTAGTCCATGGGAGTCTCACGTGCTCAATCTGTGCTCAAAATATGACCCTGTCACAAAATGTGTCATGTTCATGGAGGGAATCTGTGAGACACGTACGTGTTAATGCAGAGCTTCAACTTTTTTCTACTTTTTGCAGGAGACCTCTTGCCTTGTGGACTAACATTCAGTAACTCCAAAAAGACTCTTAAGTGCAATGTTATGGTATGCAGAAGATACCTGACCTTTTCAAACCTTAAAACCCATATTCAGAGCACTTTTGCTGTACTGGAATTTAGGTTGTGAATCACTTTGTGGCTGTAACTTCTGTTCCCTGAAATCTTAGGGCACTCAAAGAACAAGTATACAATTTTCTGCAACAATTTTTGGTTTTTGTCTTGTCCCATTCTGATCCTGCTCAAAGCTGCTTCCATAGCAACATCTAAAAATATTGTTCCTTTCTAAAAATAAGGCCATCCACTCAATGCTTAGCCCATGTAATTCTCCCTTTGTAACAAACAACATAGTTCCCACTGCTTTTAGAGCCAGACCTTGAACTTTGCCATCAATACGGGTGAGATTTAAATAACTTCTCAGCTAACTTCTCTGACAAAATTGTCTTTGAGCAGTGACAAGCCCCTTTTAATTCTGGTAAAGTGTCTTTTTTCCCCGGGAATAACGAAAGAGATCTGTGTTTTCCGGTGAAAGGCTGAATACTGTTCTTAACCACATCAATGGTAACTTCCTGAAACAATGGGGAAAGAATGCTATATAACTGACATTTCAGCAGTGCTTATTAGTTTTCAGGGGCAAAAAAAATAAAAGCAAAAGCCAAATGAATAGGACACAGACCTTATTAGTAGGTAGAGCAGTGAAATCAGGCGTGTGTGCGTCTTTCTAATGTACATGCTTTCCCCGAGTAAAGCGTCAATTATAGAATTATTTGGCTTGCAGGCTGGATCAAGACTAGTGGTTTTCAAATGTTTTCATTGGCAGACCCCTTTTAGAAACTTTGAATGGAGGTATGGACCCCTTTGAATTGTAAGTGTGGACGTCCACATACTTTTGACTGATCTTGGTCATCTTTTTGTGGACCTCTTAGACGTAGTCTGCAGACCCCCTGGGGTCCGTGGATCACAGGCTGAAAAATACTAATCTAGACAATGGAACTTCTTGCTGGCTGGACAACCCACCTCTTATGGCCGGGTGGTGGCTTGCTGTTGGATGCCATTGATGTTCATCTCTCCCCTTCCCCCTGATGCTGAGTTAAGTTTAGGCGGTGACCAAAGACCATGCATTCAGTAGCAAACACAGGGGGGTAATGGCTTACAGTGTTTACCTCCTCGGGTCTGGAGTCATGCTGGCAAGCCTTGTTGGCTGCAATTTAAAATCTGATGGGTCACGTGCAGCCTTTGGGCCACCGCTTGGACAGCCCTGAATTAGAAAATGGCAAAGTAGTTCAGAAAAAAAAAAATAGGAGCCATCCTGACTCTCACCAAAAAGGTTGAAATAAATGGCCTCCTGCCTAATCCCCAGCTATACCAGTCTTCCTTTGTGCCATACTCTGTTGCCATTAAGTGCCAGCTTTGTAGAGTTAAGGTGGAGAAGTTCGTTCTCCTTGAAGGTTGGTGTTTAGGAGATTTCAGGGCAGTCTGAACAGGTGGGTTTTAGGAATTGGGTATACCAGATTTGCAGGAATTTGAATTAAGGCTTCCTGAGATGAAGTCTGCTAGAAAAGAGCTGTTTTTCAGAGTTGAGAACCTGTTTTGGGGCATACCCTGGGGAATCCACCTGCAGCTCTGGCCCTGAAAAAAACTTCAGCTGTTAGCCTTCCTCTTATCCCCTAGCATATGGCACCTACTGCCATGTGGGGAAGATATTGTACATGGCATTCAGCTATGCGTTAAGCTCCATTTAATGCTCAGTATTTGGGAAGTCCCTTCTTGGGGTTGCGTCTAAGCCTCTCTTACTACATTGCAAGATGCTTAGGCAAGCATTTTCCTAACAATGTTACTTTTAACATACCGTTCTGCCTTGTGGTTAGCAGCTTTGCTAGGCCACAGCTTATATAGTCTTTTATTCAGGTGCAAATCCAATGCTCCCCAAGATCCAAATACTGTCACCCTAACAATCACTTTGCAAGATTCAACATGGCTTCTACTTTTTTTTTTCTGAACCAATTTGCCATTTTGTAATCCTGTAGCTGAGAATTAACTACATGTCTTGTCACTGGAAATAAGGATATTTATGAGGATACTCCATGTGGCCATATCCCAAGCTGGTGTAAAGTGGTGTCCTTCCACTGAAAGTACCTTAGCTGAGGATCAGGTCCACTATATCTCGGTGGAAGGCCACGTGAAAGATATGAATCGGTGATTCTCAGCCAGAGTCAACAGCACTCGGGTGCTTTTGAGATGTTCAGGGGTGCCATGGGGTGCTGCACAATGTTAGTGCTGTTAGATGTGCAAGATTTAAACCCAGAGATGTTAAATAGGAATTCATAATGTCAAACCAGCGTGAGATCTTGCTCTGTAAGTTCTTTGCAATGGAAGAATTGCTGTAGTATTTTTGTGTTGTCAAAAAAAATGAGTGGCATTTTCCAAGGGGTTCCTTGAGCCTAAAAAGCTTGAGAACCACTGTTGTAGAGAGATGGGAAGAAGTTTGGAAGAAAATTGGATGTTTGTCATGTTAGTTGGGACTGAGCAGAAAACTAAATGTCAAAAATTGACAGTGAACGGAGCATCTCCTAACTCCTTCCCCCTCTCCCCTCAGTAGAAAACAGCGTACCCTTTTTAAAAATAAAGAAGAATTCTTGAGAGTCATGTCTAGAACTTGTATTAGTTCAAATTTGGATAAAGTTAAGGATGAATAGAAGAACACTTTCCCCAAGGCAAGATCTACTACATCATGAAACTAATCTTCAGAGGGAAACTGCTGAGCATCTCATGGTTTGAGAGGCTGAACTCAGGGTAGACTTGGATAACTTCCATTGAGAAGATGTGGATGAATATGATGACCTAATAGCCATTTTCCATCTTTATTGTGCAAGACTGTCCAGAACATAATATTTCAATTTTCTGCATGGCCAAGTCGTTCCTGCCCATGGTGAATAAGTAGAAGCAATTGAACTGGACATGCTTAGGAGTTCCCTCCTGGAGAAACTTATTAAATGTAATGACTGCTCCAAGCTGGAAACATATGTAGTTCCCCATACAAATGCAGGTTGACTGCTTTTCCCCTCTGATTCAGACAGAAAGTTGAACAAGCAATTAGCACGGCTGCGTTCCTGGAAGTGGAGTATTTGTAAGGCTGTTGCTGCAGTAGATCCTAGAAACTGCACCAGGCCATGTTTGATTCATAGATTCATAGATGTTAGGGTCGGAAGGGACCTCAATAGATCATCAAGTCCGACCCCCTGCATAAGCAGGAAAGAGTGCTGGGTCTAAATGACCCCAGCTAGATACTCGTCTAACCTCCTCTTGAAGACCCCCAGGGTAGGGGAGAGCACCACGTCCCTTGGGAGCCCGTTCCAGACCTTGGCCACTCGAACTGTGAAGAAGTTCTTCCTAATGTCCAGTCTAAATCTGCTCTCTGCTAGCTTGTGGCCATTGTTTCTTGTAACCCCCGGGGGCGCCTTGGTGAATAAATCCTCACTGATTCCCTTCTGTGCCCCCATGATGAACTTATAGGCAGCCACAAGGTCGCCTCTCAACCTTCTCTTGCGGAGGCTGAAAAGGTCCAGTTTCTCTAGTCTCTCCTCGTAGGGCTTGGTCTGCAGGCCCTTGACCATACGAGTGGCCCTTCTCTGGACCCTCTCCAGGTTATCCGCATCCTTCTTGAAGTGCGGCGCCCAGAATTGCATGCAGTACTCCAACTGCGGTCTGACCAGCGCCCGATAGAGGGGAAGTATCACCTCCCTGGACCTATTATCGTGCATCAGCAGATGCATGACAAAAGTGCCATTGGCTTTTCTGATGGCTTCGTCACACTGCTGGCTCATGTTCAACTTGGAGTCCACTAGGACTTCAAGATCCCTTTCCACCTCCGTGCCACCCAGCAGGTCATTCCCTAGGCTGTAGGTGTGCTGGACATTTTTCCTCCCTAGGTGCAGCACTTTGCATTTCTCCTTGTTGAACTGCATCCTGTTGTTTTCTGCCCACTTGTCCAACCTGTCCAGGTCTGCCTGCAGCTGTTCCCTGCCCTCCGGCGTGTCCACTTCTCCCCATAGCTTTGTGTCATCTGCAAACTTGGACAGAGTACATTTCACTCCCACGTCCAAGTCGCTGATGAAGACATTAAAGAGTATTGGTCCAAGGACCGAACCCTGTGGGACCCCACTGCCCACACCCTTCCAGGTCGAGACCGACCCATCTACCACGACTCTTTGGGTGCGACCCTCTAGCCAATTCGCCACCCACCGGACTGTGCAGTCATCCACATCACAGCCTCTTAATTTGTTCACCAGTATGGGGTGGGATACCATATCGAAGGCCTTCCTGAAGTCCAGGTATACAACATCCACCCCTCCTCCTGTGTCCAGGCGTTTCGTAACCTGGTCATAGAAAGAGACTAGGTTGGTCAGGCACGATCTGCCCGCCACAAACCCATGCTGGTTTCCCCTCAGCATAATTTGCCCTGCCGGGCTCTCACAAATGTGAGCCTTGATAATTTTTTCAAATACTTTACCAAGGATGGAGGTGAGACTGACCGGCCTATAGTTGCCCGGGTCCTCCTTCCTCCCCTTTTTGAAAATGGGGACCACGTTAGCCCTTTTCCAGTCCTCCGGGACTTGGCCCGTGCGCCACGAGCATTCGAATATTCCCGCCAGTGGCTCTGCAATGACGTCGGCCAGTGCCTTCAGCACCCTGGGATGGAGCCCATCCGGGCCTGCCGACTTAAAGGCATCCAGTTCTTCCAAATGACTCTGCACCACCTCAGGATCTACGCATGGAAGTCTGGCGCCTTGCTGCTGCCTCTCTACAACCCCAGTGAGAGACTTGTCGTGCCCCTCGCTTAGGAACACCGAGGCAAAGAACTCGTTGAGGGGTTCAGCCTTGTCCCCTCTATCTGTCACCAATTGCTTCTGCCCATTTAGCAGTGGTCCTATTCCTCCCTGGGCCTTCCTTTTACTCCCTATGTATCTAAAAAACAATTTCTTGTTGTCCTTTACTTGGGTTGCCATCCTCAGCTCCATGGTAGCTTTGGCCCGCCTAACTGCCTCCCTACAAGCACGAGCAGAGGAGGTATATTCATCTTTAGTGATCTCACCCTGTTTCCACTTTTTATGTGCTCCCCTTTTGGCCCTTAGGCTGCCCTGGATTTCTCTGGTCAGCCATGGAAGCCTCCTGGCCCCTTTCCCTCTTTTGCCTCGCTCGGGGATCGTCTTGCTTTGTGCCCGAAGGATCGTTTCCTTTAGGCACAGCCACCCTTCTTGGGCACCCATCCCATCAAAACTCCTACTCTGCAGTGCTTCCTTGACTAATCGCCTGAGTGCAGTGAGATCAGCTTTCCTAAAGTCTAGCACTTTCACCCTACTAGTTACCTTACCCACTCACCGTCTTATGTTGAATTCTATCATAAGGTGATCACTGTCTCCCAGATAGGGGACCTCCAAATCGGTAGCTATCATGTCATCTCCCGTTGCCAATACCAGATCCAGTATGGCATTCCCCCTATTGGGACCATACACCTCCTGTGTCAGGTGGAGGTCCTGTACACAAATTAGAAACCTGCGTGAGCGATGGGACCTTGCTGTCTGCGTCTCCCAGCAGATGTCCGGGTAGTTTAGGTCCCCCATGACTACCGCCTCTTTAGCTTTTATGGTCTCCGAGAGTTGCCTCAGGAGCCCCGCATCTATTTCTTCCCCTTGGTGTGGGGGTCTGTAGCAGACCCCTACCACCAAATCCCTTTCTCCTTGCCCCCCATGTAGCCTAACCCACAATCCTTCTACTTCCTCAGCCTCGGATTCTGTCTTGATGAGGGTTGATGTATATTGCTCACTGACATAGAGCGCAACCCCCCCCCTTTCTTCCCCGACCTGTCCTTTCTGTACAATCTATAGCCCTCAATATGTACCGCCCAGTCATGGGATGAATCCCACCAGGTCTCTGTTAGCCCCACTAAGTCATATGTGTTTAGTGCAAGCAGGAGCGCTAGTTCATCCTGCTTGTTCCCCATGCTCCTAGCATTAGTATATAGGCACTTGAGCCCTGCGACTGGCGCCTTTGCTGCCCCCCCGCTCCCAGTCCCATGGGGCCCATTGTTTCTTACCTTCTTGTTCCTTACCTGTTCTGTTGTGCTGGCCTCCCCATGGCTTTCAGGTTCCCAATGTTCTCCTTCTTCAGGCTGGGCTGTCCTTGTGGGTGCCACATGGTCTGATTAGTCTCCAGCTACTTTTCTGCAGTCACCCACTAAAGAGCATGTCTTTTGGCACCTACTGAAATCAGTGGGCCTTTGATAAGAGCAGAAATGTGTTTGAGAAGAGTATGAGTCCACATGAGTATTTATTAGAATGTGACCTCTGACTCCTTGGAAGCTTAGCAGTCTCCACCCAAGATGCAAGATGGCTCAGGGTAACATGGGCTGGAGGTATCATGATCTTTTTTTAGCTTTCATTGCAAACTGAGCTTAATGCATCTGAGTTCAAAGCAGCCATGCTCCACACCCATAAGCAGAGCTCTGCTGTAATTCCCATTCACCCTCTTGCTGTTGCTGTCACATTGATCACAAGAACCAGGCCAAGTGACGGTGCTTCTGCCACACCTGAAGAAGCGATGTTTGGGAGGTTTTATTTGGCATTTTCTACAGATCTGCAGAACAGTCAGTCCTGCTGAAGTGCTGGTGTCAGTTATTGATATTACCATTTTATGCTCTTTGCTAATGAATGTCGCTGCAGCTTTAATCACCAGTAGATAAACAAGTGTGGGGGGAAAAATGGAGAAGGGGAAATGACTGACTGGAATGCTAATCCTCTGCTAATTAGGCCTCTCTTTTTGGTCTCCTGGGTCTTATAACCTAATGTTATAAAGGTCTATGACAATGTGTGAATAAAAATATTGCATTAAAAAGGTGGTGAGATGAATCGCTGATAGGCTGTTAGTACAGAAGGGAATTGCATCCTTAGGTGGAACACTTACCTGTCCTTTTAAAGGAAAGGAAGGCCTCTTGGTTCAGGACAGAAGCTCAGAAAAATCGGGTTTCATGCTGGGGTTTGCCACACATTTCCTGCATGATTATACTCTCAAATAGCTTGTGGTTGTCCTCTAGGACAATCTTTATTTCACTGGTGATGAAGTGATGCTAAGCTATAGGGCCTGAGTTTCTGGCCTGCGCTAAAAGTCATGGAGAAGTGAACAGGGCTGGTTGAAATGTTTCTGTCAAAACAGTTTTGTGACAAGAAATTGGGTTTTCAGCTAAATTATTACAATAATTATTCCAATAATATACACACACAATGTGTATGTGCCTGTGCAGAAAGTGTTAGCATTTTGTGGAAACGTGTTGTCCTTTTTTCACTGAAAGGACCAAATGCCCATAACTTAAATACTTCTATCTTGTAGAATGAGCTTAGTGCATCCAAGTTGTTCAATCATAGTTCAATTTTCTTAAAACCTCATTCTTTCTCCGGGCAAAATGTCAAGCTGGACTATATATCCCACGATGCACCACAGTGCAGGAGGTCCCTATCACAGTGAGGGGAGACTACTTCTCCCATGATGCACCAATCTGGCCATGGAGCCCAGCCAGTAGTAGGATGGAGCACAAAGCACCTAAACTGCAGCTCCTGTGGAGCACTATTACAGTGTTTTTAGATGGAAATGTTATTGTTTGGGGCGAAAATATATCAGGTTTCGATATTTATTTTTTTACTTAACATCGCCACAAGAAAAAAAAATTATTAACAATTTTTAGGATGATCCCCCCCCGTGGCTAGACTCTATTTGCCGACTACAGTTCATGGTAAATCAGTTTGCAGAGTGCTGTGCAACTCTTTGGGAGAAAAGGTGCTACATAAATGTAAGATACACTCTAACCCTATAAATCAGCATGCTCAGAACCGAGCATCTGCTGGAAATTTGAAAACTTCAGCTTTTTGAAACCGGAGTGGCAGCCGGTCACAGAGCAGGGGTGGCAGTAGTGGCAGCCAGTCCTGGAACAGCAGCTGCACATGGAGCGGCACAGGTTGGTGGATGGCAGTGGCCACTGACTCCAAACTTCCCGCTCTGCTACTCTGGGACTGCCCACTGCTTCTCCCCGATGTAGCATAATTTAAAAAGTGCTGGATTTTCAAGAATTTTGGATTTTTGATATCTGGATTGATGAGGTTATACTGTAATAGAAATCAACAGTAAGATAACGCATGCAGTAGATGACTGTGGTGTCCGTGCCACTTCATAACAAATGCTACAGTTAAACCCGACAATCTCGAGCTTAATCATGATATCGGAGACCAATACCTGCACCCAGTACATTATACTCTGGATGCGCAGGCGCTTTGAATCCACGTTGAATGTGTATTGTGCCATTGAATAAAAGCAATGATACCAAGTCCATTTCGAAGGAGAAACTGCTGCATTCTTTTAACAGGGCTGTTTTCAAGTCGCGTGAAAAGGATGTAGGGAGACAGGTTTTCTTTATTCAGACCATCTGGGAGGAAGTTATAAGGCAGGCTTCAGCCAATGGAGTGAGTGATGACTTTTAAGTGCCAGATACGATCGACCTTCCATCTGGCTCTTGAACTGCAAGCGTCCGTGAAAGTCCTAGTAAATATCTGTTGACAATGAAATGTCGGCCAGAACTGTTGCATCTGGCTCAGTGTGTTGAAAAATCCAAAAAATAAGCTTTCCCCAGAAGTGTGTTTTTTTTAGTTCAAGGAAGCAACAACTGGGGGAAACAAAGGCCCAGATGAATTCAACTTTAATATCTGGAATTAAAGGGCTGTTTCTGCAGAACAGAGTGATGGACAAAAAAAATATTAGGTGTTGATGATCTTAAGCACTGGATGGGACTGTGAGAAGTTTGAGTTTCTATTTCTGCCACAGATTTCCTGTGTAACCCTGGGTGAGTCAGCTTCCCTTGCTGTGCATCACTTTTTGCCATCTGGATGTCATTCTAAATCCTTTTTTAGATTTTTGAATGCTCTTTCTCAGCTGAATTTGAGGTACAAGGTGCTATGCTGCATCTAGACAAAGAAACGGGTCAAATGTATGCATTGCTTCTCCTACACTATATGCACTCTCTTGTTTTAAACCTTACAATTGCTTGAAGATTGGTAATCATTTCTCCCTTTATTGAAATAAAGTAAGTATGAAAGAGCGGGGGCCCAGCAAATAAGACGGCTAGCAGGGAAATTTAGAAATATCGCTAGAAAAATATTTAAGCTTCTGCTCGGAGATGGGTCTGAATCTAAACCAAGTGATGTTAACCTAGAGAAATTGAAGTTCATTTGAATCTAGATCCAGTCTTGTCTGTTTGACATTTGACACGGGCTCATATGGAAGAGAAGGACTTCTGGTGACAATGATGTGTTCTTCCAGTGACTTGCACCAACAAGGGAAGCTTTCACTAAAAAAAAAATAAAATAGGGAACTGAACTTCCTGTATCAGAATTGAGCATTTTTTGGAGTCCCCAAATCAAGAAGTATTTATATGAACTGCTGCTTATCTGATGGAACGAATAAATACAGCATATGGGCTCTATTCTAATATACCAACAAGCACCATCGGGAGTAGGTGTATAACATTCTTGCGTGAATGCTACACATTTGATTGGGGCTGGAATTTTTTCAATGAGACTTCTCTGAAAATGCTGATTCATCAAAACCTGAGATTACAACTGGCACATTCTTGTGATGGGATGCATCTGTTGGAAAAAGTTTCTTAATTGAGGTCCTGAATGTTCAGCCAAAATGGAAAAGCAATAGAATGACACTTCTGACTAACAAATGGCCCACTGGGTAAGGCACTCAGCTGGATTGTAGGAGACGCAAGTTTTAAGTGTCTACGGTTAGGGCTGTGCAAAATGGTTGTTTTGTTTCGGATTTGGATGTTTTAGAGGACAGTGATTTTGTTTCGGTGTTTTTGATCACTGTTCTGTGTTGACTTGGCCAAATCTGTTTTGGAGAGTCGCACCGGCCAGGGAGAAGCGGGAACAACCGGCTGGCCGCAGGTTCTCCCGCAGCTCCTCCAGCTGTGCCTGCCTCTGCCCTGGTGGGGGGAGCCACGGGAGAAGCCCCCATGGCTGCCCTACCTTGCCCCATCCCCCCACCCTGGACCTCCAAAAGGAGGGCTGTGCCTATTCCCGTGGGTGCCTCCAAAACACTTCAAAACATTTCCCAAACATTTTGAATGATTTCGTTTCATTTAAGATGTTTTGGAGCCTTCTGTTTTGTTTCAGACTCAGTGTTTTGGGTGCCGAAACGGGCCCAAACACCTCCAAAACGAAACGGCTGCTAAAATTTTGCACAGCCCTGGTGTCTGCTCTATAGTTTTCCAGTATCCAGAATATTGGACCTGGTCATGGGTATTCTCAGGTGGGTATTTCTTTCTCTTGGTTTTCCATGAAAAATTTCTAAATATCCTTTCCCCCCAATCATCATTAGGTGGAAGTGTTTTGTGGGTTGGGAAACTCATTCCTAACTCAGATTCCCTCCCAGCCCACCATTGGACTCTATGTACTGGCATGCACAAACTGAAAGATGACTAGTGGGTAACTTTAGTCATTGCACTTCCCAAAATGTATACCAGATTTACATCTTGTTAATGAAGTTTTTCCCTCTGTACATCAGTAACACACACAATCCCTTCCATTAATGGGACACTGCAGCTCCTTTCCCCATAAACTGTCACTGACTTCAACAAGAATTACTCATGCTTTAAGTCCAGTGTGTGTGCCTCTAGTTCTACAATTCAAGGCCTCGGGAAGTACATTGCTTTCAACTCATTCATGGGAATGCTTCTTCTAATGATTGCCTTGCTCTGTGGGTTGGTTGGGAAGAACTGCAGCATGCAAGATTCAAAGTGTGAATAGCTCTTTTTTTTTTCTGATTAGCCAGGTAAGTCTCATTACTTTTGGTTTTTTGTTTTTTTTTTTTTTTTGCCATTGCAAGAAGGGCATGCAAATGCAACCAGTGTGAATAATCACACAAGCAAATTTTAGAATGTGATCAGAGCACGGGACTCAGAAATTTGTTTCCATAAATATCCATGCCAGAGCAAAAAAGAAAAAAGAAAATTCAGGTTTTTGGAAGAAGCTAATATGGGAGAAAGCAGAGCTAAGAACATGCTGCACAAATGTGTTTTGCCAATATTCATTTGAATTTTATATGTATTAATTTGGGCTCTGTTAAGTGCCTACTAATTATTTCTTGGGTAATTTCAAACTGGAATGCAGGCTTCTTTACTTCTCTCACATGCTTGATGGGAGCTGATGTGAACTCTTAAACAGTTGATGGGCTGCTTTCCAAAGCTGGGTGGGTTTTACTGGTGGTAAAGAATGCACATCATAAAATGGTTTGAGATATATCAGGAGGACAGGTGCTATTGTATAGATTTTTGAATGGGTTCATAAAATGTCCTATATTGTTAAGAGATTGATCATTCCTTTCATCAGAGAGCAGTAAGACTTGTAGAATGACCCTGGCCAGTATTACCAACTATGTACACCTCAGTAATTGAGTTCTGAATTTTGAAACATCTCAGGGAGGCTTAATTTTTTTTTTTTTTTTCTGGGATCCCAGCACACCTTGAAGGTGTCTCAACTTGCAACCAAAACTTGTAGTAGCTGGTTGCTTTTTTGAAAGTCTTGTCCAAAAGGAAAGAGTTGTGAGTCATCAAGGACAGCAATAATTTTGAAGACACTGCTTCATATCACCTCTACATTTTCTATCTGTCATTTCTTAACCTATAATTAGATGGAAACATTTTATGGAAACAGTACTAATAGATCTCTGTAAAATATGCCAGTTGGGAAGTGTTTGTAAGTAGGCTTTTTCGCATGTTTAAAGTGTCACTGTAATAACGCTCTGAAAAGCTTACAGTAATTTTGTGGCATCTCATTTCCTAAGTTGTCTGTCTTAGACACTTTGCACATCCTGGTACTGTAGAATAAAATTTTGTTTAATATAGACTGTTACAAAGTACATTTTTATCCTTTTATTTTAAATGGTGTTTATTAATATTTTTTTTCCCCATAAGCAGTTCTTTTCTCTGAAAAGAAGCATTTAAAGGAAGAGAACAAAACAGCTAGAAATTCAGGAAATTGATGGCAATAGTGTATGTTGTCTGGAAAAAACTAGTCTTAATGCACCCAGGTTTCATAAATATTTGTCAAGAAATTGCCAGACTCCTAGGAATAGTGAGTATCATTTTCACTATAAATCTAAGAAATGCCTTGTAATGTTATTTGGTTCAGAAAGGGTTTCAGGGTGTCACTTCAAAGGTGGTGGTTGCTTTTGGGAAGCAGTAACTGGCAAGGCCTAGGTCTTGTCTGTACTTGAAATCTATTGCTGGTTAACTTGGGTTATTTGACATTGAAATGCTTTGCCTCTACAAACAAAATGTTCTGATGCGACTGATGGCTGGCTTTGCAAAGTAGGTCTGCGTGAAACAGCACTGTTTCGCTTTGACTTCTTCTGTTTCGACATTTCGAAAGCACTGTTACATTTTGTTTTGTTGAAACAGTTTCAGTTTCAAGTTTCGCCCACACCCTCGGAGGAGTCCTCCTGAGGTTGCAGGTGGGAGGCTGCTGTTGCCACTGCTGCCTAGGACTGGGGCTGGGAGCTGAGCCCGGTGGAGGGAGGCAGAGCACAGCCCCAGCTCTGCGCTCTGCTTCCCCCCACACCGGGCTCAGTTCCATGGAGCTGGGAGCCATTAGGCACTGAGCCCGGTGGAGCGGGGTGGCATGCAGCGCTGGCGGTGCATGCCACCTCCTTCCACCAGTCAGCAAGCCACTAGGTGCCTAAAGGCTACCACCACCTGACTGCTACTTTGAAACTCAAAATGTTTTGAAACATTTCGACTGGCCTCGTTTCATTTTTAGGTTATTTCAAAGCCCTTCGTTTCATTTTTGATTTTGCTGTTTTGAGTTCAGAATGAGTTGAAACAGCTGGCAAAATTTTTGCATGGTCCTATTGCAAAAGTGTTCCCTGAGATGTGGGAGGAACTTGCATTTAGCAAAGTACCTTGATAGCACGGACCTTCTCAAACCACACCTATTATTGTGCTGAAACTTTTAAGAAACCTTGAAGCCATGTGAGGAAATATCCCTTTCCACTAACGAACATGGAGACCTAGTGTGAAAGGCAAAAAATAAGCAAGTGAATCCAATCAATCAATGGCCCTAATGTAATTGGGCATGCCAGTCATGGAAACTCATAATGACATGCAACCTCTGGATAGCAGCACACACTTGTATTACAGTAGCCCCAGTACCTGGTCTATTAGGACTGAACTAATTAGCTACTGGGCAGTAGCAAGGTGGTGGGCAAACTTCCAGTTACTGATGATGCATGCACTCCTTGGTGTTGTAGGGAACACTTTTCTGGGGAGAATATGGGTGCAGCTGTAAGGCAAGCTCTACATAGGTTTCTATGCAAGTAGCTTATGATATTGTGAAGTTATGACACCACTGATGCTTCTCCAAAGTTTGAAGCACTATCCTGCCCCAGCCCACAGTGCTAACTGGCAAAGTCTCATGGCAGGGCTTCATCAAGTGAAGCTCTCCAAGCAGAGCTGTAGGAGGTATTTTTATGTGATTTCACCCTTATCTTCTTGGGGGCAAGGGGGTTGACCTGGTGGTTTAGATATGCTTGCAGCACTATCTTTCTCACTGTGAGGACTAAAGCACATTCATTCCTTCATGTACTTCTTCCATGTTGCCAGACAGCACTTTGAAACTAGTGATGACTAGTTAATAAAAACCAGGAAAAACAATAGGCTGAAACGGGAAGGATTGTTATTATTTAGTCTCATGCCAGGTTGCAGAATTCAATTGCCCTCTAGTAGGTATCCCATAATGCACAGGATGCATCCTCCAATCCCTATAAGAAGGTGAAGGAGCTATGCACCATGAAACTTAAACCTTATGGGAATGGGTGGCTATACTGATGCACGGTAAAAATAGCTCAATTGTGACGTATTGCTATGGTGGGCACATGCTGCTCGCTACTGATGGTTGATACAGATAAATAAAACCCACAAGGTTTAAATGTAGACAGGCCCTAAGAAATCTGTTTTTTCTTCTCTTTTTTTTTTTTTTCCCCCCCAATGGGCTCCCATGTATTATAGGCTTTGAAGTTGGAAAGAAATGCCAACTCTGACACGTACTCCCTCCTCTATAACCTTGGACTAGTCTGCTGCTCCTTTTCTTAAATCATAAGCAATGAGGCCATGACTGTGTATGTGGGGCAAAAATGACAGTATTCCATAAATTCCTGCCTATTTTGGAAGATCGAACTAAAAAAATCTTATCTACTTTTGACCAGAATACCTGTTTCCCTAACCATAAATTAATGGCTCCTGAAATCTTGCAGTTCTCTTCTTGCAAGGATTAGTATGTGCATCTATTTAAGGCTTTACATTAAATGCTCATTTTTAAATTTATCAGCTTTAAAAAGTCTCCGTCACATGCTTCCTGGCCAGGAAATGTATTGGGGCCAATTTCTGTTGTGCAATTCAACTGAAGTTCATTGTGTTAATCCAGCAGAGTTTGGTCTATGATCCATCATGATTTTTTTTTGGCTATCTTCTGTGTTTATGGATACAAATATCAATAACAACAGAGTTCACAAGGTTGTGATTTTATTTTGCAGCACCTCTCATACTGTCGTGGTTCATTCCCCAACTGTTTATTCCCCATGTTTTTCTTCCTGACATCAGTCCTCATCACATTCATTTCTGCAGACGATTTGCATCTTCTGTTTGACATGCTGACGCGGACTTAGGGCAAGTAGCGTTAATGAAAATGTGTTTCTATTTGTAGTGCTGTGGTCATACCAGTTTATATCGGTACCCAGGCCAGAGCTGGAAAACTGAATCATATTCCCTTAAATTCCAGGTGAAGGATTTGATTTTGAATTCCAGAGCCCTAGTTATCCTCTGTAGATCTCATTATAGTCTGTATCTATCTACTGAAAATAACCTGTCCTGTTTGACAGCACTTGAAATGTTGCATGTACACTGATTTTGATCCATCAGGGTCTAAATTTGTAGCTGGGAGGGAGAAATGGGGAAATTATGGGAAAACAAATGTGATTATTTTTTTCCCTATATTTTGCCCTGATCTAATTTACTAAATTACATTTTCAGTAATCTAATTCCTGTGAGGTGCCATCCAATAGCACTAATATATCTGCTGTTAGCATCTAGTTTCCAAAGCCTACTCAGTAAATCTGTTTTAAAGTTCTTTGTTGACATGCTTCTTTCTTAATGGGACCAAATACATTTAATTAAAATATCATTACACCCTCCATGAACTGGCTGGCTCTCATTGCTTCTTCTAATATTTAGTCTTGGCTGGTGCTCTATCCTGCTTGCACATAGTCCCAGATAAATAAAAAAAGAAAAATGGCCTCTTCTAGAGAAATTGCTATGGTCTTGGTTTCCTTCCAGAACGGTGGTTTTCAACCTGTGGCCTGTGGACCCCTGGGGGTCCACAGACTGTCCAAGGGGTCCACAAAAGGTGACTATGATCGATCAAAAGTATGTGAAAACCCACACTTACAATTCAAAAGGGTCTGCACCTCCATTCAAACATGTTTAGGGGGTCTCTAATGAAAACAGTTGAAAACCACTGCTCTAGAAAATGGTGATTTAGGATCATAACCCGAGGTGATTTAATGCTATTAGAGCTTCAGTACAAAGTCCGTGTAGCTATCCTCAGTGTCGTCATCATTATTTACTGTGGCTATACCCTAGATGCTACTGCAACCATTTGCGTAGAATCTAGGGTCAGTAGAGAAAGGCATGCAATTCATATGTTTTCATATCTACGAAGTGCTCAGAGATCTTTGTATCAAAAATGATCTGTCCATGTACATTATTATCTGAACCAAAATGCCATCCTTTTGATAGGGGCTCAGCATTAATTACAATGCACAGTTGTAGGTATAGGAAAATGTCCTCTGTATTATATCGTGAACAGCTCTGTTGGAACCTGAATTTATATGCCTGTCTTGAGCTTTTGCTAATGGCCCAAACCAGCTTCAGTGCCAGCTTCCTACTGCACAATACTCCAGCTGCTAGCATAAGTCACCACCTGCCATTCTCTGATGCAGTTAGTGCATCGCAACACTTCCTTCTGCTTGCCATTATATTGTAGCTTGAACTAATGGCAACCTCCCCCTCAAGCTTAGCAAGTGCACCACTGGATTAAAGAAGAGGGGTGCAATTATAATGATAAAAAACAACCTTTGTTCAGATCTGTGCTGCTGCATGTGGAATATCCTGCATCAGAGGGTTTAGTGAGGAAGGGAGAGAGATCTCAGACAGTCGTTTTAATGCTCCAGAGTATTCCTGTGTTGGCTGGCATGTGCAGAGTGCTGCCATGACTGCTGTGGGACCTCTGCATCTTTCTGGGTACCAGAACTACAGCTTGGGCCAGCTCTGCTGGGTCCTGACACCCTTCCTCCCTGCACTGTAAGTGAGGCTGCTATGTTTGCATGACAATCTTAGATGCCCGTACAAGTATAGCAAAATGATAATATTCTCTGCCTTCCTTCTTCTCCCCTCCATTCTGCTATCCAAGGATGTTAGTGACAACCTGACAACAAGATTCACCTTAAATTGCACTTAGGCTAGTCTAAAAAGCATTTCTAAATCTGGGCTGTCCATCTGGCAGCCAGCAGGGAGTTAATGTTTGGCTGCCAGGCCCCTGCCACCGATCTGCAGTCAGGGTCTCTAGGCCCCTGCCCTCCATGAGCTCTTGCTTTCTACCCTAGAGGGAAGTGCAGTGCAGCCCATGGCACCAGGGGAGCCCATGATGTGGTGCAATAGAGTGTGTGTAGGACGTGGGAGGGATGGCCCAGGGGCTTGTGGGTTGTATTAGCACAACTCCCTGTTGGGGTGCAGCCTGCACCCCTAGATGTTGGACAGCCCTGGTCTGAGTCAATCTGGTGTTGGAGGTTTTTTTTCCCCCATTGGTCTATTTTCCACCTCGCTATGCAGTATATATGTACACTGGCATCTCTCCCAGTGCTCAGTTCTCCTCTCTTGAAGACTCTTTGTGTAAAGTGGTAGGCAGGGTTTGAGTACGAGGAAGCTTGGGCGGGGAGGTGGGGGTGAGCCTTCCCCCACTATAAGACATGAGAGCCCACCTGTAAAACTTGAAACTCATAACCCGGTGGGGTCTCCAAGAGTCTCTAAATTTAGTCTAGGTCCAGGGAAACCAATGGAAAAATCAGTTGAGCTATGCCAACTGATGGAGCCTGGGGATCTATCCAGCAACCTCCAGTGGTAAATTGGTAGGTTTTTTAGTTGCTTTATATTTAAGGCAACATCCACCTGTTTGAAACAAGTGAAGAAAATTACATCGTACACCTTTGCTATAATCTAGCTAGTTGAGGCTGGGCATTTTTATTATCTGTGAAGTCAGTGTTGGGTCTTTCTGGGGGTAGAAGCCTCTGAGTGTCAAATATTAAATGTTTATACCAGCTTTCAAAATAAGTATATGCTGGGGTGTTCAATGTCCCAGCCTACAGGGCAGGTCCAGCCTGTGGAGCTGTGTCATCTGACCCATAAGGCTTGCCAAGGGAACAGAAATTTGGCAGTAAGGGGACAGTAGCCACTCCCCTGCTGCCAAATTTCTGGACCTGCAGGGAGTCCCTTGCATTGAATACCGTGACTCTGTGAGAGATTGGGTGCATGGGACTAGGGAGATGGCATGGAGCTTTGGGAGTGTGCAGGGAATGGCCAAGTAGGTGTGGGATTTGATTCCAGCATGTTGACCTGGGTGCGCAGGGTTGGGCTGTACAGTTTCAATCCAAGCCCACAGAAGCCAGCTGAGGTAGTACAGGGTCTGACCTAGATGCATAGGGCTGGGTAGATGCAACATGGGGCCTGATTCTGGCATGTGAACAAGCTCCCTACCACTCATTCGGCCCATGGTGCCAATAGATTGGGAAGTTAAGCAATGCCATTATATAAAGATAACAGGAGGAGCAAATTTAATAACACTTAGGAAAAAAACCCCCAATAATATTCATACATTTAAGTCTTAAAATCTAAAAAAATATATCAATTATCTAGCCATATAACCTAAAAAAAAATCTATTAAATTAGATTTGTATGTAGATGGTGCCATTATAAATACAAGAGAACAGACTTGGTATAACACAGGCCACTGAATTTCAACCCATGACTTCTGTATCTAATTAACAATTTAGGATTCAAATGGATTGTGTGGCTTGCATAGACATCCAATCTTGTTTTAATGAGTCCAAGAGATGGAGACTCCACTGAATCCCATTGTAATCTCTTCCAATTATCCACCCAGTTAATTATTGCTATATTAAAATGGCTGCTTCTATTATGACGGTGGATGGATGATTATTGGAACACAGCTCAAACTGCTGGATTCCTATGTTGATGGCAATCCCTAGAGATTTTCATAGCATAATGTTTCTTTTTCAGTGTCCCGGTATTTGGATTTGTCATTTATTGTGGTTTGTCAGATAAATAAGACGAATTGATTGTTCAATATTAAGTCTTGGTGATTCAATACTTGGTTATTTAATAAAAGGTTTGGTGGGGAGCAGGAGAATTGAGCATGGCATTTTAAACTTAATGCTACACTAAAAAAAAAATTAACACTGAAATGCAGCCAGTATAACTACTACAGGGTGGGGGGAAAAGTTATTGTTTAAAAAAAAAAAAAAAAAAAAAAATTTGAGCAAAACTCTGAGATGGCTTTGACTCTATTCCTAACTCCCTTTATATGCCTGGGGAGAACATCCATGCAAGGTGATGTTTGCTCCGGGGAAAGGGAAAATGTGGTGGTTTGTTTGGCCTAGCTTGTAGTGTTGCACTTGTGCTGCCATTTAAAAAGCAGGGATCCATGATATGTAGAATGGCAGCTGCACCGTGGGCCCAGTTTCTTTCTGATCAGCCAATGGGATTAAATGCCATTTGAGAGTGCTACATCTGATCTAAGAGAACTGCATCTGGCAGTAGCTCACATCTTCCCTCTGTCTCTTATTCCTCTTTCTTTTTGCCTCCCTCATCCTCCCCTGAAAGTGTTAGGGAGCAATTATGTGATGCCATTAAATCCATCAGCAGTGCTCACAGCTGTATAAACATCTGCATTATAGGCTGCGCTTCTTCCTGAGAGACGGAGAGATAATGGAGTCTCATTCTGGCATAATTGTATGGCTTCTGGTTTGTGTTATGCTGGAGAAGCTGAGGGTGGGGGAGGTAGGAAGGGAAAGTCAACTTGCCTTGTTGCCTTGCTCTAAACTGATTCATGTTCACTTAGTTGTGAAACGCACGCAAAGATTGAGACGCGGATCACGGACTGTATTATAGCAAGTGGCTTCACCTTCTTCACACACTGCAGCCCTTGCCTCTGTTCGTAATACCAAAGGTATAAATAATTTCACAGCCAGTAAACTACGTTTAAATTTGCATTGGAAAAAGGAAGGGGATATAAAGCTGGAAAGGCAGCTGCATAGCAGCAATCCTAGCTTTTCTCTGTAAAATTCATCCAGTAGTTGCCTTAGTGACCAAACTAATCTCAGCTGCTTCTATGCTTGGGGTGGGGGAGAAGAAAAATCACTTGTGTTCTACCAATCTGTTACTGGAAAATTTTTATATTAAATGAGGTGATTGAGAAGCATAGGGTTGGAGTGCTATAACTGGGGAGCTAGATGGTGATAAGGAACATTTCATAAATTAAGAATAAATCCATTGAAAACAATGGTGTAATTCCATTAAGAAGCTGTGTAAGCGAATCAATCCCTGTATTTTTACAGTGCAAGTCAAAAGGATAATTGGCTTCCCTGGTTTGACTATTAAAGCTAGTATCTAATGACAAGGTACCACTAACTTCCTCACTGGGCATGTCTACATGTTCATTAATGCATCTTAGATACTGCACATTTCATTTAGTACTTGTTTAATCAAGTCTTAATTAAATGTGGAGAAACTTGGGTTAATGTATAGTAGCACCAGCACATGGTTATTTTGTGACACTTACTGTGCATCAACCTAATAACACTGCGCAGTAGGCTATTAGCACGGGTTTTAACTGCCACGCTACTGTGCAGTGTTATTGGGCTAGTGCGCAGTAAGCATCTCATGTAGACGTGCCCACATCGGTTTTGTGCGTCAAGGAAGGCCCCGTTGAGTAAAAATACTAGACGGAGTTGGTTATTCTTGCTCAACAGGGCCTTCCATGATGCACAGACAGTGAGAGGCACTGTAATTGGGTGATGGCATACATGATGTTGGTAAAGGAACAGGTGCATGAGCTCTGGATAGTCTAATTAGTGTTGTTTGTTTGATCCAGCGATGATGTAGTCTCTGCTGATAAGGAGGCAAAGCTGTTAGGTAGCAGTTACATTGCCTGTTGCTGAAGAGATGTCATGTAGAGTTTGGGGGCTGTCTTGAACTCGGGACAAGCTTGTTCCCTAAGACTGCCTTAAAATGGTCACCATTATCCAAGAGGGGCTGGAAGTCATGAATGGGTCCAAGGTGTTTGAACTGTAGGTGGTGACGAGAGATTCTGTTCTTGTCGTGGGGTTGGAATTGGAGCAAGTCAGAGCGGGGTCTGAGCCTGTCTCCATTGATTTGGGATTGTATAAGTGCAGGAATTCCTGCTTCAGATTCCATAAGGTTGGATGATCCTGTCTTGAGCAGGGGGCTGATGGATTAGATGAATCATAGAAGTAGGGTCGGAAGGGACCTTGCAGATCTTCAAGTCCTGACCCCCTGCCTGGGCAGGAGGAAAACTGGGCTCAAATGACCCCAGTCAGGTAGGCATTGAGCCCTCCCAACTCCACTATTCTACAGTTCTGTGATAGTGAACCGGACTGTGCCCTCCTCTTAGGGAATAGTTATTCTCATGAGAGTCCCATTGCCTACAGACTCATTCCTTGTGAAAAATAAAGAAACCATTATTGCATGAAACTTCTCAAGTGTTAGGTCCAAAATGGCATTTATTTAAATTAAAATGACTTTTTTTTTTTTAAGAATTTTTTTAAAAAAGGTTAAAAGCCTGGGAACAAAGGAAGGCATTTTTGGGAGGAATGACATCTTTCCAGTTGATCAAAAAAAATCTCATTTTATTCAGCAACATTTTTTGGGGGGGGTTGTTATGTTTTTTGTTGAAGACCTAGGGGACAGCTGATTTCAGTTCAACCACTGAACAGAAAAATCCATGACTTGCCCAGCTCTGTTCCTTACCATTCTGAATTAAAGTCATAATAACCCAAATTTGGTAACTAAGTTACTGAAAACATGTTGTGTAGGGAGAGATGGGTAAAAAGCAAGAATAAATTTGTCTTTCGGTGCTTCAGCATGTGAAGGTTTCAACAATCACCATTGCACTGTCTCTTTTTACAACTAACTATAGTGCTAAAATTAGGGGTTTTATAAATAGATGCATAGATAATATTAAATTTCCTCTCTTTTTTTTTTTTTCTGACCAAATTCTCTGATTTTTATACCAATGTAAGCTAACTTGAATTAAGGAAATCACAGTTTTCCTACATCTCCTCTGGCATCCTAAGTCCAGGGCCAAGAAGATGAACAAAGGAATGGTGATTTATACGGGGGGGTTGAACCCCCATTGGGCATGAGGGGAAGCCCAAGATAATTTACAGTGTTGCTGCCTTCTTGTCTGTTGAAAACTGCAATTAAATTATGCCATTGTGATATTATTCAGCAGATTTTAATCAGTATAGCAATGTTCCCATTGCTAAAATGTCAGCATCTTTATTATTCCTGCTTGACCTATTTAATGATTTTTTCAGAGATTTAATCGCATTGAGATCAATTAGACTACAGAATAGTTTTGCTTAAGGGAAGTGGTAAAGCCTGATTGTTTGAGACCATTAAAACCAGTTCATATGCTATAGGAAACAACCCTGCAGCAATTGGACTTTCTTATCTCTGGTTTTTGTGATTTGAGGAACATATTCCAAGACTTATTCAGTTTTATTGAACTGTAAGCTTTTCAGCATGGATTGCATGTGTTTTGTTTTGTTTTTTTTGCCACCTGTATTACTTTTGCCACATACTATTTTTTTTCCTTCTAATCTTAAGGGTGGACTGGAGAGTAGATATTAGTTTTCCTTGTCTATATTTTTGTGTAGGCTCCCCTCCCCCAGGGTTCTCACACAGATTCCAGGCTCGGTTCAAGGTGCTAGTTTTGACCAATAAGGCCCTAAAATGATCTGGATACTGCATACTTAAGGGACTGCCCTTTCCCATGTTCCTATGCTCTGCTATGGGTATTTCCCATGCTTCCTGACTTTGCTGGTTGCTGCAGATGTCCCCTCCTGCTGTTATGTGTTGGGTTTTTTTTCTTGCCTTCCTCAGAAGCACTGGGTGTTGGTGGCAGCCAAGACTGGCGACTGATTGGGGTGTGCCAGTGCTCCTACTGGGATTTAAATCCAGAGTTTCCTGGCTAGGGGATTGTGCCCCTCCATTCAAGGTCAGATCAAGTGCCAGATTTGGTTTCAGGATGGACTTTAATGCTGTGGTCAGACTGGTACACACTGTGAGTGTGTTGGCCTTCCTCTGTAGCAAGGGCCATGGCCCTCTTCCTGGGCTCTTTCAAGTGTATCTTAAAAACTCTTGGAGCAGCAGGACATTGGCCACGGTTGTTCTCCTGCTTTACCTCTGCCTAAAGTTTAGGGTGCCATGCTTTCTCCTTGTGTAACAGTCAGCTGGATAAACAAGGATTTGCTTGGGATGGTTTGGATAGGGACGAGAGGCAGGGGGTTGGATGGATGAACTCCCGAAGTCCCTTCCCACTCTGTTTCTGATTCAGTGGGTGCATCTGCACGAGATGCTTTACATGAAATGAGACTCAATTACGACACAGTGAGCATGTCTACATGAGATGCTTAACTGTGCAGTAAGCATGTGTGTCTACACGTGAGCATGCTTCTTACTCAGTAAAACTCGCTAATCAGAAGTAAATTTGCTATCTGTAAATGCAAGTAACAAACTTACTTTTGATTAGTAAAGACACAGTTGCGCTCATGTAGGTGATGGATTGGGAGCAAATCTGCTGCCAGCCAGCTGTTCACCAGGGCACGGGAGATTTGCTCCCTGCCCCAGGAGCTGCTTGCTGCCAGGGCAGGCTCTGGTTCTGGAGCTCAGGCAAGGGCAGTGTCCCCCTGCCATGGAAGTGGGGATCTCCAAGCCCCCTGCTCTGAGATCACGATTAGGGAGTGGGGACTGGGAGATCATCTCCCAGCCCCTGTTCTGCCATTGTGCTCAGGGACAAGAGGCACTTGCAGAGCTGAGCAGGGAACAGGCTCCCCAGCTTCCACCCCTCTGTGTGGGGTAGGGGCTGGGAATTGTCCTGGTCAGGGGCAGGTCCCAGCCCCTTGCCCCAGTTGGGTGCTCAAGGCACGGGGCTTGGAAAGAGCTGCAGGGGTGGGTAAGTCCCAACCTCCTGCCCCAATCTGCTAGTGGGGCAGCTAGCAGTGAGCTACCCCACTGGCACATTAGGGCATGGGTCTGGGGCCTGGGACCTGCCCCTCCCCTGCAGCTCTTTCCAAGTCCCCTGCCTCTGAATGGGGAGGTAGAGCCAGGAGATCCCTACTGCCAAGGCAGAGGAACATTACACCCTGCTTCCTGGGGCTGCCGGAGCAGGGACAATGTCCCAGTCCTGGCCAAGAGATGGCTGTCTCCTGGCCCAGTGCTCCCTGCCAGCCCCTGGGCTAGCACCCATGGAGAGTCTAGAGCTCCCCCTGGTGGTTGCTGGGGCCCCTTGCTGGGCCCCAGGAAGTGGGAGCAGTTTCCTGCCATTAGCAGCAAATCTACTCCTGCTTCCCTGCATGTATAGACACCTGCTTGGGAGCATTTACTCGCAAGTAAACTGACCCCAGCTCAAATGCACGTGTAGATGTGCCCAGTAAGTATCGCCATCTACACGTGCAGACGCTTACTGTGCAGTAATTTGCTCTAATCACAAGTCAATTTGAGCCCTGTAAATACAAGTAGACAATTTATTCGGAAGTGACTTTACTGCTCAGTACAGCATGGCTGACTGGGAGCAAATGTGCTCCTGGGCAGCAAGGGGTAGGAGCTGTCGGGGACAATGTCCCTGTGCCCCAGCAGCAGGGAGCTCCCAGTCCCTGCTCCACACTTGCTGGGGCTGGGAACTCCCTGCTGCCAGGGCAAGGGGATGTTTTTCCCCACCCAGATTCCAGTGGCAGACCCTGCCCTAGCAGCAGGGAGATCCCGAGGACAGGAAGCAATCTCCCAGCCCCTGCCAGGAAATGCCCCCTGCTCCCTCCTAGTCCCTAGGATAGCACCCAGGGGAAACCCAGAGCTCCCCCTGGCTGCTGCAGGGTGCTGGTGCAGGGCCAGCAGGGGTGGAAGCAGAGTGCTGCCATGAACAGCAAATCTGCTCCCACTTCCCTACACGTGTAGACACCTGCCTGGGTTGAGTTTTACTCCCAAGAATAAATTACTGTAGAGGAAACCCACTCCAGAGCATTTGCACATGTAGACATGTCCAGTGATTCATCAGGGTCAGATGCTTAGAGGGGATAAGTCATTGGCGATCAGTTGAGCTCTACCAAGTATCTGTCTCCTGAAGGAGACCTTCAACTCAAGTCTCCAAAGGGGAAAGCTAATGTTCAAAACCCCACATCTACACATTGCCATATAGCAACACTGTTACTGCACCATGGTTTACTACTTCCTCTTGGAAGTACTAAAACACAGCGCAGTAACTGCCCGTACTGCACCGTACAGGCAGCACACACTTAAATTTCCCCTATAAATGTAAGGTGTACTATAAGCAAGGAGTGTGCCACTACAGCGACGTAGCTAGCGAGCATGCATAGACCCGCCATAGGGTGACGTGTAGACGCGCCCCATGTTGCCTAGTTTCAGCCACAGCATCATCAAATACTTCAAGTGTACTTATGATTAGCATGCAGCCAAGACACCCATCCAGCCAAACAGAGATAAGAGTGATTCAGGAGAGAGAAAACAAAACCCTCTGAGAGTTTTTAATTCATGCTGTGGTTAGGCTGCTGTTTCTCTCTGGTAAGCAGAATAATAATCATATTTAGCGTTTCTGTCGAGCCTCATCTTTTTCAGAGTTCTGTGTAATCATTAACTAATTTATTCTCACACCCCCGTGAGGTGTAGTAACAGTGCAGCCCTGCTGCTCCTATGCTATGCTGAGGATGGTTAAAGGGGATAGGGAGATTCAAAGACGGGTCTTTTGCAAGGTTATGGCCCACAGTGTGCAAGACATTTTGTCTCCGCTTGGCCAGTGGTTGCTGTGATCACATACACCAATGAGGGCCAACCTTTTTGGCAGGCTTGCCACAAATTGGCCATGTGCCCAACTTGAGTACCACTCCCATCCCTTTCCCCTGCCTGCTCTGATGCTCTGCTTTTGGCTTCCCATGCCATCTGCCACTGTGCTGCCTGTCCCCTCCCTGATCTGGTGCCCATGTCACTTGACACACCTGCATCGGGTTGGCCACCCCGGCATACACCAGCCATCACTTTTTACATGCAAATGAGTTATCTACACACCCATGGAAATGACCACCTTGTACATGCCACTGCACTAAGCGCAGCACAGAGCAAGTGAATGTGTCCACATTGTGAGAGGTATTCTAAGCACATCTTTCTGTAGATCAGTACTTTGCCCACTATTAAATAGTGAGTTAAGGGCACACCTAGGAGGCAATGTACCTCTCAGAGCTACTAGATCACTTTAGCCGTCTATCTTTCCCCAGCTTGATCTCTTCCTTGTGCTTGTGTCTCTCTAAATACAACTTACATTTCCCCTCTCTTTATTTTCAAACATTTCTACCCTACTCCACAATGCAAATCCCATTCTATTCAGCAGTTATTATACCTCAGCACAAGGACTGTGTCTGATCTGGGGTACTGCAATTTAACATGGATGGCAGGGAAACTGGAGAGAACATAGAGGTGAATGACCAAGGTGATAAAGGGAAAGCGAGCTGTGTGAAGAAAGAGACTGAAGAAATTGTGTGCTTAATTGGGGGAAAGGGAGATGGAGGGGGGTGGGGATTATGATAGTGGCTTTCACATATTTCAAATGCTGCTATAGAAAGAGAGCGAGCCATTGTTCTGCCTTGCCACAGCCGGTAGGATGCGAGACAAGAGGCTTAAATGGCACTAAAGCAAATGTAGAACATATCTCGGGGGGTGGGGAGGGGGGAAAACCTTTCACAACAGTAAGAAGTGGCACAAGCTGCTAGAAAAGTTGTGATGTTCTTCCTCGGCGGTTTCCAAAAAGAGGGTGGGTGGGTGGATGTCTGCCGACGATGGGCGAGGATTCATGCATCTGTGCAGAAGTGCATCTACAAGATCTTTTTCCAGCCTTACAAGTCCACAAAAAAAATGATATCGTCTCCTTTCCACTACACAGATATACAATGTTGCAAGCTGTTTATTGCAGCCTTAAGCTTTGCAAATGATGCAGCAAATTAAACGCTGGAGATTTTTGTACTAGAATGACTAAAGTTTTTAAGAGGGATATTTTATATACAAAAAAGTGATTGGAAATGTAATCTCTTATGCTCCTGCAGTAGAACAAAACAACATGATGTCACATGCTTTCAAAAGAAAGTAGTTTTGTTTTTTTTTTTTTTAAACAAACTTCAATGGATTTGTAAGTCAAACATTTGAGCAATTTATAGACGTGGGATGTAAAAGGGAAATACGAAGGGGCCACAAATTAATTCCATAACGCATCCTATCCTTAGCTAATTATTAAATAATACGTTAACTGGCAGTTTACAAATGAGCACTTGTTTATTGTACATATTTGCTTAACTTACAAGTGAGTGATGCAGAAAATCCAGCTCAAACTAGAACCGGAGCCTGAAGAGCTTTTCCTTTAGTGGTTAATGTACCACATTCATGCACTGGTAGGTAACTCGTGCTCAGTCTTGTTGAGCCAGGAACAGGAAATGACTAATATATGGGGGGTGTTGATTGGTCAGAGTGCGTGTGCATGTTGACCTGAGCTGGTGCGAATGGTCTGTCCGAAAGGCCTATAGATAAACCCTATTTAGTTTGCCCGTTCTGGTGTGGTTCCCCACTGCTAAGTGCAAACCAAGACGATGCATAGATTCACATTCAATTCACCTTTTTAGCACATAAGTAAATGGAGCTGCATATACTGCTGCCTACCCGTTTTATCCAATCGCTATAAATCACCAGGGTGTGGGGAGTAGTAGATATGCTGAGGGGTAGGGCTAGGATTCAGAGTGACCTAGAATAATTGGAGGATTGAGCCAAAAGAAATCTCCTGAGGTTTAACAAGTCCAAGTGCAAAGTCTTGGACTTAGGACAGAACAACTCCATGCACCAGCACAGGCTGGGGGCTGACTGGCTGGGCAGCCGCTCTGCAGAAACTAATCTGGGGGGTTACAGTGGACAATGAGCTGAACATGAGCCAGCAGTGTGTCCTTGATGCCAAGAAAGCTAATGACATCCTGGGCTGCATTGCTAGGTGCGTTGCCAGCAGGCCAAGGGAAGTGATTGTTCCCCTTTTTATTTGGCACTGGTGAGGCCACAGCTGGAGTACTGTGTCTAGTTTTGGGCCCCAAATTTGCACTATAGAAAGGATGTAGATATTGGAGAAAGTCCAGCAGAGGGCAACAAACATGGTTCAGGGGCTGGGGGACGTGAATTGTGAGGAGAGCAGGGGCAAACACGTAGGGAGTGCACGTGGGCACACATGTACCCCCTACAAAGAAGTGCCACCAACGCTGCTGGTGGCATCTCTGGGTGGTTGCCTACCTCTGGTTGGTGCTCACCACCCCCTTTCCTTCTCCCCCTCCTACCTCCAGCAGCATCTGCGGGAGCTTCCGCTTGCTGCTGCTGCCACCACAGTGCATTGCCAGCCGCCAGGGGCACAGGTCGTTCATGGAGGAGAGGGAAAAGGGGACTGGGCTTATTTAATCCAGAAAATAGAAGACTGAGAGGGGATTTAATAGCAGCCTTCAACTACCTGAAGGGAGGGTCAAAAGAAGATGGAGCTGAACTGTTCTTGGTGATGGCAGATGACAGAACAACAAGCAGCCGTTCAGCAAGGGAAGTTAAGGTTGAATATTAGGAAGAATTTTCTCACTGGGAGGGTAGTAAAGCCCTGGGACAGGTTACCCAGAGAGGTGGTGGACTCTCCATCCTTGCAGGTTTCTAAGATCTGGCTAGACAAAGCCTTGCCTGGGATGATCTAGTCCTGGTTTGAGCAGGGGGTTGGACTAGATGTGACCTTCTGAGGTCCCTTCCCACCCTCATTTTCGGTGACTAGAGAAATCCCATTGAAGACATGGGGAGGAGCTGGAAGCCAGGGTCATCTCTCTTCCAAAGCAATAGTTATCTCACTGAGTGACACTTCCTCTGCCTTATTCTCCATTTAGCCCCAAATAGCTTCTCATCTTAACTGCTCAGTGGGTCAGCTTTAACAGGAAAGGCTCTTGGCGATGCCTTTCTCGTACCCTAGTGGTTAGGGCACTTTTCTGGAACGTGGGATATGGTGGCTCTCGCCTCTTCTGGGTGAGGGGTGGAGGGTCTAGAATGTGGGTGTCCAACTCCCAGGGCAGGAATCTACACCATTAGGCTAAATTAAGGTGGGTGGTCCTCTATTTTGCGACCTATAGGTCTCTGCATGCCTTTCTCAGGGGGATGGGATTTCAAACCTGCATACATGGGCTGAAGTGTCACTTTTGGAGCTCATTTAGCCTTTGCCTTCTAAGGGTGAAGGTTGGGCCCTAGTGGAAGAACTAAAAAACACAACTATGATTTCTTTTATGCCTTAAAGTTTATTGCACTTGATTTAAAAAAAAAACAAAAAACCACCTCTGGCAGCAGAATCAAATCCACTAGATGACTTCTCACAGAAAAGTGGATGTGTATAGGGACGCCACAAAATCAAACCATCTACAAATGCCATATTAGGAATGTATACACCGTTTTGACTACTATCAGCAATTTTCTTTAAAAAAAAAAAAAAAAAAAAAAAAAAAAGCTTTATAGCACATCTCATGTGTAGATATAATTTAAAAAGTGGAGAAACCATTGGAATTAGTTAATGGTATGGTTGCACAGTGGGAAAAGAAGGACAAGGTATGCCCAAAACCTAAACCAAACAATTATAAGGGAACAATACAGCCTTCAGCCCAATACAGCCTACAGAGCTTGACATTACTTACAAGCTCTCCACAAGGACATTCAGGTATTAGAAAAATCAAACTAGGCAGAGGGAGAACAATAAGCTAATCACTTTCTACCCACCTCTGCAGCATGGCAGTTCCACTATCCAAGAGTGGTTTGTTTGGGTTGTTTTTTTTTTTGGGGGGGGGGGGTTGGGCTCCCTCCCCAACCCAAGAACAAGCTTTAAATTTTAGAGAAACACTGAACACCGGTGTGAAGAGTCAAAATCCTCCTCAGTTACATTCCAGCACTTGGCACTGCTGGAAGGACAAACCTTAATGGCAACACTCTCAAGAGGCAGGGAAGGCAACCTAAAAATGAATCCCAGCGCGTGCAGTGCAAATCAGTGCAGAATAAGTGACTGAGTTTGCATACATATCAGGAAAAGGAAGCATCAGATCCAATCTAAATAAAGTGAGTGTAAGAAAGCTGTGAAAAGCACCAACTTCCAACAAGGACCTGGAAACAGCAAGAAAGGGTAGTGACTTCCTATCGAGACTGATACCATTATCAGCAGAAATTGGAGTTTTTTATTGGAAAAAGGTGGGGGAGGGAAGGAGAGTGGTAAGTAAGATAGAAGTCTGGGCAAGACCTTTTGAAGCATGAAAATAAGGAAAGAACGGTGCAAGTTGGTGCTTCAGACGCAGCTGTTGGAGCAACACTATTCTGGGGCAGTGCTCCAATAGGACCTAGATCAAGAACATGGATAATAACAAAGCAAAATTAATTGCTCTTCTGTTCATGAAGATTTTCCATTCTTGTTGGATATCACAGGCTTCATCAGCCCATGCATGCACTGTGATAACTGAAACAAATTGCAACACCCTCGAGAATATTTCTGACAAATCTCTAGCATTTCCAATCAGCAGCCTTCACTACTACAGAGGTACAACTGGAAAGAGAAGTACAATCACAAAAGAGAAATTCTTGTACCAGATCTTTCCCCTCCCGCATTTTCATAAAAGTACAAAATAAAATACAGGAGGAAGATTTGGAGGAATGGATGCACAAGTACCACAGTGATTGGAGTATATAAATACACTAGCAGAAATAGTAAAACCAATAACACCATGCATATTTTTAAGTCAGGATGACCTGCACAAAAACCAGGTATTTTCCTGGCTATGAGAGACTTCCTGAATAAAAGAAGAGCTGACTGAGAAGAATGAATTGGTACCGAAAGGGGAGAAAATAGTGATTCCAAAGAAAATGCATCTGGAGAGTCCAAAGATGAGTTCTGAAGACACTCGGTATGTAAAACATGCGCAAGAGACTCGCTTTATTGGCCTACCTTGAATGCACAATAGAAGAAATGCTCCAAGATCATTGCATTTGTTCAAAGTCCCAGAGAAAGAACTGCAAGAGCACCCATTATGATACACCGTGCATAGGCTCTCAGTTATTGCCACTGATCTCTTCAAAACCAGAGGAAACACTATCAGCTGATGATTGATTGAAAAAAAAATCAATACATTAAAAAAAAAAATCAGTGCGACTAGACTAAACAATACATTAGCCTGCTCTGTATTGAATCGCGCCACAGCAGGATATTCCAAATATGATTTTTGCAATTAGCTAATTTTGGATAATGGATCACAATGCACACCAAAGGAGTTTCAAAGATGTGTGTATGTATAAGGGATTAAGGATCACACCCATTAGTAGCAGTCCACATTACCCAGAGTGGTAATGGACAAGGCACAAAATAAGTACAAAAGCCAATCGGATCCTGATCAAGGCAAATGAGGACAGTTAAAACCCTCCCCTTGTTTTACTGAACATACCCACGGCATACGGGGTTTAACCAGAAGAGAAGTGAATGAGGCAAGGACTACAAGATAACTTCTTCTTCTGCCTAGACTTGCAAATGGCAGCAAAATAACACACGGCTGAATGCATGGAAGAAAAATATAGGAATTCTATTATGATTTATTTTTAAATGGTTTTACCAGCTATCGTGGCCGTATCTAGAATTTTGAAAAGGGGGTGCACATGGTGAGGTGCATCCTCATGTTATAACACAACACACTTTTCTTCAGTTAAAAAAACCACTATAAGCTTTTCTAACATGCCTAGGCTTGTATTATTCAGTTTAAGATTGAAGCAAAAACAAATATAAATTAATGGGGTGAGTTAAAAGCAATCTGCAAGGCTGGGAAATCAGAACATTGTTACCAGGGACAACTAATAGACAGCAGAACACAGGATTTCTTAATTGGTGGAACATCAAGATCATTAAAAAGAGAGGGCCGTTAACATCTATGGAATGACGTGTTTAGAAGGGATCAGGAAGATTACAGTGAGCTGTGAAGTCGAGTGACTGCCTCAGCACTGCCTGACTAGAAAAGCTGCTGCCCCTGCCAGGTAGTTAGTTTTAAACTGTGGGTGGAACAGGAATCAAAGGGGAATGGCTGATCGTGTACTAAAGTACCCCCCTAGATCCACCCCTGCTGACTACTTCTACATAAGGCATCAAAACTTAAGAGGTCTGTGGCACTAGCAGACCAGCTGAGGTCATATGCAACAGAGGGAATGGAAAGTTATGTCAGCAAAATTGCAGCCCTCTAAGAATTGTTTTTACTGGTGTGATGACCCCTGATATTGGAAATGTGACTGCAATGCTAAACCAGCGCATGCTAACTACAGTCCTGACAAAGCTTTAGAACTGCTCCACAAGCACACACAAGAGACTACACAAATGCACCCAAGACCAGAGCACTCGCTAAATGACACTGGCTGTTAACAGATGTTGCCCTTGTGCTGCTGTAAAATTTTTATGGCATCATAAATTACTATCAGACAGTTGTGCTATCCCCTTGTCACACTCCACGTGCCCTAAAGTGTTGCCACAATGAAAGGTATTCACAGCTTGGGATTCCTTTAGTGGGAGGAGGTCTGTCTGCTTATTGTGTGCAATTGCAATCCCCCAGTGCACGTATCAAGTTGTGGGGCCCTAACTTGGGGCATGTGTCTGCAACTGGGGGAACCTGCAGGTAGAAAACCTCTGTAGATGCAGTTGGGCCATGGCGCCCAAGGCCACTGCTCATCAGCATCAAGCCCCAGGAGCGGCAGTGGCCTGACCCTGTGGGAGAATAGTTCTGGCGACAAATTTCACATAAACCTGTGCAAGTGATTGGAAACTGGCTCAAATCTGTAACACAACAGAAGTTCAATGCACATAAACCACTTTCAAAATGGCTGAAACCAATTTTCAAGATAAACCTGGATGGATGTAGTATCAGACTTAAATGATTTAGGTTAAATTGGTTTATTGAAGTTCTGTCCCATATCCCCTTCAGATTCAAGTTTAACTCTGTCCCCCAGTTCCCTAGCATCACCTCCCCTGCAAACCCCCTTCACAGGGTGGGCTAGCCTTGGCCCAAGCTGCCTGCTGAAGCGGATCAGGAAAGCATGCTCTACCATCCCTCAGCTTCTGGCTTGGGCCACTGCAGGCATGTGGCTGCATTTCTGGAATCAAAACTGAATGTCTGTTCACTTGATTATTGGTTCAGTCGAGACTAACCTGAGAAGATTGAATTGATTCAGCCTAAGGCATTTAACTGTCTGTATTTAGCCTAGATGTAAATGAAGTGGATCAGCTGTGCCAGAAGGAAACGGGACCCTGGGCACATATAAGCCCGAAGGCTGGAGCTGGAAGGGGATTCATTCTTTGTCAGTAGCCAGGGGGAAGGAGGTCTTGCAAAAATGCTACTCAGATGCTTGGCTGCCTATTCTGCTGCTGGTAAGACTAATGGGCTCTAGGAGCTCCTAAAGTATCTGGGGCTAGGAGGCACATATTGTTGAGGGAGAAGCTTGCCTCCTTAAAGGGGCAGATTGTGACTGACTTTCAGTGAGACCCGGCAAGAGATCCAAGATCTAGTGGGGTTCGACAGAACCGTGATTACACAGACTCATGCGCAGCCTCCCGATTTTTATTTCAACCAACAAGACGTGGCAGACGAGATTAGAACGTGCCCACAAGGTGGAGCAGACATCATCATGGAGCCCTAGGGTCATCGCGGCCATCCCTGGGGACCCTACTCCATGACAGTGGCACTGTTCTTTAAGAGATACCAAGGAAATCACTTTAAGGCCATGTCTAGACCACTTCTAATCCCCAGATCTAATGTCAAGGGAATAATTCCCACTGAATTGCTCCCAAGACTGAAAGCCTAAATCCAGCTTGGGGGAGAAGGGGCATAAAGGGTTACTCAGACCACATCTGACCTGTTTAGTCTTCCAAATTGCTAGTCTGGGTGCACCCACTGGAAATGAATAGGTAGGACTTATTTCCTTGGCAGCAAGCCCAGGGTCCGGGAAATGTATATAGATCTGACCTAAGCTACAGTGTCCTGGTGGTCATCCCTCTGCATGCACTAAGTGATGCAGAGTAGATTAGGAAATGTTAGTGAGCCTGTTTATTTTATACTATCCTGCATGGATCTCCACGATCGTGAATTGCTCAGAGCAAGACATCTGATAATAGAATCATCAGTCATTCGGTGAGATACAGCGTGGAGGTGTCTTGTAAGTGATGATGAGATAGAGTGAAGGTGCTGTCATGTAAATGACAGCGCACGTTTCCATCACATAATCTTGTCTTCAAAACTAAAATGTGGGAAATTGCTGTGTATAATAGCCTCAGAGGTTTAGCTCTGGCCAATACAATAAAATGCATGCTAGTCTGAAGGCATATTCTGTATAAAACTTTACAAAGTTTGATGCTGGAATGAAGGGTGAAATCCTCTGGGCCTTGTTCTGTGAGAGGCCAGACTTGACTCAACAGTACCTCCTGGTCTTTAAGGGTGAGATTTCTAAGAGTGTGAATTCCTAACTCTGCTCCAACTAAAATAAATGGAGCACTCCACTGGACTTCAGAGAGAGCAGACTTCAACCAATGTCAAATCTCATTTATGGATCTACAGGTGATTTACTCTTCCAAATCCACTATCTACCTCAGTGCAATGCCAACACTAAAGTATTGCAAGGCTTCCCCTCTTCCCTTAGCAACAATGTAAGAAAGGACCTGAAGACTTATTCTCATTAATAATCCCATGACTCACTCTATGTCATGGATCCGGGTTTTCTGTTCGCCACAGAAAAAAAGTGGTAAAATCTGTTTTTTCTCTGTTTTTAAGGAGAATATACTGGTTTTTTTCACAAGAAAAATGTGGGAAAAGGTGGGTTTCCTCCTTGCAGGATGGCCTGCAAGGGGCTGGAGGGAATGGGAGGAGGACAGTCAGGCAGGTGGGGCCGTGTGCATGTACACACACGTAGTCGCCCAGCTGGTATGGTGTGGAGCTTGAGGCCTGGGGCCGTGTGTAGCTGCAGGGCCTGGGCAGGGAGTGAGACAGAGCCACGGGTGGCACATCTGGGGGAAGGGGGCTGGCTCCCTGCCACTGTGTGCACTCCTGGGGGAGGGCACAGGGGATATGTAGCCCCTAGATTTGTGCCCGTGGCAGGTGTGGGCTGCCCGCTGTGGGCTCAGGGTCCCCAGTGGCAGCATGAGCCTCCCTGTCCCACTGTGCCCTGCTGCACTGGATCCTGCCTGCTTGGCCGTGCCCCCTCTCTGCTGCTGGGAGAAGCAGGGGGCACCTTGCCATGGTAGCTCAGGGCTTCCAGCAGTGGCATGAGCCTCCCTACCCTGCTCTGCCCTGCTGCAATGGGTCTTACCTGTTGGGCCACGGAGGCCCTGGGGGGTGGGGGGTTGGGGAGCCCGAGCCTGCAGTGGGTAGCCCATAGGCTCTCCCCACAGGCTTCACTCCCGCTGTGCACCCATGGGGGTGGAGGGGGCGGGGGGAAGAAGTGGTCTCTGCTCTGCTGCAGCAGCTGACACCTCGCAGCCCAGGGGCTTATGGGTCAGGGTGAGGGGCAATAGCAAGGGTAAAGCACTGGCATATCAGGGCTGCTGAGCACCACAAAGCAGTGGGGCGTGACAGCCACAGCTGGACCCGTGTCCCAGTGAGTGAAGTGGGGAGTGGGAGCTCTGGTTTTCCATGATGAACCCAAAATCAAACCCCCAAATTTATAGGTTTTTAGAATTAATTTTATTTTCATGATTGAAGCACTGGTAGATGTCCAGATTGCTTTAACATTGTAACTACATCAATAAAATGTGTTCCTCTGAGACATATAGTTGCATCTCATTTTAATCACAGAAAAATGTGGATTTGGGATTTTTTAATCAGAACCCGTGTTTTGTTTTGTGTTTTTAATGGGAGAATTTACTGTTTTTAAATGGAGAAAACCAGGATCCCTGGTGATGACTGTCTTCAGGGCTGCTCTATCGCTGACTGAATGAGACATCCAGAACTAAAATTACTAATTGCTTCAAGTAAAGGCAAAGAGCTATGCCCTTCTAACCTACAGCTTTGTAGATCAAATCTGTCTTGGACATAGCAGGGCACATATAACACATTCTGACCCCGATCAGTGGGTTACATATGTAATGGATGTAACTGGAAGGCTAATAATTAGCTGGGCTCTGACCAACTTTCTACTTACATTAATCAGTGGTAACTGCTTCCTAGGAATTTTATTATAAAAAAGGAAACATGTTTGAGCATTTTTTATGCTAGTTCTTATTTCCTTGCCTAATAACTACTCATTTCTCATCTAAACATTTTTACGTATCAAGAGCAGATGTTTATAGTTCATCTGCAAGTCGGGTCCATGTTCCAGGATCCTTAAATCTGGAGAAGGCAATGCATCATCCACCACTGTAGCTTGTTTTGGACCAAGGCTGTCTCTCTTCATTTTGATAGCTTCTTAACTATGATAGAGGATCAGTTTTCCCGTCATATACACCTAATCTGTTTTGATTTGTGGGATCTCTTTGCCAAATTGATGAAGTCATCTGTCATCCTTTTATTTATGTTCCATGTCTTGAGGTTTATACATCTGATATACTGCTGGTGGCTTTCCACTTTGGTGCAGTGTAGCATAGTAAAATGTAGCTTTCTTGAATCTCTCTATTTTTTTTTTGTTTGTTTTTTGAGCACCATCTTCATTTCACCAGTAAGGCTGCTTATAAGTGTTATCATGACAAAACAGAACAATCTCTTCTACAATGCATCATCAATTACTATAGCCACTGGAGCAAGACAAATTAATGTACCCTGGCCTTATGATAGCTGGTGTAAACCCTGGTAGTCCATTATATTGTGTATAGAGTAATGGGGGAAAAAATCCTGTTTTTTGTTTTTGTTTTGTTTTGTGTTAACTTTTTTGTCAACATTTCAAAATTTAAAAATGTTAGCTTGATTTCTAGGATTTTTTTCAGCTCAGCATCTTATGAAGGGGTTCTTGAGCTTAAGAAAAGGCCAGGAATTTCTCCTCTTGAATGGTCAGCCATTCTTTGTCCGGATAATCCTCAGACGGTCACCATTTCCAACATGGATTTAACACGACTTATTGTAGTAGAGCCAGTGGGATCTTCAAGCAAGGGTACTTCTGGGAAGGAATTACTCCTGATCAAATGACCTCATCCTTCCTGGACAAACAAATCATTACTTATTTTTTCCATGGTATTTTTAAGTTCCTGTGTAGCCCATTTCAGTGACTTTGATATTGCAAGTTAATAAGTGAACACATTGGCAAGTCTGAGCTGGCAAAACTGATGCGCCTCCATTGGCTTCAGTGGAACATCAGTGGTTCTCACTGAATGGGAACAGGGTCTATTAATCTTAGTGGAAGCTGATTTAAACCCCTCTCTGTATTGCTGTAGTTTGCATTGGTTTCAGATGTGTTGACCAATTCTTGATGAGCAGCTTTGGGCAAGCACCAGCTTACTAGGCATTACCCACCAGTCACTAATTGTGGATTTTAAATGTACTGTTTCAGAAGAATTTTGCAACTTGGTGTGTCTCTGGAGCAATGCTTGGTCATGATGTAGAGTGAGCGGAGTTAGATGCTTAGGCCATTTATACACATGCTCCAGGAGTCGGGGGCGCTCTAATTAAAGCACCCAGAGTGTCTCGTGTCTCAGCATCCCCGTGCTGAAAAATGGCAGCAGGGATGCTTTATTTAAAGCTCGTTGAACGTGCTTTAATTAAAGCACCCCTACTGTCACTCTTCGGTGCAGGGATGCTGATACACAAGACGCAGTACTTACTATGCTCCGGTAGGCTCAGTTGAATCAAGTCTGCTCCCACATGCTATAATTACAGTGCATTGGAGCAGGTTTGCTGCTTGTATATAGGCACCCTTGGGTAGAGCAGGTGGGGTGGGATGCCTAGGTAGCATGCTTCTGAACATGCTCAGCAGCACCGGTTTATATGCACAGGAGCTAAAATGAAATCTAGACATCTTAGAAGAATTCAAGGTGTTGTATGGGGTGAAACAGAACCATGTTTAGATGCCTCATAACAGCATTTAGTACTGTGTAGGTGCCTTAGAGGCAAAATAGGATCTTGCCCTATGTCTGTGCTGTTAGGCATGCAAAGAAGCTCCGGATAGTGTGGTGTAGCTCAACTGCAAGCTGAACGCAGCCCTCCAGGCCACTAAGTCCAACTCCTGAGCTTATGCAGAGTCCTAAAGAAATGGTCTATTTTGACCTCTCATGCACTACAGTCACAAAGTGATTTATGATAGCAAAACAGAAAATACTATAATACAGCTAGGGGGAAAAGCAGGGGAGACACAGAGGTTACTTATGCTTGCTACTTAAAGGCAGGGAAGTTAATAGGGTGTGTGTGTGTGTGTGTGTGTGTGTGTGTGTGTGTGTGATACAACACACACCACCACTTGCTCCAAAGCATGTCAACAAGCAAAACACACACTGCTGGCAGCATGTCGGCAATTACCACGGGAAGATCTGGCTTGCATTCCAGGGTCATATACTTCATCATTTCAAAGCTAATTAATCCCTGTACCCTCTTAGGGGCTTCTCTTCAGTCCTGCCTTGTGTACTGCACTCTGTGACTAATGGTGCATTTTGCCTCTTAACCTCAGACCCTACAGAAAACTCACGAAACTCCCTGGGGTCGTATGCAAAATCTGGCATCTCTCATTTTAATAGGCGCACGCATTTTTACCACTTAAGTTTATAGCTGAAGTGCGTGCAACCATTCAGTCCTGCAGTGCTCTAAAATATTGCTGATGCCAGCTCTCCTTTTGAAGAATTGATGAAACGCTTGTTCCAGAAGATAGTCTTGCTTATATACTCAGCAGTTGTTGCTTCAATTCCTGGATTTGGCACTGATCTGAAGTAGCATAACTAGGATGTGTGGGGCAAATGGGGCAGCCACCTCAGGCAATGACTTGGGTACAGGGTACAAACAAAAGTGGCTGCTGCTGGATCCCATGGCAACTGGATGTCACTGTGACGCCTGTGACCTGGGTACCTGGCTGCATCCCTACACTACTGCTGATCTGCTTTTCCACATCAGCCTAGTCAAGCAAGCCCAAGTTGCCCCAAATGACTTGGGTATCCAAAGTGCAACAGAAGTGCATCTTAGATGCCTCATCTCACACCAGCGAAGTTATTTGTAGGGTAGGGGCACCCTGTCCCCAGTGCTGCTCGTACTCGGCCTGCTCACATCCATCAAAATATGGAAATACAGTGGTGGAACCCCATTCATTCAGATACTCCTGAGATCTACTCTTGAGACCCTTAGAGCAGACCTGTGGCTGCAATTTCCAGGTGTGGTGCCTGTGGGTAGAAGTAGGTAGGTAGCACATGCTTACAGGTGGGTGTCATTGCAGCACGGGAGCTGTAATGAAGATGCACCCTAGGTGCCTAAATTTCTGCTACTCCTCCATGCTCAGACCCACCTCCATTTTGGCCATGATGTGTTTCTTATGCCCAAGACTTTTACAGATTCTTACACTACGTGTGTCTTTAAGCCCCCTGTGGTGCTGGTAAAGCAGACGGGCACAGACCACACCTAATGCATCAGGACAAATATGGGGTTCGGCGTTCAGCGCAGCACCTGGGAATGGAGATGTTTAAAAACAAGGTCTGTTGAGGTGTCCTATACTAGCTTAGCGCTTCCAGCATCGAGGCTGCAGGCATTCTAGATTTGAATGCCTTCCTCAACTGGCAGGTGGCCAGGCTGGAGACTGGGCTAGGGACTGTGCAAAGTGGAAGCAGGACTTTCTACCCTTGTGTTGAGTCTGTGCTGTTATGTAGAAAGGAATGAAAAATTCATGAATCCAGAGAGAAGATAAGCCAGTGATAGTCTCTAGGGAACAGGCTGTGTTCCTGCTTATTCATTTTGCATAAAGAGGCAATTGGATTAAATGCATAATGAGCAGTGGGGGCCAGGGACCACAACCCAGGACGTCTTCTTCCCAGGGAGTGGGACCATCACTGGGCGACAGTCGTACTCCTTCACACCAGTAGACAAAGGCATTAGCTTAGATGTGATGTTGCAGTCAGGTTGGAATTTATAGACGCTCCTGAAAATGCTCTGGGGTCTTTATATTCGGTACTGTCTATGTTCAGGTGTGCTTCATTTTAGATTTGTTATGCTGTATGTTCTGTGTTACCAGTTTCCTATCTAAATAGAGGATCTCAATCCTTGGTGATTAAAGGATGTGCTTCTCTAGTTTCTAGCCCTCTCTGCACTTTTGTCCTTGGTGTTCACTTGTGCTACTGGCAAGGTCATCAGAAGGCATTTCACCCCTCTGGGATCTCCAAGCATCTGTGCCACCGTGCAGCAAAATGCTCCTGGGGCTGACCTGAGCCAAAAGGCAGCATTGGTGTCAGGAAGCCATATCTGTCAAATGGGGTAGTTACGCATGCAGATCTTGGAGTCTGTTCTTTCCAGTGGGGATCTGTCCAAGCCTTGCTAATGTGTCCAATTTGCTCAAAAAAATAGCTTCTTTCTCTGCTGCTGTACTCACAACCAGTACAAAAGGTTTATCACAGGCTAAGGGGGAACATTTTCCGCGATCCTGTTGCAATAATCCTGGCAATCGGTTATTGTTCAGGACTAGGCTGTTTCAGAAGCTTTTGTATAACCAATAAAAGAAATCTCAGAGATTTAGATATGATACTGCTATGAATAACAATAATGCAGTCCAAGGAAAAGCTATAATATGGTTTTTCATATTTTTTTTATTTATATAAAGAAATGGGGAAAGGCAATGAAACCACTGAGAAACAATATTTCTGATCTCCTGAGTGTAGAGGGTGAGTGTGAGAGTATGAAGGCTTTAATGGTAGAATTGAAATGTTTTTTTCTATGTATGTACAAGGTGTCTCAGTAGCAAAAGGAACTACTGTAATCGTGAGTAGTATTTTCCTTTCCAGACACGATACGTCACTGTATTAAAAGATTTGCCACACTCCTTATCTCTCTGTTTGCTCGCATGGATACTTTGCTGGGGAAGTGATTGATATCTAACTATTTCCCTAATTGCCACAGGAAGTAGCATCAGTGACCTAGCAATGTGTCTGATAGGTCCTAATAGTCGCTGTGCTACTCAAGATAGTGGGTGGGATTTTCCAAAGTCCTTATCTTTTGCCTAACTCTTATTTAAGTCAAAGTTCCCACTGGTGTCATTGGAACCGAATTAAATTAATAGTTTCTGTTTTGTCAATTGATAGAAACCCCCCCCCCCACCCCAAAGAAACCAGGAATATCATGGAGTTACCCCCAAATTAAAGTGTCACAGCTTTTTTTCAGGAAAAAATATTAATTTGGGGTCAAACAGAATATTGGGTCTGAAATGAAACCATGTGTTTTTTTTTATTTAATCCTTAATGAAATCATTTAAGCAAATTTGGAAGTGAAATTATTTTTGAAAAGGAAACTGAAACTTTAAGATAGCCTTATTGAATTGTGTTCTCTTTTTAGTTAGCGCGACTTAATGAATTAAATAAAAATGCATGAATAATTTTAGCTGCTCTGCAACCAAAGTTTTTGGTGAATAAAACATTTGTGTTAAAATATATTGTGCTGTTCTAAGGGCAAGGGTAAGCCCCTTTGGAAACCTCACTAGGCATGTCCACACATTCATTAATGCACCATAGTTACTGTGCATTAAGTTGAGTACTTGTATAATCAGGTACTAAATCTACCACACAGTAGCACCAGTTACTGTATGTTGTGTTAGTGCATGGTTTTTAGTGATACTAACTGTGAAGTAGCCTAATACTACTGCACAGTAGCATATTAGCATGGTTTTTGCCGTGACACTGCTGTGTAGTAGTATTAAGCTACTGTGCAGTTAGCATCTCATGTAGATGCACCCACTGTCTCTTGGGCAAGATATTAACTTGAGTTTGTGATAGCTTGTGGCATTTAAAATATCATGATACTTCATACCATAAGTGGCGTTACAGCTTCAGCATCCAGGCTATTTTGCTTTGGTAGCATGTCTTCAGAAATTATACTAACTGCAGAACCTCCCACTTTGACTTTTGTACCTTCTTTGCTAATCATATGCAGCACAAAGTCTGTTGTGGATTGAAGGACTGGAATCCTAAGAAAAAATAATTCTGGCATCTTCAGCTATTATAGCTGAAAAAAATAAGTGACTTGTAGTCGAGACCAAAGTGATCAGATACTAGTTTAAACCTGTAACAGAACAGAAGTTTAGTGCATGAAAACTGGTTTCAAAATGGCCAAATCTGGGTTAAGATGCACCTGGATGATTGTTGTATCATACTTAACTGATTTCAAGTAAACAGTTTTTGTTCTATGTCTTCATCAACGACCTGGAAGATGGCACACAGTGCACCCTCAGCAAGTTTGCAGGTGGCACCAAGCTGGGGGGAGTTGTAGATACGCTGGAGGGTAGGGCTAAGATTCAGAGAGACCTCAACAAATTGGAGGATTGGGCCAAAAGAAATCTCATGAGGTTCAACAAGTGCAAAGTCTTCCACTGAGGACAAAACAATCCCACCGGGAAAAAGCCCAGTTAGACGCGGGAGCGGTGAGAGACGCGCGGGTGAAAGCTCGCTGCGCCCCCGCTCCCCCGAAGCCCCCCAGAAACCCTCCAGCAGCCGCGGAGCCCCCCGTTGACCCCTAGCGCAGCCGGGGTAAGCGGGGCCCGTGGAGAGAAGGGGCCAACCCCCTTAGTGTGTGTGTGGGAGGCGGCAGCTGAGTGGAGCCGGGCCGGGTAAAGCCCCGCCCAGGCCCCTACTTCGCCCAGCCCCCCAGGGAGCCATGTGACCGGAGCCACGTGAACAGGCTGCACAAACAGGCGTGCTTCTCTGCCGGCGCGTGAGTTCACGCGGGAGGGCGTGTGGGAGGGCACCAGACCCTGCCTGTGCACCCCCCAGGGTAGACAGTCCCAGCTGTAGCCAGCCTACCAGAGGCATGACACGGATGGGCATGCGCCGCACCCTGAGGGTCCCCTCGGGCTCCGCGGCCCCCCCCTCTGGCACCTCAGAGACGGCCACCCAGACGGAGCCCCTGGTTCCGGGCTCCACGCAGACGGAGCCCCTGGCTCTCGGTGGCGGGGGCTGCCTGTCCCTTTTTCAGGCTCTGGGGCCTGGGAGCATGGCGACCTCCCCTTGCGGGGTCTGCTCCCTTTTGGGGTCTCTGGCGTGCCAGCTGGAGGAGCTCCAGGCCACAGTCCACAGACTGCGTGCCATCAGGGACTGCGAGCAGGAGATACATTCCTACTGCCAGGCCCTTCTCCCCCGGGAGGCAGAGGGTAGATCACAGTCTCCCTCCAGGCCAGAGGAGGACTCTGGGACCTCCTGCTGTGTCCAGCCAGGGGCACGGACCAAGGTGGTCAAGGGCCCTAAGGCCCGCCACACCAAGGGCTCTCCCCCGCCAGAACTTAGCAACAGATATGCACCTCTTGCTGCCCCAGCAGAGCCTGCTGAGTTGCCGGCCCCCACAGGTAACATGGGCCTAACTGCAACTCCCGTCCCTGCTCTCCCCAAGACAAAATGTAAGGTGTTTGTTGTGGGAGACTCCCTCCTGAGGGGGACGGAGGGGGCAATCTGCCACCCTGACCCCTTAGCCCGGCAAGTCTGCTGCTTCCCAGGGGCCCGCATCCGGGACATTGCGGAGAGGATCCCCAAGCTCCTCAAACCCACAGACCACTATCCCATGCTCCTTATTCATGTGGGCACCAATGACACGGCTCGGAGCACTCCCAGCCAGGTCATGAGGCGCTACAGGGATTTGGGAGCGGGGCTTAAGGGTCTGGGGGCACAGGTGGTGTTCTCGTCGATCCTCCCAGTCTCAGGCTATGGGCTGAGAAGGGACAGGAGGATCTATGTGGTCAACCAAAGACTGCGGCGCTGGTGTCGTCAGGAAGGCTTTGGCTTTCATGACCACAGCCCGCTCTTTGGCGAGAGAGGCAGCGAGCTGCTGGGAAGAGATGGTCTCCACCTCTCTCCCCTAGGGAGGAGGCTCTTCTCAGCCAGACTGGCTGACCTGCTTCACCAGGCTTTAAACTAAGCCCGCTGGGGGACGGGGGGACTACCGCCACTGCTGGCCCGCTGAACAATCCTTGCAAAGCCAGCAGATCACGGCACTCAAGGGAGCCCACCCCAGCCCCAGCCCTGGTAAAATCTGTGGGCAAGGAAGGAGCCCCCAGGGGGCACTTGCCTGCCTGTACACAAATGCCAGGAGCTTGGGGAATAAGCAGGAGGAGCTCATCCTCCTGCTCAGTGCAAACAATTACGATGTCATAGGGATCACGGAGACCTGGCGGGACTCCACCCATGACTGGACCACAGGGATAGATGGCTATACCCTGTACAGGAGGAATCGTGTTGAGAAAAGGGGCGGGGGTGTAGCTCTCTATGTTAAGGAAAGCTACGCGTCCCTGCAAGCCGATATTGGCGACCAGGGTGGACGGCTGGAGAACCTCTGGATTAAATCCTACCTGACTCAAGAAGTCTATGGGCCAACGAGAGGCAAAGCGCTGCTCGACCTGGTGCTGGCTACTGGGGAGGACCTAGTCGGCGACCTAGTGATCGATGGGAAGCTGGGTGACAGCGACCACGAGCTGATCACCTTCACCATCCGCCGAAAAACTGGCAAGTCGGTCAGCAACACGCAAGTCCTTGACTTCAGGAAAGCCGACTTTGACAAGCTCAGGAGGCTTGTCAGTGAGGCCCTAAGGGACTGTGACCGCAGGGAGAGGGGAGTTCAAGAAGAGTGGTCGCTCCTCAAGGGAGCGATCCTCAATGCACAAACTAAGTCTATTCCATCTCGGAGGAAAGGCAGCAAGAGGGCACAGCAGCCCCCCTGGCTCTCCAGGGACCTAGCAGACCTCCTGAGGCTAAAAAGAAAGGCCTACAAAGGATGGAGGATGAGAGTCACCTCCAAGGAGGATTATTCTGCACTGGTCCGGTCCTGTAGGGAGCTGACCAGGAAAGCCAAGGCTGCAACTGAACTCCAGCTAGCTTTGAGCATCAAGGACAATAAAAAGTCCTTTTTCAGATATGTGGGGAGCCGGAGGAAAAGCAGGGGCAACGTTGGACCCCTGCTGAACCAGATGGGGCAACTGACAACTGACGCCCAGGAAAAAGCCAACCTATTAAATAGGTACTTTGCGTCGGTCTTTCATCAGCCCCATGGGACGCCCGTGCCCGCTACAGGGCCGGGAAGTCCGGGTGAGGGTGATCCCCTGCCCTCCATTAATGCTGACTTTGTGAAGGAACATCTTGAGAAGCTGGATACCTTCAAGTCAGCTGGCCCTGACAATCTTCACCCCAGGGTACTCAAGGAGCTGGCGAGCATCATAGCCCAGCCTCTAGCGCGGATCTTTGAAAACTCTTGGCGCTCTGGTGTAGTGCCTGAAGACTGGAAGAAGGTCAACGTGGTGCCTATCTTCAAGAAAGGGAGGAAAGTGGATCCGGCTAACTATAGGCCCATCAGCCTGACTTCTATCCCGGGGAAGATCTTAGAAAAGTTTATTAAGGAGGCCATCCTTAATGGACTGGCCGACGCCAACATCTTAAGGGATAGCCAGCACGGGTTTGTTGCGGGTAGGTCTTGCTTGACCAATCTCATTTCCTTCTATGACCAGGTGACCTATCACCTGGACAAGGGAGATGAGATTGATGTCATATTTCTTGACTTCAAAAAAGCCTTCGATCTGGTGTCCCATGATCGTCTCTTGGAGAAACTGGCCAATTGTCGCCTTGGGTCCCCCACGATCCACTGGCTGGAAAATTGGCTCCGGGGTCGGACCCAGAGGGTAGTAATTGATGGAAGTCATTCATCGTGGTGTCCTGTGACCAGTGGGGTCCCCCAGGGCTCTGTCCTTGGACCCATACTGTTCAACGTCTTCATTAATGATGTGGACACTGGAGTCAGAAGCAGACTGGCCAAGTTCGCAGATGACACCAAACTTTGGGGCAAAGCATCCACACCAGAAGACAGGCAGATGATCCAGGCTGACCTGGACAGGCTCAGCAAGTGGGCGGACGAGAATCTGATGGTGTTCAATGCCGATAAATGCAAGGTTCTCCACCTTGGGGAAAAAAAACCCGCAGCATCCTTATAGGCTCGGCAGTGCTATGTTGGTTAGCACTATGGAAGAAAGAGACTTGGGGGTCATCATTGACCACAAGATGAACATGAGCCTGCAATGCGATGCTGCGCCTAGTAAAGCGACCAAAACGCTGGCTTGCATCCATAGATGCTTCTCAAGCAAATCCCGGGACGTCATTCTCCCCCTGTACTCGGCCTTAGTGAGGCCGCAGCTGGAGTACTGCGTCCAGTTTTGGGCTCCACAATTCAAAAAGGATGTGGAGAAGCTTGAGAGAGTCCAGAGAAGAGCCACGCGCATGATCAGAGGTCAGGGAAGCAGACCCTACGATGACAGGCTGAGAGCCCTGGGGCTCTTTAGCCTGGAAAAGCGCAGGCTCAGGGGTGATCTGATGGCCACCTACAAGTTTATCAGGGGTGACCACCAGTATCTAGGGGAACGTTTGTTCACCAGAGCGCCCCAAGGGATGATGAGGACGAATGGTCACAAACTACTACAAGATCGTTTCAGGCTGGACATAAGGAAGAATTTCTTTACTGTCCGAGCCCCCAAGGTCTGGAACAGCCTGCCACCAGAGGTTGTTCAAGCGCCTTCATTGAACACCTTCAAGATGAAACTGGATGCTTATCTTGCTGGGATCCTACGACCCCAGCTGACGTCCTGCCCTTTGGGCGGGGGGCTGGACTCAATGATCTTCCGAGGTCCCTTCCAGCCCTAATGCCTATGAAGCCACCCACCAGTACAGGCTGGGGATGACTGGTTGGGCAGCAGCTCTGCTTGAAAGGACCTGGGGGTGACAGTAGACAAGCAGCTGGATATGAGCCAGTGTGCCCTTGTGCAGTTGTGGAGAAGGCCAATGGCATCCAGGGCTGCATTGGTAGGAGTGTTGCCAGTAGGTCAAGGGAAGGGATTATTCCTCTCTATTGGGCACTGATGAGGCTGCATCTCGAGTACTGTATTCAGTTTTGGGACCCCCACTATGGAAAGGATGTGGACGAATTGGAGAGAGTTCATTAGAGGGCAATGAAAATGGTTCAGGGGCTGGGGGACATGATTTGTGAGGAAAGACTGAGGAAACTGGTCTTATTTAGTCTGGGGAAGAGAAGACTGAGCAGGGATTGAATAGCAGCCTTCACCTCCCTGCAGGGGGGCTGCAAAGAGGATGGAGCTGGGCTGTTCTCAGTGATGGCAGATGACAGAACAAAGAGCAATGGTCTCAAGTTGCAGCAAGGGAAGTTTAGGTTGGATATTAGGAATAATTTTATCACTAGGAGGGTACTAAAACACTGGAATGGGTTACCCAGAGAGCTGGTGGAAGCTCCATCTTTGGAAGTTTTCAAACCCAGCTACACACAGCCTTGGCTAGGATGATGTAGTTGGGGCTGGTCCTCCTTTGAGCAGGGGGTTGGACTAGATGTGACCTCCTGAGGTCCCTTCCAGCCGTCATCGTCTATGATTGTATGAAACAGGTCTATCAAAGTTATGCCCCAGATCCCCTCCCAACTCAAGTTATGTCCCAGTCTCCCAGCATCCCGGGACTAGCCTTAGCTGTGCTTTGGCTGTCACAGAGCTGAGGCATTAATGCCTCTACTTCCTAGCCTGGTCCTGTCTGCACCTGTCAGCCCTGTGGGGCAACAAGGGGTGTAGGGAGAGGTGGGGGAACAGTGATCCCTGGCCCCTGAGCCCTAGTCTCTGAGGGTTGCCCCACTCCCAGGACAGGCCAGCACATTCATTAACCTCCCAGGGACAGCTCCAAGTCAGGCATCTGTCCACATTGAGGGAGCCCCAGCCTCTGTGGAGTTTCTTCCAGCTGTCCCAGTAGTTCCTTCCCCCTTCCCCCCCACCCCCCGAGCCCTGGTCTGCTCATGGGGAGGGGGGTGATTTCCCCTCCCATGCAGCTGGGCCAATGTGAGTCACTGACATGCAGGGGGAAGGGGGGAATGAAGCCCCCCCACCCCAGTCTCAGGCCCCCTGAGCTGGGGGGAGATGAGCAATGGGGGGAGGTTCCTTTCTGCCTGGCTGGGCCAGCTCCATAGAAAGAAGGATTGGGCCCTGCTGTCTGGCACAAGCCCCTGGGGCTCCTCGACGCATCTTGCTGTCTGCTGATGGTGCGAGGCTCTGGCAGACTTGCTGGACAGCCCCAGGTCTAGTGCCAGGCAGTGGGGACATGAGCCCTCTATAAAGGGGAGGATTGGGCTTTGCTCTGCACCTCAAGCCCCCAGGGCTGACAAGCATGTCTTGGAGGCTGTTGGGCTCTGATGAGACACTGAATGGCCCAGGGGGCTTGGGCCTTGTGGCGAGGGTAGAAGCACTTTGTAGAGAGAAGGATCAGGATCCACTGCTTGGTGCAAGCTACTCGGCATGTCCCACCAGAGCACAAGATGTGCTTGGCAGCCTGGGGGCTTGTGCCAGGTGGCAGAGCACAATCATTCTTTCTATGGGGCCGGCTTAGCTGGACAGGGAGGGGAAACCCTCCCTAGGGCCCACACCCTCCCCCCAGCTGGGAAGACCCCAGCTCAGGGGGCTGAAACTGGGATGTGGGGATTCATTTCTCTCTCCCCCCTGAGTGTCAGTGACTCACCCCAGCCAAGCCCCATTAGGGCGGAAATTATGTCCTGGGAATCCCTGGTGTGGGCTCCCCCCATGTGAGCAGATGCTGAGCCTTGTGGGGGGGGGGGCGGGCGGGGGGCACCAAAGGATAGAGGAGGTCCTTTCCCCCTCTCCCTTGCATGGCAGTGACTCGCATTGACCTGGCCTCACAGGTGCAGGGGACAGGGGTGGAAATTACTTTTGCTATCCCCTGCAGCTCAAGCTTTTTGACTGCCTGTACTTAGCTTTAAGGGAAAGCTGGATGCTACAGGAAGCAACAGTGACAATATAAGAGTCACTGTTCTAAGCTGGGCAACTCTGGAGCTCCGTGACTTCCATTATAGTTGATCGCAGGATGAACATGAGCTGCCAGTGTGATGTTGTAGTCACCAGAGCTATAGCCTACTGGGGATGCATTAGCCAATGTGTCATGAGCAGAGCTAAGGAGGTGATGCTTCTTCTGTACTTGACACTGATGAGACCCCTGCTGCAGTACTGTGTCCAGTTCTGGGTGCCACACTTCAAAAAAGATGTGGAGTGTCTTGCGAGGGTCTGGAGAAGGGCCACAAGGACAATTGAGGGCCTGGAGGACAAACCTTATGAGGAACGACTAAGAGATGTGGGACGGTTCAGCCTGGGGAAGAGAAGACTGGGGTGGGGGACTTGGTAACAGTCTATAAGTATGTAAGGGGTGACTATTGGGTGCTGGGAGAAAAAATGTTCACTAGGGCACCCCAGGACAAGACAAAGAGCAGTGGCCGTAAACTGTCAGAGGATGGTTTCAGGTTTAACGTAGGAAGAACTTCTTTATGGTAAGGATGACCAGAACCTGGACTAGACTTCCCAAGGAGCGGGTGCAGTCCCTAGCCTTGGGAGTCTTCAAGAGGAGACTGGACAGACACCTTGCTGGGATCGTTTGATCTCAGCAGTATTCCTGCCCAGAGCAGGGGGTTGGACTCTGATTTTTCAAGATCCCTTCCAGCTCTTAATTTCTATGATTCTCTTGCTGAGCAATATTTGCCATTTTGTCACCTCCTCCCGTAGGCGGTGGAAAGCTGGGGCTAAGGGGACTCAGCCCCTCCAAACACAGGGTGGAGGGTAGGGCAGGGCCACAAGGCAGCCCGGCTGAGGGCTCTGGGTGGCTGCAGCAGGGGTGGGGAGGGGTGCACAAGCCGTCAGGATTGCAGCCTGGGTGTGGATCACTAGCAGCACATCGGGCAAATACTAGTCTACTCTGAAGGGGATTGTGCAGGCAGATTGAGCATTGACTGGGACAGAGGCAGGAGCTGGGGTGAGTGAGGCCCTGGCTGGGTTGGGCAGTGGGACAATCAGAGCCTGGGTGGCTCATCTAGCAGCACAGTGGAGGGGTCTCCCACCTCTGTGTGCACCTCAGCAAAGGCCTGGGGGGCACGTGTCCTCCACTGGGCACAGGGTGGAAGCAGCTGCCACTGTGTGCTGTGCATTGGGCCCCACTGCAGCTGCCACGTGCCTGATGCCGCTGGGCTGTGCTGCGCCTCCTGCATACCTAGCAGTGGGATGCACATGGCATAGCGTGGCACCAGAGGCAGTGGCAGCTGCAGAGGAGTGCAAAATATAACAGCAGCCACCTCCGTCCTGTGCATAGATCCGGGGGGCACATGACCCCCAGGGCTCTGCTGGGGTATGCACAGCAGAGGGAGCCCACCCACGGCCCTGGATGAGCCGCCTGGGCTGCGATTGCCCCACCACCCGGCCTGGCTGGGGCCCCGCTCCCTCCCGCGCCACTAGGGCTTTGATCTGCCCCCTCCCCTTGCCCCTTCCTCCACAGACTTAGCGGGGCGGGGGCAGATCATGTGTGCAGCGCCCCCCCCCCAATATTTTTTTTTTCTCCCTCTGCCTATGCCTCCCCCTCTTCTACAGCAGGCTTATCTATTTAGGCTTCCTATTGCAGCCTGGCTGTCAATGAGAACGTGAGCTCTCCAAGGTGGGAATGGTCATCTTCGTTACATTTAAGCAGTGGAAGCGTGCTTCTGGTTACGCACTAACACACACAAGTGATAAATATTAGCAAACAGTTTGTACCTCAGTGTGGCATCAGGGAGTCCTTGATGGGAACTGACGGTAATTTCCTTCACATCACACGTAAAGCTAACAACAAGCCATGATCATTAAGGGCTCCATGGACTTTTCACAAGATGTTTTTGCTTCTCTCTGTCTCTCTTTTTCTCTTTATATTTTATGAATGATTTATACTTTTGTTTCTTTGGCTTGCAAAAAATGGGCTATTAATCTAGTCCCTCGGCTAAGTGCTAGCATAGGTAATTACGTTTTGCATACCTGATGTTCCCCTGCATCACCACTTAGAAAGACATCCTTCATTTTCTGCCTCCAGCGTTCATGAAGGATAAGGAGTAGGTTATTAAACAGTTGTGATTCTATTCCATAGAATGGTTCTGCGCACAGTAACAGGCAGTATGATTGGATAATTTGGGTATCACATTAAGTTGTCAAAAATTCGCAAGGTATTTTGCAAACGCAATTGCCATATAAATATAATTTCATTAGTCTCAGGCCAATGGACAGGACCTCTGTCCATTTTAAGGGGATTATTTATTTGAGGAAGGTCAACAGAAGTTGGCTTTATGTTCATGTTACAATGATGGGGCTAGCTGCATGCCTCCGACTGCACTCACTACAGGCATTTTGCCTCTTGCCCTTATCTGTCTCAAGGTAGAAATTGCACAATTCATGCAAGGTCACCTGGTGAAGTTCTGCAGGTTTTGCATGCAATGACACTTTTGTTTCAGTAGCAAGTCTACAAATGAGACAAGAGTCTGATTAAACCAGGTCTCTTAGCCCCTATGGAGTTCCAGCTCTAATTTAAATTAACAAATAACCTTGGATATTTCCTCAGTGCCACACTGGATGAACTGGTGATTCAGGATGCACTAGTAAAGAACAAAAGCCACTATTTCCCATTGCCCAAGGACTAGATTTCAGCCTTAACTAAGAATCCACTGCCTTTGTAATTTCTAATGTGCTTAGTTTGCTCTAAATGGTGGAGAAAGAAGGCTGTTTTTGTCAACAGCTTGTCAAAAAAGTATCTGCAAGCAAGTCCATATTGCAGTACATGTTTACTGCCCAGGCTAATGAGTTTTAAATATTTATGTCAGCATTTGAAAAAGCCTTCTCTAGAATGACAGCTTGTTTACCTCAAAAATCACCAGGCTACTAGATGTAGAAACCAGTTATTGCAATGGAATAAAACAAATCAACTTTTTTTATGTCAAGTCTTCTGGGATGTGCATGTGCGTGCATGTGTTTTATTTAGGATAATGATGCCCCGATTCTGATGTGTGAACAATAATAAAATGAGTTGCTAATAAAAGCGTTCTTAAGAAGGAACATGGTTAATGGGTAGCCAGTATCAAGTGGAGTGCCCCAGGGATTGGTCCTGGGGTCGGTTTTGTTCAATATCTTCAATGACCTTCAAGATAGGATGGAGTGCAAGCTCGGCAAGTTTCCAGATAACACTAAGCTGCGGGAGTAGTAGATATGCAGGACCGTACGGTTAGGATTCAGAGAGACCTTGGCAAATTAGAGGACTGGACCAAAGGAAATCTCATTAGGTTCAATAAGGAGAAATGCTAAGCCCTGCACTTAGGACAGAAAAATCCCATGCACTGTTACAGGCTGGGGACCAAATGGCTAAGCAGCAACTCTGCAGGAAAGGACTTGGGGATTATAGTGGTCAATAAGCTGAATATGAGCTAATAGTGTGCCCTTGTTGCAAAGAAAGTTAATGGCATCCTGGGCTGCATTGGTAGGAGCGCTGCCAGCAGATCAAGGGATGCAGTTCTTCCCTCTATTCAGCACTGGTGAGGCCATATTTGGAGTCCTGTGTCCAGTTTTGAGCCCCCCACTACAGAAAGGATGTGGACAAATTGGAGAGATCCTAGTGGAGGGCTACAAAAATGGTGAGGGGGCCAGGGTGCATCTTCTTCATTGTGGCGTCTCCAGTCCCACCTTTCTATATAGTCCACTCCCAATACTCTGCACAGGTCACTGCTTCTGGTGTTGGCATTGCCAGATCTTGTGGGGTGCATTGTGGTGCTACAGGGCATCTCAGGATATGATCCATGGTTTGCATCTCCTGACAAACACATTGGTCAGTTGTGTAGAGGCCCCATGATTTCATGACAAAGTTGCATCTTCCGAGACCCACTGTCAACCTCTTCAGGCTCTGCCATGTGTGTCATTTGTAATTGGAGCCAGATGCTAACTCCTCGCTGGCTCCATTCAATGGCTTTGTTGCTCATTTTCTCCCATTCTTTTTGCTAGAGGGTACTTTTGGTGGGTACTGATGATGTGGGCAATGGTATGATACAGGACAAAAAGCTATTTCTCGATGAGAGACAGTGGTGTGTTGGGTGATGTCCATATAGTGGGTGGCAGTTGTCTGACTCTTATTCTTGTGGGTCAGTGCTGCTGACTACTTTCCCTCTGATGTAAGTGGCACTATGCCAGATAGTGCATATAGGCAGGGGATAGGACTGAGTTTTAGGCAGCCTGTTATAATTCTGCATGCATCATTTAGGGTGCTGTCAATATGTTGACCGTGACTTGAGCACCTTTGGGTGATGCAGGCATATTCAGCCACAGAGAAATAAAGTGCTAAGGTAGTAGTGCTCAGGGTGGATGGACATGCTACGCACTAGAAATTTTGAGCTTATGCAGAATGTTGTTTCATGTGTTGATCTTGGCTTTGGTATAAAATATGTGCTTTTTCTAACTAAGTGTACAGTCCAGTGTTACCCTTAAGTATACCTGGTGTTTCTGATGTTTGAGACTGGTCACCCCAGGTGACATTCAGGTGTTGTTCCGCATCCTGGGTTATCAGATAGAACGCACAGATTTGTGTTCTGCTAGGGTTGGGTTTGAGATGATTGTTTAGGTAGTACATGGGGCACATGACTTCTGAGGAGAAGTTGAGAGAGCTGGGCTTATTTAGCCTGGAGAAGAGAAGACTGAGAGGGGAATTTGATAGCAGCTTTCACCTCCCTGCAGGGGGGTTGCAAATAGGATGGAGCTGGACTGTCCTCAGTGATAATGGAGCACGGAGCAACAGTCTCAAGTTGCAGCAAGGAAAGTTGAGGTTAGATATTAAGAAAAACTGTCTCACTAGGAGGGTAGTAAAGTGCTGGAACAGTTTACCCAGAGAGGTGGAGTCTCCATCCTTGGAGGCTTTTAAGACCCAGTAGACAAAGCCTTGGCTGGGATGATGTAGTTGGGGCTGGTCCCGCTTTGAGCAGGCGGTTGGACTAGATGTGACCTCCTGAGGTCCCTTCAGCCCTCATTTTCTATGATTCTATTATTCTATGACTCTGGAGATCTTGGGCTAACTACCTGTTCTGTTATAGACTTCCAGGTGATCTTGAAGTCCAGCTCTTGATTGTCATTGATGTTTTAGTAGTTCTAGGTATACACAGTAGCAGAACTCTACTTGAAAATGTATGCATCTGTAGATGTTCAGGTGCCCAAAGGGATAAGCAGGGTATGGATTGCACTTCAGTGCCCAAATCCTACAAGTACTTTTTTGTAGTTGGGACCTTGAAGTATAGCTGCACTGTACTTTCACCTTCCCCTGAGCCCACTGCTTAGCCCTAACCCACTCCCAGCCATCGTCCAGCCTGCCCCTGATGCTCCACTGAGCACCGGATCCTACAACTCAGCCTTTTTTCTCATAGTGTGTTCAGTATGCACCCAAGCTGAACAATTTGGAAGAACAGAAAGTCTGCCGGGAGACCTTCTGCTTTCTAATTCCCATTGCTATTACCCATAAAAAGAGTGAAGAACAAAAGGAAAATTAAATTGCAAGCATGATCCCTAGAAGGGCTCTGATGGACAGGAAAAAGAAATTCAAACAGAGCCCTTCTAGGCATTGCTGCTTCTGCTTGTCTCTGCTGTGCTTGGCACATGCAGAGCTGGCGGGTAATGGAGAGGCAGCTGGTGTTGCTTATGGTACTTAAGAACTATTAACTAAGTTACCCCATGAAGAAGTAATGATGTACCTTTAGTGTCTCTGTTCTGTGCTAAAAACTGGAAACTACTCAGACACTGCAGTAAGAGGCGGGTATTAATGCCCAGTCACATATTTATGAACTAGAAAAGGAGATCAGCTAATAATCAGGCAAGTGGAGTAACTTTGTATTACACTAATTCCATTCAAGTAATGCCACTCCCTTGATATTGGTGCCCTGCTTAAAAACCTGTACAGCACCAGAAATTGATGCCATAAGCACAACTGGTTTGCAGGGCAAACAACCAAAACAAATGCCTGGGGTCCCCTGGCTATGGCAGCGTTTCTTAACCTGTGGGTCACAACGTGTAAGTGGATCTCAAGAATATATGAAGGGGTCACGAAGAAACTTTAAAAATGGATCAATAAACTTTACAAATGGATTCTCTTTAAAGGAGAAAAATGTGGGAAACTGTGGCTCTCACTGTTTTTCTTTCACTGTGTGAAGAATTCCAGCCTGCAAGGGGCTGTTTGGGTCCCCCACTGCCCCACACACCCACCCCTTGCCCTTGCCAGGGAGCTGGGAGTGGGTCAGTAGGTTGCGAGTGAGGGGCACTGGGGCCAGGACTAGCCATCGATGTGTACCAATGAATCCTGGTACAAAAATGGTTGAGAACCACTGGGCTATGGCATCCCTATTAGGCTATCGTGTATTAGTGCAAGTCATCCAGTGTGAACATGGGTCGAGGTAGGGGTCATGGGTGGATCTAGGATTTTGGAAATGGGGGTTTCGATAGTATAGCGCATCATCAGATGGAGCAAACACAATGTTTTCTCCACTTAAAGATAGACTGGAAGCTTTACTAATACACTGGAGGCCTAGCACTATATTATTTGATTTTGCTTTGATCTTCAACTAAATGTGACTGTATTGGAATGTTTGCTAATTTGCTAAATTATATCTCAAGTTAAAAAACACAGGAAATGAGGCAAAAATGGTCAAAAGAGATTGTTTCTTTAGTCCTGTAGCCATTAGAGTTAAATGTACCTCTCTCATTCAAAAGCATATAAAACAAACTGTAGTCCTCGTGAGCAATCCTGATGGTGCCTCAAAGTTTTCAGCCATTTTTACATCTCAATTGATTACTACACCCGAGTTAAGGTTTCTAGCTAGACCTGAAAACAGCTTGCTGGACAGTGAATTGAAGAGAGGCACTGTCAGGAATGGCTAACAGATAGCAACATTGAGAAGAACATATAGTTTGAATACTGGAATATCAAGACTATTAAAAAGGAGAGAGGGCTGTTGGCACCTATGGAGTGGAGAGAGGCTAGCAGGATTTGGGTAGATTATAATGGATCGTGAAGTCAATTGACTCTATCAGTGCTGCTTGAATAGAAGTGCCCCTGTCCCACACCCTGGTTGGTTTTAAAGTCTGGGTAGAGTAGGAATCAAAGGGAGGTGTAATTGCACCCCTTGCTAGATCCACCCTGGTAGGGGTTCATAATTTAGACTCTGGGAGCAAGAAGGCAGGACTAAAACTAGCATTCTTTTGCCTATTGTCTTATTTAGTCATCACGGTTCCTTTCAAACTAGGCAAGTAGAGTCCTGAAAAATGCACTGCATTTAAAAGCTTGTCTATGTCTGTCCCATCCATGCAGTTGGTCCAGTAAAAAATACCACCTACAAGGCTCCTTACCTGGACATTTCCTGGACCATCATGGCTACATCACTCCAACACTACCATTAACATATGTATACATCACTCTTACCAATATGCAAGGCAACAGCAATATCCCTGCACCCCATAATAAAATAAATATAAGACCTTTATGGCTTTTTTTTACATCATAACAAATCAAACAAGGACAAAATACCAGTCTTTTGACTAACCACCTCCATGATCCACAAACAAACCTGTTTCAATTTTCTTGCTTTTTGTCGGTTGCTATTTCTGTCCGATAGATACTAATATGGGAGACCAAGCACAGTGGAGGTCTACAGTACAATCATGTTGCTGGCCTATATGGTAGCGAGGCTATGGGCTTGAGGAAGAAAAGAAGCTAGCGTCCTGAATGAATCCAAATTCCTGTTCTTTTAAGCTTTTCATTCACAATTCAGGAGATAAGGAAACAGCAAAGACTGAGTGACTTTTTGGGGGGGAGGGGGGGCTAGGATTTGGGGGGGGGGCTAAAAAACTGAAATTATTAAAATCAACCCTTTTTTGTAAGATGTTCTTGTTCCGATAAATCGGCACTTTCTAGTGGAAACACGGAAATAGTTACTTGGGGATTTTCCCACTATTCACAAGCTCTCCATGATGCATCCAAGTGCAAAGATTTAGGTGCCCTTGAATTTGAAGCCCAACTCAGGCCCAAATTGGATGTCAAACCCTTGCCTAAATCTACTCCAGTCCTAAATGCCACACTGCTCAGTTCATGAGTTTTGTTCTCCTTTTGCACCCCTGCTCTCACCCAGGTTCCCTGTTAAACACAACTAACTAGTGCAGCTTTAAACTAGTTATTTTTGCTTTTTCTGACAGATGTAGCTCACTCCCTACTTCAGTAAGGACCATGATTTCATTACCTGAGTAAGCAGATGGCTCATTTATCAGCTGCCTGCTAGCACTGCATGCACCAACCTTGTCTAAAATATTACCATCCACCTACAGATCTTCCCTTTGCTGTCTCACCGCAGACTGCCTTAAAATGCCCCCAATTACAGTTTTCTGCAAGCTCTATCTGAGAGCACTGTCCTCATTTACTAGCGCCTACTTCTTCTGAATCATTAGCTTAATTGGGTAGAGCTGACTGCCTAATGAATCCTCCTTATGAACTTCTCATGTACACCTGGCTGTTAATTCTGCATAGATCAAGGATGCTGCTACCTGGGAAGCATCATCAGAATGTGTATGGAAGTCAGGCGCAGAGCTATCCTTAAAATGATCAAGTTATAGATACCTACTGAGACTACTTCTCATTATTTCCCATCTATGTGTTCCTTACTGGCCTGTCTTTCAAAAATTAGATTAAATTAGGCAGTACAAAATATAAGATTGTTGATATTTCCCTGACATTGAAATTACAACAGGGCAATCTAATGGATAGATTGCAACCAAGGGCATGCGCCCATACAAAAGAAAAAGACGGGAGAAGCATGACCCTTGGGTCTGCAGTCCTGGGTGGAGATTCACACTGAGAAGGAAGGGGTGGGCGGGGCTGAGAATGCAGCCCGATGCTGGTTGGCCAACCCAGATGACAGCAGCAGTGAGCACAGTTGATGATATTGATATTTTTGGCCCGTGGCAAATCAGGAGAATGAGATGTACATATATGTATCTTGGGTTTAGGGAGGAATTGGGATTTGGGAAGGGGTTGTAATTTGTTTAGCTTCCTGGGGCTTAACGTGCAAGGAGGCAGCAAGTTGTTCAGGACTGCATCTTAAGTTTAAGTCTCCAAGAGAGAAGACGGAGGAGGGGGCTGAGTGTCAGAGGTCCTGGGTTCTGTTCTCCTGATGCTGCCTCTTGTGGGTGCATCTACACATTCATTCATGCACTGTTGCTAATGCACATTAAATTTAATACCTCCCTTGTGAGGTACTAGAAAAAGGTGCATTAGCCTATTTTAATGCGCATTAGTGAAAGCTCACTTTTTCCTGATGCTTTAATGTGCATTAAAATAAGCGAATACACATTCAAGTGCACGTGTAGACATGCCCTGTGTGACCTTGGAATTGCTGTTTCTTGGGTCCTGTGCAAGCATGGGCCAGACTTAATTGTTGTCTCTGCTGATGCTTCCTGGGATACTGGCAACCACAAAAGAAGAATGAGTTGGGGTTATAAGACTTTTGCTTCTGTGCAACTGTATGTAAAGCAAACCAGAGATAGAAGAGCTTCCTGTACTAAGAAGTATTAAAAAAAAACAAACAAACAACAACACCTCCTCTCCTTAGGGAGTCTCCACTTCCTAGAGTATGTTCCAGCAAACTGAGAGAGACAATATGTCCTTTAAATTTCCCTGCCCTTCATTTCATCCATCCTTAAAATGGGAGTAACAATACTTGGCTGTTGGGTTTCAGAAGGGTGTTTAAAAGCTGATACTTATAAGGTGCTTTGAGATCTTTGGTTAAATGCCATTATATGCAGCCATTGTATTTAAGCGTATTAGCATCTCATTTCATACAGCCCACGAGTCACTTGAGCGAATAATTTCAGATTTTCCTCTAAACTCTCACTTAATTTGCCTTGGCTTCAGAATACATTGCCCTGAATGTCCCTATACCCAATGAACTCTTTTATATGACAGCTCCAGCTGCTTTTTTCCTCCATTCTGCAGAAATGGGGCTTCTATTTAAATGCAAGATGCCCCCATTAAAGCAAGAGTTTGTGAATCCAGGCTTTATCAGGGGAGTTCATTAAATGCAATATTAATAGCCACTCCAGCTGATTTCAGAGCTAGCCTCTCCGTGGTTGGCAGCTCGCTGGGTTTTTTTGCCCAGCAGACATTTTCTTCATCGTGTTCCTGAAAACAACCAAAAAGCACGTACTTTGTTAAGCATAAAATCAGCCTTCTTGCATATGGAGGATTGCTTTAAAAACAGGGCTATCCAGGGCGCAGTTTTCTGACTTTAAATTAGGGAAGAATGATTGATTCTCAGAGGGGTTGGGAAGTTTTTGTTTGAACGACCACTTCATTCACCCAAATTATCTGACCCACCCTGGATTTTCAAATCCTGTATCCTATTATGGGAGATCTGGACTTTGGGAAGAGAGTGTCTTCTGTTTAAAAGAACTGAGTGAGGCACACAGCTACACCGCTGGGGATAAAAACCAACCGATTCTCTTGACTGTCCTCAAGTCTCAGTCGCCCTGTCCTTCACTTCCTTTCATTTTATCATGGTCAACTATTGAGTCTTGTCTTAGAATAGCTGGCATGCCCTTTCAGGCAGAGACCGCATCTTCTTATTGCCACAGGTTTGTTGTGTTTTTTTTTTTCCCGTTGATGACACCACTTCTAGTTGTGGAGCCCACTTCTACAATTGAATGTCCATTGGGTTTGTGACCTCCACTTGTGAGTGCTACAGCCCCTTGTGTGGAAAGTGTTTGCTCTGTAGTGTTGGGTAAGCCCAAAGCACCTCAGCTGGTGTAAATCAGCACCACAGCATTGACTGCTGACTCCAAACCACCCAATTTTGATCAGAGATGTAGTAGCAACCAATAGGAGGCGAAGTATACTGAGAAAGCATTCATGGTTGCACTAAACAGAGTGCCATGGGACGAGGAACATCTGGCAACGTAGCTAGCTCAGTGGTCTTTACAAACCTCTTTCCTAGTCCAGTTCTTGATGGTCTTCTCCTCCATGCTGTCAGTGGGGCTGATGGCGGATTATAAAGTACCCAGTCAATTGGTGCTTCAGGCAGTTACTCATAAATGATCTTAACAAGCTTGACTTGGGATTGCCTGAAAGGTGAAGCCTCGTTTCCTGTGCCTTTGGCAGCTTCCCTCACCCCCACCTTATTTGAGGGCTCTTACCGTGTTCAATGGGAGCTATTCAGGTGGGACAGTTAATGCCTGTTTGGACAAAAGTTATAAGAGGTGAACAAGATATTCATGTATATAAAGCCCTGAATTACAAGCCCGTTATTGCTAGTGTGTCTGGTGGTGAGTATAGTTACACTGATTGATATATTTCCTATTCTATTGCACATGGATTAAGATAATCTTCATAATCCTGACACTCTGGTCCACCTCTTTTGTCTGTAATGATCATTGACCTTTTCATTTGTCTTGTTTTCCCAGAGTTTCTATGCATAGAGTACAACTTCTTGTATGGGGTTATGGGGTTTTCTTAAAGCACATATTTAAAGTACAAGACAAAAAATAGGGAAACTTGTTTTCTACAGTGAGAAGTTGGCCTGCAGATAGCTGGAGTGTGAAGTTACAGGGCAGTAGCTCCCGCATGCATGTTGACCCTATTAGGGTTAAATACTACTTAGCTGTAAAGATATTTCAGCTTGGGAAAGGCAGAGACTGAAGGCAAATACAGCTCAGCATGGGGTTATGGGAGATTCAATTTTTTTTTTAAATTTGATATGAAGTTTTCCTGTTCTTTCATTGGGACGTCACTGTGCTTTCAGAGGCATGTTTTATTTTGCCTTGCAGAATCACAAAGCTTTCCCTTTCATTTCAGTGGCCAACGTTTGGGTGATGCTGGATCCTATTTTGCCCAGGGAAGCATGTAGTTTTTTATTCTCAAGGGCGGGGGGAGAAGGCAGGGATTAACTGGTTTTAAGACATCTCCATGTGGTGGCGAATCTACTTGGTCTAGTTTGTATAAGATAAAACTGTTTTAGTAGGACTCTGGACCTAAAATGGAGAAACACCTCACCTACCTCTCTGATGGTGTGTACTCAATACACAGCACCATTGACCTCTGGGTAAAGTAAATTCTTCCTCATCCTATCAGTTTTGGACAGATGCCCTAACACAAGGTAGCTGGCTTCGTACCCCTGGGATTGAGCTCACTGTGTGACTAGGACCTGACAGAATGTCCTAACTCCAAAGCAATGGGACAAGTATGCCTCGGACCACTGTCCACCTTTCCCCCATTGAAGCAGGTACAATGGACAGTCCATAGGGGAAGAATCATGGGGGCGGAAGGAGATGAAACCAGGGAAGCTGACTGTATGTTCCAGGGCAGCAGATATTGCCTTAGTTGGGAAGGAGTCCAGGTTGTTGGTTCCTGGTATCAAATTTACCTCTGATTTAGTTACTGGGGTGTTGGTTGTAGCTGTGTTGGTGTGAAGACATAGGCAGACAAAGTTCTTTGGTTAGATCAACTCAAATAGTTTGTGTCTTTTGGTGACTATAGTGTGGAGCAAAATGGATGCCTTCTTAGCAAAATTGGATTGCAATGGTACATAAATGGGATTACGTGCCTCACTAGCTGTATTGGATCACTTTTGACCATGTACTGTTGAACAGGCTTAGCTACACATGGCAAAATTAGAGATGGGTAGACATCTTGGCTAACTTCAGGATGTTATGCGGTGAGAGGTAGAATCTCCTGCAGCGATTTAAATGCCTAAAAACTGTGTAAATGACAGCAAAATAATGTCATCTTGGAGAGTTAGTGCCAAGTACCTAGTGTACTGTACATTTAAACACAAATTTATTGTGCCTTTAAGTTTCCTGACTTTCCTAGGTAAGCAAGCTCTAAGCCTCCCCATACACTCCGGGTGTAGCACTTATCACTCTGGAGAATGGTAGAAGTCCTCAGGCCTGGAGCAGCTGTACCTACAGAAGTAACCCTTTCTTTATTCAAACTATAAACAATTAATTGTCTCTCAAAAAATCCCCAAATTATTGAGAGATTGCATGGTTACTATTTCAAGTGTAACCGATTTGGGTAGTAATATTAATTTAATTTTAATTTAATAGTATCCTAAATATAAGGGAAGGTTACGTTGGCTGCTAATAGTATAACATAATAATGGGAAAAATGCCCCAGACATCTACATAATAAAGCAAATTGAATGTTTATGTAAATTGAGCTAAAGGAATTAAGTAACTGGACATGACAATAATGTTTTTTATATTGGATATACAAGTACCTGGATAGACAGAAAAGGTCTAATGCTTGAGGGCATTTTCCCTTTTTAGTTTATCGGGAAAAGGTAAAACACCACTCAGCGGTTGAATTACTCTAGCTTTGGTTTCCAAACTGGAAATGAACTTCACCTTTTTAAGTGAGGGTAATTAATTAACGCGGGGGAGGAAGGGGGGCTTTCAAAAGGTTGTATTAGATTCATCACTCGAGTTGTTGAATCGGGACTGGAAGCCTTTCTAATAGAAAAGATCTACTTCCAACACAAGTTACTGGGTTTAAATCGGGACTCTGTGGGCACGTCTACATGAGATGCTATGCTATGTGGCAACGTAGCTCATGGCTACGGTGATATAACGTCAGTGGGCACTAACCATGATGCTGCCGCTACTGTGCAATAGCTCATTGCTACTGCACAATAGGTCGAAAACAACCCGTGTGCGCCGGGACTGTGCAGTACTGCTGGGTACTGTGCAGTCATTTAGTACTTGCTAAAGGAAGTACTAAATGACTGCTCAGTACCAGCTGTGCAGTCAGGGGCACGTGTAGACGCGCCCAGTGGTTGACCTACTGTTGTCCCAATGTTGGGCAGGACTTTAGAATAGCTGTTCAGGGGGTTCCAGTCCAGCCATATATCTCGTGAACCAAAGTTACTTACCTGGCAGCTTGTCTGAGTTCAGGGGACATGCAAACTACCACGAGCTAAAGCAACAGAAGAGGTGTACTTGAGCCTCTAAGAGAGGTTGTGTTCTGCAAAGAACTAAGGGCCTTGTTGCACCTTACACTGTGAGACTCACAAACGTTGATCGGTGTTAGTGTTAGCTTGGAGTTTGGAGCAGCTGCACCCATAGTCTAGAAACCTTCTGTGACTGTCCCCCACCTGCACAGCTGTGACTTGCCACTGGAGGCCTAGTGAGCAGGGGCAGGACTAGGAGCTGAAGCTGTGAGTTGCTCCTAGAAGGCTGGCGAGACAGGGAAGGTTTCTAGCCCTGCTCTGCAGATGAGGATGTGAGAGATCCCGGCCTACTGGAGGACTTCAGCTTGGGCAGCACATCTGTAGAGAGTGGCCACATGTTAATGGAACAGGAGCTGGGTTGTGTGGATCAGAGAAAATCCTGCCCTGGAGTAGCGTCACTTTGAGCTGCATAATGAGTGGTTAGGACTTTTTCAAGGTGTGGGGTCAAGGACTCCTGGAGCTGACCAAAATTATCATGTAACAAGGCCTTAATAGCGGTGGCAATTGTGCTCACTACTTATGGGAGCTGTCCCAATCGCTGTGGCAGGTCTCTTCACCTGAGAGAAGTGAGCAGGATTTGGCTTAACTGCATCTGCTAAAAGGAAACTCTTTCTTGATGTTAAAATAACACCACTACTATGAAATTGTGGAGGAGGCATTGGTGACTGCCATGCCAAGGGCCCAAGCAACAGGCAGCCGGCAGCCTACAGCCATGCTAGAATGATGCCATAAAATCCCACACCGCGGAGAAACAGTCCAGCTGCTCCCAGATGTGCAAAGGGTGCCAGTCGGCTAAAGGTCCCCCCCAATACGGGGCGTTATGCTATGTCCTGTGCTTACTCCACTTCCTTTTTGGGATGAATGCTTCCCCTTAGGCTGGAAGAAGAGAGCAGCTTTAAAACTAGCCCGTGCTCACTGATACCTCACCTTACCTTGTGCACCAATGCAGGGCCTCTGTTCTAACTTGAAGAGCCAAGTTTACATCTTGTATCTCAAGGATGTAATGGGCCAGACTGCCAGTTGGTGCAAATCAATCTAACCCCATCCATTCCAGTAGAGAAATGCCCATTCGTAGCAGCTGAGGATCTGCCTCAGCTGTTTCCACAAGCTAATTGCTATGATTCATATGATACCAGGCTGCTGTCTGTAGTTCAGCATGCTCTGTGGTGTTTCCCCCTCATTTATTTTATTATCAAATTCTAGTCCCAAGAAGAATATTACTTAATTTGAGCAAGCGCGTGCGAGTAAAGATGATGTCTCGCAGTGGCATTTTGCAATAATCCTATCAGCTGGCAGCCAAAGATTGACTGTGTTGTTTGTCACCCACCACGATGCTGGAATTATTGCGGAAGTGAACTCTTCTCTCACTCTGGCTGCCTTTATGGAGAGACGTCCTGCATTATTACAGGAAGCTTTTTCTATCCTCTAGTCGAATGAAATGGCATCCTGGAAATGATAACTAGCTGCACACGCTGAAAGGGGCAACGCACAGATTGGGAAGGGTTTTCAGACAGGGACAGGCAATGTGTCATCTCCCCTGCCTGGCTCTATATATTGTGCAGCTGATTTTTGGTGTTTTTTTTTTTTTTTTTATATAACTTGCCATCAGTGCTGAAATCAGAAGTGCTTTGTTTCTGATGTCTTCTAACATAGGGTTCAGGGGCAGAGAAAGGACCATTGTCTATCGTGCTAAAGTTGATTGAATTGGCTTTTGGTATTAAAAGAACGTCATTTGAAATGGTTGGAACCCTGCAGTTCCCATTTCTTGGGAGTCCTAATCGGCAACAAACTTCTGCCAGTCTCCCTCCAGGGCAAGAGGCGCTAACAATGTGCTTGATTACTGTTGGCCCGGGAACATGAAGCTCAGTATATTCCAGCAGGCAGGAGTTAACGGGAGTACAATCATTGTTTGTGTGGAGGGTGAACAGCATCGTCTTCCGTGCCAAGCCATTTCACATGTTCTCTTCCAATCTTGCTGCGTCTTGTCACCCTTCCAAGGCAGGGCTCCAGGGCTTGATACGGCTCTCGTGGAAAAGTCTTCCAGAGCTGCCAGCCTGGTAGCACCAACACTCCTCCCATAACCCCAAATGGAAGTAGCAACCGTGGTTGACACTGGGGAGCGAGGTAGAGGCCTGCAAGGCTTAAAAACATGGTTTTCTACAGCCTGAGAGGATGAGTGAGCCTATTGCAATTGGGTCTGTAATAGGCTAATGCTACAGAGGCGGCACAGGGGAGTGACGTGTGAAATGGTCACGTGCAGGATCCCTACCACAAACCTTCCCTGTGGTCTGGGTGTTTGCTTTCCCCCACTGAAATCCAATGTAGGTGCTGTTCCCGTGTTCTCCTCTTCTTGCACACCCCTCCTGATGTAGGTAACTCGCTGTCCACTTGGATTTAAGTGCATGAATAATGACAGAAGCAAAATAATTTCCTTCTGGGTCCACTCCATAACTTCAGCTGCCTGCTAATAGCTATGGAACAGACCCAGGTGGATTCCAAGAAGAATTACATGGCTAAAACTCTTCTAGCTATTTCCCTGTATTATATAACATGTCGGAAACCTAGAGAGAAGATTTTTTTTTTTAAAGCCCAACATAAGCTTTGCCTTCCATACAATAAGTATTCCATGAGACTTAATCATTTTTGACAGCCTACTCAAAGCCTAAGGGATGTAGGCTTCTCTGTGTAGTACAAAGTAGAGCAGAGGGCAAGGATCTATAGCAATCTGCAACTAAATGAGAAACACGGATGGTTTTCCAGTGAACCGTAGTTGGCATGGTTAGCAACACCTAATGAAGAGAGGCGGAGGCTGCTGATAACTTGTTGGGGAATATGTGTAAGAGTTAATCTACTGGCTACCTGGTATGACAGCATCAGAAGCAGGATTCCAGATCCTAGATAAATGGGCAGCAAGCTTCATTGAGCTTGCCTCTAATTTGAAATTAATCTCACCCAGCTCACTCCATTCCCAGTCAATTCTTAGAAAGCCAATGAAATCATGATGCGAGGCAGATATTTCTGGAAAATATGTCTCTTATTACTCAGAGGAACAATAACTTCTGATGCCATTTCTGTAGCAAGGAGAACCAGTGGAATAGTGAAAAAATAGTCTCGGCAAAACTTTTTTTTTTCTTTCTGACTTGCATTTCAATTGCTTCCTGCCTTATTAAAACATTTGTAAGAGTCAAGTTTTGCATGTCTGAACTTGCTCCAGTGAGTGAATGGCAAGCAGACCACCAAGATGTGTTTAATCAAGAAACAGAACTTCATTTCTTGTAAAATCCAATTCATTTCAGATGGAAATCAGTCTTGTGTGAAGGCCAGGTCACCCATGGGCAATAGAGCTTTGTATCTAAAAAGCTTTTGATCTGGTGCTTATATTACTTCAGTCACTTTACCTAGTTGCTGCCATGGCTGGGGGACTGGAAAGGGTACAAACCAGTATATATAAATAGCATACACAAAAATGGAGGGGATAACCATAGTCTTCAGGCACAGCCCTGAGTAAGAGTTGGTATGTAAACTGCACCATCCCTAGGAGCTGTCTAAGAGGCACTGGCTCGGAGATCCTGCTTCTGAAGCAAAGCTCCTGGGTGCCTCTGGAGTAAGGGTGGGCAATTATTTTGCTGGAAGGGCCACTGAACAAGTTTTGGTGAGCTACGGAGGGCCACACATGCAAAATTAACGGTGATCGTTTGAGCAAGTTATAGATCAATAACAAAACGGGCCCCATTCAATTCGCATTCAGATTCAGCCTGAATTGGGGACAATGATTCTATTAGTTGATTTGGATCATTGTCCCTGATTCGATCTGGCTGAATCCAAATCTGAAGATTCGATGTTGATTCAGAGAATCAGCGATTCAGACGTAGACACAGCTTTAAATTTTTTTTTTCTGCATACCTTGATGTAGCAGGCATGGCTCGTGATCACTGTGATGCTGGGGCGTATGGAGCATCCCACAGGAGTGCGGGAAGGCCTTCCACATGCTCAGCAGCAAACCCAGAAGTGGACCAGGAGTACTTCCAGTTTACTTCTGGGTCTGCTGTGGAGTGCACCGGGGGACCCCGGGTGCCTCCCCCAGACCCAGGAGGCACTAGTCACTGAGCTGGGTGGGATTCAGGGGTCCCCCCAGTGTGCTCCCCAGCAGACCCAGAAGTACTTTTGGTCCACTTCCAAGTCTGTTGCTGAGTGCGCTGGGGAGCCCCTGTGCTTCTGTGGTACAGTCCATGCACCCCAGCATCGCAGCATTCACGAGCCACCTGCTACCTAGAGGTATGTAGAAAAAACATTTAAAGCTGTGTCTATGCCTGAATTGCCAAATCTTTCCAAATCTCTCTGAATCAATTCGGAGGGTTCCGATTTGATTCGGAAAGATTAAAGGGTTTCGGAGATTTGGCCACCGCATCGGGCCAAATCTCCACCAAATCGAATCAAGGACTGAAGCTTTGCACAGCCCTAGTATTTTCTTCAGCCTCTTGTTCCACATCTGTAGTCATATCTCCTTGCATGTGGCATCAAGATTATAAGAAAACTTTTGTGTGACTTCAGTCATTTTTGTGGTGTGGGATGGTCATGTAGTGGGTGTCTCACATCTTCAGCTTGTCTTGATTGTAATAAGTTAAATCAATAACTCCATTTTTCTGAGCAGGGATCGGGACATCTCCCCCTCCCCTCCCCCCCCCCCCCAGGATCCCGAGCAGGTGCAGGGGAGGAGCACCCAGGCCCAGGGTCAGAGAGGACCTAGTCAGAACTTCTGGTGGGACTGGACGTGTTCAAATCAGCAGGTCCTGATGATCTCCACCCCAGAGTGCTGAGGGAATTGGCAGAGGTCATAGCAGGACCCCTGGCAAAGTTTTACAAGCACTCATGGTGCTCTGTCCAGGTGCCAGAGGACTGGAAAAGGGCCAATGAGGTCCCCATTTTCAAAAAGGGGAGGAAGGAGGACCCAGGAACTTTAGCCCCATTAGTCTTACATCGGTCCTGGGACAGCTCTTTGAGAAAATTATCCAGGAGCACATCTGCAAGGGGCCACCAGGGGAGATTTATTCCTAGGGGCAACCAACATGAGTTAATTCGAGGCAGGTCCTGTCAGACCAACCTGGCTGACTTCGACAACCAGGTCACAAAATCCTTAGACACGGGTATCATGGTAGATGTAGTCTTTCTGGACTTTAGGAAGGCCTTCGACACTGTCTCTCACCTTATTCTCATCAAAAAATTAGGTGACTGTGGTGCCGATGCCTACACAGTCAGATGGGTTCCAAATTGGCTGGAGGGCCACACCCAGAGAGTGGTGGTGGATGGGTCATTTCTGACCTGGAGGGACATGGGCAGTGGGGTCCCCCAGGGCTTGGTCCCGCACTGTTCAACATCTTCATCAGTCATTTGGACAAGGGGGTGAAAAGCACTTTGTTTAAATTCACGGATGACACTAAGATGTGGGGAGAGGTAGGCATGCAAGAAGGGAGGGACAGGCTACAACTAGATGTGGACAGGTTACAGGGGTGGGCGGATGAGAACAGGATGGGATTCAACACTGTCGAGTACAAGGTGCTGCACCTGGGAAGGAAGAACCAGCAGCATACCTACAGGCTGGGGAACTCCCTTCTCGTCAGTGCAGAGGCAGAAAAGGATCTTGGAGTCATTATTGATGCCAAAATGAACATGGGCCACCAATGTGAAGACACGGTCAGCAAGGCCAACCGAACCTTGTCATGCATCCACAGATGCATCACAAGTAGGTCCAAGGAGGTGATCCTCCCCCTCTATGTGATGCTGGTCAGGCCGCAGTTGGAGTACTGCGTCCAGTTTGGGTGCTGCACTTCAGGAGGGATGTGGACAGCATGAAGAGGGTCCAGAGGAGGGCCACTAGCATGATCGGGGGCAACAGGGCAGGCCCTACGAGGAGAGGGTATGGGACCTGGACCTGTTCAGCCTCCCCAAGAGAAGGCTGAGAGGGGATCTGGTGGCTGTCTATAAACTTACCAGGGGGGACCAGCAGGGAATGGGAGAGTCCCTGTTCCCCCGAGCACTGCCAGGAGTGACTAGGAATAACAGCCACAAGTTGATGGAGAGTAGGTTCAGGCTGGACATCAGGAAGCACTACTTCACAGTCAGGGTGGCTAGGATCTGGAACCAACTTCCAAGCAAAGTGATGCTTACTCCTGCCCTAGGAGTCTTTAAAAGGAGGCTAAACAATCACCTAGCTGGGGTCGTTTGACCCCAGCATCCTTTGCTGCCCATGGCAGGGGGTCGGACTTGATGATCTGCTCAGGTCCCTTCTGACCCTACCTACTATGAATAAAGAAGAGGTGAAATAGAAGTAGAGGAAAAGCTGGACAGTGGGTGAGAAAGGAAAGAGAAGCTCAGAGATGAAGTTAGCACCCAAGAGCACTTGGCTAATGACTGACAAAGCTGGAGTGAAGCTCCTGCCATGGAACTAGGCTGCCTCTTGCATCCATATGTGCTTGGATTAGACAAATGCCAGCTAAAAACATCAACTTCCTTATTGCTAGTAAAATCAGGCTCCATATCACACTGAGCCTGTTGAGGGGTATCTTGATCTTAATGCTATAGTATCAGTCAAGTGCATCTCAACAACCTGGACTTTTATACTAATAAATTCCCAACTAACCAAAGACTTAGCCTTCACTCTCACTAGATTAAATCAGTTGCTCCTATGAGGTTCCAGTTGAGGATGTCAGCCGAATTAAAAGTATGTCCGGTCCTGTTCCCACTAAGTCTACAATCCTCCTCCTCCTCCTCCTCTTACTGAACTTTGTTTTCAGGAGCTGAATGCCAAGCCCATCAAGCTCAAGGGGACATTCTCATGCATTCAGGAGGCTTTGTATAGCGATCCTAGAGATCTGTGCTGCTCCATGGTGTAAGTACAGGTGATGCAGTGGTTTTATCAGTTGCATACCTAAGTATTGCATGCTCGGCTTGTCTCATAATCCATTTGAGGTAAACATTAGTAGTAATTAAGGGCATTATCAAATGACTTCTCGTGAGAAAGTAGGCCTTTTTGAATGCAACACGTTATGGACTGAGACTGTACGATGTCAAGGGAAAATTTCAAATTCGGGGCTAGCAAGTGAAATTACATAGCTCGTCAAAAATACATCTAAGGAGTCGCTTTAAAATATTCAGTTACATCCTTCCCTGATGTACCTTGTACGAAATCAAAGGGGTGTCACTGGGGATAGAGCCAGTAATACTTAAGGATGCAGTTCTATATATACTGCTGGTGCAATTTTTGTCTGGAATGAAGATGACCTATAAAAGATACTTTTTGCTTTAAAAACAAACAAACCCAGATAGGGTCTATTTTGCTGCCTTTTATGCTATAAACCTATTCTATATTATAAAACTTTATTTGATTCCTAAATATTCTAATCACTGTCATTCCACTTGTGTTTTTCCCCTCCCTTGGTTCACAAACACACTTGTGCATACTTTCACTCTCATACCCATATAGGAGGAATTCCATGGAAGACACTTATTCGTGCTATTTACTTAGGGGCATATTTTTAGAGGTACAAAGAGCAGTTATAACCCCCTTCAACAGCTAGTAGATGTTGCTGGTTCTACTCCCATATATGGTTTTGGAAGTCTTCTCGTATTAAAAAAAGAGGCATCTATTATAATTTGGGTGGGCTAAAATCATCCCATAGAAATAAAGTGAAGATTAAGTGAAGGAGAAAACTTTTGGTTTAATTATAAAAATAAAAATTTCAAATGCTGAATGACTCCACAAGAGTTTGTGAAAAAATGGACCCCACAAGGACAGTCTATGCAGGGAAGGTCTGAATTAATAGAAGAGTCTCATAGTATGACTTGAAAATCAACAGTCAGGGCAAAATGAAATGCTGAAATGGCAAGTCCTCTGTTCACACTGCGAATCTGTCATCAAGAAAATTCTTTTCCAATCACAGGTGTAATGTGGGGAATTGGAGTACGATGGTCTCTGCTATAATCACACAGCCCATTTTAGATCAGCACTATGGCATGAACTCAGCAGAGTGAATACTGAGCTAGGTAAAAACAAATCAAAGTGCATTTTTAAATCACTTCTTAATGCTTGGGCTTTTGTGGAAATGATATCAACATTTTCCTAAAAATGCAAAAATAAAGAGCCCTGATTTTTTTTTTGTTTGTGGTTTTTTTTGTTTTTTTGTTTTTTTGTTTTTTTTACGAACTCTCTTGGCAGACCAAAGAGTGCAGATGTAATATATTTCCCCTGAGACGCATGACTTTAGAAGTGGGCTGTCACATGCTGCCCTACTTCAAATTTCAAGCTGGTCCTTCATGGGCCATGATAGCTACAGCGCAGGAAATTGGTGGACAAATGATTCACGGTTGTGCAGACTGCAGCTAAGATGAGAGATTGCTGGACAGGAGGACAGCCAGGAGCCAGTGGGGGAAGACTGTTCTTTGCTTCTTTTTTTGTTGGGAATTGAGGATCAGGTGATGATGGAGGAAAACATTGTCAAATGTTTTCTTTTTCTGATAAAATCATATTGCTCAAAAGAGGCCAAATATCATATCCACCAGGCATGGGCAAAATACCGCCCGCAGGCTGGATGTGGCCTGTGGTGGGTCTCTCAGTCCCCTGGCCCAGGCACAGTCCAGCTGTGGCGTGCCCTGCCACCCTCTGGGAATACAGTGGGGCTGGGGTGGTCCTTGACTTTATAGACAGCCCAGACAGCAGGTGGCTTCTTCTGGCCCCAGCCCCTCGGTACCAGCAGGGACCTGCATGCACAGCCCTGACCCTGTGTGCCTTGCAACTGCTCTGGGCTCAGCAGCTGCAGAGTGAGATAAAAGCTGTTGCTTAGCACGGGGGGAAAGCAGTCCTTTCCCCTCCTGCTGCTGGCAGTTCCCTGCTGCAGCCCCTGGAGCCAGCGTGTGGCTGACCTGCATCTCCGCTGCCATCACCAGTACTTCTTGACTGCCCCATGGGACAGCGATGGCAGTGCAGAGCAGACACAAGGCAGCCCAGCGTGGGCTTTGGGCAGCTGCAGCAGGGAGCTGCTGGCAGCGGGAGGGGCAGGGCAGCCACCCCCCACCCACCCCCCCGCCATGCTGAGCAACAGCTTATGTCCTGCACTGCTGCTGCTGAGCCCGTGCGGGTGAGCCTGGAGCAGGCACAGGGGAAGGGCTGTGTGCATGTTTCCCTGCTGGTACCATGGGGCTGGAGCTGGAAGGATCTGCCTGCCACCTGGTCTTCCTAGATAGGCAGCCCAGCTGTGGAGCAGCCTTAGCTCCACTGCATCCACTGGGTGGCAGGACGTGCCATGGGTGGGTGGTGGGCGGGTTACAGGTGATCCGCTCTGGTGGGGGTGAGTCTGGTGCAGGCATCTGCAGGCTCTGGGATGTTGTGGGGTAAGGGTGGGGGCTGACTGGCTCAGGGGCGTGCATGCAGGGGGCTCCCATGCAAGCTCTACCACACCTACAACCACTCCCTTCCAGTGCAATTGCACACACCACAAATACTGCACCTGCACGCACCACTGGGATGAGCCCCGCTCACTGCTACGGACACACACCCTCCCCATTCACCCCCCCCCTCCCCAGCCACCGTCCCCCTCCACACACCCCACAAAACTCCCACACCCACCCCCCAAACCATATACCCCCATCCTTACCCCCCATACCCTTCCACACTCCCCTACAAAAGACAAGAATAAGATCTAATTTTGAACTATAGTGCAATCACCTCTTTATATTCACCACATAAACACACACAAATCGGGACAAAAATAGTTCTTAAAATAAAATCAAAATGTGTTATTATCAATGTTTGACTTTTTTAGTCTTTTTTTTTTTTTTCTGTTCCAAGATGGCAAACCTCCTTTCCAAAAGGAGTACTTCTAGGGGCAAGGGGAGGGACTTCTGGTTGCAAAGTTTATGGGTTATAGGGTGGGGCTTTTGGTCCCAAGATGGCAACCAGGGGGCAGGGTACCTGTCAAGGGGTTGGGCTACCTGTGCAGCCCTTGACAGCTTGAAAAAACCTCATTCAGTGGCCTTCCAGCCAAAATAATTGCCTGCCCCTGATATACACCATATCCACAAAACTTTGGCTTTGCCAGTGGATCTCAGATGCTTTGTGTATGGCAGGAAGCAGGATGTCTTCTCATTGTTGCTGGCCCTGGGTAGAAGCACAAAGGATTGGAGTGACCAGCCACTGCTCTTCACCGTGTCCTCTCGTGCAATGACTGTCAACAATCCTAGCTCCATCATAAACGCGAGATCACTGGCTTTAGTGATGTGCAGTCCCAGATAAATCTATAGATATAGATCGCTAGATATATGTATACAATTTCCATTTTAATGTCTTGGAGTGGTGCAGATGAAAGGTACTAACGTGAGAGTCATGGGGACTGAAGTTCTTCATGTGCGTGCATGAAAGCACACGCACAAAGCAGTATGCAGCAGTGAGCATGTGCCCATAGAAGACAGGGTTAATCAAGAGTTCACATGGTACCATTTGGCTGGATTTTAAGCACAGATTAGAGCATAGTTTTTCAACCTGTAGTACATGTATCCCTGGGGGTACGCGAGACACAGGCAGGGGGTACGAGCGTACCCCAACTCTCTCTCTCTCACCCTTTTTTAGTCTCAAAAGTATGGCCAAAAAATTGGTGCAATTTAAAAAAATAAATTCCCCAGTAATAATTTGGTGTATTGGGTTCAGCTCTCCTAGCTTTGGCCAACATCACTTCTAGCCTAGGTACATACTTGAGTTGTGAACCCCTGGTGAAAAAGGTGGCAACCCTACCCACACCAGATCAAACGTCTGTCATATCACGGCTTTATATACACAGCCCTTCTTCCAACATATGGCACACATTAGTCTGTAAACATAAAATCCCCTGGAAAATTGAGTATTGGGGTATTTATTAACATTTTAAGAAGTAGGGGGTGCTTGCTACTTAAAAGGTTGAGCAACACTGGATTACAGGATGTTTTAAGATCAACAAAATAGCCATCACTCGGGAGACAATGGCCAATTAGGCCTCACTTGGGAGAGAAATATGAAGCAGAATCTTAAGTGATACAACGCCCAAAATGGTGCTTCTCAGAGCATAGTGTCATTGCAGGAGCAGGTTGCCAGAGAAACGCTAATACAACATTTATTTAATGATTTTGCTTTAAACAAAGCATTGGCTCAGCTCCTGAACAGTGCAGGGAGAAATGTTCAGCTTAGCGGTATAAAGGCCAAAGCCCAGGTATAGATCACAAAGGCGCCTGGCACCAGTTGCAAAATACCCCGGCTTTGGCCTTTATACCGCTAAGCTGAACATTTCTCCCTGCACTGTTCCTAAGCGGAGCCAATGCTTTGTTTAAGTTTTTAGGCAAACAGTGTAGCAGCACATCACAGTCAGATAGCTACCGAATGAAAAAGAGAGACGAAAAGTTAAATACTCGCCTATGAAATCCTGTGCTAGAGGTCACAGACCCGACAGATAATCGGTACAATTAGTTTTTGAACAATATGAAATGTTCAGGGAGAATTATTATTTTATTTATTAGCTGGATTTGACAAAGGGCTGGATCATTTCCATAATCCAGCAATAACCTTTATACTGGCATTAACTAAGGGTGATGAAATCTCATGTTTCCTACTTCACAGGAATATTGTGAGAACTAATTAAACACCAGTTTAAAGACATAAGGTGTCACGATTGAAGTTTTCAGCAGAGCAGAAAGGGCTGAAGCATTTATCTTCTGGACTCTTGAGAGTCTAGAATTTCAACCTATAAAGCTGCTCTTAATTACATTTATTACTCTGATAATGATATAAATCGACTACTGTAGCAATCAGCAAGGACTTTCTTTCTATGAACTTAGGTTGCCCATCAAAGAATCTCCCATGTACTTACTGACGGTATTTTTAAAATGATTTTTGATGATCAGGAATTAACACATCAGGTGACTTACTCAAAGTCACACTGAAAATAGTCACACTCAAAGTCACACTGAAATTCTTGGTAGTAGGACCAAGAATATAACCTACAGTCCCCCTCCTGAATCAAGTGAAGACAAGTCAGACCCGGGGACACATTGAGTGTTGGGGCACCTTTGGTGTAGCAATAACTTTCCTCCATTCTTCTGGGTCTTTTGCAATCCTTGTACAATGAATTAGTTTTAATCCAGTCTTCGATGTTGCTGGACCACTAGACCGTTCCTCCTGTTATAGTACTGTACTGCATATTTGTCTAGCTGAATTGTGGGTAGCAAATTCACTCTTATATGAAATATCAGATGTAGAGCGAGATCGTTGGGTATAGGGGGAGTAGTGGCTCCAGAATGCTGCGAAGATGGGATACAGTCATGGCAGGGAGCTCACTGCACGTGCATCTGCCAGCTGAGACCAGAGCACTTGGTGAAGAGGGCTGCGGTAGCACCACTGCACACCCCCTGGATCGGTCCCTGATTTGGACTTGAAATCAAGCTATGACATACCCATTTTGTTAGCCTCTGTATGTCAGCTTGAAAATGAGTTGACATCCCAGAGGATGCAATACAGAGTGCTTGGATACCATGGTGGGACCAGGAGGCCTTGTTTTAGGTGCTGCACAACTGTTTAGGTTTTGGTTCTGCAAAATGGAGCCCAGGGTTGTACTAGAACCTCCCAAAGAGGAGTAGTTTTTTATATCATAAGGTTTTGGTTTCATCACTTCCCGAATGGGCAAAGTGAGTTGATCTTTCCATAACTAAATCCAGGCTCGGTCTCAATAAAGGTCCCAGTTTAGGTCAACATTAAAACTGGAGAGGCAGATGTTCTGTGAGGGAGAAAGCTTCCAGATGTTTGCCTTTTATTGAGCTGATTCTCTTGACATTTACACTGATGTAAATCATGACAAAGCCAACTGAAGCCAGTAAAATTGGAGAAATGCTTAAAAACCAAAGCTCATACTTAGTACCAGAAGAATTTATAAGCAGCTTGTACTGCTTGAATGGATGAGCCTGTTTCCATTACAATTTAGCAGTGTCATTTATTTTCACATTTGTGGGTGGTGTAAATCTCCACTTCAAGTATCCATAAAGTATTACAGCATCTTCCTTCTTCCAAAACTGCATTTTAAACTTAAAAGAGCCCAACAAAGCACTAGATCTGCAGACTCTCATGGATAAGCAGACGCAAAGGGGAGGGGAGAAGAAGAGAGAGAATGAATGAGAGAGAAAATGATGATGATAAAAACATTTTACAGTGAATTAGATTTATCAATTTTTTTTTCTTTTGATTTCACATAATGCCTCCTGGCATATAACAAAGGATGTTATGAACACCCGAACCACCAAAGAATGGGAATGGAGAGAGATTTTTCAGATATATTAACTACGTTTTTTATCACAACGGTCTTTGGCAAACTGAACCTACAAGTTTGGCTTCCAAGTGACATTTGAATGATCCCACCTGGTAGAGCACTGCATGGGGGAGGTGTTTTTATTTAGATCCATCTCTGGTTCAGGGGAGCTTTGTGAGTGTTTCTCATCTGCTATTTAAACTAAAAAAAAAATAAGAATGAGTTCTGGTTTTCCATGGAACAGAGTGGTATAAATAAGGTGGTCAGATGCAATGAGTCTCTGGAGTTTGCATAGTTTTCTAGGTCCATCTGCCTAGGTAGGTGCTTTAAGGCCCTTTCCTCCACAGGGGTTGATGAGTGACACATCCTTGTAAAGCAAGGCATTGCACAAGGAGATAATTGATGGTGTGAGTGGTGCCCAGTAGTAGGGCTGTGCGAGGCTTCAGACCGCGCTGTGTTTGTGTTGATCGTGTTGATTGTGTTTGGGGCAGTTGATTGTCTGTGTTTGTGTTGATTATTTCCTCTCCTTAGTCTGTGGTTTTGTAAGTGTTAATCATTGCTCGTTAACTGGTTATATTAACTAGCTACTGTGTATTGAGCTGGTCCCTGAGTGAATCATGACTGATTGGTAGCTGGTAACACAATATCCTAGTAGCCAGGCCTGGAGTAGTCCTCTCTCCCCCTCCCCCCTTGCCCCAAGACACACACAGTTGCACAAGCACCCAAGTCATGGGTTTTGCCTGTCAGCAGCTAGAGGTGCAAGGCCCAGAACCCAGGACCCTTGCACTTATCTCCTTGACAGCGGCAGGTGTTGTAGCCTCAGCAGGGGCCACCATCCCTGCAGTTTTCACCCTGCTGCACCTTAATGCACACAGGGTCACCCATGTCATGAGTTTTGCCTGTCAGCAGCTTGGGGTGCAGTTCCCCCTCCCCCCCAGCCCCTCCACCTATCTCCTTGAAACTTGGCAGGGTTCATGGCCTCTGCAGGGGCCACTATCCCTGCAGTTTTCACCCCCCTGTGGTGTAACGCATACGTATGACATGAGTTTTGCTTTCAAGAATGTGGGGTGTAGTTTCCCCCAAACCCTGCACTGATCTTCCTGAAACTTGGCAGGCTTCATGCTCTCAGAAGAGGCTACCATCCCTGCAAGTTTCATTTAAATCAGTCAAAAACAACAACATTATAGGTATTTGATTGTTCCCCCATTATACCCTATGGCCAGATTGCCGAAGCAGCTCCGAAGCTTCAGAGCTGCTTCGGCTGAATCAAAATGGGAACCTGATCCAGAGCTCCAGATTGGTTCACTGGCAACCAAAGCGGTTTGATCTGAAGCCAAATCAAATAGCTGCCTATTTGCACAGGCCTACCCATGAGCATAACAAAAGGTGGGGACCAGGGTGAAGGGCACCAACCCAAACACCAAGTAGGAGGGGCATCAGGATCTCCCCCTTCCAGAGTCCTTTTCACAGCAGGGACAGTGCCACACCAAGCAGTGCATCTGGGGGCAGGGTAACTGGGACCAATGTTATGGTGCCCCACTACCTGGGAAGCCTTTGCCCAAGTAGGCAAAGCCTTGCACTGAATATGTATGTATGTATGTATGTATGTATGGGTGGGTTCAGGAATGAATGGGACACCAGGATTTGTTTCCAGGAAGCCCAGCCATGGGGTTGCTGCTGTGGGCATGCCAACTCCCATCTACAGAGGTCAGAATACCCTTTCCTCCCCTGTGCCTCAGGTGTTTAAAGAACTCCCTTTGCCTCTGGTGGCATGCCATTTGGCAGCTGTTCTGGAAGCTAGTGTGAGATACAACAGTATGCCTTACATTGGAGCTATATCCATACAAGGATTTAGGTACCTAAGACTAACTGTAGGTATATTTTAGATTCTTAAACCCAAGGGAGCAATCCAGTACAACCATAGGTTTTCACCAGAAAAAAAATGTTGGTGGTTAAAGTTCCACCACTGTAAGTGCCGAGAGGTACCACCGTCCTGGCTGAGCTGAATACTTGGGCATCTACATCCCATCTAATATCCTTTTGGGATTTACAAATGGGGGAGCTGTATCCCCAAAGGAATCTGATCCAGTAAAAATTCTTAGCTCAAGCTTAACAGATAGATGGGAGGTACAGAATTCAGCACCCATGGCCATCTTCATTCAAAATGGGGGTGTTGGCTGCACCTTTTGCCCAATGGGTGGAGCACTTAGGTGGCAAGTGGAGGACATGGATTCTAACCCCCTTCTCAGCCTTTCGGTGTTCAAACCTCTCTCTCTGCATGTTTTAGATCTTAACCAACAGGCTGTGGACTAGGCTTGGATCAAGATATCCCAGGGGTAGGCAACCCCTGGCACGGGTGTGAGAGTGTGGCATGCAAAGGCATTTTGCTTGGCATGTGCACCTCGGGGTGGATGGCAGAGAAGAGGTCAGTGCTGTGTTGCCACCCCTTGTGGTGCCTATGCCGTCCACCCCTGGCATGCTAACATCGTACAAGTTGAGGTTGCAAGTGTTTTTGGCACTTGGCCCTAAAACATTGCTAACCCCTGGGATATATCCTGTCACGGGCCAAAAAGAATGCAGATGTCATGACGGAGAAAAAAGAGAGGAAACTAGACTGTGCACATCATGAGGGTGGGATTGCTTCTGGGATTTCTAACTCAGGGATGCACATAGGTGCCTAAGTTTAGAGGAGAGGTGGTTTCCTGTTGGTGGGTGCAAGGATGGTCATGCCCAATGCTGTGACACCCCCACATCCTAGAAATTTAACACTCATGCATTTAAAGCATACAGTATATTGATGCTATGGCAGTGGTGTGCCCTCTCTGGGACCTTCCTATGCTCCCGCTTCAATGTTTCAAACGCAGAAATAGGCTGGTCAGGCCACTTTCAAGGCATTGGGCTCTAATATGCTTGGGAGTGGTCACTGCCAATGACCACAGAACTGCCTTTCTGTCATATTTCTGGGTTTGGAGCACAATAGCAAGAGTGAGTAGGGGGGCACTATTGAGAACATCCCAGCCAGGGCATGCAGCCTATGTGGTGTAGATATGGTTCCAGGTACCCAAGCTGGGTTTGTGGAATCAGTGCCTAGGGCCAGTTAAGCCTGGGACTGTTCAGCATCACCCATCTTTCTGGGTTTGGTCTACATTGGCTCTATCAAATGAGCTAACCAGATAAAAGGGAGAAAGGAAGTGATGCGTTGAGGGAAAAAACAATGAACAAGAAGACCTAAGCTAATGAACGGGCTGGGCAGGGATGTGGTTGCAGAGTGCTTATGACATCTTGCTTTAGCTCCAAGGGCACAAAGTCACCACTTCCTCCAGATTTGGCCTAAAAGCTTCTTCCAGTTGGACCAATTGCAAATGGACATCTTGTCATTTGGGGAATCAGAGGTGGCCAAACACGTGACTGCTATCCACATTGCTCCCATTTATGGTTTTTGCTGTGGAAGCTGCCTTGTTTTAGCCGTGGTAAATCCCAATGGCCTGCCAAGCTTAGTTGGATCAAGTCATAAATGATTTGGACAGATGTTCCTGTGACAAAAAGATCCAAACCCAGTTTCCCTTACAAACTGTGGTAGCTGAAGTTAATAGCAAAAAATAATTGCAGGCACTAGTAGCTACGGCTCCATCAAAGCCTGGATTTCTGTCTTGCTGATTCTAACAGGCAGAAAGTAAATTACAACAAAGATGAGAGAGAGCTAATTGTAGCACATCTCCCAAAGGAGTCGGGAAGCTGGGGTGGGGAGAGGCTAGGAGGGCAATACAGAAACTCTACGTGCTTGGCAACTGTATTCCCAGTAGACCCTCTAGGCCATGCAGGCTCTGAGCCCTGGGTCTCCTGCCTTGCTCTGTGTTTTATCTTTAAGGAGAGAAATAATTGGAAACTAGTGGGGATTTACCAGGTCTTGCTGAATCTGTTGTGCATGGGAAGGCTGAATGTGGCCTGTTTCTTTTAGTAAATCCCAATCCAGCCAGGGAAAATGACGGTGAGGAAGAGGACAATAAAGTCCATGTCCTTATGGGGAAGTTACTGTGAGTGGGTAGAGCATTAACCTAAAACCAAGAGCCCTGAGGTAGAATAATAAAAAATCATAGAATCATAGAAAATGAGAGTTGGAAGGGACCTCAGGAGGTCGCAACCTCCTGCTCAAAGGAGGGCCAGCTAAGGCTTTGTCTAGCCAGGTCTTAAAAACTTCCAAGGGTTGAGAGTCCACCACCTCTCCGGGTAATCTATTCCAGTGTTTTACATACCCTCCTAGTGAGAAAATTCTTCCTAATGTCTAACCTAAACTTCCCTTGCTGCAACTGGAGCCCATTGCTCTTTGTTCTGTCATCTGCCCCCACTGAGAACAGTCCAGCTCCGTCCTCTTTTGAGCCCCACTTCAGGTAGTTCAAGGCTGCTACGGGTACTCCTCACTTAATGTTGTCCCGGTTAATGTTGTTTCGTTACTATGTCACTGAGCTATTGGAGAACCTCCGTGGGACCCGCTCCAATTTATCCACATCCTTTCTGTAGTGGGGGGCCCAAAACTGAACACATCTCCAGATGTGGCCTCACCACCAGTGCCGAACAGAGGGGAATATCACTTCCCTTGATCTGCTGGCAACACACCTACCAGTGCAGCCTAGTATGCCATTAGCCTTCTTGGCAACAAGGGCACACTGCTGGCTCATATTCATCTTATTGTCCACTGTAAGCCCCAGGTCCTCTTCTTCAGAGCTGCTGCCCAACCAGTCAGCTCCCAGCCTGTACTGGTTCATGGGATTGCTCCGTCCTAAGTGCAGGACTTCACACTTGGGCTTGTTGAACCTCAGGAGATGAGTTCTGCCACTGAGTGGGAAAAGCATTTTCCCCTTCTACCCTTCTCCTCCTCCTCTAAATGTTGGTTCACTTTTAATTATAGATGGGTGATTCTCAGCCCAGGTTCCATGGCACCCTGGGATGTCACGAGAGCCTTTTAAAGGTGCCACACAATATTAGCACAGCTAGGTGTGAAACACCGACGTATAATTCACAAGGTAAACCCAGAGAGTTCAAATAGGAATCCAGAGTGTAGAAAGCATTTCTGACCTGCTGTGGTCTTTTTTACTTCTTTGCAACAGAATTACTCTATTATTTTTCCATGAGTGAAAGCTAAGAGCTGGCATTTTCTGAGGGGTGTCTTGAGGTCTCATGTGGGCTGTCTTGAGTCTGTAAAGGTTGAAAGCCACTGTTGTTTGAGGGCAGGAATTCATACTATGCATTTGCCATGTTCAGCACAACTGGATTCTGACTTTGGCTGGGGCTGCCATCAAAGAGTTTAAAAGGAGCGTAAGGGTATTCCTGGCCCCTCATCCACTTTCACAGATACCACGTGATGCTGAGATGGGACGCGGTGTAGCTTCCACTGAAATGTTTATTCCTGTCAATAACTTTGTGCCCATTTAAAAAAATTCCTTGGCTCAACTATAGTTATTTTTTTCCCCTGGGTACACAAACATGGCAAACAAATGTATGGGCATGTCTATACCACTTCCACAGCGCTCCCAGCAGCAGTGCCAAGAAGAATGCCTCACCCCTGCTTCTGCGCTGTGGGAGCTAATCCCAGAAGTGAGGCACAAAGGTCAGTCCAAGGGACCCCTCTGCCACTGTTCCCAAGCACACAGCTTGTTTCCCTGCTAGGGACATTTTTCCCAGGCTCTGATGCTTGTAATTTTAGTGGAAGATGCAAAAGAGAGAAGGGGGATATATGAGCCAGCGCTGCAGAATGAGCATGGGCAGAAACTATTTGCAAATTCCTACTCTGGCTGCGACATAAGAAACTTCTTCAGCAGAAAGTAAACCTACAGAGAACTGCTGCTGCTTCTCCCTTTGGGACTTCCAGCTGAAGGCTTTTTTGCTCCATGCAATTGTCAGCAATTACACTGGAGGAGATATCGTCCCTCTGCCAATTGTCATTTTTTAGTTGAATGATCCTAATGTCTCTTATGCCTGGCTACAGAGAGATTTTTAGTCTCCTCGGCCCACTCCCTGGGGTGTTGTATTGCTCATCCAAGATGTCATGACACTTTAGTTGGGAAAGCTATGAGGAGTCTGTTTTTTTTTTTTAATTGATTCCCTGTTAGAGAGATTGTTGTGGATTCTTATCTTTCCTTCCACTATGTACCTTTCAGTTCTACATGCCTAATCATTTTTAGATATTAATACCATAGTTATTATAGGGTTATCTGCATCTCAGTGTCTATATACATACACACACTCACAGACACACACACAATAATAATTGTGGACAAATATGAAGTATTTCATGATGGCTTCTGCATTGTTATGCAAAATAATGGTGTATTTTGCTTCTCCAGATTCCATGTCTATACATATATGTCTATACTAGGCAATTGCCAGTCAGGAATGATGGGATGAAGGGGCCTGGGATGGAATGCCACCACCTAACGCCCCATGCTGCCACTGTTCTGCCTCTTTCAGGGAGTGGGGTGGGGGAGCTGGCCTTGGCTCCCCCACCCTCTGTCCGGTCCTTGGCGCAGCTTCAGAATCATGGCGGCACTCCCCCACGCTTGGAGCACTCTGAGTGGCTGTTTCTGTTAGCCAATCAGAGTGCGAATAAAGCATTAGAGACAGAGAGATGGACAGACTTAGCCTTTTATAATATATATATATATATATATATATATATATATATGACACTGAGCTGCAGATACCCCCCATGATAACCATGGTATTCATGGTAGAATTATTATTCTAATACAGTGTGTGTGTGTGTTATGGCTCTGTGAAGTTTCAGTTCCTGATTTGATGTGGCAGAGATTCAGCCTGATTTGGTGGCCAAATCTGAATCGAATCAGAGGACCCTTTAATCTCTCTGAATCAAATCGGAACCCTCCGAATCGATTTGGAAAGATTCGGCGATTCAGACATAGACGCAGCTCTAAATGTTTTTTCTACCTACCTTGAGGTAGCAGGTGGCTCGTGAGTGTTGCGATGCTGGAGTGTCCCACAGAAGTGCAGGCGGCTCCCCAGCATGCTCAGAAGAAGACCCGGGAGTGGACCAGAAGCACTTCCAGTCCATTTCCAGGTCTACCAGGGAGCTTCTGGGGGTCCCCCTGCACCACCCTGGCTCAACGGCTGGTGCCTCCTGGGTCTGGGGGGCACCTGGGGCCCTCCTGCAGCCAATCACTGAGCCAGGGGGGTGCAGGGGTCCCCCCAGCACACTCCCTGGCGGACCCAGAAGTGGGCTGGGAATACTTCTGGTCCACTTCCAGGTTCACCACCAAGCACACGGGGGGGGGGCTTGCACTCCTATGGGATGCTCCATCTACCCCAGCATCGCAACATTCACAAACCTCCTGATAACCTGAGGTACGCAGAAAAAAAAAACATTTAAAGCTGTGTCTAAGGCCAAATGGCTCATTCTCCAAATAGGCATCAAATCTTCAGATTCTGATTTGGCTGAATCAAATTGGGGAAAGTGATCTGAACCAATGTATCAAATCACTGTCCCTGATATGGGCCAAATCCGAATTGAATAGGGCCTGTTTCACACACCCCTAATATATGTGTGTGTGTGTGTGTGTATGTAGGTGTTTGTGTGTGTGTGTGTGTGTATATCTATATACATATACATGTATATAATATGTATACATATAATGCATTGCAATAATAATATAGTTCTTATATATATAGTTATATAGTTATCTACTATATTATAATGATATATATATATAAGAAATTTTTCCAAATGTGCTAATACACACACACACACACACGTGTAGATCTAGGTTAAATATTAACTATCATTTCATGATGGCCTCTGCATTTTTATGCTGTAATTACATGTCTCATCATGATTTCTACAGCCATTGGCAGACTAAGAAAGGGCAAAGCCCTTTGTCTAGCTTCTAAAAGAGAATTGATTGTTTGTTCTCCTTGAAAAATATTCACAGCTGTAAAAAAGTCATTTACTTTCTGGCTACTATCCAGAGCAGGCTCAAGAGTTGAAGTGTGTATCCCACAATTCACCTGACTTAAGAAAATGAGAGAGATTGTAGTGTGTCATGGGAAATGTAGCCTAACCAAGGAGAGCACCTTACAGTTTGGCACAAACACCATAATTGCAACTCCCACAAAGCCTTGTGATGGATGCAGTGGAATGATCTATGTCAGGTTTTGCTTGACATTTTCTTTGGTGGGGAAAGAAAAAAGATGAACATTTTCCACCCAAGCATATATATGTGTGTGTGTCTGTATTATACAATACTAATTATTCTTTCCTTTCTCAGAGAAATGCTGTATAGGCTTCATAGTTTATTCTCTGTAAAGTGCTTGGAAGGTGAAAACCACACTAGGAACAATATCATTATCATGTAACCCATGAATATTTTGCATGCCCAAAGCTTAGGTCACTGTGTTTAAAATCTGTTTAGAAAATAAATACCTTGAAGGATATAATTTGGCATTGAAGGGCAACTGTGGACTAGAGTTCATCTTTACATCACATCTGAGTAGCCAGGATTCATAAATCTTTACTCTCTTTTTTCAAGCATTGAGAGCTGAGGCTTGTATGACTGGATATAGGGTAGGTCTGGAGGGATTGCTAGCTGTGCAGTTGCAGCAAAATTGCCCGGTACAAAAGCATTTGCTACTCACTCTGATAAACAGATCACATAGCTCTGTTTCAGCCTTCATCCATTTAAGAGCCGCATAGAGAGGCGCCAGCTTCTTTCATCTTTATTTTCATGCTAGCGGCTTTCTCACGATTTATTCTGCCATCCAGTGACACTTCATTTTTATTTTTATGAGAAGAAGGGCTGCAAGAACAAGTCTGCCTTTTTTTTTTCCGCTTTGACCAATTAATCTCCTGCAATACTTTTGCTTGGGATCCATTCTGTTGTGGATTTTGCTCCTCCCAATTCTATGCCTAAAAGCACAGAGAGACAATCCTCAAATAGAAAGTCCTACACTAATTGTGTTTGTAACCCTGCAACAAAAGCGTTAAAGCACAGTGGGTTCTTGGCCCGAAGACAAATGGATATATTACTGGAGAACTGTATTAGCCTTTAGCCTTTGGTGAACCTGACAAGAATATTCAGATTCAATAGTGAATTAACTTGCAGAGAAAATACTAATGCAGGAAAACAGAGAGTGACTTTTATAAGCAAGACGTTAGACAGGGACTTGGGAGATCTGGGCCTAGTTCTCAATTTTTATCAAAGCCTCTCTGTGTGAATACAGGCAAGTCACCTGGGGCCAGATTCTCTCCACCTATTGGGCAGTCAACCCCATTCAAGGCCTGAACATCCGTTTATGCAATGGCATCCGTTTATGCAAGGGCCCCCCACCCACCCCAGGCCAGATTCGGACCACAGGGCTCCTTGCAGGCTGGATCCAAGCCGACCTCCAGCAGCAAGCACCTGAAATACCGGGGTTTACACTACTGTCACTTGTCCTACCACTGAAATGAGTCCGTAGTGGGGGACCATACTTGGACACACTGTGGTGGAGCGAGTGACACCAGCATTTAGCCCCCACGGCTCCCTGAGCCACCATGTCACCATGCCACTGAACTCCCAGGCCTTCCAGGCGTCTCACAGTTTGTCCACCCTTGTATCCATGCATCTTCTCCTTGTAACCCCTCATCATCTGAATACAGAGTCACAAAAGCAGCGAGGATGAGAAAGAACTGCTCTCCTCTTGCGTTTCAATGACTTGAGCAGGGTGGAATAGGATCGCACTTGAGAACTTGAAGTCTATTTTTGAGCCTAATAGGTGGAGTAGAAGCAGACCTTAATCCCTCTGTCTATCAAATAGAGATGATGGTAGTAACACTTGCTTCCCCCACTCCTTGGGTTGCATTCTCAATTTAGACGGTGAGCTCTTTGGGGCAGGGACTGTTTCCAACTAGTATTTATTTCAGCATTTAGCATTATCGGGCCCTAATCAGGTTGAAGCTGGTAGTCATTGCCATAATACAAATAATAATACAAGGGAAGTTGTACTCAGTTAGGATGTTTTAATTAACAAGGGCTCTTTTTGGTTCCAGTGTGCTCACATCACGTGTGATTAGTTTGCATTTGGGGGTTTGAGTGTACACCCCAGTTGTAAGTGAAGCCTGGCCAAAACCACTTATTTTCATGTGTTCACTTTGGTTTGCATTAACTTCGTTTATAAAGAGTTGATCTCATCTTGGTAGGTAAGTCCATAGGTCTTCATGATAAGCGTGGACAGAAAGTTGGTTTCCCATAGAGATCCTTTGCAATGCAGACATCACCTGCCAGGAGAATTACGCAGGAGCGAGGTGAATTAAACCCTGGGCCAGTGCGGTTACAGTTTTCTTCTGTGCATCTATGATTAGGTCAAATCTAATTACTGCATTCAATTGTAAGGATATTAATGTCAGAGATGTCCAAGGAAAACTCATTGCTACACTGGTTCACTGTGCTGGACATACTAACTGTGAATCAATCGTATTGACCTTAGGCTTCACGTATGAAAGATTGAACTGGTCTTCTGAGAATCGCTAATGTTGCCGTCACTGTTATTTATTGTTTTTTCTTTGGAGATGCTCTGGATTACATTGCTGATAGAAACTCTTCAGGAAGCTTTATGGTCACAGTCTTCTGAAGTTAATTTGTTTTTGACTTTGGCCTTCTAAAGTGATGGGGAAAAAACCACCCACTGATTTTAATGCTCTCAAACATCTTCCAAACAGAAGCAAATAGTCAAGCCTTTTGGGTGTGGTGTCTCAGTAGACTGAGAATCAGTTATTCAGACTCTAGGTATGTTCTTTGTATAATTGTGGGTTTTTTTCACATTATCTGGACCATCTTTGTGGGCAGAGGTGATCACAAACAGCGCGCACACACACACCTTTCTTTCAGAGATTGCAAGCTAAACGCCAACGATGCCTTCCTAGACATCCACTGCCCTGCGAATCGATCGTATTTGAGGAGATTAAAGCAGAGAAGAAACTCCTTTGCTACTGGCAACAGCTTCCCACAGAGACACGGCAATGCAACATCTCTTCAAAGAACGTGCACTTCTTGAATGCTAAGAAAAAAGACCTTGCACAACTATGTGCAAGTACTACCTGGCAACCCTAGCTATAATGATGCTACTAGATTTCAAAGGTAGGAAGCATTGTTTCCATGCCAGACTGGAAATTTGCATTCATTTCTGCCTGTAGACCTTACAACAAGTTATCTCCTGACACCAATATATTGGAAATTATATTTGTAACAGTAGCTAGTATGAGAACATAAATATTTTTTTTAATTGCAGTATAAAACCCATTAAAAAATTATGTAGGCACATGAGAAGCAATTCATACAAGAACCAGGAGTGAGGAAGGAGTCATTTAAGAGGAACCACATAGAGCTAATAGCTGAGCATCTCCTTTACCTCTTCCCCATACTGCATGGGCACCATCTCATCATCAAGACCCAACCACGTAACCATGGCAGGCGTGCGACGAGGATCAATTTACTCTTTGTGTGGCCTTCTTTTACAATATATATAGTTTCAGTATCAATTGTTTCACTAGGTTTTTTTTAAAAAACTATAGAGCATACATCACACCCACCATTCTTTGGACTCAGTCAGACAGATGAAAGTCCTTCTGTCTTTAATAGCAATTTTAATGCTGGATTTAAACAGAACCCGAGCTCTCTTGTGTATAGGGTGCCTTGCTATTGCGATCTAAAAAGAGTCCTGTCTTGCTCTGCCAAAAAATGCCTGCAGTACAGTGGCCCTACTGGCTTGTGGGGGGACACCTGATAAAATCCATTATAAATTTGTTTTGCTTCATTTGGTGATAGAAGAGCTTTGACAAAAGATGAAAGCAGTGCCATCTGTCACGCTGAAACACTAGCTCCTGGAGAGAGAGGAAAAAAAAGAGGAGCGAAATACAACTCACCAAGATAACTCCTGCTATAAGAAAAACACAAATAATATACATTGGCTTTCTACAGCACTTTTCATCAATAGCTTTCAAAGCACCTTACAAAAGAAGCGAATATTATTATTTCCATCTTACCCATAGGGAAAATCCTGGCATCAGACAATGAAATGAAGTTTTCGGTCAAACAGGGGACTCCTCATAGTCCTATGAATAGACCCGTGTCCCATTGTACTAGGCTACACATGTGACACTACTCCACAGAAGAGAATAGCTTGATTTTCTTTCTCAAGACATCTATTCATAGGGTTTGGCACCATCATTATACATCCATTTATAGAGAATTTAGAAATGTGAACAAACCCCACCTTTTTTGGAAACTTTGTCTCCAGGTTTGAAATTTTGCCACTTTGCTTCATGTTCCTTAGGATAACAATTGGGAGACTTTAGAGAAGGGAAAAAGTTCATCCAGCCTTGGAGTCCTTCACCTTTTCCATGTTGCCGATCCCTTTGTAAATTAAAGCCGCCATACAGGCTTAAAAAAAAGAGATCAGGGCATCATTAAAGACAGTTTCATGAAGACCTCTCTGCAATGTGCACCAGCCATCAAAAATGCAGCAAGATATTAGACTGGAAAAGAAACGTGTAAGTGGATAATAGGGTATTGTCATGTCTTTGTATGAGATGCAGCCTTATCTGCTTACTATAGGATACTCGCACCTTCTTATGGAGCACCTGGCACTGGTCGCTGTCAGAGACGGGACATAGGACGAGATGGATCATAGGCCTGATCCAAGAGGGTAGTTCTTACAATCTGATAAAATTTTACTTGGAGCTTTCATGGTATCATGCACTTGGTCTCAATGGAGGTAAATTGAAAATTGGTCTCACTTTTGACTTCCGTGGGTTAGCAGAAGTCAGTGGAGCTTCACCATTGACAACAATTTAGCTTCTTGTACCTAGTATTTTCAGTACAAATCTTGGAGGGTCACCATTAAAATCAGAGTTCACTGCACAGTTTTAAACACAAGGCTCCAGATCGAATGATCAGCTGTATTCCTGGCAGGCGTGTGAACCAATAAAACTTAAATCAAAGGCAGAATGCTGTGATAAACAGTGAATTTAGGAACAAATGCTTTATTGGGCTCCCAACCTTATAAAAGAGAAGGAAGAAAAGCGAAAACCGATTAGTATTTTGAGCACAGCAAGGTTTGCTAAGTAGTTTGGGTGAGTTACTGTTATTTGTTCCAACAGCTTTATCTGCAACCTGCCATTCAGATCTAGGAAATCAGTAGAAGAAGGTTACTTTTACAGTCTGTGGGTACAAAGGAGGTTGATTTAAGAGCTAATTTATGCCCCTATAAAAGGAGTGGTATGCTGTTGAACTGCTGCATTTGATTGTGTAGTGTGTCATTATTGTATACGCCTGAAGATTACATACAGGGAGCTAGGACTTTAAAATACTTTAAAAATTAAGGTTTAGAATACAGTCTCCTCTAGCTTTCTTGTGGTTGAACTCAACGAAATACCCAGTAGGAGGAAAAATTCACCTCCTTTTGCAGTAGACTAAAGGACAAACAATTTGAGTGCAGCAACCGTTGGAAGAACACTTGGTTCAGGTCCTTTTTCTTTAAAATGCTGGATTCCCAGGAGCTGTGATAGGACTGGGCCCCAGGATGACCCTTCAGAAACATAGTGTCCTCTGTAGGGCTTCATCCAGTAACCTTTCTAAAAAAAAAAGGTAAACTAAAAGAATCAGAGTCCTTTACAAAAAGCAATGGCAGCCAACAAAAGGAGCTTACCTCAGCCCTCCAGCTTGTATATCAGCCTATTCCATAATGTATTTGCCCTTAAAAACTTGCAGAGTGCATTGTAAGCTAAACTTGAGGATTATATGAAATGTGGTGGGATAAGAAAGTGGATACATCTGTATGCTGTTCAACGTGATATGAAGCAATTCTGTTCTACTGGCCACTCTACTGATGGCTCGGTTTAAAATGGCACAACAGCTCCAGTCATGAAATCTTAAAGAAATGCTCTTTCAACTGATAGGAAACACCCTAGAAAGATGGACCGAACACTTTAGCAATGCAGTCAACCCAAAATCCTTGAAAAGTAACAGCTGCTGAACCCTTGCCTCAATAGGCTGCAAAAAGTACGTCCGTGCCGCGGAGATGTGAGTAGAAGAATCTGAAAACACAAGCCAAATGCTCCCTAATGGCAAAGCGTCAGGAACTGATGGGATCCCTGCCAAAAACTGCAAGGCTTGTAGTGGCCTGGTCATGCAACAACTGACACAACTCTTTAATACAGATCAGGGAAATGATTTTACAGGAATTCAAAGATTTACACATTTACAAGAAGAAGGGTAATTGGATTGTGTTTTACAAACATTGGGCGCGTGGTTGTTGGCAGGATTGTTTGCTAGAATTATGCTAAACTGATTTACAATCCATATGGCTGGGGAAAAAAAAATCTTCCCTGATTGTCCATGCGGCTTTAGGCAAGGAAAAGGAATAAGACGTGCGAGAGTTGAGGCACATCCGTTTCAAGAGACGTGAAGGGAGCAAAACAAGGATCTGTCTTGTGTTTTGGCTGACCGCCACAAGGCATGTGATCCTATGAGAAGAGAAGGCGTATGGAAGCCTTTCTCGACACATGGATATCCCAACCAATTTAGTACCTCGATGAAGCAATTCGTGATGTCGTGAAGATAACCGTATCAAACCAGGAGTGTTAAACAAGCATTCTTTCTTGCACCCACCCTCCTTAGCATTTTGTTGACACCCAAATCCAAATTATAATTCAGACAGATGGAGGTCTGTTTAATTTGAAGCAACTGCAAGGGAAGATTGGAAGCATTGTTTAACTTGTTCACAGGGTTTTTGTTCAGTGATGATTGTGTTGCTGTTTGCTCATTTCTAGCAGGCTATATAAACCATGCTAGATTACCTATAAATGCATGTTAGCTTTTCAGATTGGTAATTAAATCCAAAAACCCATTATCACTTCTCCTTCAGTTTGCTCCTTAAACATTGTCAGAAGTCAAAATTGTCGGACCAGAGCTCCAGCCAGTTGTCAGAGGCGAGGAATAGACCTTGCATTTGTACCTGGACAAGTTGTATTTTGTCCCAGAATAGAAATATCCTGAGATTGGCATGCACACACATCACCCTTCCAGTCAGGGTTTAGTGAGAGGCTGAATATCTTACTTTTTTCTGCCATTGATTCACTGATTCAATCCTGGAATAATCGTTAGAGGCACGCTTTGCTACGTCCTGGTATAAATTGCTAGTCATTTTTATCTTGTAACCTTTTTCGGATTTATCTCAGGACAAGAGACGTGGATGTGTATGACTGCACTTTGTCCTACAGGACAAAGACAACGTTTGTTTGTAGCCTGACTCTCTAGCCTAGTTAGCAAGGCACTAACCTGTGCTGGTGGAGACTAGTCCATGCCACATTATAATGACATGTAATACGAATAAAAACGTACATAAAAATATACATAATATACAAGCAGACTAGGAACCCCGGACCACAGGTAAGACAATAAAACTTTCTAACATGGACAGTGGCTTAAGAAAAACAACAGTATCTTGCCCAGTAGGGTCTCAGTCTTAGATTTGCAGTGGCTTTGTGCTGGCTCACGTGTGAATAGCAACTAGACATGGGAGTGCAGTATCTAGACACATATATAAGCCAACCAGAAAATTTATGGCTAGTCTGATGTCCTCCCTGGTAGCTGTTACACTGTTTGTCACATCGCTGCAGGGATTGGTACTAAACCTGTTAGAGTTAATACTGAGGATGTTATGATACACATTGAACAAATACACTAAAGCCTCTGGGAGCTTTTGCATGATAGATGAATAATCCTTAATTATATCCCTGTCTCATCGGGGATATATATCCCCTCAGGTCATTGGAGAAGTACCATAAACACTGGCTGTGGAAGATCCCCCAAATCAAGTGGGAAGATAGACACAATAACATTAGCATCCTCTTACAAGCAAACACCACGAGCATCAAAGTGATCATTCAGCATCAACGTCACTGAGCTGGCCATGTCATCCCCTGAAGCAAGTTTTATTCTTCCAGTTCAGCCAAGGCATATGCTCAAGAGGAGGGCAGACACAGTGCTTCAAGGCCGTTCTCAAGGCCAGCTTGGAAAAATGGAAAATCGACATCAACGCATGGGAGACTATCGCCCAGCACTGCCCCAAATAGAGGAAAAATCTGCCGCAAGGATCTCTGTACTTTGAAGCCTTATGATGACCAAAGGAGACAGAGAAGGGAGAGCAGCAGAAACAATGTCGCAGACCGATTTAAAAATAAAAAACCCACCCCACGCGGACACACCTGCCCAAGTTGCAGCACTAGCTTCATCAGTCTTCTTCATGACAACAGATAAGACGATCATGAAAGACAATCATCCTCAACTTTTGTGGGATTGCCAAAGAATTATATGCCGCATGTTGCCAGGTGTTTCTTTTTCTAATGAAATGTTTCACATGCTTCTATGTAGGAGAGGTTGGATCAGCTCTATAGATCCCTATAAAGGGGTACAGGTGAGTAAGACCACCCATCCTATAAGTCCTGTATATCATTCAATTATAGGAACATTTTTCACGGCCTTTTCTTTGCGGTGACATTGGAGTGCTGGTCGGTTTGTCCCTTTAGTTTTGACTGTGTTGTATAAAGCACAATTGCTAAATTTAAAAAAGGCAATAATTACACAAAAATGATGATCTTTAGTGCCACCATTTCATTTCATTTCACTCGCAGCAATATTAGGAAGTCAGAACAATTATTTAAAATGGTGGGGCTGATGTTAGAAGCAGTAATGCTGGGCATGTATCCAAGGGGGATGCACTGGTGCACTCGCACCCCGCTTCTGTCTCCACCCAAAGTTTAAAACCAACTGTCTGGCAGCAGTTGCAGCATTTCTAGTCAGGCAGTGCTGAAGGAGTCAGTTGACTTAATGGCTCATTATAATCTACCTGGTCCCTTCTAAACTCTTCATTCCATAGGTGTTAATGAATAACCCTCTCTTCTTTTTAATTGTCTTGATGTTCTACCAGTCAACCAATCCTTTATTCTGCTGTCCATCAGCTGCTCCTGGTAAGGAAGTTCCTATTCCACAGCCCCGTGAATTATTTTTAACTCATTCCAATGAAGTTAGCTTTGTTTTAGCTTTCATCTTAAACTGAATAATACAGCTCTAGGCTCCTAAGCATACTAGTAATGCTTCTAGTTGTCTTTTTTTTTTTTTAACCAGAGAAAAATATTTATTGTTTTATATGCCATGATGCACTCCACCATCTGCACCCGCATTATCAAAACTCTAGATCTGTCTTCCAGCCCTAATGTCTATGAATCTATGACTCTGTCTCCTCCAGAATGACAGTAGTGGGGATGCATGCTCATAGATGCTTCATAACCTTCCCAGTCCCTATTTGCCTAACCATTACCCTCTGCATTCACTTCCCCCTCTAGAATCCTGCTCTGTTGCCTATAAGAAGTGATAAGTTATTAAAATGCCTACATAAATAGAGCCAATTTCTACCGGATTTCAGCCAATATACACAAAGATGTGCCTTCCTGTTATTCTCAGTTATCCTGACATTTCCGTAGCATCCAAGTGACAGGCATGTTCAGACCTATATCCTGAACTAACTCTTAAAACAGCATTCTAGTATTAGATCTCACAATTTTGAGTTAAGGGCCAATCATAAACAATAATTTCCTATGACCTTACGAGGGTTGTTCAAAAAGTATCGAGACTGATGCTGTAGGAAACAAAATGTTTTATTTACAGGGGGTTTGGCTTAATCTCCTTCGAAGTATGCTCCTTCTGCAGCCACACACATCTCCCAATGTTTCTGCCATTGTTGGAAGCACCTCTGATAAGTCCTTTGTGGACTCGCTAAAAGCTGCTCAGTTGCATTTTGTTTTATGGTTTCCACATCACAAAATCTTCTTCCTTTCCCGATTTTCTTTAGTTGAGGGAAGAGAAAAAAGTTGCGCCATATCGCACAAGTGCCGCAGCCTCCCTATTCACCTGATATGGCCCCATGTGACCCTCAACTAAAGAAAACCTTGAACAGAAGAAGATTTTGTGATGTGGAAACCATAAAACAAAATGCGACCGAGCAGCTTTTAGCGAGTCCACAAAGTGCTTATCAGAGGTGCTTCCAACAATGGCAGAAACATTGGGAGACGTGCGTGGCTGCAGAAGGAGCAAACTTCAAAGGAGATTTAAGCCGAAACCCTTGTATATAAAAGATTTCGTTTCCTACAGCATCAGTCTTGATACTTTTTGAACAGCTCTCATATATCACCTTCTCTTTGGCAGAAACTACTTGGCTTTAGGAGGAATTCTGTTAATCTCTAATAAATATCGATAGAGGTGGTTAGCTGTGTTGTTAGGCTGACATCAGGCAGAAGGCTGGGCACCTTAGGGCGCTTGTACACGTTATCGGGTTTCTCTAGCGAAAGATATTCCCTGGGTTTATTTCACTCTTGCAATGTACCACGACAAATGACATTAACGTTTCCCATTTACGTTTCTCATTAATGTTTCACCATTTCAGAGAGACATACGCTTTCATAAGCAGCCACCTATCTTGTCAGATGCTAGGCCCAGCATCCGACATAGTAGGTTGTTACCTCTAAAGCTCATGCTTCCCTGACCAAGTAACAATATTGATACCTATGTTGGACCCATCAAAATAGACATAGACTTATGTCAACGGGGATAATTAAAGACAAAACGATCCTCAATGCACAAACTAAGTCTATTCCATCTCGGAGGAAAGGCAGCAAGAGGGCACAGCAGCCCCCCTGGCTCTCCAGGGACCTAGCAGACCTCCTGAGGCTAAAAAGAAAGGCCTACAAAGGATGGAGGATGGGAGTCACCTCCAAGGAGGATTATTCTGCACTGATCCGGTCCTGTAGGGAGCTGACCAGGAAAGCCAAGGCTGCAACTGAACTCCAGCTAGCTTTGAGCATCAAGGACAATAAAAAGTCCTTTTTCAGATATGTGGGGAGCCGGAGGAAAAGCAGGGGCAACGTTGGACCCCTGCTGAACCAGATGGGGCAACTGACAACTGACGCCCAGGAAAAAGCCAACCTATTAAATAGGTACTTTGCGTCGGTCTTTCATCAGCCCCATGGAACGCCCATGCCCGCTACAGGGCCGGGAAGTCTGGGTGAGGGTGATCCCCTGCCCTCCATTAATGCTGACTTTGTGAAGGAACATCTTGAGAAGCTGGATACCTTCAAGTCAGCCGGCCCTGACAATCTTCACCCCAGGGTACTCAAGGAGCTGGCGAGCATCATAGCCCAGCCTCTAGCGCGGATCTTTGAAAACTCTTGGCGCTCTGGTGTAGTGCCCGAAGACTGGAAGAAGGCCAACGTGGTGCCTATCTTCAAGAAAGGGAGGAAAGTGGATCTGGCTAACTATAGGCCCATCAGCCTGACTTCTATCCCGGGGAAGATCTTAGAAAAGTTTATTAAGGAGGCCATCCTTAATGGACTGGCCGACGCCAACATCTTAAGGGATAGCCAGCACGGGTTTGTTGCGGGTAGGTCTTGCTTGACCAATCTCATTTCCTTCTACGACCAGGTGACCTATCACCTGGACAAGGGAGAAGAGATTGATGTCATATATCTTGACTTCAAAAAAGCCTTCGATCTGGTGTCCCATGATCATCTCTTGGAGAAACTGGCCAATTGTCTCCTTGGGTCCCCCACGATCCACTGGCTGGAAAATTGGCTCCGGGGTCGGACCCAGAGGGTAGTAATTGATGGAAGTCACTCATCGTGGTGTCCTGTGACCAGTGGGGTCCCCCAGGGCTCTGTCCTTGGACCCATACTGTTCAACATCTTCATTAATGATGTGGACACTGGAGTCAGAAGCGGACTGGCCAAGTTTGCCGATGACACCAAACTTTGGGCAAAGCATCCCCACCAGAAGACAGGCGGATGATCCAGGCTGACCTGGACAGGCTCAGCAAGTGGGCGGATGAGAATCTGATGGTGTTCAACGTCGATAAATGCAAGGTTCTCCACCTTGGGAAAAAAAACCCGCAGCATCCTTATAGGCTCGGCAGTGCTATGTTGGTTAACACTATGGAAGAAAGAGACTTGGGGGTCATCATTGACCACAAGATGAACATGAGCCTGCAATGCGATGCTGCGGCTAGTAAAGCGACCAAAACGCTGGCTTGCATCCATAGATGCTTCTCAAGCAAATCCCGGGACGTCATTCTCCCCCTGTACTTGGCCTTAGTGAGGCCACAGCTGGAGTACTGCGTCCAGTTTTGGGCTCCACAATTCAAAAAGGATGTGGAGAAGCTTGAGAGAGTCTAGAGAAGAGCCACGTGCATGATCAGAGGTCAGGGAAGCAGACCCTACGATGACAGGCTGAGAGCCCTGGGGCTCTTTAGCCTGGAAAAGCGCAGGCTCAGGGGTGATCTGATGGCCACCTACAAGTTTATCAGGGGTGACCACCAGTATCTAGGGGAACGTTTGTTCACCAGAGCGCCCCAAGGGATGACGAGGACGAATGGTCACAAACTGCTACAAGATGGTTTCAGGCTGGACATAAGGAAGAATTTCTTTACTGTCCGAGCCCCCAAGGTCTGGAACAGCCTGCCACCGGAGGTGGTTCAAGTGCCTTCATTGAACACCTTCAAGATGAAACTGGATGCTTATCTTGCTGGGATCCTATGACCCCAGCTGACGTCCTGCCCTTTGGGCGGGGGGCTGGACTCGATGATCTTCCGAGGTCCCTTCCAGCCCTAATGTCTATGAAATCTATGAAAACAAGAACCAAGCCTCATTAGCCCATGATATTGGTGCTGACCTGCCCCCCACTGTCTTCCTCACTTCATAGTCCAGCCTTCATTACTCTTTTCTGGGTATCTCTGTGTTATTTCATGAGAGCCTCTGTTTTTAACTGAGATCTCTCCATTGACTTTAATGGAGCGTCCTCAATTTACACCAACCGTGCCTCAGGCCAATTAAATATGAGCGCTGGATGGATCGTTTCTGGCTGTGAGAGATTCTGCGTGTTGCAGGTGGCTGTTTCGTGTTGCTTCTAACAGCTTATCTATCGTGCTGCTGACAGGGTCCTCAGCTTCCTCCCCAATTACAGGCAAATAGCCTCCTCCAGCACGAAGTGTGAGCTGAATAAGGTAACATTCTGTCTGTGACGTTGCCATAGCAATCAAAGTTCATGCCTGATGCCATAACGATACAACAACAATAAGCTCTGATCAGAGAAAAGTGGCCAGTTGTCACGGCAACGGTGTGAGGCTTGGGTTTCAATTTTTGTCTCCACTATTGGTTTAAAAAAAAAAAAGATGATTGGTAGTGATTAATGTAATTAGCCAGTATTTGTTTCCAATATTTATCCTGTGACCATCAGGTCTGTTTGTTGGAGCAACTACTTGTTAAAGTCTATCAATACATCCCATGAATCTGGCTGTGCGATGTATACACGTGAGAGCCTTCTTCCCTCCCTCTGTATCATCCATTAAAGATGGTCAGCTTCAAGGGGGGGCTCCTTAAGGGATAGCCTGGCTCCTGTATTCTTGCATTTCTGCAATTTCCTTCCGGCTTTATACAACACCATTAAAACTCCTTGCATATTTGAGGTGCTGCTGCAGTGCACCCCAGCTCTGGAGCTGAATGATGCAATTAAAACTTGAAACCCTCTAGGCTGTATCCAACGCCCTGTTCTTTGACTTGTGGGGAGTTACACTGATGCAATACTCATGCAGAAGAGTGGACAATCAGGCCCTGTGCCCTGTGGGGGTTGTCTGCATGCAGAAGCTCCACTGGTTTCATTTAAACCAGGTGGAAACCTAGTTTGACTAGGCTAACACGAACCCTTGAATGGGCATTCCCAAATCTCCTTTATACTAACTTAGGCTGGGTTGAAACCAATAGGACATGATGCCAGTTGAACTAAGCTGATAGAAAGCCACCGCTATAAAAATAGCCTTTCATCTTTTATCACCTGTCGTCTTTCAAGTTGCCACAGAGCTCATGATTTCTGCAAAACATTCCCCAAAGGCCAGGCAGCTAGGGTGTTGTGGTCATTGCTTCCTATGGTGATTGCAGTCATCCCACTATTTTATCTTGTTCCCATCCTATTATTACTCCTTGCCTATTTGCTCTATCCATCTGCTGTCTCTCAGCCATAGCAACTTAAACTGATCCATTAAGAACTCTCTTTTTGCTAGATTTGTATTGCATCTATCGGCGCTTGTACACGTTATCCTACTAGGACCTCTTCCTTGACTGAGATCATAGACATACAAAACCATGCAGAGGGCAGGGTAGAAATGCACCTTATAGACTAATTGAACTGGAGATGAATAAGTTTTGGTGAGCAAGAACTCACTTCACCAGCTGCAATGAAAGGACATGCAGAAAACAGGCTATCAAACAGAGACAGTGATTTGAATACAAAGAGGAGAGGGGCACAGTGGTGAGTGAGGCAACAAGTAATTAAAAAGTGATGCAGAAAGGAAAGGAGGGTCAAAAAAAAAAGGAACATGAATCCACAGTCTGTCATATTTAAACACAATCCAGCCTCTGGATGATTTATTGTTCCACAATTTCATGTTCAAATTGGCTTTTCAACTTCTGTCATTTAAGAACTGCTACTCTGAGGTCAGCAGTACAATGTCCGGGGAGGTTAAGGTGTTTTGCCTTAATGGGCTTTTGTGTGTTTTTGACCTTAATGTCAGATCAGTGACCACTCATTCTTTCACATTGGACAGGCAGGACAATCCCTATGTAGGCAGCAGGGCGGCACTGAAGGCAAGTGATGGCATGTGTGATGGAAGATGAATGAACCTTAGATGTTGTAATCCGTGTTATTTGGTCCATGGATATAAAACAATGTTAGGGAAAGCCTGTGCTGTTAATGAAGAGTTAAAAGAAATCTCAAGTCTAGTGTGGTTGTAGGAAGAGGAAATCCTTTAACACAAGTTAGACATAATTGGCAGAATGCTATAGGGTAAATTGGATTCCTGGCTAGAAGTGAGTCAATCTTTATCACATGTCATACATGTTGGTGATTATGTCTCAGCCTTTAGCATTTCTTGGAGTGAAATTGTTGAAGCCGAAAATGAAAAAGTTACTACTGCAATTATTTTAGGGGGGGAAAAAAAATCTGCTAATCTTTCCCCCCCTTCTTTCCTCTGTATCTGCACCAAGAAGAAATAAACAGCTGGGTTCATTTTGTGTTTCTACCTATCCAAATTGGAATTCAGTGACATGAATCGCGCTGCATATTCAGACCACTTCAAGCAGTTCCTCTGAACACTTCTCCTTTAAAATGACAAGTGGTTAAAATATGTCTGGGGTTTTGTGTTTTGATGTAACCTGCAAATACTAAATAATGTAAAAGCTCTAATGAAGTAGGGTGCAAAGAAGGTAAATCGCTTATAAATGAGTAAGAGCCATCTTCTCCTCTTCCTTCTGTAATTTTACAGGGGAATGAAATTTAATGGTGTTTCCAATGAAAGAACATCAATATTGGAGTTACTCGGGATATGCTGCTATATATTTTACTTCTGCTTGCAGTACAGAAAAGCAGCTCAGACTCTAAGGTAGATTGTGGATGGGAACAAATGTTTCAGGGATCCATATTGTCCATGCATGCAAGAAGGCAAGATTTATGGTTTTTTGGCTAGTAGAGACTATTATTATCATCTGGTCTGATAATTAATATATATGGAGCAGTCAAAAAGCTGCATTTTTAAAAATGACCCTTCATGAAGGAGGATCCAGGGAGCTACAGACTGATCAGCCTCACCTCATTTCCTGGCAGTCATGGAGCAGATCCTCAAGGAATCCAGTTCTAAGCACTTGGTGGAGAAGAAGGTGATTAGGAACAGTCAGCATGGATTCACCAAGGGCAAGTCATGCCTGGTCAACCTGATTGCCTCCTATGATGAGATGACTGGCTCTCTGGATGGGGGGAAAGCAGTGGGCATGATATACCTTGAGTTTAGCAAGGCTTTTGATAGTCTCCCATGGCATTATTAGAAGCAAGCTAAGAAAGTATGGGTTGGATGAATGGACTATAAGTTGGACAGAAAACCAGCTGGATCATCAGGCTCAAAGAGTAGTAATCAATGGCTTGATGCCTAGTTGGGAACTGGAATCAAGTGGGGTGTCCCACGAGGTCAGTCCTGGGGACGCTTTTGTTCAATACCTTCATCAGTGATCTGGAAGATGGAATGGATTGCACCCTCAGCAAGTTTCCAGATGGCATCAAGCTGAGGGAGTAGTACCCTATGCTGGAGGGTAGGGCTTGGATTCAGAGGCCATGTCTACACAAGCTGCTACTTGCAGTAGCATTGGGATGCACTAACTGTGATGCGACACTACTGTGCAGTAGCGTCAGGAAAAAAAACCACGCAGTGACGCTACTGTGCAGTCATTTACTATTTGGTTATGCAAGTACTAAATGACTGTGCAGTAACAGGCTGGACATCAGGAGACTGGTTTAGGCTGGACATCAGGAGATCTTACTTTACAGTCAGAGCTGCCAGGTGCTGGAATGGGCTCCCAAGTGAGGTGGTGCTCTCTCCTATCTTGGGAGTCTTCAAGAGGAGGCTGGACAGATATTTGGCTGGGGTGATATGATTTGGCTGGGGTGATATGACCACAGCACCCATTTCTGCCTGGGGCAGGGGGTCAGACCTGATGATCTGTTTAGGTCCCTTCCAGCCCTAAGCACTATGAAACAACTGTGCAGCCTGCCACTCATGTAGAGACAGCCAGAGAGACATGGACAAATTGGAGGATTGGACCAAAAGATATCTCATGAGGTTCAATAAGGACAACTCCAAAGTCCTTGAATACAAGAGGACAGCTTGCATATTTGAGTAAGCACACAATATTAGCACAGAATCATAGAGGAATAGGGCTGGAAGGGACCTCCAGATGTCATCTAGTTCAACCCCATGCCTCAGGCAGGATCATCCCTATCCAAACTATCCTATACAAATCCATAACCTAAATTCTTTTTAAAAGTACTATCAATCCTGACACAATACAAGGCATAATCCTCTAACTTGCCACAGGTAAAGCAGGGAAACCCCCTGCAGCCACCACTTTGAGCCACCTGGGAATGAGAAGCAGCCAACGTCCAACTTCTATAGAAGTTTTTTAATATATGCTCAAGAGGTCCCAGGAAGGGGGCCATGCCTCCCTCCCCTTCCCCATCCACTAGCAAGGAAGGCAAAAGCCCCCACAGTCCATACCTATTTGACCATGGGGTAAAATTCCTTCCTGACCCTAAAATAGTGATTGGTCTGACCCTGAGTGGAGGGGCAAGACCCTCTAGCCAGGAATCTCCAGCTCTGTATCCTCCAGGAGCATTGGCACACCCCAGTCAAAATCCCCAGACTTGGGGTCAACCAGCAAAGCAGGGAAGCTTGGGAAATACCCATAATTGATCATAGGCATAGCTATGCTGCCTATGTCATCCCTCATCAGTGGCTATCCAACCTCTTCTTGGACAGCTCCAGTGATGGAGTGTCCCCAGTTTCCTTAGGCAGTCTATTCCACTGGTTGTTTTTTTTATTATTTCTCTGTCTATAAAACAGTTTTCAAACTATTTCAAGGTTCAAAATAGTTTTAAGAGATGTGAAACGGTGAGAAATCCCATTTGTGAGACAGAATACCAATACTAAAAATAAAGTTATTAATCCAACTGGTCCTTCATTCAACTCCTTCCTGTGTCTTTTCAAAGTCAAAAGGATCACTGCTTAGCTTGTGAAGCCTACATTAGCAACCGAACAACTGAGGTTTTTCAAGGTGCTTGGCTGTATATAAAACCTTCCTAGTGTCGTGTTTTATTTTTCCTTGCTGGTTAAAGCAATTGAGCTGAATGTTGATGAGAGCAAACTTGGTAGACCTCCAGGCAGCTGTTTTTGGATATTATGCTCAGGTACCTCCGTTCCTTTATTTCTTACTGGGAACTGTGCCAAAAATGCAATAGATAGCAGCGTTTGCATAAGACTTTTTGAGAGTAGGCATTTTCTCTATGCTGTAAGGGCTTACAAAATATAAGTTGACATGCACAATATTTTTCAGAAAACTGTAACAATGAAAATACTTGTAAATTCTGTGTGCTTATAGGCAATGGCACGTAATTTACTGTGATTGTACAAGTGGCCATTGATTTAATCTTTCAATTTTTGCATAAAGTTATAGATTGAAAAATAGAATAATGAACCTTCATATATCCCCAGGAGCTACCTAGTCATTTGTGGCCATTTCTGTAAGATAAATCAAGTGTTTGGTTCCTGGGATCATAACCCATGGACTAACTGCTCTTATTGTTCAAATATTATTAAAACAGAGTGGCATATTGGTTTATCTTATAGCTGCCATGCTGCAGGCGTGTGAAAAAATGAAGCCACTGGTTCACATCCTGCTCAGATTGGTAGCAGCTGAAAATTTTTAACAATTGATGGTTGTTTGGTGGAATTTGAGCAGCCTGGCTTGAGTTTTAATGGACAAGTGTCCATGTGTGTGTGGGGGGGAAGCCTCAATTGGCACCAAACGCTTCCAAGTCTGGCTGTGTATCTCAGCCCCTTGTCCTTCTGAAGGGGGGAAAAATGAGTCTGTGCAGTTTCCTGGGTCTGGGTCTTTCAGGCAAGTGATCTGATCCAACTCACACTGACATCCATTGAAGTCTTTCTATTGATACTAGTGGGAGTTGGATCAAGTTCTATAACCTGAGGTCCTATTTGTTTCGCATTGGTATTTACAGCGGCATGGGTAGCTGTTGTCAGAGAAAGGGCTTACCCACAGGTCCTCAGCCAAAGTGTTCCTTCCTCCTGCTGTGTACAAGGCTGCTCTTTACTGATTAATGACTGCCCTTGGTTTTAGAGATAGTAATATTGCATAGGTACTTTATTGAATGTGAGGTTGTGGTATTCTTCCTTATTCTAGGTAACACTTGATGCCAGAAGGTATCCCAGTAGGATCAGTTCAGGGTAGGCACTAGGGCTTTGCAAAGTTTCAGGTGATGATTCAATTCAGAGATTTGGCCAGATTCGGTGGCTGGATCTCCAAATCTGAATCAAATCAGGGGACCAATTTAAAGGTCCGAAACAATTCAAAACTCTCTGAATATTCAGAAAAGATTCAGAGAGCTTTGATGATTCAGGCAGTCTCCAGTGGCTGCAGCAGGGAGCTGCATCCAACTTGGAGCTGGTAAGTACTAGGGGTGGGGAGAGGGTGCTGGAGGAGGGGACCATGGGGGGACCCCTGCAAGCCCCCCCCAATGCCCCCCCATGGCTGGCTGTCCCAGCTTGGTACTTAAAAAAAAAACAAAAACAAAAAACCAAACCCAGTGTTTACTGGGTGCTGCTTGGCTTCTGCAGCAGCCTTGGGGCTTCGGGGGCTTGTGTAGATCCCCCCACATGGTGTGGGGCAGCAGGGATTGTGCCTGCCAGCAGGGGTTTTTCAGGTTTCTTTTTTTTCTTAAAGGGCTGGAGCTGGCTCGGGTGGGGTACCCGTGATGGGGGGGGGGGGGCTGGGGGAGTCAGGGAGCTTGTGCAGAGCCCCCCATGCAGCGTGGGGAAGTGGAGGGCAGCAGGGATCACCCCCTGCCTGGCAGGAGCTGGTGAACACCGGGGGGGGGGGCAGGGTTTAACAAGTGCCAGGAGCTGGGGCAGCCATTGCCGGGCTGGGAGAAGGGCGGGGGTAGGCTTGGCTGATTCAGAGATTTGGCACCAGCCGAACCTCCAAATCACATTTGGCCGAATTGAATCGCGACACTGATTTGAATCACCGAATCAAATCACTGTCCCCCGAATCGGCCGAATCTGAAGCGAATAGGCCACTTCACACAAACCTAGTAGGCACCAGTCAGTGTGAGTAAGGACTCTGCAATATATCTGTTATTGATTCAAACTGCCCTGGTGCAGAACTCAATTCCCGTCGATACACTGGGCGGCAAAGATGAGCACATCACAGGGTCGGGTCTAGAGTGAATTGTCTAATCACAGGAAGTCCAGTTGCAATGATGGGAGTCAACCTCACAAGTGGCCTGTGCCCTTGAATTACCATGCTCACAATCTGCTGCATCCTGGGACCTCTTGAAATAAAGCAGCGTAGCCCTGCCCTGTAATTCTGAATAATGGTCACAGACCTGTTCGCACACTCCTACAGTAATTATTTCCCAAATACTACACAACCCTATAATACCATCACTAGGCCAAATAGAGACGAAACCCAGGAGATGAGCAATTAAAGCTTTGTAGTGTGTTGAATGATTGGACATTGTTCGGAAGAGAATGCACTCTACTCATGTATAATGGATCACATGCATCATTCATAAGAGAGTATCACTTTCATTCACTCTCTTAACAAATGACAGCTTTTGGGGGGAGGGAGGGGAAAAGCAGATTTCAGCTGGCGCTGCATTTTGGCTGAGCTTTGTGAGCATTTTATATAGAGCTGGTTGTGCGAGAAACTATACCCATAAAAGACTGAGGATTTGAGCCGTTGATTTCCCAGATGGGTGCTGCAGACACTTTTTGCAGGGGGCGGGGAATGATAAAGAAGTGTTATATAATTTGTTATATAACAAGCTTTCCTGCAACTAGATTGGTAAAGGTTTGATCAAACTTCAGGGTGACTACTAGTGAAAGGAAAAAAATTATCATCAGGTTTGCAGGTAGAGGGTCAATTCTGTCTCTCTTTGCAACCCATAAAAAACCCAAACCTCTGAATGTGAGTTCAGCTTGTAAATGGAATCAGTCAGGCAGAGGGGAGGTGGCTTTAAAGGCAAAATAAACCAAAGGGTGAAAATGCAATTAAAAGCTTATTCTGGTAAATGCACATTGCCTGTCTATTGATGAGTGTCTCTTCTTTATATTTAAAGTCCCGGGGGTAGGGTAAAGTTTTTAAAGCTACAAAGTAACCTAGGAGTGGATGTCCTATTTTTCAGTCATTGGGATCATCTCTCTTCCTTCTAAATCACTTAGATACTTTTGAAAAGTCTGCCCTTTTTGTCTATTGTGGTTGGGGCTATGGGGCTCAGAAAACAGTTGGTTTTTCTGGGCATGACTAATAATTAATGATGCAAATATGAAATAATATCTCTTTGAACACTAATCAAAACCTCTGAAGCTCAGAATTAAATATGTTGGGAATTTGATCAGAAAAAGCCCTGCTGCAAAATTTTGACTTGTGAATGACAAGGAAGTGTCAAGATTAGATTTTCCAATAGTAGAGTGGAGCGGGACATAAAAGAAATAGTGGGTCCAAGAACAGTCAATGTAAAAAAAAAAAAGAAAAGAAAAGAGGGGGGGATTTATTTTTATTATGTCTTTTGCTGTGATTTGTTAAATCCATTTTTATCATCCTTGTTTTTTGCGCAAAATGAAAACATATCAAAAAAGCAATTTTGAGTTACCTTAGAATTTTTTTTAAATTGTGTAAAGTTTTAAAAGAATTAATTTGAGAGAAAAAAAAATCTGACTTTGCAAATGGAAAACAAGGGGAAATATATCATTCTGATACATTTTTGATTTTTCTACAACATTCTGTTAACATTCAGTTTTGTAGAAAATGGAGTTTCAGTCCTCTCTAGGCCCAAACATTGTGCCCTTAGATCTTTAATTGGTGCAAATCATAGCTCCGATTAGGTTTGTGTTATATTCATTTACCTCCAAATGAATGGATTTACTACCAAAATCCAATTCTCAATATCTTAGTTTCCCTTAAATTTTGAACAATGACTAGTTTACTGAATACAATAACATTTAGGACCCTTGTATAAAAGAAGAGTGAAGCTGCCAGAGAAAAATCAAAATCATGAAGTGCCTTCTGCACACACAAGCACTTAAAAAAAAATCTTCAAAGCAAGCAATACTCAGTCCTGTATTTTGAATACAGCAACAGACAAACCAATATACACGGCAACATTAATTTTATTTTGGAAGAAACATGGATTTAATTTCTTGAAAAGTTGTAAGGGGATTCAAAGCAGTAATGAACAGAAAAAAATGATTGCAGAGTAAAGTGGCAACACCCTGACAAGCAGAAAATACAGGTATCCTCACCACAGCCATCTTCTGCTAAGATAGACTAGCTGCTCCCAGATGTTAAAGCAAACCGAAAAAAACAGAGACAACCTAAGAAGTCAGAACCCCTGTGAATGCAAAAGCAATTACTTGGCTCAACCGAATCATCAATAGCTCCTGTTAGAATGGAGTCCCTGTGCCGTGTATAATAGAAAATATGTACCCTTTGGCACAGTGCTGAATTGAAGATCTGTTGGGAGATTTCAGCTGCTGTGTGTTTGGAGCTGTCATCAGCTTTTCATTGAAAAGGCTAAACCCGAATAAAAAGGAGCACTTTAAAAGCATTTGTCAAAGCTGATTTTAGTAAGTGCGTGTCCACTTCAAATACTCAGCCAGGGGTTTGATTTTTCCATCTAAGTGTTTTCTAAGTTCCATCTTACACCAGATGTAACCTGAGTGTATCAAAGAGTATTTCGAAAAGTGAAAGCTTTCTCCAGAGGAAGCATCTATTTGGAGGTGGAGGGGTGGGGAGGGTTAAAGTTAGCAGAGAGACCCCTTTACACGGATGTAGTAGTGTGCAGTGAGAAACTAGAAATGAAACTTTGGGTAGGAGAATAACGGGTCCCATTCATCCCTGTTGGAATATAGGCGACTGGTACGAGGGATATGGGGGTGGGGCACGTGCCTCCCCTGACAGGGCCACCCCCCCACTGCTGACACCACCAGCAGCTTCTGCAGGTGCTCACCAGCCCCGTACCCACCGCTGACGCTGCCACTGGCTTCTACAAGTGTTCACCATGCCCATCCCCACCACCAATGCCACTGGTGGCTTCTGAAGGTGCTTGCCAGCCCCGTGCCCACTGCTGACACTGCCACTGGCTTCTGCAAGTGCTCACCAGGCCCATTCCCACTTCTAGTGCTGCCGGCAGCTTCTGCAGGTATTCACCAGCCCTGTCCCCACCACCGCTGCTGCCATTGGCTTCTGCAAGTGCTCACCAGGCCCGTTCCCACTGCCAGTGCTGCTGGTGGCTTCTGCAGGTGCTCGCCAGCCCCATCCCCACTGCCAGCTTCTGCGGGTGGCCCCGCCAGCCTCAGGAGGCATCCGTTGTCCTGAGTTGGAAGATGCTGATGTGACTGAAATATTGAACAAAGTCTTCTAAAACAGTGCTTCTCAAACTATCTGATGTGGCAGACCAGCAATTTTCTTTCCAGTGGGCCAGGGACCGGTGTCCGGTTCAGCTGGTGGCAGCAACTGCGTGTAACAGCGCTACACAAATGCGTGACCAGCTGTTTCTTTCTCTTTCCTCACCTCGCACGATGTGACATCACCTGGAGCGTTGGAACGTACAAACTGTGGTGCTACGACATATCAACATTATGCTTTTGAAAATATATTTCTTTCTTTCCTGGCAACTTGCTGCGGACTGGCGACTGGCGGCTCGTGGGCCAGCACCGGTCCGTGGACCATCACTTTGAGAAGCACTGTTCTAATACATCAGGTACTGGACACTAGGAGACGAGATGAACCAGTGATCAGATGGAGCATGGCCAGTCTTATATTCAAAATGCTATCAGAATCCTAGCCATGCTGATGAGATTACAGAAGTCATCCTAAACTTTCTCAAAATCCCTGCATTATGATAGTCATGTAAGTATGGGTGGCTATGAAAGATCGAGGCAATTTAAGAGAAGATACAGAAACCAGGGAGAAAAATGGGCCAATCTGTCTTGCTTTGGTAGAGGTCTTGGCTTAGTTGTTGGTCCAACTACATTTTGAGTGTTGTCCCAAAAAAAGAGGCTGATTCAAACTGACCTGGTTAAACATCCAGGGCCAGATTCTGTTCTACTTATTAAGTATATACATGGATTTAGGCATCTAACTGAGATCTTGTTCTATCCTGTTCAAGTCCCTACAAAAAAACTGTTAATACAAAGGTGGGTAGGACCTCCTCCTTGCTGCTTTTTTGTGACTTAATTTCAGGAGCCAGATGACAGTGCTACAAAAGTAGATGCATTCACACATCTTCAAGGACTTGAACAGGGCAGAACAGGATCACACTTAAGTGCCTGAGTTGGTGTTGGCAGCCAATGGCTAGACTAGAATCTGGCCCTAAGAATTTCCATAGAATCACTGGACAGATTTTGGAGATTGGAGTAATTAAGGTCTAGATGCCCTGTAGTTCTATGGAGAAGTGTTAAGTGCCTTGAAAAGGAAATTCAGAAGCCTGGAGTTGCTTAGAGGTACCCACCGGGAACTGCCAACGCACAGGAGTGTCTGAACTCTCATCAGACGACTTTGGGATCTTAGACTCCTGACTCACAGCTGAATTTCAGGCATCTTCTTTTGAGTGCAATTCCCAATAACTCAGGGTTGTTATTCAGAATTACCGGAGGCCAAGAGTTTTGGAAGTGGCTAGTAAGTTTGATGCTTGGCTGTGACATTGAGGGTCTTTGTACACGCAACGAAATTGGCCTTTAAAGTGGCTTAAATCCCTTTTTGCACCACTTTAATGGTCTTGTTGTTTGCCCCCTTGGCGGCGTATTGCATTTGAAATGACTTTGGTATATAGCAAGATAAAACACCTCCGAGGTGTTTTAGTTTGCTACCTAACGAAGTGCAACATCGGTGGAGGGAAGCACTGGGCCCCGTGCAGGTCGGGGGCTGTGAGACCTGGCGGCAGCCCACGCAGGCAGGCTCCACTGAAGGGAGAGAAAAAAATTGGTGAGCCTGAGCTTTTTTTCCCCCCCCTCCACAGTGCCTGCGTGCTTGAGCTGCTCAGAGGCTCGGTGCTTCCCTCCACGGGGGGAGGGGGGCAGTGCTTCCCTCCACAGCTGCAGTGACCCCTAGGACCATCCAGGTCAGGTGAGTGTTGCCTAGGGGGGGACGGGGTGCCATCACAGAGGGAAGCACCACCCCCTGCAGCTCAGGGACTGTTCAGCCCATGGGCAGCTCATTTCCCCCTCTACCCGCCCCCCCAAACACCAGAGAAGCAGGTAAGGATCAGGCCTCCAGCCTTGTGTACATGCCACAGGGGGTTAGTTCAGTTTACTTCTCCCTAACTTGGAGCAATGTTTTTAAAAGCCCGCCATTTCAATTTAGGGAGAACTAAACCAAATTAACCCACCATGGCATGTACAACCACCTTAACACACCTTTAAGGGAATGAAATAAAGCCTACCCCCAACTATAAGCAGGTTTCATTTACTGAGACAGTCAACAAGACTTTCCAATTCCTGGGGACTTCCAATGGGCGTTTTGTACACACTTTCCTTTGCACATCCCAGCCTTTGGGCTCAAGGCACACTTATATGTTTAAAATGAAGCATAAAATGGGGACCACATACAGAGCCCTGCACTGGAGATGATGCCAAGATGCACTGGTGCTTCTAGGATGGCGGAGAGGCTGCGTCTGCTGCTGTGAACTATTCACATATTCATAGCACAGGAACCCAGCGGATGTCAGTGGCATTAGTTAAAATTAATAATTTTAGAACAAGGAAGCATTTTACCACCAGAAATGCTGATGTTCACAAGAAGGAAGCGTTTTACCACCTGATAGGCTAACGCCAGGCTCCTGCCATTGTTGGAGTGAATTTGCATCTCACAGTGCAGAGAGACACACAGGTACCTCACCACAAAAGAAACTCCTGCCCAGAAGAGCTTTCCATCTTTCCACTCTTCTGTAAAATATGAAACATCATAACCTGAAGGAAATATGCCTCTACAGCCTGCTTGCCACCAGACAACTTCAAGGTAAAAAGACTTTTTCAACCTTTCTCTGTGCCTAACCTGGACAAAATGAACTATTTCAAACAGGAGACTTTACCACACCTTCAGCTCTCCTGTGCAAGATGAATTTACATTTCTACCTAGGACAACTTTTACAATCTCTGCTCACTCTCATCCTGGATGAAGGGTGAGTGATGAAGCATCACCTCTTCAATAAGTGTTGATGCTTACAGCAATGCATTTACATAGGCACATTGCGAAAGTGGGATCTGGATGCTTGGTTGAGCTTATATTCTTGTGCGAGTAGCCTGTTTTGCAGAACAATGGCTTCTTCAATCTGCTAGCACACTCGAAGCTGTGTCACTACTGAAGGCATGTATTAAAACAGGGTTGTCCAACTCATGGCCCATGGGCAGCATCTGGCCATGAGGGGTTAAATTGCAGTCCATGGGCACTGCTCCCCACTTGCTCTTACTTCTGATCTTGCTGTCACTGGAGTCACTTGGTTCTTTCTCTGGCTTCAGCTGCTTTCTCCCATCCCCACTGGTGAAGCAGGGCCACCTATATCATAGAAAATGAGGGCTGGAAGGGACCTCAGGAGGTCATCTAGTCCAACCCCCTACCCTAAGCAGAACCAAAGGAGGACCCAAAGAGGCCACAACTCAGCAAGGCCTGAGGGGCCCAATGCAAAATAGTGTGTCATGGTGCAGTAGGGGTGAGGGTAGCCCCCTGGTATGGTGCAGCTTGGTAGGGATTGGTGGTGACATGGTTGGGGAGGGCACAATGTGCAATTCAGGGGCTTGCAGACCCTGCGGTTGTGGCTTCTGGCCACTCAAAAATCAGACAGCTCAGCATTAAAATATAGAGATGAATGATACTCGACTTCTCAGAGTTTGTTGAGGGCTGGATTGTTCAGGTACAGCATGTGCCTGATGTGCAGATGGTGATCGGCCAATGTCTCGCATATCCTCTAACCGTGTCATGAACCGCATCTCCTCTGGGATACTCATTTCCTGTCTTCTCAGAAGCCCCAGGAACTAATATTCTCCCATCTCCTCACTGGTACAATCAGTTTCTAGGAGTGCAGGAACAGATGCTATTACTGATCAGCACTAAGAAACGGGCTGCCACAGCTATTCTAGTGGCCAAGAGATTTATCTTGAGGAAATGGAAATTTTATGTTCCCGGTCCTTATATGAAGTGTCAGAGTGATGTGTAAGAAAACTGATTACTAGAGCAGTTCAAGCAGGCATAGGATCATACAATCATAGAAAATGAGGGTTGGAAGAGACCTCAGGACCTCATATCCAGTCCATCCCCCTGCTTAAATGAGGACCATCCCCAACTAGATCATCCCAACCAAACCTTTGTCTACCTGGGTTTTAAAAACCTCCAAGGATGGAGATTGCACCACTTCTCTGGGTAACCTGTTCCAGTCTTTTGCTACCCTCCTAGTGAAAAAGTTTTTCCTAATATCTAACCTAAACTTCCCTTGCTGCAACTTGAGCCCGTTGCTCCTTGTTCTGCATCTGTCCCCACTGAGAACAGTCCAGCTTCATTCTCTTTCGAGCCCCCTGCAGATAATTGAAGGCTGCTATTAAATCCCCGCTCTGTCTTCTCTACACTACATAAGCCCAGTTCCCTCAGCCTCTCCTCATCAGTCATGTGCCCCAGCCCCCTCAACATTTTCGTTGCCCTCCACTGGACTTTGTCCAATTTCTTCACATCCTTTCTGTAGTGGGGGCCCACAACTGGACACAGGACTCCAGATGTGGCCTCACCAGTGCTGAATAGAGGGGAACAATCACTTCTCTTGACCTGCTGGCAACACCCCTACCAATGCAGCCCAGTATGCCATTACCTTTCTTGGCAATAAGGGCACACCTTTGGCTCATATTCAGCTTAATATCCACTGTAATCCCCAGGTCCTTTTCTACAGAGCTGCTGCCCAGCCAATCAGCCCCTAGTCTGTAGCAGTGCATGGGATTGCTCTGTCCTAAGTGCAGGACTTTGCACTTGTCCTTGTTGAACCTCATGAGATTCCTTTTGGCCCAACCCTCCAATTTGACTTGGTATTTCTGAATCCTAGCCCTACCCTCCAGCATATCTACTACTCCCCGCAACTTCGTTTCATCTGCAAACTTGCTGAGGGTGCACTCTGTTATCTTCCAGGTCATTGGTGAAGATGTTGAACCAAACTGCCCCCAGGACCAACCTCTGAGGCACTTCACTTCATACCAGCTGCCAGCTGGCCAGCTGGCCCTTATATGTTAATAATTAACTTGCCTAGTTAGCTTCCTTAATAGCATGTAGGCCCATATAAAAAAAAATCTTTTTGTTTGTTTTTCACACTAGCTTATTTCTACTCCTGCCCTACTGGGATGACTGTATCAAGGACAATGCATTTTCTGGTCGCTGATAAATGTGAACTTGTCTTGCCTTCTTGTATGTTTATAGTAATAATATACTGACTACATCAATAATACTAGTCCGCCTCTGAACTTCCAGTTTGGGGTATGGGATTCAAGCAACAGTGCAGAAATACCATGACAAAGGCAACTGCTATAATATTTATGGCCTGATTTCCAGAACCAAGAGCATTTGGACAAAGATGCGAGCCCTTGGGCCACATATCTGAACTCAGCCATCAAGAAGATGACAATTGTTAAATATTTATATTACAATAGTATCTAAAGGATCCAACCAAGATTGAAGTTTCATTATGGAAGATACTGCCCATACACACAGTAAAACATAGATCCTGAATACAAGGTTTTCTGAATTTGAGGCCAGCACCTTAGCCACAGAACAATCCGTCCTCAATTCTGTCACCATGAATCCATCTGGGCTGATTTCAGTTTTGAAACTTTATAATTAACTTCAGTGGGAACCAATTTGGCCGTACCTCAATCAAACCAGAAAATGGTCATATTCAAAGTGTTGGCCATTCATCTACTGTGCTCATGTCATGTTCAAATCCTGTATTAATCAGCATTATATAGAATTAGATTTGCTACATTTTTACAACAACTCCAAGCATCCATTATCTGACCCCCAAACTGCTCTCATGTTGCCAAAATGAACAATACAGGCATGATTGGTTGTTTAAAACGGATTCTCAGTAGGCTTTCTACACAATGTAGAAATCAACAGGCAAAGTTATTTAAGATCATAAACGCTAGTTAAACACAGTTAATTAAGATGCTTTTAGCATCGGCAATTATATGTTTCCCATGGATTGACAATGAAACCCCAAGTGTGGCTGAATTTCTTTTGTTAATGCTTGATTGCTGCACCATAGCCTTTTACCTCAATATTTCTGCATTTGACCTACTCTGTCTTCTTTCAGGTTTCTCTTTCAAACAAATTTCTTCCCTGAAGCCCAGCACTAAGTATGTGGCGGAAAGAGCTGCACATTCCCTTCCATTTGTGCCCCGTCATTCTCCCCACCTGGACAGAGGTCTGTAACGTTAGGAACGGAGGGCTGATTTATTTAGGTGGTCTGCCTCTTTGCACTGCAAACTACTCAGAACAGACATCTTGTCATAATACATATGACTAAAAGGTTGCAACTACTTGTAGCACTGTCTAACTAAGGGTGAATATCTATTTATCAGCATTTGTACTGAAAAGCCCTTACTAGGAATAGAAGATGAACGGTCACAGTTTTCATACCTAAATGTAGCTATTGAGAACTATATTTCAGCATTTTCAGATAGGTGCAGAGGGGTGTATTAGCAAGGTGGGTAAGGTGTTTTGTTCTGGCTTCAGAGGACGTGCATTTGAGCCTTGTCCTGATTCAAAGCAAAAGCTGCCCCAGGCCCACAGATGAAACAAATCAATGCCCTCTGTGTGCCGGGGATCTTGGGGGGATGACACAAAAGGGAGGAGAGATTCAGCGTATTCCTGTGTTTCTGTCCAAATCTATTCATGTTTCAAATTGGAAAGCTTGCTGTTTTAACCTGGATCTCGGATGAGCTCCGTACATATTTTTAAAAGGTTACAAACAGGATCTAGGTAAATCATGCTGAGGTGTCATCTGTCCTGCTGAAAAGTGACCGGTAAGTGACCCGTGGTGGGTGTCCTGGGACTCGGTTATGTTTGATCGATTCCACCTGTTTAGATGCCGCGTGAAAAAACCGGTTGACTCTGCATACCGCTTCGGGAAAGCTCCATTTGCATCATGTACGAGGCTGTTAAAAACCGCGGCACATCCAGAAGGAATGGATTAGAAACTTCTGATGGGTCTTTTCTATCTCTAAGCACCAAGGCCTTGTCTCATGATAATTCATGGGTCACCATGGCTTAGCTTAAATCAGTTTTTAAACTGGTTTATTTAAAAAACTGCAAAAGGCAGCAGATCTTTGTATAAGGGGCCTCATTATTAAAGTGCTAGAATAGCTTTGGTTGAAGGGATTTTTAGGGTTGTGACCCAGCCTGCTATCAGGTCCTATATGAAGGGAGCCAGGCAGTGGCGGGGTAATTGCAGTCTAGTGGCTAAAGAGGCTAGAGTTCTTCTCTTGGGGCAGTGATCACCAGTCAGTGGATCTCAATCCACCAGTAGATCTCGGAGCCTCTTGTGGTCAATCTTAGAGCCTCTTTGAGTTGATCTGAGGCAGGGTGGGAGGCTGAGTGCCCACGTGCATGCACGCACGTGCCCCAGCCCAGCAGGTCAGTCCATTTGGGAGGGAAGGGGCAGAGGTTAGATCGAGGCCCCCGCAGTGAAGGACAGAGCCACAGAGGTAGGAGCAGGGGTATCTTGAGTGAGGCCCCGGCTGGGTGGGACTTACCTGCTGGGGAGGTGTGCCCCCAAATAATTTTTATTCCCTCTGCCTCGATCTGCCATCCCCTTCCCTCCCCACTGATTTACCTGCTGGGCAAGGGCAGGCAAGAGTGGCAGCAGCACACAGTAAATCTTGGATTACTTTTAAATGCCAAAGGTGATCTCCAACTTAAAAAGTCTGGAGACTGCTGTGCTAGGGATAGGGACTTGTCCTGGATGACTTTCAGCAGAGGAGCTGCAGTGCACGGTGGGGCAGAAGAGCTGACAATGAGGTATTGAAGCTGCTGAGGATGTTGTGTGTTCAACGTAACTTATGTGCCTGTTGCAGCCCCGAAGGGAGAATGAATGTGGCGTGGGCTAGAGAAAGGGAGACCTACCTCTTCTTTAGTTTAAAGCTGATTTACTGCAGTTCACCTTAAGGCAGTGGCTAACATTTTAAAGCTACATGGAAACTAGGCCAGTTTAAAGCACAATCTGTATCCTTCTAGGCTTGCCTTTGTCTCGAGATGAATAGGTGCATCTTTTTCTGTAGAGAGGCCCTTGAGCCACAACTTCTAAGCTTAAATCCAGTTCGTGCTATGAAGTTGTATCAGCTTAGGCTGGTGTGGAGGAGAAAGCACCCTGGTTAACCTACCCATCCCAGCTGCACTAACAAACAGTGACTGAAATGATGGTGTTTGGAGGATGTGCTGTAGTGCTACTAGTAATTACTCTTCCATCGGGTGTACTATCCTAGCACAGTTATAGAGGAGAGGAGGTTCTTCTGATGCTTAAGGCAGGCTGCCTATGTTTGGTGCTTAACTTGCCTAATTGATAGACACACTGGGGACCTGAAGGTCTCATTAGGAGCTGGGGGTACTTGCCATATCTGAAAATAGGGCCATTAATTGAGGTGTCCAACACGGTAGCCCTTCAGCATGCAGACTTTAGCCTGGAGCCCTGTTTTTTTGCTGCCATGGCTCTTGGTGGCCTCTGACATCTGTACAAAGCGCTATCAAAGTAGACTGCTGACCCTCTGCAACCCAGTCTTCATTTGGAGCATGTGTACATGGCTCTGCAAAAAGTAACACGATGGAGAACTGGGTCTCAGAAAACTGGGACGGGGATCTATTGCATCTCTATGTGTTAGTGTGGGTGCATTTATCAGGCTTTCAGGTATGAGGTGTTGTGCATTAGATAAAAAAGCAGTTCAGTATGTCTGATCTCTTGGCAAGTTGAGGTTATTTAAAGATCCCATGAGATACCTTTTGTAGGTGGAATTTCCTTGTAAAATTCCAGCTCATGATGCAGGTCAGTTCTCCTTGCTGCTGAATGTGGAAATGGTCTTCTTTCCCTTTGTTAAAAATGCCATCTTCTACCTGAAACCCTCCTGTTAATGCACAACAGAAATGCTTATCTGGAAGCTAGCACGGTCTTGGAGGGACAACTCCTCTTCCTACCCAGAGACGTGCTGGGGATTTTGACAGCAAGTCTCTCTTTTGCACATTTGAATCCTGTGGTCTTTCCACAGACTTCCACATACTAGAGAGTATTGTGTTACCCTGCGCCTCTTGCAATGGCTCTATACAGGTGGGTTTTTGTGTGAGAAGGGGATCTTGCCCAAAGCCTGTAACAAGGGTTGCATTGACTTTTTGGGAACTTTGTGAAAAGGCTCAGTTGGCTTAATTGGACAACAGTACTAATACTAGCTGGTAAATTGGTTTCATGACCGCTAGTGTAAAAAGGACTTCTGACTGTACAGAGAACTGTGTTTACTCGTACATCAGCTGCACCTTTGCCCCCAAAATTAGGCCTCCAAAATTAGGGCATGTGTTTTAACTAAGGAAGCTGATTTCTGCCCTGGAATGGAGGAATGGAGATGCTGTAATGGGTACTGAGGGCATGCAGAAGGAGCAAAGCTTACTTCTCAGTGTTATTCGCTCCCCTTCTTGCAGCTAAAGCTTTAACCCAATTCAGCCCTGGCTGTGGGAATGGGGTGAAGCTTGAATGGGGGAGTGAGTGACACTAAGGAGTAAACTCTATCCCTTCTCCATGCAGCCTGCCTTCAACTAGACTCTAGAAAAAAAAAATATATTTTTTCCCCCCAATGAGATGCAAGACTTTTTTGGGGATGTGTGGTTTGCAAGACTTTATGGCATGTAGTGTCTCCTGGAGGCCTATGCCACAAGCACTGAGAGAGTTTAGCATGTAACAGGCAGGTTAAGTAGATGGTCTCCCCACACAGGCAGCAGACATGATTTTGAATAAACCTTTTCGACTTACTCTTATGGAAACCCAAGCACTACGCTGACTATCTTGGAGCTTGTTCAGTTGCTCAGGTTTGCCGGACCCTAACGCTGCTGTTGGTTTGTAAAACCCTATGGCATCCCTGGAGAGAGAACTTGCCATGCACCGTAAGGCATCCTTCTATCAGCAGCTTCTTACTTTCCTTGGACTGCATGTTTCTCCTCAACAAACTGATTTATTTTTTTTAACTGCATTAGCCTATGCGTCTGTAGAGCTTTCATCTTCATGTTGAGCGGGGGGAGTCCTAAACCCAAAGGGAAATATTGTAAAGCCCTAAGACAATGTCATTTCCAGATGGCTAACCAAACAAATGCTTGGGAGAGCACAGATGTACATCTAGGCTCTGAAGGAGCTTATTAGTACTGGATGTTACTTGTTTGTACTAGAGTGCGATTGAGGCAAAGTAATGGGAAGATGACTGCCGTCGAATGCAATGAAATTAGAGTCTTTATTCCTTTTTCCCCTGTAAAGTGTTCATTCTGCATTTAAAAAAGCCGTTATACCTTATGGAGGGGTGGCGTGCTTAGAACAGCAAGTAACTTCGTTTGTAGGATCCAAAATCAGGTACAAAATGCAAGGCTGGGCTTCAATAATGCTCCTTTTTATTGTTAAAGAAAATGAATGAAATATACATTAAGTTCCCCTTATTCCCCTCCAGCTGGGCTACACAAAACTTTCCTAATGAAACCTGAGTCTGGAAAGCTCATCTCGGTTTGTGCTTTATGAGAATGCCTTGCTCTTTTTCTAGAAGCCTTTTCCAAATATTCAGGTGATGAACAGCTGAGAGCATATATGCTACACGCCATTTTGCTAGTACTAAGTCCTCCATGAAGCATTCCAAGTTGAAGCCAGTTTCAGTTTGAGGAAGAGAAAAATGATGATTGATGGTATGATATAATCGCCAAATTCCAGTAAAGTATACAGTGCTTTGGACCTGCCAGGACTAGACCTTGATTCTCTTGTCTCCTATGCCTTCATTTATATTGCATGTAGCTACACTCCAATTAAAGTGAAGCGTTCAGAAAATGTAAGCAAATCCATGTTAGCTGCCTAGGGATAATCTACAGCAGTGAAGATGTAGCATCCTGAGCTGCATAAGTCCATTAGGAGCCCTTGGCCCACACTGGAGTGGCTAGCTTACGCTGAAATCCCAGCTGCACCTTCACAGCTATAGTATGTCCTTGGCTATCCAACCACCTTTGGAAAGCACCTGCTGAAGAGCCATTTGGATCATGGAATTCATTTGGATGAAACAAACTATAATCTAAATGTATACATGCTCGACAGGGGTGACCCTGCCTTGAGTTTGCAGGTAGACTAGATGACCTCCAGCAGTCCCTCTTTGATATATTTTCCTCTTCCCCTAATCCCTGAATTCCATAGAAATGGATTAACTAAAGAGGTTGTGGAGTCTCCATCCTTGGAAGTGCTGAAAACCAGATTAGACCAACACTTGTCTAAGGATCATCCTGCTTCGAGCAGGGGGTTAGGCTAGATGACCCCGTGAGGTCCCTGCCAGCCCTATATTTCTATGATGCCTAGTGTAACACCGTACCAACCTAAATGGCAGAGGTATGAAATACAGTAAAATGTCAGTTTGTGATGCAGTGCCAATAGGTATGAGTTACAGTACTGTACACAAACTGAAGAGTAGGGATTCAGTACTGGGTTACAGCTTTTACAAAGAGAACTGTTCTGTTCATTGTAATGGTTGGTATCACTTTGCAGCCCCCCTTACCCCTGCTGTTTGTATAATCAAGGGAAGGGCATGCTAGGTTTTTTGGGGTGTTTTTTTCCTTCCCAGTCCAAGCTCAGTTCGATCCTGATTGTACTTACGGGTTTACCTCTGGGACATGCTTGTATTTCCCCCCTGCCCCTTCTCAAACCTGGAATTCAGGCCTGGCACAACACACAAAGTTCATCGCCGATCTTCAGCTGAGCTCTGGGCAATCTTGACTCAATCTATGGGCTGTTGTGGAAAGCAAGAGAAAGTCTGATTTCAGCCGAACTGACTCAATATCTTCGCTTCCCTTTTAACTTAAAATTGGGGCCACATTGCAGAGGTGACTGACATTTCAATGTTGAGTAAACTTTTAAGAACTTGAGGAAAAGTTTGGGCCAGAGGACTACGTACAGCAAATACTTGTATCTTGGCCACTGCTGTCCAAAATCAGTGTAAAAGATGGCTACAAGTAAGTATAGCAGAACTTCTCTACCCTACTTATTATCTACTGTCCCTATAATGTACCAGCTTTGGTCCCAGGGTCTGAGCCATTGATGGCCTAATGAAAAAGCATGGCTCATTTCATACTTCCTTATAGTGTACTTCTGGAAGAAGTGTGCTACTTGCAGATATCCAGTGCACACTATTTGTGGCATTTATTACATGCTTTCAAAAGGCCTTTTTTAGTAGTCCATATGTGCTGGGGGGACATATTCTCTGCTCGAAAGAAAAAAATGTGTCCCTTAAGTGGGGGGCAAACTTCTAGTTTCACAGTTTCATAAATATTAGGGTCAGAAGGGACCTATTAGATCATCGAGTCTGACCCCCTGCCCTGGGCAGGAAAGAGCACTGGGGTCAGATGACCCCAGCCAGGTGTCTGTCCAATCTCCTTGTGAATATTTCCAAGGAGGGGGACAGCCCCACCTCCCTTGGAAGCCTATTCCATATTTTGGTGACCCTCACTGTAAAGAACTTTTTCCTGATGTCCAGCCTGAATTTGCTCTCTCTTAACTTGTGTCCATTGTTTGTAGTTACCCCGACTGTCGCCCTGGTAAACATCATATCCTCCACTTCCTGCTGACCCCCATGATGAGTTTGTAGGCAGCCACAAGATCACCTCTCAGCCTTCTCTTGTGGAGGCTCAAGAGATTCAGGTCTCCAAATCGGTCCACATAAGGTTTTTTCTGTAGGCCTTTAACCAGATGGGTGGCCCTCCTCTGAGCCCTTTCCTAGTTATCCACATCCCTCCTGAAGTGTGGCAACCAAAACTGGATGCAGTACTCCAGCTATGGCCTGACCAATGCCGCATAGAGGGGAAGTATCACCTCCCTGGACCTGTTTGTGATGCACCTACTTATGCAAGAAAGAGAGTGGTTAGCTTTACGTATTACCTCATCACATTGGTGACTCATGTTCATTTTGGAGCTGATTATGACTGTGAGGTCCCTTTCTGCAGTTGTCCCCCCCAGACTATAGGAGTGCTGATGATTCTTCCTCCCCAGGTGCAACACATGGCACCTGTCCTTGTTAAACTGCCTCCTATTCTGTTACGCCCACCTCCCCAGCCTGTCCATATCCGCTTGGATTTGCTCCTTGCCCTCTAGTGTGTTTACCTCCCCCCATAGTTTTGTCTCATCACCAAACTTGGACAGGGTGCTTACTACTCCTTCATCCAAGTCACTAATGAAAATATTGAATAGTATCAGTCCCAGGACAGAGCCTTGGGGGACTCCGCTGCCTACATTTCTCCAGGTAGAAACCGACACGTCTACCGCCACTCTCTGGGTGTATCTCATAAGCCAATTGTCCACCCACCAGACTGTGTAATAATCTACATTGCAGTTTTTTAGTTTATTTATAAGAATTGGGTGTAACGTTGTGTCAAAGGCCTCTTTAAAGTCTAGGTAAACAACATCTACCTTTGTTCCCTCATCCAAGCATTTTGTGACCCAGTCATAACATGAAACTAGGTTGGTTAGGCAGGATCGGCCTGCTATGAACCCATGCTGATTGCCCCTTAGCATTACTTTACCCGCTGGTCCTCCGTAATTGTGATCTTTAACTATTTTCTCAAAGGTCTTGCCAAGAATAGAGGTGAGGATAACCGGCCTATAGTTACCTGGTTCCTCCTTCATCCCCTTCTTGAAAATAGGGACCACATTGGCCCTTTTCCAATCCTCTGGGACTTGTCTGGAGCGCCATGAGTGCTCGAACAGTTGTTCCAGTGGGTCCACTATGACTCCAGCTAATTCTCTAAGTACCCTATGGTGAAGATCATCAGAGCCTGTTAACTTAAATACATTCAGCCTCTTCACATGCCCTCTTACTAGGTCTGCATGAACCGCTGGTGGGTTGGTATCTATTCTGGGCTTGACTAAAGTCCTAATGGGATGCGTATTCATATTCGTGTCCAGGAACATGGATGCAAAGAAATCATTTGGAAGCTCTGCTTTGGCCATCCTATCTGTGACCAGTTGTCCTTGTTGGTCTAGAAGTGGTCCTAAATTATCCTGCACTTTCTTTTTACTGCCTATATACTAGGGCTGTGCAAGGCTTTGGACAGACATTCGGATCCCGAGAAGCTTTGAATGCTTCAGGGTCCAAAGCAGTACATCTGGGTTGAAGCACTGGCCTTGTTCAGCTTCCCGAAGCGGTTCGGAGCCGCCTCGGAGATCTGGCCATAGGGTATAATGGAGAAACAATAAAATATCTATACCTTTGGTTTTTTTGTCCAATTTGGATGAAATGTTCAGGGGTGGTAGACTCTGCAGAGAGGATGAAGTCTGCCACGTTTCAAGAAGATCAGAGCAGGGGTTTGGGGGGAACAGTACCCCAAATTCTTGAAAGCCAAACTCCTGTCATGGCTGGGTGTTACACCACAGGGGGATGAAAACTGCAGGGCTGGTAGCTTGTACAGAGGCCACAAAGCTTGCCAAGTTTCATGAATCTTGGTGCAGGGGTTTGGGGGAACTGCCTCAAGCTGTGGACAAGCAAAACTGGTGCCATGGGTGCTGTGGGACTGACTGGGTCTGTTCTGGGGTGAGGAGGGGAGACACTGCTGCAGGCCTGGCTGCTCAGCTGCTGTGTTCCCAATTACCAATCAACCAATCATGATTCACTCAGGGACCAGCTCAGTACACAGGACCTAGCTACTACATAATGACTTAACGAGCATCAATTAGCACCTACAAAACCAGGCTAAGGAGAGGAAAGACTCAATACACACAATCAACTGCCCCAAGACAGACGCAGTCTTGGCACGAGTTTAGCCCATCAGCAGCTAGGGGTGCAGGGCCCCAGAGCCCCCCTGCACCGATCTCCTCAACAGCAGGCAGATGTCACAGCAGGGGCCACTCCCCCTGCAGCTGTCACCCCGCTGCGCCTTAACATACACAGTGTCACCCATGGCACCAGCTTTGCATGTCCGCAGCTTGAGGGGCAGTTCCCCCCAAACGCCTGCACCGATCTCCTTGAAATGTGGCAGGCTTTGTGGCCTCAGTAAGAGCCACCAGCCCTGCAGTTTTGACCCCCCTGTGTTGTAACACACAGCCCTTACATGAGTTTGGCTTTCAAGAATTTGGGTTGCATTTCCTTTCAATCCCCTGCACCAATCTCCTTGAAACTTGGCAGATTGTATGCTTTTCAGCAGAGGCTACCATCTCTACAAGTTTCATTGAAATTAGATAAAAAATAATAAAGTTATAGATATTTCATTGATTTCCCCGTTATACCCTATGGCCAGATCTCCGAGGCGGCTCCGAAGCTTAAACCAGGTTGAGGCGGAAACCTAGTCGCAGCTCCAGATCAGATCACAGCCATCCCAAGGGGCCAGATCTGAAGCCAAATCAGATTGCCGCTGACTCGCACAGGCCTACTATATACTTAAAAAAATGACTTTTTGTTATCCTTGAATTTGTCGCCAGCCTAAGCTCCATCTCCACTTTGGTTCCCCTTGCTGCTTCCCTGCAGGCTCGAGCCAAGCAGGTGAACTCCTCCTTGGTGACTGCCCTGTGCTTCCACAGCCTATAGGCCTCTTTTTTCCTCATCAGGCTCTCCTGGATTTCCCTGCTCAGCCAAGAGGGTTTCTTTGCTTTTTTGACCCCCTTTATGTGGACTGGGATAGTCTTTTTTTGTGCCTGAAGGATTAGTCCCTTAAGAAATGCCCACCTTTCCTGGACTCTCATCTCTGTGAGACTATTATCAGTCAGTCCCTCCCTAACTAATTTCCTAAGTTTACCGAAGTTGGCCTTCCTGAAGTCCAGCACTTCTGCCCTGCTAGTTATCTTCCTCACCTTTCGCCACATAGTGAACTCTATCAATAGGTAGTCACTGTCCCTTAGGTTACGTTGTACCTGCAGATCCCCCACCAAGTCATCCCCTATGGCCAGTACCAAGTATACCAAGGCATTACCCCTGGCGGGGATGCATACCCAGTGTGATAGGTGAAGGTCCTGTAAGGAGGTTAAAAACTTACATGAACGGGCACACCTAGGTGCCTGCTTCTCCCAGCAGATGTCTGGGAAGTTTAAGTCCCCCATGACACCTAAGGCCTTTGAGCGCGCTGCCTCTGAGAGCTGCCTCGATAAGTCTAGGTCTAACTCATCCCCTTGGTGTGGGGGTCTGTAATAGACCCCTACTACTAGGTGTCTTTCTCCCCTATCTGACCCATAATACATCAATTTGCCCTTCTTGTCCCAATTTGACTACAGAAGATGTATATTGTTCCTTAATATACAGAGCAATTCCCCCACACTTTTTTCCCCGCTCTGTCCTGTCTGTACAGCCTATAGCCCTCAATGCCCACTGCCCAGTCATGGATAGGATCCCACCAGGTTTCTGTTAACCCAACCAAGTCAAATTCTTTATTTGCAAGCAGGAGTGCAACTTCCTACTGCTTATTTCCCACGCTCCTAGCCTTGGTATAGAGGCATCTAAGCCCCCCGATAGGTGCCCTTGCTAATCTCCCAATCTGTTGCCTAGTGGAGCCCTTGCTACTTACCTGGACTGCTCCAGTGCATGGCTTGTGGTTTGTCATACCTGGCCTCTCCCTGGCATCATCATCCCCGTCCCCCAATGAACCTAGTGTAAAGCCCTGCGAAGGAGACCAGCCCAGCTGTAAGAGAAGAGACTCTTACCTCTTGGAGAGAGATGTAGTTCATCTCGTGTGAACAAGGCTATATGCTGGAAGTGCAGGTCATGATCAAGGGACCCAAATCCCATGCGGTGACACCAGCTGCGAAGCTGAGAGTTGACTTCTCTGGCACAGTTGCTGTGGTGCTATCCTCATCCTCTGGTAGAATGGATGAGAAGACCACCTGTGCTCCTGAACCTATGAGCCTGGTTCCCAGCTCCATGTAGTTACTCATGAACCTGCCTGGACTACTCTGGGCTGCATCATTGATTCCCACATGGATGGAGACCATGGGATAGTAGTTGGAGGTTCTGATGAGGTCAGTAAGCTTTGGGGAAGAGCAAGGGGGAAAACTATTTAAAATGGAAGTATGTGAGACCATTGGATCCATTAGCTGTTGCATGTCAGTATAGCCACCCATGTGCTGACTGCCAATATGGTCAGCTCTAAACAGGCTTCTCCTTCTGTACCTTTTCTTTAAAAAGCTTGTATTATTAGGGGAGTTACCAAAGGATGCTTACAGTCAGATGCACAGATGTGGGGTGCAGCAAGTCTCTCACTTTTCTACTCTTGGTTGATTGTTATCAGATCTCCTGTGCGATGGATTGTCCAACTTTTTTGTGCCAGAATGCATGAAAACCAAAAGGAAACTGGACGAGACATGACTTGTCTGATTGGTTGTGCTATTTGGGATGTCTCAGCATTGACTTGTTTTGTTGACTGCTTCATGGGTCATTGTGGAATTATTTATAGGACAGTTTGTATCAAAGCGAGCTCGGTAACTGATGGCTTACATGATGAAGGGTTTAACTAACATCTTCAAATCTGCTTGCATATTATTAGATGCAAGGACCCTACAATGCAGATGAAACAAATCTATTAAAATTGCACGTGTTTTCCACACCCCCCCATTAGAATGAAATGCATTCTGGCAGTAACCAAGGTAAGGAGATGATAAACTCCCTCATGCAAGTATGGAAGCTTTCCTCTATTGAATGCTCTTGTTTTACTAAAGTAAAACTAATGCACCAGATCTAACCCTCAAAGCTAAATATTGGTACTCAACCATGTATGCCCAACTCCTTTTTACATGCCTCAGGTTGATAGGGATGGAACAGGAACAGAGAATAGGAGTGGGACCAGTGAGAAGACCTCATCCAAAACCTGTGAAGTCAAGGGGTTTTCCATTGATTTTGCTGGTCTCCTGTTTAGGCCCTAAATTACCCCATAGAGGTGAGTGGAGTTAATTTAGTGTGACTTCCAAGCAGCTGAGATCATGCACTGCCCGTGGATTGAGATGTTTAGCTACCAAATCCCTTTGAGGTCATTAAGTTACTTCTGCTTAAAGAAGCAAGGATCAGGAGCAGTGTTGTCGTGAAGGGCCTTCCCGTAGACTTTCACTGGGGTTTTTCACTTGGGCTCCTTAGTTATAATCCCTTCTCTGAGATCTTAACTTGCTAGTTGCAGGAGTCATTTTCTAGGTACGCAGAAGCATTTCCCTCAATACAAGGGTAAGGTCCCTTTGTGCTTCATGCCTTACTCATGAGATCTTGTCTAGTGCCACTGCAGCTGGGTGACATGAAAACACAGCTCAGTTTGTTATATTTTTTTTCTGTGCTGAGAAATGAACTGAAAAATTCAAAACAGCTTTTGTTTCAAAACTTCCTTATATTTTCTTTAAATATAAAGCACTCAAATGCAACCTGAAATGCTACATTAGAATCAACTGTGTGTTGTTTTTTTTAAATACACGAAAAACGTTCACCTCAGCTCGATGCATGGTTGAGCTTATATGGCTTCTATTCTTAAAAACAAGCTTATATTCTTGTGCAACTAGCCTGTTTTGCAGAACAATGGCTTCCTCCTGGAGGAATCACACGGGTCTACCTTTTAGCACAAACATCCACACCGTCTATGTGGAGTTCAGGTTTTCCTTGCACCTGCTCACCCAGGACCATTCCACAATCATCTCTTTTTAGTCTTTGACCCACTTTCGAGTCGAGAGAAAGAACATCATAATTCAGAGGAACTGCTCATTATCATCACCTTGGAAAGTCAAGGGGAGTGCAGCAGATGGTCATTCACCTCTATTACTTTGTGCTGGCTCTCATGACATTGATTATATTTGATTAGCCTGGGGAATGTGGAACATCCTTTGTTTTAAATGTGAAGACATCCTTCATTGGCAGGAGGATGTTTTGGCGTTTGCCTTGTACCCCAGTATGAAAATAGCAAATCTCTCTAGTCCCAACACGTTTGCAGGAAGAACACTGCTGCAATCCCCCATCTGCTGGTGGAATCCAAGTGTGCGTCACACGGACACAAACTATTAGGAGAAACCAACCTGGGACCTGGGAATGCAGCTAATGCAATGCCTTCTGCAACAGCAATAACACTGCTATTAGTGTTGCCCCCGCCCCTTGATTTCTTGTCCAAAAGTCAATTTTACATATTCTAAAATTCATAATTTCCTTTGATTGTCTTGAAATTTGCTCATAAGTGTCCAGGGCCAGGATAGCAGTCCAAACCTGAGGGCACTTGAACACAGGGGTTAACCCTCCTCTCCTCCCAAAAGGCCTTTACAATTAAGAAATGGGATGGGAAGAAAGAGGTAGGAAGTCTGCGCTTGCTGTTCATCTACACAGTATGAGATGGCAGGGGTTGGTAGGTCTCCAAGGTAATTTTTAATGAGATCTGCCTTTCAATAGGCTCTGTTGACAAGCAACATCAAAAAGGAAGGTCTTTTTTTTCCTGAACTATTAAAAGTAATAGAAAAAAGCATTTCCCTAGTTGCAAGGTGACTTGTCTAATAGCTTTACTAAGTGTCAGAAAGCCGCTTCAGCTGCTAGGTGGGCTAAGCATGTTGTGGAAAAGCGTCTGCAAAACTCCTTTTTTCAGCAGTAAGCCCTTTCTTCACTCTCATCTGCAGGCTGGCACCCATATGGAAAGGACTGTGTCCTTACAACCCCCCTGCCTTTCCAATCTTCAGTGAGAGAAGCTGTGTGCCCCCTCCAGTGCTCCGTGTTAAGTAATTCCCTTGTTGTGGGATTTGTAGCAGCAGATCAGCCAAGCAAGATCTTTAATCCATCCATTTGTTAATCTCTTTTTAAACATAGTTGCATTAGAAGGAAAAGAAAATGGTCTTGTTCTACTATATAGCTTTAATGTTCCTGTCTGAGACACAGCAGAAATGATGCAGTCATGGCTTTTGATAGTTGTATTATTCAAGATTGGACAGTGGGTAATGAATTTCTGTTCACCAGTTAGGCTGTTAATGGTCTACCGATTAGCATTTTATAGCCGTTCTATTCTTCTTTATTACGGGCAGACTAGAGACTACACTTGGCTACTCCATTGGCTTCTGAGCCCTCTGCTGTGTACTCTGATATGATGCATGAAAAACATGTTTTCTCGGGGGGGAGATGTCCGGGTAGAGACCTGGAATGGCTGTTTAAGATAATTCTACTGTAGATGAAGAAAAGCATTGCACCATCAAGCTGAAGAGTGGTGACAATCTTCTGGATGAACAAGGCCTTGGAGGATAAGAATCAATAGCTCCTGTGGGGTGGACATCCACACTGCTTTTCCTTTCTTCATGCTCACTGGCCATTTGCTTGCTCAGATGAGTAACAAATAGCTACAGAAATCCTGAAAGGTACCCAGGGGGAGAATTAACTTTTAAAATGGATCAGGGAAGGAAGTAGCAAGGAAATGGTGAACTTCCCTTACTTGAGAGCATGTTATAAACCATGGCAGAGTAAAGATAATAATATCCAGACTCTTCAGTGAAATAAAATTGGCAACATCTGGTGCATTGAGTTTCAATACGAGAAAAATGGCACAGCACATACCACAAGTCTTCTTCCTTTGGATCAAAGATGACAAAAGCAGCAGCAAAGTTGCACATTTGTTATTATCCATTGGGTTCCCAGTATGTGAACTGTGAAAACAATACATGGCAGATTGGGAATGATAGGCAGCGCCTCCTTGCTTACAGAGAGAACTATTTTGGTAACTTCCACTTCATCCTGTCACTGGCATAGACCTCGGTAGACAAGTTCAAAATGACTAAGGTAACCACTTGTACTTAAGAAAATACATTTAAGAGGATACAAATCTTGGGTAGACTTCACCATTCAGTGTACGGACTATGGGAGGCCGCTATCTTTGAACATGGTGACAGTTGCTCTTTGGTGACTGGGATCTCCTCTTCTAGGTATGGTACAAAGGTAATCTTTGTGTCTAACCCAATGTTTTCAAGGTCAAACAATCCAATGAAGATGTTTCCAATGTCATAGTGACAAAAGATAATAGGGTTCACAGTTCTCTCAAGGAAAATTATTTCATAGTATCATAGTACTTAGGGTCTGAAGGGGCCTAAACAGATCATCAGGTCCGACCCGCTGCCCTGGTTGCCGGGATCATGTCACCCCAGCCAAATATCTGTCCAGCCTCCTCTTGAAGACCCCCAAAGTAGGAGACAGCACCACCTCCCTTGGGAGCCCGTTCCAGAGCCTGGCAGCCCTAACCATAAAGTAATGTCTCCTGATGTCCAGCCTGAACCTTCTCTCTAACAATTTGTGGCCATTGTTCCTAGTAACCCTGGGTGGTCCCCGGGGGAACAGAGCTTCCCCCAATTCTTGCTGGTCACCCCTGGTGAGTTTGTAAACGGCCACCAGATTCCCTCTCGGCCTTCTTTTGGTGGCTGAATAGATTCAGGCCCTTTAGCCTCTCTTTGTAGGGCCTGCCCTGCTGCCCCTTGACTATGCAAGTGGCCCTCCTCTGGACCCTCTCTATGCTAGCCACAGCCCCTTTGAAGTGTGGTGCACAGAACTGGATGTAGTACTCCAACTGCAGCCTGACCGATGCCGCAATATCAACATTATTTATGAAAAGTTTTCTTACATACCACTTGAAATCTAAATACTGTATATAAAACTAGAATATCGAAATGGAATTCATAAGAAGTACTATAATATACAATGTGATATTAAACAAATTAATGCGACTATTGAAATAATTTTTCTTTTAATATTTTGGGGTTATCCAACACTATTCCATTAGACTACCTGGTTTTCTTTATACAATTTGCACCACATTTGCAGTGTTCAGTACAAGAGATGTAATTTTTTTGGCACTTCCATCTTACAGTTTTTCCTGTTGCACCTTATGAGCAATAACTCATCAGGAACAAAATGGTGACATTTGTCTGGAAAAAGAGCTCCACCTGGGTCTTTGTACCACCCAAAATCTTTCAGATTTAACATACTTCTGTAGCTGCTGTCATCCAGGTTAAAGCATTCATATACCACTAAAAAGCATCTCCTGAGATTTATAGATTCCTAGATATTAGGGTCAGAAGGGACCTCAGTAGGTCATCAGGTCTGACTGACCCCCTGCCCTGGGCAGTAAAGTGCGCTGGGGTCAGACGATCCCAGCCAGGTGCTTGTCCAGTCTCCTCTTGAAGACCTTCAAGGTAGGGGAGAGCACCACCTCCCTTGGAAGCCCATTCCAGGTTCTGGCAACCCTTACTGTGAAGAAGTTCTTTCCAATGTCCAACCTAAATCTGCTTTCTGTCAATTTGTGGCCAATGTTCCTAGTTACTCAAGGGGGTGCCCTGGTAAATAGAGCATTTCCTATTCCCTGCTGCCCTCCCCTGATAAATTTATAGGCAACCACAAGATCACCTCTCAGCCTTCTCTTGCAAAGGAACAGGGCTTCTGGTGATGGTGCCAGCAGCACCAGCAAGCTCATTTCAAAATGCAGGAAGGTGGCAGGCTACTTTCATTGGAGCATCAAGGGGGACAAGTTGCTGTGGGACAAACAAGCAGAGCTGAACATCCCACAGCACAAAATCATGCAGGATGTGGAGATTTGGTAGAACGCCACATACCTGATGCTCAAGAGGCTGGTGGAGCGACAGAAGGTCATCAATGAGATAGTCTTGCTCAGGGAGATCGGGATCAGTGGCCCTCTTAACAGAGCTGAGTGGGATACCATCTCCCAAATCTTGGTGGTCCTCAAGCCCTTCCTCGAGGCCACAAAGAGCCTCAGTGCTGCTAATGTGCTCCTTAGCCAGGTGATCCCCATAGTGATGGAACTGGAAAACCAAATGGAGAGCTTCCAGGGGATCAATGTTCCTGGTTGGGGCAGGCCGCTGTCACCATATGTGCAGGAACTGGTGAGGCAGCTGAAGGAGGGCATCAGGAAACAGTCAATCCCTTAATGTCCAATATGGTCCATGTGCTGGCTGCCATGTGTGACCTGAGGGTAAAGGGTAGTGTATGCAGCAGCCAAAGCCTGAATCAGTGGATGGAGGTGCTGGTGAAGACAGTCAAGGAGGCAGAACGGCAGAGGCAGGTGGATGTGGCAGAGGGGGATCTGCTGTCCCATGCTGGCACACCATCTACCAGCTGGTCTCCTCATCCACCACAGGCACTGCCAATGTGGGCCAAGGGCATGGCTTCTATGGTGGGGTCCACAGCCACCAGATCCCACCATCAGGCAGGTAGCACTCATGCCTTGGTGGCTATCTATCTCACCGAGGATGTGGAGGTGCTGCTGTGCAACCCCTTGGCCTACTGGGCAAGCCACAGCTAGATGTTGCCGGATCTGGCCACGGTTGCCTGGGAACACCTGTCCTGTCCACTGACCAGTGTTCCAAATGAGAGGGTGTTCAGCATTTCTGGAAATGTAGTGACACCCCACTGCACCGGCAGGTCTCAGTGTGCCAGAACTCCACTGTGCATATTGAGTCCATGAGTTTCTGTACCTACTGCCTGGAGGATGATGAAGTGCAGTTCATAGGCTTGTCTATGAAAGGTGGTGGCAGTGGCGGTGTGGGGCTGAACGGGATCACGTTGCCACAGGGCGGGGAGCTAGGCCACCGGTGCTGGCCTCGGCCAACCCCTCCCCCCTTCCCTCATTGCTGCCCACAGGGTCTGATGTAGTATGATGTGGTAGTGGTGGGGGGAATAGTGGGCATTCTGCGGCGGCGGTTTTGAGGGGAGGAGTGGGCCTGGGCCTGACGTGGGTGGAAGGAGGACTGAGCACGAGCCGGTGGAGGAGTTGGCCCGCTGCAGCTGTGGAAGTGGGAAGTAGTGAGTCCAGCCTGACATGGCAGGGGCTGGGGAAAGAGAGGAGTGGGCCTCTTCTCCCCCTTGGGCTCAGTCCCACTCCTACCCCATCCTCTCCTCCCCTGCAACGGCTCTGAGCCCTGTCCTCCAGTCCCGCCGCCACCGCCAGATCAGCCTGAGCCTGCTGCGCCCCCCCACTGTGGCAGCCCAGCTTCTCCCTACTCTTGGGCATGGTCCTCCCCTGCATCAGGCCCAGGCCCACTCTTCCCCTCCCTCGCCCCTGCAGTGGGGAGGTGGGGCATGGGTCTGGACTCCAAGCAGCAGGAGGTAAAGGGGGAGCATGCACAGTTGGGGTGGGGGGACATGGGGCTCCATCCCCGAACACTCCCCCCCGTCATTTCTGATGGGGAATTGACTAGTACCTAAATAATTCCATATCCTTATCCTGATAGTGAAAAGAAAGAAGAAAAGGAAGAAAATGCAGAAGAAAGAGAAATACCTCAAAGGAGGGATTGGCAGTGCAGGCAAGAAGCCTTTGCTATGTGGAGGCACGGCTTTATGCTATTGGTGCAGGCAAAAGTGGGGCTTCTTATTCCAAAACAATGCTGCTTTTTATGCTGTTTTTCCATCCTGCCCCCACAGCACTGGGATTGGAAGGGACCTCAGGGAAGGATCACAGTCACTGGCCAGCTACACAGTCAATATCAGAGCAGTCCTTCCCCCCACCCTTCTTCCCCCTTCCTCTCCTTACTTTCTGTTTCCTGGCAGGCAAACCCAGCTTCAGCTCTGAAACTCAAAACATTTCAAAACTTTTGAAACATTTTGACTGTCCTCATTTCGTTTTGAGGCTATTTTGAAGCCCTTCGTTTCGTTTCAATTTCGCTGTTTCAAGCTTGAAATGAGTTGAAACTGCATTGAAACAAAACAGCCCTAATATACATGCGTGGGGGGAGGGGAGGGGTGTGTTTTAATTGGGGTGACTCTCAGGAGTCTCTCTAATTAAAACACCCACAGTGCCTCATATATTCGGTGTCACACATTTCAAAATGGCGGTGGGGACACTTTAACTAAAGCTCGTTCAAACTTTAATTAAACCACCCCTGCCACCACTTTGAAATGGGATGCTGCATACATGAGATGCTGCAGCACACTGGAGCGCTGTGATTAGTTTAATTTGATTAATTAAATTAGATTAATCGAGTCTGCTCCAACAGATTCTAATCAGAATGCGTCAGAGCATATGTAAAAGTGCCTTAAGTGACTAGATGGGCCTCTGCGCAAACCCAATATAGCACTTACGTTCTTATGTTTCATAGTTTCATAGTTGGTAGGGTCAGAAGGGACCTGAGCAGATCATCTAGTCCGACCCCCTGCCATGGGCAGGAAAGGATGCTGGGGTCAAATGACCCCAGCTAGGTGGTTGTCTAGCCTCCTTTTGAAGACCCCCAGGGTAGGGGCAAGCACCACTTCCCTTGGAAGTTGCTTCCAGTTCCTAGCCACCCTGACAGTGAAGTAGCACCTCCTGATCTCTAGCCTGAATCTACTCTCCATCAACTTATGGCTGTTGTTCCTTGTTACCACTGGTAGTGCTTGGGGGAACAGGAACTCTCCCATTGCCTGCTGGTCTCCCTTGGCAAGTTTATAGGTGGCCTCTAGATCCCCTCTCAGCCTTCTCTTGTGGAGGCTGAACAGGTTCAGGTCCTGTAGCCTCCGCTCGTAGGGCCTGCCCTGCTGTCCCCGGATCATGTGAGTGACCCTCCTCTGGACCCTCTCCATGCTGTCCACATCTCTCCTGAAGTGCAGCGCCCAGACCTGGATGCAGTACTCCAACTGCGGTCTGACCAATGTCATAAAGAGGGGGAGGATCACCTCCTTGGACCTGCTCGTGATGCATCTGTGGATGCATGACAAAGTGCGGTTAGCCTTCCTGACCGCCTCCCCACATTGGCGGCCCATGTTCATCTTGGAATCAATAGTGATTCCAAGATCCTTTTCTGCCTCTGCACTGACAAGAAGGGAGTTCCCCAGCCTGTAGATATGCTGCTGGTTCTTCCTCCCCAGGTGCAACACCTTGCACTTGTCCATATTGAAACCCATCCTATTCTCATCTGCCCACCCCTGTAACCTGTCGAGATCTAGTTGTAGCCTGTCCTCCTCTTCTAGCATGCTTACTTCTCCCCAGTGTTAGCCATCTTTGGCTAACATTATGTGTTGGCCATCTCTGATAAGACTCCCTTCTTATAGCCTCCCAGGATAATCATGTGGTCCTGTGACAGTTTTAGACTTCCTCCTTTCTTGACAGGAATTAAAATAAAGGGGTATGTTGGGTGGTATTCCCAAACTCATTGTTAGTACAAGGAGATCTCCCTCCTTATTTCAATCTATTTAACCGCTGCTCCTTCACTTATATTGATTGGTTTACAACCTTGTTATGGGTAATAACTTTGTGTATTTTGCATGCAGCTCATAAGGGTTTAAGGGGGGGATCATTAGGGGGGATGTTTCTTGCAGAGCACAGGAAGGGAGCTTGTAATATCTTCATTCACCATCTACCTTGGGGGCTCACAGAATTGCTATGATAGGGGTCTCTTGCTCCATCCAAAAACGAATCTCTTAAAACAGTTGCCATGTACAGCTGCTTTTGGCTGAGGTCCATAGTAAAATATTTATTCAGATTTACTGTGAGGGGTTTTTAAACCCATGCTTTGAAAGATGATTGCATAAATTTCAGGTGGACTCATCACACTGTTTTCTCTTTCATATCTATATTTGTATGTGTGTGTTTTTTCATTCTTTCAGTGGAACACTCTTTAATCTTTTACACTGCTTCATCACTGCATCCAATAAGGATTTTTCCTTTTTTTTCAGGAAGATTTGGTGCATTTGTTTACCAGAGGGAAACAAAGCCTTGGCTAGGTTGTTAGTTGGGTATGGCCCTGCTTTGAGCAGGGGGTTGGACTAGGTGGTTGGACTAGAGGACCTCCTGAGGGCCCTTCTAATCCTAATTTTCTATGATTTTGATCTGCAGTGCCTCAATCTTCAGTTTTTCATGTACCCCAGGAGTGTGGCTTGGTATTTCAGCTGTGGATAGATTTAAATTGTGCTTGTGAGATTAGTGCATGTCTGTGTTAATGTAGAAGATGCCACCACCTTGAACAGCCTCAGAATGTGATATGCAGACTTGTGCGTGTTAATGGTCGCTTAGATATGCTATAGCTATGCGATATAGAAATGTGGGTAAAATGTATAGCACAGGCCTGCTTGTGGCTTATTCATTCTGTTGTTACACTGTGGTAATACAGACTGATCTGAGCGCAATATTTCAGAGCTGCACAGACATGCCGATGAACATATTAATTGCCCTGGTGCAGTGCTGAAGGGTGCCAGGGAATTTAATAGGAAAATAGGGTCTTGAGAGCGATGAGAAGGAGGGCACTGGATTCTCTGAACCATTCTGTATGTAATCCCACATGAAAGGACACTGGGTGTGTCTACACATTCACCAATTCGCTGTAGTTAATGTGCATTAAGCTTAGTACTTGCATAACCAAGTACTAAAGCAATGCGCAGTAACTGATGCTACTGCGCAGTAGCATATGCACACGGCTTTAATGATGCTAACTGCACGATAGCCTAATACTACTGTGCAGTAGCATATTAGCATGGGTTTTGCCCAGTATGCTACTGCACAGTGTTATTAGGCTACAGTGCAGTTAGTGTCTTGTGTAGACACACCCACTGTGTGGGAGAATAAACATACTGGTTGTAGTCTGTAGCATTTGGGACCGTTGCTGCAGGTTACTGCAGTATTTCTTAGGGTCCTGTTACACAGTCATTTAGGATAGATCCTGGAGCTCTTAACCCCTGTATTATCCACACATTAGCACCTGAAGCTAGTTTTAAGCACTTGTTAGGTGGCTCAATGATGCTTGTCCAGGGCAGGATTCTCTCCGATCTGTGCTACCCAAACCATGTTACACTCTAGGCTACACCTTAGTGTTAACACCACACCTGGCTTTCCTACCCTGCTGTACTGGATTGAGTCTGCTGCCCCCCGCCATACCCCCCTTACTTGTAGCTGCCCATGCTGTCTGTCCCAGGGGACCAGGCAGGGAATGGTTAACCTGCCCGCTTAGCCACCACCATTAATGCTCTCTGAGATGGGCTTAGCTAGGTAATGGTGGTGGTGGGAACTGGGTAGGTAGCTTAACCCTTTCCTGCCTGATTCCCCCACCCCAGACAGCCAGCACAGCCAGCGACGATTTAAGTTGGAGGGGTGTAGGGGAGCCCCGGGAGTGAGGGGACCAGAGGGGAGCCTAGGGTGGCAAGGGGGGAGGCCAAAATGGGTGGTGGGGGATTCTTACCCTCCAGTCCTCCAGGCCCCTGCTGGTTTGAACATGCAACTGGTTCAGGAACTAGCAGTAACACCCATCAACATTTGTGGGGCTCACAGTGTAAGGTGAAACCAGGCTCTAAGGGCCTTGTTACATGATCATTTGGGGCGGCTCCTGGAGTTCTTGGATTGTCTGCACATTAAAACCTAAAAGTAGTTTTAATCACTTGTTGTACGGTTTAATGGTACACAACTCCGGGGAAGAATTATCTCTGGTCTACACTACCCAGCTCCTATTTGATTAAGGTGGAGCCTCTTCCCACAGATGTGCCACCCAAATTGAAGTCATCCAATATCCCAGGATCTCTCACCTCTTGCTCATAGAGCTGGGATAGGAGTCTGTCCTGATTCACCAGCCCTCTAGTGGCAACTCACAGCTCCGGCTCCTAGTCCTGCTCCTGCTCATCAGGCCTCTACGCTAAGTAAAGACATTCAGGAAGGTTAATTGGGTTCAAAATGGCCACCCGATTTAAACCTAGCTCATCCCGGTGCCAACCTTACACTTACAGCCCCCGTCTCAGTGACTGGAAATCAATCTAAACCTGTAACTGTCCAGAAGTTCCATGCACACAAACCAGTCTAAAAACTACAGAACCCAGTTTAAGATAAACCTGGATCAATGTAGCATCAGACTAACTTGATTTAGGTCAAGCCAGTGCATAGGACTTATGTACACGTTCCCTGCATAGCCCTGGGGCTGGGAAAACCCAGCTGCTGGCCCCAGTCCCAGGGTTGTGCTTTTCATCCCTTCCTCCCAAGTCCAGCACTGGGAGGTGCCCGGCACTGGGAGGTGCTATTTTTTGCACCCCCCACCCCAGCCCCTTGTCCTCTCCAGACCAGCTAGCTGCCCCCCTCCCTGATCCTGCAAGCCACTCCTGGTGCCACCACAACTAGAGCAGAGCAAGTATGTCCCAATGGGTAGAGAGATGGGGGTATAGGTTTGTTAGGTGTGGGGGCTAAAAATAGTTCCTGGTCCCCACTCTGATGGACCCCATGAGCCCCCCTCATCCCATTGGACCCTCCTGGACCCCACCAACCTCCATGGATCCTACCTGCCTCCTCATCCCCCCACCCCACCTGCAGGTCCTTCTGGCCCTCCCCATTCTGATTTACCTGATACTAGGTGGCCATTTTGAACGGATTTAGCCTAACTGTCATGCCCCCGAATGCCTGTAATTAGCTCTAGTGGCAAGTCACAGTTGTGCAGATGGGGGATAATCAGAAAAGCTTTCTAGACTAAGGGCCTTCAAACTCCAAGCTAGCACTGCCACCAGCATTGGTAAGGTGTATGGGGTGCATGTGCACGTGCACCCCCTGAGTGTGGCAGTGCAGCCTACTGCCAGTGGTGCCTGTGGGCAGTCCCAAGTTGCCAACACCCACCCCCCTACTGCTGACACCGCCGGCGGCATCGCTGCTCCCCCCAGCCTCTAGGGGCACTTAGCATTGGTTCATGGCCATCAGTCAACATTTGTGGGGTGCATCACATGAGGTGTAACAAGACTCTTGCTCAAGGTAGACAAGCTATTATTCCCCTTCCACTGGGTGGCAGGTCACTATAAAAGCACCTACTGCAGTAGCTACTTCCGCAGCACTGGTTGTCTGTCCACTCTGGACACCGGTGTAACTCTCATCAGTGTACAATCCAGTGTTTGACCAGTATATATGTACTATATAGCCACACTCTGGCTTATATTTAAGAGGTCAGTATGATACCAGGAGCCAAGATTTATATTCTTTCTACTGCAGACAAGGGTGAGGGGGATTAAGAAAATCATGGGCAGCTTAGAGGCAAGAGAATAAATGTGGAAGAGAGAATTGAAGGTGAAAGCCAGAGAGTTTCCATCCTTTATCCCTATTGCTGGGATGAGAGCAAAAGTCACTTAGATGTCTTTTTAAAATATATCTGAAAGGTATGTTAAAGGTCTGCAAAGCTGAAAGATTCTGGAGAGGCTTCATATTTTATTGTATCAAAGTTGTTTGATTCACATAGTTGTACTTTGCTTTTTTGGTTTTGAATGAAGCAGAAACCCAGTGTGAAATCTAAAGGCCTGCAAAACTCCAGGAGCTCAGCTCAATACTTATATACATGTAAGTGGAGCGTTCTGTGCTAGGCGTGCTGAATCCTCCTACCATGGTGGAAAGTGCTTGGGGATCTGTAATGGCCACAGCTTCACTTTTTTATGCTGTATCTGCTCAGTGGCACCTCTTGCTTTCATGTGGTTTTGAGAGTCGCAGACAATTCCTAACTACCTGCAACAGTACAAATATCTCCTGTGAATAACAAGCACACGTTTGAAAGGGCTGTGCAAACATTTAAAGAGCATTTGCACCAAGAATATTTATTTCTGCTCATATTTCTATGGTGTTTGCTTTTGCTTCCTGCATATTTGCAAGGCTGTTCAGAGGCAAAGGCTGCCAATTCCAGTGGGGAGGAGAAGGTGGGGATGAAGCAGGTTTTCTGCACAAGAATACTTTCATTTGCATATTTTCCTAGCTCTGCTGAAAAAGTGCCCTTATTTTCTAACAAATCCTTCAGTCACCTAGATTGGGGCATATGCAAGCAGAGATAGGGAAACCTCCCCAGATCTGCAGGGTCAGTTGAGAAAATCCCTGCTGTCTGCTGGTGCCTGGTTGCTGTGGGAGCTGACTTTGGTGAGCACATAAGACAGTTCTGGATACACCCCTCTTTGGCCTTGTGGGTCTAGAAACTGTTCAGGTTTTCATACCCCAGAAGAGATGCCCCCTGGGTTACATGGAAGATCCATTCAGCCTGGTATTCTGCATATCACAATGACAAAAAGCAGTATTGAAGCAGGGCCTGTCCAAAGTGATCCATCTCCTGCCCCTCTTCCCTCTACAGCTTCCAGCATTTAGATGCCTGGGATGTCCTAATTTTAATTTGGCTGGCTGCCTCCTTGAGTTGGTGCATCTCTGGGGGTGTAAATGGATGTCGCCCTTGTATCTCCATAGAAAAAAATAGAGGTGCACAAAGGCCAAACAGCAAAGCCAGCAGATATCTGTTCCCTTTGTTGTGCTACAAATGCCCAGAATTTGTGGCCATGACAAAGGTGATATCAATTTGTGCCACTATTTTGTGGCAGACATTTATTGGGTTGGTGGCAGGAGAGCCAGGGGAGCTCAAGGCTGCCTGCCCTCTCCAGCTATCCTTGGCAGGTGCTTCAGGGATAAAAGGGCCCAGTCCTGAGCATCCCAGGGACTCCCAAGGGAGTTAGGTGCTCACATGGCTTGGCACCAGCCTTGGCTTTTCCCTCTTACAGAGATGCAACTCTGGGATTTCTGGGGTGCATGTCCATAAGTGGGGTGGGTCAGGGTTATCCCACTTAAAGACATGCCCCAGGGGAAAGTGGGGAAGCCCTGACCCTTTCCCTGCTTACAGAGACATACCCTGGAGATTCCTGGGGCACGTCTCTCTTAATGGTGGAAAGCCGGGCAGGCACTCCTGGGGTTCAAGGGGCCTGATCTTGTGCATAGGATTGGGTCCCTAAAGCCACGGGACAACACATTGCCCATTGTCCCATCTGTTGATGCTGGGGGACAATGGGTTTCACCCAATGGAGCAGATCAATTGTACAGAGACCATTCTGGCACAGCTGATCCATTTAATTTGGCGACATCTATACCTAGCCTGATTTACTTGGTGGATAAGTCTGCCTCTGTGTGAATGGCAGGGATGCAGTGCAGACCTATCTCTGGAAGCCTGTGTAAGTGCAACTGGGATGCCTGCAGAGCAAAACAGAATCTGGGTCCTAATTTATTTGGCATGATTTCCAGCCTGTATTTCCGAGTTGCTGGGCATAGGTTTACTGCTGGCTCTGCGACTGACCCTCTGTGACTCACGTGGGTTTTTGGTTTTACAACATTTATTTTATTTATTTATTTTTTTTGCTTTCAACATCTTCAGTGGTAAATGAACTCGTGTGTGGATATGTTTGATGTACGGGGCTCCTCTCTCATCACTGTCCAGATTCTTAAATGCACGCCCAGAGTCCCTGGGCTTTCTCTCCAGGGAAAATTCTGCCTGTGATTCTGGTGGTCCCAAGCCAGAACGAATCCCCTAAAGCAGGGCTGGCCATGCTGCAGCACAGGTGCTTTGGGCAGCCTGTGTATGTGTGGCATGTGGCAGCTAGGGTAGGGAGCAGAAAGCAGAGCAACAGATCAGGCAGGGGAAAGGGATCAAAGTGGCATTCAGAGAGAGTGTGGAGCTTACCTTGTGGCATGCCTGCCGGAAAGATTGGTCCCCAGTGCCTTAAAGAAAGAGGGGTAGCAAGCAGTGGTAAAGTGTTCACCTGCCAGGCACTCTTTTTAGATCACCGGGTTCATCTACGTGGAAGGGTGTGGCACTGCTTGAGATCCTGGGCTATTCAGAGCCAGCCCAGGTGCATGGACACAACACGGTGCCATGCAGAGATACCAGCTCAGGTCCAGGGGAAAGCACAGTTGTTAGTGCAGCCTTTCACCTAGGCTCGTCAGTCCTGTCTCTCAGCAGGGCTAACTGCTTCGGCTGAGCAATGCACAGAAGTGGTTACGCTGCTTGTGATTCCCTAGCTAGCTCGATTGCAGTTGCTGAGCCATGGAGTCTCCCCAGGGGAGCTGCAGTGGGAGGCCGGGGGGACTTTCTGAATTACCCACTTCCACACCCTGCAGTGATCCAGCTGAAATGAATCCCTCCCTGCTCCTCTTCTCTGTAATGGGTGTCTTCAACGCACGTGTCTTGTTTGATGTTTTGTTTTCAGCAGATCCCAATCATCATAATCCTTCTTCCTTCAAAACAGAAGCAAAGGGGACATGAAAAGCCAAGTGCATTTCTGGCTTGATTCCTGCAGGACATTTTTAAGCAGCTTTGGGGAGAAAAATAAAAGGCAGGCACAGATGGATTTTTTTTCCCCTTGAGATGCACATTGCAGTATGATCTGAACCTTATTCCCTAGTCGAGAGGCTGTTAAGAAAGCAGATCACGCTCCAGAGAAAACATTTCCCAGCTAAAACTTTGCTTATCTGCCCTAAAGGCACATTGTAGGGCATGATTCTACTCTTCAGAGCCACTTTCTATGTTGGGGGTGTTTATTGGCACATGCTTAATGTCACTCAAAGGCAGCTGCATTGTCTCATTTCCAGGAGGTGATGTGAATGCAGGAACAAGTTGGCAGAGCTGGCTTCACGGTCCCAGTCCTGGGTGTGGCAGTGCAGACAAGCCCCTCATCTCAGCAAAGGTCCATCATCCAGCCTGGAAATGTTTCCTCCTCTTACATATCACAAAGGGGAACGAGGCTATAATTTGTATCAGTCTGTCTTATGGGGGTGCCTGCTCATAGGGATGCTTGCTACAGTTTGACTCGATTGCTCGTTATGTTAGTAAAGCCAGATTGTCTGCAAGGGGTGAGTGCAAGGGGAGTCTTTTTGTCTTGTACGGGAGACGCCCGATTATGCTAACATGAAAAAGGGCTAACGTGGTCCCCATTTTCAAAAAGGGGAGGAAGGAGGACCTGGGCAACTACAGGCCAGTCAGTCTCACCTCCATCCTTGGTAAAGTCTTTGAAAAAATTATCAAGGCTCACATTTGTGAGAGCCCGGCAGGGCAAATTATGCTGAGGGGAAACCAGCACGGGTTTGTGGCGGGCAGATCGTGCCTGACCAATCTAGTCTCTTTCTATGACCAGGTTACGAAACGCCTGGACACAGGAGGAGGGGTGGATGTCGTATACTTAGACTTCAGGAAGGCCTTCGATACGGTATCCCACCCCATACTGGTGAACAAGTTAAGAGGCTGTGATGTGGATGACTGCACAGTCCGGTGGGTGGCGAATTGGCTGGAGGGTCGCACCCAGAGAGTCGTGGTGGATGGGTCGGTCTCGACCTGGAAGGGTGTGGGCAGTGGGGTCCCGCAGGGCTCGGTCCTTGGACCAATACTCTTTAATGTCTTCATCAGCGACTTGGACGAGGGAGTCGAATGTACTCTGTCCAAGTTTGCAGATGACACAAAGCTATGGGGAGAGGTGGACACGCCGGAGGGCAGGGAACAGCTGCAGGCAGACCTGGATAGGTTGGACAAGTGGGCAGAAAACAACAGGATGCAGTTCAACAAGGAGAAATGCAAAGTGCTGCACCTAGGGAGGAAAAATGTCCAGCACACCTACAGCCTAGGGAATGACCTGCTAGGTGGCACAGAGGTGGAAAGGGATCTCGGAGTCCTAGTGGACTCCAAGATGAACATGAGCCGGCAGTGTGACGAAGCCATCAGAAAAGCCAATGGCACTTTATCGTGCATCAGCAGATGCATGACGAATAGGTCCAGGGAGGTGATACTTCCCCTCTATCGGGCGTTGGTCAGACTGCAGTTGGAGTACTGCGTGCAATTCTGGGCGCCACACTTCAAGAAGGATGCGGATAACCTGGAGAGGGTCCAGAGAAGGGCCACTCATATGGTTAAGGGCCTGCAGACCAAGCCCTACGAGGAGAGACTAGAGAAACTGGACCTTTTCAGCCTCCGCAAGAGAAGGTTGAGAGGCGACCTTGTGGCTGCCTATAAGTTCATCACGGGGGCACAGAAGGGAATTGGTGAGGATTTATTCATCAAGGCGCCCCCGGGGGTTACAAGAAATAATGGCCACAAGCTAGCAGAGAGCAGATTTAGACTGGACATTAGGAAGAACTTCACAGTTCGAGTGGCCAAAGTCTGGAACAGGCTCCCAAGGGAGGTGGTGCTCTCCCCTACCCTGGGGGTCTTCAAGAGGAGGTTAGATGAGTATCTAGCTGGGGTCATCTAGACCCAGCACTCTTTCCTGCTTATGCAGGGGGTCGGACTCGATGATCTATTGAGGTCCCTTCCGACCCTAACATCTATGAATCTATGCTGTAGAGCAGTGGTTCTCAACCAGGGTGATGTTAAGTGCCTTGGGATCATTTCAAGGGTGCCATGGGCTGCCATGCAATGTCAGCCCACTTGCGTGTGGAAACACGATTCACAAGATAAACCCAGAGGTTTCAAATAGGAATCTGCAGGGTTAAAAGCATTCTGCCCCACTGGGGTCTTTCTGAGTTTGTTACAACAGAAAAAAACCAACAACTGCTCTATTTTGTTGTAGTAAAAAAAAAAAAAAAGTGAAAACTAGAGGCTGGCATTTTCTGAGGGGTGTCTTGAGTCTAACAAGGGGTTCTTTAAGTCCATGGAGGGGTGGATGGAGTCTAAAAAGGTTGAGAAGCATTGGTGTAGAGCATCCCCTAAAAGGGCTTAGTGGTGGGAACACAGCGCTCTGCGTCTCCAAGGTATTTGGGAGGCATTGTGCCTCCTGCACTGGGCTCATAGGAATCACCAGCCTCTTTGGAGGCAAATCTGTGTCCCAGGGACTATGCCATTGATGCTTTGAGAAGGGCTGTCGACAAGCCCTGGAAGATTATCCTAAATGTGTCTGCTGGGACTTGCCTAGGAGTAGAGAGACTGTGTCTGTGGCTGCTTTAGTGCTTCCAGGGGCAGATGTGGGTTTAGGTATTATAGTGATCTGATGCAGTCTTGGCTACGTGGGTCTAGTCTGAACATACTCAGGAATGTGAAGCTACTCTCCTGCATTTCCTTAGCTGCATTTCTCCCCAGAACAGCGGGGGCCAACCTTTTTGCAGGCCACAAACTCGCCCTACCCCAGAGCGTCTGTCCAACCCCCTTCTCCTGACAAAGCCGCTGCTTTGCTTTTGCCCTCTGCTCTGTGCTCCCTGCATGCTCCGCTACTCTGATTTCTGCTTCCTTCCCCGGCCCCGTGCTTCCTGTCCCCTCCCGAGGCTGCCACGTGCCACATGCACACTGCCCACGCTACTTGTGGCACCCATGCTGCAGGCTGGCTGGTCCGTCCTTGGTGGAACATTTTAAACCAAACCGGAAAAGGCCACCACGTGTCTTTCTTGCTGTTGCCCAAATGAGAGAGTTGGGAATCTGCTTTGCTTTCATGTAGAGCTTTCTCATGTGTCTGGCTTAAAAAAATAATGCAAAATGAAAACAGTGAGACTGAAGTGGAAGGAAAATTTTCATGGCTTGTCTTCATTAGTTAGCTATGCTGTCAGCCACTTCATTATGCACCGTCTCCCTGTAAGATGCGTAGAGGACGCTGATCATTGCATTGTTAGGTACATGCTGCTATTCTAACAAGATGCTTGTATTTATCAAGGCTCCTGTACGAGATTGAGATCTGCACTTGTAGGCAGAACACGTATCATACTAACACTTCTCCAGACACGTGAACTTCTCTCTTTACCCAAAATTAGAGTGATCCAAGAGCCTAAGCCCACCTGAGCCTACATCAGACTTGGCTATGTATCCACAGCATGCACTGGCAGCATTTTGTATACTCAGACCTACCCGATTAAAACACAGGTAGGCTGCCACGCTGCTATGGCAATGTAGTAGCTAAAAATACTTGTGTGTGGCCAGCGCGGCACAGTACGGGCTTTTATTGCGCTGTCATTTAGGACTTCTAAAAGGAACAGCGCCGTAACAACAGCACCGTATGGCAATATGTAGACATGGCTAGTGGGGCTCAATGTCTCCCAAAAGCCTAGAGTAGAGAAAAGTGAAACAATATTAAAGCCTCTTCCCTCCTGAGCCTCCCCTCCAAAATGTTGTAAGGGAAAAGCAGAAGATACTGCAGCCACAAAGGGTACTCAAGCGTTCATTCAGTTTTTTGAAGCAGCTTTTTGGTGGTTAACTGCTGCTCAATTCCTGGTTAAAGTTACCCATTTTGAGGTGGCTTCCTTGGGGGAGGAGTGTGGGGGGGTCATATTTTTCATAGAAAGTATTGACCAGTGTAGAGGGGAACTTTGTCACTGCCTTGCGGTGTCCTCCTCCTCGCCCCCTCCTCAGTCCAGCCATCCAGAGGACACCCATCTCTGGTGGATGCAAGGAGCTATGTTATCATGGCCCCTGAGTTTTCAGGTCCCAGTCCCTGATCCAGTCCAGCCTTTTCACAGACTCATAGAAAGAGAGGGTTAGAAGGGACCTCAGGATGTCGTCTGATTCAACCCCCTGCTCAAAGCAGGACCATCATCCCAGTCAGGGCTTTGTCTAGCTAGGTCTTAAAAACCTCCAAGGATGGAGATTGCACCACCTCTCTGGGTAACCTGTTCCAGTGCAGAATGATGATAATGAAAACTCCTCAATCCCTGACCTAGAATCTCTTATTTTTATATGATTTCCCCAAACACATGACTTCTGATTACCCCTTACTGAACCATAGGCATCCCTCCCACAGGGAGGGAGTAGTAAATATAGGATAGAGACAAAAGACATGCCAATAATTCACCTACGCTGAACCTGTATGGTCTTCAGTGAAATCTTGTGTCTGATATCTTAAAATGTAAGGAATTATATATTACACTTGCCTGTATCATACAGAAATTGCAATGTCCCAGCCATCTTCCCCTGAGTCTCCAAGCTGTATTGGAAATGAATTTCTTTTGCTCTTAAAAAAAGATTATGGCCCTGTATCTTCCCAGGAAAGGACTCCGATGATCACTCTAATGCCAAACTCACAGCTCCAGGGTAAAATTTCCACCTGCAAATTTCTGAGAGAATTGTATGCTCTGGTTGCTAGGGGAAAGAACAAATGCTGATTAAATCAAGTGATGTAAGGTGTCCTGGGAAGTATCAATGTAGTCAGAGGTTGGTAATTATTGGGTGGGGATGTGCGAGACAGAATGTGACATCTGGCGCTAACTTTATTTCCTTTTCGGATGGAATGACGTTTTTCAACAAAGACAGCAATAGCCACATGGTGTATACCGATAAAGTCTTGCAGTCTGGGCCAAAATATAACTTGTGTTACTAAAACGGTAGAGGTCTCCAATATGGAGGGTCTAGGAATTGGATTGTCTAAGTTGGAACTCAAGGTGAAAGTTTCTCCAAATGAACTGGATCATGGCTGATGATCCTTAACCCATTTTCCCCAGACAACAGGTTAACAAAGATGATACGACCTTACGGTCTGTTTATCAGTTATGTTGCATTCCCAGAACCAGGACACATGGTGAATCTCAAATGCCCCCTAGATGGGTTTTAGGCATTTAAGAGTTTGGCTCAGCAAGGATGGTGACAATTCTTAGCCCATGCAGCAGCTGAATTTTAGGTGCCTTAGTCAATTTTTTCCTAGAAAAATTAGCTGCCTGCAAAATCAAGTGGCTAGATGGGATTGTTAGATTTCAGATTGCTAATTTGGATTTGGGTAGCTATTTCCACCTAAGTGCCTAAGTCCTGGGTCCAGTATTGTCCAACTTCCAATCTTCAAGAATGATTTGGATGATGGGATTGAGTGCAAGTTTAACACTTTGTGGATAACAACATGTTTGGTGGAGTTTCAGACACTCAGAAAGGCAGGACTAGTGACCTAGAAAGATGGAAAAATGGTCTGCAGTCAACCAGATGAGATTCAATGAGGACAAGTGCAAAGTCTGGCACATGGGATGGAATAATGGCATGTGCAAATACAGACTGGGGAATGACTGGACAGGCTGCAGTGCTGCAGAGAAGGACCTGGGGCTTACAATACACCATCAATTGAATATAAGCCAGCAGTAAGCTCTTGCTGCAAAAAAAGGCCTGCGGTATACTGAGTTGTATTAAGAGAAGTGTCACTTGGAAATCGAGGGAAGCGATTCTTCTGCTCTGTGCAGCGCTGGTGAGGTCTCACCTGGAGTATTGTGTCCAGTGTTGGGTCCCACATTTCAAGAAGGATGTGGAAAGAGTCTAGCACAGAGCAAAAAAAAAAAATGATTAGGGGCTTAGGAAGCAGAATTTACAAAGAAAGGCTGAAACTAGGCTTATTTAATTTAGAGGACACAGGGCTGAGGGTATTTGATAATGGTCTTCAAATACTTGAAGGGTGATTTACAGAAAGGGTGGAGACTTTTTCTCTATGGCCATAGGAGATACAACTAGCAGAATGGCTGCAGCAAAGGAAATGCGGGTTGGAGATTTAGGAGTACCTTTCTGACTATGAGGGTGGTTAGCCCTTGGCATGGGCAACCTAGCAAAGTTGTGAAATCTCTATCCCTGGCTATTTTCAAGAGCAGGGTGGACAGACACTTGCCTGGGAAGGTTTAGTCAGTGATGAACCTGTTTTGAGCAGGAGCCTGGACTAGATGACTTTGTGAAGTCCCTCCTATCCCTACTTTCCTATGCTGCTAAATCCTCTTTGTGGCTTTGACCTCTAGCTCCTAACCCAGATGCCTGCAGATCATTCGGTTTCTATATGTGAACTACTAGAGGGGCAGAACCTTGATAAGAGCTGGACGACACTATTTAATTGATCACACAACTCATAGTTTCTTAATGGATCCCGTGTTACAGAATGCATCCTTGCTCCTTTACAATTTAAACAGGGTTACATAGCCCAAATTACATTTTGGGAGCTAAAATTTTGATTCAGTTTTATGCACATTGTATATGATCAATATTTTCAAATTTGGTGTTCACTACACACACACTTTCCCCACCCCCAGATACATGTAAAACAATGGAGACTACAGTCTACACGGTCCTATTCACTAATCCCAATTCTACATCTAGATTAATTTTGACATGTCTTCCAATCCTGTCGTTCAAGGGCACTGTTACATAGTGCTGCCATCCTAAGCCTCTGCCATGAGAGCAGGGCTTTTCAAAGAAGGGCTTTTATCTTATTAGTCAGGGTTTAAAATGGCTATGGCTTCACATTCTTCATGAAAGATTGAGGGCCTCAGACTTTCAAGGTTGACATTAAATGCACAGCATACAGTCTCTCCTCAGTAAGGTGGAGGTGGTGATTTTTTTAAATTTCAGATTAAAAATGTTGGCCCCTCCATCTTGAAAGTGTGCTCCTTCCTCTGTCAGATTGTCGATATGCAGTTAGCTCCGTATCAAAACATAGGCTGGGTTTTCCACTGGTCTTAATCCTCTCGACTGAAATTCCTCCAAATCAATACGGCCCAGAATTCTTCTGATATTTTTTTTTTGTGTCATTGCAAAAGATGAACGAGTTGCCAGTAGAGTGACCTTTTGCTGGAGATGCATACCTAGGCATTTAAACAAATCCCCTGTAGGATATGCTGCTATTGGCAAACTGTTGATTTGAACGGGTCTCTCCCAGAATGCCAAACTTGTGGATCCTCTCTAGGCATAATTTTAATTCTGCAGAGATATGAGATAGGGAATGCATACAGGGTCCTTGGAGGAAAAAAAAAATCTGAAATAAATTATTCTTCATTGAGATAATGGGAAATAGACAGATCTAGACAAAATCATTAACCTTTAATAGACAATTTCACCTGCTGTGGCTTTCTTGACAATGTAGAGATGACTGCGTTACTAGCGCAAGGCTTCTCTTTGGAGCTGTGGAGTCTTTCTAGGCCACTTAGCTTTCTTTGGACTTGTCTCTTTAGTAGCTGAACAGGAGCCTCTGCTATAAAAGTGTGCCTCTGTCTCTCTCCTGTTCCTCTTTGTTCCTCCTATGAAACCTTTATAGGTCCCAGCTTTTTTGTCTGCCTTTATCCTGTCACCATCCCCTTCCCCTCCTGTTGCTTGAAAAGAAGAGACTGAACCAGCTGTCTTTACATAAAGGAACAACTTGAGCACCTTAAGTGCAGGAGAGGTATTTCAGCCATGTGTCCCAGGGACACCTTTAGATGCCTAATTCAAGGCTGCAGATAGTTCACTTAAGCCTGCTGGAGAGGTGAGGATTTAGGTGCAATCCTCTCTTTGGTGCTGATACAACCCTTGCTCGGCATGCAGGCTGTTGTGAATCCCGAGTTTATCTCCAGTCGCATAGCAATGGGTGGGTGAAGGGGTTAGGAGCCCTAGCTGCTGCCTAAGAGTCGGGGAGCACTGGACTGGAGCTAGATGGAGTGTTTCACTCGCCTGCCCCACCTTCTCCTCTCCACAGTCTGCACCTTTCCTGCTCTGACTTTGATGGCAGAGATGGCCAAAAAGTCGCGTGTAGTAGAGGAGGAGCTGGAAGCTCACTGCTGTGGGGGAGGAGAGATGCCATTGAAAACTGGTGGGATTTTTGAGCCTGTAATGCACATCATTGGTTAAAAAAGAAGAAAAAAGTTGGGGGTTGAGGGGTGACGTCTCCTTCACGTACAACAGTGAACCTCTGGTAACACTAGCTAGTACCATGTCCAAAAGGGACCTGAGGACCATAAAATTAATATGAGCCAACAGTGCGATGCTATAGTTAGCAGAGCAAGCAATACGCTGGCATGCATCAACTGATGTATCTGAAGCAAAACTAAGGATACTGTTCCCTTGTTCTATTTGGCATTGGTGAGGCCACACCTGCGTACTGTGACTTTGGAGGGATTTGGTGGCAGCTTGCAAATATATTAGGGGCTAGGCGAACAACTATTCACCATAGCTCCCCAGGGGAAAACCAGGAGCAACAGTCATAAACTCCTAGAAGGAGGTTTCAGACTGGATATAAGGAAAAAACTTCTTCATGGTTCATGTGGCCAGACTCTGGAACAGGCTCCCAGTGGGCGGTGCAAGCACCTACCCTGGAGATCTTCAAAAAGAGACTGGATGCACACCTTGTTGGGGTTACTTGACCCCCGCAGTCTTTCCTGCCCAGAGTAGGGGGGCTGGACCCGATGATCTCATGAGGTCCTTCCTAGCCTGAAGTGTCTGTGCATCTGTGAATCCACCATGCATTGCTACTGCTTCTCTACCGTCCCTGCTGCAGGGCCCAGGGGCAAAGCAGGCAAGGCGCAAGCAGGTGCAGTACTGCCTAGGGCCCTTTTCGCTGCAGCCAGCCAGACCCCTAAAATCAGGCAAGGCAGTCTGCGGCACCAATGGTCCTATGTCCTTTTGTGGATCGAAGCCTTAATTTTTAAAGGAGGTTGGCTAAAACCAAGCTGACACCATGCATTTTCTCCCAGCCCTTGTCTTCCTGCAGTAAGTAATACAATTGTACTGTTAGCGTATAGCTAATAATGGCCTTAAAGTTTTGGGTTTGCTCATTGCCTAGCAACCTAGAACACTGCAGATGACTGCACATATAGTTACATTAGGACTTTGCTTGTGCTTTTTTTTTTTTCACCTAATTGTTGGGGTCACTTTTTTGCCCCTGTTGGCTTGAGAGCATGGAGTGCTTCCTGCTTTTTGATATTTTTAGCCTCCAGAACTGAAGCAGCATATTGAAAGGTGGATTCTTCTTGAGATACGAGCTGTTACGTCACTTGAAATCTCTGACAGATGTGACGCTACATAATACATCTGGCAACCATGTTGAGTTTGCATGAGGTTTTCTTTGCGCTTCTTTGCGCTCTGTGCGCTATCATACAGTAATGGGTTTATTTTGTTTGGATTAATAATAAGAAAGAGTAATTTTGGAAAGGTGCTGGATTTGGTTTCCTACATTTCATATAGGATATCAATCAATATTGCCAATCAATATTGCCAATCAATATAGGATATCCATTCATATGGATATCAATTCAATAGATATCAATTGCCATTGTCTAAGTGTGCTGAAAAGTCTGATTGATGACCGATTGACTAAGGAAAACAGACTTTTCTGCAAACCATTTTTTGGCATAGACCGGGGGTGTCAAACTTGATTATCCTCACTATTTCCACCCCCCACCCCCCCCACTAACACCCAGCCAGATGTGGACTTTGGAGCCCATTGTGGGTCAGATCTAGACCTGGCAGCAGTGGTGCGAGGGTTAACACAGCTGTCGCTTGCCCTCCCCACCCCACGAGATGCATGTCCCCATGGGGCTCCATGCCTTTTAAACTGGCAGAGATCTCCATCCCTGAATACCCAGCTCCTCTGAATGGGCTCTGTGGGCCACCCCAGCCTTTGAAGAAACCTCTGGAAGTCCAGAAATTGCAGCTGGTGACCAGCTTTGCCTCTGAAACTCTTGTCATCTAACATTAAATAGTCAGATGCTGGATTCCCACTGAGAAAACACATCCGAAATAGAAACAAAATGAATCATCTGCACATAGGTTTTGTAATGTGTAGTAGCCACCCCAGTAACTCTTCAAAGATGAAGCTTTCTGAAAGCTCCTTTCCCAAGGACAGCCAGAAACTAGAATGGAAATGTGTACCTTTGCCGCTGTGCAAGGGCAAGATCTGTAAGATGCACCATGAAGAATTGCTATGGCCATTTATGACTTTTATAGCAAACAAACCTTTAAACAGAATATAATTTTTTTTCCGGAAATTTGAGACTCAAAAGCTCTGTCTCCTCGCAGTAGAGTGCTTTTGGTGCATTAAAACAAGTTCAGTGGAGTTTCTTCGGCTTTGTGTCCAACCAAGAGAGAACAGCTTGGGTACGAGGGCTATCAATAGCATCGCAGGAAAATCTTGTATTTCAGATGTTCCAAGAAATGACTGACCCAGCAATTTTCTAAGAGCACAAATTATTTTGTGGCCTTGTACTTAACGGTAAGAATACAATGACTTGTTGTTGTTGTCATGTCTCTGCACTTATGTAATGGTCTCCCTCTTTGTGTGATGAAGAACTAAGAATTTTTACCCTTTATGGATCTAAGCAATGTTAACCTGCACTTTGGGCTTTGTGGCCTGTTCTGTAAGGACTGCACAAGTTGCAGTCACAAATGGGTGGATAACAATAGCAAAAAGATGTTTGCAGTTGACAAGCATTTGTTCATAAACCATTTAATTTACTCCTTAAAAAACAAGTTACTAAACCAATGACTCCTAAGCAGAGGGATATGGCATCCTAGGATGCCCTGAGACCCTTTTAAGGCAGAGGTGGAACTGCTCTGCCATGCCTCTGTTTTTGGGAGATGCTGTGTGGAACCAGACTGGAAAGGGTGCTCCTAAGTTCAGAAAGGTTTTGGAAGGTTTTAAATCTAAAAAATTTGGACCGCTGTATTGGACCATGCGTGGCAAACAGTTTGCAAGCTGCAGCTGTCATGGTGTTTTTAATGCTGGCAGCAGCTTTATATCTTTCATAGACTTTCATAGACATTAGGGCTGGAAGGGACCTCGGAAGATCATTGAGTCCAGCCCCCTGATCCCAGGGGCAGGAAGTCAGCTGGGGTCATAGGATCCCAGCAAGATAAATATCCAAATTTCTCTTGAAAGCATTCAAAGTAGGTGCTTGAACCACCTCTGGTGGCAGTCTATTCCAGACCTTGAGGGCTTGGACAGGAAAGAAGTTCGTCCTTATAGCCATCCTGAAACGGTCTTGGAGGAGTTTGTGACCATTCGACCTTGTCAGCCCTTGGAGTGCCCTGGTGAACAAATATCTGCTAGTGGAATTACTGCCTCCAACACCAATTCATCCACTTTTCATTGAACAAGCACCAATACTTGTGCTTGATGCCCAAATTATTCTGGTGCTTACCATTGCTTGAGTCCTCCACTGATCATGTAAGGATGGCATTACAGGTTACATTTAAACTATGATAAAGGCACTTAAAATGGGAGCATTCACCCATTAAAGGGTGAATGCTCCCATTCATAAGTCATAAGTACCCTCTAAATGTTTTAAAGTTATGCCATTTGGGGCAAGGCTTACCTTTTGAAACTGTTGTACCCAGGTCATTTCAGGTTATTATTAAAATGCTCCAGTGAGATAAAATGCTCTACTTTCATTCTTCCAGCATCCCAAGATGCACCATTGTCAGCCATTCCCATTCCTCTGCACTGTGGGCAAATTTTCAACCCTCTTCAACTCTACTACCCAGGGGATGGTACTGGCCACAAACCAACATCCCCTCCTGTCCCCAGGGGTGCAACCCTGACCGCTGATTACCCAGGTTCAGCTCATCAGTTTGCTACTTGCTCTGAGCACCCGTATACAGCTCACCTCATCAGTTTGCTATTTGCTCTAGCACATCTGTATGAACAGCAGCAGCAATCAATCTTACAACCTCGGTAGTATAGAGTCTCAGGTCTGCCCTGGTGTGGCATGCCATGAGCCTGCTGGGTCTCAGCTCGGCCCTAGTAGGAATACTAACCCAACTGCCCCCAGGCCCAATCCTAATTCAGTGAAATGCATGCAAGATTATTCTTACTTTTTTATTCTATTCTTTTTTTTTCACTCCGTTCTCTTTTCTTCTCTCCCCACCCCCCACACACCTGGTTCACTTCAGTATTTTTGTGGGGACTTTTCTCCTCCGAAGCCACAGCCCCCATGCTGCATTCTCCACCTCTGAGCTACATGTCACCATTTCCCCTCCTATCCCATGGCAGAGTCCTGGCTTCATCCTCGCTCTCCAGACCCTCTAGTGGCAAGTCAGTTATGCAGACCTGAGATGACTAAATGCTGAGGCTGCTTTGAAACTCTTCCGACTTTATGATGGCATGACATTCCACAGATTTAAAATGTTTAAAAATGTAACAGCAGCCTTGCATTTCCATGTTATTTTCTATATTTTTTTAACCAAGGATACTATAGTAAATTGAATCAGAATTTACAGAACCATATTCTTAACTCTGTGTGCTTCAGTGAGAACCCTGGGTTTGGATACAATTTTCCTTATCAAATGAGGTTAGATTAAATACCTGAATGCAGTCTATGAGCAAAAGTCCTTGCCTCTATCATATCTATGCCAGGAAATGCAAGCATTTTTTTTAAGAGTGAAGTTTCACATTACACTTAGACTATACTAAGGGCATTTAAAACATGAATATCTGCATCTTAAACTTGTTAACTCACGTTGAGTGCCCTCTGAGTGTCTCAAAGTTATACCACATCAGGTGAGGGTTAACTCTGGGCCATGCCACCTAGCTCATGTTAGGATAATTTCAGTCGGCTCCATGGAGATAAAATGAGCAATTTGCAGTCTTCCAGCATCCCAGGATGCACTGCACTTCTCTAAGACCACCCCCTCCCCCCCACCTTCCTCCTGTGCACCCAGAGCAAGGATAGAGCCCAAGTGTCCTGGCCTCTAGCCCTAGCCCTAATGGCAAGTCAGAGCTGTTCAGGCAAGAAATGGCATTAACCCTTAATGTGTGGCTGATCACAGGACATATTTTTAAACACCACTTACCATTCCACAGATTTAGTATGGTCTAAGTGTAACAAAACGTCATCCAAAGTTTGTAATCATTGCTCCATATTGTTTCCAGTTCACCTGTACTGTCCTTACCCCTGCTGTGTATCTGGAGTTTTGACAGATTCCCTTGCTTTATTTCATCATTGGGGCATCACTTTTTGTCTGAAAAAGCCTGTTGTAACTTTGAGGGAGGCGGGGTTGACAACAAGAAAAGCTTCTTTCCATTGGGGAACAAACTGATGAGGAAGTCAAATGCTCCTTGGATGTAGTCCTCTTTGATAATAAAGGTACACCCAAGTTCTGTTTTGTTGAGCAAGCAAGAATCGAATATTGAGAGACGGTATCTCTTCTGACAGTTCCAGCCCCCTTTCCAATCAGCACTCTAGCCCAAAATCTGCCTTAATTTTTTTCCCCCAGGCCTTGTTCTTTGTTTTTGTTCTCCACTTTCTGTCCACCTTGTCTCTGTCTTGTAGACATGCTAGTCTTTAGAGCAATACTTGGTAAATCTCTTCTGACTTTTGCATGGGCCTTTCTTTGGGGTGATGATGTGAGTGTGTGGTTGGGCTGAAGGCCACTACTGTTTAATTTATCTATGTAGAATACGCGGTACGCACACACACACACACAGTCCCCAAACCTCTAGTTTCAAAGAGGTTTAACAAACCTCATTAGAAGAGTTCCTCAGATACAGTGAATGAATTTGGCACAGCTGTATTCTGTGGTCTGGAATGGATGCCACCATCTTTCTTGCATGTTCTTCCATCTTTGTTTGTGTCCCATTAGCTGTTCACATATGGCATTGAGCATAAACATATGATTCAATGGAGTTCATTGGCATTCATTGTATTTGCAAGCAGTGCTTCTAACATTGGATGGGTACTATTCAGGCTTGTCCAAACATTTATTCTATTACTTCCAGAAGTCTCTCTTAATATATCACACAGCAAGCTTCTGCCCTAGTGGGATGTTTTGGGTAGGGTCACTGTACAGAGACCTGTTTTAACTTCTGACCTCACACTCAATACCTGAAGCCAAGAGAAAAAAAAAAACAAAACAAAATCAAGCAATAATTTGTCTTTGAGAGAGTTAAAATTATATCACTAGACTCTGTTCACTCACCCACAGCATTGTAGATCTTTGATCTCCAAGATGAGCTCGCAGCAGGCAGGGAGCATTCATTGATGCCATCATGTGTTGAGGGCTGGAGGTTGTAGTAGTTGTAGTGTATGTTGTAGAGTTGTAGGTTGTAGTGTAGGTTGTACAGTTGTAGTGTAGGTTGAAGAGTCATTGTAGAGTTGTAGTAATGTTGAGAAGGTTCATGAACATAATTTAATCAAAATACACAGCTCTGTAAACCTGTACTTAGAGGGGGCATAAAATGCTCTGCTAGCTTCCTAGTATCCTGTGCTGACACCATCACCTACCTCGGGATGTTTCTGCTCTCTTACTTAAAGGTACAGCTAGAAACACACTGCTAATGAAGTGCAATGCAGCATCCTTACTTTACAAGTGGATAGCTGCTCCAAGAGAATGCAGTAAAATTGCCCTTTTCCAAAGCGTATCCCTGTTTCCGAGACAATGTGCGGACCTTAAGCTTGGGACATCCTGTTTGAGTCAAGTGATACTTTTGCCTTTCAGTTGAAAGACCAGCTCTTTCTCTGGAGTTGTGATGACAGATTGCTCTTGGTGGGCTAAAATGCAGAAGGTTGCAATCTAATTTCAGTCTGGTAGTTTGAACTCTGGCATTACAGGAACATGTTGAATATTACCCAGAGAGCGAGACTGCAAAACAGTGAAAACATATAAAATGGTGCTGGCTACAGAACAGGTTGATGTGAATGGTTATATTTCAACTTTAAAAAAAGCCCAAGATATTATATTTGGGGTATCCCATGTTCTAAAAAACAGGAATCTTCTCTGGTCTTTCTTTCCAAATTCTGAAAGTCTGATATCCAGTATATTGTGTTTTTGGTGAGCCAACCTTAAATGCTTGCTAGCATTTTTAAATAATCACTTTTCTCCCATTTTGTGTATTTGAAAAAAATACTACAAACCCCTTCCAACTTATTTGTGTCACGTTGATTGAATATATGTATATACATATGCACAGAGGAAAATGACTTTAAAATTAAATGTTTATTGCAATATATCATTCTCTTTAGGAGAAAAGAAATATGTATACTTAGTGAGACACTGAGGTAGACCAAGAAAGCTTATTTTCTTTTTCCACTTTTATCCATGCTGGGAGAAGATCCAAGACATGCATCTAACAGCTTTTATTAATAAAAAATCCCCCCATCTAAATAGGGATATGGAGGGTTATTTATGAAATAAATTAATGTCAGCACTGCATATTTTGGCAGGCTGTACTGGTTTCTACTTCTTTAATTTCTAAGGCTCATGAAATGGCATGTCTCTAACATCCTTTTCATCTTGCATAGGAGAAACATCCACACTTGCACTGTAGCTACTGGCCACTGGGTCATCTGTTCTCCCTGGCTAAAATCCCTGAGCTCTGCACATGTGTCACTGAGACACCTTTCCTTGGTGGGCTTCTCTTCTCAATATCCTGAGTGCAAGGGATTTCTGCATGTGGCTGAGCACTTATAGCAATAGCATTTAGTGTTTCTAGATGTGCCAAAAAGTGACTTCTTACTACACTTTCAGCTAGTTGTATGTGTGAAACAGGTGTGAGTGGAGGAAATTTGGTAGTTTCAAAGTCACAGCCGACTTATAAATACACACTTAAACATTTCTTCATCCCCCCCGTGGTTCAGGGATCCCGAGTTCCTTCATTAGATGGAAGATGCTTCAAGATCTCCAATAAAGCTTAGGATTTCCACACGGTTGCTTCATAGACTTCATAGACATTAGGGCTGGAAGGGACCTTGGGAGATCATCAAGTCCAGCCCCCTGCCCCAAGGGCAAGAAGTCAGCTAGGGAAATTGCTGACTGACTTAAAATTTGATCTTGTACTTTACAATGTCCAAGTGTCCCTTTTTGTATTCTATGGTAGTAATGGGACTGTCATGACTATGATGGTGGTTAAGCACTGGAACAGGTTACCTGAGGAAGTTGGGGAATCTCCATCACTGGAAATTTTCAAGAGCAAGCTGGACAAAGATTTGGCTGGGGCAGTTTCATCAGGGACAGTCCTTCCTTGAGTAGAGGGCAGGACTAGATAACCTCACGAGGTCCCTTCCAGCGCTACTTGCCTATGATCCTCTGAATGCAAAGGACTGGTTGCCCACACTTGGGGAGCAGCATGAAGCTGAATTTCTTGAGATACCCATGATGTTTAATGAGTTTAAAGAGGGAAAGATCAGCCTGGTTTGGAGATGGGTAACCACTTTTCTAGCTATAGTGTGTTGCTGCTGGCTCCCCTTCAGGGCTGGAGGAGACTGGAGCAGGAAAATGCAGCAGAACATGAAGGGTAGCAAAGATCATACATTATCTTACACATTAAAAATGTAGGTAGTATCTTATACTCCTTGGGTTCAACTCTTTGAGGGCAGACTTAGCAGACTGGAATCTCTCTCTACCCCTTACTTTTTATCAGAAGCCAAATGGTGCTAGTACTCTTCTTGATAAGCAAGATGTCCTTTACACCTGAATCTCTAGCTCTCTATTTCCATTCATTTTCTATGCCATCAGAAAGACACTTGATGATACTTTATGGGCTCTAGTGCTTTTAATGGGTGCAGTGTAATTGCAAAAGGAATAAGGTACTTTCCATTGCTGTCAAAGCATGCATAAAAAAGAAGTACAAGGACAGTCCTGGGACTAAAGGAGTGCTGGACCCCTTCATGCTCCTTTAGAAACAAGGTATTCACAATGGGCTGTTCGAACAGGAGACCTTGCATTTGCTTCATATCTCTCTTCTTCCGTGGATGCATGGCGCCCATAGAGAGGCATAGCCAGAGATGCAGCCTATCCCCAACCCCGTTTCTGGCAAGCAGTTTGCTCCTCGATGCCAAAATCAGGCTGTGAGCCTTAGCAAGAAGAAATCTCACAAAGATGTTGGCCCTTCTTACAAAATCTATTTTCACCAGTTCTTATAGATCAGAAATACCTTCTTAGTTGTTTGTGCATGTTTCTTTATTTATGTCATTTTTCAGACCCCTGTCATCTTGAAGACAGACCGAGGGGTCTGAATCTCTTCAGCCCCTGCCAGAGAAGGCTGTGAGGCAATCTTGTGGCTGCCTACAAACTCAATGGGGGGGGGGGGGGCTGCAGGGAATAGGGGACACTCTGTTTGCCAGGGCGCCCCTCGGGGTTGCCAGGAATAATGGCCACAAACTGAAGGAGAATAGGTTTAGACTGGACATAAGGAAGAAATTCTTTATGGTAAGGGTTGCCAAAATATGGAATGGGCTTGCAAGGGAGGTGGTGCTTTCCCCTACCCTGGAGGTGTTCAAGACCAGATTAGACAGGCATCTGGCTGGGGTTACCTAACCTTAGCGCTCTTTCCTTCCTGGAACAGGGGGTTGGACCTGATGATCTACCAGGTCCCTTCCGACTCTAGAAATCTATGAAACCTATGAAATCCTGGCATTGGTTCTAGATCAGCAATGCTATTTCAATGTGAGGTTTACTTCCCTGTTACACATAGCTAAAACTTGAATTGGTAAAAGTCTCATGTCAAGCTCTGCTCTCTTTCCAGTGCTCACCCAGCTCAAGTGTTTTGGCTCTCAAAGGATGAGACAGCCTTTCAGTGAAACAAGAAGGCTGGGTTTGGATGGAGAGAATAGAGGCCTCTGAACTGAATAAGGATAGAAAAAGGGGGAATATCAGCCCAGAGACATGAAGCGGTATCAGGTGTGATAGTAGGCAATGCTGTGTTCTTCTAGACGTTCAGGCACCATTTGGATAAGGAGGGAGCTGCCATGAGAAAGGAGAAAGTGGGAGTGAAAAGAATGGTTTCCTACTGCCCCCATCCTACACTTTCCCCAACAACTTCCCCACAGCCCATGTGGGATATAGTGGGAGCAGAGTTGAGTGAACAGCCAAGGCAGAATTGCTGGCTGGAGTGATAGGAATAGTCCCAAAGCATTAGCTTCTCCTTTGGGTTTTGTGTTTGTGGCTGGACAGGGAAAAAGTCTGAAGGGGCAAAGCTGTTTCATCCCATCCATGGGGCTCTTCCTCTCTCAAACAGCCTCTTTGACAGAAGGACTGAGCTGCCAGATTTACTTTGGTGTTACCTCTAGTACGTATTTTTGGTAACAAGCTGCAGCGGGCTGTATTTGTGTTAAGAGATTAGAGAACAGGTGGAAAGAGGCTCAACGCCAGGAATGGAAAAGGACGTGGCCCCATTTTTCCATAGCAGCAGCCATTCTGCAAATGTTTGCAAGTGTAGCCGTCTCACTCTTGTCACTGAACTGTCGCTTGTCCTGCACCTCCAGGAATACTTGTAGCCTTGGAAGTACTCCCTAAAACTCCTCCATTTCATGCTGCAATTGACAGGGCAAGTTATTTTCTGTGATCTTCTGGCTCCTGGCAGGCGGCACTGAGGTCACTACACAAATATCCTGGCAGAAAAAAAATGAGTTTATTCATGTGCATACATTTATTATTCTCTCTCTGGCTGCAGTCTAGTCAGCTGCATCTTGTCTCTTCGCCATACATGGCTTCCTGAAAACTTTGTTGAGTTATTCCCCTTCTAGAAGAAGGATGGGTTTTTGAAAGCAGAGACAGCTGTTGGTCTTCAAAAGCAGGCAGAGCATCTGACTTCTATGGTGTAAGCCTGTGTTGCACTCTTCTAATGTATAGCTGGTGATCAAGGTCTTGGTAGCTGAGAAGTCAGCCAGAACAAGGAGGAAATTGCAAAAGAAGAGCAGTTTTGGCTCTTAATTAGCATGGGAAATTAATAGCTAAAAACAGTCACCACACAGGCCCTTCAGAGGTCCTAGCTGTGACTTCATAGCTGAGAACTGTTATTTGTACAGGTCACATTAAGAAACGGGGTTGCAGTTCGTGTCCTAAACTCACATTGCACAAAGTGAGAACAGGAGTGGCAATGAACATTGCTAACAGAGTTGCTTTTATGTGATACAGCTGGTTTGTTTTATAAGTATTAAAAAAAAAAAAAAAAAAAAGCCAGTTGGGGAGTTGGCTGTTCCTGAGCCCTTTATACATCCTTCTCCTCCAACAGGAGAGCTAGGGTTGCATAGCTGGACTATATGTGGAGAGTGGGGGCGGTGGATGGTTCCCTTCCAGTCTGCAGCATTGCTGATAAACTGCTCCGCAGCTGCTTTCTGCCACTTCCAATCTCCTCTTGCAGGGTCTACCATGGCAGCTTTTATATCAGGGTGGGCAAAAGGGCAGATCTGGCCAGCAGTCGGACTCCATTTCCCAGCAGCCTCTGTCTGCCTGGCTGGGGCTGGTCTCCATAGAGACTCCAGCCACAGCTGCGCTGTGATAGTGCAAGGTTGGGGTTGCCGTGGAGACTGGCCCCAGCCATGCTGGGAGGGCACATGGTAGGGTAGAGCAGGGGGCTCCTCTGGAGTCTCTGGGATCTTGCGGCGGGGGCAGATTGGTCTGGGGCCAGGGCAGGGCTGTGATCTGCTTCCTGTGCACCCTTGCCTGGAGTGTGCAGACTGCACATCAAGGCTCTGCCCCAGCTCCTTGCAGTGGTGACAGGCTGGTCCCAAGCCAGGGCAGAGCTGCAATCCACTGCCTGCAGGCTCCTGCCCAGAGTATTCAGGAGGCACATTGCGGCTCTGCCCTGGCCTCGGACCAAGCTGTCCCCACTGCAGCTCTGCCAGCATGGCTGGGGCTGGTCTCCATGGTAAACTCAGCCTTCTGCTATCACAGCCCAGCTGCAGCTGGGGTCTCCATGGAGACTGGCCCCAGCCATGCGGGCAGGGGCTGCTGGGAAATGGAGTTTACTGCCAGCTGGATCTGGCTTATGGGCTGGACTTTTCCTGCCCCTGTAATATATCAAGTGCCCTAACCTATGGCTTCATTCCCTCTCTTGCATCCTATAACAGCTCCACAGCCCCCTGATGCCAACCTGGCTTGTATTATATCCATGCTCCATACCAGAGGCATAACAGAGCAACTGGGTGCCCTGGGCAGTGGAGATGCATGGGGCTAGCACCAACTCCCAGCTGCTACTGTGCTGCTGGAGTATGTACAGCTGTTATTTCCTGGTCACCCACCAAGTCAGTGCTTGGGGCCACTGCCTCTGTCACCCTGCCGTAGCTATGCGACTGCTCTCTTCCATGTAGGTGTGGAATTTGGGGTGGTCCTGGGGCTCTGAGGGAGAGACTGGACATTTATGTAGTGACCTCAGCGCTGCCTAGTAAGAACCAAACAGTTCATAGATTCATAGATGTTAGGGTCGGAAGGGACCTCAATAGATTATCGAGTCCAACCCCCTGCATAAGCAGGAAAGAGTGCTGGGTCTAGATGACCCCAGCTAGATGCCTATCTAACCTCCTCTTGAAGACCCCCAGGGTAGGGGAGAGCACCACCTCCCTTGGGAGCCCGTTCCAGACCTTGGCCACTCGAACTGTGAAGAAGTTCTTCCTAATGTCCAATCTAAATCTGCTCTCTGCTAGCTTGTGGCCATTGTTTCTTGTAACCCCCGGGGGCGCCTTGGTGAATAAATCCTCACCAATTCCCTTCTGTGCCCCCGTGATGAACTTATAGGCAGCCACAAGGTCACCTCTCAACCTTCTCTTGCGGAGGCTGAAAAGGTCCAGTTTCTCTAGTCTCTCCTCGTAGGGCTTGGTCTGCAGGCCCTTGACCATACGAGTGGCCCTTCTCTGGACCCTCTCCAGGTTATCTGCATCCTTTTTGAAGTGTGGCGCCCAGAATTGCACGCAGTACTCCAACTGTGGTCTGACCAGCGCCCTATAGAGGGGAAGTATCACCTCCTTGGACCTATCAAGTTAGATCAACCTCGAACAAGATAGGGTCAGTTAGTCTGGAGCAGAGAAGACCAAAGGCAGCGGGGTTGATAACAGTCTTCAAATACCTGAAGGGCAATTACAGAAGGGATGGAGATAGCCTTTTCTCCATGACCACAGGGGACAGGAATAGCAGCAATGGACTCAAACTGTGCCAGAGGAAATTTTAGGTTGGAGATAAGGAGGAGCTTTCTGACTATGAGGTGGTCAGGTATTGGAACAGGCGATGTGGAGAAGTGGTGGAATCTCCATCCTTGGACATTTTCAAGAGCAAGTTGGACAGACACTTGGCCGGGATGGTTTAGTTGGGTGTGATCCTGTCTTGAGCAGTGGGCTGGAATAAATGACATTTCTGAGATTCCTTCCAGCTCTACTTTCCCTATGATATTATGAAATAAGCAATGAGAAGAGCAGGTGGCCACTGCCATTGGTACATCTCCAGCATCCCCCAGGTTTCTTCTGCTGGTCTCAGGAGCCACTTTTCTGTCGTGGTGAGAGCCTCCACCTTTTTTTACAGTGGCAGCAAAATTAAGCATTGGAGTGGCTTTGAGGCATCGGAGCAACTCCTTCTCCAAGCCACACTGGAGAGGGCTTCTGTTTTCTGCCTGGCACTTGCCTCCTCTTTTATTCCACTTCCATCTTTCAAGTTTTAGGCCAGGGGTGGGAAAAATGTGGCCCGTGGGCCAAATACAACTTGCCAAGCCATCCTATCCGGCCTGTGGGGCCCCTAAAAATTAAAAAAAATGAATATTTATCTGCCCCTGGCTGCCTGTCATGCAGCCCTTGATGGCTTGCCAAAACTCAGTAAGAGGCCATTTGCCCAAAATAATTGCCCGCCCCTGTTTTAGGGTCTTTATGGCATGTTTGTATACAGGAGCCCCAAACAGCTACCCATCCTTTTCCAGGCTTGACCAGCTGACACAAAGAAAAATGAAATTAAAATAGCTGCTCTGAGACTTTCTGTTCTGGTCTGAAATAGCCAAATTCATATTGCCAATGTTTTGTTTGGATCTGGCTGATTCCAAACTGCTTTTAAATACATTTACTAAGGAACGGACGGACATTTTCTTTCCTCTGATTCTGGAGCAACACTCATTTTAAAATGATAAAGTAAATGATGTGTTACCTCAGGACAAAAATCCTGCCCCCGACAGTTCTACTTACTCGTACATTGGCAAGCCACCTGCCTGGGTGTGAGTAAGTGTAAAGCACTGATGAGCGTGGCACCTCATGTATGCTCTGAAATGCAGGAGCTGCTGTGCCTCCTCTGGAGGTAACTTCTGTGAAGAGACATTTGTGATCCGGGGGAGGAACTATGACATCTCTTGTCTTTGAAGAATCAGCAAGGAGCCACTCGCAAAGAAATTGTAATAGACTTTTAATTCTGCCTGCCTCACACCCAGCCGGCTACCCACTCTGGTTCCCAGGATGCAAGTAGAAAGCTTTTCATTCTTTTCTTTTTTCCTAAGACACTGAATTTTTTTCCTCCTCTTGCTGGGAGCAGTTTCATTACCAGCACAAAAGTAGAAATGAGGTTTTATGGGTTGAAGCTGGCATTGGAAATGTACTTTCTTATTGACATTAGAGGTTCAGGTCCTCAGGGATTTTTATTCTTTTTAACTGACTTTTTAAAAATATAAACACATATCTTAAAAATAGTTTTCCCCCACCCCTCCTCACACTTGCTCTTTTTTTCCCCTTTGGTATACTGATTCAGAGGGAGCTTTTTGTAGTCAGAGTAGGTTGACCGGTGGATTTGTTCCCCTACATCAGCAGATGTGAAATCTTATTAGCTTGGAAAACATGCATGTGAGTCAACTGATGCAAATTCACAGATTTGTGGGGTTGAAAAGCATGGAAAGAAAATAATGATAGAAATATTAGAGCCAGGAGATCTTGAGTAAGATAGGGTCAGATCTTGAGTAAAACAGGCGGGACAGATCTTGAGTATGATGGTATAACTTGGCATGGAAGGTCCCTTTGTGGTGGAAAACCTTCCTGAAATGGAGATGTGGCTACAGCTGAGGCCTGTAGGTAGTGCAAACCACTCTATGCTCATCCGTATTCATCTACCCATACACCTGAGCGGTAAGCCAGAGAGCCTGGCTCGGAGTATGAGAGATTAGCTCAAAACCATCTGCTTTCTGTTTCTTCTTTGCAGTAGGGTGCCCTTTGTAAGTAAGGACCTACTTAATTTGCAATTTCATGGGAACTACGGAATCGGGCATTGCCGTGAAATTTGTGATTTAAAAAAACAAAACAAAAAACCTTACTAGAAGTAAAATTTGTGATTTAAAAAAAAAAAAATCCTGACTAGAAATAAAATGCTGGCTCCCCAGCGAGAGCCAGTAGTCCTCGTGGCTGCTGTGGCCTGGCCTCACAGCCTGCAGAGGTGGGGGAGAAGACACCAGCATGAAGGGGAGCAGCTCTGAGATGGCAGTGTCCCCCTTGTTTCTCACTGCTAATTGGCTGAGAGGCTTCCCCATTGTGTAGACCCGCCCCTCTCTGCTGGTCAATGGTAAGGGGCAGGGCTGCATAACAGACAGCCTTCTCAGCCAGTCAGCAGCGTGGGATGGGGCTGCATGATGGACAATCCTCTCAGCCAATCAATAGTGAGGAGCAGGGCTGCTGGAGCCCCTCAGCCCATCAAAGGCGCGGGGGGGCCCACCATCATAAGCTTGTGAAAATGAGGGCCAGTGTCATGGTCCGCTTGCAAACTTGCCCCTCTCCCACCTCAAATTGGTGAAAAGCTCATTTGTGCGTTGCTGTTGGGGAGTCTCCAATTTACTTAACTCAAGTTTTCTTTGCATTTTTGTCCTCGCTTCATGCTCTCTTTTTGTATTATTTTTGCTCTCGGTTGCTCATGTCTAGCTCTTTTTAATTATGAGGTTTTGTCTGTCCAGTCAGTGCATTTGAATTCCTAGTTTCACAACATGCTCTGACCTCCATTGTTACAGAGCAGCATGTGATGACAGAGTCCATTCAAGCCTTAACTTCAGAGTCTGGTTTTATCAGTGTTGAATGACAAGTAAGTCATGTATTTTTTTTTTCCTTTAGTGTTTAAAGGCACTGAACTGCCTACTGATTCATGCAAGAAAGAGGCATTCAATAAGAGTTCAAAATGTGGCCTTTAGTGGACGAGTGGACTTCAAAGACTGTTGCATTTTCAGGGGTTGGGAAAAGTTCAGGTTCACAAAACAGAAGGTAGGGGCACAAAGAGGATATAGGTAGGCTTTCCTGGCTAGCAGCAAGCTTTTCCTCCCCTTACTTTTGGCTGGTAAGTGAAAGGGCCAGGAGACTGCCATGGAAGTATGCACCATTCTTCTACCTCTTCAGAAAGAGCAGGACTAGCAGGGAGATTGCCCGTGGTGTGTCCATGGACATGTTTTCCTGGAATATGCCCTGAACCTATCTAGTCCAACATGCCCTGAAAGCATAGTCTAGATTGTGCTGACACAGGTGCACAAGAAATGTCTACTGTGAGCACTTTGGAGAAGTCTTTTAGGTCTGGTGACAAGTTAGGGGAAGACAGTGTGCTGGTAATGATACTGTCCTACTACATAAGATGTCCTGGCTTCTAGCTACACCCCTGCTCGCTGGGTCTCTAGTGCCAAGTCAGAGCTGTGCAGGCAAGAAATAGTATTAATGTTTAATGTGCAACTTCTCATAGAACATTTAATTTTAATACTGCTTTATGTCCCACAGATGTAATATGGTCTAAGTGTAAGATGTACCCTCACCCAACACCAGCAACAGTGTGTACCTCACCTTAAAGAAGTAAAGGTATACAGAACATAGTATCATAAGGAACACTTATAGATGCACAGATCCTTCTTGCATATTTTCTTTTTTCCATTAGCACCAATTCCTTGGAAACTCAAGGAAAGAAGATGCAGTTTGCAAAAGATAATTCAGCATTCATGGCTTGTAGGGAAGAATCAGGTAACACTCTTGAAAAGTGGAACCGCCACTATTTCAATGTGTCTACGTGTGTGTTGCAAATATATATCTTGGTGTAATCCTAATGTCAGGGAAGGGGGATGGCAGAGTGTATCTGTGCTTGTTCTAAGCAACTAACAACCCTGATGTCAGCGCAGAGCAAAGCTATTGCAAGAGAAGAGCAGTAGAAATGGGGTTTTGCCTAAGATACCACCTTTGGTATAAGGGGCATTGGCAATGCATAGCGGGTGCATGCAGGTGCATGCGCACCCCCTGAGATTGGCAGTGCACCCCCTATGATTGGCCGCCACCACTGCTGGTGGTGGTGCCCGTGGGTGGTTGCCGCTCGCCACTCCCCAACCCTGACTGCTGAAACTGCCATGGCTGCCTGCGGGAGCTAGCCATTCACCACCCCCACCACCGCTGCTGTCTGTGGGTGGTCGCCGTGCCCCCACAGCCTCTGAGGGCATGCATCGTTCATGATAGGGGGTAGGGAAAAAAGAAGAGGTGGCCATGTGTTGTACCTATGGTTAAGCTGTCTCAGCATACTGCCTCCAGTATGCTACCCCTGACTCTGCTCTACTTTATGGTTACATCTCCCCATGCCGTGGGTGGGAAGGACAGGGTTCAGGAAGCATTGGAACTTGCCCATTGTCCAATGTATGGGACGGTGGGTTTTTTGGGACTCCCTTAAATCCTAGGCAGATTTAAATATTTGTGTTTTTATAATCTACATCCCACCAGAGTTTAAAAAAAAAAAAATGCAGGCAGACAATGCATGATCTCAATCTGAGGAAGTTTGCCACATCTGGTGCAGAATTATCCTTGCAAGAGCCAGGATAAAATTCTTCTAGAATAAGGTATACTGATTTTGCTTTCATTTGTCCCTATCCATGCTGGGATAGCTTGTTTTCCTTTAGCAAATGGCTGTTGCTTATGTCCCTGCTACCAAGCAGCAGAGCTCAGTAACACCTGCCTGTTGTGTGGTCTATCCTTGAAGGGCTGGGTGTCCATCCATTCTTGATCCCAGTGTAATTTATATTAGCTTGCAACAGGAGTTGCCAACCAGCAACAGGAGTGCCACACAGGGCACGGGCAGCCTCTGGGTGTAGCACATGGCAGAATGGAGTGGGGACAGGGAGCAGAAGTTCAGGCAGGGGCAAGAGGCAGAAAGCAGAGCAGAAGATCAGAGGGAGTGAGTTGGAGTGGCACTCGGGGAGGGTGTTGAGCTAATTTGTGCATGTCTGCCAAAAGGGTTGTCCCCACTGGTTTACAAAATGAATGGAAATGGAATTGAGGTATGCTTTGTCTGCTGAAGCCCTTACTCCCCAAACTTTCAGGGTCCAGCGTGAACAAAGGGGTGTTCAATCAGAGAGTAGATGAACCTGTTTTCTTCCTGAAGGAGACAAATAACCTTGGAAGAAAAAAAACCCCTAACACCTAAACTTCAACTCAGTAGCCTATTAACTTTGTTGAGGGGGAGAAAAAAGAAGACCACACACTGCTTACATGAATGTGATGGGGGTTACTATAGCAGCACTCAGCTAGTGGCACTGTTCCTGAAGAGCTTAGGATTGTGGCTAATGCAATCCTTTACAAGGTGTTTGTGATTCGGTGTCTGAACTGGCACTGGGGAGTGTGGATTTTTACATCTGCCTGACAAGCCTGTCAAGGAGCATCCCTTGAGACTGGTGAATGGGGTTCATTATACATGGGGTATTATACGTTTCTATCAAAGTGCCTGTTTCTACTGTGCACAAGGCAAGCTATGGAACGAGGCATAACCTGGGAGTGCATTTAAAACAAGGAAAGGTTGAAGGGGTGAGGAAAATAACCTGGCATTCATTTTGACAGCTGCAGTAATGCACCCACAATATATGTATATGAATAAGCAAAGCCATCAAGCCTGCCAGTTTCCTTACCTATCACGGTTGAATAAATGCCCTTTAAACAACTCACTTCCCCTCTTCCTCCCTAACACCCATTTAGTCATTGTCAGTGACTAGCAAGGTCCCAAAGACTGGGATGCACCTGAGCCATTTCGTGTCCAACCCCACAGGGACATGCTGTCTGGCTCGGGTGGAGATTCGCTCTGCTGTCTTCAGTGTGATGCAGCACTGAGTTCCCATTACCTGACCTTGGAGATGTGATGATGGGCCCTTTGGGTATCTATGCACAAGCACAGAGGCTGCTCCAATGAGCGGCAGAGCAGACTCAATTAACTGAGTCTGCTGGCGTGTGGCAATTATCGCACTCTTAAAAATGGATTTTCTCCCACCATGAAAGCCAAGATTTCCATTTGGTTGTTTTCTGACCACACCACACCTTGGTGCAAAGGTGGGACTTGATTTTTGGTGACTCATCATGACAGGTGGTTCAGTTCTGAGCCACTTTTGTCCCACAACAAAGTTAACATTGCATTATTTCTGCAAACACCTGAAAATAAACTTTACACAAAATTTCCACTCTGAAGACGCATCCAGATGAGAGCAGATGTGCGGTATGTGGTGCTGCAGACCCACCTGCAGCACCACACACCTCACATGCAGGCATTCCCGGTGCTGCTACCTTGCAGCACATGGGGGTGGGGAGCGGGGTGTTGAAGTTGGGAGATCCTGGGGTCAAAAAAACCCAGACTGAATAAAAGCGGGGTGGTGCACATGGTGGCAGCACATGCCACCCAAAATTGGAGCCTGGCTGGCTGAAGCCATGCTCTATTTGCCAGCCAGGCTTCCTGCCATGGCTGCAGGCCTGGGAGAGCCCCAGGACCCCAGGTAGGGCTGCTGGCCCCAGCCTCCCCTACCTCAGCCAGGGTAACCTGCTGCATGCCACAGCGTGTGTAGCATGGGCATTCCCCAGGGGACAAGTAGCAGTGGTACAAGATGTGCTACTACTTCTTGTCCCTGGGAAACAAATACCTGTGCTTGTCTAGACGTGGCCCCAGAGAGCAAGGAACATGCAAATATGTTCTGGCTCATCCTGTTTCTTCCTCCAGTTTACTGGTAGAGGATGGCAAAATGCTCCTTCCTTTTCAAACCTCAGACCACATGCTTTTGGACTTGAACTGTAAAAAAGGTGGTGATTTAACCATGCTGGTAGAGTCTGGACACGAGGGACCTGAGGTGGTAGATCCCCCAACAGTTGGGATGAGTATATTACTGCTTATAATTATCTATATCATGTCACACATTTTAGAGGACATTGAAGGCTATATCCATGTTTGAACTGAACATTTGTTTGTATGGCCAATCTTGAGTCAGGGATATCTGAGGGATGGTTTTGATTCATAGGTGGTCAATTCCTTGGGACAACTTTGGCAGAAGAATGTGGGATAGGACTGAATCTTTCTGACTTTTTAGTTAGTATTTTCTTTCCTTGTCTGAGTGAGGTCTGTGCCTGCACCGCTCTGTACCATATTTTATAGTAGTTTTGTTCTTTGCCAGCTCATAGAGTCACCATAATAGCATATATAAGCCAATGGGCAGATACACCACAGAAGGGATGCATTTACACATGGGCTTTAGTGTGCAGTAGACTAATTTCCTGCACAGTAAAGTGTCACCTTTTACATGTGCATGGCAATAATTTACCGTGCCATCGGATAGTCCCATGAGATACAAATACTATCCAACGGCAAAATAAATTACTGTACTTAAACGCATGTGTAGATAGTGACATCTGGATTACTTTACTCCAGCTCAAATTGCACCAGAGTTTATTCAGTCACATCTGTTGCACATGTAGACATGCCCAAGGAAGATAAAATTAACTCCCACATTCCAGTTAAAGTCCCTTTTCTCATACATGGCTTATTAATATAAGATGTTGCAGAGGAATTCAAAGCATTTCAGTTATAGCCCCAAAGATAGCTGCAGCTTTCTGCAAGCTGGAAGGCAATGAAACTGTGATAAGCAGGGAACTCGGTTCTCCTGGAAATGAAATGGGTACTACGGTAACAGAATTCCTCTGTATCCTGCTGCAGCACATTGAGCAAATTTAAATATAACTCTTGTTTTGGCTGGGAGGAGGGGGTGGTTAAATGAGCAGTCTGTAGGGACACAACAATTCAATAGAAGCTGCAAGATTGAGAGGTGGGGCATTTTTAAAGAAGGTATTGATGTTTCCTAGGCAACACTTACAAAAAGTGCTGCCTTTAATTGGCTCTTCTACAAATATTTACAGCTGTAAAAAGATGTTTGCAGATTGCATGCCGGTAGCCATGGTTGCCAGGCATGTTAGGTGCCGTTCCATTGGTGGGAAATATTATCAATTAGAAGAATGTCTCACTGGCCTTACAAAGAGGACATTCTTCAATCAAATGTAGAAGGCGCAATAGCCTAACATTGCTTTCAGTCACGATGACCATATTTTGTTCATTAGCAAAAAGAAAGACTTAACATACTAGGGCTGTTGTTACCCCCCTGATCATGCAGTGTTACAAGTTGGTTGTATATACTTTCCTTAGAAAAATAACTTATGTGAAATTATGATTTTTGTTTTGGCAATGCTCTCTGCTGTTCTTTGACTGTTTATCACATTTTTGACATGTTAGCATTGGTACCGAATCTTTGAATAGGTTTATAAATTCATGTATGCTGCGTACTAAGCCTACGCAGTTCTGTTTTGAAGCACTTCACCTGAAATAATTCATTTCTAATGAAGAATAGATTTAAAATTTTGATTTTAGTATATTGAATAATACAGGCATTCAGATATGACAGCAGTAGAGCCATGGGGAAGCAGGGCTGGAAAGGACTGCCGAAGGTCATTTAGTCCAGTGGTGCTCAACCTTTTTGGACTTGAGGCCCCCCTCACTCCTGACCTGCAGCCTCCTGGCCCTACTGACCTGCACCCTCACTCCCCCATGTGTTACCTATGCCCCCTCCATCCTCCCTACCTTGCCTATTCCTCCCATATATTACCTGCAGGATGCTGTGGGAGCAGCAGGGTGCAGGCGGCCTGCAGGCAGGAGTAGGGTGTGGTGTTACATGAGAAGGTGGACTCAAAGAGCTCACCAGGGTGCTGCACCAATATCACCCATCTGCTCTTGCAGCTCATGCAGCACTGGGCTTAGCCAGCAGAAGTCCAGCATGAATACCAGCCCAAGCCCCCCACCTGGAAGCAGCTGGCACCTGAACATCATTCTCCCAATTCCTTGTCCCTTAGGCGTGGACCCTCTACAACCTGCTCGTAGTTTCCTAGGGCGCCTCGGACACCTGATTGAGAATTGTTGAGCTAGTCCAACCCCCTGCCTGAAGCAGGTTCACCCCTATCCAAACCGTTCCCTACAGCCATCGTCTAAATTCTGCATACGTGTTACCTCTCATCTCCATGGTCTTGGGGAAGCCTGGCACAGAAGATGCCATGGGAGATGCACCTAAAGCTCTTCAGCCAAGGGTGGCAAGAGTGAAGCAACTCCCCTGGTCTCATTTGCATCTGAGATGGAACCAGATGACAACTCATTTAAGTGGGAGATGGAACAGGCATGCACCTTCATTAGCATCCAGGATGGAGAACAGAGATTCCAAGGCAAGGACTGCACTGAATTCTGGGATTAGAAAAGCTGGGGAGCACTGCATGATGGGGAATCCTTGCTCCAAATGCTAATCAGCCCACATCTACACACACCCAGCTCAGCATTTATCAGACCAATTCTAGTAATGACTCCTCTATTGGTATCCAGAACACTGAATCTGCCTGTCTGTATTGTGAGCTCCCTCAGAGTAATGCCATCCATGGCCAGGAGTGCCCAGTCCCTATTATCCAGCATAGGAGCCATTGTTTATCCCTAAATAAACCTCATGTTCTCCCCTTGATCTATTGTTAATTCTCTACAAAAACCCCTACCCAAGCTCAAGTTTCTGTCCTGGGGCTTGGATCCAAGGCTGCACCACTTCCACTCCTTTTCTGCCTGGATCTTTCCATTGATCGTGCTGAGGACTCTGCTTGTCTGCCGGCTCCAACAACACCTGGGAACCTTGACTGGTTCAAGCTTTGCTGAGTGGTGAGACCCCAACTCTCTCTCTCTTTCTCTGACTCCAGGAATCTGACTTTTATTCTCTTACTCCAGGTACGGCTTTCTAAACCTGACTTTTGCTGATCAAACTCAAGCTAGACTTCCCCAAAAACCTAATTGAAATGATGTAATATTGTAACTCTATTTGTCTCTCTCTTGTATGGTTATTATTACTGGTATCATCATAAGTTCATATACCTGGCAATAAATAACTTTTATGGTCAGGCTGGTTGCTATACTTTCTCTCTGAACCTCACCTACTCTTTCTCCCCCTTGACCTCCCCATTTGCTCTGCAACAACACTTCTTTTACCTAAGCCAAAGATCCCTGTAATGCCCAAAACCACAGCGGGGTCTGCTCATCAAAGGGGTTACTACTAGGACCATTGTGACAAGAGATTGTGGCAGGCTGTTTTGAGGTGCATGAGGGTATCAGCTAAAAGTGCTGATCGGACCCAGCCTGCTCAGACGTACTCTGTTAGCGTGTGTGTATGTGTGTCTAAGTGCATTTATTATTGTCCTGATGAACTGAGTTAAAGGGACACGAGGCTGTCAGCCTATCAATGCTGAATAGTCTGGCCTGACTCAGATGTGCTCTCTTAACCCGTGTGCTTGTGTCTGATTGCATGTTGCCCTGATGAACTGAGTTCAAGGCATATGAGGGTATTAGACTGTCAGTGCTAAATAACCCGGCCTGGCTCAGACGTATCCTGTTGATCTGTGTGTGTATGTGCGTACATGTGTTAGACTGATTCTGTGGTTGGAGGAACCCAGCCCCGTTAAAACTGAGTCCTGCAAGATAGCTCCATTGGGGTGAGGACTTGCAAAAGGGAGAGATACAGCTCCATATAGAAACACAAGTAACACAAGCAGCACATTGATAGAATTACAGAGGCTCCCCAGAAATGTACCCCTAATAAATGAGCACACCCCAAAGTGACGGGCAAATCTGGTAACATAAGAGTGCTAACAGTTTGAAGAGTTTATTGGTTACAAAGTTGCTAGAAAAAATATGGAAAACCAATACTGCATGTTCTCATGAACACTCTGATCACTTTTAGTGAATTGCATAGAAATAATACAATTTTGCCCAAACTGTTGTGGTATCATATCTGCTAAACACATAAAAAACACAGGAGATGATTTTTTTTTTTTTTAAATGGAGGTAGGGGTGAAAAGCTAATGCAAAGTTAACAGTGTGAATGCAGAGCTAAGAGGGTTGAAGAATGAATAATATCTAGCTGCATGAGTGAATGGAGGAATAACAGGGCTGGAGTAAAGACAACGAGAACCCTATTTTGGGGCTACTCTTCTACTGAAAAAAAATGTGCTCAGAGTACATGGTATGTTAATTGTATGCCATCTGAAAAATTGTAGAGGATTGTCACCTGTGTGAGAACATAAGTATTATAAATGAAAATTCCTGTTATTGTTAACAGCAGTCATGTTCAAACCTATGGAGGAATGTAGATCACAACATGATGAATTAGGCATTGCAGAAATAAAATACAAACACAGCCAATAAGGGGAAAAAAAAAAACCTGCATAAAATATTCAGTCCAGTCGTATGCATAGAATTCCCTGTGTGATTTCTGCCTGGCGCCTGTATTGTTTATACTCTTGAAAAATAACTGTCCTTGTTAGAGCGCACTCAAAAGAAAGTCTAGCAGAGGTATTCAGCTTTGCTGTGCCATTATCAATCTCAGGCATGTTGTTTTATGTTTTTTAAGCCCATTTCTTTCAAAAGGTGACCTTCACAGACTGTCAGTGGTTGCTTTTAAAACGTCATGTTAGCAAAAATTGTTTTGACCAGGTCGGTATGCCTCATTGCTTGTGCGCTTTGCTCAAATATAAGAAGCCAGGAAGATGCAGAAACTCATCAATGCATTCTCCCTTGGATACCTGCTGATGTGTCTCATATGTAGCTGTGCGGTACCTTTTAACACTAAATAGTCTCTTGGAGAAGGCAAAGTCATCGTACAATTTTAAGCAGCTTTCTGCTACCCCAGGACAGTCTGCACCTTGTTTGTTGGTGTAAGAAATGACTCGACTTGAAACCTTTCTAAAAGGGTGATATCAAGCATCAACATATGTTTCAGGATCCTGAGGAAATGAAAGAGAGAAGCAGAATATGGACCCTGAACCCTGAAAAGCAGACTTTGACCTTCTCAGGGAACTGATGACCAGCATCTGCTGGAAGACCAGACTGAGGGAGAAAGGAGTCCAGCAGATTTGGTTGTTTCTTAAAGAAACCTTACTGGGGTACAGGAATGAACCACCCTGATGTGAAGGCAGACTAGCAAATATGGCAGAAGACCAGCTTGGCTTATATGGGAGTGACCATATTCTTCAATAAGCCAAAACACAGAAAAACGAAGCTTACAAGAACTATAAATGTGGGCAAATGACTAGGGAGGAGTATAGGAGTATTGCTTTGGCATGCAGGGATGAATCATGATGGCCAATGTGCGGTTGGAGTTGCAGCTAGCAAGAGACATGAAGGGTAATAAGAAGGGTTTTACAAGTACATTGGCAACAAGAGGACCCATACTGTCCCTGATCTTCTTTAACTAAATGGGGGAGGCAACCTAATAACAGATGATGCAGAAAAGGCTGAAATACTCAATGTCTTTTTTCCTCAGTCTTCACAGGCAAGGTCAACTGCCAGACTGCTGCATCTGGCAGCATAAGTGACACTTGGGGAAGGGTATGGGTTGGGTGGTGTCCCCCCTGAGATTGGCCCTCGCTGGCCGGGGAGTGAGGGCGCTGAGAGAAGTGCCGGCTGGGGACTGGGGGTGCCGAGGAGTCGCTGATCGGCCACTGGTGCCCCCCCCCAGACTCAGGAGGCACCAGTTGCCCATGTCTGGCAGCAGAGTTTGGGGAGTAAGTGAGAATCTAACAGTGAGGAAACAAAAGGTTAGGGACTATTTAGAAAAGCTGGATGTGTACAAGTCCATGGGGCAAGATGCAATACATCCAAAGGGGCTGAGGGAGTTGACTGATGTGATTTCAGAGCCTCTGGTCATTATCTTCAAAAACTCATGGTGGTCAGGAGAGGTCCCGGATGATTAGAAAATATAACACCCATCTTTAAGAAAGGGAAGAAAGAGGATTCAGGGAACTACAGACCAGTCAGTCTCACCTCTGTCCCTTGAAAAATCATGGAGCAGGTCCACAAGGAATCCATTTCTAAGCACTTGGAGGAGAAGAAGGTGATTAAGAACAGTAGGCATGGATTCACCAGTCATGCCTGACCAACCTGAGCACATGTAGATGTGCTCTCCAGGAAAACTCCACCACCTGGGGATGCTCAGTAAACATATTGACACCACCCTAACTGATGCATGTAGAATTATGACAGGCATCCTACAACCCACCCCTGTTCCCTGTCTATACACACCATCTGGCATAGTGCCCCCTTACATCAGGCGGAAGGTACCAGGCAACATTGATCAGCAGGTACAAGAGTCGGATGACTGCCACCCGCTATGTGGACATCAACCAGTGCACTGTTATCACTCAACGAGAAACGGCTTTTTGTTTTCTACCACACCATTGACCCCATCGCAGAATCAGCCAGAACTACCCTGTGGCAAAAAGAATGGGAGAAACTGGGCAACAAAGCTGTTGAATGGAGCTGGTGAGGAATTACCCCCAGTGAGGAGTTATTGTCTGGCTCCAGCTACAAATGGCGCACATGGAGGAGCCTGAACAGATTGACAGTGGATCTTTTAAGATGCAACTTTCTTATGAAATCATGGGGCCTCCATGCAACCTGCCAACATATTTGTCAGGAGAAGCAAACCATGGATCATCTCCTGAGATGCCTTGTAGCACCACAATGCACCCCACAAGATCTGGCAACATCAAAACCAGAAGCAATGGCCTGTGTAGAGTATTGGGAGCAGACCGTATAGAAGGGTTGAACTGGAGACATGACGAAAAAGGGACAGTTTATCGCACGGTATTTTACTGCTCAGTAATTGCATGTGTAGAGCACTGTGGAGTTTCTTTTCTTTATTTGTTTTGTTTTTGGACAGTATTGTTTCTCAGTGGTCAGTACTGGTCGGGCGTTTGATTAACCTGCTTGCATTACTCTAGTTGGGGGTGGGAGGGACTTGCAATTTTATTTTTATTTTTTTTGTTGAATATAGCAGCCCTTCTTGAATATTGCAGCCTTTTATAGTAATACTGTTGATCCCATACCATTGTCCTGCAGAAAGACTCTTTGAGAAGTATCTAACTTGATTTGCACCTAACTTTGAGTTAAGTTCCTATTATTGCCAATCCTCCTCCCTCTCCCTCTCCCTCTCCCTGATAAGTTCTCAGGATCTTGGGGACCCCATCGTGCCGACATGTTTCTCATGCTTTAATCTCCATTTAGGATGGCATATACAGGCCAAGTGCTGATGACCAGTACCTTAACTATGTTGTATAAGATGCTTTGAGGGACAGGATTAAGATTCAGAATGGCCCGTGACAAATTGAAGAAATGATCTGAAATAAATTGGATGCAACTTAATTGAAAGAACAAGTGTAGAGTCCTGCATTTAGAATGGAACAATCAGATGCCCAAATATCAACTGGGGAATAATTAGCTAGGCTGTGTCACAACCCAAGTTGTGAGTTTTTGTTTTGTGTGCTTCGGCACAGCTAAATTGCTCCCCGCTAAATTGTTCCCGCCAAATTGCAGCTTCTTTGCACGGTGGAGTTTTCTGCTGCAACAGAGAACCCCGGGTGCAAAAGAAGTTCCCACCAATTCGTAGCTTTCTTTGCAGTGTGCATTTCTAAGTTGCAGCACGATGATGCACGTTGCAAAGAGTTCCCGCCATTTGTATTCTAATTCGAGCCCCATTATTGGTTTACGTTAAATTATTCACACGTGGCAGCTAGCGATTGGCCTGCTAGCCATATAAAAGGCTTGTGTGGTTTCCGCCCTAGTTGGAGGACTCCACGAACACCAGGAGAAGGAGACTTCGCGCTGTGTGAAGATCTCTAAGCACTGCGGATCCTCACGGACCCAACGCATCTTAAGCAGGCAACAGGGGTCTGATCAGCCTCTAGCCTCTCCCCGTCGCCGAACGATCCTAGACGTATCCTTCCCTGTGCACCAAAGAGACGGATCCACGGAGCCTAGCAAACTTCGTGTGAATGAGTCTATTCAGAGCTCTTTACCGGACAGATTTTCTTCGGTTGGTCCGACAGGCTCGCGGTTTAGAGCCTCCAACCGGATGGACTAGAAGAGTGTTCCCGGAGGAACTCTAGTCCGCCTCAATTCTTTTCTATCCACAACTGTAACTCAAGCAAGTTCTTCAGCCTACACCGCGACCATCTTGGTGTAAGTAAACAATCTTAAAATCAACCGTTACGCGTCTGTGCCTAATTCTAGCTTGGCACCCGCCCTCTCCGACCCGGCCTGCCTGGGCTGCCAGCCACAGCCTGCGTGCAGCACGAAAAGGGCCCGGGGCCTGACCCGGCCCGCACAGGCTGCTGTACTAGATGGGAGAAAAATGGTGGACTCTATTGGAACTGAAGTGGAAAGAGTACTGCGTCAACAATAACAGCAAAAGCCAATAACATATTGAGATACATTAGCATGCCACATGCAACTCATTAGAAGTGATTCTTTGACTGTGCTCAGCACTGAATCCTCACCTGGAGCGTTGTCTGGTTCTGGGTGCCTCACTTTGGGAAAATATAAGAATTGCCATTTACTGGGTAAGAGTGTAGGTCTATATCTTATTAGATTGCAGTAATCTAATATGCAGTAAAGCATCACGGTCTACACATGCACAGCAATTAATATGCAATATATTAATCTAATGCACCATTTTCTAGTACCTGCAGATAAACAGTGCATTACAAGAAAAGCAGCGCATTAACTAATGTGCTGTAGATGCTAACTAGGAGCAAATTCCTCCCGGTCAGGCCAGGGGGTAGCAGGGGGCCATGTTACTGCCTGGTAGGGCTGTGCAAAACGGCACTGTTCTGTTCCAACTTCAGTTTTGAGGTCTGTATGTAACAGTGTTTTGTATCAATTTCATTTTGAGTTAATACAGCCTCACTGTGTCACTTCATCAAAACAGCGAGGGTGGTTTGATGCTGTTTTGATGTTTCGCTCGACCATTGCACTGGGGAAAGGAACTCAGCCCCATGATTGGCCTGGGGAAACTCAGCCCTGCTGGATCTAGCACCAGGTCAATACATTTCAACTTTCAAAACGTCTCAACAAGACTCGTTTTGTTTCGAGGCTGTTTCGAAGCCTTTTTTTTTCATTTCAATTTTGCTGTTTCAACCTCAAAATGAGTCAAAACAGCATCAAAATGTGTGCATATAGATTAGACAGACACACATTGCATAAAATGTAGAAGGTGCATGTTGCATATTTTTTCAGAGTACATATAACAGTGCAGGTGATGGTTACTATCATCCTCTTCACTAATCTTAATTCTGTCTAAATTTTCATAGACTTGCAATTGGAAATTGCTATTAATTCCAACAGTACTTTTATTCTTGCAGAGATAGGAATTGGTTTTTGACTTCAGCAATAGCGAGTATGAAATATAAGCCCTCCAGTTCATCAGTTTTCAATTTATGTGGTGTCTTCTAACACCTCTAATAATCCTTGAGAATATGAAACTTTCAAGACTGACATTAAACAGACCGGATAAATTCTCTCATCAATAATATTTGAGGGCAAAAATATTTTGGATTAAGTGCTGTGCACACTCCACGTGTGAAATATGTCCCTTCTTAGAAGGTGTGTCGATTGTTGTCAAGATGAATTCTAGTCAATTTTGGAGATAAGATCTTCAGTCTTAGTTACAGTTACAGTTAAGTCATCTTAACTGCAATTCATCCAACAATTTAAATCCCCCAAATTCCATCTAATATTTTAATTCATTGCAGCTGTCCATTTATAGCAAAATAAACACTTCAATGGAATAGTTTTCTTAGCAAATGATCACCAGTCCAAGTCAGCCAACATTTCTGATGTATGAAAGCAGCTGTGAAATTATGAACAATTTTTCATATAAAAGCATTCTCTATACCTTTCAAAAATTGTGTTGGTCCCTAGCCAATTTTCCCAGCCACCCTATTTGTACTGTGTTGGTTTTCAATACAATATCAGTTTTTGCAGAGTAATTCTTTTCATTGTGTATGCAGCCATGTTCTGTACATGGACTGCTATAATGCAAGCCACTTTAATAGCCCAAGTGAGAGAGCTGTTTCCAGTTCCAACAGGATCAATGACAAAATGCAGAATGGGCTTCCCCGTTCCACAGTGGGCCTGACATTTAATTTACTATTAGCAAAGTGCCCTTCAAGAACGACGGGTGGGTGGCAGGGATGGAGTGCCACCACTCATCACCCTGCGCTGCCACCACTCCACGTCTGGCCATGTGAAACCCTCCCCACTCGCTCTGTGTTTGGCCCTGTGCACCCCCCACCACCTGACACAGACCTACCCACACGCACCCAGCCACATACACCCACCCACCCAGCCACACACACCACATCCAGCCACATGTCACACACATACACACACACTCAACATACACACCCACCCATCCACTTACCACCTACCCACCCACATGCCACCCACCCATCCACTCACCACCTACCCACCCACACAGCCACACCCACATAGTCACAGGCCACACCCATCCAGCCATACCCACCCACTCAACCACACACCCACCCAACCATATACCACACACCCACCCAACCAGCCATGTACAATGTGTCCCATGCCACACACCCAGCCCCATGCACACACCCACCCAGTGACACAACACACACAAGCACACACACACACGGACCCAGCCACATGCCACACATACCCACTCACCCACACACATGCAGCCACATGCCCCCCACACACCTACCCACCCACCCACACCCACCCAGACACAAACACACACACACAGATGCCATGCACACACACACCCAGCCACATACTGCATGCCACACACACACACCCACATGCAGCTCCATGCCACACACTCGTGCCTCACTGCCCAGCCCAGCCCAGCCAGGCTCATGCCTGAACTCACATGGCACTGCTGTCAGACCCAGGGCAATGAGGCAGGGAGCAGAATCAACAGCTGCAGCTGCCCCTGCCCTGTGTGCAGACCAGAGGCTATGTGCCCCTAAGGGCTCCCTGGCACCACCTCTGGAGGAGCCACTGGACTCAGAGTGCCCTGTGGCCCAGGACAGCCAGGGCTGCTTTTACTGTGATGGGGCCTCAGCCAGGCCAGGTTGTGGGGCCATCAGAGGCCCCCAGCTCATGCAGGGGTGGTGCCAGGGAGCCTAGGGGGCAGTGCATGTCCCCCTCCCTCCAGTGCACACAGTGGCAGGAGTCACCCCACCTGGCCCTGGAGGAGCTGCTGGGCTCATCTGGCCCTGCAGCCTGGCCTGGCCTGAGTGCAACCTTCCACCCACTGGGCACAGCCTCAGGCCCAGTCCCCACTGGCCCTTCCAGTGGCAGCGGTGGGCCACTGTGTCCCCCCGTTCCCTTTCTCCCCCCCGCATCCACTCCCCATGTGGTACCCTGCGGCCGCAACCTACACTCCTCAAGCAGCATGCCCTGCAGCCACAGCTGGCAGTTGCACCCCATGAGGGAGGGACACAGCTGCAGAGTGCCACATTGGGAGTGGGCACAGGGGGCACTCCCACCCCACGGCTGCATGCTGCAGCCAGCAGGTGCTTCCCATGTACCCAATGCCCACTCTCTACAGCACCCTGCAGCTGCACACCATGCCCCCCACTCATCAGGCCCCCTTCATGCACCATGCCCCCACACGGCCATACGCCATGCCCCCCGTAGGGCCACAAGCCATGCCTCTCGCCTCCCCTCCCCCTGCAGTGGGGACCAAGTGCCCTTGCTCCCCACTGCCTACGCCTGTGCCCCTGTCTGTGTGTCTGTCTGTCAATAAGACTGGAGTGTTACGGACAGACAGACACACAGCCAGAAATGCTACAGCTTTTATTATATTAGATTATGTTTGTATCAATACATCATATGCTCTTGCTGTTATGATTTGACAAGTGTCTGCAAATGTTGCATGTCATCCTGTTCTGTGAATATTACATGGAAGGATTCTTAGCCTTCATTTGGACTGGTTCTCCAAGCACATCTTTACCCTCAATTTGAACTTCAATTGTGTATATTGATATTCCTCTGCATGCATATTTTCAGTTAGCTTAATTAATGTTAATTGGTTAACTGGTCACAGCCCAGTATATCTACTTGCCCTTGGAAGCCACATGCAGGAGGAGAGGGAGTTCACTAATGACTGAGCTAAAGCAAAATGAGCAGAATTTATTTTTTCTTGTTGGCTTTTGGCAACTAGTCAACCAGTTTACTAATAAAACTCAAGTTTATTATGGAGATAATGCCACTCTGACTCAGAATCACTCCTGCCTTATTAAACCAGTAGGCTAACTCATAAAGGGTTATTTATTAGGGCTGTGCAAAATTTCACTGGCCATTTAATTTTGACATGGTTTTGATGAATTTGGAGGTCAAAACAGCAAAATCAGAACAAAACAAAGGCTGCTGAAGTAGCCAGGAAACAAAACGAGGCTGGTTGAAATGTTTTGAAAGTTGCAACATTTTGACCATAGGCTGGGGATGGGAAGTCAGTCCAGCTGGGCTGACTTCCCATCCCCAGTGCAAGATCTGGGAGTGGTGATGAGGCAGCCTAGTTGGACTGCTTTCCTGTCCCCCACAAGTGTGGGGGACTGAGAAGCAGCCCAGCTGAGCTGTCTGCTGCCCCCAATGCGAACTAGTGTGAGGGATGGGAAAGCAGCCCACCTGGGCTGCCTGCCACCACTGGTGAGATCTAGCGTGGGGGACGGGGAAGCAGCCCAGCTCGTCCTGCCACACCTGTTGTGATCTAGCACAGGGGATGGGGAAGCAACGAAGCTGCGCTGCCTGCCACCCCCAGCGTGATCTAGCATGGGGGACCAGGGAGCAGCCCAGCTGGGCTGACTCTCCATCCCCAGTGAAACAGTGTCAAAACAGCCTTTCTGTTTCAATGGAAATGAACAGCTGTTTCAACTTGAAATGAATTTCGAAATGAAACGCTGTTCCGTCGAACCATCGAAACTCAAGGCAAAATGAAACGGTGCCATTTCGCACAGTCCTATTATTTATTCTAGGTTGCTAAGATAACAAACACTTATAAAATGAGAGCTCAGCTAGTGAATGCTGTTAGAAATATTTTCTATGAAGCTTGATTCATTCATTGTATACTTAACTATATTTTTTTTCTGCCCCCCCCCCCCCCCCCCTTCTTGGCACTCAGACTTGGCTCCTACTAACTTGATTTATAATGCTAGTTATTCTTGTCGGCTGTTTCCTGTTCACTTCGTTTTGTGTGCATGTGTATGTGTGTAAGTTGAGGGCAGGAAGAAATGAGTGCCTTCAGACTTTTGCTCCAAAGTCTTGTCAGTCAGTGCTCCATGACCAGACACTTCTTGACACAAAGATTGAATTGAAAGCTCATTTTTCATGGCTGAAGATTCTGGCAATACTCTGGTAATTCTGGTCAATAAACAGCTCTATGTTTTACAGCGGTGTAACAGCATTGGCATCATTAAAGAAAAAAAAAAAAAAGGTTCCTTTCAACTATGTAGAAAGTTGTACTCGTACTTCCTGAAACTTGGTATTTAAAGAATACCATAAAAATAAATGCTTTTCAGGAAATACAGCTGACAATTTCTCTGACACTTGACTTCCTACAGTAATAGAGACATCCATACTGTTTGCGTATACATAGTAATTTTCCTATAATTGAGTTTTCTATGGTTTGGGTAATTAGTATATTGCAGATGTTTGAACAAATACCACAGCTGGGTCAATCATTTTGCAGGGTTTTTTTGTTTTTTTTTTTAATCTACGACAGTTTTGAAGACATGGGATGTTCTATGATTAAGATGTGCCCTTTTTTAGACAAGAGCCAAAGCATTGTATGGGATTTATACTGGGTGTGACTATATAAATCCTGTACCTAAAAAAGCGCTATGTCTGTATTCTTAAGTGGTTTGGTCGGCCCACAAGTGTTAGCACTGCCTAATGATTTTCAGCAGTGTGTGTTCTCAAAGTAGGCAACATGCAATATCTATTTTGGTCCTTATCAATACTCTCATGATACAGACCAAAATATAGCATGCCTCGTAGTTATGACTTGACTGAAATCCTTCCAGTCTGTCATGTCTGTTTTTTCAGCTGCTGGACACATTGTTTGGCAAGTAATATTGTGGTAATTTCCAATCCATGTTAATGTGTGTGAAATCCTCCCAGGAAAAAAAAAAACAAACGGAATGCATTCTGCCATAATATGGAAAAAAAAAATGGAGGAATATTCTCACGCAGCCAAGCTGACCCTTGATCTGTCTTGATTATAAGTTACAGCCTGGTTTTCCCCCTCTTCTCTGCCTTGCCACAGAGTTCTTACTTGCTGTTCCTCACTTCCCAGGTTTGAAACAGATAACTGTTCTCCTTGGGCAGGCAGCCATTAGCCTCCATTTAATTTATAATGAATGGGGGAAAGATGGAAATATCTGGTGGTACCAGATGGCTAATAACATATTGCATGCAAATGGAAATAAGAAGTAAACCATATTGTTAGTATTTCTGTCATCATTTGGACTTTTCTTCCCCTTGGTAACAGAGCTGGGAAATACAGGCCCTCTCTTTAAATTGCTGGGTTGTTGATATCCGTCGCCTGATGCGAGTCTCTAACCCCAGTGCAAAGTTACAGCAAGAAACAGCAAGTTACAGACTTTTAGGCTGTTCTCCATTTATCTGTTTTCTCCAGATCTAAGACTTCCAGCTATGCTGATGTATCACGGAAATCATAGTGGACTGCAAGTTGAAATAGTTGTGTTGCCAATTTCAGACGCTCAAAAATATCTTTCTACCAATAAAGTGATTAAAAAATGTGCATGTTCTCTCTTTCTGTGTCCCCCCTCCACTTTCTTTCTCCTCCTTTAGGTTTGTGAGCCTTGATTAGTCATGTTTTTAAGCTTTATCGCTGCATCCAGGAGAGCTAGAAACCATTTAGATAAAGGTGAAATTGCAAATATTGAATTGCAAGAGGTGGGGTAGAAGTGAGATGGGCCTCATCTCACGTGAGCTGCAATAAACTCACCAGAGCTTGCAACAATTAAGTTATTACATCAACTGTAGCTCTTTAGTAGCCCCAGCAGACCTTCACCTTTACCAGTATTGGCCAGGAACTGGCATTTCTCTCTTCTGACTCGTTTACAGGAATAATTAATTCTCTATAGCCTTAGGGGGATTGAACCCACACCTCTGTCCTAGCAGAGGGCCTAATCTTCACACAATGGAAGTCAAAAGGGGAAAAGCTGAAGGGTCAAAAGAGATTAGGGAAAAAGGAGGTCAAGTCTGTAGCTTGGGGAAGCAGTACTGTCTTAACAGAGAAAACATGCTGGATTCCTGCTCTCCTGCTGCTGTTTTTGTATTTTACCTGGAGAGTCTTGTAATGCCACGTGTATGCCTGGAGTTTTGTCTTAATAAATTACAGAAATATTCTAGATCAGGTTTTAATAACAGAGTTCATGTCTTCTAGGAGGCCTCTCCTGCCTAAAAAGTACTGTAGTGGGGCCTGCCACTCAAAGGCTTTTCAAATAGTGCAGTCTGAGCATCTAGTCTAGCCCCCTGGGAGGGATTTTCAAGGAGGAGCCTCCTATGAAGAAGCCTTATGCCCCCAATCCTGTTTATGAATTTTTTGAAATGACTCTAATACAAAATGTATAAGCAAGATTGAAAGCAGGGATTTACTTGTCCCTGGCTTGGAGCGGCATGTATCTTCCAGAGCTGTGGAATCAGGTCCCTCTTGCTTGTTGTCTCTATAGACAGGATTATTTTTGCTCTTGACAACTGAGGAGTTGCTCTCAGTTCTGCTTGACCTGTCTCCTGGTGATTAGGCTGCAGCCCTCTGACATGAGACACCAGAGCACAAACCCTGTCAGGAAGAGGATAAAGCCTAGAACATGGGCCCTGCAGGTTCTTCCTGCCATGAGCAGGTGCAATAACCACTAGTGATGATGGCTAGTCATGGGTTTTGGTCAACTACATTTTAAGGGTTTATGGACCACTCTTTTTATAGCAACATTGAGATATGATAGAGTATAAAATAGATAGAGTTAAGTAGATTCCACAGGGGAGCGCTGAATTGTTTCTAGACTTGGATGCTAGAGACAAACTTAAAGTGCTTACAGACATTCAGGACCCTGCTCTAACTCATGGTGCTTTACATAAAGCACCATGAGTAGAGCATTCCTCCAACCCAACAGATGTTCTCCTGTTGGGTCTGGGAGAGCGGGGCTGGGCTGGGCCCTGGCCACCAGATGGGGGTGCATCATCAGTCTCCAAGGAGGTTGCCACACTGCCTCTCTTCCCAGCCCTACTCCTTCCCCCACCAGTTCCAGAGTTGTCAGTGTGGAGGGAGAGGAAAGGGAGCACCATGGAGCTGCTAGCTGAGCTTTGCCTGACTGAGCAGGCAGGGGGAGCTGGGCATGGAACTGAACCTAGGAACCTCTTGGGCCCAGCCCGGCTCCACCCAATACCCCAGGCAGGGTAGCTGGATGGGAGGCCATGAGGTGAAGGGGCTTCATCTCCCCCCCACCCTGATGAGGCTAGTAGATCCATGCTGCTCCCTTCCCCCTCCCTCCCTGCTGACAACCCTGCCCCTGCATGAAAAATTAGCTCTCAAGGGAACACAAGTTCCCTAAAATGCTCTAAATTACAGCATCTTAATCTAATACCTGATTTGAAGAGGGTTAATTCTTCATGTGATAAACAGTTTTAAAATATGCTGCAGCCGTAAATCATGTTATGTCATGGCTGTAAAATGCTTTCCGGGGTGCAATTGCGTGAAAAATGCCACTTCTTTCTGCCTTTAGTCATGGAGGGTGGGAACTGTAGCTGCAGTTGCGCCCAAGTACTTGACTTCATATTTTGGACTATTGAATTTGATTCCATTTCTATTCAAGCCTCCAAGCCATGCAATCTTTTCTGTCTAGTATCTCAGTCCTCTGCTGAACTGACAATGCCTCCTAATTGTATATCATCAGTAGGGATCCAGGTTTTCTGTTTCCCATGGAAAAACAGAGAAAACATAGATTTCTGCTTTTAGCAGACAAACCCACAGATTCCCTGCTTTTGCAAAGAGCTCTGTGGGCTGGTTGAACTCCAGCCTGCAAGAGATGTTTGCAAATAGGGCAGGAAACCCCCAGCCCTGCCTGGAGGGAAAGGGGAAGGGGAATGGGCAGGGCCTGAGGCTCTCAGTCAGCCACAGCTCTGGGCTCAGCTGAGCTTCACTCTTCCCTCTTTGAGCCTGAGGTAAGTGGGGCTTGCAGGGGTATGGGGGTCCCTCTGGCAGGACTTGGGGAGGGGGTCAGCAGGTGGTGCTGGCCCCACCCCCACCCAAGCAGGCACTGGGGGAGCCAGCTCCATGCTGCTTCTGCTGCAGTTGCCTGCTGCAGGTGTCAGGGAGCTGCAGACGTGGGTCCCTGGCCTCATAGCCCTGGCAGCTGGGGCCTCCTCTGGCAGGCCTGGGGGGCAGGAGCTATGGGTTGGGGTAAGAGGCATGAATAGGGTGGGGGGAGCTGTTGTGGGGTCAGTGAGGGGCACAAGCAGGGCTGGGGGGTCTTTGGGGGCAGTGAGGGACACTAGCTGGGCGGGGGAGTGCTGCAGGTGGCTTTTAATTTTAATAACAGATTTGGGGATTTTTATCAGAGAATTTGCATTTTTTTTTTAATCAGAGAAAACCAGTATCCCTGATCATCAGCATATGCCTTTTTTATTTTATTTTTTTTAAGTGGCATGGGAGGGTGGGGGACAAAGTCATTGCTGAAAAATGACTGATCTTTGACATGCTTCTCACCGCCCCAGCCTGATACTTCCATGTATTGTGAACTGAACAATACAGAAGTGTCCCAGAAAACCTGGGGTCCATACAAGCATTACAGTTAAATTGCCCTAAGTAAGCTTTGGGTGTTCTAAATGGTCTGGCATGCAAGGTTTAATTGCCCTAAGAATGGCAATCCCAATATAAAGTTACTTCATAGTTTCATAGTTGGTCGGGTCAGAAGGGACCTGAGCAGATCATCTAGTCCGGCCCCCTGCCATGGGCAGGAAAGGATGCTGGGGTCAAATGACCCCAGCTAGGTGGTTGTCTATCTTCCTTTTGAAGACCCCCAGGGTAGGGGCAAGCACCACTTCCCTTGGAAGTTGGTTCCAGCTCCTAGCCACCCTGACAGTGAAGTAGCGTCTCCTGATGTCTAGCCTGAATCTACTCTCAGTCAACTTATGGCCGTTGTTCCTTGTTACCCCTGGTAGTGCTCGGGGGAACAGGGACTCTCCCATTGCCTGCTGGTCTCCCTTGACAAGTTATAGGCAGCCACCAGCCTTCTCTTGGGAAGGCTGAACAGGTTCAGGTCCTGTAGCCTCTCCTGGTAGGGCCTGCCCTGCTGCCCCCTAATCATGCGAGTGGTCCTCCTCTGGACCCTCTCAATGTTGTCCACATCCCTCCTGAAGTGCGGCGCCCAGAACTGGATGCAATACTCCAACTGCAGCCTGACCAATGTCACATGGAGGGGGAGGATCACCTCCTTGGTCCTGCTCGTGATTCATCTGTGAGGTCAACCAAGGGCCTTGTTATATGGTAATTTTGGGCAGCTCCTGGAGCTCCTAACCTCTGGATTGTCCACATAGTAACACTTGAAATTAGATTTAAGTGCTCATTATATGACTCAGAGTGATACCACTCCAGGAAGGGTTACCTCTAATCTGTGCTACCAGCTTGTGCTACATGAAGGTATAGCCACTGTAGGCTATACCTTAGTGTAAACACTCTCCCCAGCTGGCCCAAATTGGGTCCACTGCCTGCCCTCTGCCCTCCCCAGCACCCCAGATTTCCACTCAGTGTGTCCTGCCCTCCCTCCCTCTCACTTACTTGTGGCTGCCCACTCTATCCCAGGGAACAGGAAGGGAACGGTTAACTTGCCTGCTTGGCCACCACCACCGCTGCTGCTCTCTGGGCAAGATCAGTCCAGAAAAGAGCAGCAGCCTGGAAGTGGCAGCAAGGCAGTCAGGTTAACCCTTTCCTGCCTGCCCCACTCAGAGCAGACAGCACAGGCACAAGTAAGCAAGGGAAAGAGGGGAGCCCTGGGTGTGGGAGGTAAATGGGGGAGCCCCAAGGAGCGGGCAGGGGGAGCCTAGAATATGTTGGTGGCAGGGGGGTACCTTTGAGTCCTCCAGGCCCCTTCTGGTCTGAAGTGTGGCTGCTCGAAACTCGAGCTAGCACTAACACCCATCAACATTTGTGTGGCTCACTATATATGGTGTAACAAGACCCTAATTAACTCTAGATTGGCCTGAAAGCCTGATCTAAAATGAGTTAACTCAGCCTAACAAACATCTGTGTGTGTTCACAGCACAGCCCTGTGGCTGGAAAACTCAGCCACTCACCCTGGCCCTGGGGCTGTTTTAACTCCCCCCCCCCCCCCATCCACAGCTATCTCCCCCAGACTTACCACCCCCCTGCCCATGGTCCTCTCCCCTCCAGCTGCCCTTGTGAATGTCTGCATGCAACATAGCCTGACTCAGGTTTAACTGGCTCAAAGTAAGCTGCCTAACCTGAGGTGGGTAATTCAAATGCTTGTTCACACCCCTTGGTAACATGTTTCTACCCCATTCATTGCTATACGTAGTGGACCACTAAATGTAGCCACAGTTCTTCCATAGGCAAACGACTTGCTATTTAGAAAACAGAACAAACCTTTAAACCTTAGTCACTTCAAAGTGCAATACTTATTTCTTCAAAATGTCATCTTCAGGCCATCAGAATGCAGTTTCTGATGGTTTTAAGACCAAGGTTACCAATTATCTCCTCCCTTTTTGCCTTTCAGCCTGCCTGTGATGTCAGTTATGTGCATATTTGTTTTTACCATGCTATGCATATAACTTGGACATTCAAATATTTCTTTAAGCCAAAAGAGTCTTAGGTCTTCATTACTTGCTCTTCTTGTTAATGTTTTATATAATAAAACTTGCAATGTATTTGGAGACAAAAATCTAAAAGATGCAGTTAATTCACTATTAATCCTCAGTGGGCATGTCTACATGTGCATTAATGCACTATTTCTAATGTAAGGCAAATAATGTGCAATAGGCTACACTAATGTGCAGTAGGGCATTTGCATACCTTTTTATTGATGCTTAATACTCAGTAGACTATTTTACTGCACATTAGCATAATGTCACAGGTTTTTGTGTGATACTCTAATGTGCAGTAAAATAGTCTACTGTGCATTAGAATGCACATATAGATACACCCAGTTGTACCAGATATGTGCAAATGCTGTATAACGAGAAATCAGAAAAACAAAACCTGTTTAATTACACTGTAGCATTTATTGGACTGAAGTGTAATAACCAAAGATTATCTCCTAAATTACTTGCACAGCACAAGTTTTAGTTATAAACAACCATGAAACTTGGCATGGAGGAGCACACTGGTTAAATAATGATCCAACCCACCTGCACCTAACAAAATGTTGGCATATTGTACTGTCTTAATACACCCTGGAAAGGAGAATGTGACTGTTATTCCCCCCTACAGCAGGAGAAGAAATCTTCACCCAGCATATACCTAGCACAGCATATGCATATGCTACTCTAGGTGGTTATGTAATTATGCTGTTCAGCTTGTTGGGGTTTGTGGAGTTACAATTCCAACACTCCCTGCCTTGTTTGGGTCTCTCTTGCTCATTGGTTAGCAAAGCACTAGCAACAGATGCTTCTTCCTCTCCCTCGCCCACCCCAACAAGTTGCAACCTGAGAAAGAGTCTAAGTTGGTTTCTTACACTGTCTTAGTAACTTATGTAGCTGTGATTAATCATTAATGAAAAGATAATCAGAGTTATATATAAGGTGCATGTGATTCTTGATTTACAGCTATTCCAGGAAGTGAAGAATGCTTTAGCCAAAGAGACAATAAAATACAGAAAATACAGCTTTAACCTCTCAGAGGACACATCTACATGTTCATTAATATTTTTAGTTACTGCACATTTAGTTTAGTACTTGCCTAATGAAATGCTAACTAAATGCACAGTAGCTATACTGTGCGGTAGTACCGGCATATGGTTATTTTGTGATGCTTAATGTGCATTAGCCTAATAACACTGTACAGTAGCCTATTAGCATGGTTTTTGACTGCCATGTTACTGTGCAGTGTTATAAGGCTAATGCTCAGTAAGTGTCTTATGTAGATGCACCCAGAAAATAGGAATGATGCTTCTCCCAGAATACATTTTCTACAACCCAAGGAAAGACTGACTGTGACTGCCAAGAGCTGTACAATGCTTGTCCTTTTCTTTTACTTCTCCCCATATTCAGAAACTTCAGTATCACAAACCTCCTCATATGCTAAAATTACACAATCCTGACTCACTGATTAAAAAAAAACAAAACAATCCTGTTTTGCTCACACACTGAGACTTTTCCCTGGGGAAAAAAATGGCTCGTTACTTGACTTATGTACCCACATGCTTCAAGGTATGTTACAATAGTTCTCAAGAGTAATTTTTCCCTACTATTCTCAATCATTTTTTTTTCTATTGGTATAGTTAAGTAGTAGTAAATCTCTCAAGTACTCAGTGATGTTGACTTAGAGATATCCTTTGTAAAGAATAGTTACTGTAGACTAACAGCAATTACTTAAGGTCATCTGGGAGCTAATGATGTAGTTGAATTGACCTACATTTATAGCTGGTCTTTCAATAAAAAAAAAAAGCTGTAAGTAGTAAGGAGTCAGTACTCATAGGAGAGGTGATATCTTTTATTAGACCAACTAGATTTTTGCAAACTAAATTCTTTAATTGCAAGCTTTTGGGCACAAACACCCTTCATCAGGCATAGGAAAAAAGATTTCAGCAGTAAAGTATTTTAAGGATGATTGTGGGGTTTGTGCGTCCTGATTTTTGGGTTATTGCTTTAGGGATCAGGGGAATTAGAAAAAAGGCAGATAGAAACCCTTGAGACCACCAGAGAAGGAGGGTATCAGCAGCAATCCAAGGTTTACATATCCTTGAGAGCAACAGTGCTAGCACTTGCTGTGGTTGATGACTAGGTGTATTATAAGGCATCCCCCCAGTTGGTTGGTGTGTCCTATGATGGATCTGGTGTGCAACTGTTCAGGAGTAGCACTCAAGGGTCTTCTAGGTTGTTGCAGGTACTTAGGAGGAGAAAAAAACATCTGCTTTTGCTTATGTTGATGGCACCACATCCCTAGATTGGCAGGTTAAGGCAGAAGGGAAACTAGCATGTACCACATTGCTTCTTTATGTGCTATCACAGCTGAGTTGTCCATCAGGAGTTGCACAGTAGTGTTCCAGAGAAAAAATAGGGAATCCATGCAGTGGAGTTTGAGGCTTTGAGTCCCAGATCATATATGCAAAGTCCTTTTTTCTTCTGATGTTAAAGATCAACTTGTAGGTGTTTCATGTATGCAACCTGTTCTTGATGCATCTGAATAAAGTCATTGTAAGGGAAGAAACTGAGAGCAATAGTCCTCCAATGTCCTTGAGTTCCAGCCATCAACTGACCTCTGCAATGACATAAGGTAGGATTACAACTTTCTTACTCATCTGGCATGTTGCTGATATGTTGCTGATATGTTGATTGATCTCAACTGGAAGTTCAGGGGATGTAGGTAAAGTACAACAAGCAGTAATACTAACATACATGCTGATGATAGAGCAGCCCCAGCCATTTCCAAACCCATTCTAACTGGGCTTGGTTCTAGTTGAACATGAGCAAGTGCAGAAACAGGAATCTATCATTGGGAGGGTATGTTCTTGAGAAACCACAATCTCACAACCTCGTAGCTCAGAAGAACTCTTATCATATGATGTAACACAGAATCATAGAAATATTGGGCTGGAATAGCCCTCAAGAGATCTTCTATTCTAACCTCCTGCTCAAGATAGGATCATCCCTGTCTCAACCATAGTAGACACGCTTTTGTCTAATTTGCTTTTAAAACATTTCCAAGGATAAAATTTGCATTCTTTGTACCATTTAATTTAGCTTGTAGGGACACAGTACAGGTAGAAGCTTTCACATTCTGTAATTCACATTCACACTGGTGAGTTCACATTCACCAATAAGTGGTCAGGATGGACATCCTGTAAGCAGAAAAAATGGCCAAATTAATCAAAATGCCTGTACAAATCACTGCACCCAGTCTAATCGTGGATAAGTCCTTTATTAGTTCATGGAAGCTGCCTTCTACCACCTGAAGATTTAGCCCATGGTTTTTAGCTAAGGAATTGGAAAAAAAAAAACCCCAAAGTAGAAAAAAACTGAAAAAACGTGGCATTCAGCCACTCCAGCACCTATGGTATGATCAGAGCAGACTTCTTGGAGCAGACTTCTGTCATTTAGGCTATATACAGGCATTCAAAAAGCCTGAGGCAAAATTGATCCAAGTTACATGATTTTCTGTAAGTGGTATAGTTTAGATCGATAGTGAACAGAACCCACATTTGCCCTTTGGTGAAGGCAGAACATCTTAGACTGAGTTCCACCATTTTTAAACCAGTTGATGTGTGTTGAACCTCTGTCCTGTTACAGGTATAGACTAGTTTTATGTGCTGAACGTCTGTGTTGTTGTGGGTATAGACCAGTTTCTGATCACTTATACTGGTAAAAGTGTGAGGCCTGTGCCTGGCCTCAGAAAGACGGTTTTGCTTAAAAAGATACCAGCTCTGTCTATATACTATCGTTTGATTTCCTGAAAAACTGTAACATGCTTAGCTAGTAAACTGTAGTTGCTTCAAAATTTGAAATCCATTTTGTTAGAGGTAAGACTTTTGCAATGTTCATCTGTAGAATGCGACCTTGAGTAAAGGGTCTTCTACCCTTTACACCTTCCCTGATCTCAAACAGGGCTAAAGAAGGAACAGCCATTCTCTTGCTGTAACTTGGAGACATCACTTGGGACCACTCTGCTAGCAGGGATCAGTGAAGTGTACATGAGCCAGAAATCAGGAATGACCCTCTCCCAAGAATCTTCAGCTGTCCCTTTGAGTTTAGTGACACAAGTGACACCGGCAAGTCTCAGGATCTATCCCATTGTCTCATTCTGGCTTCAGCAGGAGAACATCTCTATTTCATGAACTCAAAAAGAAAGAATGTCATTGCCTAAAAGGAGCAATACATTACTACCACTACAACTTGGTTCTTATATAGCATTTTCAATAATAGATAGCAAAAGGTACCCTGGGCTGTACTTTACCAGGGGGAACTTGAGGCACAGTGGTAATATGAGTAGTCTAAGGTCATCAACAAAGCCAGTGGCTCATCCAGAAATGTGATCTTGTTCTGAGGCTCAGGTCACTGCAACACGGTTCCCATAGGTTCCACCTGGTCACCTGACTCCTCATCGGCATCATCATGGGAGAGACCAGGCTAGGCTGGGGATGATGTCTGACCAGCTGCCTGGTGGTGCTTAGCCTCTGTCTCGGGTGCAGGGCCTCTTACTGAGCTTTGGCAAGCCATCGAGGGCCGCATGACAGGCAGCCAGGGGCAGATAAAAATTAATTTTCTAAATTTTTTACGGGCCCCGTGGGCTAGATAGAATGGCTTGGAGGGCCGCATCCAGCCCGCAGGCTGTATTTTGCCCACCCCTGCTCTATCTGCTGACTTGCCTGCTCCTGGTTCAAATCTCTGGTCTTAATGCTATATAAAGGAAAATACAGGCCTCAAGGTACAACACACTTTCACATCTTGCCATGGCCATGGATGAAATGGGTTTCATCTTCTGTCCCAATATTTTAGAAAATCATTAATGCTGCCTTGAGGTAGGCCCAACCAAGTCCAATACGGGATTTGATAGCCGCAGAGTGATTACCGATGTGGGGGGCAAATGAGGGCTCATCTAATGACATCAGAACATCTACTCCTTTGTTTGAGAGCCAGCAGAATAAATACATTTAGTTTCTCACTAGCTCTTCATGCAGCCTAAGTTTGAGCTTTGTAAACTATTCTTTTAGGGAAGAGAATATTTCCCCCCTCTGAGAGGCTCTTTTATAAGTGTGTAATTGCATTTAATCTGCCTTGTGGAACTTCAGAATCCAGTAGAGGGGAAAATGCAGTGGTTAGTATGGCTAATTTGGTTATGACAATCCACTGATTGTCTAAGTGCTCTTCAGATATTCAGATGAGGATTGCAGGCGGGGAGAAGAGATGAAAAACTGGTCCTAGGTGAAAAGGGTTTTGGAGCGGCACAAGGAAGTGACTATTATACGAGATTACTTCCTGAAGCGAAAGACTCCCCCATCATGGATCAGTGAATAGGAGCATGCTTTTTTCTCCTGTGGCTTGTAATCAACACAACCAGAGGCAAAGTGCAAAACAGCAGCAATTTTTTATGACTTGCCTAACTAGGCAAAGCCAGCAACATCATTATTTGAAAGGCTCGGTGTTGGATGGGCTGAATATTTTGCCTTGTTCTGCTTCTAGTTGCACCCATGCATCTAAACTGTTAGAAGAATATGCATTGGTACAACAACATATTGTTACAGCCTGGTCCAAACATTATTAAAATGAATGAATGAATGAGGCTTTGGATTGGGCCCTTTTAAATAAAACATACTTAATCAAGTGAATTATAAACTGAGTTTTTTCTAACTCCTGCTTTGACCTCCATTAGCATCAGGAACACAGATGGCATCTTCCCCTACAAGCGGTGGTTCCTTTTATGGACACAGCACAAAAAATGCAGGAAAAACTGGGGGAATGATCATTATTATGAGTTTGGCTGTAGACAAAAGAGCTCTACACAGATTCAGTATAATTATTTAATTTGTGAATCATTTACTCTCATTGTTCAGGCTAATCATCTTTCCAGCTATTTATAGACTGCAGCTGCCAAGTGGAAAGCCAGCAAAAATGAGAGCAGTAAGACAAAACAGAGTGTAAGTGCTCATTATGTTGCAAGTGAACAGTTTTAGCCAATCAGAGTGGAGAGTTAATTATTCCTCTGGAGTATGATGGCCTTGCCAAATAAGAGGCTGGGATAACCAGAGATGCTGGTTTTCTCTGATTTGAAAAAAATCCCCAAATTTCAGTTAAAAAAAAAGTAATCTCAAATACATATTTTTCTGTGATTAAAATGAAACACTACTAATATATAGATATAGTGGTGATTCATTTTAATAATGGAAAAATGTGAATTTGGGCTTACATTTTTTTAACCGAAAATTAGACATTTTTTTTACAGAATAGAATATCAGGATCCCTGACAGTAGCACCTCATTGCTGTCCATCTTGGTGTATGAGTCCCCATGACATGTCCCTTGTTATTGGTATTCTGTCACAGCCTCATCTCCTTCCTAAGGTATCACGGGCCAGATCATCTGGTGTAGGAGCTCTACTGACTTCACTTAACTGATTTGTACCAACCAAGAACATATCGAAACTGAAAAAAATAAAATGCTAACAGAGGGAATGATTCTGTTTCCATTTACTCTGAAGCAAAACTTGTCTCTGCCTTGACCAGGAGGAGAACTGGGTTTACAAATCAACATTACCAAGAAATTGGGAAGAAATCCTGGAAACATAATCCTCTTAAAAAAGAGAGGATTTATCTATTTCTATTCTTGGTTTCAGATGTATCACTGTAGTAGCAACCTCCAGGTCGGTATGTGTGCATCACTATTTTAATTTGGGCAGGAGTGACAATGTTAGAAGTTCAAGGTTCTTTGGGTGAATCAGATATCTTTTATTAGACCAACTTAAATAGTTGGAAAAACAATTTCTTAGCAAGCTTTTGGGTTTAAAAACCCTTCATCAGGCTGAGGAAGGATAACGGTGTGTGGTTGGTAAATGACAGCTTCCTCTACATATCTTCGAAGGTTTCCCATTTGCAGTGAACAGTACTTTATCAACAAGCCCACTCATTTCCAACTCTGTAGGATGTCAAATACTAATTACCGGGAGTAAAGGCACAATCTTGTCCCAAATGTGTATCATTCAGCATCAGCTACAGGCCTCTTTCCCCTGATCCTGTTTTCCGTATCTGTAACAAATGCTTTCATAGATGGACCTCTCACCTGACAGTAGCTCTCTCGTGGAACAGGGTTCACAAGGAGACCTCCCCTTTTTCACAGCAGTACCAGAAGCATTCAGGATAGTCCAGTGAAATACTCCTTGTGCTTATCCCCACAACAGGAAGAGGTACGCTTGACTCAAACAGCTCATCTGGCCAGATGAATTCTTGTTTTTAACATTTCCAACTACATCATATTCCCAGCTGTGCCCCTTGCTGGGTGTTCAAATACCCACACAGCTGTTTAGGGAATCTTTTTGGCTTTTGAGATGCTAAAAGAAACAGTGGAGAAGTAGAAAGAGGAAGAAATGATGTTAATGATTGATGTCCCTTGGTCTCCTACCACTTGGGGAAGGGCAAAAATAAGTTATGGGAATTAACAAACTTGCTTTAATGAGAAAAGCAGAGCTCAGGTGATAACAAGGTCAGCTTCTCCCCTCACTATTTCAAGGAAGAGAGAGTCCCAGAGAGTCGTGGTGGATGGGTCGGTATCGAACTGGAAGGGTGTGGGCAGTGGGGTCCTGCAGGGCTCGGTCCTTGGACCGATACTCTTCAATGTCTTCATCAGCGACTTGGACGAGGGAGTGAAATGTACTCTGTCCAAGTTTGCAGATGACACAAAGCTATGGGGAGAAGTGGACACGCCGGAGAGCAGGGAACAGCTGCAGGCAGACCTGGACAGGTTGGACAAGTGGGCAGAAAACAACAGGATGCAGTTCAACAAGGAGAAATGCAAAGTGCTGCACCTAGGGAGGAAAAATGTCCAGCACACCTACAGCCTAGGGAATGACCTGCTGGGTGGCACGGAAGCGGAAAGGGATCTTGGAGTCCTAGTGGACAGCAAGATGAACATGAGTCGGCAGTGTGACAAAGCCATCAGAAAACCTAATGGCACTTTATCGTGCATCAGCAGATGCATGACAAACAGATCCAAGGAGGTGATACTTCCCCTCTATCGGGCGCTGGTCAGACCGCAGTTGGAGTACTGCGTTCAATTTTGGGTGCCACACTTCAAGAGGGATGCGGATAACCTGGAGAGGGTCCAGAGAAGGGCCACTCATATGGTTAAGGGCTTGCAGGCCAAGCCCTACGAGGAGAGACTAGAGAACCTGGACCTCTTCAGCTTCCGCAAGAGAAGGTTGAGAGGCGACCTTGTGGCTGCCTATAAGTTAATCACGGGGGCACAGAAGGGAATCAGTGAGGTTTTATTCACCAAGGCGCCCCCGGGGGTTACAAGAAACAATGGCCACAAGCTAGCAGAGACCAGATTTAGACTGGACATTAGGAAGAACTTCTTCACAGTTCGAGTGGCCAAGGTCTGGAACGGGCTCCCAAGGGACGTGGTGCTCTCCCCTACCCTGGGGGTCTTCAAGAGGAGGCTAAATAGGCATCTAGCTGGGGTCATCTAAACCCAGCACTCTTTCCTGCCTATGCAGGGGGTCAGACTCAATGATCTATTGAGGTCCCTTCCGACCCTAGCATCTATGAAGAGGCAAGGCAAGTCCCAGTGTAAGTACTCAGATATCTCCAAACAGCCATGATGTGTTCCACAATGTGTGTACCTCTCAAACAATGCTTTGCCATTGTGTTCAAAGACAGTCAGACAGGGTCCTCACTTACTACATCTCTGGCCTACGTTTGATCAGGAAATGTAGAAGTGAAAGGGTTCAAAGCTGTGTTGAGTTATGCTGTCACTCATAAATCTTTCTTCATATTTTACTGGCCTTGGAAATTGAAGCCCCTAGCACTGGAAATGAGGAAATGACCAATGTGAATAAGGGCCAATAACAGAGGGCAGGTCCTAGTGGGGGGGGAACCCCTTCTTAATTTTACTTATGCAGTATCAAGCACGAAGAGAGGAAAAATACTTCTATTCTGCAGTATTTTGTACTTTTTACCTCTAAAACTCATGGGAAAAGGCATGGGCTTGCTTCAGCTATCTGTGTCTTTGCACTTATTCAGAGCAGAGTGACTTGGCTAAAAGGACCTGGACACATCTAGAAGGGCATAGTCATTACAGGGTATGCTCAATAAATATTCTTGAAGCCGTATACAAAGCTATCATGATGACTGGGTGTTTTTCATATCTAATGTGTCCATAACCAGAGAGAAAGAGGGGAGCTGATAAATATGGGAATTCACAAGACCTCTAGAGTCAGTGGTAGGAGAACTCTAGAAGACTGATTTTTTTTTTGTTCATATCTTCCTATGAGTAACTGAGCAGGATCTAATCATTCAGTGGGTAACGCCTTCTATTCATTTAATCTCACAAGACTCTGCCTCAGTCTTTCTCTGGCTTCGATACTGGGAGTGAAGTGGCTGGATAGACATCAAGTTGCCCAGCTTGAACCTGACTTTTTAATAGCGACAGGTAGGTGTTGACTACCTCGTTCCACAGCATCATGGATGCTCCAATAGGGGCCACTGATTATAGCCATCATATGCTGGACAAATCCCCTTTCCTGCAGCAGCTACACAAAGTAATTGTGGGAGACCGAATTGAGCATCTTGGCTGTGTCGATAAATATCTACACGGGGGTTGTGTATTTTTTTTGCAGCTCTGATCTTTGGAGTCCCTGAAGCTTTCAGACCATTTGGGGGTTGCTTTGAGCTCTGTCAGTGAGAGTCTTTTGCCTGGCTATTGCCAGCCTCTCAGTGTCCTTGAAAATAACTTCAAAACAACATCCTTCATGGCCATCTGCCACTATGTCCTTAAATCCTTCAGTTCATTACTTCAGCCTGATTGCAAACTCCTCTTGATAAATCTGGGGTTCTGTCTGAGACCAGCCCACGTTATTTATTTATCCTTTCCTGTATGTCTCTGTACTATTTACTCTTACCAAGTTAAGAGGCCAGTTTAGGGTTCAACTATGAGTCCTCAGGTCTTCTGTCAAATTTAATTTCATTAGTGTCAGTGAAGTAGTTATACCGTTGATTCCTAACTATGCAGTACCCGCCAAAATAAACAGCATAAGTCTTGGCCTATGATCATTACATTTGAGACGGAAGTTTTTAAAACAGTTTAGGAAAGCTGATTACCTTTTTATTGGACCAACTGTATACTTGGGAGTGATGTTAGACAAGGTTTTGGACAAAAATAAAAATGCCTTTGTGTGTTTCCTGGATCACTGCAGCTATATAAGTGCTCCAACACTACTACCTTTGCAAAAACTGCCTTTCCTATGAGATTCCCAGAGAAAATTTATATTAGACTTTGACTTGACAACCATTTGGGATTTTTACTGTACCTTTACCCTGATTTTTCTATCTTTTCACTGCCATAGGCCAGGATGAGGGGTTGCTGGTACCTCTGTGTTGCTGCTGCCACCATTTTATCCATCAGTGTTTTTGGAGCTGTTGGCAGCTTCCACCTTCCTGCTGACAGGAATCGCTGGCAACAAGATTCAGGAAGTGTTTGGTTTGGTGAGTCTGCAAGCATCACACCTTGGATGGCATAGGAAAGTCCTTTGTGATATTGGTATTCACTGCAAGGGAGGTACCGGGAATAGTATATACTTTATCTTGTGATCATTTCAGGATGCTCTTCACCTTACCCCACTTGAAAGGATTTTAAGGGTACGATGAGTCTTGACTGGTGTGGTAGGTAAGTAGCCATATGAGCTGGACAGACACATCCCCTTTCGCAGTAGTATATGGGGGGGTGGGCATGAGCAGAATGGCACCCCCACTCCAACCAGGGAGTTGCATATCAGGGCAAGGAGAGGATGTGAATGGGGCATCAGGGTTGGCTCCTCAGGAGCATGTACCACTGTGTTACCCCAAAATCTTGGATTGGGAAACTAGTGGTTTGTAGAGAGAAAGAGTGCTTGAGAGACAGGAGATTCCACGCCACTAATGTAGGGTTATTTATCCAATTGCACACACTTCCATACCAAGAAATGCACTAGATACCTTGCAAACGAGTCTTGCCCCTATCCAGTTGATCAGACAGTCAAGGGTCTCACTGGGATGTTCAGGGGCACAGTTCAGTAATCCAGTGACCAATTGTTCCCAAACTGTTTTATGCCATCTGTTACTTGCATATATCTTATTTCTATCATGACTATTGCTATTGACCATTTATAGGCTATTTGCATGATTGAGTTTTCACTATTGGGTATTTTTCCAAAAACCCTTCATGCATAAACATGCTCAGACTGCAATACTTTTCTTATCACACTTTGTCTTTTTTGGAACATCTCCTTTTTGCTGTTCTTGACAAAGTTTCTATTTTGACAAAACCTGCAGCTGTTTTGCTCACCTTGTATTAGTTAGTGGCTTTTCAGCAAGCTCGGTTGCTATGTAGCACCTCGCAGGAGTGGACACTGGCAATTTTTATGGTTACAACAGGGCTGCTGCATCTGCTGTGCAGTGGGCGTATCTTCCAGCAGTGACAGAATGAGCCCATGCTGCTAGAGCAGTAGCAGCTGCCACTTGGGTGCAGAGAGTAGGGACAGGTAAGACTCCATCCCCATTCCTGCCTCCACCCCAACTGCCCTTCTCTCCAGTGTATAATCCTCTCCAGTTCATCTTCCCAGGGTGCTGAAGGAGCTCACTACACCTCTGCGTCTAACAACTGAGCTCAGGAAAGCATGTTTTCTGTTAACAAATGGCTTGGATACTGCTAACCAGAAAAAGCCACCTGCCTTTTTTACAACAGTATTTGAAATTTGGACCACGACCCTGCAGCTTCCTTGGAAATCCCAAATAAATCTACATGACTGCTGCTACAACTTAATTGCAGCAAGGGAATTTTAGGTTGGATATTATGAAAAACTTTATCGCTAAGTAGGTAGTGAAACACTGCAACAGGTTACCAAGAGAGGTTGTGAAATCTCCATCCTTGGAGGTTTTTAAGACCCAGCTAAATAAAGCCTTGGCTGGAATGATCTGTGAAAAAATACTTTCTCTCTATCTCCTGGCCTAAGACAGTCTCAGCCCAGAACCCTCCACTTGATTTAAGTTCCCCTGGTCACCTGGGCAATGGGACCTGGACATCCAGGTGACTTGGAGAAATTCCTGAGGGAGGGGGAAGCTCACTCCTCCCTTGTCCTGCTAGAGCAGCAGTTCCCAACCTTGGGCTGCGACCCAAATGAAGGTCACGGGGGCAATGCCAGCATTGCTGCACACAAAAGACAAGCTGCACCATGTGCCAGGAGCTCCCCTGACCCAGGCCGCTGGTGCCACCACACTCCGCTCCCAGCAGTGGGTCATGCCAACAAAAGGTTGGGAATGACTGTGCTAGACACATGTTGGGAAGAGGACAGACAGTCATTTTGGACCTCACTCACACAGAAAGATGTCCCTCCAGAGCTCTCCTACCCTCTGGATGAACTTCTGAGTAACTTACCTAAAATTTAGGTAGGAATGTAGAATGAAGTGCTTTAGGCATGTGTCAAAAGGCAACAAGCCTATGTTGTTTTACTCAAGGGTAATTTTCTTTCTATATTCTGTTGTTTTGTATTCCTTCCTCAGCCTATCCCTATTTAATCAATAAATCTATCAGTTTTAGCATGCCTCTCAGCTTAAGAAGGAAGGGACCAGCCTGGGTAGCTCGCCTTACTAAGCTGGCTAAGGTGGGCCTGGCTTTTTCCAGTCCTCCTTTACAGGAGGCAGCTTGTGGATGCTTCAGTCTAAAGGAAGCACCCCAGAATCTCACGGTGGTTTAAGCATCCTCCAGGTGTACAAGGTCTGTGTACCCTGGGGGGCACAGAGCCATAACAAAGACCAGGCCCTGGGTGGTGGCAGCTGTTACCCCAGGCTTGCAGGTGTGCTCCAGTAAGGGGGTTGGCCAGACATAGATGCCCCAGAGGAGCACTCGAAGCTTTTATTTTAGTCAGGTGCAGTGAGGCGGGTGGCTCAGCACAGAAGCGCCCCTTATGGGCCCGCCACATGATCTAGTTGGGGCTGGTCCTTCTTTGAGCAGGGGGTTGGACTACATGTGACTTCCTGAGGTCCCTTCCAACCTTCATTTTTTATAATTCTGTGAAGTTTCTCAGTAGACTGAGAAATGATCTCTGAAAATCAGAAGTGGGAAAGAGACCACTTATGTGTCCCTTAAATGCTAGGCTATAGGGTAGAAGTTAACAAAACACGTCCAGATTCCATGAGTGTAGTGGCAACAGAGGAAGGAACACCGGGAGATTGACTATTTAATGACTTTGGGCTTTTAAAGGTATGCTTAGAAGTAGCCCATGTGTAGGTGTGTATGAACATATTAACATTTGCTAAACAGTTGTGTAATATTTTGAGCTTGAAGCTGACTGTAAGCAGCTGCTAACCTGGTACTAAGTGTTATGAATACAGCAGCCCTTTGTCAGTTCATGCCACGTTTGTCAGTGGATACATAACTGGTTGGATTACTGTGATCCATGGGTAGCCATCAGTGGTTCAGTGTCTAGGTGGGAGGAGATATCAAGTGGGTTTCCCGAGGGGCCTGTCCTGGGTCTGGTGTTGTTAACATCTTCAGTAATTATTTAAAATATGGGACTGAGTGCACACTTAGCAAATTTGTGGATGACACCAGAGAGGCAGACACTCTTAATGTGGTTGGAAAGTGGATTGGACAAATTCATGCAGAATAGGTTCATCAGTCGATATTAAATGTGGTGGTAGAGCTGCAGCCTTCAAATTAGAAGTTCAAATGCCTCTGAATAATGAAAGCTGCCAGGGAAGAGGGGAGTTGACAGACCAGTCTAGATGGGTTCTGTTCAAATATTCCCTAAGCATCCACGCTGTGCCACTGCGAGATCTGGACAGGTTACAGGGGTGGGCAGATGAGAATAGGATGGGATTCAATACTGACAAGTGCAAGGTGCTGCACCTGGGGAGGAAGAACCAGCAGCAGACCTACAGGCTGGGGGACGCCCTTCTCATCAGTACAGAGGCAGAAAGGGATCTTGGAGTCATTATTGATTCCAAGATGAACATGGGCCACCAATATGAGGATGTGGTCTGTAAGGCTAACTGCACCTTGTCATGCATCCACAGATTCATCACGAGCAGGTCCAAGGAGGTGATCCTCCCCCTCTATGTGACATTGGTCAGGCCGCAGTTGGAGTACTGCATCCAGTTCTGGGTGCCGCACTTCAGGAGGGATGTGGCCAGCCTGGAGAGGGTCCAGAGGAGGGTCACTTGCATGATCAGGGGGCAGCAGGGCAGGCCCTACGAGGAGTGGCTATGGGACCTGTACCTGTTCAGCCTCTACAAGAGGAGGCTGAGAGGGGATTTGGTGGCTGTCTATAAACTTACCAAGGGGGACCAGTGGGGAATGGGAGAGACCCTGTTCCCCCAAGCACTACCGGGAGTAACTAGGAATAACGGCCACAAGTTGATGGACAGTAGGTTCAGGCTAGACATCAGGAGGCATTATTTCACAGTCAGGGCGGCTAGGATCTGGAACCAACTTCCAAGGGAAGTGGTGCTGGCTCCTACCCTGGGGGTCTTCAAAAGGAGGCTGGATGAACACCTTGCCAGGGTCGTTTGACCCCAGCATCCTTTCCTGCCAGGGCAGGGGGGCGGACTTGATGACCTGCTCAGGTCCCTTCGGACCCTACCTACTATGAAACAACTATAGAAAACGCTGGGGAAGATGGACCTGTGGTCTGTTCCAGCATAGCATCTCTTACACTGCTGTGAAGGCTACTTATAACTGTTTTCTGATCCCACGCAGTTACCTACCTGGCCCATCTATACTCATCTCCATCCCTTGTGCAGGTGCTGGACTCTGTGGGGAATACAGGAGAGGGGGAAGCCAACCTGGGAACTGTTAGATTCCCTTTCCATCAATGTTGTGTTGGGAGGGTGGTTCAGAGTGTCTCCAGTGTGTGCAGATTGGGTTTGATGGGCACACAAAGTTGCATCCTTAACTACTAAAAAATAGTATAAATTATTAAATAATTAAAAAATATAACATTCAATGCTGAGTCAATCTGCTTTCCTGCCACTCCTCTGAAAAATGTGTGGAAATTTTCAATATGAGATAGTATTGATATTTTGGGGTTCATCTATATTTTAGATTGATCTCAGTTCTAGACAGTCTTTTAAAGGGTTTATCTAGAAAACATGTCATCTTGCTGCATAAAAGTGACAAATGCTTTGAAACTGTCTTGTCTTCTCATGCAGAAAGCACTTTTGCTTGGCCTTTTCAGTGCCTTTGGCTGTATTATGGCTGGCTATGTTTAAATTAATGGGAAAGCAACATGTAAAGTATTTTCTCAAAAGACTGTGCTTCTAGTTTCAGAGCTTCAGAGAACATTTATCATTAGAAATTTAGTTGGTTTATTATCGACCAGAAAAGCCCAGCAGCTGCAGAATTGTTGAAAGGTGTGGGGAAAAGGTTCTAGGCTGCAAATTAAGATTTTAAGCTAAAAAAATGGAAGTAAGGGGGTGTGTTTGTTTTGTTCATTTGATGTGGTGGGCACAACTTTGTAAGGAGAGCTGGGGGACAGTTTGCACTGAACCCCTTTTAGATGAAATGACAACTCTCAAGAAAATGGAGGAGTTTTGCTTCAGCCTTTTTCATTGAAACTGTTCCAGCTTCAGTTAGACAGAAGAATTCTTAAAATTGTAAGAAAACCCATAATGTTCCATGCAAATGAATATTTTTCCTGGGTAGGGAAAAGATGTTACTATTATTTTGTTCCACTCTGATTTTGAGGTGGAAATATTATGATTCAATGGAGTGGATACAAAAATGAACTATTAAGATTAAATGGAGCAGGTACAAAGACGCAGCACCACTGTGCAAGTACAGCACAAGTCACAGTGACACCGAGTGTGCAGTAGAAGTCTGTAATTTGCATTAAAACCATTGCAGTTCTTCTGTTCCTTTTTAAATATTAGCCAACATAAAGAGCTTAAACATGGTGGGTGCATCCCCAAGATCGTTCATGTGTGTTTCCCTGGGAACAACTATCAGCAGTACATATATGTGCTACTGCTAGTTGCTCCTGGGGAATGTCTCTGCGTGCATGCTGTGACACATGGCAAATTGCCTTGAGTTGGGTAGGGGAGGCTGGGGCCCTAGAAGCCTTACCTGGGGTCTTGGAGGCTTCCTGGGGCTGCAGCAGTGGCAATCCAGATGTGCAGAGCCGGGCTGATAGGTGGAGTGTGGAGTTCCCAGTACCTAATTTTGTTACCATGCTGCAAATATGCAGCACGGCAAACTAATTCATGTATGCTGCATGTTTTTTGCGGTGCCTCAAATGCCTCTGAGGTGCTCCAAAGTCCTTGGTCCCACTTGTGGGGACACGGCCGATGAGTCTTCTCCTTCCTCTAGTCTTCTAGGCCTGCTCCTATAATTGTGAGTAGTACAAGCTTACAGCTTTAGGTCCAGTGTTCCCAGGCTCAGTTTGTGCAAATGATTCATCCCTGGGGAACATCTACCAATTGAAATTGGGAATTGAATGACCAGGGGGTCTGAAATTTCTTACTAACATGTTGTATGGACACCTCCCCTTTCTCCCACAACCAAATGCAAAACTCCCTTCCCATTCACAGATACAGGATAGCATCTCTTTTTGGGAAAGTAAAGCATGCATGGCTAATGAATATTAAGAAATGCACTTAAACCATTGTTCATTGATTTAACATGATGAAAAAATGCTGAAACTTTGTTTTTATTTTTTGCAAATTGTGATCCCTAAGTTGATGGAAAACCAACTTTAAAAATTCCCTATGTTTGCAAAAAACCCAAAACCCCTTAATCCATATGTCAAAAGCTTCTGCCACATCTTGTTGGAAACAGAGAATGTTGATAGGTAACGAGCCAACTTTCCACTGGCCATAAGCAAGTTCTGCAAGAATAAAACCGTTTGAGGAGAACTCAGAACTGAAACAGTTGAAGTGTTTGGCAGAAGATTGAGATGCTACTCAATAATCAGTAATGACTAAATCGGTAATAATTATTATTCCAAAAAAAATTTTGCTTTTGTTTGACTAATTTGTCCATTATGCTTAGGAAACTTTCTCCTCCCACTTCCCTAAACAGTCCCTGAATTACAGACCTTAAACTTGATGAAAATTTAAATAAATTTCATAGATTTCATAGACATTAGGGCTGGAAGGGACCTCAGAAGATCATCGAGTCCAGCCCCCCGCCCAAAGGGCAGGAAGTCAGCTGGGGTCATAGGATCCCAGCAAGATAAGCATCCAGTTTCATCTTGAAGGTGTTCAATGAAGGCGCTTGAACAACCTCCGGTGGCAGGCTGTTCCAGACCTTGGGGGCTCGGACAGTAAAGAAATTCTTCCTTATGTCCAGCCTGAAACGATCTTGTAGTAGTTTGTGACCATTCGACCTCGTCATCCCTTGGGGCGCTCTGGTGAACAAACGTTCCCCTAGATACTGGTGGTCACCCCTGATAAACTTGTAGGTGGCCATCAGATCACCCCTGAGCCTGCGCTTTTCCAGGCTAAAGAGCCCCAGGGCTCTCAGCCTGTCATCGTAGGGCTGCTTCCCTGACCTCTGATCATGTGCGTGGCTCTTCTCTGGACTCTCTCAAGCTTCTCCACATCCTTTTTTAATTGTGGAGCCCAAAACTGGATGCAGTACTCCAGCTGCGGCCTCACTAAGGCCGAGTACAAGGGGAGAATGACGTCCCGGGATTTGCTTGAGAAGCATCTATGGATGCAAGCCAGCGTTTTGGTCGCTTTACTAGCCGCAGCATCGCATTGCAGGCTCATGTTCATCTTGTGGTCAATGATGACCCCCAAGTCTCTTTCTTGCATAGTGCTAACCAACATAGCACTGCTGAGCCTATAAGGATGCCGCGGGTTTTTTTTCCCAAGGTGGAGAACCTTGCATTTATTGGCGTTGAACACCATCAGATTCTCGTCCGCCCACTTGCTGAGCCTGTCCAGGTCAGCCTGGATCATCCGCCTGTCTTCTGGTGTGGATGCTTTGCCCCAAAGTTTGGTGTCATCGGCGGTATTTAAAATGGATTGCAAGCTCTTCAGGGCAGGGGCTGTATTGGAATACCCACGTGCCTATTGGCAAGCAGAAAGGAGTTTTAACTTTTTGAATGCTTACCCAGTACCATGCTTTATGTGCTTTCAGCAGTTTTAAATTTCTAAGTACAGTCTCTTGATACAACTCAGTTGATCACACTTTGCAACTTCTCTGAGCAAATACTGTCCAGTACAACCAAGACTAATTAAAAATCTGGAGAGGTATTTTTCTCATTTCTATTTCATCATCACGATTGCCACGGCCCATGAGGAGAGAAAACCAGAAATAGGAACCGGCTTTGCTTCATTTAATTTAGAAAATTGAAATATGGGGAACAAAATGTCATCAAGACACATTGTAACATGTCATTTCCCCCCCAAGATAATAGCTAATTGCATCTTAGATGATTGCACAATACCCTTTATCCTGTAAGCCAGTTCCCATTGTTATAGCTCCTTTCTTGCCTGTGTATATAGCATTGTGCTTTATAGCAGAATTATGAATGATTGTCCCTAAATTAGTTTTGGGCAGGTCAGGGATCTGTGCTTTGCAACTCCGATATGTTGAGCCACAATGAGTGTGAGGTTATAGGAATCTGAACTTGGATTTGCTTTTACTCAAAGATGTTTACAACCTAGAAATTTCCACAAACTTGTTTTTATCAGTGTCTCTGGCTGTTATGGGAAGGCAGGTATGACTTATCTCATAGTCACCAACTTTTATTTTTGCTGGGGAGGGACCTAAGAAGATGGACATGTGCCCCCCTTAACCCCCCCAGTATGTGGGGAACAGGGTAGGTTTGTGGGGAAGGGGGGTGTGGGAAGGGTAGGTTTGTGGGGAGGGGGGGTGTGGGCACAGGTGACACATGGGGGGTGAGAGGAGGCACAGGTGACATGGTGGCGGGGTGCGGACATGTACCTCCTAAGATTTCTGTGCTCACAGCAGGACACGGGGCTGCAGCCAGGCCAGACTAGCTCTGGGCAGGATCTGCCTCCATGACCCAGTGTGTGGGACCCAGCATGGGAGGGAGCGCCACGCCACCATGGCTGCCAAGGTGCCCCCACTGCAGCGCCTTGAGGCCCAGCACAGACATAGAGCAAAAGAGTCACTGCCCTGACAAGCCTGTAGTCCAAGCAGACAGCATACACTTGCAGCTGGAAATAGCTACAGGGGAAAGGAAATCATTTTCCCAATGTCATACAGCAGGTCATTTGCAATGCCCAGGTCTTCTGCACCCCCTCATCCCATGCCTTCTCCCGCAGGCCCACTCTGGCTTGGATGAGTTGTCATTACTGCTGTTTTCGTGCCTGGTGAGTTGGCTTTCCAATCAGTTGCTACCTTTGTAATAGTGAGGTGCATTGGGTACATGAAAATCGTGTTATAGTGGATTTTTACACATTGGACTTGTATGTATTTATAGGTAGGGAAACACTGGGCCAGATATAAGGACAAAAACAAAATTGGAAGGGAGATGCTTGGAAAGAAAAATATCTGTGTCTGCCACTTGTGTGCAACAAGCTAAGTACTGATGCACAGATACACAGATGCTGCAGATATGGCATGACTACATTCAGGGGATAGTTAGGTCTGGTCTACATGGGTGGCCAATCTGTCATGAGTGCCACAAGTGGCACAGGTAGCCTCTGCGTGGCACATGGCAGATCAGGTATGGGACAACCAGCACTGCAGCAGATAGAGCAGGAAGCAGAAGGCAGAGCTAGGCAATCTGGCAGCAGGCACAGGGCAGGAAGCAGAAAGCAGAGAAGCAGATCAGGTAGAGGAAGGAGATTGGAGATTCACTTGGGGAGGGAGTGGGTCTATTTTGTGCATGTCTCTTCCATTGATCCAATTTTCCAATAGAACTTGATCACTGCTGGGAAAACTGAGTGCATCTAGTGGCAAAGTAATGGCACTTCTCTGATGGAAATAAAGCTTCTGCGCACCACTGCAGTCCTTTCTGCAACTGAAACCTCTCCAGATTGCACTTTGCCCCTGTCCTTAGCTGAACAGAGAGCAGAGATATGTGGCTATGATTGCACTCAGATAGCTTCCCTATGGTGGCCACAGTCTGCCAGCAGACCTACTGACAACAGAAGCAGTCTAGTGCAGACAAGGCCTGAGTAGTCATGCTTTTGCCTTGAGCTGGTCAAATCGCAGACAAGGTTATTTATTAAATGTTTAGTGCTCGGGGTTGTCCTTTTGATTCAAGAAGAGGTACCAGGGGTTGTTCAACTGTCTCCATGTTTGGTCTTTGATTACAGGAACCCCTAAGGTGATGAGAGAAGAATTACTGAAAGGAAATGGTTCTGCACAATGAAACCATTGCTGCCATTGGTATTCTTAACTTGGAATAAAAAGAGGCATGTTCAGGGCTTTTTAAGGCAGTTTCCATTGTTGGCCTGTAAGGGAACTGGTAGAACTGGAAAAGAACCACCAAAAGGCCAGGTCAAAACTGATTTTTTTAATCCATATATATGGATATAAATACATATATGAACATACAGACTGAGCACCGAATGCTTGCAAAGATATGACACTGGAAAGTCACTGGCAAACTTCAGTTAGCATGTGATAAAATAGGATGTCGCCTGTGAAGGCTTATGCCTCTCTGAACCAGTTTGTCTTTAAGGGCCTTGTTACCCTGTAATTTGGGTGGCTCCTGGAGCTCTTAACCCTTGGATTGTCCACACATTGATACCTGAAACTAGTTTTAAGCACTCACTGGGTGGCTCAAAGTGACGCTACTCCAGGGTAGGACTCTCTCTGATCCGTGTTACCCAGCTTGTGTTACACTCTAGGCTACACCTTAGTGTAAACATCACACCATCCTTTCCTCCCCCTGTGGGCTGAATTGGGCCCACTGGCCCTCTCCCAGTCTCCCCAGCACCCCAGATCCCTGCTCACTCCCCCGACCCCTTGCTTACTTGTGGTGGCCTGCTCTGTCTGTCCCAGGGGAGCAGGCATGGAAGGGTTAACTTGCCTGCCCACCTGCTGCTGCCACTGCTGCTCTCTGGGTTGGGCACGGCCCGAAGAACAGCAGCCCGGCTGTGGTGGCAGTGACAGGAGGCAGGTGGGTTAACCCTGTCCTGCCTGCTCCCCCGGGACAGACAGTGGAGGTAGCCACAAGTAACTGGGGGAGGAGGTCAGGGGGCAACCCTGAGGAGCAGGGGCAGAGGGAAAGCCCAGAATGGGAGGTGGGGATTCTTACCTTTTAGTCCTCCAGGCCCCAAGAGTGCACTAATTAAAGCACCCAGAGCATCACATGTATCAGCACTGAAAAATGGCAGCAGGGGGTGCTGGAAAGATACTCACAAGAGTCCTCCTCAATCGGTTGACCACCAGTCTAAGTGACCTACTGCCTGAGAGCTTAGGAAAGGACACAGAACCACTGACACAGTGTTTGCAACCCAGCAACTTCAAGAAAAGTGCCAGGAACAGAATGTCGACCTTTTCCTCACGTTCATCTATCTAACCAAAGCCTTCTGGGAAATAATGAAGTATGGATGTCCCGAAAAATTCATCAATATGGTTTGACAGTTCCACAATGACATGATGGCATGCATCTTTGCGAATGCTCTGACCCCTTTCTGGTCACAAATGGCGTCAAGCAGGGCTGTGTGCTTGCACCTACCCTCTTCAGCATGGTATTCCCTGCTATGCTGTTGGATGCCTTCCAAGATGATGATGGGGATCAGGTACCATTTTGATGGAGACATCTTCAACCTGCACAGGCTCTGAGTGAGCTCCAAAGTCCGACAGCCACACTTCACAACTTCCTCTTTGCTGATGATGGCGTGTTATCTGCAGGCTCACAGGATCATATGCAACACATGGACCTACTCTCGAAAGCCTGTGACAACTTTGGACTAACTATTAACACAAAGAAGACCGAAGTGATGTTTCAACCTGCACCTGGCACAACACCCCAGGAACCACACGTCTCAGGTAAAGGCCAACAACTGTTGATGGTTGACAAGTTCACCAGCTAGACAGCACACTTTCCTGTGCTGTCCACATTGATGACAAAGTCAATGCAAGATTAGCGTGGCCTTCGGCAGACTCCATAAGTCAGTCTGGGACCGCAGAAGCAATGTCAACAAAACTGAAGGTTTACAAAGCCATCATCCTTCTGACCCTCCTCTATGCCTGTGAAACCTGGACCATTTACCAGTGTCATGCCAAGAAACTAAACCACTTCCACCTGTGCTGCCTGCAAAAGATACTAAAGATGAAGGGGCATGACAAGATCCTGGACACTGCGGTGCTCGGAAGATCAACTCTTCCCAGTATTCACACCCTGCTGAACCTGGCACAGCTAAGATGGGCCGGCCACCTCTCAAGAACACCTGACACTTGCCTGCCAAATAAAGTCGTCTATGGCGAACTGTCAAGTGGAGTACACTTTCACGGTGTGCCAAAGAAGTGGTACAAGGACACCCTAAATGTGTCCCTAAAGAGTTTCGGCATTGACCCAGAGTCATGGGAGCAAATTACTCATGACTGTCCATCATGGAGGTCCCAAATCCAGAACAGAGCATTGGCCTTTGAACAGCAACACACGGCAGAAGCAATGATGAAACATGGGGCCAGGAAAATAAAAACCTCCCGTATTCAGTCCTCATCACTCTCTTGCCCTTGCTGCGGCAGATTGTCCAAAGCAAAAATCAGATTTATAAGTCACCTAGATACTCATGTGACCTTGTCTCCCCCTCCTTTTTTCTCTTCCCTTTCCCTTTTTTCTCCTTTTCCTTCTTTCTCCTTCCCTTCTTTTTCCCACTTCTTTTCTCTCTTCTTCTCTCCCCTCCCCTCTGCTGGATGCAGTCATCTTCGCCTGCGAAGGATGAACAACACAACACAGGATTTTAGGGATTAATTTTACCATAAAATGATGTACCATGTGCGGGGCTTCTACACCAGTGTGGAAGCAGATTATAACTGTGTCAACTTGTTCTGTTTGCATATTCTCAGAGTAGTAGTGTTGGGGCAGATACAGCCATTGCAAGGATGATATGGGCAATGTAAGTAGATGGGATCACTTGGAAAGTCTGAGTAGAATAACAGTGCAGAGCTCCTTTGTTGGACTGGATTGGAAAGGCATTCTCTTTATATGCAGCTCACAAACCCTTTTGCTTGAAAGAACAAGCTTCTTTGAGTGCTGATCCTCATTATTTCTAATAAATATGCCCAGTGCTTTATTACAAAGCAGTAACCTTTCTGTGTGCCTGCTGAGGTAATGCATGTACATGATGACCACAAAAAAAAAGGCAATACTGAACAGATTGAAAACAGAAGCACAGGAATAGATGTATCTTTTCAGCGACAGTTGGGAATAAGGAAGGAGTTCCACTTTTTTAGTCTTTGGTGCTGTTATTATAGAATTTGTTATAAGGTTATGCAAAAGTTTTCACCACATGCAGTTGCTATTTCAAACAAAGCTTTAAATGTATAATTAGTGGTAGAGGATGAAATCTGTTCACTCCGTGAATATTTTTATAGAGGTACCCTTCACATGTGTTATGGGGATTCTCCAATAGACTTTTTTTCATATAGAAATGAGTGATGTTGGTCTGGCTGTCTCTGTGAGGTCAGGCTTTTGCTAGGAGGAGCAGTATTAAAGTGAGTTTTTGGCTTGAAGAGGAATTTACGGGAACAATTTATCTTTTTTTCTTTCTTGGAACCATAAATGTGACCCATAAACGGGCTCTACACATCTGAATGCAAATGTCTGTTAGCGTGTCCCTTCAAACAGCTTTAAGAAATGAGCTCTCAAAGGTCCAGGAAAATACCAACCCTGGTATACCTGGATTCAGGTGATGTCAAAACAGCATCCAGACAAGTCTGTGATGTCCTTGGTGTCAGAGGGAGGGGTGGGCTGCACCTTCTGCCAGTGCCATCACTGTCCCCAGCTGATCTGGGTGCAGGAGGAGCCCCAGAGCTGCTCCTTCCCTACTATAACTGCTGCCTGAAATATGGGGGGGGTGCCAGGCTTGCCAGGAAATAGTGGCAGTGGTGCATAGGTGTCTCTTTCCAGCTCCTGCTCACTCCTGATGATGGCATGGGTAGGTGCCAGAGCCACTCCCAACCTGCTCCTGCACTGTGCTGTAGAGAGCAGCTGTGCGAGAGCCTAGCTTGGCAGGGGACAGTGGCGCCAGATCCCTCATGTCCTCTGTCAACCCAGGGGCCTCAGTCCCGCAAGGCTTGAGGGGCAGTGTGGTCCAGTCCCAGGATCTGCCCATGCCTGGAATTGTTATAATTGTTGGGTTGCTAATATTGCCTTCATTAGATTAAGCCTTGAAGAGAGACAGGAGTAACTGGAGTATAGAAAAGGCGGAAATATTTCTGATGGAATACATTCTGGGTCAGCGGTTCTCAACTCTCACAGACTACTTTTGTGCTAACATTGTGCGACACCCTATGGCACCCTTAAAAAGATTTGAGAGACCCTAGGGTGGCACAGAGCCCTAGGTGGGAACCACTGCTCTAGATCTAGTAGCAAGAAAGCAAATCAGTCAGAAGGCAAAGGTTTTCTTTTGAAAAAAAGCAAAAGCCCAAGGCCTGAGATAGACAACAAGCTTTTCAAATAAGATAATGGTCATTGATGATGAGAGATTTGTTGACAGAAATGTCATTTAAATTCCATATTTGTTTTATTGGAGAGAGAATCTCAAATCATTCATCTTGCATTTTACCGTAATGTTCTCATTGCGTGTCATGACAGTCAGATTTCTTTTGTGGACAAGAAAAGGGAAAGACGAGTGTAACTGGGTACTCTTACATGAAACACTCAATGCTCAGTAAACTAATTCTACTGCACATTAGCGCGTGATGGCAAAAACTGTGCTAATGCGCAGTAGAATTAGCCTACTGAGCATTAAGTGTCACAATAAAGTGTTCACCTTTGCTACTGCACATCAACGCAGGGTAATGCACCTTTATGTAGTACCTCATATTAGAGGTACTAAACATAATGCTCAGTAGCAAAAGTGCATTAATTAATGTGTAAGTGCACCCACTGGGTTGCACTCTACTCTGCTTTGACATCTAGTAGTTGTGTAGGAGATTCCCAATAAAAATAAGCCATGCCCAATTTTCTTCCTTTCAGGCTTTGTTGCACACTTTCAGTTCTGCCTGCAGTGGCTATCATTCTCCTCCTCCTAACAGACAACGTCAAATAGACGGGCAATCAGCAGATCTTCAGCTAGCATCAAGTAGCTTCATCCTGTTGCAGAGAGAAGCACTGTTTGACTCCTCTTGAGGATCTGCACTAATGAAGATGTAACTATAGACCAATACATCCTGCTCCAAAGCTTAATTCCTTAGAGAGACATCTTCTGGGAGTCTGATTCCCCTGAGGAGTCCTGGCTGCAGTCAGAGACCAGGTCCTGTTGGAGTAAAGAAGCCCACTATAATAGAGTTTCCTACAGTAATTACCAGAGGCTGGAAGTCCAGGGAGTACAAAGGAGACATGAGACAAGACAAGTTGGTTCATAGCTGGCAGGAACAGTAGTGGCTTCCTGGTGTGAAGAGTGGTCCTGTCTTGAGTTGAAGCCAATGAGTGAACATAGGCTGGGCTTGGTACAGGAATGTGGAGAAGATGCCTTGGCAAAGAGAGGATTTATGGGAAGCATGCCTCAGCCTAGCATGAAGCTGGGCTGCTACAATACAGTGGGAGGTAGGCTCATGTTTCCCTATAGCATCATCTGGAGGTGTTGTGAGAACTCTGTAGGCAGGCAGTAGGACTTAGAAAGGAAGATTTTGCCAGGGAAGATAAATGCCTGGGCTGCTGTCACAAAGTAATGAGGAATCCCTCTTCCACAGGTGTAGAGACCATTGACTCTTTGTGAACACAGGTGAGTACGTCTGCAGCGTTTGTTTGGACTTCTCTTCCAAAATACTCTACCTGCCTTGAAAAGACAGGAAAGCCTGTTGCAGACTTTTGGTCTCATAATGATATTAATGATAGAGTAGTATGCACACCAATCCTGCAAACACTTGCATGCATAAGTTGCATAGGCCCATTGAGATCAGTGGGGCTACTTATATATTAAGCATATGTGTAGGTTTGTAGTACCAGGGTGTGTCTGACATTTACTGTGGGATAGCCTAATTAGCTCCAAGGTAAATGTCTCAGCATCTACACGTGTAGGGCTATTGGGCTGGAGTACACTAATAAACTCCACAGCAGAGTAGTTCTTGTAAATACAAGTACTATCCTCCTGTGGAGTTTTTTACTCCACACTACCGCACGTGTAAATGCTGATGCAGCTGGCTGCAGCATGAGGGTGCTTCAGTGTGGGGGCTACCTGCTGGCTAGTCCCACACCAGAGCACCTTCAGGCCCCAGCCAGCTCCTCTGCAGCACGTTGAACCAGGTTGGAGCAGTCCCAAAATGTCAGGCTGACCCCGGGGTCCCCTGCCAGTCGTGGTTGCTCTGACTTGGCTCGATGTGCTGCAGTCCTGGGCACACATTCAAATGGTGCACCCAGGAGTAATAAACTGGTGCAATAAGCGCAGCAGTTTATTACTTTGAATTAATTGCACATATAGATGTGTCCCCAGAGTTTTAGCGATAGCATTTTTACCCGATATAGTCAATGATCTGTGCTTTGCTGGATTTAGGTCATACATTTCAGTCAGTTCTTGTTTAAATTTAGTCAGTTTAACAGGTCTTAATATTTGTAAATAAGGCAAGTTAAGAGTTCTAAAAATCACTCGGCTGCAAGAGCCTATTAGCGCTTATTACAGTATTGCTGTTTTCTAGCACTTCAATACAGCTTTTTAAAAACATACGAGGACGGTGTTCGTTAATGGATTGCTTTTGTAAGGTTTTATGCTGAGTTGTTTTTATCACTTGCACATAATTACTTCATGCACTCTCACTGGTCCCAAGTGGTGTGGCCTTTAGCTCACATTTCACCAGTGTTTTAACTTTGAAGTATCTTCAAGCTTGTAGTCTCCAATGAATTGTTATTGGCTCTCTTTTTGGAATACCAGGGAAGGTCATCCAGCAGTAGATTGTAGCTATAATCCTGGAGCCTATTTGCTGCCCAACTGGGTGAGTTGAATAATTAAGTTCCTGTAGGCTTTCGTCTTGCATATTAGATACAATGTGAAGGTTCTGGGATTGTAGGGGGTGATGGTTTCATAACAGGACTGTAATGAGCCAGCTTGCAACTGGGGCAGATCCAGTCCCAGGTCGCAGCTGGAAGTAATCAGGGAATTGGGCTGAGTCGTCCCTCGGGAAGAAGGTCCTGCTCATACTGCCCTACATAATAAGCTCAGACTAGACAACACGAAGCCTTGCTATGCCCCTGACCTGCTTGCAACTCCTGAACCTGATGCTGCTCTCCGAACCTCTGGCTTGAACCTTCCTGCCTGTTCCTGTCTTGGGCCTCCAAGTCTGGATTAACTACTTTCCCCGACTTCATCCTCATCTCAATTCATAGCTTGCTACCTGTACTAAGACTGATACCCATCTTTGATCTTAGCTTTCACTTAGGGAAACTCTTGACCTAGTGCAAGTCTGCTTGGACAGACTGCCCATGGCCCGGTCAACCCTTAAAAAAACTACGACTAAAAATCTCTCAAGGATGTATACCCATGTAAATGAAGACCACTGCAGTGAGTGAGTTGTGCATGGCCTTTTAAAGACCTGTGCATTTTTTATGTGATATTATCTGCAACAGTGCTGTCATGGCACTGGTTTACCAAGGCCTGGATCTCACACAGCCTTGGGTGTTCAATGTCCAGGCCAGCAGCTCAGGTGTGGCTTTAGGGGCTGAACCCTCCAGATGAGCCTGTGGAAGACTGCCCCTTCCAGGGCTGTGAAACATCAAAAGGAAAAAAATCAAATGTGCACGAATCAACACAAGATCAAGGTAGGACTCTCAAACGAGTCCCTAAACACAGAAAGGGAATCTAGCAGGCCATGACCCAAGTAGCTTTTGGTTTCAGCCATGATTTCTTCCCAATCTGTCACCAGCTAAGCTGAGCTCCTTCAGCTGATATCCTCTGTCCAGGTGTAGCACCATGCTTAGCAGGATGGAGATGCTATTCTCCACAGTAGCTTATTAAGCCTTGTCTGGCTGTGTGGGTTTGCACGCCCCATCACAAACACCCATGATAAACAGGGATTTTTTTCATACCCAGGTGAAATCCCTGCCCCAAGGATGCCACATCTAAGGTTAGGCACAGAGGTAGTCAGAGTACAGGAAATGGGGGTGATAAAAAGGAATGATCTTTAGAAATAGGTTGGAGAGACTTGGGTGGAGAGTCTAGTGTTTTGTGTAAGCTCAGGCATGAAATAACATGCATATGCTTAAAAATGGTATTACACCTTCCTTCAGGTGTACTCATATCTGTCAAGTGAGCAGTCTTGCCTAGTGGTTAGACCTAGGGTACAGAGATGTCTGGTGCTGGAACTAGAATTGGGAGCTGTAGCCAAAGTCAAGACAGACTGGGGTCAAAAGCTGGAGGCAGGGTAAGCCAAGGGTGCGAACCAAAAGCTAGAGCCAGAGATCAAACCAGAATCAAGAGCAAAAACCAGAATCGGGGTGCCAGAGGTCTTACCAGGGTCACAAACCAGAGCTGGAGCCAGAAGTCAAAACTAGAGAACCGGCAAGGAAGAGCACAGAGAGCCAAGAACAAAAACTCTTGCCTTTGCCTGGACAAGGAAATTGTGAACTGAGTTGGCTTTTGTGAGCTCGAGGAAGTAGGGCCTGTTGACTGTGGCTTCAGGGTTGCCTCACTTCACTCAGTTGGGACCAGGGCTCTGCTTTGGGTTTGCTGCAGGGGGTGCTTGTTCAAAGCATGAATTTCCCTGATCTCCTAATTAAGACAGGCTAGGTCCCAGGTTCTGATCTGGTCTCATTATAATATTCGATTCCCACCAATAACAATCTATGGGGAGCTATGGGGAGAACGCCGGAGGGCAGGGAACAGCTGCAAGCAGACCTGGACAGGTTGGACAAGTGGGCAGAAAACAACAGGATGCAGTTCAACAAGGAGAAATGCAAAGTGCTGCACCTAGGGAGGAAGAATGTCCAGCACACCTACAGCCTAGGGAATGACCTGCTGGGTGGCACAGAGGTGGAAAGGGATCTTGGAGTCCTAGTGGACTCCAAGATGAACATGAGCCGGCAGTGTGACGAAGCCATCAGAAAAGCCAATGGCACTTTATCGTGCATCAGCAGATGCATGACGAATAGGTCCAGGGAGGTGATACTTCCCCTCTATAGGGTGTTGGTCAGGCCGCAGTTGGAGTACTGCGTGCAATTCTGGGCGCCGCACTTCAAGAAGGATGCGGATAACCTGGAGAGGGTACAGAGAAGGGCAACTCGTATGGTCAAGGGCTTGCAGACCAAGCCCTACGAGGAGAGACTAGAGAAACTGGACCTTTTCAGCCTCCGCAAGAGAAGGTTGAGAGGCGACCTTGTGGCTGCCTATAAGTTCATCACGGGGGCACAGAAGGGAATTGGTGAGGATTTATTCACCAAGGCGCCCCCGGGGGTCCCAAGAAACAATGGCCACAAGCTAGCAGAGAGCAGATTTAGACTGGACATTAGGAAGAACTTCTTCACAGTTCGAGTGGCCAAGGTCTGGAACGAGCTCCCAAGGGAGGTGGTGCTCTCCCCTACCCTGGGGGTCTTCAAGAGGAGGTTAGATGAGTATCTAGCTGGGGTCATCTAGACTCAGCACTCTTTCCTGCTTATGCAGGGGGTCGGACTTGATGATCTATTGAGGTCCCTTCCGACCCTAACATCTATGAATCTATGAACCTATGAATCTCTGATTTGTAAATGACTTGCAACTGGGGCCAGGGGTTAGAAGGAAACAGCCATCACCATGGCTTTTTTTGGGAAGAATTTAGTGATACTCAACAAGTGGAAGTCTGCCCCTTCCAGGGGCCGGTCTACGCGTTGTCTACATGTCTACACAGACAAGTCTACACGTTGTCCTATGGTGACATTGCTACTGCGCTGTGCTTTAATACTTCTTTTGGAAGTACTAAAGCACGGTGTAGTAACCACCCATACTGCACCATGCATGTGGGGCACAGTTAATTTTAGCCACTACTTTGCTATAGTGCAGCACTAAAACAAGGGAGCGTGCTGCTATGGCCAAGTAGCTGCCAGCCATGTGTAGACTTATACGGTTGCTATGTCTCCATAGGGCATCACTACATCACCATAGCACGTCACTACAGTGACGTAGCGTGACATGTAGATGTGCCCATAGTGTTGCTACTCACCTCACACCCTTGGGTTCTTGGTGAGTAAAAATGGGATATTATCAGCATAAAATACTATGGGGAAGTAGTGTAGAGGTAGTGGCAACTTCCAGTTGATTGTGACTGCACCCCTTCCCCCCCTCAAGTCACCACCTGGGTCTGTTACCCCATTTGCCCCATTCTAGTTGCACCCCTGCTAGGGAAGAAGACCTGAAATCCCATTGCAGAATTCCTGTTGAGGCCAGCAGATCCTAGATTTCACCTCAATACTTCAGTTCCTTTCCTTTTTCATGTCCTTATGGTAAGGTATTTAGCAGAATTTGCAGTTCTGCTGCTGTGACCCTGACTTTATGACTTCTGGGCTGTCAACCATGCGCCTTAGCGCCCATGCTACCCCAGCCCCCAATACTTCAGTGAAACTTGTATTTTCTCTTGAAACAAATGTAATGAAAATTCAAATGCAGTTTTCCAACGTATTTCCACTGAGTTTAAAACTTCATCATACATCCATAGTAACCCAGTCATCAGTGTGTGCTGCATATGTACTTGCTTTTTTTTTAATTCCCCATTTTAAATTATTTAAAGACTGCAATTTCTTTATCTAAGACGCACTGTCTCAAAATGTCAGGAGACTGAAATAATGACTTTAGCTGTGTTCACAAATCTAATTGTGATTAATGTGTCAAGGCATCAGTGGGAAATGCTTTCATGTTACTTAAGCTATGAACACAAGGAGTTAACAGAAGGGGTATGTGAGAGAGAGGGAGAGAGCCAGCACAGCACACACCTCAGTTCAGTTCCTTTTCAGACCTAGGTACTTGCATCTTGAATGTATGAATCTATGAATCTTAAGGACCTAGTTGGTTGAGTGGCCCTGGGCTGGCTTCCTAGCATATAGCCCTTCCTGAGAGGTGCTAAGCACCTGAAATTCCTAGTAATGGATACAGTGGGATTTATCTATGGATCTGTGACATGAGCTAATTGCAAAATCTGCTACTTCTCTTGGTTCCCTTTGTTAGAAGGAAGGTCAAATATGGAAGCTCAACTATAGAAGAGGAGGTTTAAGGCTGGAAAAGGGGTCGGCACATTTGATGAACCTGAAGAGCAATGTGCAGATCTTCACGGTGAAAAGTGTTTTCATGTCTTATTGACAGCAATGAGAGTGAGTTGTCTTAGCTTGAGAAAGTCAGTGGAGAATCTCCCAATAGAGCGATGCCTTGGATGAAGACCCCAACACCATTCTGGGTGAGGCCAGGAGATGCCAGAGGGTGTTAAAAGCTGGGGAAGTTTAGGGAGATTGATGCCTTCCTGGAGTAGTGGAGAAGGCAAAGGAGGTAGGACTATAGTAAGCTAAAGACAATAGACCAGATCATGCCTACTGTTATCATGATATTTGCTGTTACAAATTGTGCATGTTTTGCTGGTATCTTGAGCAATGTGCTAGAAGGCCAGTAATATTCATTTTTTTAAATGTTCCTCTTTAAATTTGTAGCTATATTAGGCCCAGGTTGGCATAACATTAGCCAGATAATATTGTTCCCAGTACTTCGAATCGTTTCTTTTTTTTTTTTCTTAAGATATTAATTGTAGTGATAATGGAAATGGTATTGCATGTTGGAGTCATTTAAAAAAAAAAAACAACTTTTGGAAGGGATTTTAAACTGAAATGACAGTATAATAAACTCTTGATTAATATTTTCAGCTTTTTAAAATGCATTTTTTAAAATGAGATGCTCAAGATGTGTTGTTTTTCTGTGTTTTTGTTTCAGGAAAACAGAAGCTCCTGTTTTCGTGACAGGTTGATGTGTTAGAAAATGGGTTGGCGTGTTAGAAACCTGACCTGGAAAGTTGGGTTATGAGAACTCTGCATTGTCAGACAGGCACAAAGTAGCCGGAGGATGCTGGCAGGGAAAGAAACATGAGCTGTGTTTCAAATTACAGTGCATTAATAGGCCAGTACTTCTCAATACCTTCAAGCCTCTTTTATAGGAATAATGAGGTAACTAGACCTCGGCAAGAAGGAAATAAAATGTGTTTTCTACAACGATGAGGAATTCTTTACAAGGAAAATATTTTGTAAAAGGTTCCAGATTGGACCTAGAAACCTGACTCTAGCCTGTACATTTTGAGGCAGGGACAGTCTCTTTCTATGCATTTGTAATGAGTTTAGTATGACTCTGGCTTTGTTTGTAGACTCTAAGTGTTGCTATGGTATTAATCAGGGGTGCTCAACCCCATCCTGCAAGCCAGATCCAGCCCGTGGAGCCATGTAATCTGTCTTGTGAGCCTCTCCACAGGTCTGGAAATTTGGCAATGGGGCAATTAGCCCTGCTAGCACTCCCCCAGCACCAAATTTCCAAGCCCCATATGGCTGGATTGAAACAAAGAATCGTAGAAGTTAGGGTTGGACGGGACCTCAAGAGGTTACATCTAGTCCATATATCCACTGCTCAAAGCAGGACTATTCCCAACTAGATCTTCCCAGCCAAGGCTTTGTCTAGATGGGTTTTGAAAACCTCCAAGGATGGAGATTTCACCACCGCTCTGGGTAACCTGTTCAAGTGTTTTACTACCCTCCTAGTGATAATTTTTTTTTCCTAATACCTATCCTAAACTTCCCTTGCTGCAACTTGAGCCCATTGCTCCTTCTTCTGTCATCTGCTGCCACTGAGAACAGTCCAGCTCCATCCTCTTTTGAAACCCCCTTGAGGTAGTTGAAGACTGCTATTATGTCTCCTCTCAGCCTCCTCTTCTGAAACTAAATATGCCCAGGTCCCTCAGCCAGTCCTTGTAAGTCATGCGCCCCAGCTCCCGAACCATTTTTGTCACCCTCTGCTGGACTCTCTCCAACTTGTCCACATCCTTTCTGCAGTGGGGGGCCCAAAACTGAATACAGTACTCCAGATGTGGCCTCACCAGTACTGAATATAGGGGAAGAATCGCTTTGCTTGACCTGCTGGCAACGCTCCTACCAATGCAGCCCAATATGCCATTGGCCTTCTTGGCAACAAGGGCACACTGCTGGCTCATATTCAGCTTATTGCCCACTGTAACCCCCAGGTCCTTTTCTGCAGAGCTGCTGCCCAGACAGTCAGCCCCCAGCCTGTACCGGTGCATGGGATAGTCCATCTTAAGTGCAGGACTTTGCACTTGTCCTTGTTGAAATTCCTGAGATTCCTTTTGGCCCAATCCTTCAATTTGTCTAGGTCACTCTGAATCCTAGCCCTACCCTCCAGCATATCTACTGCTCCCCTCTGCTTGGTGTCATCTGCAAACTTCCTGAGGGTGCACTGTGTACTAACTTTCAGGTCGCTGATGAAAACATTGAACAAAACCAGCCCTGGGATAAACCCCTGGGGCACTCCACTTGATACTGGCTGCCAACTAGATACCAAGCCATTGATTACAAGGCACGTCACATCCACCAGTCTCCCTGTATCCACAGAGCCAGTCACCTCATCATAGAAGTCGATCAGGTTGGTCAGGCATGACTTGTCCTTGATGAATCCATGGCTCTGAACCAGCCAGCCTTGGGCAGAAGGATCAGGCCCTATTCCTGCACAGCTGTGTCAAGCTAAGGCTACATGAAGCCATGTGGAAGTGACTTGTCCAGGGCCTGAGGGATCCATGGTGGGGCCAGGTGCCAGGAGGGCTGGTGCCATGGGGGGACTGGGCACTATGAGGGCCATGCCATGGGGCTGCCTTGGTCCCACAAACTGGATCCAGCCTACAGATGGACCTGGCACCACTCATCTAGCCAGGGGACAAAACAGTATAAATAATAATAATTCCAAACTTAAGGATTTTGTTCTTATGCTATGGCTGTAAGGGCCATGTCTGATTCCAATAATATAGTGGAGCACAGCTATTCCGCTTAATGTAAGGGCTAGAATACGTCCACATTGTGTCCCATCAGTCCCTAGAGCACTCTTCGGGTAGTGAGGCTACTCCAGGGGCACCCCTGCCATCTCTCTCATGCATGCCATCAGCAGATCTCAAGACTAACACCGGGAAGTGCTCCCTTTCTGAGATCTCTTGAACATATATTAACCACCTTTTATAGAAGCAGGACATTGGTTGCCGTGTCCCCCTTGCTTTACCTGTGGCAGGTTAAGGTGTTGTGTCTTGTATGGTGTGTCAGAGTTGACAATAGTTTCATGAAGGGATTAGATTATGGATTTGTATAGGATAGTTTGAATAGGGATGAGGCTGCTAATAGATGGATACTGTAGTTTGGGGCTTTGACCCATCTGCTGAGGATGAGTCCTGGAATGTTTGGGGACCATCTGGCATGTCTTTATGCCCTGAGGAAGCTGGGTGAGGTCCTATGTGGGCACAGGAACAGCTGAACAGGCTGATGGGCACAAGACTTGGTTGCTTTAACCAATATACTTTGTCTTTGGACAACACTGACACATCAAATTTGCTCCTCTTGGGGTAGTCTGAAAGTCTATTCCCTAATTCAATTTACTGCATAGTATATCGCAGTAATAACTACAATATTAGTTTCTTATTTTATTATGTGTATAGATTGAGACAAGTAACAGATTTAGTGCTACCCAAATGTACTATAGCTAGAAAAAGGGTGGAGTAATTCATCTAATTTTGGGGGCCTCAAGAAACATTCTTGTCCATATAAACCAAAATGACACTGTTTAAATCTCTTGTTTCAAGTCATCAGGTAATAGAAGTAATCACCTTCTGAAGCACCAGTTATGGGGTCACAGCTGTGAGCTGGATCCTATTTAGGAGACCAGATGGACCAGTGGTCTGAAAACTCCTCTGCAAATGCAGCATGCTCAGTCAAGGAGAGCTTCATCCTGATTCCCATGAAAAGCAGAAAGTCATTTTGTCTGTACTGTGTTTGTACAGACTTGTCTTCAGTTACCTCCATAAATGTTCCTTGCTTATAGAAGTCCAGCTGACAAATGACATGTGAGTGCTAGAGACGGTCTCTGGAGACAGAAGTCGGTCTCCATATAGAATACAACAGTGAAAAAAGCAAAGGTAGAGCGAAACACTCACATCTGAAAAAAGGAATTTCCACAATCCTCTCTAGCCTATAACACATGGCATAATGGCAAATGCTTTAATGGTCTATGCATATAAAAATGTATCTACATGATTGTTGTGCTGCAACTTCCACATTTGAACTAGGCCTATAAATGCTGGATGCTTTTCGGGAAGATTGATAGGGGGCAGATTAGCCTGAATAGGCCCTGCATAAATACTATTTCCCTTTAGCATCTGCTCTTTGCCACTGTGAGAGACAGAAGACGGGGCTGGATGGAACTGGTTTGGCCCCATATAGCATCTCTTGTGTTCCTAACCTCTCCCTCTACACCCAATCTAATTTTGTTCTGCCAATCAGACGGACTAGCCATTCTAATTGCTTTATTTATAGATTTAGCACCTACATTACAAAAGTACAAGCAGGGACAAGCTGTCAGTGGGGCAGGTTCTCTCTTCTGCTCGGACCCATTTGCATCAATTTGGAATGTGAAGAAGCTGGAAAATAGGTGTTTCCAGCATGGAGGACTCCTTATAGGTAGGAACAGAAATTACACATAAACCTGTATAAGTGATTGGAAACTGGTTCAGATCTGTAACACACCAGAAGTTCAGTGCACATAAACTGCTTTCAAAATGGCCGAAACTGGTTTAACATAACACTGGATAGACATAGTATCAGACCGAACTGATTTAGTTTAAATCAGTTTATTGAAGTTCTGTCCCAGATCCCCTCTAAATCAAGTTAATTTACAGTCCCCCGGCATCCCAGGATGCTTTGCACCTCCCCCACAAACTCCCCTTCACAGGGTGGGCAGGCTAGCTTTGGCCCAAGCTGTCTACTCCAGCCAAGTAGGGAGGCATGCTTTAGCGCCCCACGGCTTCTGGCCTAGGCCACTGCAGGCATGTGGCTGCATTTCTGGAATCAAAAGTGAATGTCTGGTCACTTGCTTATTGGTTCAGTCTACAAAGCTTAGACACACCTATGAAGATTGAATCAATTCAGCCTTGGGCTTTCTGACTGCCCGTACTTAGCCTATGTGGCTCCTACCTCCCAGAACAGCTCCTACTGTAAGGGGCATGTCAGGTGTACTATTTCCCTATGGCTGATGCATCCTGTTAGAGACCATAGCCAGGTCTGACTACCTGGTAGCTGCTTTTTATGTACAACAGAGAATTTGGGTGAATATCTCTTATTTTTGTCAGAGACAGCTGAAACCATGAACATCCATTGGAAAGGAAAGGAAAACCATGATCATCCATTGGGTATAATCTACTCCCAGGCTTACTGGTGCCCTAAAGAGAATAGTAAAAAACAATCTGTTTAATTGAACAGGGCTCTTTTTCTTCCGACTTCTTTAAAATTGGTGGAGTTTTCACCAATTTAAAAGGGATTAAATTAGAGGAATATCAAGGGCAGTATTTTTATTGAGATAATTTCTGATCATTTTTATCAATTCATAGCAAATAGAAAACTATTCAGAAACAGTAACACCATCAACATGTTGATCGTGCCTTGAGCAGGGGGCTGGATTAGATGATCTTGTGAGGTTCCTTCCCGCTCTACTTTCCTATGGTCCTTTAAACATAACATCTTGCATAAATATGCATATATTACAGTGTTTACATTATATGTTACTACATGTTTCTATTGTATATTAATATTATATAAATTATATAATATAATTATATATTATTTTCACAATATATATACAACTCATTAGTATTAATTGGAATTCTCCAGCAGATTTACATCACAACACCCCTTTTGTTTTCATCTATTTTTAAAACTATTTTAATATTTGCATCTGAATATTTGCACCAGCAAGAATACATTTCAGAGTGTTTATCAGCAGTGTTTCAGATAGAAATGCTTATATTCATGTGCACCCTGGGAACAGAAATGGTACAACAATCGCTAATCTGTTGGTGTGTTGTGTTGCTTTTGTTTTTCTATTTCAAGGCCTGGCACAAAACATTTTGGTATCTTTTTGGATGATCACTTGATGGTTTGAAATACAAATTTTCTTTTTTATTTGTGATTTGCTGCACGAATTGTATGGTATCTTTTCTATTCTCTGCTTGGAAGACGAGAACACTTGTTATCAAGCTTTTCTTTTTAAATGTAGCTTTCAATGGAGGTTTGGATAGGGATAATTCTGAAATCACTTGTGCTTCTAAAACTCCATTGCACAAATACCCAACACTTCTGACATTAGCCATTTTCATTTTGTCTATTCAAATATTTGGAGAAAGCAAGCAATATGGGTTTTGCCTAAACCTGTAGCAAAAGCCTCATCATTAGGTCTTTTTGGGGGGCAAGAACTTAAGTAATGATGTACTTAATTACTTATGTTCCCAGTTTAGAATATAACCCTATTTAGTACAATACCTAAATATTTACTTAAATGCACTGAAGTCACTGGGAGCAACCTACATGTTTAAATATATGTTTCTGTGCTTTCTTAAATGGAAATGCTTGGTTGAAACAAGGCTTACAGTCACTGCAATGAAGGCCAAACGTCACCAAAGCAAATTCATATCTAAGTCTAATAAAAATGTTATTTAAAACTATTTGGCATTATTCTTCTATCTTTTTACACATGAGATAGTTTATGAAGCACACAACACTTTAGGGGAGAATAAATCATTTAAGGGTAGCTGTGGCTTAACATGCCTGAATTCCTATTTTTACACTGTAAGAATAGTTTTAATTGCATATTGCTGCTTGTATAATTTTAAGATAATTATATAGCAACTAGATTTAGCTCTTATTTACTTATTAAGCCTCAGGAGCTCATTTAGCAATTACTTAATATTCCCTTAATGTAAAACTGCCCTATTAAATCTAAACTAAATGGCTGAGACCCTTAATTTAAATTGTTTTCCATGTTTATTAGAAGAATTTAAAACTCTGCAAGGGAACTATAGGATTTTCAACCTTTCATTGAAGAAATAATGCGACGTGGCTGAATATTGGAATGGATTTAGATCCTTTTTGTTGAAAACCCTGGCCTTAGAGAATAAATTGTCCATGTTCGTTGTCTGATTCCCTCTCAAGTATTTCTGCTTTCTGGAAGAAATCCAACCAGAACAGACTGCTTAGGCATGAGAATCAAAATGGGGAAGACGACCTGAGTGCATCCGAGCAGCCTGCTTCCACCATCCGAACAGTAACCTTGGATTCAAATGCTTTTTCAATCTTCTTACCATTGAATGGGTGAATAATTCTATAGACTTTAGTGGGTCTCTTCACTTGGGCCACTTGAAGACCCTGTGCAAGTGTTTGCTGGGTCACTGGGAGGTATTTAACAGGGAAAGAGAGAGAGGGAGAAATTCAACAATATGTGTGAAATTTGTGAAGGCACGAAGCCCAGCATTTTAAAGGAAAAGGGAACATGCAGAGGGACTCATTCATTTTGCACGATCAAGCCCTCAGTTTAAGAATATTAATTGTTTCCTCCTTCGTGGGTTTTTTTTTTTTTTTTTTTTTTGGCCATATGCTTTATTAACCAGCAGAGAGTACACTGATAAATGATAGTTTTCTCCCTGTACATTTTAGGCTTCCTTCTGATTTGCTTGTGGTTTCCAGTCCTGGAAGCAGTTGTGAATGCAGTTGCCTCTAATCATTTGAGTTGTCCCCTCCTCTCAATGGGGTTTTGGATTTGCTAAAAACTATCATGTAAGCCTTTGGATGTTTTCAGGGCTGAGCATGCAGACCTATCCCTTTATCAAGTAAGCCCTCAATACAATAACTTTGATCTAAGACTACCCCCATTTTACCTACAACAATTAAACCTCATAAGATTTTTAAAGGCAAGTAGGTGTTGACTCCATTTTACAGGTGCATACGTTGTGGCAGAAAGGCCAAGTACCGTCTTGACGTGGCAAAGCTTATTGGCAGCATAAATAGCAAACAGCCCTTAAATCTTGCCTCTCTTAGTTCCAGCTACTAGACTCCGTTGTTCCTGTTTCTTTAACACCTGCTTATTGCTGTATGTGGGATCTGTCCTATCCTTAGTTTTCCAGATGCTCTCATTGACTTAAATTGGATGACCCACAAATAAAAACAACAGAATCAGACCTTATTTTTAGTTAAATGGGATGTCAAGAGGATGGGCACCTGCGTCTTTGTGAATGCATTTAATATGCATGTAAAGAGGCAAGGCCAGACTATCTTTTAAGCTGTGATTCATTGATGACTGGTAAAAAGAAACAGGTTTATCAATCCATTAATTCAAGGTTAATCCTTCTTTTTTTCCTGGGCTCAGATTCTGGTGATTTATGATCCCATCTTTAAACCTTGAATACAGAACTATGAATCATTGTAATGCCAGGGCTGTCCAGTTTCTTTCCTGGTGCCATAGGCCCCATTGACTCAGCTGTTGTGCTGGCTAAACCTTGCAAATGATGTTTTCTGGAAACAAGGCGGGTAGCCCTCACTTTTAGTGTTGGGAGCACAAGCTCATTTATAATAGGATTAAATGCGCTCCACTGGCCCTCCTGTGGCTTCACTGTGCTTTCACGGGAAGATTTCTAATACAGCTGCTTCGTTTTATTAGAATTCAGCCCATGTCTCCTCCATCCTGCAAGGCAGGGGTTGGGTATGTGTGTGTGTGCACGCACACGTGTGTCTTCTCTTTCATTTATCTACTCAGTCATTATATATAACCTATCCACAATAGTTGCAAAGTCTCTCAGCTGTGCTGTTTGGAACAGGCAACACTCCCGCAGCCTCCTTAGGGCAGCACAAGTCACCCTCTCTTGTTTACCAGGCGTTTCTAAAATTACGAGCTGCTTTGTGTGAAAACCCATCTGTAGGAAATACTGAGGGCACTCCATTTGTATTTGTTTGTGCTGCGTTTTGCAACGACTGAAGCATTAATCCAGCAATGTACACAACAGATGGTGTCACGAATGAGCCGCTAAAAGGAGGGGGTGTTGGGTACTGTTGGTAAAATGTGTTTGCTTGGACATAGCGATGGTGATTGCACTGACTACAGGGTTTAGGGACCCAGGTGCCAGAAGATACTGAATGGCTTAACTCCTTTGTATTTTTGGATAGGCACCTTTTAGTATCTAGAGCTTGGAGTCTGCCGTGTTGTGCTGCTCTGTGAATAAGTGCAATCTCTTTTGGGCTCCACTGTAATTCACCCAGCATATGGTTAAATAATTTGCTGCCCCTAATACTTAGTTACACCAAGTAGCGGCTGAGTGGTGCGAATCAAACAAGTTTGCATGAAAGCCCAAGTAACAGGGATTGAATTGTAAAAGGTGCCTCAGGTAGCTGTGCCTTGGGAGTAAAGACCCAGTGAGTCGTCAGCCTCATTATAACCCTGATTCTGGCCCATTAAACCTTTGTGGCTTTCAGGGCATTCTTGTTCTCTAAAGTCAACTCAGTCACTCTCAGTTCCCTTCGTGCAGGAGATAAGAAATTTTAAAGGACTGTATTAAGAGATCATTCAGAAGTAGACTTCATCATCATCCAATTGCATGCAGAGGTGAGAGCACAGCCGGACACTAATGAAGAAATGTGGGGGCTGTGTATTATCAAACACTTTGTTTGTGCGTGCATGTGTGTGTATACCAGCGGTACTCATCCTTTGGCCCCGTGGGCCAGACAAGTGGCGTGGGGCTGGTCTTGACATCCCTTCTGGTGTCAAATTGGGCCCTGAACTGCCTGGATTGAGTCCCATGTACCCATATCCAGCCCTGTGCTGCCTCAGCCTGGCCCTGCATGTTCAGATCCAGCCCTGAACACCCCATCTAGCATGCAGGACCATGATAGCTGGCTTACCAGATCAGGCTCACCATGAGTCCAGAAATTTTTGGCAGCAGAAAAGCTGCGATTAATGCTGCTGCCACTTCCCCACTGCTAAATTTGCAGACCCGTGGGGAGCCTGGTGGCCTGGGTGACAAGGGTCTGTGAGCTAAATATAACCAGCAGGCTGTGGGTTGAGCATCCTTTTTACTCTTTTCTATGTGCACGTGCAAACACACACACACACACACACACATATATATACACATACACATGTGAAATATATAATATTCTCTATACTATGTGCATCTGGGTGTGTATGTGAAACATGGGAGGCAGAGGCATAACGGGAGAATGCTAGATTTAAAAAAGAAAGCACAAAAAGCCGGGTGTGAAGTGGCATGGATAGTAAATGGTACATCAAGCCCAGATGGTTCTTGATAGGTATTTAATCCAAATTGGTGTGGTTTTCTGCCTGGAAGACAATTGCCTGTGAACTTTCACCCCATGGTGTATAATGGTAATTCATGTCTCCCTCAAGTGTTCCAGAAAGAAAATTGTACCTTGTCACTTCCCATATTCTGTGAGACACTCAGAAGAATGATCAGGGATATGAGTGGAAGTGACAAAATTGTTTCCTCCCTGGGCAGGATTTCTCAGTCATGGTGGATTATCATCACTAGTGCAGAAATGGACCCTCCGGGAGTCGTCTGAAGACTGTTTCTTTGAGAACACAGAACAGCCACAGTTCCCATTGCCTTCCTGGAGAATGCTCAGTACCTGGCAGGCTGAGTCCAGTGGTGCTGGTTTGCCCTCACCCTACTCCTGTGTTGAAGATGCAAATTAGGGCAATTTCAGCCTTTCATTTTGTTTCAAAATCTAATTTTCTGAACATGCAAATCAACCAGACCCTAATTTCAGTCCAATGCTGAGCTCAAAAAGGTCATATAATCCTAGAATCCTAGAAAATGAGGGTTGGAAGGGACCTCAGGGGTTCATCTTGTCTAACCCCCTGCTCAAAGTAGGACCAGCCCCAACTAGATCATCCCAGCCAAGGCCTTGTCTAGCTGGGTCTTAACACCTCCAAGGATGGGGAGTCCATAACCTCTCGGGTAGCCTGTTCCAGTGTTTTACTGTCCTGCTGGTAGTAGTCACACTCTCATGACTTAAAAAATCTACGGCAAAATTGTACTTCCTTTTGGCAGTACTAACGCATGGCGCAGTAATTGTCTGTACTGTGCTGTACGTGCGGCACATGTTTATTTTTAGCTGCTACTTCTCCGTAGCGGTGCACTATAATGGGGGGAATGCACTGCTACAGTGAAGTAGCACCTGGTTACTTATAGATGCACATGATCGCTACGTTGCCATAGCGTGTCACTACAGCGATGTAATGTGACGTGTACACCCTACTGGGTTGTCCTAAAATGTTCCTATTAGTGATAATCCTCATCTTTGATTTGAATCTGTCAAAAAATAAATACATCTCAGCTCTTTGAGGAATTTGAATATAGCTTTTAGTTCATATCTGGTCTCAGTACCTTGGATCTGAACCGCCCTGAGCTTCAGGGACATCTGGCTTTGGTTCTGTTGAGTAAGTTCTGTGTCTGGGTCTGCCATAATTTTTTTACCTAAATATGGACAAGCCACTTCAACCGTTGTTCCTTGATCTACCCTCTGTACCATGGAGATACCAACAGATCTCCCTAAGGGCAGAAAAGAGGTTCTTTTTTTGCCTGGTGGGGACCATTTGAATAAAAGCCACTTCCATGGACTTTTTAAAATAAAAACTACCAAGACTAAAATATTGTAGCCAGAATACATCTAGATTGCCAGGTGCTGAAGTGCCTCAGAGGAACAGTGTTCTGCAGGACTCTTGCTCCCATTCTCCCTATACATTGACTTTCCACGTAGGGGATCAATGAGAGCCACTTCCACGTAGTGATCTCTGGTAACATCTCTGACAGCCAAGCGCTCCCAAATCAACAAAAACACCAAAGTGCACAAAGATAAAGATACAGAGACCGTTTTTGTCATATGAAAGAAGAAGGCTCCTCCTAGTTGGAGTACCCCTCCCATCAGTACCAGAATGTGGGACTGATGAGCCAGATACGTGCCCCGGGCACCACCTAAGAGGAGGCAGAAGTGGGGGTATGGCGGGGTGCTCAGTTGCACTTTCTGCCCACATCCTGCAGCAGCCTGAGCATTGAGTGTCATGGAGTGCATGGCATTCTGGGAATTGTAGTTTTGTAGAGCAACCGTGACATTTCCTGCTGCTATGGGGCGAGAATCGACCCCCTTTTTTCCTGCTAAAATGAACAGTTTTTTTGCCCTACTCACATGGGTTTCAGCAGCAAAATAATGGGTTGAAAGTCCCTTCCAGCACCAGCGAACTCTCCTCCCGCTCTATAAAAGGACAAGTCCCAAGAACCTGGCCCTTCATGACACACACTGCCTGCAATGCTGCTTGCTACTGCTGCAGTGTGCTGCCTCATGGGGGAATGGGGGAGAGAGGACTGCCCCAAGTGCATTGTTCTCGCATTATGCCTCTGCCTCCCATGATGCCCCAGTCTTCCCTTTTAGAGGAAGAAGTACAGGCTAGGAGCCCCTTGGCTGTAGTGTCCTCTGTGGAGACGTCTAATCAGCAAGTCTGTCCCAGAGCGGAGAATGAGGGCACGAAGAAATCTAACTAGAGCTCCCAAGAAGGACTGCAGCAGTATATCCAAGGCTGAATATCCTAGAATCATAGAAATAGTGCAGTTGGAAGGGATGTCAGGAGGCCATCTTGTTCAAAATCCTCCTCAAGGCAGGACCATCCGTGTCTGAACAATCCTAGACAAGTGTCTTGAGCTTTCAGTGCAAAGTAGATACTTTGTGCTACATATTTAGTATAACTGACAAAAAGATACCCCCCCTAAAAAAAAAAAACAACCCACCCAATTTCCTGTTTGAAGATGCTCACAGAAGTTCTGAAAGAGCAGTAAATTCCTATACTCCCTTTTCTCTGTCCTGTCCATTTAGATTGTAAATCTGTTGGGCAGGGGCTATAGTTTTCTATGTATGTGTGTTCCTTGGTTAAAAAGAGTTTTCATTTTTAGCTCGGCACCATTCTCCAGTCCTAAATTCACCAGAAATATTTTAGTAGTAATATAAAACATCTATAAAAATTATGTACATATAAATGTAAGGAGACTATAAAGCAAGTTACTGTCCCTTCCCACCGGAGAACTGCTAAACTATAGCAATAAGGGTTCCCTGTGAATGATCTTAGTGGAGCCAGAAAAATAAATAGAATATACCAGAGAAATCATTCCTAGGTATAATATTTGCCAGATTTCCTTGATACCAGGAAATATGCCATATATAACTTCACTATCATTATAAAAATGCCATGCTTTTATAATAGCTAGAAGTATTCAGGATCTGGATTATGTCTCATGCAAGATAAAACTCCCGTGCCAGGCCAGGATCTCATAAGTCCCTGAGTCATTTATCTGTTGAATTACTAATAGCGTATTCTGTGTTTGGGAAGTCAGCCATTGAAGTACAACCTGGCTGTAATTTTGTGATCTGAGATATTCACAGAACACATAGCTATCTGTGTTTATTATTTTTTAAATTTAATTTAATTTTCTTTTTAGTACCAGGCCCATATTTGTGAAAGGAGGATATGTGAAAGGGCTGTTCTGAACTAGGTAGTAAGAGATTTAGCAACATGCTCTAATAAAGGAGAATCAATCTTTTGTCAGTCAAGCTGTCATTGGGAGAGGGTGTTAATGTGTCAGCTGAGTACAGAAGGGCACTACAGCTGAACAGCTGAGCTGCTGAAATTCATCTGTTCCGTAAAAGTCCAGTTTTGGATGTGATGTGGTAATTTTCCATTAGGCATCTACCCTGAGCTTTAAACTGGAAGCTGAAAAATTTAACTTTGGGGTCACTCATCACAGTCCTTGCCTTGCTGTGGTCAAGGCATAGAGAATGGCAGCATTTCATGGCCAGCCTGTCGTGCCCCTATTCTCATACTTAAAACACATGGTAACAGCTTCCCCTAAATTAAATTTATTTCCCCTGGTTTTGTTCAAAGGTGCTATTCATGGTATAAAATCTCTGTGTCTTGTCATCTTCTTTGCTAAAATGCTGTATCTTTTAAGACTTTATTATTTGAACCAGATGTTCATGGAGGTGCAAACAGATCTCTTATTTTGCCCAATGGTGTGGAGAGAATGTGGTTTCTTTTCTTATGCCAAATCTCCAGAACATCCTGGTTATGATACTGTGACACTGTGAGAAATCTATGTACAATGGATGAGCTGTGCATGAGAGCTGTCCTCCCGTTTCATACTAGGGTTGGAGTGTTGTTGTAGCTATGATGGTCCATGACATTTAGGAAAGGTGAAGATTTTATGGGATCTTTTATTGGATGAGCTGTATAGATAGGAGAATTGTTGGACAGGCTCTCATCTGCTTCTTTCTTAGACCTGAGGAAGGGTATTTAATACCTGAACATTTGTTCAACAGCTCTGCCAACTGCAGTGGGTCCAAGAAATGAGATGGCAATTGGGGTGTGCTAAGCTTCAGTCCTTGATTCTATTTGGCAGAGATTCGGCCCAATTTGATGGCCAAATCTCTGAATCCAAATCGAATCAGAGGACCCTTTAATCTCTCCAAATTGAACTGAAACCCTCTGAATCGATTTGGAGAGATTCAGAAAAATTCTGAGATTCGGACATAGACATAGATTTAAATGTTTTTTTCTACATACCTCTAGGTAGCAGGGGCTCACGAGTGCTGCAATGCTGGGGTGCATGGAGTGTCCTACAGAAGCGCAGGGGGCTCCCCAGCATGCTCGGCAGCAGACCTGGAAGTGGACCAGAAGCAGTTCCAGTCCACTTTCAGGTCCTCCAGGGAGTGCACCAGGGAGACCCCTGTGCTCCACTGGCTCAGTGACTGGTGCCTCCTGGGTCCCAGGGTCCCCCTGTGGCCAATTGCTGACCAATCACGAGCCATGTCTGCTACCTCCAAGGTATGTAGAAAAAACTTTTAAAGCTGCGCCTATGTCCGAATTGCTAATTGTCCAAATCAGCATTGAATCTTCAGATTCGGCTTTGGCCGAATTGTATCAGGGACAGTGATCCGAATCAACTGATCAAATCACTGTCCCTGATTTGGGCCGAATCTGAATCAAACAGGGCCTACTTCGCACACCCCTAACAGCAAGAATCTTTGTTTCTATTTCCGTGTCAGCCTTCTAGCTCTGTTGTGATGGTTGGTTTTCTTTTTCCTTTGTCTTTTTACCTCTCATCTGAACTAAAATGTAATAAAAAAGTAAGAAAGGTTTAGCTGCTGGTGTGCAATGCCTACTGCCCATCAGGCTTATTAATAATGTCTCCTTGGCTTGTTTGTTTGTTTTGTTCCTGCACATATAGGTACCTACATGATGTTGTTTCTTGTAGTCTGTTCTTATACTGTGTTTCTACAGCATTTGATTCAGTATGGTCTTGGGAGGTTTTGGAGCTCTTAAGTATAACAGTAATAAAAATAATAGAGAGTCATTACATTTTGATGATCATCCATGTAAATGGAGTATTCTTAGACTGAGAGATGGCTGCTGTCCAGGGAAGCCAGATCTGAACTCTATAAGCAAAGTAATTAAGCAAAAGATAACCTGTTAGGGGCTTTGATCACTTGATGAGGCTGATCAGGGAGTTGCCTCATCCAGGGGAAGCTCTCGACAGGCATTTGACAGGAAGTTTTGAGGGAGGAAAGAGAGAATCAAAAGAGCATACATTCATGGCAGGTCACACGCTGCTTAAGTGCACCATGAGACAAGCTCAGAGCATGTTGACTTGAAGCAAGGAGAAAAAGAGGGATGGAGTGGTTCAGAGAACAAGTCATAGGTACAAAAGTTAGCTCCTTAGAGGACTCTGGCTAAGCCCAAGAATGCTCCAGAGTGGTTAACAAATAGGTATATCCATCAGGGATGTGCGAAATGTCACTGGCCGTTTCGTTTTGACAATGTTTTGACTCGTTTTGAGGTTGAAACAGCAAAATCAAAGCAAAACAAGGCCGTTGAAATAGCCTCGAAACAAAACGAGGCTAGTCAAAACACTTTAAAAGTCGAAATGTTTCAGCCATAGCGCAGGGGGCAGGAAGTCAGTCCAGCTGGGCTGACTTCCCATCCCCTGCACTAGATTGCACCGGGGGCAGGGAGTCAGCCCACCTAGGTTGACTTCCTATCCTGGGCTCTAGATCATGCTGGGGGATGGGAAGTCAGCCCACCTCGGCTGACTCCCTGACCCCTGCGAAACATCCAAGCAGCATTGAAACAGCCTTTCTGTTTTGACGGAACGGAATGGAAGAGCTGTTTAGAATGGAAATGAAATTCGAAACATTTCCATCGAACTGTCGAAACTCAAGGTGAATCAGAACAGTGCCATTTCGCACAGCCCTAATATCCATTACTTTCTGTAGACGTGTATATTTTAAAGGGTCACTTATTTCAGATTCCTGTGTAAGTTCTGTAGATGTTTTCAAATCTGCCTTGCACCCATGAAAGTTAAACTGTACACCATGAGAGCCCATCAGATTGGTGCTCTGGAAAAGTGTGTCCTTACCCTACAGGGAATTTGAATGCCAGTGTGGTTGCTGGGGTCTAAGGCTATGGAGCCCTCCATCCGTGAAGAGCTAACCTGAAACCAAGGGACATGCAAAGCAGCACCATGAAGCACACCACACCGCATGACCTCCTGAAGTAGTGTAGTTGCATTAGTCAAAACTGATACCTGCTTGTTCTTAGCAGAGGAAGATGACTGTGAATGAAAGCACAAGCAGAAAGAAAGAACAGCAGAGACTTCCTAAGTCTGAAGAAGCGTGATTGTGCCCAAAAGCTTGCTAAGAACTTTTTTTCCAACTAATCAGCTGGTCTAATAAGATATCACATCTACCCAAATAAGCTTGGCTGCCTGTGTCCTTGGAGCAACACGGCTACAACCAAAAATCCAGCAAGGAGAAAGAAGGGTGTTTGTGCCTGAAAGCTTGTCAAGAAGATTTTTTTCCAACTATTTCAGTTGGTCTAATAAAAGAAGAACCTTGTCTGCCTATGTCCTTAGACCAACATGACTACAACCTACTGAAACAAGGAGAAAGAACAAACTAGAGATGGTCCCTTTCAAAGTCGTCTGAGCTGCAGTAGAGTATGGCAAGGAAGCCGTTTCCGGTGACACATTCATTGAATGAAAAGGGGGCTTCCTGCCCCCTGGTGGTGTTTAGGAGTGGTAGCATCTTTTTGAATTCTGAAATGGGATAAAATGTGGCCACAGATATAAATGTAAAAGAACATTTCTGATGAATGGCTAACTATTTTCTCCCTTGCTGCTCTAGTGGTTGAAGCATCAAGTTTCAGCTCTTTGCTTCTTCAACAAGAAATAACCCTAACCAGAAGACAATGTGGTGATAGGGCAGGGATGAAAATTGAGAAGCATGGCAAATGACCAAGTAATAAAGACTGGATTAAAACTGCTGTAAAGCTTGGGGGAGGTGGTGTGCATGTGTATTGCAGGGTCAGATGTAAAAGGCGTATGGCATCAATCGAAGTGATCCAGTACAGAAAATAACACACAATGGCCTAAGTAGAGGCCTACCTTACATTTGTGACTGAGCAGCTGTATCATTCTTATTGATGGGGATGGGTGCAGACATTTAAGTAGCCTTTCAATCAGCGATCCTACAATTACAGAAATGTCAGCCCAGCTCTGAGGTCTGATGAAAAAGCAGCTGGAAGCATGTGAACGGGGGCTGGGTTGAATTGGGGGAAAGCAAAAAGGCCAAGGGTATGTCTACATTGCACAATAAAGGTGTGATTGTGCTACATGCTACAGTGTGACAGAGGTGATGTCCTGGTCTTTAGTATATGCTAGCATCAGTGTGTATACCAAGGGTCCTTGAAGAATTTACACTCCAGTTAGTAGTACATTCCTGTGCCATTGCATCCTTACCAGTATTGTTACCATGCTATCTGTACCAGGCTAGCACATACTATAATCACCTCCTCAATCATAGAAATCATAGAAAATAAGGGTTGGGAGGGACCTCAAGAGGTCATCTAGTCAACATGTTCATCAATGATCTGGATTTGGGTATTAAAAGTGAACTGGCAAAGTTTGTTTGCAAAGCTCCAAATCATTTCAGAAAGCCTAAAGCTTCCACCGATTCAGTTCAGATTCATATATTTAGCCTCCGAATCATCTGAATCATATCTGAATCTGAATCATGATCTGAAGCTTTGCACAGCCCTAATTGTTCCATTTTGATATACACTTTGGGAGGGTTTATTTTGTTGTACTCTCTTATGTGAATACTTTATTTGTTTCCCTAAGTTAGTTTGTCTTTCTTGTAAGCCACTCAGCCATTTTCGGGGAGAGGGAGACAGATGTTCCTAAGAGGCATAGGTTCCTAAAACCCTATCTACCTCTTCCAACCTCCCAAAACTTGCTTGCCCTTCTCTACCCCAAATGACATCTACCTGTCTTTTTCCATGGCCACATCACTGTTTCTCACTCAAATGCAGCAGAGAATCCAGGTGTGAATGACTTGACAGTCAGTGGGGAACTAGTTGTGGACTTTTCCGAGTTGCGCCCTTAAGCTGGTTCCATATGTAGTTTAGGCCAGTGTTTCTCAATCAGTGGGACACATCCCACTGGTGGGACACGAAGGTTGTGTAGGTAGGACTTCAACTCATTTGAAAATTTCCATGAATGATTAATATAATACTAAAATGCATGTAAACATAAAAATATACTTCTTGGGAAAGTGGGGTTTTGTTTTTATCATGATGGGACCAGGGTTTTTTGACAAATTGGTTGGTGGGACATAAGGAGCCTAAACCACTGGTTTAGGCAATACCCATATAACCCCGGAAAGGCCCATGAGAACACGTATCCCAAGCCTGTTAGAGTAAGAACTTACTCACTTGTACAGGGATATCTGCTGTCATATGTGATGTCCAGTTGTTGCCCTTGAAAACTGTAGGCTTAGAAAGTGGGTGGATAAAAATCTGATGACATTCGATATGGAAAAATGCAAGGTACTTCACCTTGGGGGGGAAATATCCACATCAAGCTTATAGGCTCGGCAGTGCTACATTCACTAGCACCATGGCCAAAAGGGACTTGGGGGTCATGATTGACCACAAGATGAATATGAGCCACCAATGGGATGTCGCAGCTAGTAAAGCCAACAAAACTCTGGCTTACATCCATAGATGCTTCTCAAGTAAATCCCAGGATGTCATCCTCCTGCTGTACTTGGCCTTGGTGAGGCCGCAGCTGGAGTACTGCATCCAGTTCTGGGCTCCACAATTCAAGAAGGATGTGGAGGAGCTGGAGAGAGTCCAGAGGAGAGCCATATGCATGATCAGAGGGGAAGAGAATAGGCCTTATGAAGAGAGGCTGAAAGGGCATGTATTGAGTGACTCAGGGGTGACCTGGTGGCAGCCTATAAGTACATCAGGGGTGTGCATCAGGAGCTAGGGGAGCATCTGTTCACCAGAGCACCCTAAGGAATTGCAAGGTCCAGCAGTCACAAACTCCTCCAAGACTGTTTTAGGCTGAACGTAAGGAAAAACTTCTTTACTCTCCAAGTTCCCAAGGCCTGGAACAGACTCCCCCAGAGGTGGTGCAAGCACCTACTCTGGACACTTTTAAGAAACATCTGGATGCTTGTCTTGCTGGGATCTTTCGACCCTATCTGACTCCCTGCCCCTTGGGCTGGGGGCTGGACTGATCATCCGAGTTCCCTTCCAGCCCTAACGTCAGTGAAATCTATGAAACCAAGGGCTCAATTCACAAATGGGATAAATGGAAGCTTTTTCCTTCTCCATCTTTTGGATGGCAAGGGGCACCAAATCAGTCTCCAAAATCACTTTAAAAGCAGCCTCAGTGCAGTTCCAAGCTATCTTCGCTGTTGGCAGCTCTGAAGACCAGTAAAGAGCATTGCACAGTGTCCTTTCCCAGCATGAGCCCCCTACAACCAGTCCGCAACTGCCTGCTGCATTACACAAGGACCGTGTGATCCAGCTGTGCCAGGGATTACCCTATGTCATTAGAGCTGCATTCCCGCTGTTGAGGTAAGGTATTTGAGCATGCATCTCCTCACATCCTCTGCTTTTTCCTCCTCCGGAGTTGAGGGCATGCACAGAATTTGCTTTTGCAGAAGCTTCTTCCTGTGTCTCAGGCTGATGTCAAGGCTATAGCCTTGTGAACACATGCATCTTCATTTTCTTTTCTTTCTTCTTGCCCATGAACTGAAATGTATAAACAGGGCCAGATTCTCACCAGGTAGAAATCACCTTGGTTCCACTGTGCGTTGTAAAGAGACCGCAGTTGACAGCAGCTGAGGATCTCATCTCAATTCTGTGAAAGTTTCTGAGAGCCTGTTAGTCTGGGGACCGCATGGTGATGGGTAATAAGGAAATGCAAGTTTCTGCAGCATGGCAATGTAACGCAGTCGTTCTTTTGGGTAATCTAATCCAGCTCTTATCTGAAGCATTACATTCATTGAGTGACATTTCCTGGCACGGCTGCCAGCTATTCTTTTTCTACTCAGTCATGCCTTGATGTGGGGTTGGACTCCAATGAGCGACTAAATTTATGTCAGCCATTGCTTATACTCCAGACAATTGGGCTCTTTGCTCACTCAGAAACATTTTTGATGCAAGATGCTGAGCACTGTTGAAGTTTTCCCTCTCCTCACGCTGACAGGTTGCGTGGGCAAGGATAGCTCCAGAGGTTTGTTAGGGCAGCAGCATTTTGTTTCTCATTCTTGCGTGTTATTCTGCTATAAATAAATAGCATATGCACTTGTCCAACTTCAGAGCTGCCCACGGACTGACCCTTCATGGGCTGCACTGATGCAAGCCACAGGTCCCTCTGGCTGTACGTGCTCTGCTGTCCACATGCATGGCCACAAGCAGGTGCCCCAGACGCACCTTCGGTTTTCCCAGCTATGGGCTCTCATTCTGCACCATGCCACATGGGCACCCTGGGCTGTTGTGCTGCCTCTCCCCCTGGGCTGGGGGCAGGAAGCCAGAGGAGGGAGGGGGATCGCAGAGACATTGGATACTGCTGCAACCAGAGCAATGGAGGGAAGTGAAGGAGGGGGAGAAGCAGTGGCTGGTGGGAGCCCCGGGGGGGGGGCTCAAATTAACCCTTTACAGGCTGCATGCAGGCTATGGGCTGACATTTGGACAGCCCTAGTTTAAAGGACAATGGGAAAACAAGGCCAGCATGTCTTCTGAGGAAGGATTGGTACCTGGTGGATGGGAAACATGGAGCTTTGGGAGGCATTAGGATTCAGTGCACTGGACTGGGACTCATGACATCTGGGTTCGATTCCTGGCCTTGCTTCTGGCTTACTGGGTGACCTTGGAAAAGTCATTTAATCTCTTTGTCTCAGTTTCCCTGTCGCTAAAATTGGGATAATGATGCTAGTCTTCATTGCACAGCTGCCTTCACAGTAGGTTGCCAAGACCTTAAGGGTGATTGTACTGTAATTATTTCATTTCAATACCTGCTGCTGAATAGCTTAGACCCTGAGCCTCTCTTTGATCCTGCTGAGCGTGGAGTGCTACCAGCCTCCACTGATTTCAAAAGCAGTCGCTCATCACTTCCTAGGGCCAGACCCTTAAAATGTCTTCTGTGCTTAGTCCATCTGGAAAACAGATAGTGTAATACTTAACTGCTTCAAAGAGACTTTGTGATCCTTTAATATTCAGAACGGACAGAGAGAGTTCTCAGATGAGAGGAGCTATATACAAGTAACCTTTTTTTTTTTTAATTTCTTCTCCTTATTAGCTTGCTTTTTTGCTAATCAGATGGGCATTTGAGCTTATTTCTACGCAGGGAAAGATGCATGGGGAATGCTATTAAGTCCTTGTCATTTACTGCTCATAGTAGTTACATTTACCAGAGTATTCACAGTACTCTTTGTTCCAAACACAGTGAATGCTACAAATACCACAGGTCAGGTGAATGGTGGCATTCAATAAACCCTGAAATTTCAATGTTGTCTATGGCGACATGTACATGGTATGAACCAGTTGCTCAAGAGCTCAGCTCCTGCCTTGATACCTACTTAATATCTAGCATGCTCCTTTGCAACCCCTATGGAAAACACTTTCCAAAGAGATCTAGCTTAGGAAATAAACTGTTTTTACATGCAGTGGAATTATTTTTCTTGCTTAATTTGGAGAGAGAAGGGAGGTGGGAGTGGGGAAAAGACCCTAGGCCTCATGGTCAGGGCATGCACTTGCAACATGGAAGCCCTACTTTCAACCCTCCGGTCCTCCTGATTCATAACAGAATTTGAATGTGAGGCTTCCACATCCTGACCATAACTGGTTTTCTGTGGTGGAGTCTGTTTGGTTTTGGTCAAGAATTTCCTCTGGACTTGACACATCATTGCAACCAAAAGTTAAATGGGAACTGAAACGTTGCTACAAGAAGTTCTCGTGTTGAGATATGGTCATTTTCCAGCAGCAAGAGCAAAAATGGGCTTGATGGAAAAGCATTCCAACGTGTCGAGTTCCTTTGGAAACCCAGCCATTTATTGTCACGTCTCAAAGAGGGACTGACTCTTCTCAATTGCTCTTTCCAATTGCATGTGTTGAACACTTAAGGGAATCTGGCCTCAGACTTAACTGTCTGGTTGCAGCCCTTCCTCATTCCCCTTCTTGCTGTTCTATTGCCCCTTGGCTCTCTTCAAGTTTTTAGGTAAAGGTAACATCCTATGTCTTTGCTCAGTAGTTAATTCTTCAAACATTTCCTTATATCTCTGGCCAAGGAAAAATAGCAGGTTATGTCTACACTGCACCCCAAGGGACCTACTCTCAGGTATGGTGGTGAAATAGCTCCCCCACCTACTCACTGCTGCTCTGGAGTGCTTTATGGCTGGTCTCCTTGAACATGGCTTGACTTTGCAACCCTAGTATTGTTTACTATAATGCAGCATGTGTGTGTGTGTGTGTGTGTGTGTGTGTGTGTGTGTGTGTGTGTAATCCCCTAGGATTTTTTTTTAAAAGGCAAACAGTCAATAAACAAATCCCATTGTATAGTATCCCAGTATGTCGGTTAACAAAAGGGATGAGCCTTTAGATTCACTATATAACTGTACAAGTCTCTGATATTTGGCTGAAATGTATCTGCTATTTAAGGCTCTGATGCTTAGCAGATGGAAGGTCAACCTACTGCCAATGTGAACACCAGAACTGGTCCTGTGCCAGTGGCTTTCCCAGGGGTTAGCTGACAGCAGAGAAATATTGAGACTTGAGAATCAGAGATTTCATCTCAGGGTCTGCTGGGAGCATGTCCTAGCAGCATACTCTGCTTTTCATTTCCCCCCCAACTTCATCCCTTCTTCCCCATTCCCCCTCCTCCCCACAACCACCCTTTCTCTCCCTGTCATGATTTTCCCACCAATTCCTCAGCTATTTGTCTTTATTCACTTGGCCAGTCATTACCCATCCTCTACCCTGGTTCTTGACTGAATATGCATCTCTTTGTCCTGCACTTTTCTATGCTCCCCACACCCAGTAGTTCTCTCTCCCTGGCTCCATGTCCAGCCTTCTTCTCCTTTCCTAGGTCTTGGTCCTAGTCACAGAATCATAGAAAATGAGGTTTGGAAGGGACCTTGGAAGGTCATTTAGTCCAACCCCCTGCTCAAACCAGGATCATCCTCAAATATTGCATCCCGGCCAAAACTTTGTCTACCCAGGTCTTAAAAACCTCCAAGGGTAGAGTTTTCACAACCTCTCTAGGTATCCTTTTCCAGTTGTTTAATCCCTGTCTAGTGAGAAACTTTTTTCCTAATATCTAACCTAAACCTCCCTTGCTGCAACTTGAGATCCTTGCTCCTTATTCTGTCATTTGCCACCACTGAGAACAATCCAGCTCCATCCTTTTCATAACCCCACTTCAGGGAGCGTGTCTAGATGTGCGCATTTAGTGTGCAGTAACTGAAATTCCTGCTCAGTACAGGTGCATGCCCATACTGCTCAGTAAATACAGTGATTTATGCCGACTTGATCATAAATTTGATAACTGCATCATGCAGGGATTAAATTTATGCCCGATTAGTTACTGTGCAGTAACGCACATGTAGACACGTTACTGCACAGTAACCCAGGAGGCCTCCCTTCTGGGTCTGCCCAGCTACTAGGTGTTTGGCCTGAGCCCAGACCCAGGGATCCTGGCTGGCCAACTCTCTTGGCTTCAGCTTGGGACTAAAGTTAGTCCCAAGAACTGGCAGTTGGCTCTGGCTTCAATTTGGGATTAAAGTTAGTCCTAAATGCTGGCAGCCATGTGCCTGGAGGCTGGAGCTCCCCCTGGTGGCCACAGAGGCACATGGCAGACTGCTCTGATCTGGGACTAAATTTAGTTCCAGGTCACTTGCATGAGTAGACACCAGCCTATTCCAGCTTACTGCACCATAAATTTCAGGTGTTATAAATGCACTTGTAGACACAACCAGGCTGTTATTAAATTCTCCCTCCGTCTTCTCTTCTCCAGACTAAATTAGCCCAGTTCCCTCAGTCTTTCCACAGAAGTCATGTTCCCTAGCCCTCTAACTATTTTTGTTGCCCTCTGCTGGATTCTCCAATTTGTCCACATCCTTTCTGTAGTGGGGTGGGGGGCAAAACTGGACATAGTACTCCAGATGTGGCCTCACCAGTGCTGCATAGAGGGGAATAATCACTTCCCTCTATCTGCTAGCAATGCTCCTGCTAATGCAGCTCAGTATGCCATTAGCCTTCTTCACAACAAGGGCATATTCTTTGCCCCAGCACCTGGAATTCTTCCCCCACCCACCCTGCTTTCTTGGCATTTCTGTCTTCTTTCCTCTAGCTCACTTGTTCTTAGCCCCAGTCTCCTTGTCCAGCTAGTCCTAGTCCCTCCACTCAGTTTCCTCGCTTGCTTTATACACATAGCCCACCAAACTCTAAAACATGGGTCCCTGTCCTGGCCTCTTGTTTTAATGTGCTCTGCCAGTGAGGCTTCTCTCCTTCTGAATTCAGAAAAGCAATTTACTCCTCCATGATCTTTTATAGGATAAACCATTTGTTTGTTGGAACCACCACAGCCTGAAGCAACCCAGAGATAAAGGGATTTAATTCCCTGGAAAATCTGCCCACACCAGACTTTGCTACAGCTGGGGCCTGGGGTAAGGTGTAGCCTCGAGTTCGAGACTCCAATACTGACCCAATGTATGAACATGTGTAAAGCACGCTCTGCTTGGCTTTCCCCTTTTGAAAGGGGGATACCTTTCTTTGTTTTGTGCTTTGCGGTCTCCTTATGAGCTGTCATTTAGCTGGGTGACAGCTCAGCACTAAAATGTCTTGGTGATGGGAGCAAGCCTTTATATAAGTGGAAATGATAAATATTACAATGTCTATGTTCTAAGCTATAATGTCATAGTGTTACCTTTTCCTCTGCATGCTCTTCTAATTACTATATATTCCTTTAAATGCACTTAATGGAAAAAAAGGAGCAAATGTTTCAGCCCTAAGACTTTTTTCCCCAGGTTATTCACTCGACAGACGTACAACATGAAGAGCCCTTTATGCTAACGGTAATTAGACGTAATTGCCCGCAGCCTTGCTGTTCACTTTCAGGAGCTAGACACAGGAGGTTATCTCTACTTAAAGTGCCCTTCTCATTTGTGCCTCTTGGCATGTTTTTGATACCAAGGACCTTTGCAATATCACATGAGTATGTGAAAGGGTAATTTTCAATCCGTGGGAGTGTGATGCCTTTGAAACTGTCGTGTGAAAGCCCTCTTCAGTTGTAATGATTAGAGAAGCACCAGTCTTTTGGGCAAAAACCTTATCTGGGACCTGAGAAAAATGAATTCAGTTCATGGCATGGCCAGAGATTTTCCAAATGGTCTTAGGAATGTCAATTAATATTTTTATGCATCAGGCTGCCATCTGTACAAAGGGGATGATAATGATACTTTACCTCACGTTCTCTACTTTTTTTGGATTCCAGGGTGATGGCATAGATGCCCAATTACATAATAAAATCTTTTGTCCTTCCTCAACAAAACACATTAATTGGATTCCCAGCATGCAAAATGTTCTCTGTAAAATAACAGAGAAAACTCTGCTTGCCTATGGAAATGACCTCAGTTTGGAGATCCGTATATCCCATAAAATTAATGCGAACTAATTTTATCTACCAGCATTTCTCAGGTGTGAGCCATAGCACCTAAGCAAGCTCTGCATATTCATCTCTTCTTTAAAATGTATAAATATGGATCATATTCCAGCTGGCACTTCCTTCGCTCTTGACATCAATTATTCAGGACGAAGTCAGGCTCCTAGACGAAGAAGAGAGCATCTTTACTTCTCTAATTATGTTGACAGTGCTTAGTGTCTGAAGCAATATGGTATATAAGTAGATACACAGTGAAAACTGAGAAAGTGAAATTAGCTTCGTAAGAATACTGCTATGCTAATTTTCTATTTTTATTTTATTGTATAAAGACTCTTTTATAATAGAGTGATCAAGGACCTTGAACATGGCATTATCGGAGTTGTTTTGTTCCTGCCAATGCCTGGGACTTGCAGTGAGAGGAGAACTTGGATAAATCAAGTATTAATTGAATGTAATTAATTAATTGATTTAATCATTTATTAATTTGAGGGTAATCATACTTCTTAGAGATGAGAACATAATTCACAAGTTGTTTTATATCACAGAGTTAGAATATCCATTAGGAAATATTAACTCCCTTAAAGGATTTCTATACAGTCTCTCAATTTTTAAAAAAACCTCTTTGAGGGGATCACAAATCCCTGCGGGTGCATGTACAAGTACAATTAATGCAGTGCAATGAACTCCAGAGCTGTTTATGCCAGAGCACATTACTCCTGGGCACAGTGTCTACACATGATCCTAGGCAGTTTGAGCCAGGGTGGAGCAGATTTGGGTTGGCAACTGGCTTGTGGGGTAGGGGGTGGTCAGCCCTGGGCTTCGGGTTGTGGCATTAGGTGTGAGGCTGGCTGGGGCATGACAGTGTCCAAAGTGTGGAGCCGCTAGGTGGGAGGCAGGAGTCTGGCCCCTGCTGGCTGGGTTGACTGGGCACAATTTATACCTGGCTGTCAGCATCTTCCCGTGCGTTTCAGCATAGTACTTTACTCAGCTCTACGACAGTACTGTCCCCAGCAGTAGTATCTTATGGCAGAGTTAATTAATTTACTCCATCCTAGTACTGGTGCATGTGTAGAAGTGATGCTTTACTGCGGAGCTAATAGTCTACTCTGCAGTAAAGCGCATGTGTAGATGCACCCTATGTGGGTTAATGGTTTGTTTTTCAGGAAAGAAACTTCTCTGGTCGATTTTCTTTATCTACCTTGACTGGTTGGCTTGGTACTTGAAAACTCTTGCATACAAATTTGAAATACTCATGAGAGAAGATTTTCTTAAATCCTTCATGAAGGGTTGGGTCACAGACAACTGCTCACAAATGACATGGAGAATGAAATAATAAAGGCAAATAATTTTGGCACAAGCAACTTAATATTACATCTCCAGAGAAGATCAGGAGGTGATTTGATGACTGTATATAAATACTCTCAGGACAGAAAGTTCTAATATGTTCACCAGCCTATTAGAGAAAGACAAATGAATAACCCATGGATAGAAACTGAAGCATCATGCATTCATGTTAGAAATAAAGTACCAAAGTCACATTGATAGGCTTCATCTTGGAGCAGTTTTTCCTGACTGAAAATGGGAATGGACAAGATTATCTTTGGAGGTTTCTTCTAGGTCTATGTTTCTGTTTCCTATGCCGTTTTAATCCAGCTGTGATACCTACCTCACAGAGTTTATCTGTTACAACATTACCGATTAGTCCCAACTAAGAGATCAAGCAAGCAGTCCTGCCCTAAAGCTTACAATCTAAATAGTCAATGCAAAAAAAGTGAGAAATTAAGTACTATTTCCATTTTACAGAGGGAGAGGTAAGGAAAGAGGATGAGTGACTTGCTGTGATAACACACACAGAGTCTATGGAAGGGCAAAAAAACTGGACCCAGATCTTCTCAGCCAGTGTACAATGTCTTATATCCTTCCTACCACAAGTGGCATCATCATCACCACCAGGGCATCAAAGTCCATGACAGAAGTTGGCTCCAACAGTTTGAAGAGAAAAGAGCCCAGTGGAAGCAAGCAGCTCCTGAACCTCCCAACTATGACATATACATTTGTAATCACTGCTGCAGATCCTGAAATCTCGGATTGGGCTATTCAGTCACATGAGACACTGCAAAACATCTACATCATAGGTTGCCATACCCTCCATCTCCTGTAGATGAAAGGATGCCAAAAGAAATAATGATTACCAAAGGACGCCTCTTGAATATGCTTATATATGCAACTCACTGTCATACTTTGGTTTTAGATGTATTACTTTATCTTGCTGACTTCTGGGAAAGAAATACTTTGAAAAAAACATTCATTTTATATTTGCCAGAGTCTTTAAAAGATGTATTTTAAAAATATCATTAGCATGATCTGTGTGGGATGATTACAGAATGGTTAATGTATTTTTCTATGGCTTTAGAGGTGCAACATTATGTCTTACTCCATGTTTGCGCTGAAAGCCATCCCGTTAACCCTACGGATGGTCTATGGATACCTGGTCAGTTGTGCTGAGGAGACAAAGATGATCCTTGCCCTATCACTCCCATGTGTGCTGTTGACTTCAGGGACTGTGCTGTTTTACCCACCCTAGCTTGATGGGACACATATGGTCAGATGGACCCCCAGGTTGTTTTGTTGGTTTTTTGTTGTTGTGTTTTTGGGGTTTTTTTTTGCCATAATCTAATAATGTACTTGCTATAATTTACAGCCATGTAAATATGTGTTAAAATTAATGATAAAGAAATGTACTAGAATAAGATATTTTTTCATCTCACATGGATTGTGCACCAACAGCAGTGTTAGACTCCCCATATTCTTCTTCGCTCCCTCTATACCTCATCCAATGGCACCAACCTAGGAGGATGAAGGAAGGTCACTTCACTCTCGTTTAGTGTTTGGCCCTTCAGTACTTGTTCAGTGCAGGCACATGCTCATTAGGAGCTGGACTGAGTCCATCAAGCCCATTTTTCATGAGAAGTTTGTCGTTCCCCATTTATCTACCCCTGTCAAATGGTATGTGGTCCAGGATATATTCCATAACGCATTAGAAGTCTGAGCCAGAAACTGCAAAAGCAGTAGTAGAATGGGAAAAAAAAAAGTGCCTGAAATATTTATAGCCATGTTTTTTTTGAACAAATAGGACTTACAATTAGCAAACTAACCAGGTGGCCATATGTTCTAAAATGCTGAGCTATCTAGCAACGCCCATTAAGTGCTTTTCCAAGGAGAATATTCAAGAGATCATAGCTGGCATCCTGTTGTTTTCTGAGTTATTTACTGTCTCTTGATAATGTGCATTTTCATAACGTGCTCTTTCAAAAACATCCCAAAGCAAAGGGAGAATTGGGATGCAGGTGTGATGTAAGCTTTGCAGTCCAAGACTCTTATTAAGGCTCTTGTGAAGATTGTGAACCACTGGATGCCTATAACACCACGTGTCCATGATAAGTACTAATAGATTGTTGCTTTCTGTTTTTACCTCCCCCCAATTTGACACAGGGAGCCTATTTTAATCAAAAGGCAAGCCAAATAGCTGCCTCACTCATTTATCATGCATCCCACTTGTGTAGCTATTAATTTGAGACTGCTAACTCTTATTTTTGTCCATTAACTTTGTGTGGAACGTCAAATTTGAAAATCTTATGCATCAGTGATACATAAAGAGCTGTTTAATAATGGCCTTTACAAAACAAGTTATTTAGTTGGGTTTCTAAGTAGAAATTGTATTTTGTTAAAGGTAAATTACTTGAGGTGGTTGGATATGACAAAACCAGTGTGTGAGGCTTTGGTTCGGGAAAGCATTTAAATGTGCTTAAAGTTCAGTTGTGTATGTAGTTAAGTTCATCTGACTTTTAAATCACTTGGAAAAAAACTATGTTAAGGGTTTTCAATGTTCTTAGCACAAGAAAATTCAACTAAAAATGTTGTTGTCTCTGAAATTTAGAAAGAAGAATTGCCTGCATGCATTAAATAATGAGTTACATTAATCATGTAATATATTTTAAATTTAAAGGGATGTTTTACTATCTTCTATGCTAAAATTTAGATTTGGGGGGAAAGAAGTCTATAGACTTTGAACCATGTTTGCTTAATGGTTTTCATTCTGAGTGTCATTCAAAATGGGCTTGAGAAATTGTTTTGTTAGGATTTAAATATTCAGAAATGATCGGGCCATAGTAGAGAAGCTAAGTACATTCTTTGCATTGGGTTTTTTCTGCAGAAGATACTGGGGGGATTTTCATGCCACATCAGTCCTTCCTAGTAGATAGGTCTCTGAAGAAATGGATCACATTGTAGTGACAACTGAAGAAGTTTTAGAGCAAATTGATGAAGTAAATATTAAAAAGTCACCAGGACCGCATAATATTCACCTACGAGTTCTGAAGGAATTCAAAGGTGAAATTGCAGAACAGTTGGTGATAGTATATAACCTATTGTTACAAATGGCTTCTGTGCCAGTATAATACCAATCTTCAAAAATGGTTCATAACACCCAACCTAAAAAATGAGCTCTTGATAAGGGTTTACAAAATCCTAAATGGTGAAGAGAAAGTAAATAGGGATTGACTATTTATTATCTCTCACAATACAAGAAGTAGGGGTCACAAAATAAAACGAGCTGGTGGTATGTTTAAAACGAACAAAAGGAAAGTTCTTTTTCACACAGCGTGCCACTAAAGGGTGGAACTAATTGCCACTAGATGTTGCGGAAGCTGAGAGTTTAGACAGATGCAAAAAGGGATTGGACAAATTCTTAGAGGAAAGTGGCGTCTGTAGCTATTGAGCCTGGGAGTTCGGGGTATAGCCTCCGAATTAGAACGTCCTAGACCTTAAGTGCTGGAGGCTGCAAGTGATAGAGGAACAACAGAAAAAACTCTGGTCAGACCCAGTTTACTCCCCCTTTCAGCATCCACTCTCAGAGCTATAGCAAGGGGGAGGGGAATGAGTGTGGTGGCCGCCCCAGGTACTGAAGCAAAGGGGTACCAACAGTTGCTGCCCAGACAGGGTGGGGTGTTGAACAGAGCCATGAGTGTATTGTTTTGGGGGCACAGGGATGAGGGAAGGGCAGCTCCCACTGCTGAGCGCGCTCCCAGGTAAGCATGGGGGGGGCATGTGCCCCCTAGATATGTGTGCAGGGCAAGGGTGGGCTGCCACTGCGGGCTTTGCCCCGGGTGCCAAACTTAGTTGCTATGGCACCGTCCACTTTCTGCCAGTGTGTGACACAGGAGACTGGGCAAGATGGACCTATGGTCTGACCAAGCCAATGGCAATTTTTATGTTCTAGAAGTGAGCCTCTCTTCCATTGCTGGCAGGTTGGTAGAATCTGTATTAAGGAATCAGCAGTCACGTGGACAAATGTGATCTACTGGGGAAAAGTCAGCATGATTTTTGTAAAGGGAAATCCTACACCCTCAAGTTGCTGGAATTCTTTGAGGGCGTTAGCAAGCATATGGACAAGACAGACCCAGTTGACATAATATATTTGGGTTTTTTACAAAGCTTTTGACGTGGTGCCTTATCAAAGGCTTAAATAAACGGCCACAAGTTGTTGGAGAGTAGGTTTAGATTAGACATCTGTAGGATGTCTCATAGTCCTTATGTTCTTACTTCTTACAGTCTGGAAGCTCAAACCCTGTGGCACAGAGAACCGGGAAGTGGGATGGAGCAGAAACAGAGGAAGGTCTTAATCTTACGCCACTCTGTGCTATTCTACTATGGTCAAATGTCATCATTGGAAGTCTTGGCCTTGAATGTGAACCTGATCAGTTAAAACAATTGCTCAAAATGGAAGGAAATACAAAGATAATCAAATGGGGTAAGTGATGAAAAGCAGTTTGATCTACTTAACAGCCTTTGTCTCTTAGTGGTCTAAGGAAAAAAACAGTTAAAGAATACATAGCAGGGTAGATTAACCCCTTATTTACACTGCATTTGCAAATCTGAACCAACCTCTTCTTGTTTTCACTGAAACATAGGCAGGAGAAAAATAGGCATGAAAACTTATTACATAATGCCTTTTGAAAGCTATTGGCAAGACTAGATTCACAGCAGTGCATTTGAGAACAGACTCAGTAATTTTAGAATAAAAGGCTATTAGCCCAATATTGCAACCTTTTCTTCTGGTAACGAGGTCTGCTGGAGTCCACAGGCCTGCCTGCCCAAGTAAGACATTCTCACCTGGACAAGAGCTGTCATATCAAGATTGTGTGGGTTGAGCATATCAAGGTTTTTAGTGACACAAGGCTTTCAGCATATCAAGTGCTGAAAAATGGCACAGAGGTGGTAAATCTCAGCCAAGTCCTTTAAGTAATGCAGGCTTTAAGAAAAGGAGCCACTACTCTCAGAACTAACATTTCATTACCTCTACAACGTTGCTCCTGATCTGTCACTGAGTGATTTGCTGCCCTTGGTTTTGCCCTTCCTTTAAGATGGCGTGAATGCCCGCAAAAGAAGGAACAGGTTTAGATCCTATGAAAATAAATGTGGAGTGTTTGAACCTGCCAGCCTCTGCCTTCTCGATAGATGCCCCTTCTGCCTCTGAGCCACTGATTTCTTTTATGTGAAGTTTTCACTTGACACCACCCTTGCGCTGGCAGGAGGCAAGAGGAATGTCTTAATAAGGGAACTTGTATCGATCTTATTGCAGTCTGTTTACCATCCTTTAGCAGGATGTCATGTGCTCTGGGATTTTATAGCATTGCTTGGTTGTGGTGTGGAGTGGGAGCCAAACAGAGCTGGCTGAATTGCATGGGTCCAAGGTCGTATTACTTTGACTTTCACAGGAAGCATCTACATGTGCAGTTAACACAACTGAATAAACTCTGGAGCAGTTTGAACTGAAGTTTATTGCTCCCAAGCATCTTATTTCCACATGCGCCCAGGACCGCGGTGCGTTGAGATGTGCTGGAGCAGCCCTGGCTGGCAGGGGACCCGGCAGGCACCCCCCGGACTGAAGCACCCTCATGCCCCATCCCGCCTTGTCAGCATCTACATATGTGTTGTGGCACACTAAATAATGCCACCATAGGATAGTACTTTTTATTTAGAAGTACTAACCTACAGCACAGTTCATTCATTTCCTGTGACCTAACAGGGTTGCACATGTAGACGCCGAGATGTTTACTGCAGAGCTAATTAGCCTCCTCCGCAGTAATCATCTTGTGTAGATGCACCCACAGTGAAGTATCTTACCTGGTAATCCAGTTCCCTTGGGCGCCAGGGGACTAGTTGCTTCCTTCTTTTAGTGGGACAACGTAGGTCATTCAGCATGGTAAGGAAACTGGGGTGTCCCACATTTAGGCACAGGCAATTTGGGCTGGCCTGCTGGTTCCATAAATGGCTTGTATGACCCATACATGAACTGAGGAGTAAATACAATAAGCAAAACACTGTCGGTATTATGCAGTGACCAAAAGGTGAAAGAGGTAGTGGGGAAGTTGCACGATGGATAGATCTAACTGCAAGCAACAGAACATGAGATGTTTCAGGATGGAGCTACAATGTGTCTGGGGGAGGATGCCTGGATGGCTATGCTATTCCCTCTATGGCTCTAGATGTGTTATTTTAAGCCTTCCTTTGGATTTGTCCAGAAGGCTGCTGCAGTTCATTTATTTGTAAATAGGTACCCGATCATTTAGGTTGGGTTCGGGAGTCAAAGGCAACCACATATCAAGCCAGTGATTTCACTCCCGTTGCTATAGGAATTGCCCTGACTTAACTATGGTCACCCTGTGGGCTGCCTCAACTCTGGTAGATCTTTTGCCTTCTTTTTTTGAATTAGCCAGTTTGCTCTTCAACCCTAATGCCATGTCATCTGAACAGACTCCAGAAAAAAGCCAGCAGCTTCTAATATTCCTAATATACATCGCTTCACCTTACTGGGTACTTAGATCCTTCTGTATATTCATTTGGAAACATGAGGGCGAGTGAGTTTGTGTGTGGGCATACAGGCAGAAAGCCAAAGTGTTGCAATTATTAGTGTGCATTCAGGGGGAGTGTAGTGGGAAACAGGGAGGGAATTTTGCTCCAAAGATGTCACTATGCGGCAAAATGCCTGCTGGTGTTACGTAACACACACACGGCTCTTTGCCCAGGGCTTTGTCAAAAGTCAGTCTCACACCCTGCTTTCAGCTTCCCTGCCTTGCTGGTATGTGGATTAATACAGCCATTGATCCTTGCATGTACAACTCACACAAAGGCTTTGCTAGAAGCAATAACCGAAGTAAGCCTTACTGCAACTGAGCTAGGCATTGCCACACATTGCATATCTAAGGCATCAATTGCACATCCCATATCTTACAGCCTATTCTTGTCTTGGAATTGGTCAATGAATGATGAGCGGAAAGCAAGACAAAAAGTCAGATGTCAGGAGAGACATAGTTTGGGGCAACACCAGGGGTTTTAGGATAAGGTTAATAATGGACAAACTCAGACACTTCTGCACGTTATCTTGATGTCTAAGCACGTTTAGTAAACTTCTTAATTGGTGCACACCTTGAAGTTCAAGTTACTGTGATACTGGAGACATGTTGTCAGGTGAAAATTGGATCTTTCGTTTAAAAACAAGTAATTTTCTAGCCTTCCTGTTTGCAGAGTGCTTAAAACATGATGCAGATCTATTCTAAGCACTAAAACGAGAAAAATAAAAAGAAACCAAATGGCATTTATTTCTCAGAATTTCAGCCTATGTTAAGCTAATATCATGAATGCTTGGGGTTGGACTATTACATTTAACCATGTAGCAGATGAGTTCTGTACAGCAATTAAAAAATATTGAACTTGATTCTCCACCACTAGCATTTTGGGCCAGACATACTATTCTACCTTTTTGCCATTGAGTTGCTAACTAGACACTGGAATATCTCATTCAAGCTTCTTAAAAACTGTTAATAGCAAAGCTGGGTGGGTCGATCCTTCTGCTCTCTGCTTTTAGGGACTTATTTTTAATGGGTGCATCTATACATGCAATTAAAGTGAAGCAATAAACTCCAGAGCAGTTTGAACTGGAGTCAATTGCTCCCAGGCATAGCATCTACACATGCACTCGGGACAGCAGCAATTTGAGCTGGGGTGGAGCAGGGCCCCAGCTGGCTGGGCTTATGGTGCACAATTTATGGCTGCAGTCAGCTTCTACCCATGCATTTCAACACCATAAATTACTCTGCCATAAGGTAGGACAGTCTTGGCAATCCTATCTTATGGTGGAGTTAATTAAATTTACTGCACCCTAACACCAGCGCACATGTAGATGGTGATGCTTTACTGCAGAGCTAATTAGTCTATGTAGCAATAAAGTGCATGTGTAGATGCACCCAATGTGCCTCCTTCTCAGCTTTATAAAACCAGAGGTGATAATGATGTGTCCAAGGACTCAGTGCTATTGAAATAGGATTGCACTCAGATACTTGAGCGCCCTTTAGGTGTCTAATAGGTGGAATAGGATCTGGGGCTTTGTGTCATCATTTATTTCTGTGCAATTTGGAAGGGAAATGTGAATGTTCCTACTGTTTGTTGTGTTTAATCCTCATTTTTCATTACTGGTTCTGTGTTGTTCCGCTTGAACTGCATGATGCCCTTTATGCTGGGGGCAATTTAAGAGTGAAATGCTGCCATTGCTAGTTTCTTTCTCACCACTTCTCACTGGAGTGGAAGAGAAGAACCAAATATGGGAGGAAAAAAGGATTGAGATCCAATATAAATCTATACTAGTAATAATAATGACGGTGCTGTAAACTTCATAATAAGCAAACATTTATATAGCTTCGGTGCTATAGCCTGATATGGCTTCCAGCTGAAGAGATAAACATCCTACAGTATAGAAAATAGCTTTCATACTACATCTATAGCTAAAGCCTCAGCTGTTTAGTAATCCTTTTTTTTTTTTTTGTTTACCTGCATGTAGACGACAATGATCTGAAGGGTTGATAGCTTAAGCTTTAGGGAATAGTAAAGGTGACGGGAAAATGTCATATACTGACAGTAATTGCATAAGTATGATCAAGCTAAACTGCTCAATGTCTTCCTTAGAAAGTGGGACTGTATACTGTCACAAGGCTAAGGAAATGCCTCACATTACAAAACAACATACAGGGAAAAAATCGAATATGTTATTTATTAACGGAGAGGGTGATGAGGTGCTCAAATCTTATTTATGCAAATACATTGGGAGATGCAGAAGAATGAAACACATGGAAAATTTTCAGAGCCCCTAATCCAACATCCATTGAGACTATAATTCACCATTAGATAAGAGAGAGAATAAATAACTGGATGGATTCAGTGGTGTGTGTGTGTCTGTGTATGTGTGTGCATGCATGCATGCACATGCACACATATTTTAACTTTTAACAGTGTGCAAAATGTACCCAGATAGTTTCCCTAGCTATGCAAAGCCCCTCTGAACAAGTTATCTGCCCTTTATCATTTGCTGATATTCTCCCTTTCTGGAAGAATGTTCTAGCCAATTTACTAATATTTACATTAATCTTTATCCAGTGATGCATTTAAATGTTGCTAACTCAAGCTCCATATACCTTTAATTGGGGGACAAGCAGATGATGGAATTTGTTATGGGTCCATTTGTCATAGGGGCTTCACCCAGTTCCACAAGCTGATGATCTGCCTCTAGTTTCTTATTTTCTTCATGGACTGAGTTTAGATCTGATCTTTCTTCTATGATTATTTTTTCATTACATTTTGTCTTTCCCTGCTTACTCAGGTCTGTTGTTTGCCCAAAGTTGATGTAGGGGCAGTTGTGTAGCATTTTGCTTCCTGAGACCTGTGTTCACTCCCCACCTGGGAGTGAAGGGAGCCAAAATAGCTCCTAGGAAATTTGGGGTTGGAATGTCCAGCTCAGAGGCAATGCAGTTACTATCCTATGGCTAAGGAAAATTGGACTAATTTTCCTAGCGCTACAGAAACGGCCATACTGTTTCCCATGCGTGTTCCATCTAATCCAGTCTCTTGTTTGCAAGAGTAGCCAGTAGCAGATACTTCAAACCAAAGTCTCAGTAGCAGACACTTCAGAACACCAAGTAGACAAGTCTCAACTCTTGCTAATGACCAATTTCACTTTTTCCCATAGTTGCCTGTCACAACCCAAAGTTGTGATTTGTTGTGTGTGTATGCTTCGGCAACGCTAAATTGTGTTCCCGTTAAAATTGCAGTTTCCTTGCACGGTAGAGTTCTCTGCTGCGGGAGAGAACTCCGGTGCAACGGGGGATTTCCCGCCAATTTGCAGCTTCTTTGCATGGTGCATTTCTTTTGCATCTCGGAGATGCATGGTGCAAAGGAGTTCCCGCCATTTGTATTTAGATTCGTGCCACATTACTGGCCGGTTCTAAATGTAGGCTCACGTGGCGGCTGGCTATTGATTTGCTAGCCGTACAAAAGGCTTGGCTAGTTTCTGCCCAAGTTGGAGAGAGAGGAAAACTGGAGGACTTAACGAACTCCAGGAGGAGGAGACTTCGTGCTGTGTGAAGATCTCTAAGCGATGTGGACCCTTGCAGACCCAACGCGCCTTTCTTAAGCAGGCAACAGAGGTCTAAACAGCCTCTGGCCTCTCCCCGTCGCCGAGCACAATCCTAGACGTATCCCTTTCCTATATACCCAATTTTCGAACCCACGGAGCTTTAACAACTCCGGGGCCTGGGAACCGAACCCAATTTTCGAACCCACGGAGTCTTAACACCTCCAGGGGACCTGGGAACTGAACAAAACCCACGGAGATTTAGCCACTCCGTGAGGAAAGAATTGCTGAACCCGCGGAGCCTAAACCACTCCGGGGCCAAAGAACTGAGTTTGTCAGAGTCCTCCAACGAGGATTCAAGCGGAGCTGCACCTGGAAAACTGTCCAGCCTACACCGCTACCATCTTTGGGTGTAAGTAAATAATCTTTTAATCAACCACTACGCCTCCATAACTAATCCTAGTTTGCGCGTACCAAACCGCCCCGTGGTTTTCTCCAGCCCTGCATGCCCGGGCTGCTGGCTACAGCCCGCGTGCGCAAAGATGGGCCCAGCTCGGCCCCGGCCCGCACATTGCCCAGCAATCCCTACCTTCCACATCAAGTTAGCTGGGCTAGCGGGAAAGTAGAGATATTGAACAGTCAGTTACCCTGGAAATCTTCAAAAGGAGATTGGGCAGTCATCTTGCTGGGGTCACTTGACCCCACTTGTCTTTTCCTGCCTAGTGCAGTGGGCTGGACCCAATGATCTACAAGGTCTCTTCCAGCCCCTAACAATCAGTGAATCTATGAACAGAAGCTGGGCTGTGCACCTTGAAGGCTTTGTGTTGACTTCACTTTTTGTCTTGGAAGTGATACAGACAGAAGCTTTCCAGATGAGCAGCTTAACCCGATGCACTCACCACTCAGCCATGGCCACCAGCTTGACCTATGTTGGTCAAGATGGCTACCGTTGCATATGTCATACCCTTCCACAACCTGTGCCATAATGACCACTTAACATACATTCAGACATCCACTCCAGGCTACAATTTGACTCTGTTTGTGTACCATACCCATGAATAAGGCCAGCCAGCATATCACCCACGATCAGCTTCTGTTTCTCTTCCTTTTAATTCTGCAGGAAAATGCACGCACTCTAACTGGGAATTTGGATTTCATCTTTCCATCTGCAATGATTATAACAGGCAGGGATAATTGAGAAAATGGACGAGTATCACACTATTTTTTAAAAGAACGTTTTTCAGAAGTCTTGTGTTATGGATCTGTTTTTAGCCTGCTTCCTCTTCTTTACATCTCTATAAAATTTGTGTTAGTCAAGGAAAAACCCTCTCCCCAAAATAATCACAAGATCATCTCAAAGATCATGAAATTAGCACAATGCTGTCATACTATTTGATTTGCCATCTGATATCTGAGACTTATGGGTGTAGTTGGGTCATGTTTTCAAGTTCTTCTTCCTTATAGACCTTTCTCTTTTCTCTCCTTAAATGAAAGCTGAATTGAAATTTGCTTATCAACCCTGACTGCGGAGCTGGGGCTTTAACAAAAGAAACCAACACGTGAAAGAGTTATCAACAAATATCTACTTAACAAGCAGCAGGTATTTCCCTTCTTGGAAATGATTTTTTGAGCTGATCTAATGATTCTTTTCAGGGCAGGGGGACTCATGATTATTGAATGGTTGGGTTTGGCAAAGTGGTTGTTAACAGATGTCAGCTTGCCTTTTGGGAGAAGTGCTTTATCAACTCAAAACCATCATCAAACAAATCTTAGTGAGCAACTACATGGCACCTCTTTTTTTCTGGGATGTTTGGTATCAAAGGATGGGGGCTTATAAATAAAAGGATGTGGTACATGCAGAGAAAGGAGGATACCAAATTTTGTGCCAACTTTGTTGCATATCTGCCACCGGTCCATTGGATCATGTCACAGAGACTGTAAATGGTTCGTGGCACAGAGCTCATCGTAAAGTGTGTGTCTCTGAGTTTGTGTGGCGCACAGTGCACTTTGGGGTGCCTTATCGATAAATCATTTACTGTAGAGGACCATAATAAGGAAAGAGTAGGTCAATAATACTGGATTTAGTTTTGGATTAAGACTTTGAACATCTGGGTTGAAGTCCTGCTAGCCTACCAGGCTCACCAGGCTCCTCCATCTCTTGCCTCTCTTCTGCCATGACTTGATGTTAATATACATGTTTAAGGGGAGACTGCCTTCAGAGGCTGGGATAGACTCTTCTTTGGTGCCTTAGGGACTGTACTCGTGGTCTCCTGCCACCCCTATAGCCACACCTGTGCCTCACAGATGATTCTCCATTGTCCATTGTAGGGCATCTCTTGGTCCCAAATTGACACTGGAGCCCAGGCTCTTATCTGGACTTCACCTTTCTCAGTCTCTGCCCTTTTTCTGTGGCTGAGCCACCTCAGCCCAGGTCTTCTGTCTTAGACTCTGGGTTCCTGGGCCCCAGTCCAATATGAGCAAAACTAGTCTCAGAAGCAGAGTACCCATGGCACTCTGCTCTGTGGCCTCCAGACCTCCCCTACAGCCATGATCCAAGTCTCTGGTCTCAAAATTAAATACATAGAAGAAAACCAGAACCCAAAGGGTTAACCATCTGGTTATAACTCAACTACAAGCCCCTCAGGCCCATAACAGCTGTCACTATCATAAGGAGCTGCCTTGATTCCCCCCAGCTCCAAGGTGACTCCTTTTCACTAGCAGTCAACTCTATCTTTTGCTCCTTTCCCCACTGCATGCAGGCATGAACTGCCAGCCCCAGTTCAGAGGCGGGGCTTATGTGTAGCCAAGCCCCTCCCCTTCTAGTCACATGACTGCTGCACCTGAAAATGGGCCCAGGTGTTCCTGCTCAGCCTAATGAACTATTTGGCTTTTCTTGCCTTGCAACCCTCCCAAGCTTAGCAATTCCTGGCTTTGAAGCTTGTGTACCTGGTGGTGCTGTAAGCTGCAGCTCTCTACTCACGTGAGTATGAATGTCTGGCTTTCCTGAGGACCCTGCTCTCCAATCCTACTCCTCTCCTGTATGTAGTTAACAGGGTTGGGGTTTCCCATCGCACAGGTTTACACACCTGCAATTCAATTCATGTCTCCTCTGTCTTATTAGTGAGTTCTTGCTTTTTATGTTTGTCCTTGAGTTTTTTAGTTGCTTGTTTTCGTGCTTCCTTCAGTATCTTTTTGCTCATTAGTGCTTTTTTTTTATTATTCTTTTCTTTTCTTTCTTATTGAGTCATTCAGCAGTTGTGAGTCCCCTTTCTCCCAAACTGCTTTTTAGTACTATAGCTTAGCATAGCTGCAGCCCAGCACAACTCCTACCTGTACCAAATCAGTTTGATAAAGCTCCTCACAAAAAAATCCTGATAACGAAGTGGTTAACCACATGCTTGGTTGTCTGTAGGTGGGTTTTACCCTTAAAGCATTTGAGGGAGGGGAAAATCCAGTGGTTTTCTCAAGAATACAGAGGGGATTGGTGGCAGAATTAGGAGCTGAATCCAAGTATCCCAAATCCTAGTCAACTGATTCCCCTTCTGTGAATTCAATACAATTTCACTGATTAAAAATGATTCTTATGTTGACCTGGAATGAAATTGCAGCTTGCAAAACCCCTTGGAGGACAGAGAAAATAGTTCTCTTGGCTGATTTCCTAGCCATCAGAAATTATAGTCTCGCAGGAGAAGAAGAGCTGGGAAGAAAGGACAGACAGAGGATCTAACAGATATGGTTCATCTGTTTGCTAGGAAAAGTTATTACTAGACCTGGGTGTTCTGGGACATCTCTAGCAGCAGCATCTGGTAACTAGATTAAATATTATTGAGATGCAGATGGTCTAAACAATTGCCCAAGTTGCAGCTGCGCATGCAGTGACCCTGCTCCATCAGGAATTGCACACAAGATTGCAAATCTGCTTCATCTTTCCCAACTTGTAGATTCAATGGGTCACGGTCTCTCTTGTCTTCTGTGTGCACTACACGGAGCACTATGAGGACTGCAGCCTGTAACCATCTGTGACTTCAGTGTATAAACCTAAATATAAGCAAGAGCAGACTTTGCCTCCTTTCTCTTGGGGAAAAACAAAAAAACCAAAACACAACAGGTATCCAATGGGCCAGATCCTATTTTTACACTGCACCTACTACACTTTGTCTTATTATTCCTGTTTTATACTCTATAGGAAAGAGACTCCAAGTTGGGATCCTCTGAGAGCGGTCATCCAGGGTGAGCAGAGGGACTCCTTTTGTTTGATGTTCTGTCAAAGCCTTGTTGAAAAATATGCTCCAAAAGACTTTTGGAAGTAGCCATTGAGTCCTTGCTGGGCTAGAGCAATAGACAGTTGCTCATACACAGGTCAGAAAGCACTTAGCTGAGCTTCCTATTTCATGTCCAAGGAGATTTCACTACCAAGCACAAGTCAAACTAATGAGGAGGTGACTCAATAATTCTCACCTGCATGCTATCTAAGTTGGCAATTAAATACATTCTACTTATACGGGCCTAGTCCCCCTTTTACAGGCCCCTGTTATCTTTCCAACTTTCAATTTTATTACAAAATAACTTTTACTTTTGTATTACCCCCATGAGATTTACTTTCCCCATGTTCAAGTCCTCCATAAAGCAAAACACTTGTGAGTCAAAAAATGCCGGTTTTGCCATCATCTTTTGCACTCTGTTGGTTTTCTTTGGAAATATTTTGCATACAGATGAAGGGAGCACCCCAGTTTTTAAGCTGTGCTGGAATTACTCAGGCTTGTGATGTTGAATGCTGCTGCCATGAGCCCCCCCAAATAAAACTAAGGTAAAATCAATGGGCATGTAAGTGTTGGGAATGGTAACTTGAGAGTGCCTTATGCTTGGAAATAGATGGTCTTTATTCCAAATCGTTTGCAATCCAAACGGAAGGTGCAGAGAAGAAGCTGAAGCAGAAATTCAGGGGCAGGGAAGTTTTAACACCTTAGTTGTGGTGCTCTGTTCAGGTAGAGCTTTTGAGCAGAGAACCTGTGTTCATCTCCCTTCCACACCTCCACATGCTGGTTTATAAACCCAGGTTTTGTAACCCATGGGGGTGGATATGTAGACAGTTAAAAAGGACTTGAGTGTGGGAAGTGCGGTGCTTATTTGGAGCAGAAAAGTCCTTGCCCATTACTCCTGTAACCATTTTATCACAGCACACAACTTTGTCCCCCTCTATGGTCTCCAGAGGAGACTCATGTTTGCTAGAGCTGTCCTTGAAGGAATTTAAATAGTGGAAGTTAGGCTCATTTAGATGTTGTCTGCCTGGAACTTAACCTTGGCTAGCTGTTTGCTCAAGGCAAACAGTCTATTATCCAATCCTGCCACTTCATGGTAAGACAAAGTAATTAGTCTAAGTTACTGCATATAGTCTAACACCACAAGATAAGTTGCGCTCTTTCCCTGATAGACTTCAGGGCACCTTACAATGGAGTACAATGTGTCTACTTAATATATTTTAACCATTGTCTTAGATCAAGCTACTATTTTGTTTTTCAGTGGGAGACAGACACCTATGAATTTATGCAAAATAACGCTAGTCATCACTGGGCGCATCTACACATTCATTAATGCACCATAGTTACTGTGCATTAACTTTAATACTTGTTTTATCAAGTAATAAATCAATGCACAGTAACTTGTGCTACTGTGCAGTAGCCTAATACTACTGCACAGTAGCATATTAGCACGGTTTTTGCCTGGCACGCTACAGTGCAGTGCTATTAGCATCCCATGTAGACATACCCACTTTTATACAGACGTGCTTTACTAGATTTGACTTTAGTTCTTTATGTAGAACAATCAGGCCACCCCCACCTGCTTTAGGCAGCCCCGCTGGGCCAGCCAGACCCTACCCAGAGAGCCGCCGGAAGCTCTGGAAGGGAGCAGCGGGCCACAGGCCCCTGGCTGTACACGGCAGTGGCTCCACATCCTCCATGCAGCAGCTGGCCCCAGGACCCCACTTTCAGGGTGGCAGGCATGCAGCCAGCCAGTCTGGGGCCTGATCCAACTTCCCAGGCCCTGGCAAAGGCAGGACCAGCTCCGTCCTGCCCCGGCCCAAAAGGCCAGGCTGCCTATGGCACCCAGGATTCCCAGGTGGTCTCCCATCCAAGTAATAGCCAGGCCCAGGATTGCTTAGCTTCTGAGATCAGTGGGGATCAGGTGCAATCAGTCCGGTCTGGCCATAGGTGGGTGGAAGAAGTACGGCGGAGGTGAAGGAGGCAAGCAGAGGAAATAGAATGCAAATAATCATCAGCCAAATAAAAGGCGCTAAAAAATTTGGCTGGGCAGCTCACCAGCCTCCCATAAGAATGAATGGGTTGACAGCGTGCCCGAGAAGCCCCACCATGGCAAGACCTGGGCTAACCCAGCATCCGAAAAGTCCCGCCTTGCAATGCACGGGATGGCTCGGTGTCTAAAAGGGCTCCCATGGCAAGGGCAGGGTGGACCTGGTGTCCTGAAACACGTCGCCATCGTAAAGCCTGGGCTGACCTGGTGTCTGAAAAGGTACCTTGCAGTGACTGGGCTGAGTCGGCATCAAAAAAGAGCCACCTTGTAATGCCGGGGGTGGCCCGGCATTTGAAAAGCCTCCCACGGCAAGGCCTGGGCTGACCTGGTGCTTGAGGGGCCTGCCATTCGAATGCCTGGGTGACCGTGGTGGGCCTGGTGGCAGGCAAGCCTGCCATTCAAATCCCTAGGTTGATCTGGTGCCAGATCGGCCTGCCATTCAAATGCATGGGTTGACGTGGTGTCCAGAGAAGCCGCATTGCCAGGCCCAGGTTGACCGGGTGTCCAGGAACCCTGCCATTCAAATGCCTGGGTTGACCTGGTGCCAGGCAGGCCTGTCCTCCAGATGCCTTGGTTCGCATGGGGTCCGGAAAAGCCCCACTACCAGGCCTGGGTTGACCTGCTGCTCAAGGGGCCTCCCATTCAAATGCCCAGATTGACCTGGTGCCTGAGAGGCCGGCCATTGAAATGCACGGTTTGACGTGGTGTCCAAAAAACCTCCCATAGGAAACAACGGGTTGACCCGGCGCCCGGCCAATGCCTAGAAGTCCATAAAGGGTCATTCAAAATGCATTCTCTGACCCTTTGATCCAGGACGTTGGATACATTTGGTGGCTTAGCCTGGTGCTGGGCCCATAGGCTGGCACGTGCACCACAATTAGAAAGGTACCTGTAGGTATATAGGGGTGGGGGTCTCGGGCCCAGACGACTACCACAAGTCAGCCACAGGGCCAATCTGCAGGCTTCCCCCGCCCGTCCACAGGGCAAGTCCGGCTACCCGGGCAGTGCACATGGGCCTGTGGACATGGACAACCAGCACTGGGATGACCCAGAGGCCCAAGCCGGGTGGCAGTTCCAGGGGCCCAGGCATGAATCCAGGTTTGCCCTGGTGACCTGCTTGAGGGCCAGGCAGGCCGGGGCACTTTTGAAGGGTCCCAGCAGGTATGCAGGGCCCCAGGGTTGATGCCCAGTGACCTCTCTGAGTGGAACCGGGGGGCGGCTTACCCTGGACGGGGCGGCAGGGGCTCGGGCAGCCCTCCATGAGGCTATGTCAACCCAGAGGTCCCAAAGGGGACCGATCTGGCAGGCCATGCTGGGCAACAGTTCCAGGAGCCCAGGCACAAATCCAGGTTCCCCCCGGTGATTGGCCCGAGGGCCAGGCAGGCTGGGGCGCTTTCGAAGGGTGCCAACAGGTACATAGGGCCCCCGGGTCGGTGCCCAGCTGCCCCTCCAAGTGGAACCAGGAAATGGCTGACCCTGGCCAGGGTGGCATGGGCCCGGGCAGCCCTTCATGAGGCCATGTCAACCCAGACCGCCCTGCCAGACAGACATTCAAAAACCCCAAGGCAGAATCTATCTAAGTTGCACGGTTTTCTGTGAGCAGTGTAGTTTAGATCAGTAGTGAACAAAACACACATTCACCCTTTAATATGTGTGTGTGTGTGGGCGGTTTGGGGAGGCTAATCTTAGACTAGATTCAGCCATTTTTAAAACAGTATATGTGTGTTGAACTTCTGTCCTCTTACAAGTATAGACCAGTTTCTGATTGCTTATACCAGTAAAAGTGTAACATCTGTACCTGGCCAAGAGCTCATCTATTTGGGGCAAAGGGGTTCAATGCCAGGACCTATTTTCTTTGATGATCCCTGGGAGGCTCTTGTCACACTGAAAATGGGCGTCAAGAAAAGATCCAACTGATGACAGCTAGAAACAGAGAGACGGTAAACTCTTTGGGCCAGGTTCATCTATTTGTTCTTTGTTTGTTGAGCACCTAGCCCAAAGGTGTGCTGAGCCATAGTCAGGCCATCAGCTGATTATAACCACTACAGCAATGTGAATAATAAGGAGTATTAAGCATAGAATCACAGAAAAAATAGGGCTCGAAGGCACCTCAGTTTACCTAATCCAAACCCCTTTTCTGCAAACACAGAAAAATCACCCCCGTCTAAGTGATCCTAGCCAAGTGTTTGTCTAACCTGCTCTAAAGTGACAGAGATTGCCCAGCCTCTTTAAATAATGCATTCCAGTGATCAAGACTAAAAAGTCCTTCCTAATTTCCAACCTAAATCTCCCTTATTGCAATTTCAGCCCATTATTCTTGTCCTGTCTCCTGTGGACATGGCAACAATTAATCACCATCCTCTTTATACCAGCCTTTTTGGCATTTGAAAACTATTACCAAATCCACCTCAATCATTTCTTCAAACTTGGTAGTCCCAGTTATCCCAACTATTTCTCATACATCTTGTTTTCTAGGTCTCAAATCATTTTTGTTGCTATCCGTGGGATCTTTTCCCTTATTTTCCCTACCATTCTTGAAATGCTGTGCCCCAAACTGGACACAGCCTCCCACTGAGGCTTCAGCAATGCTGATGGTGCAGAAGGATCACTTTCTGTGACTTGCACGCAGCCCTTCTGTTAACTTATCCCAGTTTACCACTGACTTTTTCTCTGCAAAGGTAGCACTCTGTTGACTCACATTCACCTTACAGTCCACTATCATCACCTCCCAGTTCCTGCAGCAGTGCAGTCTATCTAAACATCCCCCAATTTGCATTTGTGTTTGTTCAGCACTAAATGCTTTACTGTAATGCAAATAGTAATAGAAGTTATTGACAGTGCAGCCAGGCCCTTTTCTGAAATACAGTGAATACATTTTTCACTGTGTATTCAATACAGGGCAATATTGATTTTAAGTCACCTTAGATTTTATTTTTTAACTGTCTTTTAATTGGATAAAAGCTATTTAAGTGATATCACAGGCTGTCAGGTAGATTGCCCATCTTGCTTTTTTGATCTACGTTTCACCCAAAGTTTGTGGTAAATTCTGCTTTTTCTTTGTCACTTTTAGTGATAGTTGAAGAAATTCTCTCTTTCTCTATTTTGTTAAAGCAAAAGGCAATTTTCAGTTTTCCTTGCTTTTCCTTCCCTCTCCTATCCTTTTACATCCTTTCCCTTGCCTTGCCCTGACCTGCCCTTTGGTTTTCTCATGACCATGCTGCATGCAGCAAAAGAAAGATGAGAGTGAAGGCCATATATTATTCTGGATCATCTCTCCTTTCTATGATTCTTTTTATCTCTCTCTCTCTCCTTCTCTCTCTGTTCCTCCTGTTCACTATCAAAGTATAGAAACCTAGGGAAGTGAAGGGAGGGTTTGTACAGTTGGCAGAAGAGGGATTGGAAGATCATATGAAATACTTAATAGAAATCACTTCAATCAAAGGAGCAGTGAACATTTGAATTTCTAGTATTCTTGGTTTGTAATACACCAAGTGCCTGAAATCTTCCTAAGATGAAGACTCTGTTTTGCTGGGCCTTCTTCAAATATTTAATAAGTTATTACATATTTGAAGAAGGCCCAGAAAAACAGTCTTACTAATAAGAGCCATATCTAGCTCAAAGAGCTCACACTTGTATAAAGGGGTCCAAATGTGGCAGAAGAAATAGAAGGGAAGTTCTTAAAATCACCTTTCCAGTTCATGGCAGGGCCAGGAATACAACCCTAGCTTCCTGAATCCTAGGGCTCTGACTCAGCCATTAGATCAGACTTCCTAGCTAACTACTGTAGATGTTGCACATTACACTTGGATTATATTGATGAGGTTTAAAATGCAAGTAGTCACATGCTGAAGCTCATTAACTTGTGCTAAGTGCCCTCTGAGTATCTTAAAGTTGCCCTACTTCAGGCAAGGGCTAACTCTGGGCTGTGCTACCCAGCTCATGTTAGGGTAACTCCTGTCTGCCTTACAGACATAAAATGAGCAACCTGCAGTCCTCCAGCATCCCAGAATGTACCATTCCTGGCCTTCTCCACATCACACAGAACAGGGATAGAGCCCAGGTGTCCTGGCTCCTAGCCACATACCTGCTGTCCAGCCCTTGAGTGGCAAGTCAGAGCTGTGCAGGCAAGAAACGTTATTAACTCTTAGCGTGCAACTAGTCACAGCAGTCGTATCTACACAAGCAGCGGACTGCACAGTTGTTACCACACAACTATTTAGTACTTGCATAAACTAGTACTAAATGACTGCACAGTAACTGATGTTACTATTCAGTACCATCCCCTGCACATTTTTTTTCTGATGCTACTGCTCAGTAGCATCTTGTGTAGACGTGCCCACCATTTTCTAACCTTAACATGGCATAATATTCCACAGATTTAATATGGTCTCAAGTGCAACATATAACTTTATCCCAAATAGCTGGTTCATACACACATTGCTTTTGTGGGGGAACAGCAACCTACCATGCTTCCTGTAGGATCACAGCACTGGTGCTAACACTAAGACATAGGGAGCCCAGGTAGGATCAGGATCTCTTTGACCATCCACCTAGGAAGAAAGATCTCTGGCCTTAAGAGCTCATGCTTTGCATAAAAAAGATAGACAATGAGGTGGAGAAAGAGAAGGTTGTTACACTTGTGGGGAAACTGAGCCACAGGATTATGCCCCAGTGTCCCTCACACCCAAGGTTCTTGAATGCCCCATCCTAGTGCTTTTAATGTCTTCCCCTCTCTCTCTCTCTCAGAAAAGAGCACTACTCTTTTTTTTTCTTTTCCTCCTTCCCTTTCCCTTTGAATCAATTGCTGTAAATAGAACAAGTGGCCACAGCTGAAGCACACAATATCCAGCATATTTCAATTACTTTTCTATTGAAAACATTTAGTTTTGCAGGTTTGAAATTCTATTTCTTTCTTCCCCTCCCAATCTCAATGCAATCCAGATGGAAGGAAAATTGTGTGCAGTAAACCGTATGTTACTGAGATGAAGGCTATGCTATATGTGTCTGTTTAGCCTCTGACATTCAGTATTAAATTGCAGAGCTTAATAAAAGGCAGGTTAGTGCCGGAGGTATCTTTGTCCCTGTGAGATCTTTTGTCTCAGTGACCACAGTCTAAATTCTCTTCTCTATACAGTAGAGACAGGGTCAGTCAGGAGCATGGTTGGTGTATCTGCACGTGCAAATAATGTGCTTGAATTTAGTGTGTAGTAAATTCAGGTGCATTAAACTGTGCCCAGGTCAGGAGCAAATTGCACCCAACAGGAGCAGTGTAGTCCAGGGCTGCTTCTGCCCTGCTCTGTCATTCTGCAGCAGCCATGGGGAGGTTCAGGCTCTCCTGTGTGCCAGCCTTGGGTTGGCAGGTGGCATGGGGGTCAGACCTGGGCTCTAGGAGGTGTGGGGAGCTGTCTCCAGCTCCAGGGTAAACTCCAAGTGGTACAGCTTGGGGACAGCTCCCCCACCCACCCCCAGACTAGGCTAAGCAACCATTGTGACCCCCTGCTGCCTGGGCTGATTAGGAGTAATTTGCTCTCAGCTCACCGTCTACATGTGCACTTAAGTGTGTTAATTTAAAGCGCTGTTTCCTAGTTCCTGTATCTGTCTGTACTAGCAAACGTGCTTTAAATTAATAAACTTTGCAGTATTACTGTGCATGTGTATATTGTGATGCTTTACTGTGCATTGTTAGTTTAATGCTCAGTAAAACGCACATGTAGATGCGCCCACTGTGAATAGTCTGAATACAGAGCACTCAGAATATATCCCTTTCATGGCCTCACATGCCCCCTGCATTGTGACCAGGTGGGGCTATGGGGTAGGAGGAGGGTTCAATCGCTTTGTACTCCTTGTGCTAAGGGAACTATCAGCTGCATGAATTAACTTCTATTTTTATTTAGGTCCCTTTATGTCGCTGAAGCATTATAAACAAGTAAGAGCTCAGAACGAATCACCTCCTCCATCTTCGTTGATGTTCTGTGCATCCTCGAAGACACTTGGTGTCATTTGGTTAATAATAGGACCAATATATGCACATGGATTTTGCCAGTGCTAATGCATTCCCACTGCTGACTGCTCTTGCCCATTTAGCCCCAAAGAGCTAGCTAAAGGAAGAGTCTCATTTTATGAGGGGTGGGAAGGAATATTGGATTTTTATTTTTTTTTTGCTTTGAGAAACAATTGAAATCCCTTCTTTTAAGAATCCTTGCAATGTGAAATGAGTTGAAATGATGATTGTGGCTCACTGGCCTTCACTTATATTTTAATAGAGCTGGTATTGAATTTAATTTTAATCATGAATGCTTTCATTTATAAATGATATTTTAATTGTTTTCTTTTTAATGAAACATCCCCAGGTCTTGAGTGCTTTTTGTTGGCCTTTTCTTCTTTTCTTTTTCCATTCACCACTTGCTTTTTTCTCCCAACTCGCTTTTGCAAAATTTAGTTTTTCCAAAATATTACCAACACAGCAATAGCAATATAGAAATGGAAATGGATTTCTACAAAAGGAAATTTTAATTTGTTTTTTGCATGCCCCCCTGCTCCCCATTTCTCAGTTATTTGTTTTCATGCATGCTGCCATTTCTATCCAGAGGACTGATTGTTCTTTTTCTTGGATTTTATGCAACTTTCCCACAGAACAAATCTCAAAAATAGAGAAATCGTCTCATTATGTTCAGTAGAACATATAATCTGGCCTGAAGTCATTACACTAATTTCTATAGAGAGAAATTAGAAACTTATGCAGACTTTTTCTTAAGCAAGCCTTACAAAAATCTGTAATGCCAACCCACATTAGAATATGCTTCTGCAGTAATATAATCTTAAGCACTAAAGGTGGTCATCATTGTGTGATGACCTCATTCCCCATATATCATTCTCAATACAAAGGCAGATATCACAGATATCAGTACAGTGTTTTGTCTTTTCCATATGGGACCATCTATACTGCTCTAAACACCTGTAAAATTAATGGTCTCTCCAGTTAGAGCATCCAACCGGGCTAGCATGGCTAAGTCACATCAGTTTCTGTAGCCAAGAGCACGCAAAGAAGTGATGTGGCCAACGTCATGTCCATCTGCCTTTGACTCTCCAGCCTGAGTGATCAGATACCATTTATAGCAGAGTGAGCCAGGGGCAATCTTCAGCATGAGTTCAAAGCAGAGCTCAAACTCATGCCTCTAGAGCAGGGGTTGGTAACCTTATATTGCTGCGGCCACCCTGCTGTAAGCTGCGAATCTCTGCCCCCACCACCCCAAGTCCCCAAGTTGCTTGCACTTACCTTCACCGATTCAAGCATCCAATGGTGTTGGGAAAGGATTAAATTTAGCAATGCCATAGGATAAGAGCAGGGAGGGATGGGCATTCAGGAGATGCTGTGGAAGGAATAGACAGCACCAGATGGGTAATAGGACCCTTGGACGTGCCCCCCTCTGCTGTCTGGACCGGGATCCCTTGAGCTGCTGCAGGCTAGATCCAGTCTCTTCATGGGCCAAATCCAGCCCATGGGCTGTGTAAGGCTTCTGCACAGCAGCCAGGTAAACAGGACAGCAACACTTAATCCCCAAAGCAGGGCCAGCTGAGCCCCAGCCTGCTTATTGCATCTAGGGCTTCTTCTAAGGAGCTTCTGCAGCCCCTGCTGCCAACAAACTGGTTTCAGTCTGGAGTAGCTGTCACGTATGTGACTTCATACAATTATAGAAAATGAGGGATGGAAGGGACCTCAGGAGGTCACATCTAGTCCAACCCCCTGCTCAAAGCAGGACCAGCCCCAACTCCATCATCCCAGCCAAGGCTTTGTCTAGCTGGGACTTCCCTGGTGCTTACTCCAGTATACCTGCCTGTGTACCCAGTCCCTGAAGTTCAGAGCCACAGTTTGACCTTGGCTCACTTCCTGACATCTGATTAAGCCTCCTGGCTTGGTATGTGAACCTCAGTTTGACTTCGGCTTGCTCCCTGACTACAGATGCTGGTAATTCCTGCCCCTCTTTCCCTCCAGCTCTAACTATTAGGCCTAATGCCTCTATGGACTCTGACAGGCTGTAGGTTGCCCAGCACTGCTGTAGAGCCTTAGCAGGGCACTTTATCTGCTCTGCCACCATATGTAGCCGCTGCCCTCATGGGTCAGTTAAAGATATTCGGGATAAATCCTGTTGTCAGCTAAGCATGACACTCAGGGCTCGCCCCATGCTCTGCCAAGTCTAACTTGCATCTGCGAGTTTGCCGTGACTCATTATTCTGCATAAGCCTCTGATCTTCCTTTTTATAGAATTACACATTTCAGTCATGTTAGTTCTACCACAAATGCCACATCCGTGCTCTTTCTCACGGTAGTTTCCAAGGACCAGGAGGCTGTTCATTGTATTATTACTTTTTTAATTTATTTTTTAATTTTTTTTACAAAATAAAACCTATAACATTTGTTGCCTGGCAATGGCTCTCTACTGAGGCACGTTTGAACTGTTGCCAGCAAAGGGATTAAAGGAATATCTCAGTATGCATTTTAAGGTTGTCTTGTTTGTGCTCATCTTACAGGCTCGCACTGGTAAAATCAAGTCAGCTTGTCTAAAATAAGATGTTTGGAGGGGGGAGCGTGGCTGAGGGAACCAGTGAAGGGAGGCTTTTGCTTGTGCCATGCTTGCTGGAGTCTAGCTGGGGGCATTGCCGCTCTTGGATGGCTCGCTCCTTGTCTGTGTGAACTGAGTTGCAGACAGAGCCAGCTAACAGAGAGCAGGTGTCTGTATCCCTGAGATACTCGCCCTGTTAGCACTTGAGTTCGCTGAGACCCCCAGCGTCTACACAGGTGCAGAAATTATGTGAGCGTGTTATTGTTAGAGATGGGGGTGATGGGTCAGGGTTGAGATGCAATGGCAGGGCGGTTGTGCAGAGGTTTGCACTGCCACTGCCTCTGCTGGGAAGAGAGGGCTTCAGACAGCTATAAATATACACTGCATCCCAGCCAGCAAGCTGCACGATCAAGGAGAGGATATATCTCCTTGCCGGGGTGGATATAACAGCAACTCTGCTGCTCTTTGGACACCTCCTCTAAATGCAAGACTGCCATTGATTCTTGCCCTTTGGTTTATCAGACTTTGGCTCATTATTAGTCTGATGGTCTCGTGCAAACCAAGTTGCATTGGGTTTATACACAGGCTTTTTTGAGAGTCCATAGTAAATGGTTTGTTGCCACAGGAGTGGTTTAAATAGTTTACTAAAGTCAGGGTCCATTACATCAGTGGCCCTTTCATTTGCTCCCCACCCCACTTCTTGATGTGTGTATTGTTGTATTTTTGTATTGTTGTACAAACCTAGTTTGTATTGTTGTATTGTATTGTTAAAGTTCCTCAAGTATCCTGGCCACGTGCTTGATGCTGTACAAACCTAGAGCTAACTACCTAACTAAGCGCCGTAAGGTGAGAGGCAATGGGGGCCAGATTCCATACTGGCTATTTGGTGTCCATGGCCTTTGCCACATGGTGCTTAAGACTTGATTAACCAGTTAATTACCTCAACTTGTTACACAGCGACAAGGCAAGGCAATTAATGGCATTCTGAAACAAGGAATAAGCCACAAAGTTAATACACAGAAAATGTTTATTCACTTTGTGACTGGCTCCTGTCATGACATTAATTGGACATGTTGCCAGGCTGGAGCTCCCAGACTCAGGTGGTGCCCCCAGGGCTGGGAGCTGCCAGTGGCTTGCTACTTGCCAGTGCAGGGGGAGCCCGCGATTGTGATGCTGGGCTCTTCTTGCAGCGGCAGTAAGATGTGATGGGATCTGATGCTGGATGCCACAATCATGCCTCCTGTTATGCGTGTGTGCCAGGTGTGTGTCCCATGTGTCCCACATCAGATCCTATTGTACTGGCATTTGCACATCAGCCAGGGGCCTGAGTCAGGGGTGGGCATTTATTTTTGATGGAGGTCTACTTTAGGAATTTAGGAGAGCTGTTGCAGGCTGGGGAAAGGAGGGTCGGAGTGCTGCTGACCTGGCCTGGTACAGAGCTGGAGTGGGGGTGGGAAGCAGACCTGGCCTGGTGTGGTGGGTGGGGAACAATTGATACTACCCAGCTCAGGCTCATCCTCCCCATGCCCATCGCTGGGGGTGCCAGATGGGCCAGATAAGTAGAGTCTCCATGAAGACCCATCAAGACCCTTACGGGCAGGATGCACTCAGCCAAGTGGATGGGATGGGATTGGGCCATGGGTGGGTGGGGAATGGCATCCAGGAGTGGCATGGGCAGATGGGCCAGAGCTGGGGCCAGGATTGCAGGGCAGTGATAGTGTGGGCTGGGGGCTGGAGCACAACCATGATCCATACCCCGCACAAGCCAGATAAAACCCAGATTTAGCATATGGGCCAGATTTTACCCACCCCTGGCCTAAATGGACTTGTATGCCTTACTGTGATTCTGTTGTACTGTATTCCAGTCCCTGAAAATCCAGCAATACATCTACTTTTGAAACATGCTTTCATCCAACCCTTCAAAACAGGGTCCCAAAGAAGCAGGAGGGAGGAGGTCCCATCCACCTTTGTATGAACAGGTTTAGAGGGTCTCTAGCAGAGTGGAGCAGACTTGCATGTTAAATCCACTTACACACATAATACGTGGAAAACAATCTGGCCCTTGGTGGCTACTGACAGTGGGACACAAGGAGATAATTGGGCAGTGCTGGCTAGTCTGATTGGCAGCTATCTTTCTGTTGCAGCTGTGTAACCACTGGCAAGATACCAGCAGAGTTGCCGTGGGGTGTGAAGAAGGACAATGAGAAGGCTTTGGCTACGTCTACATGGCCTCTGCAGCAAAGCTATGACCACTGCCATGAGATCAGCAGTGCTTATCTGTGCCCACAAGTGAAGCAGCTTAGATCAGGGGTGCTCAATCCCTAGCCTGTGGCTCAGATTTGGTCTATAACTCCATGCCATCCTGACTGCGGGCATCACCATGGGTCAGAATATTTGGCAGCAGGGTAGCAGTGGCAGCAGTTGCTGCTCCCCTGGGGAGCTCTGCTGGCAGAATAGCACACAGATGTGGCCTGGGACCTGATCCGGCACACAGGAGTAGGCTGAAGACAGTGTGGGACCTGATCCTGCAGTACAGAGCTGAGCACAGGCAGCATGGGGCCCAGATCTGATGGGGCAGGGCCCCAGGGAGGTGGCACAGCACCCCGATCTGAAAGTGCATGCCCCAGGGAGATGGGATGGGGTCTGATCCTTTGGTAAGGGGATGAAGGAGGCAGTGTGAGATCCTATGGTGAGAGAGGTCTCCTGCATGCCTGGAGCAAAGATCAGAGACTTCACTGTAAAGATTTCTGATCTCATCAAGCCCTCCGACTACTACCCCATGGTTCTTGTCCCTGTGGGCACAAATGATGTGGCTGGGACTAGTCCTGACTGCATCCTGAAGGTCTTCCACAAGTTGGGGGTCGGGCTCAGAAAGTCAGGGGCACAGGTGGTATTCTCCTCCATCCTTCCAGTTGGCAGCAGCCAGAGATGCCAAGATGCCTGCATCAGGGTAGTCAACCGGCGGCTCCAGAGATGGTGTCTTCAGGAAGGATTCGGATTCTGCAACCACGACCAGCACTTCCAGGAAGAAGGCTTCCTAGAATGGGACAATCTTCATCTCTCTCCCAGAGGTAAGCATCTCTTCTCCCACAGGTTGGCTGATCTCCTCTGAAGAGCTTTAAACTAGATTCGATGGGGGACAGGGAACTGGTGGTTGATGTGAACCCAAGGTTAGAAAGCCACAAATAAGGCACTGGACCTAACCAGGTAAGCACTAAGAGGAACATGTGCCATCAAGGCAAAGGGGCATAAAGAGCACCCACTGGGGGGCTAAAATGTCTTTACACAAATGCCAGGAGTATAGGAAACAAGCAGGAAGAACTCATACTCCTGCTTGCTAGCACGCAGTATGACCTAGACGGCTTAAGTGAAACATGGTGGGATTCGATGCATGACTGGGCGGTAGACATTGAGTGGTACAGGTTATCTAGATGTGACAGAGTGGGGAAAAAAGGCAGGGGTGTAGCTCTCTATGTTAAGGAGCAGTACACATCTTCCATCATCAAGGAAGTAGTGGAGGAGGGGAATACTGAGGCATTGTGGGTCAGGATCCAGGGGGGCCAGGGGAAAAGGACTTGGTAGTGGGGGTCTACTACAGACCTCCTCACCAGGATGACAAGCTAGATGAGTTATTCTCCAGGCAGCTCTCAAATTCCATACAGGTGAGGGAGGCACTGGTAATGGGGGACCTAAATTACCCTGATATCTGCTGGGAGGAACAGGCGGACAAAACAAACCACTCATGGAGGTTCTTACACTGTGTGCAGGACCTCCACCTAACCCAGATGGTGTCCAGTCCCACCAGGGGTAGCGCCCTGCTAGACCTGGTCCTAGCAACAGGGGATGATCTTGTGGGGGACTCGCGGGTACACAGTAACCTAGATGATTCATAGATGTTAGGGTCAGAAGGGACCTCAATAGATCATCTAGTCCAACCCCCTGCATAGGCAGGAAAGAATGCTGGGTTTAGATGACCCCAGCTAGATGCCTATCTAACTTCCTCTTGAAGACTCCCAGGGTAGGTCCCAGGGTAGGTCACTATCACCCCCTGGTGATAGTGACCACCACTTGGTAGAGTTCAATATCCAGAGAAGGGTGAGAAAAATATCCAGTGATGCTAAAGTGTTAGACTTCAGAAGCGACAACTGTAGTAAACTTAGAAACCTAGTTAGTGAGATGGCCGAACCCAAGAGCATCAAGCAAATGGGGGTCCAGGAGGGTTGGAGGTTTCTCAAGGGAGTGATCCTTGAGGCACAAAGGAATCTATCCCCTTACACAGGAAATGGGCTACAGGGATAAAAGAAAGCCCTCTTGACTGAACAGAGAGCTCCAGGAAAGAATGGGGGTAAAAAAAGAGATTTATAGGCAGTGGAAGCAGGGGACAGCCACCAAGGAGGCATACACCACCCTGACATGCTATTGCAGGGAGTCAGTTAGGCAGGCCAAGGCAGGACTGGAGCTTAGACTGGATTCAACAATTAAGGACAATAAAAAGTCTTTCTACAGATGCATAGTGAGCAAAAGGAAAGTGTAGAGTAACATAGGGCCCTTGGAGGACAAATCAGGACAGTCGGTGGTTGACACAGGGGAAAAAAGCAGAGCTCTTCAATGAGTTCTTCGCTTCAGTATTCCTTAATACTGACCAAGACAATCCCCCCACCTTGAACATAGACAGATGTCCAAAAGGCAGCAGACTGCCAAAGGTTAATGCTGACTTAGTGAAGGAGCACTTGGCAGGGCTGGATGGGTACAAGTCAGCCGGCCCACATTACCTACATCCACAGGTGCTGAAGGAATTGGCCAGTGTCATTGCTGAGCTGCTGGCATGGCTGTTTGAGCACTCATGGTGCTCTGGCCAGGTCCCTGAGGACTAGAAAAGGGGCCAATATGATGCCCATTTTTAAGAAAGGGAGAAGGGATAGCTGGGTAACTTTAGGCCAGTCAGTCTTACCTCTACCCTTTGGAAAATACTGGAAAAAATCATCAAAGAGTGCATTTGTGAAGGCCCAGCAGGGGAAATGATGCTGAAAGGAAACCAGTATGGGTTCATCACAGGTAGATCCTGCCTGACAAACCTTATAGCCTTTTATGACCAGGTCACACACTGCCTTGACAAAGGAGCTAAGACAGATGTCATCTACCTGGACTTTAAGGAGGCCTATGACACAGTTTTTCATCCTATTTTCATAGGGAAGCTAATGGGCTGTGGGGTGGATGACTACACAGTCAGGTGGGTGGCCAACTGGCTTAGGGACCTGTCACAGAGCACAGAGGTGCCCTGTGCCTGAAGAGGGGAAAACTGCCAGGGAAAGAGCCCTAGCAGGGACTAAGCAGCCCAGCTGTAGGTTGCCAGGGCAACCAGAGGAGGTCAGCTGACCCTAAGTGGCAGGGCCTGGCTCTTATAAAGCCCAGGAGCTAAGGCCAGAGGCAGTTCCCTGCTAGCAGCCAGAGAGGTAGGAGCTCCCTAAGGCAGGATGTGAGGAGAAGCTGAATTGCAGGTATAGTTTGACCTGAGTTGAGCAATGTTGTTTTAGCTGAGCGGCTCTACATTATGTTATAGCCTAGGGGCTTGTGTGTTTTGTTATGTATTACCCCGGTGGTTTGGGTGAGGCTATTAGGGGTTGGAGGAGGCCTCATAGGGGACTCGCAGCGGAGTGTGAGGACCCCAGCGCCAGCAGGCACAGCACACGGGGTGCGTAGACCCCAGCTCCAGAGCGGGGCGTTCGAGAAGCCCAAGTGGGGGCATGGTGAGCCCCGGATAGGGGGACAGCATTATGAGAAGCCCAAGTGTGGGTACGGTGAGCCCCAGGAAGGGGGGCAGCATTATGAGAAGCCCAAGTGTGGGCACAGCGAGCCCCAGAAAGGGGGCAACTTTGAGAAGCCCAACTGTGGGCACAGAGAGCCCCAGAAAGGGGGGCAGCATTATGAGAAGCCCAAGTGTGGTCATGGAGAGCCCCAGGAAGGGGGCAACTTTGAGAAGCTCAAGTGTGGGCATGGAGAGCCCCAGAGAAGGGGGGGCAGCACTTTTAAGGAGTCCAACTTGGACACGGTGAGCCCCAGACAGGGGGCAGCAGAATTAGGAAGCCCAAGTGTGGGTGCAGAAAGTCCCAGGAAGGGGGCAACTTTGAGAAGCCCAAGTGTGGGCGCGGAGAGCCCCAGGAAGGGGAGCGTATTATTGAGGATCCCAAGTTAGGCATGGTGAGCCCCAGAAAAGGGGGGGGGGGCAGCACTACTGAGAAGCCCAAGTGTGGGCACAGCGAGCCCCAGATAAGGGGCAGCATTACTAGGCAGCCCAAGTGTGGGCACGGGGAGCCCCAGGAGAGGGCGTAAGGATCACAGAGAAGGCCCAGAGAGAACAGGAAGGGGCCAAGATAGGGATAGATCTGAGTTAACATTGGCGAGGTGTGGCCTGCGGTGTAGGGGAGGAAATGGAGCCACAGATACTGCCCCCTAGTAGCGGGTCAGTATAAGGGCAGCATCCCTCTAATTTATACCAATTAATTAATGAACAACAAGGTGTGGCGGGCGAGTAGGCGGGCGGTTGCCCCAGAGACAGGTGTGTGGCCCACATTGAGGTTGGCCTAGAGTGGGCACCTGTCACAGAACCGCACCCAGAGAGTGGTGGTGGATGGTTCATCCTCATCCTGGAAGGAGGTGGGCGGTGGGGTCCCGCAAAGTTCGGTCCTTGGACTGGTGTTATTTAATATCTTCATCAGCAATTTGGACAAGGGTGTGGAGAGCACCCTCTCCAAGTTCACAGATGATACCAAGTTATGAGGCAAAGTTAACACACCAGAGGGCAGGGAGCAGATACAACCTGTCCAGGTTGTCTTGTATCAGTGCGTGGAACGAAATAGGATGCAATTCAACAAAGATAAATAATAAGGAGGAATCCCCTGCACACCTATAGGTTGGGGGATGACCTCTCAGCCTCCGGGGTGTGGAGGTCTTGGAGTCATAGTTGACTCCAAGATGAACATGAGCCGGCAGTGCAACGAGGCCATCAACAGGGCCAATCACACCTTGTCGTGCATTAGCAGGTGCATGACCAACAGATCGAGGGAGGTGATACTCCCCCTCTATGCGGCATTGTTCAGGCCACAGTTGGAGTACTGTGTCCAGTTTTGGGTGCCACACTTCAAGAGGGACAGGGAGGATCTGGAAAGGGTTCAGATGAAGGCCACTCGCATGATTTGTGGCCTTCATGAAAGACCCTATGAAGAGAGGTTGAGAGATCTGGATCTCTTCAGCCTTTACAAGAGACAGCTGAGAGGTGACCTTGAAGCTGCCTATAAGATTATCAAGGGAGGACAGCAGGGAATTGGGGATGCGCTGTTTACCAGAGCGCCCCAGGTAGTAACTAGGAATAATGGGTGCAAAATAGTGGAGAGTAGATTTAGGTTAGAGATTAGGAAGACATTTTTTACAGTAAGGGTGGCCAGAATCTGGAATGGGCTTCCAAGAGAGGTGGTGCTATCACGTAACTTGGAGGTCTTCAAGTGGTGACTAGATAGTCACCTGGCTGGGGTCATCTGACCTCTGTCCTCTTTCCTGCCAGGGGCAGGGGGTCGGAGACGATCCATTGTGGTCCCATCCGAGACTATAATCTATAAGTGTATGAATTTTGGCAGTCCCTTTCTCCTCATTCATCAGAATTTGGAGATGGTCTGTTGTTGCTGAAGGCTTCCAAGTTAAGTTCAGGCATTCATCTCGGGCCTCCAGATGTTTTGCCTCCTGTAGCAGAACAGATTGGTAGATCAGCTCTTTCCAACGGCTTGTCTTTAGGACGAGTTTATATGTGCGTTTGTTCAGTAACAACTTATTTTTGCCTTCTAGGTCTGTTCTTCCTCTCCCTCTCCTTTGTGCCTTTCCCTGTCTCTACAAATTTTGACTTTTTGGCCAAACAGAAAATGTGATCGATGAAATTATTTCTGTTTTCACTGAAATTTTTGCAGGTTTCTGTTTAAAGATTAAAAATACTATAGCAAATATGCATTTATTTCAGAGTCTCCTTCCCCCCCCCCCCCCACTGTATTGAGCTTTTCATCAGTTCCACAAATATATGTGCAAAATACCTTTACAAACACTTCCTGGGAAAAGGAAGGTATATTTTCCAACCAACTTTGCACAGCATGTTAAACCATGAAGACCCAACTTGAAAAGGTTAAAAGTCAGACTCAGAAGCAAGGTATATGACAGCTTTCCAGGTAATTTAGTGAATATTTTATATTTTCCGAGGTTCATATTATGAGCTAAATGTATTGTAACAGCATGCACAACTACAGAATAGTGTGTAAGGCAGCATGCTGAAATTAGCCCTTTTATTTATGACATTTTCAATGCGTGCGGCCTCTAACAACTAACTTAATTCACTAAAAAAAGATAGTGAGTGACTTGCACGGCAAGTGCCACACCTAAAAAAAATGTTAAATTTTGCATCTTAAATGAGCAGTTACTTGCTCCTGGCCATGTCACAAACTTAGCAGGCCATTAACACTGCAGATGTCAGGCCTACTTAGGGATTTTGACAGTATTGGCCTTGCAGCTCTACTAGTACCAAGCAGTTGCATAGTCAGTTCATATGAAAAATTATGGCCAAATGAATAAGTACTGAAAGTGACCTGATAACTGATCTTTCAGCTACAGCAGAGGCCAGACCTTGGCAGCAAGAGGCAGTTGCATGCTTTCACATCTACCCTGTCCTTCTTGCAACACCTTACTGGGAAGCAAAATGGGAAATAAGGAGGGAGGACAGGGTGCGGGGACATGTTGAAACAAATGGCCAACATGTTGTTCAAAGCAAATGGAACTGTGGGATTTCATGGCTTTCTATTTGTGTGTGTGTGTGTGTGTGTCCCTGTTTTCTGGGATGTCCAATTTTGATTACATTGAATGTGGATGTTCAGGACATCTTGGTGGCTGTCTGATACTTCAAAGATAACGTTTCTCAACTCTGGGTGCTCCTATACATTGCACTATGGCAACATAGTGATGCGCTACATCACCGTATGGGGCTCTGTCACCATATGGTGACGTAGCAATCATGCTTGTCTACACGTGATCACTAGCTACATCACCGTAGTGGTGTGCTCCCTGCTCATAGCATGCTACTAGGGTGATGTAGTGCAGAAATCTAAGCATGCACTGCCTGTACAGTGCAGTACGAGCGATTACAACACTGTGTTTTAGTACTTTCAAAAGTAAGTACTAAAGCATGGTGCAGTACCAATGTCTCTGTATGGTGACATGTAGATGCATCCTGTATGTTGTACAGTTGCTTAGGCTTGTGCAATCATTACAGCTTTCCTGTGATAAGCATCTACTTTCTATAAAAGCTTTGGATGCCTTATCACATTTTCCTCTACTTTTCACAGCTAGAGTCCTGGGATGAAACCCTGGACCCCTTGAGATCAACAGGATTTTCCCACTTTACTTTCTGAGAGTAAATATTAGTAATAGTAGAGTTTTACTCTTTTTACCTAGAGATATTCCATCAACTCTGTCCTTGATCCACTTCACTAACACTGCACTTCTCAAAATGCTCGCTAAAGACTTCTTAGTCCTTAATCAGTTGAGTTTTAGTCACCAGTAGATTCATAGGACCAGAAACATGGTCTGTACCTTAAGTCATTTAGGCCAGTCTCCCCTCCAGTGTCGTTTAGTCCAGTGATGCAGGATTCACTGTTTTTAAACCAGCTCAGACTGATGCCTGTTCAGCCTCTTCTTGAAAGCCTCCAGTGAAGGTGATTCCACAACGTCTCTAGGTATCTTGTTCCAATTACAATATTAAGCTTTTCCTGAGATTTATTTTAAACCTCCTTTGCTGAACTTAAAACCAAAGCCATGTATCCTGCTCTTTGTAGTGAGAACAGTTTCTCCATCTTTTGTATGGCAGCCTTTCTTATTTTTGAAGATTGCTACAACGCCCTGTCTCAAATGCCTTTTCTTCAAAAATAGCCAACCACCCATGTTGTTGCACTGGTTTTGATCCCCCCCCCCCCCCAAAGTATAGAGAAGAACAATCTGGCTTTTTTTTATATATATTAAGATTTTTCCATGTTTACCTATGCTTTGCCCTGGCTATTTTGTACCTAACCTGGGACTTGATTAAAGGACTGTCATTTTAAGATACAGAAGATGGGGCATGCTGTATTCCTGGAAAGGGAAGAGCCCAGAGACAGACATTAAGCAGGACAAGAAGGACCTTATTTTAAAAGTCATTTGTGCATCTAAAGGTGCAGATAGGTGATTAGTGGGGTTTTCAAAGCATATCGGTACCTAACTCTCCTTGGAATTAATAGAAATTAGGTGCCACTGGGCACATGTACACATGCGCTTTAACCCACATTAGCCTATTTTAATGCACCTTAAAATGTCACAAAAGCATACGCTTTTGCTAATGAACATTAAAATAGGCTAATGCCCCTTTTTCTAGTGCCTCACAATGAAGGTACTAAGTTTAATGCACATTAGCAAAAGTGCATTAATGATCATGTAGGGATGTCCTGTCCACTGTTGAAGATCCAACTAGGCACTTACCTATATCTTTTAGCAGCTGAACCCAGATCCTTAACGAGTAGCATCTAACTCCTTAAAGGTTTCATCATCTAAGTACCTTTTGACAGATATGGGCCCCAGTAGCCTTGGGGTTCTCTCTCTGTCTCTGATTCACTGATGTCAAGGACAGAAAAGAAACCATTATGCTCCTCAAGTCTAGTTGAAGTTATTGGTAACACTGGGAAATTCAGTCCCAAGAAACATCTGCAATCACTTATTTCATGAAGAGTTTTAGGATCAGTTCAGCTGTCTTTCTCAGCAAAAGAAATTAACCAAAATACCACATCTCCAAAGGTCAGTTGGCTTTGTTTAAAAGCAGTGTTGTAACTGGGAGGTGGAAAACGGATAAACCGGGAGGCCTCCATCGTGAGGTTAATGCATTTGACAAGACAGCAAAAATCTTGTCTAACATAAGGTGGTTTTCCTAATTAAGAATTTATAACGTAATTAAAAACCTATGTTTAGATGGCAGCTGAGGTCTTTTTTCCTATTAATAATTCATAAGGCAGTGATCCAAAATCCGATGTAGTAGAGCATTGTAGATTTAATACTGCTCTGCAGTTATGTAATGCTTTTCTTCTAGTCTTTCCAAAAGAAAGGAATTATGGAAAACGATTAATAATGACATTCAGGAAGTTTTGGAATAAAAGCCAGGTCTCCTACATACTGGATAATGATGCCTTCTCCGCTGTATTTTTTCCCCAAACAATTGAAGATAAATATTGATCCATGTGTTATGGGATGGGAGATTAAGCACCTTATCCAGTGACAAAAAATACCTCTGCTGTTGCCAATGACTGTGCATGTTCCTTTCCGATATGTAGTTAAAGCCATGCAGGGCCTTCCAAAGGAAGATACAAATGGCAATAAAAAAGTGCCATAACTCATCCATCGAAATCAATAGGTGTAAGTACAGTCTAGACAGGTGAACGGCTTTCTGCAGTGTGCTAGTGCTACTAGTACATTTGCTTTCAGGTGCACTGTTCATAAATTGCTTCACTCTGCTTTTGCTAGCAGAAGCGATAACAGATCCTTAGGGTCAGTTTAGGCCCAGGTCCAAGAAAGCACTTAGGTATGTACTTACCTTTGAACTAAAGCACTCTTCTGAATGAGGCTTTATGTGATGCTTGCATACAATTTATGCATGTCATCTATCAAAAAGAGAGTTTAATCATGATTAAGAACCCAAAGAGGTTGACACATGAGAGTAATGAACGCAAATCTATGCCAGACCAATTGCAGTCTCAGTGGTCCGGATTCTGGTAGCTATCTTCACGTTGATATGCCTTATCCCATAAAATGGCTACCTTAAAATGGGTGGGAGGGCAGGGGAGGGGCTACATTGAGATAATGCTATTGGTTTTTGGTGCAGTATGTATTTTACCACCAAGAGCAAAGTGTCATTGAAATTACATGAGCTCTTTGAACCACGAGAAGACAGGAATTGTATGTATTAGTTGAAATGAAACTAGAAGTGACGACTGGGTCAAAGAAACTCTAGGTGACTAATTCAGAAGATAGAACTTGAATAGTGAAGACAACATTGCTGGAACAGACTTTCAAGTGAATAAAGAAAACTTGTCTGTGGGTGCATTTAAAACAAGGGTGAATGAAATGGAAGGACAACCCTATAATGGCAAAGAGATGGTTAAGATGAAGAGAGAGGTTTTCCTATCTCTAATTTTTGTGTTGTACATCTATGATTGACTGTCATTCTGTGACTTGACCCTTGCTAGATAATATAGTAGCTCTGGTATATTGTACAATTCAGTCTCTTTGATAGTGTCCTCCAAAGGGGAATTATGTGAAAGCCATCAAATGACAGATTTGTGAATTAAATTTTAAATGGATTTGGATATGCAATTAGTATTTTTAACATGTTATCTGCTTTTCCCTTGCAACTCAAGTTCTTGGGCCAGATCTTCATCTGAAGTAAATCCAGATAATAACTTTGTTGCCACTAAAGCGGTATTCATAGGAGCGCAGCAAAGCAGGGCTATGGGGAACCTCACAAGTTCATCTAGTCCTGCCCCCTGCTCGAGAGAGGATTAATTTTGATACTTGTGAACATGGGATCTGGCACTGTTTCTAGTGCAGCTTTTAACAAGATAACATCCACCAAATCTACTTGTGCAGCCTTGCTGTATACATAGTTGTTTCTCCTGGTGGTAGGGATGGGGGTAGTATTTGCCAGGTGTCAGCAGTGGCCACAGGGCAGCCTCAATCCTTGGTTTGGTTCTGTGGTGTTTCTGGTTGTGGAGACCAAAGTAGGTGGGCACAGGGATAGGTACATGCGGGCACCATGATACATGGGGGGCATTGTGACCTTTTGAACTGAATTTATTGTGAAAAGGCTGTCTCCAGAAAGCAGTTGTAATGGGCATCTTTTATCCCCAGTAGGTAAGGATAAGAGGCATGCATATTTATAGCCTCAGGAGTAGGCTCTTTCAGAATGGGACAATGACACACTTCCAGCTTCGTCAGTGTAGGGGACTACAATAATGCCTATAATATGACTATAAATTACTATAATAATGCCTGGGAAAATGGAAGAGCCAGTGGCAGCGTGGCTGTGGAAGGGACCAGTGCTCTGAGGCTGGGAAAGACTGCTGGACAGTTCCCAGAAGCAGTGTTCCCGTCAGTGGGAAAGACTGGAGATGCCTGAGCTGCTGCACTTGAGGGGTCCTGAAAGTGCCAAGGACTACAGAGGTGTAGACTACAACTCAGAATACAGACCCAAAGCTATTACTGACCTTATACACTTCATCCTTACACACCACAATTTCACTTTTACTAATCAACATTTCCTCCAGATGATGGAAACAGCTATGGGCACCAAAATGGCCCCACAGTATGCCAACCTTTTTATGAGCCACCTGGAAGAAGACTTACTCAAGAACTGCCCCATCAAACCCTTGCTATACTTAAGATATATTAATGACATTTGCATCATTTGGACTGAAAACCTACAATCTCTGATTGAGTTCCATCAGAAATTCAACAATCACCATCCCTCCATCTGACTTTCTCTAGAATACTCCAGCACCAGCATCTCCTTTTTAGACACAACGATCAGTATCCAGAAGGGTAAAATACAGACCACGTTATACAAGAAACCCACAAACCAACATACATATCTGCACAGAACCAACAATCCCCTTAAACACATCAAAAAAGCTGTGATATACAGTCAAGCCCTCAGCTACCACCGCATTTGTACTGAAGAGAACACCTGGGATTGCCACCTCACCAATCTCAAAAAGGCTTTCACCCAACAAGGACACTTGTCCAGAGAGAGAGATCACATGTTTGAAAGAGCCACCCAAATACCACGTGAAGAACTGCTGCAGTATAGAAGAAAACCCCCCACAAATCACACACCGCTGGTTATGACATATCACCCCTCTCTTGAACCTTTACGAAAAATCCTCAAACAATTGCAACCCATACTAGGAAGAGACCCTATTCTTAAAGAGATCTTCCCAGAGCCACCCATCCTAGCCTTCAAACAAGCACCGAACCTCGCTAACCTCATCACCAGAAGCAAACTTCCTCAAGCCCAGAACACACCAAAAGGATCCAGACCGTGCCAGGACAAGAAATGCAAAACCTGCCCACACATCTCCACCACCTCCACTATTACTACACCCCACAACAGAGCCATCAGCATCCCAGGATCTTACAGCTGCACCTCCAGAAATGTGACATTTTTCATCCAATGCACCAAATGCCCTGATGGAAGATATGTAGGAGAGACCAAACAACAACTGCACACCAGAATGAACGCGCACCGGAAATCTATCAAAGACAGAAATACCCAATTACCAGTGGGGGCACATTTCGCACTAGAAAACCACTCTCTCTCCAATCTCTCTGTCCTGATCCTCAAAGGAAACTTACACAACACTTCCCAGAGACGAGCCTATGAACTCCACTTCATCAACCTCCTGGATACTAAAAATCATGGACTAAATGTAGACATTGGATTTATGACACATTATAACCTGCCTGAGATCTGACTCCCCAGGTATCTCTCCACTTTCATCCACCTTCTCTCTCTTTCCCCCCCCCCCCCCCTCCCCAGCCTGTCTCTCACCCATTGACTCCTCAAGCTGCATTTTCACTGGCTACCTGTCTTGTATGTAGGCCAGCCCAGACGCTGGCTTCTTTACTTTTTATTCCATCCAGGAAGAGCACACATCAACTGCTGAAACTTTCTTAGCCCGACGAAAGGTTTTTGAACCTGAAAGCTTGCTTAATAATTGTTTTCCAACTATTTAAGTGAGTCTAATAAAAGATATCAAATTCACCCAAAGAACCTTGTCTGCTGAAGGACTACAGAGGCAGGCAAGGTTCTTTGGGTAAAATGTGACAACTTTTATTAGACCAACTAAATAGTTGGAAAAATTGTTCTTTGCCAGCTTTTGGGTATAAACATCCTTCTTCAGGCAGAGGGAGAGTCTACAGTTGTAGACTGGTTCAAAGAGCTCATGTAATAAAAAATATCACATTTACTCAAAGCACCTTGTCTGCCTATGTCCTTAGACCAACACAGCTACAACCAACTCCCCCAAAGACCACAGAGGATCCATGCTAGAGAGAACTTGAAGTGAAGGAAGCCAGCAGCTAGGAGGGTTGGTGTTGATGATAGACACTGGCTGAAGCACTGTGAATGGGGACCCTGGTAATGGAAGGTAGGGAGAAGGACTAGGGGGAATGAAAATACCCATAACCAGACAGGCTCCTAGATTGGGACCTATGAAAGCAGCGTGGGCCTGAGTTTTCTCCAACAGGCTGCACCAGGGCCAGAGACACTTGAGGTCTTTATAATGGCAGAGTAAGAATTTGGTGAATAAGGACAACACAGGATAAGTGCTGCTAGGGCCTTGTACCTCAAAGAGCAAGAGAGACTCCTTCCACTGAATTGTCAGGGTGGTATCAGCTGAGGAAGGAGAGAGTATGGGGGAAAGAAGAGAAAGAGCAGAATGACTTGGGAAGGCTTGTAGCCTGGAGAGATACCACGTGCAGTATGGTCACCATAAACTCGCCACTCCTGACATGTAACATTGACTGTTCATGAGCAGTACACATAGACCAAAGACTGATGATGTTCCTGATTAGAGAAGCAACGCTTGACTGTGTTTTATGCTGAATCTCTAGTCTGTAGTGCAATGACCAGATATCTGATATTCTCCATGTGCATCACACTAGCAAAACATCTCTATTTTAGTCTGATGGGCTTATGACTTGCTAATAACTTGTAGTGGGAGTTGTTACACCTGCACAAATAATAATATTAGCTACCTAAACTCTCAGTCTCATCAGCTTCTCTCCCTCCCCCAAGAAGTCTTAAAAAAGGTGGTGGGGGGGGAAAGCTTCCCCAGGAAGGGACAAAGTGGGAGCATCTCTAAGTCACATTCTACTTGAAGGCTGCCTTCACAAAGTGGCAGCCCCCTTTCAGACAGTGAATACCCCTATGTTAATACATCTAAGAATCACGCTAGCCTTATTTGTCGTGACATTGCAGTGAGCATTCATGCCAAGTTGCTTGCCTTCTATCAGTCCAAGTCCTTTTTAGAGTTGTTGGTTTGAGGATAGAATTCACCATTCTGTAGGTTTGGTTTGCATTCCCCCTTTCTATGTGTGTAACTTTACTTTTGGTTACATTAATAGGCATTTTGTTTAAATGGGCTGAGCTTACCAAGTGATACTTTCCTAACAGTCTTAAGCAACAGTCTCTTGCTGAATTGATGGTCAGTAGGGCTGTGTGAAACAGCACTGTTTCATTTCAACTTCCATTTCACCGTTTTGATGGGGCAGTTTCATTTTGAGTTTCCTTTCATTTTGAAAGCACCGTTCTGTTTCGTTTCGTCAAAACTCTTTTGCTGTTTCGGTGCTGTTTCGACGTTTCGCCCATCGGCTATAATGGGGAAGCACAAAACTGCCTATAACTGTTATTTTTTTGGAAGATTTGGATGAAAACTGCAGGGATGGTAGTGCCTGCTTAGGCCACAAAGCCTGCCAAAGTGCAAGGGGATAGGTTCAGGGGTTTCTGGGAAACTTCACCTCAAGCTGCTGATGAGTAAAAATAGTTCATGTGTATGTGTTAAGGTGCATCAGGGTGAAAATTGCAGGCATGCTAGCTCCTGCTGAGGCCATGAAGCCTGCCAGGTTTCAAGGAGATAGGTGCAGGGGTCTCTGGGAAATTGCACCTCAAGCTGATGACAAGCAAAACTTGTGACATGCATGACTGTGTGTGTGTGTTAAGGCACGCCCTCACTGGCTCTGCGGCCTCTGCATGACACAGTAGAATGCCCCAATGAGGTCTCCTCCTCCCCTACAGCCTCAGTCCGGTCCACCACTTTAAATGACAACAGCAGCACAGTAGCACCAGCAGCATCTAAGGCAGTCAAACTGTCACAGTTAATATGAGAGCAGTCCTTCCCCCCCTCTTCCCCCTCCCCCACCTTACTTTCTGTTTCCCTGCAGGCAAACCCAGCTTCAGCTTTGAAACTTGAAACATTTTGAAACTTCTGAAACATTTCAACTGCCCTCGTTTCATTTCGAGGCTGTTTCGAAGCCCTTCGTTTTGTTTCAATTTCGCTGTTTCAAGCTCAAAATGAGTCAAAACTGCATCAAAACAAAACATCGGCGAAATTTTGCACAACCCTAAGGGTCAGGTCTTCACGCTTGCAGTATCTGTGAATCTTTGGCATCTTCAAAACCTGAATGTATAAACCAGAAGGTGTTGTTCTTGTCATTTGGTCTAATCTCCAGTGTGATGCGTGCCAGAGAATTATATCCAGTGTTTCCTGCATCAAGCCTTTACCTTTTGAGTGGACTTAGAGCATATAAATGGGAAATATACCCAGTCTTGATTTAAAGACTTAATTCCCGTCACAACCATCATTTTATATTCACTGCAGCAGTGGGGGTGAAGCACCTTATTTCTTTTGGATTGTGTTCTTGCCTCTGGTTCTTTTAATGCTTTTAGCTAAAGATAAAACAGAATTTGGCCTTGTGGAAACACTACATTTGCATATGAGGTAATGGCAGAGTTTCTTCCTTTCTGTAACCAGATTTCAGATCCATGCCCTAATTAATGCTTTTGTCTGAGACCATAACATTTCATCTTTCCTCCAAATCAAATCAGACTTGCCCTTCTCTGCAGCCAGCTCACTGTGAATCCCGCAGTCAGCCCAAACTCTCCACTTAAAGCTTTTACATTTGTCATCTGTGAGCTGAGATGCCTTCTACATTTTTAATCTTCTTTAATAAAGTTTAAGTCTATGTTTAAAGTCTGTTGCCAATTAGGGATCTGGAGCGGTTATATTTTAATGCCACCCTTTAGAGTATTTAAACAAAACCTACCAGCTCACCCTTAATGTCAGCTATGCGCATAATACCTCCCAGACCCCAATCTCATTTCACTGCAACACTGTAAATTGTAGGAATCGCAGTTACCACTTGTGAGTGATGTGTGATATTAAAAATGCCAAGCCCTGTGCTTGGAGGAGCCAGGCAGTGTTGCTGTGTAATTGTTGCTCTGCTCTGTTGTTTTGCTGCTCTGCACAAGCATGTGATCCCCAGCTCAGATACACAGCAAGGAATGGATGACAAGCCCAGACATAAAACTGCCAGCAAGTAAAAAATCAAAACACTCTGTAACAAATCCACGACTGCCTAGGACATCACGGCTTGGCTTTGCTGCACATCATGACTGTCTGCAACTCCTGGATGACTGCAAAGATAAATCCTTTATTCTTATGCTGTCAAATCAGAGCCTCTTTCCCTCGGTGAGATAAAAGTGAATCTCTGTTACCTGGTTGACAATGTGAGGCATATGACACACAGCTGAACATTTATTCCAACCAGTGGAAGGAAGACAGAAACACTAAATGTAACACAGACACACAAGGTCATTCTGGTGCTATTGCAAATGATTAGCTGTTGTCTAGCAAGAAACCATCCTTGCTATAGACCAATGTTTTGGGGAAACAAAGTGTTATTGAGATAACCGGAGTTTTTCAGGCTAGGACTGACTGGTATGTTGGCTAGAAGAAGCCATCACCAACTTTTAGAGAGAAATCTGTTAACATAGAAATTGATTTTGCTGTTACTGAAGTATATGCTTGGAAATCTGATGCACGGTTAGCTAATGCCTATGCAAGATCCATGGAGTCCTGAAAACACTGGAAAAGAATCTCCAGATGAAAAGAAGGGGCTTTGTATGACAGCTTTTGTGCCAGAAAGGTTATATTAACTCTTTCCAGGTCCTGATACAAGCCCTTGTTCCCTGGGACAGAGAGAAATGTTGTTTATCCTTTATTTATTAAAGCAGTCTGATTGTTTCTCTTTCTATTTTAATATTATATATGAATATTGCATTATCCATACTATAATAGCATCATAGAAGGTGTATATAATATATGAAGTAATAGCATCATAGAAGCTGTAGCAAAACCCCCAATATTTCTCTTTTTTTTTCTTTTAAAATGCATTCCCTCCCCTCCCCCAACCATTCCTGACTTTGTCTCTCCCTCTTATTCCCTATAGATAAGTATAAATAAGTTAAGATGTAGGATAAGCTTTAACCTTTTATTTTAGGTAGTAAGTTTTATTTTTCTCTCCCCTCTGCAAATAAGTGCCACGCTATTTTGATATATATATCCACTGTTTTATAAGTAGTAGTAGTAGTAATAATAATAATAACAATAACAATTATTATTATTATTTTATATAGATTATTATTTTGATTTATTTTGATATAGATATCCACTGTTTTATAAGTAGTAGTAGTAATAATAATAATAATAATTATTATTATTATTATTTCCTCTTTTATATTGTGTGATTACTGTTTTAGGCCTTTATATATAAGTTAGCGTAAGTCAAGTCAAGTTCCATCTTGTAATGTCAAGCCTCCATCTTATACCCATGCCTGGTTGTGTAACCCATGACTCACACCTACCCCTCCTTTGTAACTTGGTTCCTGAATGAATGGGGATGAAAGAGGGTGCTTGAGAGACAATGGCAGTAGGTCTAAAAATAGCTCTCTCTAAATGACCAACCCATCAACACCAATATCTGGACCAATGACCCAGCCCTTGGAACCACCCTCAGCATTCAAAACACAAAAGATGAGGCAATCCACCATTGTGCCAGGCTGCACATGCTCAGTAAGAACACCTGGAGCCCTCTGAACCAGGGCCAACCTTGCCTGGGCAGGCCGTCCCCATAGGAGATCAGAGGTATTCTGCCCCATAAAAAGGGGTAGTGAAGACTGACTCCTTGGGATGCCCTCTCCATCTGGACCAGCACCATGCCACACCACCTATCCACCCAGAGGCCCTGCCCACGACCACTTTCTGGACAACACCTACTGGACAAGGACCCCTTTCCAGTCTGGATATGTAGCTATCACCCCCACCCCCTCTTCAAGGATTTGGGCTTAGTTTCTCTTCCCCACTTGGACTCCAACCCTTCCACTGAGTCTCTTTCTCCTGCTTCCATTGTGACTGCTTGTGTGTGGTGGGGGGGGGAGGGGCAATAACTTCATGGGGCTGTGTAGTATGTTGTCTGTTTAATAAACCTGTTATTTTGAAACCCTGAGTTGGGTTTTTGTCTGTTTCCTGACTGTTTTCTCCCTGCCACCACTTATCTGCCCCCCCATCCTCTAAGCTGTCAGTCTGTTTCCAGCCTAAGCCTCCCAGGTTTCTGCCTCCCTCTCTCTTTCCTGGCTGTCTTCTCCTTGCCACCACTTATCTGCCCCCTCATCCCAATTTCTCAGCTGTCTGCTTCAGTTTCTAGCCCCAAGCTACGTTAAGTAACCCCAAGCCTCGGTTCCTCAGCCAGCTTCTCTCTAGTCCACTGGTTCTAATCCTAGTTCTGGCAACTTTCACTCCCTATGTTTTAACTCTCTCTCTTTCACCTTAACCTTTCCCCAAGTACCCCAGGTACCCCAAGCACACACATACTCACTATCCCATCCAAGTTAGGAACTTATTTATGTGTAGGTGGGTTGTATGTGTGTAAACTGGTCAGTGTGTGTGTGTGTGTGTGTGTCATTGTGTGCATGATATATGAATTAGTGATCTGTGTATGTGTACTGAGTGTGCAAGTATGGACAATTGATTTTTGTCTAACTTTGGGGGTGTATAGTGTATGTGCTTGAATTCGTGATAGGTATGCATGTGCTTAGGCTAGTTTGGATGTGTATGTGTCAGTACTGGGCGCCACACTTCAAAAGGGATGTGGCCAGCCTGGAGAGGGTTCAGAGGAGGGCCACCCACTTGGTGAGAAGGCAGCAGGACAGGTCCTATGAGGAGAGACTGAGGGACCTGAACCTGTTCAGCTTTAGCAAGAGGAGGCTGAGGGGTGACCTGGTGGCTGCCTACAAGCTCATCGGGGGGGATCAACAGCAAATAGGCAGAGCCCTTTTCTCCCCAACACCACCTGGGGTGATGAGGAACAATGGTCATAAGCTGATGGAGAATAAGTTTAGGTTAGAGATCAGAAGGCAATATTTTACAGTTAGGGTGGCCAAAATCTGGAACATACTTCCCAGGGAAGTGGTCCTCGTCCCTACCTTGGGCAAATTCAAGAGGAGGTTGGATGATCACCTCTCTGGGGTTTTGTGAACCCAGCATTCATTCCTGCCTGTGGCAGGGGGTCAGGCTAGATGATCTGTTCTGGTCCCTCCTGACTCCAGCTACTATGAAACTATGGGTTGGTAGTGTGTGTGTATATGTGCCTACTTGATTTGTGTGTTTGTATATGTGCAATTGCATCACACCCTCCTGTCTAACAGCACAATATTGAGATCCTGAGACTTGGCCTGACCCCACAGGGCAAAAAAGGTATATATGAATATTGTAATATCCATATGTCGCAGGGCACCCCAGTGCCCCTGCTCCTAGAGAGGAGAAAACTGCCAGGGAGTGAGTGAGCACGCCCTGGCCTGACATAACGAACCCAGCTGAGGGTTGCCCGGGTAATGAGTGCAGCTGCAGGTTGCCAGAGCAACCAAGGGGAACCAGCTGCCTGTAGGAGGCAGGACCTGGCCCTTATAAAGCTCAGGGCTGAGGCCAGGCTGGCAGTTCTCTGCCAGCAGCCGGAGAGGCAGGAGCTCCCTCAGCTGAGATATGGAAAGGAGCATGACTTGCAAGTACAGCTCATGATAGCCCTGAGAGAATGGGCACTAGGGTTTAGCCAGGGGGGCTTTAGGTTTGTGTTACAGCCAGGAGGCTCAAGTTTGTTTGACTCTGTTATTACACCCGGAGGTTTGGGTGAGGCTGTAGGGGTTGGAGGAGGCCTCAGCGGGGACTCACAGGGGAGTGTGAGACCCCGGCACCAGTGAGGACGCGCTAGGCCCTGAGATTTACAGGGCGAAGTGTCCTCATAGGGACCCCAGAGAGCATGGGGTGCCCCAGCGCCAGTGAGGGCGCAGGCTAGCGCCAGGAGGGCGCATTAATTTCATAGCGCCAGTGAAGGTGCAGCTTGCACGCCAGTACGGGAGTGACTGGCGGCGAGGAGCGCGGCCAGTGGGTCGCGGGCGCAACGGGTAGGTTGCAGACGGGGGACGTAGATCCCGGATCGCGTGCGGGGGACGTAAACCCCGGCCCCAGGGAAAGAGGCGGTTTTATTGAGAAGCCCTGGGTGGGCACGGCAAGCCCCAAAGAGGGGGAGCGTCATAGTACATTATTGAGAAGCCCCTTGGGGGCACGGCGAGCCCCAAAGAGGGGGAGTGCCACATGGTATTATTGAGAAGCCCCGTGTGGGCACGGCGAGCCCCAAAGAGGGGGGAGCGCCATACTGAGGAGCCCGAGAGAGGGGCAATTACTGAGGAGCCCAAGACGAGCATAGCGAGCCCAGCCGCAGGCTAGTGCGGTAACACCCCTCAGACCGAGGCAGGGCGCTGCGGTTGCCCCGAGAAGACAGGGAGTAGCAGCGCTTTGAGCCGGGGTCAGAGAGGGTATCCGTGCGGTTGGCCAGGGAAGGGCTGGGGCCCGCTAGGGAGTCCCTGAGTAGGACCGTACCATCAGGGGAGGCCCAGTGGGAGGCTGGGCACGAGAGAGAGAGAGAGCCCAGAGTGGGCTACACTATAGAGGAGGCCCTGGAAGTGGGCATACAGACCTAACAACGTCTATTACATCTGCGAGGCTTGGGGCATGGTATCAGGGGAGGTAGGAGCCACGCATAGCCCATAAGGCTAGAGTGTCCGGGGAACACCCACCATATCGGGAGACCCCCAGGGGGTCTGGAAGGACCACGGGGACAGAGGTCCCGAGTAGCCATGCCCAGGAAGTCATAGGCAGCCTCCCAACTATGTACATATGTTCCAACAAGACGTGGCGGGCGAGAATTAGAGGGTGCCTTGGGCCGGCCTGACATGGAGCGAGGGACCTCAAGGAGATCACGGCCCTCCGTGAGGACCCTGCCGTGACACATATTGTATTAGCATCATAGAAGCCACCACCCAGCCCACCCAGCAGGAACAAAGTACCATTGTGCTAAGTGCTCTACAACCTTTGAGACATGATCAGAGCATCCTAAATAAGAGCAGTGGCTTTTTGGTGCTCAGGCTCAGCCCCTGCTGTTAGGAGTGGGGTCCAGCAGGTCTCACCCTTCCCTCTTTGTCTCTCAGGCTGGACACAGATGATGCCAAAGGAAGCAGATCAGCTGTGCTGGGGACATGTCTCTGTAAGTGAGAAAAGCTGGGACACATCTCTATAAGTGGGGAAAACTAGATTGTGGGCTTGAGGGATGAGATTTTGTACAGGAATTCCCAGGGTGTGCAGGTTCAGGGACCTCAAGTCCCTGAAACACCTGCCTGGGGAGGGTGGGGAGCATGGGCAGCTCCAGGCTGTCCACACTCCCACACCATAAAGCAAACAGATGGCTGCTGCGAAGTAGCAACACAAATTGCTACTGTCTTCATTGCAGCCAGAAATGTAGGGCATTTGTGGCACAAGGATCATGGGCACCTGATTGCTTGGACTTTGTGCTGACATAAAAAAAATGATGGTGGCACAAAGGTGATGAAAAGCGACATCTGTTTCCACTCTCATTTGTGACCATGCCTATGTCTACAATGCAATGGAAGGTGTGGCCATGACTTGAACAGACAGAGCCCAAACTAACTTTAAACTGGGCATGTCTACACATGCATTAATGCACTGTTGTTACTGCACATTAAGCTTAGTACCTGTAATAACAGGTGCATGGTCTCTTAGTGGCGCTAATATGCAGTAGATTAATTCTACTGTGCATTAGTGCATTAGCATTGCTTTTGCCATCACACACTAATGCACAATAGAATCAGTCTACTACACATTTAGTGTCTTGTTTAGATGTGCCCAGCTGACTATTTTGGGTGTGGATGGCAACCTGCCTAGAGCAGCAAGACGCTCAGGCCTAGCTATCCACTGGACTATCTATGCAGTTTTGGCAGTCCACACTGAGCTCTGTCTTGCAGTGACTACAAAGCTATCAGTGCACAAACTAGTTTTGAAAGCTAGTTCAGGCACATCTGTGACAGCTGGAGTGACAGGTGGACTGTAGGGTAGCCCATACTTTGAGTTGTCTGGCCTGGAGCTGAGGAGACTGTTCTCCTGGAGTCACTGTCTATAAATACCTGTGCATGGATAATGTTCCCTTCTCAGTGGTATCTGTCAAGTGAGGCTGTCAAAATATGGCCCTTATTCTCATAGTCCCAGATTCACATAGGTATTTGGGTGCCTAACTCACACTGATTTCCAAGGGAATTACCCCAATGGTGCCATGATGTAGGAAAAGGCATTGGTCATTTCAAGCAAACTTGCCTCACTCTGGCAGACAGTTGAGAGACTCAGAAGGAAAGAGCTGGCATCCGACATCACCAGGATCTACTCTTTCTACTCAGAACTGTTTTCCATATCTGCAATTGAACATGCAGATCCTGGATCAGTCTCTTTAGTTATCTCCAACTCGCCAATGATTTCCCTATTTACTGGAAGACTTTCAACCTTGTGTCGTGGAACTGAGGCTGACGATGACAGTGAGGTACCTAAATGCCCTTGAGGGTCTCAGTCTTGATGTCCCCTCCAGTAAAATAGGGATAATAAGACCTTCTCCCCGGCCTTCGAATGTTTTTCTCTCTTTAGATTTTAAGCTCTTTGGGCAGGGACTCACTCCTCTGTTGTTTGGACAGTTTCTAGAACAAAAGAGGGCTTAATCTCAGCTATGGTCTCTAGGCCCTGCTGTAAATCCAGTACAAATTCTTCTGTGGTTGCCTCCTCCCCTCAACAACTGCTGGGTTTCACTCTACAGGTAGCAGCCTTTTAATTGTGTGAATTGTGAACCCTTAGTATTTAATTTGTGTCAAGCATTTGTGTTGTGCAGCACTTTGAAAGATCAGGTTGTTATTATTTAATTCACCCTTCAGACAGTATTCTGCAGGAATTCCTAATCTCTTTGGATTCTGCCCTACCCCATCTCCCATTCATATTGCAAACATCTGTCTGCCACTCTAGCTGTTTCTAATTAAATATTTACAGGGAGAATGACCACCGGCAATTTTCACTCTTTGTGAGTTTGGAGGAATCTTCAGCAATTCAAAAAAAAAATATTGTGTTAAATCAGACTTAGCCTCATTTCAAAGCTTTCCGCTTTCGCTTTGCAAAGCCCTTTCAAATTGAACAGACACTCGTAAAGAATCGTTACACAATATGTTCATTGTTACGGACAATATCTTGTTTTTCTAGGTTTCCAACCTATGCTCATTTAAAGCATTTCATTATAGTCCTAATGGTGAATCCATGAAAAATTGGAATTGATAAAATGATGGGCTTTGTTGCTTATAAAACAAACTAGAGATGAATAAAAGGAACATTTTAGAGTTCAGAGCTAGAATCTATTTTCATGTTTATTGCAGAAACCTGGGTAATGCTGCAGGGTTATTGCTTATTTCATTCCTTGAAATATTTAGGAGCAAAATATATCCTTCAAAATTATTGTGACAGCCTCACATAAACAGAAGAACTCTCTACCCCCTGCCCTGCTGACACAGTCTTAATGGAATGCATATTATTGCAAACTAAAGCTGCTAGAAAAGCAGGAATCAAACATCCATTTCCTTAACCTGGATGAAAACCAGATATATCTTTCCATCCACTTATGTCATATGTTTGATAAATCATGATCAGGAGACACTATAACATATTCTTTATCAGCAAATCTCTCGGTCCTTTACAATAGAAGTCAGTTTTGCCATTCTCATTGTACAGAGGAGACGATGTGGATAAGATTATCCAGCAAGTCAATGTCAGAACCTGAAACAAAGCCACTAACCCACCCTGTTTTCCATTATACTCCATCTGGAGTACGATGGTGGGTGCATTTATTGAGAAGGTCAATACTGCATAAAAATGAGTGATAGCAACTTGCGCAAATTCTTTTGAGAGTATTGCAAAATCTCTCAAGTACCATATTATGTAGAATAAATGTTTTACAACTCAGTGGGCTACACACCTATTTGGTAAAAGTCTACTGACATCCGTGGAGACACCCTGGGGATAATTTTGGCCAAATATGTTCAAAGTGCTCAAATATGGCTTTAGAAATGAAGAATTCTATTACAGAAAAAACCTGATAATTCCATTTTACTCAATATACAGATGCACAGTAAAAGACTGCCCCATTATGATATATTTTACAGATGAGAAACAGAGGCACAGGCAAATGAATAGCTTCAGGGCATGGTCCTCCTTTTTCAGATATAAATGAATCAACCCTTCTTTTGTTCCTCCATATTGAATGTTAAAAAAAAAAAAAAAGCCTCGTTGAACAAAGTCCCTTGTATGTAAAATAGTACAGTGCCCATCCTTTAAGTGCCCATTACTTTAACACTTACCCTAACATAACCAGGAAATATTTGAGCTCCTGGCCATAGCAGGTCGCCATAAATGAAGAAGATTGAATGCCCACATTTTGATCAGAATACAAGAACACATGGTCCAAGGAATATTTATGGGGACATGAAAAGACAGCTACAATGAATGAGGGGAAGGCTGCCCCAGAGACAGGAAGGTAGCGATGGCCTTATGGTTAAAGCACTGAATTAGAGTGCAGGAGATGTGCACTTACTTCTTGGCTCTGATGTAGCATTTCTTTGAGACTGGGTGAGTCATTCCACTACTCCGTCTCCTATGATGATGATAAGCATACTTCCTTATTTCATAGGGAAGATGCAATGATGAGCTCATGAATGCTGAAGTACTTCAAAGATTAATGAAGCTCACAAAAGCACCTGGAAGGATATAAATGAACCAGAGATTTAGTCTGGATAAATATCTTGTGTAGAAAGGTCTTAAAAAAGGAGATGAATGAAGGGGCTGGAGAGGGAAATGGCTGAGAAGGTCACCGCCATGCTTAAAGCAATAGCCACATGGATAAGAAAACCCATGTGAAAAAATAAATTGTCATTATTGGAAAAAGCAGAAACTGAGTATGGTGCAAGGCATTGGGTTTGTTGAAGAAAGAATTGTGAAAGCCAGTGCACTGCAGAAATTAAGGTGCAAGTACACAAAAATATGTGGGTGTGTAATTTTATTGAGCAGTATTAGGAGTCTAGGAATGATCAGTGTCAGACCAGAGCCCCATCTACTCCAGGATCCTGTCTTTGAGAGTGACAATTCTAGATACTCCAGGGAAAGGTGTTAGAGCCCTGTGACGGACAGGTGTCTAATCATCTACTCTTCATGTTAGGTCGTCTCTCACAGCCACATCCATGGCTACATATTGTTGATACCCATGTACATATCCAGTCCCGTTTTGAATCTTACATCCTTCGTTTTGACGCATGTAGACATGAGTTCCCCAGTTTAAACTGTCATGTGAAATAGTGTGTCATTTTATTAGTTTTGAAGTTTCCACCTTTTATTCAGAGCACTTAAGGTCAAGGAGGACTATTATGACAAGGATCAATCCAGCCTCTTTTGGATTAACATTAAATCTAGTTAAATTATAATTTAGTAGTTAGTTTTATTTCGTGTTCGATAATCTTATCCACATCATAGCTTATGTTTTCTTAAAGCATCTCCTCCAGAAGAGATTCTTGATCTGAAGACTCCAAGGTAGAGATTTCAACTCTTCCATTGGTATCTTGTTTCACACTGCGTTATTTCTCATTCCAGTTTGCCTGGAATTTGATTCTCCTCATTGGGTTTTGTTTTGCCTTCCATTGAGATTAAAGAGCTTCGTAGCAGCCAGCATAATCTCCTCATACACAAAGCTTTGGGTGGGATGATGTAGTTGGGGCTGGTCCTGCTTTGAGCAGCGGTTTGGACTAGACGTGATCTCCTAAAGTCCCTTCCAACCCTCATTTTCTATGATTTTATGATTTTATTAATGGTATCAAATATCTACTTATTTTTGTGTTACAAGAAAGAAAGAACAGAAATGCTGATTTTGACCCATGCTATCTTGGTTTAACAAGATGGTCAGAGAAAGACAATGGTTGGTCAGAGATAATACTAAAAGTTGTTACGAGCAATTACTGGAGTAATGGTGAATATCATCAACAGTGGAAAGAGTGGGCAGTGGAAGAGAGGAAAGAGCTGGCAGAGGTGGAAGGAAAAAATAATTTGCCTTAGTCACACTTAAATTAAGACAGTTGTCTTTTAGCCAAAAGGAGAGGGAGATGACTCAGGATTGAGAAAAAAATAGCAATGGATGTATAGAGAAAAAGTCAAGAAAAGAAGAATACATCTAAGATTTATCAGCCTATATATATATATCTATATATATTACATTGGCAAAGTTTGTGTCCCCAGTCCTGCTAAAAGCTGGCTCTGTAGAAGTTAACAAGCTACTACAAACAACTTCTAATGGAGTTATTCCTTTACTAAAAGTATTGCAACATATTCCTTTAGTGTCCCATGCCTGGCCCCTGCTTTTGTCCCATATATGAAGACGGTGTTGTTTCATATAGCACACCCTGTACTGCAGGCTGCGAGCTGAGATGGCCCGAAGAGGACAGATATGTAGGGGACTGGTGGTGAAAGTGTTCTGAAATGGAGAGATGGGCTGATTCACAAATGCAAGTTATGCCCCTATTTACCCTACATCTTAAACGGGGGGAGTTAGGTGCCTGTGATTGGGATTCACAGTACTTAGACTGAGGATGCCTAAATTGGCCAAGAGGAAGTGTTGGAGAGAGGTATATGTGCAATCTTGTATCTCTGATATTTTGTTGTTTAAAAAGTGTTGGAAGCAGGGACCAGAATCCAGACTGCCGCTCATCTGGGGAACTAAATGTATTCCTGGACCATAGTCACATTCCCTCTTGCTTGTATTTCTTCTGTTTCACAGATCTCATGTTCTTTTCTACACAGCAGATGTGCTTCAATAAAGAGGGATGGAACGTACCTAGTAGAGGTGTGCAAAGTGGGCTGTATTCGATTTGGATTTGGATTTGGCCCAAATTGGGGACAGTGATCCGATTCGTTGATTCGGATCACTGTCCCTGATTCGATTCGGCCAAATCCGAATCTGAAGATTCGATGTTGATTCAGAGAATCAGCGATTCAGCCATGGACACAGTTTTAAATGTTTTTTCTACATACCTCGAGGTATCATTGTGGCTTGTGAATGCTGCAATGCAGCGTCCCACGGGAGCGCAGGAAGTCCCCTAGTGTGCTCGGTGATGAACCCAGAAGTGGACCAGAAGTATTTTTGGGTCTGCTAGGGAGCATGCTGGGGCCCCCCCCGGTTCCTCCCTCTGGCTCGGAGAACAGCCATGGGGGGACCCTGGGTGCCCCCCAGGCCCAGGAGGCACATGTTGCCAAGCTGGGCGGGGGGGGGGGCGAGGGGGGCAGGCCCTGCACGCTCCCCAGTGGATCCAGAAGTGGACCAAAAGTGCTTCTGATCCACTTCCAGGTCTGCTGCCAAGCATGCTGGGGAGCCCCCCGCACTCCTGTGGGACGCTCCATGCGCCCCAGCATCACAGCATCCATGAGCTGCCTGCTACCTAGAGGTATGTAGAAAAACCATTTAAAGCTGTGTCTGTCTAAATCACCAAATCTTTCCGAATTGATTTGGAGGGCTCCAATTCGATTCAGAGAGATTAAAGGGTCCTCTGATTCGATTCAGATTTGGAGATTTGGCTACCGAATTGGGCCAAATCTCCACCGGATCAAACCAGGGACTGAAGCTTCGCACAGCCCTAGTGCCTAGCCTGGTAATTAGGGCACTCTTCTGGGAAGTGGGCAACATGAAATTAGTCCTCTCGGGCTGAGGAAGGCCTAGAACCCAAGTCTTCCACTTCCCAGGCAAGTAATCTAGTTGTTATATTGTTTTTTTAGAGAGCATAGACATGGACTCCTTAATTAAATGCTGCCAAGCCAATGGCCAGCTTGCTTAGAAACACACCTGTCAAATTGTATCCCTCCAGGACTTAGGTGCAGGGATATCTAGACGGTGAATCCCAAATGGTCTTAGTCAGGAAATAGGCACCTAAATGGTTGGCTGCACTAAGGGTGGTGCCTCTGGTCATACCGCAAAGCTGAACTTTAGGGACCAGAGTAGGTTTATTGGTGGAAACGTAGTGTCTAGGAAGTCTTGGCTCCCTAAATGGGGCTTCTGTGAAATGCTGTGTTGGATTTAAGCACTTAAATTCCTCCTTTAACTTCCTCCATGCTTTTAGGAATCTTGATCTACTCTAGATTGAAATGATCTAGAGTGACTCGCTTACACAGAGACAAAGAGCATCATAGGAGGATGTGAGTCAGAAGGTTTGTATCCTAATATACCCTAAACCCTAGAACACTTCTCTGCCATATAAGTAGGTAGAAAACTGTTTGAAGGTATAGACAGAAGAGTCGTCCATCTGTGCCAAGGAGATGAAGGAAGGGCAAATGATCCAAAGTGACAAAAGCAGCTGATAAATCAAGAACGATCATACTGGAACCGAGACCTTTGGATTTTGCCACAGGGCAACCATTAATAATTCAAACAAGGGCTGTCTAGACTGAATGCAGTGCATCTCCCAGCTGAGGGAAGAGCCTTCTTGAAAGGTGATGGAAATCCCGTGTCAGTTGAAACTCAAAGTAGAATAGATCAGTGTTCTGCCCCACCGTATGTGCTTCTCCAACCTCTTCCTTATCCTCTAATTAACCTCAGCCTATTTGAATTAAGGCCCAAGCTATGGAGACATCCTCATAGCCTCTCAGTAAGACCATGACTACCTGGTTAATGAACTTTTGAGCCTTCATTCTCTATAAGGAAGTAGTAGGTGTTGGGGTTGGTTAGTCTTTTGCATGCGCATGCTGGGAGGAACCATTTTATTCCTCGAATTACTGTAGCTTGTTACAGAGTATATTTGCACATACTTTCTCCGGGGGTGCGTCTACATGTGATGCCACATCGCTGTAGCAACACGCTATGGCAACATAGCATCCACGGGCAAAAAACCATGACGCTGCAGCTACACTGCCATAGTGATGCACTCCTCAATATAGCATGTGGCTATGGCGACATAGAAAATAAAATAACCGTGCGCTGTGCTCATGGCGAAGTAGAAGCTGTTACTCCACCGTCATTTAATACTTCCAAAAGGAAGTACTAAATGACATTGTAGTCATAACAGTCCTGTAGGGGCACATGTAGATGTGCCCACTAAGACTTAACTTTTGTTTTTGCTTGTTTTGTTTTACATTAAGAGAAAATGGAAAGATATGCCAAAGGTATACAGACGTGAGCTCTTTCAGCAGCCTCTAACAACACGCTGATTTAGGAGCTTTCAGATCTTTCCTATCATGGACTGGTTCCCAAGATAGTATATAAACATGTGACCGCTATCCTCTGGGGTAAAAGCACAGTGGACACACCACACTTGTTAGTCATACCACTTTGGCATAAATTGACCTCTCAGAAAGAGAGGAATAACTACACTAGCGTGGTGCCTGTGTGTCCACATCTCTAATCCAGTGATTTTCACTGGAGTGCTATGAGATCCTTTTAAGGGTGCTGCAGAGTGGTGTGTTATAATCAGTGTGCAGACATAATTCATAAGAAAAAACCCAGAGAAATTACATAGGAAACCATAGTGTAAAAAAATATTCTGATCTATTGTGATCTTTCTGCGATCTTTGCAACGGAAGAACTGCTCTATTATTTTTCTATAGTCTAGAAATTAGGGAAAACTCAGAGCTAGCATTTTCCAAGGCATGCTCTGAGCCTAAAAAATGGTTGATTTTACATGATAAAAAATGGTTCAAATGATAAATTTCAAATGATAAAAAAAGGTTCATCCCCAGGGTAGTCTTCTGGTCCATGCACATGAGCTTTTCTGGATCTTTTGCCCCCTAATAGCAAGGTACTATAATTATGTCTAATGTGGACCGCTCAGTATTGCCAAGCCCACTGTGTCAAAAATCATGAGACAAACTCTTAAAAATCAAGAGATTTGGAATGTAAATCATGAGATGCTATTTTTGAAGTGTGTGTGTGTGTGTGTGTGTGTGTGTGTGTGTGTGTGTGTGTGTGTGTGTGTGTGTGTGTGTGGTTCCCAGGGCAATGGCAGCAGGGCACATTGGACAACCCACCTCTAGCCTACATTGGGCAGCCCACCTCTGCCCTATGTAGACATCCAAGGGGCACGTACCCCCCATGCCCCCCCCCAGCCACAGGCCCCCATTCACCCCAGCTCCTGCCCCACTCCTTCCCTCATCATGGGGGCCTTGATCTGCCACCACCCCCCGCTCCCATCTGTTCCTTTTCTCTCCTCACCTCCGCCCCTTTCCCTCCACAGATTTACCAGCTTGGCACTCTCTACGTGCGCCAGGAGAAAAAATCCCAAGATTTGATCTCTCGATCAGGAGATCATGAGTCAGAGTAAATTTGACTTGGATATTGGGACCCTCATGATTTTTCCATGAGAGTTGGCACTGACTGCTACAGCTGGGAAGCTGATTTTGTGTCTCCTTTGGACACCAGTGAAAAGCAAGGATTTCTTTGGGTAATATCTTTTTTTGGACCAATTGCATAACTGGGATACAGCTAGACAAGCTTTTAAATGCAAAATATTCTTCAGATCTGACGAGAAAAGCCTGGACAGCAAAAATAGTGTTTTCTCATCTGACCTGAAGAATATCTTGCATTCAAAAGCTTGTCAAACTGTACCCCAGCTAGGCAGTTGTTCCAATAAAATATATCACCCATGGAAATCTTTGTCTCTTGCATAATTCCTGGACCATCACAGCCCAGAAGCATCGAAAATACACACAGCTACTCCTAAATCATTCCTGACCAACATTTATACCACTTCTTTTTGAACATTTCCAGTGATGGAGTTTCTACAACTTTCCTATATATAAATATAAAGGCTCCAATCTTGCAGTCACTCAAGCATGTACCTCCCTTTGCTTCTCTGAATGGATCTAAATTGGTAGAACAATTTATGAGTGTAAAGTGAAACACATGCACAAGTGTGTTGAATTAGTGCCCAAGTGACTACCAACTATTGCGGTCAGTGGTGAAATTCTCTCTCCGAATGGTGTCTCTTTTGCAACCGTCCAGGTGCTGCAATTACATCACCATCTTGGCACCAAAAAAATGCTTTTTCTTCTGAAGCTCCTTTTTCTATGAATTTTCTGTTTTCTGGAGAGTCCACTTCCTAGGTGTTGTCTTGTATGTAAGGCCCCTTGGTTTGTTAGCCTGTGAATCTATCCACAGGCTGATAAAGCTAACGGTATTGCCATAATGTTACATCTGTTCCCACTGATACGACTTTCCCCATCCTGAGCAATATGCATGCATTTTTTTGTATTAAAAGATGAGTGTACCCAGTGATGCAGTGTAGGCTTTGCTAGCATCTTATTTGGTGCCAGCATTATCTAATCTCTATAGGACAGGTTTGCAGGAGGTTAATTAAGAGCATAGGCAGACCTTATTCTAAGGGAGACAAATAGTGGTAGATAGTTTGCAGGGCCTAATTATGCAAGCCAGTGAGTGCTTGCAAAAGCTTTTTGACTTCAATGGAAATTAAGATGACCTCTAATTGCCTCAACGTTTGGGGCTGAGAATGATTCAGGTGCTTGTGCCCATTCTTTGTAATTTCTAATTTCACTTTGGGGTGTTGTGGGTCTGAGCCTGAATGTCACTGAAGTCTAGATCCCTCAGTGCCACTTGTTTTCTCATGCCATACTTTCTCAGCCAGCCAACAGTATTTGTCCCCTTCAGAAAAATGAGCAAAGGCAGCCCCAGGATAAGGGGGTGGAATTCAGTACATATTTTCTGAAATTTTGGAAGGTAATTGAGCATCCAGATTTTTTTTCCAATTTTGATAGATAAAAATTTGAATTCACAATTAAAAGTAATCAAGGAAGCTGAATTTTACAACCATTGGCACAAGTGTTTGCCTTCCTATTGCAGAAAGAAAACCTCCAATATCTGACTAGAGCAGTTTCTGCAGATCCAGGACAGCAGCCGTGGCTGTCACCATTCTTGTACCCCTCAAAATTGGGGCCTGGAGCTAGTGACCCTCACACCTACCCCTAATTAAGCTACTGATCTTGAACAGTCACAACTAAACCCAGCTTGGGTTGTTACTATGTATTGAAAACTCACAACGATATGGATGCAGTCCTACCACAGAGTAAATACAGGTTTCCCTCGATTTATGCAGGTTCTTTATATGTGAATTCACTCTTATGCGATGAGCATATAGATCCATAATTCATTATATGCAAGGTAAATTCACTCTTATGTGATCAGCATAGATGCCCCCACCCCCTCACTCGAGCAGGTAAGGAGCTGGGGTGAGTGGGGACAGGCAGAGCCGTGGGGGGCTCGGGGCACGGTGCAGCCCAGCAGCTACAGGCAGCTGGTGCTGGCTGCTCCTGGGGCCGTTGCAGCTGGGGCTGTGGTGAGTTGAGAGCCCTGCACTGCCCAGGGCTCCACTTATCCGCATTCGCCCCAGCCCGTGCTGGAGCGACCCTGGGAGCAGTAGACACCAGCTGCCTGCACCAGGGCACGGTGCAGCCCAGGAGCAGAGGTGAGTGCAGGCAAGTGGAGCCCAGGCATGGGGGGAGAAGAAGAGCACAGTGCAGCCTAGTGGCTGCAGACAGCTGGCATTAGCTGCCCCTGAGGCTACTGCAGCCAGGGCTGGGGTGAGTGCCAGTCTGTTCCCTCAGCTTCGCTGCCCTGTGCGGCCCCGGGAGTGACACCCCTCCCCCTGCTCCTTCCCTAGTCCCAGCCTCGCTCCCTCCCTCCCTCCCTTACCACCATGGGAAACTATCCCTATTTGTTGCATTGTAAAGTGGGTTCACTTTATGTGAATTCAATTTATGTGCTGTTCTCCGGGAACACATGTACCGCATAAATCGAGGGAAGCCTGTAAATAAAATAAAATTAAAAATGACCCCTACCTGCAATTTGATTGAATCCAAATAACAAAACATTCAAGAAAGCTGAGCACTGATGAGGGCTATTCCCAGAGCTAAACTGATCAGATCAATTATTTCTTCCACCTATTTACTCAGGTCTAGAAATGCATGAGAACGTTCTGCAAGTTCCATGGCACTTCAGATGCTTTCATCCTTGGTAATATCTCAGATTTCATCACCCTTTTATCTTCCCAGTGCTGGACAGATCACTTACACATAAGACGGTTTTTGGCTACAGCTCTTTAAATACGGGGGGCGGGGGCTGTCATTTCAGTGGCCAAAAAAAAAAAAACAAATAAAAAATCTCAAATGATTTTTTTTCTCTGTCCTCCCAACCCCCAGGCAAAATAGCTGCAAAAAGTTTGGTGTTGTTTGTTTTGCTTTTGTTTAAAGGGGTTTTTCCTCTGACTTTCTTTTTAAAATGTAAGATATTTTGTTTGAGCCAAGAGGAAATATTTTGCTTTATTTCAGTTCCTTTTATTCTTTAAACTTGGGTCAAAATTTAAAAGGAAAAACAAATTTTAAAAGAAAACGTCAAAGCAATTCCACTATAAAAAAAATCAAAATGTAACTGTTAAGCGTTGCTGAATCTGCATTTCCAAGTGAATAATTGATTTACCTGAAAGAACTTACCCAGTTGTCTTGCCAAAGGCACCGAGTGATGATTGATGTACAACCTGATAAATGAAAGGTCTCATCTAAAAGTAAACTTCAGGAAATGTGATTGATTTACCTTAGAAGGGTGCTGGGCTGCGTTCACCTTGCTGGGACTTAAAGCTGTAGTTCCACAAACAGAAGATATTTCCAACTCCGGATGAAATCCTGACCTCAACTGAAGCAAAATTCCCACTGACGTAATGAGCCTAGGACCCACATCTACCCAGAGAGGTGGTGGAGTCTCCATCCTTGGAGGTTTTAAACACCCAGCTAGACAAATCCTTGGCTGGGATGATGTAGTTGAGGGTGGTCCTGCTGTGAGCAGAGGGTTGGACTAGATGTGACCTCCTGAGGTCCCTGCCAACCCTTATTGTCTAGGACTCTGTGACTTTGCTCCTGATGTTTATTCCTGTATTTCCAGTGATGAAGGAATAAATGCATGTTCATCAAACTGCTCATCTGAAACTTTGCCTTATTTTATCAGGCCTGCTCCATTAGTGTCCAAGGGGAGTTTTGGCACCAATATCAGTAGCACTATGTGCTTCAGGTGTTAACTTTTTTTTTTCTTATCTCCCTGTCTGGTTCATTTTTTTTTTCCTTAGCCCAACAGTAATTAACAGTGTCTAATGCCTGGCTTATGATTTTTTTCAGTAATTGCATCAGATTTATTCTACTCATTTTTTATGAATTGTTAATTAACAAAAATAAACAGTAATTAACAAAAAGCCAAAACCTGGTGCCCCTTCCTAAGACCAAGCCTCAGCTGACTGCATTGAGAAGAGGCACTTGCCTGGTGGATGTTTGGCCCCTGATGAGCTGCCAGTTGGACCCTAACAAAGCTAAGACATGGAACAAGTTTGAAAGCCGTAGGGATGATTGCCTCTTGCATCTGGCTGGAGGTCACGCTCTGTGAGAGTGTTTGTGTTGTCATGTTGTTCTGGTGGGTAGTCTCCATAGAGGGAGCTTGCCAATGTGTTCACCTCAAATGAATGCACAGACAGATGGCAAATAATTCTCCTCCTCTGTGTTATTGTGCAGCCTGCTAGTATATGCTGTTCTACAGCTCTGGCATCAGATCTCACGTGAGGTTCGAACAAGGTGAATATGAGAAAAGAAGCACTGGGGAGAATCCAGCAAGCCTTACGGAATGAAGAGGCGTGGATTGGCGGGGAGAATCTACTGCAGTGGTGAAGTTATATGCTACACTGGGCATGTCTGCATGAGACACTAACTGAACAATAGCCTAGTAGCCCTGCACATTAGTGTCAGGCAAAACCCATGCTAATATGCTGCTGTGCAGTAGTATTAGGCTACTGCACAGTAAGCATCACTAAAAACCCATGCACCGGTGCTACTGCAGAGTACCACAAGTTACTACGCATGTAGTACTCGGTTAACCAAGTACTAAACTTAATGTGCAGTAACTATGGCACATTAATGAATGTGTATACACACCCACTGAGCCCATACTAAATTTGTGGAATGTTAAGCAGTATTAAATATAAAATATGCTGTGAGTAGTTGCATGTTAAAGTTTAATGATGTTTCTTGCTTGCACAGCTCTGACTTGCAACTAGAGGGCTGGTAAGCAGGTACATGGTTAGGAGCTAGGACACCTGGGTCACATCCAGACACGCATGGATGTTTGGTTCCCCAGGGACAAGTAGCGGTGGCACACCTTGCACCACCAGTTCTTGTCCCTGGGGAATGCCCATGACACGCATGCTTTGGCACACAGCAAGTTGCCCTGGGTGGTGTAGGGAAGGTTGGGGCCAGCACTATGCTGGTCCCAGCAGCCTTACCTGGTGTCCTGGGGGCCTCCTGGAGCTGCAGCCATGGCAATCCTGCCAGGTGGAGCATGGCTGGCAGCCACGGTGTGGCTCCAAATGGCCTGGCTCTGCTTTTTAGCAGCACATGTTGCCCATGTGTGCGCTGCTTTGGGGGGGGGGGAGTGGTTTGTGGGATAATTTTTGGGGGGGGCGGGGAGGGGGGTGTTGATCCCTGGATATCCAAAGTCCAAAATAAAAAATCACGGAAAAAAAATGGAGTAGCGCAGATAACTCCAGAATGTGTTTGCAGTGTCCCATACTGCATGACCAATGCATGCCTGGATGCGTCCCTGGGTTCTATCCTTGCTCTGGGGTGTGTGTGGGGAAGAAGAAAGGGCTAGGAACAGTGCATCCTAGGATACTGGAGGACTGCGAATTTATTCCATGGAGTATCTCCATGGAGCAGACTGAAGTTACCTATATGCAAGTTGGGTAGCACAGCCCAGAGTTAACCCTTGCCTGAAGTGATGTTACTTTGAGATGCTCACAGGGAACTTAACATGAGTTAATGAGCTTTAACATGTAGACACTCACATTGTAAGTGCCCTTGGTATGGTCTAGGTGTAACTTGTAACTTCACCCTTTGACTCAAGGCCCCTTCCATAATGTATCTGAATTTAGCAGCACTCTGTGAACATGGGCAGAGAGAGCCCTTCCTTTCCCAGTGTGTGGCAGGACACTATTGGTGCCTGCCACTTTAAGGACAGTCAGGCAGCTGCCAGGTGCCTGATGGCAGAGTCATTATGAGAACTGAGTATATAAAGGCTACAGTTTGCTGCTGTCAGGCCAGACAGAAACATCACCTGGCTGAGCTGCAGCACGAACAACCAGGAGGTAAGGGCAAGAGCTGATGGAGATGGCTAGGAGGCTCTTGGTCCTGGGCATGACCTAAAACTGCACCCTGCTGGGAGTGGGTGGCCTGGTGGGGCTCTGAGTGGCATGACATCCCCCAGGAAATAAAGGGCTAGTTACCACCCTGGTGAAAGGTGGGTCAGGGTACCTTAATACCCCAGCTCCCACATCCCTGGTGGGTGAGATTGAGCAAGGGGGGCCCAGGCTTACCACAGAGCACTGAGGCAGGGCCAAGTTTGGTGGAGGGACCCGTGGCAGCGCCCAGACTTTGTGGTGGAGGTCTGAGGCTGCGTAAAGGAGCCAACGTGAAGCTCTAGGGGGGTGGGGCCCTGAGTTTTGAGGAGCTATTAAGGAAGCCCCGGGGGCCAAGGATAAGGGGATTGCCCAGGAATGGCTTGGGGACAGGACTCCCTGAGAGTCAGGAAGAGGTTGGAGCCCCGAGAATGTATGTGCAGGCTTGGAGCCCAGTGTGTGGGCCGGGGGCCCGGTATATGTTGTTGTATGTGTGTGTACAGAGTAAACCCAGTGTGAGGGTGCTGGGACCAGGAACTCTGGTGGGGAGTGAGAGTCCCAGTGAGACTCTTGAGCTTGGTTCCCAGTGCTAGCTAGCTGGAGGGAACACCTGCAAGGCTTGGGCTGTGGTGTAGGGAAGGAACAGAGACACAGGTAGCGCCCCTGGCATCATGGTGGGAAAAATGGGCAGCCTCCCACTGGTGTAATAACTTAATCATTGTCCAACAAGGTGTGGCAGGAGAGAGGCGGGAGGTTAACTCAGAAATAGGTGGGCAGGTCAATGTCTGACCGGCCCTGGGAAGGCCCACTTGTTACATGGTGCGATGGAGATAGAGCCTGGTTTTAAACTTCAAGGATGGAGAATCTACCACCCCTCTAATAACCTGTTCCAGTGCTTCACCACCCTCCTAGTGATAACTTTTCTTCCTAATACCTAACCTAAACTTCCCTTGCCACATTGCTCCTTGTTCTGTCACCTGTCACCTCTGAGAACAGTTCAGCTCCATCCTCTTTGGAACCACCCTTCTGGTAGTTAAAGGCTGCTATCAAATGCTGCTATCAGGTGGTCTTGCCAGCAGGGACTTGGCTTCTTCAACCATGGTATGTTGTTCTAACAAGAAGGATGGCTGGGAAGAGATGGGATCCACCTGCCGATGAAAGGGAAGAGTGCCTTTATGAGGCAGCCCAGGCCTCTGACCCATAGCAAAAGGTTGAGTCCAGGGAGCCAGACGGTGCTCAGGCTACTGAGCCAGCTGACAGGGCAAAGCCAGAGGCCCCAGAAGTCCTGCATAGCAGAGCCCTGTTCCACGGGACAGAGACCCCCCAAAGCCCACTGCACATGAGAGAGCAGCCTGGCGCAGAGCATGCAGACCACCTTCCAGGCCTGGGAGCCGTGAGTTGCAGGCAAAAGAGGATTCCCACAGGGGAGGGGAGTCCCCCCCCGGTTAATTAAGGGCTCCTAAAAGGGGAGGTCCCACTGAGAGGGCCCCCCTAAAGTTGCCAGCTTCTTTGTAGGGCTTGGGAAAAGCCCAAGTGCATTGGGGGATCCCCTTTGAGGTTTATCTGTTTCAGACCAGATACTTCCTGGTGACTTACCTGTATCTGGAGCATGGGTATAAGGTTTTATGTCATTTACCCAGAGGGTATTGTTTATGTTACTGGTTTAGATATCATATATACATTGTATATATGTTTATATTCATGTTCCTTTCCCCTGTGCTAAGTTACTGTAAATAAATGTGTCTATAGTTAAGTCCCCTGACTGTCCTGGCCTGCTGCTATAGGGACAGAGGGAAACTGAGCAGTCTGCAGTTCCCACCCCACAGCACACCTGCCAGCTAACAATCCCCTTCAATTGGAGGAGGGGAGTATATACCCAAGTTACCTGGGCTACGTTTTGGGGGCTCACCTGGGATTTGTTAGAAGGTAATTTGATATTGTAATGTGCTGTGTGTGTCTCTATAGAGAGCCAGAAAGGGAATCATGTTGGATCCTGCTAGTGCTCAACCATCTGGGGAAGAGGATGGGGAAGGATCCTCTGAGTAAGGAAGGGCAACAGCCTCCCCTGGTGTTACCTCTGACTGGATTGTGGTTTTGCAGCAGGTTATCAGGGAAGTGGTAAATTCTTCATATGACCGAGCTGCATATAAAAGACTGAGGAACTTCTCAGGAAATCTCCCAGTTCCTGCAGGAGAGGAAGGGTTTGAGTCCTGGACTGCCCACATAAAGGAAACTCTGATTTCATGGCAGATACCAGATGAAGAGAAGCGGTGGTGTCTTCTTGACGTACTAAGGGAGCCTGCCTTTGGAGTCATCCGGACTGCTAAGCTCCAGAATCCTGGTATCACCACACAGCAGTGCCTTCAGACCCTACAGGATGTTTTTGGATGGCCACCCCAGGACGGGGAAGCATACTATGAACTGCTTAGCATGTTCCAGCACAAGAGCAAGGCTGCATCCTTGTAGATATTACGCTTGGATCACGTGTTCCAAAGAGCAGTTGCGCAAGGGGCCATTAGCCCGAGCGAGGTGGATCATGTGAGGCTCCAGCAGGTCCAAATAGGGGTCCGATACAGCCTGACCCTTATTAGAGATTTGAATCTGGCTCATTGGAAAACCAACCCTCCTGGGTTTAGCCAATTAGTGAAAGAAATGAGGGAGGAGGAGGAGATCCTTCAGCTCCAGGATGCCATGTGGGTCCGAGAGGAAGTCTCCTTATGTCAGGGACCTGTTAGTCAGGTAATGGCGGTGACCCCACAAGGAAAGGGCCCCTCAGAGGTTGAAGAAGAGTCCCCCTGGCCAGTGTGGGTGGCTGCGGTCTCCAGGGCTTCTCCTGGGAGGCAGCCCTGACCCCGATCCTTTGCCCCACCCCAGGCGAAGACCAAAGCTGGGACTAAGATGCTGGAGATCTGTTATAAATGTGGGGAATACGCACACTGGGTCTGAGAGTGTACACAGCCAGACAACCCGGACCTAGTTTTTCTGCGGCGAAAGGCCCTATGGGGGACAGGAAACGAGGGACGGGTGGAGCAGGGGAGTCGGCTCCACCCCAGAGCCTGCCAGACTCCCAAGCCCTGGTCTCAGGCTCACTGCCTGAAGAACTAATTGGCCCTAGGGCAGAGAGGTCCCAGTGGCGGTGAATGGAGACATAAAGGTATGGCCATTCTGGATAGAGGGTTGCAAGTGACCATTATATCCGAGTCCTTCTATAAAAAACACCTTCAGCATGTGATGATGCATCGTCTTACGGGCTGGGTCTATGTGGGCTTAGTCAGAACCCATACCCATACCGTGGCTACTTAGAAATTCGTATTAAGTTCCCCACACCTGTGGCTGGGGTGGAGGAGTTGAACTCCATTGCCTTAATGTGCCCAGACCCAGGTTGGATAAAGGGGGCCTCCCTCCTCATTGGAACCAGCTCCAGTATATTCCAAGTCCTGGTGCGATATTGTAGGCAACAGGCTGGCCCAGACTATCAGGAGCGGTTACCAATGCATGCTCTATGTTCTGAGGCCTATGCCTGCTGGGAGAGAAAGTGTATGGGGAAATCCCCCCAAATACTGGGAGCTTTGCATTTCTCTGGGATGGCCTCCCAGAAGATCCCTGCCCAAAGCCAGTGGGCCCTACTCACTACATGCAGGTTGGGGGGAGAGCCACAGCAGCTAGGGCCCATTGTGGTGGAGACCCTCTCTGGAAAAAGGGGATTGGGACCTTTGAGAGTCCCCAATGGAGCATTTGAGGCTTGAGAATTGAAAGGGGAGCAGGTCACTGTAGTGGTGGTAAATCCTTCCCTAAGAGATGTAGTCTTGCACCCGGGGCAAAAAATGGCCACTGTACAGGAAGCGGATGTGGTGAATCTGGAAAAAAAGGACAGAGCCCTGCACATAGATCCTAACCGGTATTTCTTCAGGGATTCCCCCGCACCTGCGGAATGGAAGGCCCAATTACGGAAAAAACTCCAGGACCGGGCCAGTGTATTTTCTCTGCATGACTGGGATGTAGGGGAGACCAAAGGAGTTGAACACCAGATACCCCTTAGCAATCCCAGACCCTTTCATGAAAGATCGTGTCGCATACCCCTGGCTGAGATGGGGGAGGTCGGGTGCCATCTGCAGGAGCTCCTCGACCACTAAATCATCACAAAATCTAAAAGTCCCTATGCCTTGTCAGTTGTGATTGCGCACAAAAAGAACAGGACTCTGCGGATGTGTATCGACTACTGTGTATTGAATGCCTGCACGGTGGTTGATCAATACACCGCCCCTCGAGTGCAAGAGGCTCTGGACTGTCTTGGGGGCAGCAAATGGTTCACTGTGCTAGATCTCCACAGTGGATATTACCAGATCCCATCGAGAGAGGCAGATAAAGAGAAAAATGCATTTATCTGCCCACTGGGGTTTTTCCAGTTTGAGTGCATGCCACAGGGTATCTCAGGGGCCCCAGCCACATTTCAGCGCTTAATGGAGAAAGTAGTTGGAGATATGCATCTAACCCAGGTGCTGGTGTATTTGGATGAACTCACAGTGTTTGAGAAAACCCTTGAGGAGCACAGCGAAAGGCTTCTCCATGGGCTAGACCATCATGAAGCTGCTGGGCTTAAGTTGGCGCTTGACAAGTGCAAATTCTGCCAGGCTTCTGTCAAATATGTGGGATGCATTGTATCCCAAAATGGAGTTAGCACTGACCTGGAAAAGGTCAAGGCAGTGACCACTTGGCCGCATCCTTCCAACTACAGGGAACTTAAGAGATTTCTAGGGTTCACGGGGTTTTACAGGAGGTTTGTACCAGACTATGCGGCCATCACTAGGCCCCTGAGCCAACTCACCCAAGGGTACCAAATAGGGAAGTCTTCTAAGAAGCGGGGGGCCGGGGACCCAACCCAAGGGGTTCAGAAGGTGTGCAGCCCTACAGAGCATTTCAGGTTGCGGTGGGACGCTCAGTGTGAGGATGTGTTCCACAAAATCATTCGGCGCCTCACGGAAGCACCCGTATTGGCGTATCCTGACTGAAATCAGCCGTTCATTTTGGAATACCACCCGATGGGATCCCACAGGCGTGGATACAGTATACAACCCTGACCCCTGTTGTTCTTCCCCAGATGACAGCAGCTGAATGGCGCTGGGCCCAGGAGCAAGACCCTGATGTGAGGGATGTGTTGGGGCCCAACGGAAGAGCACCCTCCCACCATTGGGCAAGTCACCCCTGCGGCCCGTCTCCTGGTTAGAGAGTGGGAAAGGCTGAGGCTCCTTGATGGGGTGCTGCACCGTGAAGTACAAGACCCAGAGGGAAGGACGCTGCTGCGACGGATCCTTCCCAAGGAGCGGTGGGAGCTCACACTCAGGGCCCTGCGTGATGACTTTGGTCATCTGGGTAAGGAGTGCACCCTGGCTCTAGCTAGGAAATGTTTCGTTTGGCCACGGATGGTGGAGGATGTGAAGGATAAATGTCTCAACTGTGAGAGATGCATAAAGAGGAAGACCCTGCCAACCCAAACAGCATACTTGCACACCATACAGAGCTCACAGCCACTGGAGCCTGTGTGCATACATTTTTTATCCATAGAAGGGGAAGGAAATCAAAAGGGCAACATACTCGTGGTGACTGATCACTTTACCCAATATGCACAAGCCTTCTCCGCCCGCGACCAGACTGCTCAGACAGTGGCAAAGGTGCTTTGGGAGAAGTACTTTTTGGTGTTTGGGATGCCTGCACGAATACACTCAGACCAAGGCCGAGATTTTGAAAGCAAACTACTAAGAGAGGTGTTTGCCATTGCGGGGATTTGAAAGTCCCGAACTACCTCTTCCTTACCACTGGCAGGGGGACCCGCAACCAGGGCGATTCAACAGAACATGCTCGGCACCTTAAAACATGAACAGAAGGCTGCTTGGAGCCAGTATTTGGCTTACCTGGTACATGCATACAATGCTACTCGTAACAATGCCACTGGGGTCAGCCTGTATCTATTGATGTTCGGGCGACAACCCCAATTGCCCATAGACTTATGTTTCGGGGTGCAGAAGGCCTACGAGCAACACTTAACCCATGGTCAGTATGCCCAACAGCTGCAGAACTGGTTGAGGCGAGCATACCAACTGGCAGCTGATGCGGTGGGGAGGAATCAACAGCGCCACAAGAAGAACTATGATGCTCATGTATGGGAGCAGGGACTGTGCCCAGGGGACCGGGTGCTCTTACACAATCTCGGATCGGCTGGCAGACATAAGATTGCATGCCGGTGGAGTGCCGAGCCCTACACTATAGTTCGACAAATGGGGAACTTACCGGTATATGAGATTGCCCCAGAGGCCGGGCCTGGACAAAAGCAAGTTGTACACAGAAACCTCCTGCTGCCTATAGGGGAACTGATGGGGCCTTGCCCACCAGCTCAGCAACCTCCACAAGCCCGTCTCCAACTCTCTTGCCAGGACTTTTTTAAAGTCTTTGAAAAAATTATCAAGGCTCACATTTGTGAGAGCCCAGCAGGGCAAATTATGCTGAGGGGAAACCAGCACGGGTTTGCGGCGGGCAGATTGTGCCTGACCAATCTAGTCTCCTTCTACAACCAGGTTACGAAACGCCTGGACACAGGAGGAGGGGTGGATGTCATATACTTAGACTTCAGGAAGGCCTTCGATACGGTATCCCACCCCATACTGGTGAACAAGTTAAGAGGCTGTGATGTGGATGACTGCACAGTCCGGTGGGTGGCGAATTGGCTAGAGGGTCGCAACCAAAGAGTCGTGGTGGATGGGTCGGTCTCGACCTGGAAGGGTGTGGGCAGTGGGGTCCAGCAGGGCTCGGTCCTTGGACCGATACTCTTTAATGTCTTCATCAGTGACTTGGACAAGGGAGTCAAATGTACTCTGTCCAAGTTTGCAGATGACACAAAGCTATGGGGAGAAGTGGACACGCCGGAGGGCAGGGAAGAGCTGCAGGCAGACCTGGATAGGTTGGACAAGTGGGCAGAAAACAACAGAATGCAGTTCAACAAGGAGAAATGCAAAGTGCTGCACCTAGGGAGGAAAAATGTCCAGCACACCTACAGCCTAGGGAATGACCTGCTGGGTGGCACAGAGGTGGACCATCAGAAAAGCCAATGGCACTTTATTGTGCATCAGCAGATGCATGACGAATAGATCCAAGGAGGTGATACTTCCCCTCTATAGGGTGCTGGTCAGACCGCAGTTGGAGTACTGCGTGCAATTCTGGGCGCCGCACTTCAAGAAGGATGTGGATAACCTGGAGAGGGTCCAGAGAAGGGCAACTCATATGGTTAAGGGCCTGCAGACCAAGCCCTATGAGGAGAGACTGGGGCACCTGGACCTTTTCAGCCTCCGCAAGAGAAGGTTGAGAGGTGACCTTGTGGCTGCCTATAAGTTCATCACGGGGGCACAGAAGGGAATTGGTGAGGATTTATTCACCAAGGCGCCCCCGGGGGTCACAAGAAACAATGGCCACAAGCTAGCAGAGAGCAGATTTAGACTGGACATTAGGAAGAACTTCTTCACAGTTCAAGTGGCCAAGGTCTGGAACGGGCTCCCAAGGGAGGTGGTGCTCTCCCCTACCCTGGGGGTCTTCAAGAGGAGGTTAGACGAGTATCTAGCTGGGGTCATCTAGACCCAGCACTCTTTCCTGCTTATGCAGGGGGTCGGACTCGATGATCTATTGAGGTCCCTTCCAACCCTAACATCTATGAATATATGAATCTCTGAGGGTACACCTGCACCTGACCCTCCAGGTGCCGTAGTGCCAGAAGACTCTGACTCGGACTCCGAGTAGAGAAGGCATCATGGCACATGAGACCCTCACTGCCTGGGCCTCCTGGGAGCCCAGAGCCTGACCTCACTCCTCGTCCCAGATGTGACTGCAGGCCTGTAAGGTGGTTTACATTTGATGACCCTGGGATACCAGGAGAGGTACCCATCACCGTCCCATGGGCCCAGTGAAAATTAGGTTTGGGGAACACATCTGGGAAAGAGAGAAGAGACAAGAGCGGGGCTTAGAAGAGCTGAGCAGACCTGCAAAGCAGGGCAAAGCAGTAGTACAGTAGTGCCCCTGAAGACTTCCATCAGTGGGAAATGGCGGGCGGCTCCAGCGGCTAGGCTTTCGATGTGCAGCACAGCACACGGTGTCCAGACCCTGGAAGCTGTGTGAGGCAGCTCGGGTCTGCAACCTCTGGCGTGCGGCCAGAGACATGGTGCACAGGCTGGTGTGCAGAGTAGGACCTTTGTAGTGCTTGGGCGGCTCAGGTCCTGAACCCCTGGAGTGAGGCTGGGAGCTCGATACAGGAGATGCTGCATGGAGGGGCCAGGAGCGGTCTGAGCCTGGTGCTGCACGAGGCAGCACAGGTCTCCAACCCATAGCAAAAGTTTGAGTCCAGAAAGCCAGACAGTGCTTGGGCTACTGAGACAGCTGACAGGGCCAAACCAGTGGCCCCAGAAGCCCTGCATAGCAGAGCCCTGTTCCAGGGAACAGCGACCCCCCACTGAAGCCCACTGCAGGCGAGAGAGCAGCTTGGCACAGAGGATGAGGACCACCCTCCAGGCCTGGAAGCCATGAGTTGCAGGGAAAAGAGGATCCCCACAGGGGAAGGGAGTCCCCCCCCACAGTTAGTTAAGGGCTCCTAAAAAGGGAAGTCCCACTGAGAGGGTCCCCCTAAAGTTTCCAGCTTCTTTGTAGGGCTTGGGAAAAGCCCAAGGGCATTGGGGTATCCCCTTGGGATTGTTTATCTTTGAGGTCTATCTGTTTCAGACCAGATACTTACTGGTGACTTACCCTCTGGGTAAATGACATAAAACCTTATACCAGTGCTCCAGATACAGGTATTGCTTGTGTTACTGGTTTAGATGTCCTATATACATTGTACAGATGTTTATATCCATGTTCCTTTCCCCTGTGCTAAGTTACTGTAAATAAATGTGTCTATAGTTAAGTCCCCTGACTGTCCTGGCCTGCTGCTATAGGGACGGAGGGGAACAGTTCCCCCACAGCACGCCTGCCAGCTAACAATCCCCTTCAATTGGAGAAATGGAGTATATACCTGAGTTACCTGGGCTACATGGTCACAAATGTACGGAGCCAGGGGAACAAGCAGGAAGAATTGGAAGTCCTTGCGCAGTCATGGACCTATGATATGATTGGATTAACAAAGCCCTGGTGGGAGCTCGCAGGACTGGAGCAATCTTGGATGGGTACAAACTGTTCAGGAAGGACAGGCAGGGGAGAAGAGGAGGAGGAGTTGCGCTGTATGATTACTTGGAGCTCCAGTATGAAACTGGAGATAAGCCTGTCAAAAGCCTCTGGGTTAAGGTTAGAGGGGAGAGCAAAAAGGGTGATATCAAGGTGAGGGTCTGCTGTAGACCACCAGACCAGGAGGATGAGATGGATGGGGCTTTGTTCAGACAACTAGAGGAAGTTTCCAGGTGACAGGCCCTGGTTCTCATGGGGGACTTCAGTCGCCCTGACATCTTCTGGGAGGGCGATACAGCAGTATACAGGCAATCTAGCAAGTTTTTGGAGAGTGTTGGAGACAACTTCCTTGTGCAAGTGTTGGAGAGACCATCTAGGGACCGTGCTCATCTTGACCTCCATCGTATCTATTGTATTATTTGTAATGTGGCAGTGCTAAGGGTATCCCAGGGAAAGGGGGTGAATAGAAAATGAATAAAAGACCATGTATGCTTTAAGGAACTTGTGATCTATGTCAGTAGAGGCCAACATTTTTAGAACAAATTAGCCCTGCACTCCCCCTCCCCGCCCACCAGTGCCACTCCCTTCCTCCTACCTGATCCCTTTCCCTTACCAGTCTGCTGCTCTGCTTTCTGCTCCCTGCCCTGTCTGCCTCTGTGCTGCCTGTCCCCTCCCCAGTCTGCCACATGCCACACACAGGCTGCCTATGCCACTTGTGGCACCTGTGCCACACGTTGGCCACCCCTGATCTAAGTATAAGCTGTAATGGTGAAAATTGTACTCTGAACAAAAAGTAGCTGGAGTGCCCCAGAATCCCTGTGCAGAGAGAAACAGACACGGCAAATATTCACATCCTCTTGTTACTGGGCAAGTGTGAACTGTTGAATAGCTTCCCCCGCTGAGCTGTGTACTTTTCAGCCTAATTGCGCACAGGCACAAGAAGTAAAGGGGTTCTCAGCCTGGCTTTCCACTAGCATTTTCTTCTAATCCATAGAGTACACTGTTATGAAGAAATCAGAGTGCTTTACCCCCTTCTTCCCCCTTCTGCCCCCCCACCTTTCCTTTCCCAGTCCTGTGCTAAAAGAGACAGCACTGCATGGAAGCTGCACCCTCCTGGCATACCTCTCTGAAGGAATTGTTAATTATCACTCCTTTTCTGATCCTGGTTGTACCAGCACTCTCATTAGAGCTGTTTAAAAGCAATAAACATTTTTGCCGAACATCGTGTGTAAAAGCCTTCATTTTGAGAATTTTCAAACAGCTGTGATAATGAGTATGGACTTTTGTGATTTATGTAGCGCTAAATGGGGAATAAGGGCTTAGGACAGCAAAATCCTAACACACCCAAACACCAGTGACCTTTATCCAAACCTGAATCAGCTACTTTGTTTGTGCTCTGTGCAGGAGAATAGGTGGCAACAGCCACTCCGAAAGAGCTTGCAATTTAAATCAAGATTTAGATCAATGTTTGACTTCTGGAAGCTTTTTAGCTTCCTCTCACTGCCTCTTTTTAGGCCACAGGGGGCATGTCTGCACATGCATTAATACGCTGTGGTTACTGCATAATAAGTAATAACAGGTACTAACTAAATGAGCATTAACCAGTGCTACTGCTCAGTAGTCCTGGCACATGCCTTTTAAGTGATGCTGATGTGTAGTAGACTAATTCTGCTGTGCATTAGCACCATAACGCGGCTTTTGCCATGACGCGTGTATGCACAGTAGAATTAGTGTACTGTGCATTTTGTGTCTCGTGTGGACGTGCCCAGTGTCAGTCAAGATGACTGCTACTCCTGAACAAGCTTTATTATTGTACGCGGGTAGTCCTGTTTTAATGGGACTATTCAAATGCATACACTGTAAGTGCATGTATATGGTTTTGTGATCTGAGCTTAATCGTTCTCTTTCCAAGTGTCTCCTCTGGGGCTGAATCCAGAGCCTTCAGGTGAGGAGACTAACCTGCCGCCTGTTAGGTTAAGAAAACTCTGCCGTTGGTCTCAGCTGAAATCATTTAGGAAGCTGGAGGTGACACTGCTAAAACTTGAAGCATGGGAAGCTGGATGTTCGGTGTGTTTTCCCTGAAATTTTCTTCTCTAGAGACCCAACAGAAAACAAATTTCAGGTCTTACTTTTATTATGTCCCAAAGGACAAGCAGTTTGCCCCATCTCTTTCCTGGTGACAGTGTTCTGAGGGATGTGGGGGGAGACGATACACCTGGTGAAGTTGGCAGTGTACGGTGAAGCTTGTGAATACATCCTGATTCCTTTTTCTGTTATGAAATCAGTGCATCTCAGTTACCAGAAGCACTTGCAGCTTGTGCGGTTCTCAGCACTGAAGGAGCTGTGTTCACCCCCAGTCTGGTCTCCTGCAGCTTTTGCTTCAGGCAGTCCAGGAGGGTGGCGGATTCTCGCCAAGCATCCAAGGACCTGCCTCCACAACCAGGCACAGGACACCCTTCCTGGCAGTCCCTGTGGTAAGTGCTGCTTCCAGATGACAGCAGGGAACCACATGCTTTCTCTCCTTCTTGCTAAGTCCTGTACTTCACTGAGAACCACCCTAACTCTCTTCCCCACCAATCCCTCCTGCCTTGCAGCAGGGATGCCAGGCGCACCCCAACCCAGGGGCATCAGCACTGGTAGAGCAAAGGGGGTAGTGGGTGGGGGGGTTGGAAATGGGTTTGATTTAAGGAACTTGATTTGAATAAACCCCACCCACCCCTCCTCCTCATTGGTTCCTCTCTTCATGATTGCATATGCACGAGGTAGCCAAGAGGAAGCTATTGGTTCCAGGGTCCCCTTTTCTCAGATACTTGGCTTGGGGAGGGGGAGTGGGGAGAGGAGGTGTTTGCTTTTCTCCGCAGGACCGGCTCGCTTTGCAGCTCAGTGTCTGGGTACGAGGCTCACACACCCCCACACACACAGACGAGGGTACACCACGGCTTTGGCTCCCTGAGCATCTTCTTCCTGCCTCCCACAGCCAAAACAAGCCCTCTGCTTCCATCGCCACCCCCGCCAGAAAAAAGTTTGCAAATCTTCCCCTCCCCTCTCCTCTCCTCTCCTCTGCTCTCCAGCGATGGCAAATTTCTTCCTGGCCAAGAGCTCGCGAGCCCCTTGTGCAGGGGCAGCCTGGACTGGGAAAGGCAGCGCTGGGAAAGACTGAGTCCCTTTTGCACGGGGTGTGTGCGAGGAGGGAGGCTAGGGCTCAGCTCGCCTCTCTGGTCAGTTTCATCCTTGGGATCGCTGGTCAATTTCATCCCCGGGGTCGCTGGTCAATTTCATCCCCGGGGTCGCTGGTCAATTTCATCCCCGGGAGAACTGGTCCTTTTGCATCCCCGGGAGAACTGGTCCTTCTGCATCCCTGGGAGATCCGCTCCATTTCCATCCCCGGGATTGCAGACCGGCTCCTTTGCTCCCCATCCAGCTCCCCCTCCTCCCAGCCCGCTGGACAGCTTGCTCCCGGTGGGAAGGTGGAGGAATGCATCTCCTGTGGCGGGACGGATCCGTGCTGCAATGGTAAGCCCGGCTCGTGTTGCATGCCTCCCCGTTGTTGGCTGTGCATTGCTTGCTGCTGTGCTGTTTGGCTTGAGACTGAATGGCAGCGGAGAGAGAGCCGGGCCATGCTTGTCTTTGCTCTCCCGCGGACTTCTCCAAGTGTCTTTTTTGTTGTTGTTGCTATAGCTAAAGGGGACAGGGATGCAATGAAATGAACTGCCCGATTACCTTGTCTGACTGGAGTGACATTGGTCCACCAGCTTTTGCTTTCCCACTGCTGAAGAATATGGACAGTAGGGAGATCGCACGCAAGCTGCGGCAGGATTTGTTTCTCCCCTTTAAAACCAAACCAAAAAAGAAATAAATACTCCCCAGATCTCTCTTGCAATTGGGAGACAGGTTAGTGGGCTGGGGAAGGGCATCAGACGCCTGTTTCTTAATGCAATATGGCTGGTAAATAAAACCCTGATTGCTAAAAGATCCGGGGCTGCGATTGCCAGAGCCTCGCTTGATACTTCCTTCCCAGTCCTGCCTCTCCATTCACCTGCCGCAGAAACTCTGATTCACCCTCCTGCCAATGCACCAAGGCAGGCAGCGCCACTTGGCTCTTTTATTTTTTGAAGGGGGGGGAAGTCATCCCCATTGCTGTCTATGTCGAGCAGCCGGGGTGCATCTCCCCTTGCACAGCTGGTGCCAATATTAGCATCTCTGCAAGCTGCATTGAAGTGGGAGATGCTGTGATGCCAGCCTCCCATGTGCAGTGTTTTTGGTCTGTGTGTGTATAGGAATCTTGTAGTTTCCTGCAAGCAGCAGCAGCAGGAGCAAAAGCTTCTTCAGCTCTGGTGACTTCCAGGGAGTGGCATGTTAGGAAGGTGTGTGGATTTATTTACTGTGTAGGGACCATCCCTCATTTTGTTTCTGCCCCTGTATCTCTGGACGAACTCCACTCAAGTCCGGTGGATTTCCACTGGTGAGAGGTATGCTCTAGTTGGGGGTGGCTGGAATGATGTGCAGTCCTGCATCCAGTTTTGGGTCGTCCCCCCCCCCACTACAAAAAGGATGTGGACAAACTGGAGAGAGTCCAGTGGAGGGCAACAAAAAGGGTTCAGGGGCTAGGGGACAGGACTTGTGAGGAGAGACTGAGGGAACTGGGCTTATTTAGTCTAGAGAAGAGAAGACTGAGGGGGGATTTAATAGCAGCCTTCAACTACTTGAAGCGGGGTTTGAAAGAGGATGGAGCTGGACTGGTCTCAGTGAGGGCAGATGACAGGACAAGGAGCAATGGGCTCAAGTTGTAGCAAGGGAAGTTGAGGTTGGATATTAGGGAAAACTTTCTCACTAGGAAGGTAGTAAAACAGTGGAACAGGTTATCCAGAGAGGTTGTGGAGTCTCCGTACGTGGAGATTTTTAAGGCCCGGGTAGACAAAGCCTTGGCTGGGGTGATCTAGTTGGGGATGCTTTGAGCAGGGGGTTGGACTAGTTGTGACCTCCTGAGGTCCCTTCTAACCCTCTTTTTCTGTGATTTTGTGATCTGACCTTTGGCTTTGGGGTGGGGTGTTATTGCAGATGATAAAAGCAGGAGGAAGCAATTCCAAAGAAAGATTGTGGATGCCCGGAGAACATTTGAAGACCCCTCATTTCCTTGTGTATGGGTTAATTACAATGCATGTGTCGTCCCCTTACAACCATCTGCAAAGCGATTGAAGCAGAGTTAACGTACATGCAAATGAGCTTGCTGTTTGGGTACAAGACTGTCTCCTTTTTGTACTCCTTTTATACAGCGTAGGTTGGACAGACCAGGGAACATTTGATGGAGCTGATTTATCAAATGAACGTGAATCAGTGTTCACTCTCTATCACTATCAACCAGAGCGGGAAGGTCAGTTCCTTAACCTGATTGAGGTATAGATACAGAGAAAGCATGTTTTACAGGATTTCTGATTCCGACAATGCAAAAACCCATGTCTGGTAGCTCTGTCTCCCAGAAGTTATCAAGGGGATGGAAATAAATAACACCGGTCCATTATGACAAAGAACAGAAAACATGTGTGATGACAACACATGGATTTGAAGTGTTTGTGTCTTAGGCATGGCTTAGCACAGTGGTTCTCAACCTTTTTAGACTGAAGGCACCTCTCACTAGGCTCAAGGCACCCCTTAGCTCAATTTTTTGCTTGCATTTTGACTGCAGAAAAATAATAGAGCAATTTTTCATATGGTACAAAGCACTCAGAAAGATCACAGCAAGTCAGAATATTTTTAATGCTATGAATTCCTGTTTGAAATCTCTGGGTTTATCTTGTGTAACAGGTTTGCATGCCTAACATTGTGTGGCACCCTTAAAGGATCTCAAGGCACCACTGTAGGACCCCAGTTGAGAATCACTGGCTTAGGGTTTGGGGTTTTTTTTATAACATTTAATATTGCTCTTTGCCTAGGTGGGTACTTGTCATTGCTGTAGTGACCCTACATGTTCAAATACAATCCGTTATTACATTGACCATCACTTGCAACATTATTACAGTGTGGAGGCTCCTTTGGGGGTTGTCTAGTAATTAGAAGACGTGTTTCATACATGTGTGCAGTCATCAGAGGGATGGCTACTTGAAGAGAAGAAATTGCTAGATCAACAGGGGCTTCTCTTGACTGAGCAGAAGGAGAACCAGCTAGTCCAGTTTATTTGTCTTCCAACTGGATATCTGTGAGATAAAAAATAATATAGAGCAGGTAACGGGTATTATTGCAAAACTCGAAAGCCTACCTTTCTCTGGTATACTTAAGATGCATATACTGAAGAGTGCAAACATCAAGAGAGGAACTGTGGTATTGATGGTGCCACTGGGAGGAATTATTGGGTAGAATGAAATCAAAATAGGGGGAAAATGCATGGAGAATTGGAAGACAGCTTTTAAATGATGAGACCCTCTTGATTATGGAGTAGTCTACTGGTCACCTTCAAACCATCATTCCTCTGCACTCTCTTGGTTTAGAGGTGCAGCATCCTGGAGGCACTCTTTTGGGGTTGATTTTCCGATGCCTATGTCGTTGCCTTTATTTTTTTTTTTATAAGCAGAGAGCTGTTATTAGTCATTTTAGTCTGAAGTCAAGTAGAAGACAGGGTAACTATGCACCTTAGAGACTAACCAAAGTAGATATGTGTATATAGCACAAGCTTTTGTGAGCTGAAGCTCACTTCATCCGATGCTATGAAAAGCCTTTCACAGCACAGCACAGTCCATAAATGCAAATCTATCCTGCCTTCTTTTCTTTTCTTTTCTTTTCCTTTCTTTTCTTTTCTTTTCTTTTCTTTTTCTCTTTCTCTTTCTCTTTCTCCCCCTCTGTTCCTCTCTCTCCCTCTCTTCCCCCTCCTTTGGCCTGGACCCTTGTCCAAAAGCTAATTCGTTTGAATACAAAGGTTTGGAGCAATACACTTCCCTTTGGGTGCTTAGAACAAAAATGTTAATTGCTAAATTGGCAGAAACTCATCCTAAATCCAGAATGATCTAAGCAGCGAAAGGAAAAACATGTGCACAAACAAACCAAGGCCAAGAAAATCCAAGGTTGATTGCTATACCACAATGTAAATCTTAGCTGAGATCTGAAAGAAAGTCTTGCTAGAATAAGAGATCTTATCATTGCTACTGACTCTCATCAGAAGTACATCCAGTTGCCTAGAGCCTAAGCAGCTGTAAACCAGCGTAGCTCTGCTGAAGTCAGTGCAGTTCCTTGGATTTATGCCACCCAAATATCTGGCCCCTAGTGATCATTGCTGTAGGGATATCTCTCTGCCCTTCCTGACAGTAAAGAGCACTCAGTGGCTTATGCTTTCTTGTTTTTACCCTCCCCTTAATGCCTCTTTAATGTTTGCGATCTAATGCCATATTACTATTTTAAACACGATTGTCCTCTCCGTTAAGACTGATTCAGTGCCTGTTGCTACCCCCCCCCGGGGTACTAGAATGAGCCTTCCCACGGGTGTAAATCAGGAATAGCTCCACTAAAGGCAGTGAAGTCACATCAGCGTGGGACTGTTTCTCCTTTTCCATAGCCCATTTCCATAACCGTCCTTTGCGTCAGCTTATAGATGAGCATCATAACATTACTGAGTAAGCCTAATACTCTGCATTTTTATATACCACACCATTGCTTGATTATTTAATGAAGCCTAACATCCCATCTTTCAGTCCCCTTCCTATTTAATATGCAGCATGTGAAATACATCCTTTGAATCTGGGGAACAGGTGGTATTAGCCGCACACACTCCTTAATAGATGCCAGCAGTCACTGTCCTGTGATGCCTGGCTGGAAAACTGAGACACCATTCAGTTGCTGACAGCCAAAGTTGATGCAAAAAAATAGGAGAAAAAGGCATGCGTTTTGGCAGATTGCTTTTTCTTTGCTTGGTCCTTATCTGAGCTGATGCAGTAACTGCAGTTTGTTGCTTTAGGGCATTTCCAGGTGCTCCTGCCTGAACATTTTGCCACCAAAGGAAAAAATGGAAATCATGAAACCTTTCAGCGTGGGCCAGATTCTCAACCCATTACACATACAATATAATACTTTAAACAGTGACTAGCCCCATATAAGTTGATGGAATTACTTGTGGAAGAAGGCCATCAGAATCGGCCTGTGTCCATGGATAATACTTCCAGGCTGCATTTCATGATTGGGGTTTGGATCGTCCCATCTCGCAAAGGAAGAAGAAAAAAATCCCACCATTTCAGACAAAGGGGCATTTCCCTTAATTAAATGTTGGAAATGATCCTGCATCCATAAAGAGACATAGCTAAATAACTCTTCCATTCTTATTTGCACTGATTCTATTATTGCCCTACCTACTGGAGGTAGCCTAATACTGTCACCTTATCAGGGTGAACTATTCACCTTAGCATCCAAGTTTATCTGTGTAGGAGCCAGATCGTAGCTTTGTCAATCAGTGTAACAGTTGTATTACCATTTCTTTCCAAGGGCACCTTTTACACCCCTGTGGAAATGGATGTGATGATTTTTTTCCCCCATTTGAATCCTTTGTTTTTTACGGCACGCATTAGGGAATCCGAGCTGAAATGGGGCAGACGTTATTTTCATCTAGGATGTAGTTTTACAGTGCGTGAAAACCTCTGCTTCAAAAAGCGATATAATAATTGATGTAAAAGGCAACCTGAAGCAGTCAACAAAGCTAGGCTGGGTTCATTTAGCTAATGGGTTTAATTTAGAACTGAAATGTGAAGGATTCAAATCATGCCATGGTCGGATTCTTACTTATTTATTTAAATTAGTAAAATGCTGGAAATATTAAGGACGTAGTTTCCCACTGCTCCCATTCTCTTGCTTCTGACAAAAGCTTTTAAGGTTTGGCTCTCTGTCGTTGAGACATTTTATAAAGCGCCAGTCGCTGTGGTACTCCGATTCCTTTTTGAGATGAAGGGTGCTCAATTACTATAAATGAATGGATAATAGTAACGTGTTCATAGACCCTGGTAACTGGTGAGTGGAACTGATGGACACCAAGCAAATCCTCTTATTATACAGTGAGTGTGTCTACACATGCATTAATGCACCATTGTTACTGCACATTAAGTTTAGTACCTGTAATAACAGGTACTAACTCAATGCACAGTAACTGGTGCTACTGTGCAGTAGTGCTGGTGCACGGTCTTTTAGTGACACTAATGCACAGTAGATTAATTCTACTGTGCATTAGTGCATTAGCACCGCTTTTGCTGTGATGTTCTAACGTGCAGCAGAATTAGTCATCCGTGCATTTTGCTGCGCGTGTAGACGGTCCCGCTGACTGGCGGTTATGAAATATAATGGATTGTAAAGGTCTTTAATACAAGGCCCACTTCTGCCATCCAGCTTTTCCCAGAAATATGCAAGTCTGCTAACTGTCCTATTGATTCCAGCTGAAGTTCTTCGAGAGGCAGGTTTTATATAGTCTGGGTAAGGCTGGGAGGCCAAGTTGGGCTGTGTTTAATCTAGGCTAGGACTGTGTCATTGTGCATAAACCTAAGTGAGAGGAAGCATCTAAGTGCCTCGCTCCAGAGCTGCAATCTTGACCCGGTTGGTGCCCATGATAAAATTTCCATTGACTTCAGTGGGGTGAAGACTTTGCTCGCGGAAGAGCATCTGGAAACATTATCTAGAAACACCCATGGTCATATTTTTTCAAATGAAAATATTTACAAATGTACATGTATTTAGAATTGACACATTTACACGTATGTACATATTTGCCCAGCTTCCAACATACGCACATAGAAATTATTAATCACTTTACCATAAGACAAGCCCTACACTTTCCTATGAAAAGACCTCCAGCATTTGTTGTAAGTCCTACACTACAAAAACACCTGTTAGCTAATTAGTATGTTTAGCTGACAGTACATCCCATTTACAGGCTCCCTTAAAAGGAAATATTTGCTGAAATCCAAATAATAAATATATGCATATGGGTGATCTGTAGATTAGAGCCAAGCTTTTGTGCTGGGATAACAAAGGCAATTCTTTATATTTTGTAAGAGTTATATGGATATATGATTATTCTGAGGGCAGCTGTAAGATTTATGGTGTCCCTTAGCTGCTGATTTCATTTCTTTGAATGGTTGGGCATTTGTCAGTCAGGTGTTGTTGCTTAACTTCCTAAAGCAAGTTTGAGTTTTAAAAGGAGGCCTGCAAGTCTCTGTATTAAAGCAGATTTAAGAGTGCATGCTATCAAATGTTAAATATTTATAACTTCTGTTGCAAAACCCATGTGAGGGCCTGGTTATAGCTGTCCTGGTGTTGTTCTCCTGTCTACAGCACAGGAGAAATATCTCTGTATCACACGACTGGACCCTTGGAGCCTTTCCAAGACCTTTGTGCTCCAATGGAAGATAGAGAGGAGATGACTATCACAAGTGCCACAAATGCTTTAGCTCATAGGGTCAGATCTTAACTGAACTCCCAAGTGCCTCCACTTAGGCACCACAATGTCTCAAATATAGGCACTTATTCCTAGGCACTCACATGTCCTATACAATGAAATGGGAGACCTAGGTGTCCCCCAATGATGACTGGGATCACCTGGTCACTCCATAGAGAGGCACTTATTGCTAGGCAATATGGGTGGTAGGCACAGAGGTGTGGATGAACTTCCATTGCTTGGGTGTTTAGCTCAGGGCAGAAGGAGAAGGAAGTCCATCGTGTCAAGATTCAGATTGCTGAGATCAAAATGTCTAACCGAGTTCAGCTTAATCCACAGCGCCTTTTCTTCAAAATGTGGGGCGGAAGAAACCTGCCTTTTTCCAGCAGCCTAAATGTTAAGGAGACTTCTTCATTAAAAGGGAAAGCCGGGTTCTAGGCTGGGCTTGCTCTAAGAGATTCAAATCCACTTTTTTCCTCTCTCACTATGAGCTATGGACTAGGATGGGCGAGAGACAATGTCCATCCCTTTTGCTGAAACTGGCCCCCTGGGTGGCCAAGAGTGGATGTGGCTAGAAGAGAAAATGAGAAGTGTGACTCTGCTGTAGCCCAAGGAGAATATCACTCCCCTGGGTGTGGGACATCATGGTTTCTAGTCTCTGTAGCCAGGACTGTGGATACATTTAGCACTAGACAGGCAAAGAAATATGTTTGACAGCCGTAGAGCTGGAAGAGACCTTGAGCAGTCATCTAGTCCGTCCCCAGATGACACGATCTTGAGTGCCTAGTGAGCCTGCTTTAACAGGAGGGCCTGGGGATACCTATCCTGGACCCTACTTCAGTGACTGAAGCATTTTACTGGATGTGGGTTTGGATCTTGTCAGTCTGAGCTGGGCCTGCTATGATCTAGGTCTCTCACTTCCTAGTCAACTTCTCCAGCCACAAGGCCATGAGGCAAAAGGAGGGTACCGCCACCTTCCTTTTTTCTGCTGAGAGTCACTTGTGCTCTTTGCATTGCTTGCTTGCTCTGTGTAATCTGTCCCTCCCTAAGGAAGCATGGGCTAAAGTAGAGTTTAGGAGCTTCCCAGATCTAAACGAATCAACAACAGAGCTGAAGTGGGAACGAGGTCCTCTGCTCCCTGATCTGGATCACGCCTGTCCAGTTCACATGCCAAAGTCTAAGAACCCCTTTCAGGCCAAAACAGAGGTGACTCATGAATCTGGGCAGTTTTGCAGCCACTCTGCAGGGTGGATTTGGGACCCGCCTTGTGACCTCAATTCGACCAGGATCCTATTTAGGCATCTTAGAGGGTTCATATACGATCTGACCGATAATGACTACTACGGCTCTGAGTTGTCACCAGCTGTCAGAGGAGCCTTGAGTTCCACAATGCACGTTCATTTATTTGAGATGCATGAAGTTTGACAGTCTGGGCATATTGTATGCGAGAGGATGCATTCATTAGCTGAGGTGAGCGTGTGAAGTGGGGGAAGAGCTGGGATAAACTTCATTTGAGGGAACCGTAGCATGTGCCTGCAGAGGAGAGAGTAGCATGCTGCCCAGGCTCTCATTCGGTGTACTGAAACTGCTCCCTTACACAACTCGGGGCCCTGGACAACCGTGCCCTACCTACCTCTCTGCTTTTTTTCTCTCATTTTTTACACTTATCCCAGTTTTCACCCCAAACTACTTACCTTGTTTGGGCCTATCCCATTTTATCTTTCTGCTGGATGGCCGCTCACTCTTTTCCTTTTATTTGGTGGCTTCCTCACAGCAACATCACTATGTCCAATTTAGGTGAGGGTGCTGCTGTGATAAGTGGAGTACGGAAATGCTCGAAAAGGAGCAGTTCGGTACCTTAATTCCTTTGAAAATCTGGGATCTCCTGGGCCCTGCTTTAACCACTAGGGAATCCTTCCTATCATCCTTCTTGTTCCTTTCCTCTTATTCCTGACATGCAGCCTTGCCCTCCAAATGGATATGGGCCTGGGTTTTGGCACATAAATTAAAGCTAACTTTTACACACATTGTGTGTGGGTGAGAGCCTTTTCGAATGTGGAGCCTCTCCCTGATAATGAGCATGTAGAAAATGTATCTGCCTTTGCCCTTCAAGCACCAGTAGAGGGAGGGATGCTTATACTTCGGGTAACCATACGTCTTTGTTTGGCCGGGACAATCCCGGATACTGGAGGCCAATCTGGGCCAGCCAGTGATAATTAAAATGAGCATCCGAGATGCAGTGCAGGGAGGCAGAGCAGCACAAGCTGTGAAATAGGAAGCCCTGGCAGACAGCAGAATTGCCCTAAAATAGGTTAGCTTGATTATTGGAATGACCATTAAAAAGGGGAAATGATTGTTAACATCACCTGCAGTAAAGGACAATGGGTCATTAATGGCTTATTGATTCACTTAGCTGCATGAATAGTAATACCAGAGCTGTACCGTGCCAGCCCACCCCTGCCTGCAGCAGTGCCACTGACTTGAGAGGGGCTGGGTAGGGGGTGGTGGGCAGTGTCCCGGATTTCATGTTGTCCCATATGGTCACCCTTCTTATGTTGGATGAGCTTAGAAATTGTTTGTAGAGTCCTTTTTTTTCTTCAATTTGACCGCTCCTGTTACAGTCACCGTGCATACTGCCCCTCTGGCCTGTCCTGGTCTCTTAAAATGAGCCTCTGGTCAGGTCTCCAGCTTGAGGCTGTTCCCTGTCCTGCAGTAAAGTAACTCCCCTGTCAAACGGGCTCTCGGTCCGCAGTCCCCAGGTACTAACTGCATTGATCTCAGCAGCTGACTTGGTTCGCTGACTTAGCACATAGAAAAGTAGGCCTGGCAGGGCCCTTCTGGGCCACTCCATTCAGACTCCTGATATTACAAGCAGCCAAAATACAGAAGCACCCAAGGATTTCCCAGGTTTGGGTTCCTCACCTCTCTGTGGAGATATGAAGGCTTGCAAAGTAATGGGATGAAAGCCTTGGCAAACAGTGGAGAGGCCCTGTCCTTTGAATTAAAAGCCGCAGCAGAGGGTTGAGTCGGTCTTCCTTAAGTCAGCAACCTAGTGTGAATTAAACTGGTTGCAAACCACTTGGATACACATGATTTGAGTTCTACTGAATATGCCCTGTCCTCCACCTTATGCCCATCAGACCACTGCACAATTCACTTCCCTGCTTAACACAACGCGGGTCTCAACGTTTGACTTGGCGTTTAAATTGTAGCAGCCCCTCGTTACCTCCATGCCCATTAAGTACATGATTCTTGAGCTCCACGGTCAACTTTTACCAATGATTATATTCTATTGAATTGCATCACGGGCCAAACTGATTAAAATCTATCATTTCCACGGCAGTCTGGAGCTGGCCAGGCCCTGTCCATTTTGAGGCTGCTATTACAGGCAAGAACTGATATAAGAAATAAGGTAGGGAGCCTTACTGTGGTTTGAAAAACTGAGTTGCAGGGCTGGGCCCGTAGTTAAGAAGTATTGCTGATATTGAGTTCAGGCGCGCGCAAAGTCCTAGAAAGCTATAACTTTTTTTTTTCTTCAACTCCAGAGACTATGCACTTAAATGTGTTGTACTCCTAGTGAAAAAGGAGTCAAACCCCATCCTAAAATTGAGGGTTTTTTCCTTCCACTGCTTCTATAAGAAGGCTGTTCATAAAGGCTGTCCCTCCTTTTATGGTTAGAAATCTTGTTCCAATATCTGGCCTGAATTTATTTATGACCAGTTTATAGCGATTTGTTCTGCTGTCAACATTGGCTTTAGCTTACGTATGAGCAGATGAACGGCTTAAGAGGCCAGGACTTTACTGTCTATGTGAATCCTTTTATCCTGTGGTAGTTGAAAGCTAAACCATGCTAACTTCCATCTACTGCGAGATAAGAGTGTGCACAGTACCCTTTTGCCTTGTAGTAGCCAGCTCACCTGCTCACGCTGTTAAATAGCTCTTCCTTTCTGTGCTGTTTATTCTCTCCATGTATTTATGGGCAGCAATCCTCTCTCCATTCGTCTTTGCTTTTGCTAGGCCCAACAAGCCAAACCATTGTAATCTCCTCCCAGAATGCAGGCTCTACAGTCAATCGATTATCCTGAGAACCAGTCTCTGTATCTATTTCCATTTGAATTAATCCTTCTTGAACACGGGTGACCAGAATGGCATGCATCATTCCAGCTGAGGTCTTGCCAGGGTCTCTTATCACAGCATTTGTGCTTCCCTAACTTAACTAGAAATGCTTTGCCCAATATAGTCTACAGCAGTCATTCTTAACCAGGATGCCATGGCAGTGGTATCTAGTGACCAGAGTGGTCTGTATTCAGAATAAATCATTTCAGAGAAATAGATTACAAACCAATGAACTGCTCTATACTCAGGCCTGTGTCCCTGTGGCATACTATGCCCTGGATGATAACCTTCCAGATGCAACTTCTCCCCAATACAACCAGCCTCTCTTCCTGGACAGTTTTTGCAAACCATACAATATTTTCTTTCCTAAGACAACATTTAACTCTTCTGTATCCTTTTGATTTATAGCTTCTTACTTGTTCAAAAAAAAAAAAAAAAGGAGCTGGGGGGGGAGGAGGGGGGTAGCATCTTCTTGGGAGACAGGATGTAGGCTTTAAAGCTAAAAGTCTTCCCTTTAAAAAAAAAAATTGTCAGGATGTTCTTATCTGGTGAAGGCAGGGTGCATTTGCATTTTATAGGTTGACTAAAAAGGGGATAGCATAGCATAAGCTTTCATAAGCAGTAGTTTACTTCATCGGATGCTGGGAAGGGACTGCAGGAAGCAGCTTTGAAATGGAAGGCAGTGATTAGGATACAAAGAGGAGGGAAGGGGTTGGGGGAGACAAAAGAGGGGGCACTGCAGATAAAGGCAAGGTGGGTAAGAGAGAGATAAAGCAGTTAATCCATGGAGGGACATAGGGTTTATAAAAGCTAATCCAGATAACGGGGTAAGACTCCATAGGCTTGGTTTATCTGGTGAGCTATTGTCTGGCTTCGTACTTGTTCTTCCCACACCTCCCATTACATTCAAACAACAGAGGTGTATCGTGACCATTCCCCTGCCTACCAACGGACCCTGTAAATTAAACCTTTATAAGCAGGTTACATATCATTACTCTTAAATTATGACATAGCAGCCTCCTTTCCATCTCAGCATCATTATATAATAGGACAGTTTATCTCAATGTTTGTGGCACTAAATCTAGCACTTACTCCAATCTATACATCATCACTGGAAATCAACAATTCCCTCCCGATCGATAGCTATTAGTAACCCACATGTGGATAAATAGGATGTGAATATAGCAAAGCGGTGGCTGGACCACAACATATCAGCCAGACCATTTTCTGTTATGTGGCCGTTGTGTTAAAAGGCAAAACATGGTGACCTGCTGTGTTCCTTCGAATAGAGCTGAGTGCCATTGTTTTGCTCTGCAAGCAGGGATGTCCTCACGTGTAGTCCATTAGATTCAGTGATATGCTCACCAAAATCTTGTCCGCACTTCATCGAGTAAAAGATGACTCCAAATCAAAACTCTCAGGCAATCCTAACACATGCATGTATAAATGCTGGCATCCGTTTGCCCAGTAACCCTGCTCTACAACATCAGTGGTTTTTATTTATTTATTTGTGTGTGCTTAGTATTTTTTCCCATGTAATTTGAATATAACCACGTAATGGCAAGGCATATCGGTCCATCTGTCCTAGGTAATTTAGGTGGCCCTTCCTAGTGTATTATAAAGCACACACTTTAGCTCCACACTACTTGTATGAGGAAGAAACATTCCACTATCCCAATTTAGGGAAGAAATAGAGGGCTAGAAATAGAAATAGAGTTAAAGAGGAGAGACTTCAATCAATGCTTCTGAAATCCAAAGTTAGCACCTTTGCCACTAATCCCCACCCTCCTTTCTAATGCTTTTCTCTCCTAGGTAAAAACATATAAGGCTTTCATTTTCAAAGCTGTCTAATGATTTTGCATGTCCAATTTGAAACTCTTTCCAGTGCTCTTGGCTTCAGAAGGGACTCATCAACCAACCCTTGAAAAGCAGGACTTTTCAATGTGTTTCACATTAGGAACATAAAATCACTGGATAGTTTTGATGGTTTTAAATGCTAACTTGTACCACTGAACCTGCAATCCTTGATAAGGACGTATTGAGGTGTGTACTAGGGGTGTGTGAAGTGGGCCCTGTTCGATTCAGATTTGGATTTGGCCCCAATCAGGGACAGTGATTCAATTCATTGATTCGGATTGCTGTCCCTGATTCAATTCAGTCGAATCCGAATCTGAAGATTTGATGCCGATTTGGAGAATCAGCGATTTAGACGCAGACACAGCTTTAAAAGTTTTTTCTACATACCTTGCTGTCATGAACAGTGCAATGCTGGGGTGGATGGAGCATCCCACAGGAGTGCGGGGGGCCCTCCATGCGCTTGGTGATGAACCCAGAAGTGGACTGAGGGGGTATGGGGAGGCCCCCCAGCACGCTCCTTGGTGGACCTAGAAGTGCTTCTGGCCCACTTCTGAGTCTACTGCCGAGCACGCTGGGAGCCCCCTGCGCTCCTGTGGAACTCCCCATGCACCCCAGCACCGCAGCAATCGTGAGCCCCTGCTACCTAGAGGTGTATAGGAAAAAAACATCTAAAGCGGTATCTAGGTCCGAATCTCCGCATCTTTCCAAATCGATTCGGAGGGTTCCAATTTGATTCGGAGAGATTCAAGCATCTCCTAATTCGATTCAGGTTTGGAGATTCGGCCACAAAATCGGGCCGAATCTCTGCCAAATAAATTCAGGGACTGAAGCTTCGCACAGCCTTGGTGTGTACTGCAATAGAGGCAACAAAGATAAAGAAGCAAGGTTCATAAATGGATCAGCTTGGGTTACTCTTAAGTGTCTTTTGCAGTTTTATTGTTCTGCTTTACTTATTAATATCTACCTTTCCACAACAAAATGCATTTGAGACTGTCTCCATTTTAATGGCTGCCAAACAGTAGTGCTATTTCTGGGCTAGAGATGAGAATTTATTCTCAGCCTCATCACCTGAAGCTGCTTGTACGAGCGCCACAGATTATACCCATGATGGCATGTTTCACTCCAAATTCTTTCCTTGCCAGGATCAAGACGGGTAAGGCAAACAATAGAGACAAGAGAGGAGAAAAGAATGCCATTCTAAAATGTCAAAAATCATATTCATATGATCAACATCTTATGATGTTGTCCAGCCCTATAGAGACATGTTGGTTTTTTTTCTGGTGGTATATTCTGTCCACTTGTTCTCAGCTTCTGTTTCCTTCTTTTCACATCTTAATATACAATGCCAGAGTTGAGGGGAAAAATAGCTGGCTGTGATTTGTTTTCTCAGGAAGGAGAAAATATTTCATAGAAGTGATTTGTTTTTGAACATTCATCCCACCCTGATGTGCTAATAATCAATGCATTGCATCAATCGTTTTCTGGCTTGCTCCATCAAACACTAGATATATTGATTTGCCTTTGTGCAAAAAAGCCCAACTAAAACTTTAATTTTGTGGATAAAGCTTTCAACCACACTCTGGATGCTGTTCTGAAATTACCATTCGCTGCTGTCCCTTGGTTTGTGTTTTCCTTTAGCATTTTCACTTTGTGTTCAATGGGATTCAACACATCTTTTCCAACGTCATGATTCTGGGCTGTCTTTAGAAGAACAGGATTGATTTTCAGGCCTATGCTTACAAAAGGCTTGGAACAATTCCACAATGATTTCTTCATCTCCTAAGCCGTGAATGCAGGTAACAATTGCACGGTTGTCGAGGAATTTCATGATTATTGCATCTCATCCTTTCTGAGATGCTGCAGCTTCAACTGTTGCTGACTTTGGATTGTTATTGTACGTCTCGGCAGTTATTCCATCAACGTGAGCTGACATTTTTGAAGCAGACCTCTTCATTAGCCACTCGGTGTAGCTTATTTTCTGTAATTTCTATAGAACCCATAGATTCTCACTGACCTTGGATCCCTATTGGTTTTGGGATGACGCATAATCAGCGACAGCTGGAGAACTTGAAATCTGAACAGGAAATATGTACGATGCAATTCCAGTTAAATCCTTTTAACCTCCCCACTTTTTTTTTTTTATAGCTGGAGAAGTGAGGCACCAAGAGATTAGGTGATTCACCTCAGGATACAAAGGAAGGCTGAGAATTGAGCTCAAATTTCCTGTGCCCCTGTCCCAAATCATGACTACCAAGCCAGCCTCCCTCTTTCCACAGCAGACGTTCCATCCAATATGTATTAATAAATTCCAGAATAGGAGTTGCGCATTTGAGTATAAGCAAATAAGAAGATCAAAATATTTGTTTTTAAAAAATGGATAAAGCTATTAGCAAATACTTAGGATTTCTCCCAACGGGTTTTTATACATGTTGTCCTTGTCATCATCGTGATTAAACTGACAGTTAGCAAGAAGCTAGCTTTGGATTGTGCTCAAATGCTGAGATCTTCTTTTGCTGTGAAAAGCAATGTGTCATTTTCAAACATTTCTCAATTACTAATTTTTACGATGTTTTTTTTTTTTTTTTACTCGCATGATACACAGTGATGAAGAACTGTGTTGTCTTTTCAAGGTTAAAAATAAATAAAATCCCCCATCGTGTTGAGGAGCCTTCGTTTCAATAGGCGGTGTTTTACAGATCGTGCACGTGCTCAGCTTACTCCTGATGCTGAAGGGTAATTAGATGAATGTGTAACAAGGAAGCCAAAAAATATATATTTTTTACAGCGGTGCTGTGGCTTTAATCTGGAAGAATCTCATTTCCAGCTGAGTTACCTGATACATAAACCTTATCATTACAAATATATGAAGAGTCTTATGTGAACTTTGCCTAGACTGTCTAGTTAAGCCGTTTTGTCACTGGAAGGCAGTTTCTCCAATGCCAGCAATAAGAGCTTAATCCATATCATACTAAAACCAGCGGTGCTTTTTCCAACTGATTTCAGTAACTTGTAACAACTTTGGGTGAAATCGTGGCCACACTGACTTTAATAGAAACATTTCCATTGACTTGAGTGACTAGTATCATCTTTGGGTGAAATCCTGGCCCTGCTGACTTTAATAGAAAAATGTCCATTGACTTGAGTGAGGTTAGGGTTTTATCCTTGCGTTCCACTTTTGACTGCATCACCATAACCTGATCATCCTTAGTGAGGCTGTTCATCAGATGGTTACTCTAACTCTCATGCAATTATGTCCCTTGAAGCATAGAATCAGAGAAAATGGGGGTAGGGAGGGACCTCCGGAGGTCACTTAGTCCCACCCCCTGCTCAAAGCAGGACCTTCCCTAACTAGATCATCTCAGCCAGATCTCTGTCAAGCTGGAATTTAAAAACCTCCAAGGATGCAGCTTCCACCACCTCTCTGGGTAACCTGTTCCAGTGTTTTCCTACCCTCCTGGTGAGAGAGTTTTTCCTAATATCCAACCTAAACCTCCCATGCTACAACTTGAGACTACTGCTCCTTGTTCTGTCATCTGTCACCATTGGGAACAGGGAGAAAGTCCTGTGACTGAAGTTCCTCCAACTCCTTTTCAAGTTTGAACTATTACTCATAGCGTAACCTGAGTTCGAGTTTAAACTGCAGCATAGGGCTTGGTTCATGTGTTAAAAACAGCCCCACGCCGATAGGTGAATTGTAATTTAATTCTTAAGAAAATACAGAGAGATTTTACAGATGGGGAACTATACAAGGCAGCGGGGCCAAGATTTCACCCAAAGCTGTTAAAAGAAATACAGCTTATGTGATTTACCAAAAGCCATGCAGGAAGACTGTCTGAGCCAGGAATTTACGTGCAGATTTCACAGTTTACGGTAGGGCCTTACATTTTCGTATTTATTCATCTTTTGGTGTAGTATTCCAGTAACATCCAGTGTTTTCCTCTTACATTGGAGAAAGACTATGGAATTCTTTATGTCACCGATTCTATAACATCTTTAAGATTTAAATAGTGGGGTATGAAGCAACAGAAATCCAGTCACTCCTACTAGTCCATTAGAATAAAGTTTAAGGCACTCCAGTTTCTAAAACTGATTTCTCACAAAGGAATGATTTGCCTAGCATCTTGTCCAGCTGCCTTTGGCTCTCCAGTCCAGGTGACCAAGGAGCTTTTGGCTAGTCTGGAACAAAGCTCAAAGCCATGCCTCTGGAACTGTGGAAAATCACTGTAAATAATTTAAAAAGAATAAATTCAGTAATCTCAGCCAGGAAATTACAGAGTGTACCAATATGTTAACTGTGGCCCTGATATTTTTGATGGGCATGCTGCATCTCTGTCTTAGTTTAGGTCCCTCTGAGTGCACCCCTTCGTGTTAGGACTTTTTACCACTTGTGGGATAGAAACTAGGGCTGTGTGAAGCTTCAGGTGATGGTTAGATTCGGAGGAGATTTGGCCTGATTCGTTGGCCAAATCTCCGAATCCAAATCTAATCAGGGGACCAATTAAAAGGTCCAAATCAATTCAAAGCGCTCCAAATCTTTAGAAAAAATTCGGAGAGCTTTGATGATTTGGGCAGTCCTCAGAGGCTGCAGCACGGAGCTGCAGCTGGACTCGGAGCTGGTTAGTAATAGGGATAGGTGAGGTGGGGCTGAAGGAGGAGAGCATGGGGGGACCCCCACCTGCTCCCCCAGCCCCCCCCCATGGCTGCCCACCCACCCCAGCTCCCAGTGTTCACCAGGTGCTGCTGGGTGAGGGGAGGGGGGTGATCCCTGCTGCCCCCCATTGCCCCACACTGCATGGGGGGCTCTGCATGAGCCCCCTGACCCTCCCCACTCCCCCAGCCCCCCCCCCCATGAGTGCCCCACCTGGGCCAGCTGTGGCCCTTTAAGAAAAACAACAACAGAGAAAAGCCCTAGGACTCACCACTCCTGCAGCAGCCTCGGGGCTTCAGGGGGCTCATGGAAGAGCCCCCCCATGCAGTGCAGGGCAGCAGGGGGCAGCGAGGATCTCCCCCCCACCCGGCAGCACCCATTGAGTCAGGGCTTTTTTCTTAAGCATTGCCGGGAGGCAGGGTGGGTGAGGCAGCCATTGCCAGGATGGGCAGGATGGGCCTGGCAGATTTGAAGATTCAGAGATTTGGCTGCTGCCAAATCAGATGCCAATCAGATTCGACCTAATTGAATCGGGACAGTGATTCAAATCACCTAATTGAATCCCTGTCCCTGAATCAGCCAAATCCAAATCGGAAGCAAATACTAGCCACTTCTCACAGGCCTAGTAGAAACCCACAGTGTGGCAGGCCAGTAGGGGGTGATTCTGCATTGAGTCACTCACCTTACTGCACCCTATCAGCTTCCAGGCTCTGAGTGCCTCCCTGGGGGTGCCTCGCATCTGGCTGACCCCCTTTCTGGAGCACACCCACAATCCTGGGGGTAATACTACCACCACTCAGAGTCTGGACTGATCTTGGACCTGTGTCCTCTGGGAAACATAGTCCTAATAGTCCTTGCAGGTACTTGACCCACTGCAAGACCTTGGGGTGCTTCCCTCAGCCTGAAGCACAAAGAGCGCTCTCCCTTAGTCAGCTGAACCAAGGGGACCCCAAGGCATAATCTAGACCCTCTCCCAATAAGTCTCCCACGCTAGGTACAAAGGAAAACTTTATTGGTTACAAGGAGTAGGTTTGGAATAGGGTACAGGGTAGAGCAATATAAGAGAAATACCTTAGAGCAAACGGTGGCATGGTAGCCTTTGATTATACATCTGTGTTAGTGCAAGCTATATATCTAGTTAGATCTCAAGTAGCTTACTCACAAGTATCATCCAGAGGCAAGTGGAGATTCGCTCTGGATGGAGGCAAGCAGTTCATTGACCATGACTTTCAAGAGAGAGGGCGAGTTTCAGATGGTTCAGCTTGTCTGAGAGTTCTCATCATGGCTGCTGCCTCCTCCTCATGGGCAGTCCTTAACTTATATAGACCTTATGACCTCATTTACCTGATCCAATGAAGGCCACCAACTGTTGGCTGCTAGTTAACCAATTTGAAATGCATCACTGGTTGCCGGGTAGACTGGCAGGGTCCCTAGCCCCCTCCCATTGCTTAGAACAATAGAGAGTTTAAGCCCCCACCCAGGTGTGTGAGGCCAGTCACATAGGCAGAGGGAGCAGGTTTCCCCCCTCCCTCAGGAATGTATCCAGCTCAGGTTACAACTCAGGGTTACCTGAAGCCGTTGGGGCCAGACGTGCTTGTCCTCTGCACTGACCATGGTAACCAAATTGTCAGATAGCAGAGTTTGGGGGGAGACAGAGATGGTATTCTGCCACAGGCAGGCTGCATGTCTGTCTTATTTGAGGTTCCTCTGAGTGCACCCCTTCATGTGTTAGGTCTTTTTACCACCTGTGGAGTAGAAACCCACAGTTCCCTAACTAAGATTGAGCCTCGGACTATGGTATTTGTGTATAAACATTATTACCCAGGGGCTAGGGACAGAAGTTACACATAAATCAGTATAAGTGATCAGAACCTGGCTCAAATCTGTAACGCAACAGAAGTTCAGTGCACATAAACCGCTTTCAAAATGGCCAAAACCTGTTTATGATAAACCTGAATGTAGTATCACACTGAGCCAATTAAGATTTAATCGGTTTATTGAACTTTTCCAGTTTCAAGCTGTCTGTTCCAGCCCAGCAGGGAGGCATGCTCTGGCAGCCTCCTCCCCACAGCTTCTGGCCTGGGTCACTGCAGGCACGGGGCTGCATTTCCAGACTCAAAAGTGAATGTCTGTTCACTTGCTTTTTGGTTCAATCTACACAGTTTAGACTAATCTGCGAAGATTGAATTGATTCAGCCTCAGGCTTTTTGACTGTTTGTACTTAGCCAGGAAATCAGATGAAATTTGAACACCTGCAGCTTTGATAGGGCTTGTTTTATCAGTAAGCACCGAGCCTTTAGAGAGAAATGATTTTTTTTAAGGATCAATCTACATGAAGGCTTTCTTTTTAATCTAGCATCTCAACCATCTGTGGCAGGACACTGTTTGTGCCTGCCACTTTAAGGGCCCAGCCAAGCAGCCAGCAGGTGCTTGATTGTGGCAGCCATTTTAGATCTCTGGCTGCCCATATAAACATATCAGGTCATTGCTGGCAGGCCAGGCAGTAACATCTCCTGGCTGCAAGGCTGCTTGGAACATCCTGGCATTAGAGGCAGGAGCTGTACGGGAGGGCTAGGAGGCTCCTGGTCCTGGGCATGACTTAAAACTGCACCCTACTGGGAGTGGGTGGCCTGGTGGGGCTCTCAGTGGCGCGGGAGCCCCCAGGAAATGCCAGGCCAGTTACCACCCTGGTGAAAGGCGGGTCAGGGTGCCTTAATAACCTCAGCTCCCACAACCAGGTGGCTCACCTGCTAGTAGGAGCCAGAAGGCAGACCCAAGAGAGTGAGGGGGCTAGTGGCAGAGGCCTGATGCACAGCACCCTCGACTGGTCAGTGCTGGACCCAGGACCCAAATTTTCAAAAGGGCCAGGGGCCCACCACGAGGGACGCCCAGAGCTGAGGGCCTGGGGTCCCGACTTGCCTTGGAGGCAAGGCCAGGGCCTGTGTGGCCAAAGTTCCAGGGGGAGACCACGGCTGAGACGGGAACTAGTTTCAGGGAGCTAGGCAGCCCTGAATGAGGACAGAGTAGGCCACCTGAGTGGAGGGATCCAGTTGCGGTCTGAACTGGAGGATTCTGGGGCCCAGTGTGGGACTGGTGAGATTAACATCAGTGGATGCCATCTGCGAGGCTCAGGCTGTGGTGTAGGGGAGGAATGGAGCCATATATACTTCCCTCTGGCATCGGGGCAAGAAATGGGCAGCCTTCTGTCTAATTAAGATCATTAATTAATTAACAACAAGGTATAGCAGACAAGAAGGCAGGCAGTTGGCCCAGAAATAGGTGGGTGGGCCAAAAGTAAAATTGGTCCTGAGAAGGCCCCCTGTTATACCATCCCTTAGTCTTTATCTGGGCAAGACTAACTACTTTTTAAAACCTGCTGCAGTATTTTTGTTTGGATGTATTCCCAAAGTCTGAACCTCCTGATCAGAACTAGTCTTCCCGGTTCAGCAGGAGGTTGAGTCAGAGTCTTCAAAGCAAAATATTCTGGAATTATCTCTTAAAAACACTAAAATGTCTGCAGAGAACTGCCGCTGCCTTCCTTTTCCCCCTGTTTTTACAGATATACTCCTATATAGTAATCAGTATCGTCATACAGACATGTAGGCAAATTATTGAAGAGAAGTGCCATGTTTGTCAAAGCTACATCCATTTTTCAATGTCTGGTGAATAGCTTGAGAGTCAGTGCTGATGTACTTGGTGTTCACTGTTGACATCTTTGTTACTTGAATTTGGCGTACCTTGGGTTTACATTGGAAAGAGGCAGGTCTTGAGATAAATTTATAAACATTTTGATCTAGAGTGCTGATACATCTCACACAAGTCTTTGCCATTCTGTTTTCTTTCAGCTCTCAGCTAGAGAGACCACTTCTAGAACTCAAGAGAGAAGTTTGACCGCTATCTGTTTACAGTCCTTGACTTCTCGTTTGTGAGGGAATGACACACGTAATTGTGACCTTGCCATGAGGAATCAGATCCAATTCAATAGCTAACAAATGCATCTGTTGACAGATTTGGGTCACCGCCCTTCTTGATTACAGGGTTTTTGGTTGCAGCTGTGTTGGTCTAAGGACAGAGGCAGGCAAGGTTCTTGGGTAGATGTGATATCTTTTATTAGACCAATTGAGGAGTTTGAACAAAGTTCTTTGCAAGCTTTCAGGCACAAGTACCCTTCTTTAGGCATAGGGAGATGGCGCTTGTGCCCAAAAGCTTGCAAAGAACTTTGTCCGAATGACTCAGTTGATTTGATAAAAGATATCACATCTACCCAAAGAACCTTGCCACCCTTCTTGATTGCGTTCAAGTTGACTACCAATAGGTGACAATTGGTTTCCGCATATGAATTTTCTGAGGTTCTCCTTTTTATCTTGCCCCTATTTCTTGCTGCCTACCTGCCTGGTTTTCAACTTAGATGACTTCCTTGAAGCTTACCAACCCCCTCCCCCAGCCCCTCACCCAAATTCTCTTTATGTTCTTTGTTTGCAGATCTGGTAGCAGTCATGTGATGGCATCTTCTAAGGAGGGTCGATCAGCTTCCGAATTACTTTGTCATCTACTCCCCTCTGGATGGTGTTAGATCAATGATTATTTGTTTATACTGAACTATAGGTGTGCATGTATGTATGCATGGGTGACTGGTACTGCCTTGGTCGGGGAGGGGAGGGGCATGTGCCCCCCCAGCAATCAGTCAGCAACTAGCGGGGTGGGGGTGGCTGCCTGTCCATCACCTGAGTGGCAAGCATGGTCTGACAGGGGTGCACCAGTGCTTTCAGGGGGTGCACATGCACCCCTATGCATTGACTCTATGTGTGTGCGTTTGATACTGAGCTACGTGTATGTGTGTATGTAGGCAGGTTTGGAATGCCTGTAGCTAATATAATCCATTTTGATTGCCCTTTTTGCCCCTTTTCTGTGAATCCACTCCTGATGGTGGTTGGCTGTAAGTTTTTCTGCTTCTAGCCTTCTTCTATTCTAGTTATTTCCACACAGTGGGGCAGGCTGTGTACAAAGTACACAGTACAAAGTACAGTACTTTACACAGTACAAAGTATACAGTACAAAGGCAGAAGCTGGCTGGCTGAATCAATGGATGTTGCACTTTGTTTCTGGGCTGTCTGGTGGTCATAGATTTTTTCCCTACTGATAGATAGAGAGGTGCAGTGTGGGCTGGATCCAGCTTGGACTGATTTTCTTTGGTTTTTTGGACTTCTCAGACTGGGAAGCTATGTAACAGGCAGAGGTACCTTTTTCAGGGACCTGACTTCATAATCAGTTTGTGAATATGAAAAGGAAAGATCCAGGTATTTCACTCCCTTATGCCTCACACACCAAAAGATGGGGCCCCAAGACAGCTGGTCATGTCTACATGGAGATAAGCTGTACTTGTGAAGATGTGCAGTGGTGAGTACATTCCTCTTGTATAGGGCATGCCTATTGGCCCACTGCATTTCAGTGAGATGCATCACTAATGGAGTCTTTAGCTGAAAGTGGATACATGAGAGCCAAACAGTCCCACTGTTACAGAAAAAAAATGCTGTAGACAGATGCCACAACACGCAGATATAGGTTTAAAATAATGAACTAAGTGCCTTTTCTCTGCTTCCATAATTTCTCTAGACTTATACCATTTATTTGTTTTTGCACTGGCAAAATGCCTAGGTTCCACACTTCCTCCCTGTCTTGATCTGACGCAGCTGCAAGTTGGTTATATGACTTCCAAGTGCCTTGGCTTCATGCCTAACTTTCTGGATAGTATGTCCAGATCAAGGGTTTTTTCCCGACTGTAGTTTGTACATGCTAAAATGAAGCAAGGCCTCTGCTGGAAACAGCAGATAGACTCCTCCTTAGGTGGGCAATAAACAGATTCTGTGAACAGCTGAGAGAAATGTCGGACGAGAGGGTTGGCTGGCTGTCAGAGAGTCTGTATACCCAACTTGTGGATCTCTAGGCAATGGTTTCCTTAGTGACAATAGCTACACAAAAGGTTTCAACTTTATTTCTCATGTCTTTTTTTAGTGGCTTGAATGACATGTATTCAGAAGGCAAGGGATGCCCCGGATATTTCCCAAAAGGAAATTTCTTCCTCCTCCTCCTCCTTTTTTTCTCTCGTTCTCAGAGACCCCAAGATATCTTGTTTATTACTGGAATGCATCTTACTTAATGTTGCCAGTATTTCTCACAGGTGGCTGCAATATGGAAGATAAGGCTGAATTCTGCCAAGTGCTAAACACCTCCTTGTAATGGGAGTGGGAATGGAGAGTTTCTATTTCTCTAAGGAGGTGCCTAGTGACTGGTGAGGCTATGATGGATAAAACAGCAAAATGAGCTGGAAATAAAATAATTTAAAAAAATGACTCAATATAGTTAGGTAGCTATACTTAATGCCATCCCCAACTTGATGTTATACTTGATGCTATACCCAAGGAAGAATTGAGTTCACAAATAACTAATTCTTCTGATGGAGTCAGGGGATCAAATTATTCGCAGACTGAAAGTCGATTGCTCAATAATAGAAACATTTTTTGCATGGATTATATACTGTAATGAAAAAGACCAGGATTTGCTGAAGAAATTATTAATAGTGAATAACTCTGTTCCCTTTTCTGCTGAGGGAGGGTCCTGATCACAGTCCCATGTTATAGCTTTGATTTCAGAGAAAACAGATTGTGATCAAATCAGTATAGGGACTGTGTCCTTTGGATGGTGCACCCTTGAGAGCTTCGAGAACAGGGAAAGACAAGAAATGGGAGAGAAACAAAAGACATATTAGTTTTTGTCAGAAATAGGTTACTGGAAGCAAAGTTAAGAGATTCTGAGAAACAACACGAGATTTTGGGGTGATCTTTTCATTAAAAAAGATGCCAGCTTGGGATTTTTTATTTGTTTGTATGTCAATACCCTGTAGGACTGGCGAAGTCACTGGCTGGTACCCAGTAACCAAAGTTAGCTCAGCAGATGCCCACGACTTCTCTGTTGCAGTGCTTGCCCACCCTCATAGACAGAATATTTCTCCTAATCTGCAACTTTGATTTCCTCTGCTGGAGCCATTGCTCCTACTCCTGTCCCTTATGGCCACAGAGGAAAGCCTATCTCTATCCTCTATGTAACTGCCCGTCAGGTGTTTGAAGACTGCTATCAAGTCCTCCAGTTTTGTCTCTCCTTGTGAAGCAGCTACAAGTATAGGCTTGCCCATACCTTAATGAAATGGTGTTAGTGTATATTTTAGAATGAATTCCCATTCGAGTGCTACTTGACACAAATCATGAGTAGACAATTAATCAACATCTAGTGCATCAAACATGGTTCATTTAGCATTTTCGGGAATAAGAACAACTATTAAAATAGTCTTACTAAATGTTTGTTCAATGGCATCATTGCTTTTATGCATTTTGGTGAACAAAACCCAAAACCCAACCAAATTTAATGCAAAGGCTATACTTAATGTTGATTTGCAAATGCTTCAGTGGCTAGCAGCCAGGAAGGATCAACCTTTCTTTAGGAAAATAACTAAATAGTGAAATACAAAACCAGATTTGAACTGATTTAAATTAAGGTTTCCTATTTGCTGATTTAAATTATGATTAAAATTAGTCTTTTTAATTACATTGATTTAACCAATCCAGTCTACTAACAAGGACACAAGACTTTTTAAAATAAAATGTCCTTTTGCTCACTTGCATTGAGATGCAAATATTTTGGACAAGTTTTCAAGCTCTTCTCGACCAGCGAGCAGTTATTTTGCTTTAGTGGAAATACTTCTGTGAGTAAGTGCTCATCAATTCGAAAAAATCACTCCCAGGCTGGACTGTAATGTTTATGCTGGTATCAGAAAGCAGATCCAGAGAAAGCTGATTAAACCCTGAAATGCACGCATGATAAAACTCCAGGTCAAAAACCGTGCAATGCATGTATATTTTACATTAAACCACTCAGCAGTGTCTAAGAAAATGAAAGCAATTTCTCTTCCCGTCAGCCTTCCAGGCTCTAGCATGGATGATTGTGTCAGAGCTGAATACAGAATTAGGAATTAAAACCTTTACTGGATGAAATCACATGGGATGCAAGATTTGTTGATTAAAGGTCTAAAATAAAAGTGCGTGAAATTAAACTGACAATGTACATAATAATATATATCTATAGAGAGACTCATTCACAATGGAAATAGCAAGAGGATTTTCTGCAGGATTTTACCGGGAAAGCTCGTTTTTCATAGTAAGTAGTGGATGCTCTAGTTACTAACAGTTGGATGATCCATTTGTTACCATCCATAGGAGAATAATCCAGCAGGTCATGGTTTGAATGTTGAGCATCTAGTGTGAAAAATACTGCTTACAGGGAAAGCAGCTCCTCATATTCCAGTCTGGGTCCCAATCTGTGCAGTAGTATAGGGTAAACCTAAATAATACAACTTTATTTAGCATATTTAGTGATCACCAGCTAGCCTAATATAGAGGCAGCTAAGTAGGCCTGGTAGTTTTTGGAGGAATGATTTTACAAGTGATATTGGACTGCAGTTTTTAGGGCTGGTTGCCAGAGAAATTATATATATATTTTTTTTCATAAGTAAAACCTTTTATTTAAACTGAAAAAGGCATTGAAAGTTCTATAAGCTTTCAAGCAGCAGCTCTGCAAGAAAAATAATGTGAGATAAAGATTTGATCAACATTTGGAAAAAAAAAAGCACATTGTTATACTCTATGTGCAGCATCAATGCTGTGAAATAATGTTAGTCGAAACATACAGCTGACATCTTCTGGCATTCCTGTCTAAAGTTTGCACCCACTTAAGTCAGTGGTGTATTAGCCTTATGGGATCTAGCAGTACCAAAATTATCAAGATATATGACGCATGCATTAATGTGCATTAATAGCAGGTACTAACTAATGCACAGTAACTGGAACTACTGAGCACTAGCACTGGTGCACGCCTTTCCAGTGATGCTAATGTGCAGTAGACTCATTCTCCTGTGCATTAGCCTAGTAGCCTGGCTATGCTAATGCGCAGTAAAATTAGTCTACTGTGTATTTAGTGTCTCATGTAGATGGGTCCAGTAATTCCTGCATCTCCGTTTGAAGTCAATAAGATCTGAAGGCCCTTCTCAGCTTATCATCAAAACAGGCCTTTTTTGTTTGCGACATGGCTTCATTGACATGCAAAATGTGAATAGTGACCTAAGGGGGGGAAATGGATAGCATTGCTAATTGTTATACATATCTTTTGCTCCATAGGTGGGAAAACCCACTGAAAGTCTAGGTGTGTGTGTGCTTGTGTGTCATGGAGTGTGCTGACGGGTTCGGTTTTAAACAAACTGAACAAGCAAATGACATGATGTCCAATCTCAGTGTCTATAGTAGAATTTAAGGATAATTGAGGGTGTATGGCTTCAGTGAGATGACAGAGTGCTGTGTAACAGATTGTTGGGCGGGGGGGTTCAATAAGCTGCATATTTATGGCTCATTATTCTTGATCTCTTGTCATTTTTATAGTTACTTTATTGTCCTACTGTATTTCTTTTCTGACCGGTTTGGAGAGAACACACGCCACAGCCACTCCCTGAGCAGAGTATGAGCCAAACTTGTTTACGCGGAAACCCCTGATCACTGCCAAGCAAGGAAGCTCAGACAAATGCAAAGTAGCTTTTGTGACCATTTACAGCCAACCAACTCCAGCTGAAATAATAATAATAAAAAAAAAAAATAGAAAGAAAAGAACTAGACAAGGTTATCGCAACGTTTTGGATTCATCTCAATAAGGCAAAAAAGTCTGCTGAATGTTATGAGAAAACCCTGTCTTTAGGCCTCCTGTGGCTTAGTGACTCATCGAATACAGGTTTCCCTCACTTTATGCAGATTCTGTACGTGCAAATTCACTCTTATGTGATGACCCTTTTTATACCAAAAATTCATTATATGCAAGGTAAATTCACTCTTATGTGATCGGTGTGGTGGAAGCCTGCAGTCAGCTGCTTTGTGCGTTGCATTGCGGCTGTGACACGCACCACAATATAGTCTCCCATGTGGATCTGTGCTCCCCGCTCATTGTCTGCGACACGTGTTTCTGTAGTTGCTATCCCTGTTATGATAGTGCCCTGCGCTTGTGTGTACTGTCTGCTGTGGGCGAGTACCAAAATCGTCTTGTAAAAGTGGTAGAAATGGGCCTGGTGGTCAGTACAGTCGAGGTCTTGGAATGTATCCCTATTCGTTACATTGTAAAGTGGGTTTCCTTTATGTGAATTTGAGTTTTCCAGGAACTCCATAGATTCATAGATTCATAGATGTTTTTGGTCGGAAGGGGCCTCAATAGATCATCGAGTCCGACCCCCTGCATAGGCAGGAAAGAGTGCTGGGTCTAGATGACCCCAGCTAGATACTCATCTAACCTCCTCTTGCAGACCCCCAGGGTAGGGGAGAGCACCACCTCCCTTGGGAGCCCGTTCCAGACCTTGGCCACTCGAACTGTGAAGAGGTTTTTCCTAATGTCCAGTCTAAATCTGCTCTCTGCTAGCTTGTGGCCATTATTTCTTGTAACCCCCGGGGGCGCCTTGGTGAATAAAACCTCACCGATTCCCTTCTGTGCCCCCGTGATGAACTTATAGGCAGCCACAAGGTCACCTCTCAACCTTCTCTTGCGGAGGCTGAAAAGGTCCAGGTGCCCCAGTCTCTCCTCATAGGGCTTGGTCTGCAGGCCCTTAACCATATGAGTGGCCCTTCTCTGGACCCTCTCCAGGTTATCCGCATCCTTCTTGAAGTGTGGCGCCCAGAATTGCACGCAGTACTCCAACTGCGGTCTGACCAGTGCTCGATAGAGGGGAAGTATCACCTCCTTGGACCTATTCGTCATGCATCTGCTGATGCACGATAAAGTGCCATTGGCTTTTCTGATGGCTTCGTCACACTGCCGGCTCATGTTCATCTTGGAGTCCACTAGGACTCCAAGATCCCTTTCCACCTCTGTGCCACCCAGCAGGTCATTCCCTAGGCTGTAGGTGTGCTGGACATTTTTCCTCCCTAGGTGCAGCACTTTGCATTTCTCCTTGTTGAACTGCATTCTGTTGTTTTCTGCCCACTTGTCCAACCTGTCCAGGTCTGCCTGCAGCTGTTCCCTGCCCTCCGGCGTGTCCACATCTCCCCACAGCTTTGTGTCATCTGCAAACTTGGACAGAGTACATTTGACTCCCTTGTCCAAGTCACTGATGAAGACATTAAAGAGTATCGGTCCCAGGACCGAGCCCTGCGGGACCCCACTGCCCACACCCTTCCAGGTCGAAACCGACCCATCCACCACGACTCTCTGGGTGCGACCCTCCAGCCAATTCACCACCCACTGGACTGTGTAGTTATCCAAGTCACAGCCTCTTAACTTGTTCACCAGTATGGGGTGGGATACCGTATCGAAGGCCTTCCTGAAGTCTAGGTATACGACATCCACCCCTCCTCCTGTGTCCAGGCGTTTTGTAACTCCGGTACAGCATAAAACGAGGGAACCTGTACTTAATTCTTTGGTCAGGTCTAATTACAGCCAAACTATGCCACACCATGTGTATGTACCATCAAGCGCACTGCATAATTGGTGTGCCATTTTACCAGGTAGTTACTACCTAGTTTGAAAGAACCTTATATGATTTGGTCTTCAGGCTCCAGGGCTTCGTCCCCACAAGCAGGGAAAATGCATTTCCCCAGGGACGACTAGCAGCAACACGTTATTTGTGCCACTGCTGGTTGTCCCTGGGCACACCTCTGCGTCCCCACAAGCAGGGAAAATGCATTTCCCCAGGGTAAGGGAGGCTGGGCCCAGCACCGGAGCTGGGGTCCTGGGGGCCTCCCGGGGCAGCAGTGGTGATGATTTGGGCGTGTGCAGCCTGGCCTGCAACCAGAGTGTGGTCCTATGTGGTCCAGCTCCGGTTTTGGGAGGTGCACACTGCAGCCACGTAGGCTGCCTTGCTTTTTTCTTGTGCAGGTTTTTTAGATGCCAGGATTTCCCAGTATCAAATTTTCCTACCACACTACAAATATACAGCACAGTGAACAGAATCATAAGCACCGCATGTGTTTTGTGGTGTGGTGCCTCAAAAGGCTTTGAGGTGCCACAAGCCACACATTCCTGCTCGTAGGGATGCAGCCGTAGATGTTTATATATTTATATATAATAAACATTATATATATATATATATATATATATAAAATACATATCAATAAACATTATTTATAAATATATACATATAAACATTTGTATATAAACAGCTACGGCTGTGTCCCTACAAGCAGGAGCATGTGGCTTTCAGCACCTCAAAGCCTTTTGGGGTGCTGCAAAACACACGTGGTGCTTACGATTCTGTTCACCATGCTACGTATCTGCAGTGTGGTAGCAAAATGAGATACTGGGAAATCCTGGTATTTAAAAACCCTGCACCAGAAAGAAGTGGGGCAGCCTATATATATCTATGTGTATATATGTATACTATGTATGTATGCAAGTGTGTGTGTGTGTGTGTGTGTGTGTGTGTGTATTTATGTCCTAAAATAAAGGATTATTTTCCTCCTTGAGTGACACCTCTCAAAGCATATAAAAACATGTCTTGTGCCTCATTTACTCTCGCTGACTAGGAGCAGAGATGAAATCTGGGATTTGGTGCAAAAGCGGTTGTAAATATGAATTTGGTAATGGGTTTGTTTGTCTGGTGCCCGTGATAGCTGCTGATAGACGTGTTGCAGTATCCACTGCCAACGCCGAGTTATCCTCTCACTAGTGAACTCCTCCTGCCCTAAGGGACTGAATGCAGATGCCCTCCATGCCATTACTGTATGGTTTTTGAGGTGCCTCTGGCTCTTAAAACTGGAGACAGATTTTTCCAAGACGGATGGATGCTGACACACACAGATGAGCTGCCAGCCTGGCTTGAATATGATTTGTCAGCTGAATATCCCCACCTAATTGGTGATCTCCTTCTTCTCATCTCAAGATAGATGAACACTCTATGTTCCTGACCTCGGCTGATCTCCATCCTTGCTGACTTCTTAGCAATGGCAGACCCAGTGAGAGGCTCTCCCTTAGCTGTCTACCATCTGCAGACTGTGAGAGCCATTAATAATGTAGCAAGTGGAAATGAGAGCTTTGGGACTTGTATATTTCTCATCCTAATAAATTGCATCCTTTAGAGAAGGCTTAAGTGGATCACCTCCTGCTGAAGATCAATAACATTTCCCTTGCATTTGTTGTTATCTTGTCCTTCAAGCACCGACTAGGATGGCTCAGGATTTTGTTCTGCAGGCATGAACGCATGCACCTACAGCAGGGTTAGCCTACTTAAATGTTTTCAGAGAAAGCCATCTTTATGGCCAAGGGAAGGGGAGCTTAATTGTGTGTGCCCTAAGGAAACCAATGGGAATTATGTTATTGAATTTGTTAGGGTGAGGGGTTCACCCCAAGAATATTTGGCAGGTGCACCGCAAGGACACACGCATGCCTGCCAAGGTTTCATTTAGTAAATGATTGAAATGCTGAGGATGGAGGGATCTCTGCCTAATGTTACCAGAATAAAGGAAATGTAAGTGTGGAGCAGGCTGGCACTCTGTCTCACCCAGGATCCTTTCCACCCTAAACCACCCTAGATATTTCAGGAGATTTATAGGAGGCAGATCTGAGCTCAATCCATGACTCCCTTCCCTTATCACTTGATTCATTATGAACTCTAATTTGCTACCAAAGGGGGGTTGATGTAGACCCTCATTTACACTTTAAGATCTGCACATTAGCTTATTCTAGTGCTTCTCCAGTTGTGGTGCATAGTGCTATTTTTGTCAAAGGAAAAGCATTCGCCTATCTGGCAGCAATAATGATGCCTGCTACTTGTTGCCAGACCAGATGGCAGACCTATGCTGAGATCTAGAGGTCTCTGGTCCATCCCCCCGCTAAGACATACCGTTGAAAATAACACTTTCTGGATGTTTTAATCTTTGTGTTGAATCTGTAGATGCCACTTGATTTAAAGGAGAAAATATAAATCAGCCTTGGTTGATACAAAACTCATGAAGTGATTGTCATGACCACTGTGGATATTTAAGCACTTTAGGAGCGGACATGATGGGCATGGTTTGGGTGTCTACCTTGCAACACAATAAACACTGAAAGCAAAGTAACTCTTATTTTCCAAGCAATTAAATTTCTGCAAAGGAGGAATCACAATATAATTGAGTTGATTGTTAGATATCTGCTGGTTTGGGGTCCTCCTTCCTCCCTCCCTCCCTCATTTTTGCTGCATTTTGGATTCTACAGGAGGAGACACTAAACATTTCAGATTTTCAGATTTGGTGATTATTTGCTTCTTTAACTGGTCTTGTTTGCTGAGGCCTACACAGATATTCAGCCTGGATCGCCTGAGCTCACTGACATTTCTTTCATGAGATTAGGAATTTCTTGTGATGTTACTGGCCAACTTTGCTGTTATATGGCTGTCCTACTAAATAAGTCGACATTTCAAGGGTGAAGTGATGTATATAGGCCTGATGTTGTCACTGAAGAGTAACTCCATCCTAATCAGCTGAGTTATTCTAGATTTACACTACAGTTATTGGAGGTCCTCCAAATCTGCCCGGGGTAACGGAGCTGGCAATTTTCTCTCCAGCTTGTAAAGCTGTATATCCATGAAATCCTACCTGTTCTAAAATGTCTCTGGGCCCTAAGCTCCTCTTAGAAACATTCACAATCACTTCTTAAGGAGGAAATAGCTTTAATATACTTTTCGCAGAAAGATGAGATTGCCTGCAATATTCTCATCCTTGTGTCAAGGGATGCGTGCTGACTTTGTGATATTCAGTGAAAAGACCTTTACTCCCAGATGAAGTGAACAAAAAATCTCTTATATCTTTCTCTGGACTCTATTTCATTTCTCATCATGTCGGGCACTTGCGTTGTTGCTTATACAACTAGGGCCCAATCCCAGCAGGGGATGAATGTCTCTTGTGTGTGCCTCTGTTTAGGTTATTATACCTTACTCACCCCTCTAGTACCAAAGTAGTAATGAACAGCCCCATGCCATGTAACAAGTGGGTTGCAAGCCCAACCAAACTTCATTTACAACTGTCAGGCACAGATGGGAAGTGGGGTCATGGTTGGTTGGAAGTGGGGGCATGGTTGGTTGGAAGTGGAGTCACAAATTCAGGTTTGGGGTCAATATAAAAAAGAGATTGGGACCTGCTGCTGTAGTTAGTGCACCTGTCATGGTTTTCTCTACTCTGCAGAGAGATCAGAGCTGATCCAAGAGAAATGCACTTCCAAATGTCACTGAAGAGATACAGGAAATCAAGGACTTTGTTTGTTGCCGCTTCTTCCGAAGCTCAGCTGTTCAGGTGGAAGGGATGACAGCTGAGTGGTTACTATCTTTTAAACCTTACATCCAGTCTGATGGAGATAGAGGCTACATCCAGACAAGCAGGGGCATGCAGTTTATGATGCCACAAACCACACGCAGTGAGCATTAAAACGTGCCAAAAAGCTAAAGAGACTGGAGAAGCTGGGCAGTTTGCCCATTGCAGGACAGCTTGTCCCACAATGAAGCGCACGTGCAGGGGCATGCACTGAAGAAATGAGTGCTGCTGCAAGCGTGCTCCCCTGCTCGTCTGGACACAGCCGAAGGGTGCATCTACATGTGCACTTTGCTGCGGAGCTGACTAATTAGCCCAGCAGTAAAGTGTCACCATCTACATGTGCACTCATATTAGAGCTCAGTAAATGAATTGCCTTTGCTGTACAATAGTACTGTTGGGAACAAGTACTGTCCTACAGCAGAGTAGTTACATGCACCAAAACACACATGTAGATGGTGACTGGGGCATGAGGCTGCTACAGTGTGGGGAGGCTGGAGCACGAGGGTGCTACTGCCTTCCGGCTAGCCCCACACTAGCACCCTTGTGCTCCAGCCAGCCCCTTTGCAGCACACTGAACTGGTTCAGAGTAGCTCCAGGCTGGCAGGATGGCCCCCCAGCCCCCCTGCCAGCCAGGGATCCTCTACAGCCCCAGACACACATGTAAATGCTGCACATGGGAGCAATTAAGTCTGGCATGAACTGTGCTGGAGTTTATTTCTACATGTTAAGTGCATGTGTAGATGCACCCCAATTTACTTAGAACTAGTGGAAAGCATGAAACTGCACTTTACAATGAATCAATCTTCAAAGTCAAGGTCTAGGACAAAGCATGTGGTTAAGATGCTGTGGGGGTTTGAAAGAGAGCTGTAAGGTATGTCAGGAAGCACACCCCTTGGTGCCACTTGCCTGGCTGCAATTAATATTTTAAAAAAGCATTCCTTCCATGGAATGATCCCTTCTCTTGGTCAAGTTGTCTAGAGCTTGATTGACCCCTGGGGGTTCAAGAAGTAAAATCTGAACTCAAGGAAAGATTTGATCCTAAAAGCAGGTAGGTGGTAGTAACACTGCTCTTTTTCCCTGGAAAACTTGTTGGGGCAGCTTTAAGTTCTGGCCTGAAGCTCATAGTGGCAGGACTTGGTCCTCACCCCACCAGTTCTAGGGTTTAAGGATTAAACACCAGCTCAGCCCTCCACCAGTCTATAGCTCAAGAAGAATGGCAGAGTGGCAAGGAAAGGGGTTCCACTGAGGAAAGGGCTTCTACTGCTGGCCCCTAATTATCCCCAGGGCTCTCAGCTCCTGATTGGATCCCCATTTCTATATAAGGCTTTCTGTTTCCTGCAGAAGCCGTCTGGAAAGCAAGATTCCTGATGCCCTTGAACGAAACTGTTGTTTTCTTGCCTGTTTGCCTTGACTCTAGATATGGCCATCTGTTGCAACCCTGATTAGACTTTGGCCTCTGCCTCAGGTCTTGGATTTTTGGAACCCAGTTTTCACAGGTATCCATCCAGGCTTGCTCCCTGACCTGGCTCTGTCTACTGTTTTGACCCTGGCTTGGACTCTGACCCTCTGGCTTTGACCCTTTTGCAAACCACCAGCCAAACTGCCTATGGCTTGGCATGTGACAATAGGAAACAAGTGTGAGGAATGTGCTGGAGATATGTCGATGGCAGTATAGGCCTGAGTGTTTCTCATCAGGCCTATGCAGTGGCTGGGCTGCAGCGATAAGGTCTATGTCCTCTGTTGAAGTGAAAATTACAGGTCACTTGTGCAGCCACAGTCCCATATCTCCCTGCCCACCCAGGCAGAGTTTCCACCATTGCAGGGTAATGGCTGCTAAGCATGGGTTTTGCTCACAAATAGTGATGCTAGCCCATAGGGATGTATAAAGCTTCGGTCCACAATTTGATTCGGAGAAGATTCAGCCCAATTCAGAGGCCAAATCATCGCATTCCAATTGAATCAGGAGAAGAGAAAAAATTCCGAATTGATTTGGAGCCTCTGAATCAATTGGGAAAAGATTTGGAGATTTGGAAGGCAGTCTTTCAGGGGAACAGAAACTGAGAAGAGGAGGGGGAGAAAGTCACTGGCCAGCTACAGATGTCAGTCTGTGATCTTTCCCTGAGTCCCCTTCCAATCACAGTGCTCTGGGGGACAGACCTAGAAACAGCATATAAGCCTCTGTCTGCAGCCTTTCTGTCCCTTTTGTGACCTGTTTTTGCATGAGCAACAGCATCTGAAAGGTATTGGACTGGCTTGGCTTCCTATCTAGTCAGTTTCCTACTTTCTGTTCTTGGAAAGGACTGGATATAGCTTACTAACTAGACGCCCTCTGCTTAACCCTATCCAATCCGTTTCTTTCAATTTATATTTGTTCTTGTTTTTCACCCCCCCCCCACATACTTTTTAAAAAGAAATCTGTGTTTTCCCTAGCAGTGAAACCCCTGCATGATCTCCTTGAAACTTGGCAGGCCTCATGCGCTCAGAAGGAGCTACCATCCCTGCTGTTTTCATCCACATCTGCCTTAACACACACAACATGAGTTTAGCGTTCAGCAGTTTGAGGTACAGTTTCCCAAACATCCCTGCACCTATCTCCTTGAACCTTGGTAGACTTCATGCGCTCAGAAGGGGCTACCATCCCTGAAATTTTTTATCTGAATCAGCCAAAAAATGACAAAGTTATAGGTATTTCAGTGATTCCCCATTATAGTCTGCGGCTGAATCTCCAAATCTCTCTGAATCAGTGCCAAATCTTCAGAAACCAATTCGGACTAATCAATTTGGGACAGTGATCTGAATCTCTGAATTGAATCACTGAGAAATCAGCCAAATCTGAATTGAATACTTCCCTATTCACACAGGACTACTAGCCATCATGTGGGTCTATAGATTGAAAGCTGCATTTCACCTCTCTTCCCACCATCAATCCACTGTTTTCAATGTAATTAAAGCCAGTTTACATCTGAGGAAGTGAGAAGAGAATGAGGCCCACAGGCCTTTCTTGTGGAGTATGATCTGGAGGCGATGTCAGTATTGAGGCTTAAACATGGATCCACTTCAACAGTTTGCCCGGTGGAATTCTGAATGAAATACTTCTATTTTGAAGTTATTTCCACCTCCCCTTTAAGCCATAGTGTTTGTTTCTTTTTATTGATCATTTGTTCAGTGATACCAGGCCCCATTGTTTTAGTACTTACCTACACAACGGGCTAAATCCTATTGTATCTTCATACACCTCTTCGCACTTTTGGATTTCCTGTCCACCCGGGTAGCTATGGTTGACTTAGGTTTGCCTTTCAGCATGCTCAAAGGCTGTCCAGACTCTGGGGAGGAATAGAAATCCCTAAGCAGACCTCTAATGCCAGTGAAATCCTAATACTTCAGTTGCAGAAAAAGGCTTTGTCTGACACCCCAAGAGGAGGGTCCTCCTACCCTCCAGCATAATGCTTAGCTCCCCAACTCACTCAAATCACTAGCTATGGGCAGTACCCAAAACATTCCTTTGCCTTCCTCCAAAACCTGGCTTGCTAAGCTGGCCAGGAGAGGAAGGTATGTGGGGAGAAAGGGGAGAGCAAGTCAAAGAGAGCATGGCTCATTAAGAAGGACACTGCACTGGAGGGTACAGGTCTCTGCCCTGTCCCCAATGGGGCAGAAACCTTGATGGAAATCTAGGTGCCCAATAGGCCAGCTTCAAACTTATCATGTGGCTGTTTGTTCTGAGATGTTCTAATATTTTTTTCTCAGTTATTTGTGGAAGAACTCATCTGGCCTCTGGAGAAGTAAGGGATTGTGGGAAGGATCCTGGAGGACTATTAGTTTTTGAGTGGCTTTGTCTGAATCCTGATGTCAAATCAGGCAGGTCACAGTCTGGTTTCTGTCACCCATCCCACCTGGCTGTGAAAGCTAGCCTGGCCTTCAGGCATCTCCAGAATAATCAGAAGCTTTTCTTCATGGAAGCTTTAGGGTGTTAAAATGTGGATGAAAACCCAGTTCATCTATGAACATAGGAAGCATGTAGGTTATAGACCAGGGGCAGGAAAATGCAGCCCATAGGCCGGATGCGGCCTGCCAAGCCATTCTATCTGGCCTGCAGGGCCCTTAAAAATTTTAGAAAAGTAATATTTCTCTGCCCCCTGGCTGCCTGTCATGCATCCCTCAATGGCTTGCCAAAACTCAATAAGCGGCCCTCCGCCTGAAATAGTTGCCTGCCCCTGGTACAGACCCTTCCCCCAAAAACTTAAAGTTGAACAGAGTGAACAAAGGAATCTTCTTATCCCTCGGGATTGTGACTTGTCTAGAGAGTTAGGGCAAATTTGACCACTGAACTTAAGTCTTCCCTAAGCCATGCTATCACTATTACCATTTATTATCTGCATTGCAGCAGTGCCTGGGAACCTCAACTGTACATCAAGAGTTTCTTGTGCAAAGAAAAACAACCCCCCCCCCCCCGATTTATGCCCCAGTATGGTTACAGCCCATATATGGGATTGTCTTTCCTCCCCTTCAATGTGTATGAGGTTTGGAAATCACATTTTGCAGACATGGAAAAATCTTTTCTTTTCTTTGTGTGTTGGCTCTTTCCTTCCCTCTTCCCCCATCATGTTGTATCAGCCTTGCTGGGGTTATTTGACCCCAGCAGTCTTTCCTGCCCAGAGCGGGAGGGTGGGGGGGCTGGACTGAGTGATCTCACAAGGTCCCATTCAGCCTTAAACCTCTGTGAAAGGTAACAGCAGCTTACATCTCAGGAATGAAGGGATACATGTTATATGACTAGAGGGGACCTGTTGACTCATCCAGTCCACTTCCTGCTACTACAGACAGCCTCACCCTATACAGTCCTGCATGATCTTTTTAGAGCTCTGTCATAAAGCCAGATATATTGCTTATCTCCACTCCTCATTTTTCAATGCTGACTAGAATGCCATTCCTCTGATAGGAAGAAGCTACCTTCTCATGTCATGCCTAACTTTATTCATGGCCAACCTGTGTTCCTATCAATACCAGCACTAATCTTCAGTAGCTTTATTTCCTCCCCAGCATTCGCTGCCCTAAAGAATTCATGGACAGCAGATCATACAACCTCTCAGTCCTTTTTTAGCTAAAGCCAAACACTTTTAGCCTTCTCTTGTAAGACAGGTTCTCCCTAAAGTCAGAAGCAACCAGGTTGCAGCACCAGACATATTCTGGGATGTGTCTGGCACAGGTTTCCATGCTATGTGATTTCTTAGGTAGAGAAGAACTTTTCACTCCCAAGCCAGGCCACAGGAAAGCAAATTTGCAGCAAAATCTGTTGAACTTTGGCCCATGAAAGCTTGTTGACAGCAGCTGAAATTTGCAGGGGAGATTAACGGGGGACATTTTTCAAGATTGTTGAGTGGCCACTGAAGTAGAGGCAATTGGATTTAGAAAAGGAGCATCATTTGGATGAGAAAAGAATAACAAGAAATCATAAATAGAGGGATGGAAACTATTACTTGGTCATCCAGTTCTGAACCCCTCTGCAATTTTGCTGCAATTCCAGCCGTCTTTCTTGTAGGGACCAAAATTATATCAGGATGTTTCCTTCAAATCAAGGTCACATGTGTTCTTCTTTAGCTCCTGGCAATTGCTCATTGATTTACCGCCTTGTGAGACAGCAGATAATTCCCTTCTCTTGTTTATTTTGTTACCTTGATTCTATTTATGGATTGCTCTTGAGGAAGAAACTGAGATTTGTCGAGGAGATAACACAGTCCGGTGTCCTAGATACCGAATTTGGGAGAAGTGGGGGTCTATTTGCAACTTTGTCCCCAAACGTTTGGTAATCTGCTTAGGGCCTGATCTTCACATGCGCTAGAACTTTTATCCTCGGTAGGATTTGTTGATAGCACTTCTGGAAATCTTGGGGACTTCCCAGTGCTTCGGTTTGCTTCCATTAAATTGGGCAGTGACCTTGATGAAAAGCTCAAATGAAGGGGGTTGTTACACGTTATACTTAGCACGTGTTAACCATAAGGCACTCTAGCGTCCAAATGTTGCAGCCGGATAGCATGTGCTAAGTGCTCTACTATGGTAGATTATCTCCTGATCATGTTAGGTAACGTGCGTTTCCTTAACATGGGACTGCTGCTGCAACTGGGATCCACAATCCACCCTGGTTCCCATGAGGTCCCAGGGCTGAGACCTGAAAATCAGCTGATGTGGGTGGGGTGGGGGGTGGTGCATGCGTAGGGGGCACGCATACCCCAGAAGTTGTGGAAAGGGAGCCCATGGGCTATCATGAGGCAGTGCATGTTCACTCATCTGAGATGTTGGCCTAGTGCAAGGCAGTGGGGGCTCAGCATGAGGTGGCAGGGAGGCAGTAATTAGCTGGGCAGCAGACAGGGCTGCCTGCAAAGGAAGCCCAGACCCAGTAGCTGGCGGGGTGGGGGGTTGCAGCTCAGCCTCCAGCCCCAGCAGGTTGGTGATAGTGAAGACCTTGGAGCCAAAGCCAGGGCCACCCAGATGTGCCATCTCACTGGGCACCATGACTTTGCCCTTGGCTTGGCCCTCAGCACCTTCCTCCCAAACCGTCATGATGCCTGACAGCACCCACCTGCACCTTTTTGGGACTTTGACCAGCTATAGGTGAGTCCAGGTGGGGGGCGAGCCTTGCTGCCCAGCCCCTGGGATTAGTTGCCGCTGAACTTCCCCGATGGCTCCCACCTGGCACGTGTGATGGGAGAGTGCAGGGTGCGTGTGTGTGTGCACACTCTTGACCACGATGCCCTGAGTGGTCGCCCATGCTACCCACCCCTAAACCTGGTTCTGGCAGCAGGCAGGACTCACAGCTGAAATGCACTGCTGCTGGGGAGATGTCACTTCATATTCTTTTGCTGTGTTCCCGTCATGTGCCCCCAAAAACCTGGTTTTGGCAGCAAAGTAATAAGGTGACATCTTTGCCAGAAGCAGCAAACTTCAGCTGCTGCCCAACAGAATGACATGTCCCATAATACCCTTCACTCACTGACACATGTCTTCGCACGGCTGCTGCTTGCTCCCAGGTCTGGATCTGGATAGTGCCCAGGATGTGAGGAACAGGGGGTGAGGCACCCCCTGCTCCCTTCTGCCCCTCCTTTCACATGAGGCAGCACCCAAGGCTCATACCCCACTACCCCTCCTATCCTTACTCTACTGCCCCTCTATAGCAATCAATGCCACCTCATTCATTCACTTATTTATAGTTTTACAGTAGTTTCTGGGCATCCCAGTCTTGAACCAGGACCCTGCTCTGCTAGGTGCTGTACCATAGAACAAGTTTATTCGTCCTCCAGATCCATACTTCCACTTCATATATTCACTCGCTCTTTTCCTCAAGCCTTTTCCCACATCTTGCTTAATGTTAGGAACTAGTTGTGCACAGCATGTGTGTCCTGTTGACAAGTGGATTGGCACCTTTTGATGGTGTCATAAACAGAAGCAGAGATTTTCCTTGCAAATTGATAGCTTCTTGGTCATTGCTCACAGTCCACTTGCAGCTCAGGATCTTGACATTTGGGCACCGTGTGTGCACCGAAGGCTTATCAAGTTTAATTGCGTTCTTAAGAAATCCTTAGCAACTCCAAATCCTGAAGATACAGAGAGGAACAGAACTAGAGGGGTCCTCCTTACTGCTTAGCAGCCAGCATTAGACTCTGCTCTCTGACAACAGTTTGCACATACACAAATAGGGGAAGCATTCGTTCTCTCTTTAAATGGGCACTATCCAGCTGTTTGATTGGGATGGTTCCCAGCCTTCGAGAAAGGTACTACTACCAACTGGTTTTGCATGTGATTGCCTTTCAAAACAATATTGGCCCATTCATTGTGGCTAATGCATTGTAGGGTGTGTTTCCTTTGCGCTGTTTTAACTGTGCATTTCCGGTTGTTTCAGCTGCCCGAGAATAACACTTGCTGATACACACAGTGGCTCACGGGTAACTTCCTGGTAGGTCTTCATTAGTTATCATCAGTATATCATACCAGTAGGAGTGCATCACTTAAATAGAGACAGACTCAAATTCTCAAAAGTGTTTTCACTTGAGACAATATTAATGGGCCAATCAGAGGTGTGTTGGGGGCCATGGTGAAAATGGTACCTGGTGTTATGCTTGCATCCTGAAATTGTGAGCAGCCTCTTTGAATTCATTAGGTCCCTAAGCATGATCCACTGGGAATCTCAGCTGTGGAATAAGGAACCTCTTAGGGTGGAATTATGCATTTATGCTTAGGCCATACTAAGGTCGCTTAAAACGTGAGTGTCCACGCATAAAAGATCTAACTCATGCTAAGTGCTCTCTGAGCATCCCATAGCCACTCATTTGAGGGCTACAGGCTGGGCTACCTAGCTCATGGTAGGCTAACTTTAGTCTGCTTTACAGAGATAAAGTGAGCAATTTATAGTCCTTTAGCGTCCCAGAATACACTGCTCCCAGCCCCGTCTCACTCTCCACCCAGAGCCAGAATAGAGCCCAGGTGTCCTCACTCCTAGCCATGCCCGGCTTGCCAATCCTGTAGGGGCAAGTCAGAGTTGTGTAGGCAAGAAACCATATTAACCCTTAACGTGCAGCTGCTCACCGCACATCCCAACCTTAACACCACTTAACGGTCCACAGATCTAATATGGTCTGAGCATAGCATGTGACTTCCCCCGTTAGCTTGAAAGAGCCCTAGGTTTTTGAATTTCCACATACCTCTCCATTTCTCTGTGCTGCTGCAGGAAATGGAGAGGGATAGTCCTGTCTGTGGAGAGCTTAGTGTCCAGGTTGCCACATAGGCAGTTCTGCTCTTTTGTCTGCTGAGTTGGTTAGAATTCTTTTTTTCCCCTAAAAAAGCATAAGGATTTCAGCAGAGCGTGCTTGGGAAATTGAGCTCCTTTTTTTGTCCCAGCCCTCTCTGCCATTTTAATTTTGAGGCTTTCATTTTATTTCGGAGAAGTGTCATGAGACCACTGGATTCTTGGATAGCATCGCTTCCCCTTACAGAGATACAAAATTGGCACTTTTAGGTCTTAAGGAACAAAGAAGGGAAAACCAGACAAGAGCAGGAAATTCAGTTAAGCAGCAGTTGAAAAGCTGTGATATGCCTGTAATAAAATGCAACCCAGTGGTTAGAAAATAATCTTTTAGCATATTGGTTACCATATTCTGTTAATGCTGTGAATTGAGGACATTACCTTGTGATCTCATCAGGCATATTAGTTTTTGTTTAAAAAAAAAAGGCTTTGTGCATTACAGATGCTGCAAGAGGGTAATTAACCCATCTGTGAGGATCAAAGGAAAGAGCTCCTACTATTTTTACTTGGCCTAATAATGCTCCTTAAATGTAGTTTATAAGTATTTCCTCTCAATTGACTATTCATGAGCATTAGTTAAGAAAGTCATACCATCCCAGTGGATTGGAGTGCTTTGAGGGAGATGATTAACATCTGGACATAAAAGAGAACGGGTGGGTGGCATAGTAAGGAAGAATAATCCCCGTTGCAGCAAGAATTCCCAGGTGAATCCTATGCCCTATATTATGCAGGAAGTCAGGCTAGACCAGTGTTTCCCAAAGTGTGCCTGGTATAGATAGGCCTTTGAATTTTGTTCCAGTCTCAGCTTTCATAAATCTCCAGTTTGAAAAACAGACCTGCTTATAACAGATATATAAATATCTGCCTGAGTTTGTAGACAGCCTGATACAATAGACTGGATATACATGAACTGTGTTAACTCAGCTGTCACAGATCATACCTTCCATGTCAGTATTTTACTGCTCTTCTACTGGTGTCACTCATATCCTGGTTTGGTCAGGACTGATTTTGTTTTCCTAAAGGAAGATAAAATTTCAGGCCAACTGGGTAGTGTTGGACTAAATGGCCACAAATGTCCATATTTTTCTTTCAAACTTGTGAGATTTGGACTTTCAAAAGATTTTTGAGAAAAAAAAAAACTTCTTGAGAGAGGATTCCTTACTCAAGAGAACAAGTCATGAGATGAGAGGTGAAGCTCGCTGCATGTTAGGAAACTCTCTTGGGAGGAAAACAAAGTAGCAGGGATGTATAATTAGTGGTCAGCATGGCAGCAGGTGCACAGTAAATGTTCAAAGGAGCCCTGGTAAGCCGATATCATTTTAGTCCTATTGAAGATCTGGAAGGGTTGTTGTATAGTTAGGCAGTAAAATTTGTAGATGATCAAAAATTGAACCCCAATCTACAAATCTGTGCGGGCCCCTTGAAGTTAGGAGAGCAATGTTCAGTTCAGAATCTGATGCTTTGAAAGAATTGTCTCAAGAGGATTTCTTGGAACATCAGGACAATCCGATACAGCTGGGAGACTAGGAAACACAATGGCTGATGCACTGTACAAAAGTGCTATGAAATTTGTGTTGTTAGGAACAATATGTCTACACCTCGGGTGCAACTATATGCACGCCCCAATTAGGGTGCACAAAAGTAATAAACTCCGCAGCAAGGTAGGACTTGTAAAATGCAGGGGAGTACTAAAATACAAGTACTACCCTACTATGGAGGGGTTTTTTTGTACACAGCAGCACATGTGTAGATGCTGCCCGGTTGGCTGGGGCACGGGGTGTTGCAGTGCAGGACTAGCCAGCAGGCAGCTCTCATGCTGAAGCACCCTCATGCCCTAGGTTGCCCCTCTTCAGCACATGCAGCCTAGTCAGAGCAGCCCTGGGCTTGCAGGCTGACCCCCTAGGTCCCCAGCCACCATATACTGCTCTAGCCAGGCTCCACATGCTATGCGCGAATAAACTCCAGAACAATATGCTCTGGACTTTTTTGAACCTGGTGCACCATTTGAACGTGCACGTTGGAGCAAAATACCCCGGAGCAATATGCCCAGAGTTTATTTGTGCACATTAATCGCATATATAGATGTGCCCTTGAGGGGTTCCCATTTAACTGAATCCACTCAAGAAAAGACCTCCAGGAAGCATAATTGCAAGCAGCTGAGTAACACATGCACAGTAGTTATTAGGCAGTATGAAGAAAGGAATGGAGATAATGATGAAAATACAGCCCTTCAAACCCAGTGCTTCTGTTGCTAACAATAGCTTTTGCAACTGGAAAATTAGATTCCAGAGGCCTTTTCATTTAGGTGTAGGAGGAGAAACATGTGAATAAACACAGTTATGTAACCATATTAAAAAACGGTAATGCCAGATCCCCAGCTGTTGTGAATATACTGAGCTCCTTTGACTTCTGTCAGACTAGGAGGAGTTACATCATTTGAAAACACTGCAGGTGGTATCAGTGAAGGTGACAGAGATGGAGAAGACCATGGTGTTATCCTTCCCGGCTGCTTTTATGGGATTGGACTCTATTGTATATTTTGTTGTGCCCAGTAGAGGTTACTAAGCATCCATCAATCCCCCTTTGGAGACTTTCACACAATCTAAAGAACTGACCATCAGGAAAGCCTATTTCCTGTGGCTCCATAGACCATCCTAAATACCCTAATGTATCACCTAAGGTCTCCTTGACCGATTTTAGCTTTCACTCAAATGGGTAGCTAGGTAGCTAGTCTCCATATATTTTGTGTTCCTTAGTTAAACTGATAGTACTGTACTATCTAGAGATAGTCTAAGTTCTCACTGCGTGCTGTTCTCTGGGCTTGAGAAGAAGTCTAGAGGGAAAAAGCTGCATGACATGATTTAAATTTCCTAGCTTATCTTGACCATTCTTGACATTCTGATTCCAAGAATTATGGACACCACATCTTTGATTGCAAAATATAGGGTGTGTTGGCAGAGAAGTAATAAAATGTTCTCTAGGTAGCATGTGCACTAGAGAAGAGAAATAGTTGAAATTCAGTCTGCAATGATCATACTACAGATTACCTCTAAGCACTTAAGTCATAACAGATCAGGTCAGATTTGTTATACTTTATTTGGGAATCACAGTTTTGCTTCTCAGCTTTATTTTTCTGCATTACTATATTCCAGATATGCTCCTTCTATTGTATCGATACGTTGGGGCATAATTGGATGTGATTACCTGCAGCAGTAGGAGACTGGTTTTGATTACCCAGAAGTCTATTCTTGTCCTAAATTCCTATGTATTCGTCTCCCATTATTTAATTGGAATTGCTTTCTCAATACCAGATGTGTCTACACAAGACACGGTAGTAGTTTGTTGCTACCATGCAGTAGCACTGGTGGGTACTAACTGTGATGTGATGTGATGTTACTGCTCAGTAGCTCGTTGTTACTATGTGATGGTTCCTGGAAAAAAAATGTGTGGAGATGCTACTGTGCAGTAATGCTGGTTATTGTACAGTCATTTAGTACTTACATAAGCTTATGCAAGTACTAAATGACTGTGCAGTAACAACTGTGCAGTCTCCTGCTTGTGTAGATGTGGCCACTGTGATTACAGTGAAAAAGTTCATGTTATTTCATCACTGCATCATGCATGTATGGGATTGAAATTGTAAAGATTAACTACAGCATGTGCTGTGGTCCTGCTTTCCTTCCCATGGTTGGTTCCCTCTGGAAGTCTTTAGGGCAGAGGTCAGGTTAAGCTCATTAACTGGGCTTTCAAATGAGCAGCTGTTAGGCAGACTGGAGGCTTTGCAGCTCTTGCTTCATGAACACAAATATATAAACCCACACACCTAGACAGGGCAGAGGAACCCATTTTAAAAAGACAATTCTATATGTCTGGATAATAGCAGTATGTGGGTATGACTAGACAGGATTTCAAAAGCGGTGTGATGTAATTTTGAATAATTTCCGAGTTTTTATTATTATTATTTTTTAGCATGGGTTTTGCACAATGGCAGTGGTGATGGCTTAACTTCCTCAGTGACCGTTTTTTTTGTATGTTGGGTAAAGACGCTGGTTTAGCCTCCTGGTAGCCAAGGAGAGGGGATTGTGGGATAGGCTGCCCTTCTTGTGAGGTTGCTGTTCAGCTAGGGTCTTAATCCTGACAGTGGCCACAACCTGACTTTGGTACTCTTATGGAGCATCACTGAAATCAGCAGGTGCAAGAATCCCCATACATTGATCTACTTGCTAGATTTAGACTTCGGACACGAGAGGCTGAAAGTTATTCTTGTCTAATCACTATTGGGTCCTTGCAGAAAAGCAAGTTTCCATGACTCCCTCACACAACAAACCAGCAGCCCTATTGACTTTCTCTACAGAGAGGCCAAGGAGGGAAGAGGAGTGGGAAACGCAGGCGACTTCGATCTCCAGAGATGCTTCCTTCAACATAAGTTTGTAGGGAAACCACCTGCTGTCTGCTCTGAAACTGTTATGGGATCTCACTGGGCACGTCTACATGTGCAAATGTTCTGGGGTGGGTTTACTCCAGAGTAATTTATAACCGGCAACCATGAAGCCAGGGCTAGGAGATTCTTGTCCCCAGCCTCAGCTCTGTAATTGCAGAGCCGGGCCTGGGGAGTCTTATCTCCCAGCTCCAGCTCTGTGACCTCAGAGATGCTTATCATGACCAATTACAAAAAATCTCCCAGCCCCTGCTCCAAGGTCATAATCATGAAGCCAGGACTGGGAGCTCCTTGCTGCCAGGGCAGAGGGACATGGTTCCCACCAGGGCTTCGGTGGCAGAGCTTGCCCCAGCAGCAGGCATCTTCCAAGGGCAGGCTGACCAAGAGCACGTTTGCTCCCAGTCGGCCATCTACACATGCCATACTGTGCTGTAATTACTCCCGAGTAAATTTGCTACTTGTACTTAAAAGTAGCAAATTTACTCAGGATTAGAGCAAACTACTGCGCAGTTAGCATCTGCATGTGTAAACAGCGATGTCTACTGTGCAGTGATTTGCTCTAATCTTGAGTAAAGCATCTCATGTGGATGGACCCACTGTTGAGGCTCCAACAGTGCTGGTTTATCCTATAGACATAACACTATTAAAATAAAACAGTGGTGCTCTGACATCTACTATTTTCCTATCTATCCATTCATCACGATGCTATACTGTTTCTAACACAAGACTTACCACAGTTGCTACATCCCATGCAGGATGGTATTGTACAGTCAGCAGCAGCTCTACAGTCTTTTCCCACATTTCCCTTCCAGCACCCCTCCCTTTTTGGAGTGAATTCCCATACTGCTATTTTAGCAAAGTTTTTTTCCCCGCAGGAATGCCACTAACAGTTTTCAGTCTAGACTCAGCTGTTGCCCCTGCCTGGCCCTGACTATACATAGACTCCAGTTAATGGAATCATTATTTTTTTACCATCTTATTGCTGAATGTCAGAATGGACACTTTTTGTCCTCAGCTGGGATCTTATCACTCTCTCGTTATTTGATAAAACATTAGAAATACAGTTAGGAAGTAATTAGATTCAGTACCCGAGCAGAAAGTGAGTGAATAAGTTGCAGGAAGGAAGAAAAAAGAGAGCGAGGGTGAATATGAAGATCTTTTTGTGAATCACTGTCCTCCTCCATTCAGTTGGGGCTGGGACTGAGATGACTAATACAGGAGAAAGTGTGTTTTTATTTATTTTTTTAAAATGAAAGGCTTTCCGCTTCCCGAATGCTGATGTCCTGCCAGCAAGCTACAGTCAAGGTTGAAACGGGAAGGAATATTGAATGTTCCTTGATTGGAAAGTTCTTTGACATTTATCTATGTCATTTATGTATTTAACTGGTTGCCTGAAATCTGTTTTCCTTCCCAGGCCTCCTTCTTTTATTAGACTTCCCTTATACTCCTCCCTGCAGGTTTTTTTTAGACATACTTCTTTTTTTCTGAGAAAGATACTGTGCCGTTATTCCTTTTCTAATTTTCTTGCACTCTGCTCTCAATGTACTTTGAGTCTGCTGCTGTTACGTTTGACCCTGTGCCAGTTTTTATTCATTTTTTTCTGCCTTAATTCTTTTGTAGTTGCTTTTAATGCTAATGAGAAACCTATCCCCCTGACAGTCCCATTTGTTATGTTGCGGTAGCATCATGTATTCATATCCAGAGTATTGAGGGTCTGATATTCAGTTCCTGTAAACTGGTGTAATAGGATGTCACAATGAAGCAGAAAGGGGTACATTAGACCACCCCACTATACCTGCGGTAGACATTGGGCCTAGGGGCTGGAGACAGAGGGAGAATTGAGTTCATTTGGTGGTTGATTGAGTAAGGGAGGAGTCTTTAGATCTTCCTCAGTCAGAGGAACTCGGTTATATTTTTGAGTGATTGTGATTTTATATTGTGAGTCTTTGAGTTGGTTATATTTGGTTTGGCAACTATGATATCCCAGAAGGGCCACACATTTGAAAATACTGGGCCAGAGCAGTGGGGAGCACCCTACTCCTATGTGGAGGACCTCTATTGGAGACCTCGCTAATTAAGAGTCTAGTTCAGCCCAGATGCTGAAAATAAAACTGAATCATGACCTTGCCACTGATATGACTCAGACTCATCCTTAGATGCAGATAAGAAAGCAATATTTGTGCCCATTCAGTTCTTTGCCTCTGCGTTGTTGGGTGCTCGTACGTTTGCTGGGATATTAGACTCATAGAAAAACCGAGTCAGGAGGAGGTCACCTAATCTAATCCCCGGCTCAAGGCGGGTTTGTCCCTGTCGATAGCATTTTATCCACATGTTTGTGTAACCTGCTCTTAAAAACTTCCACTGATGGAGACTTGGTGCTAGCAGTGGTGTTTGCAATCTGGACACTTGTCTTTTGAGAGCCCCAGCTCGTTTTTCTCTGGGTTATAGAACAACACAGGGATGCGCGTGGCTTTGGGTTGATACTGAAAGTGAAAGAGGTTCCTGAAATCAGTTATTGATAGTTGAAAATATGAGTCCCTTTACCAGTTGCGACCTGTCTTCCTTCTTCATTGGATCCATTTTAGGATTTATCCATGACACTGTTGGTTTTAATTGAGCCTTTGATACAAATTATTGATGACACCTTTGTTTATGGGCAAGTCAAGGCTCAGGACCCATGGCTCTGCAGACGAGAAACAAGATGGTAGTTCACAACTGGCAAAGTTTGCAAATTAAGTGTGCTGCTGCTTCTCTCTGTGCCCATTCCTCTCCCTTCCTCTTCTACGTTTATAATTCTTGTGCTGTTTTGTTGCAGAGATCTGAGTGAGACTTGAAGATATTGATACCAGGAGTTGTGTGCTTCAGCCGTAACACCAACAGTAAATTGCTACAGGTTGGCTATAGATCTAGTGCGAGAAGATGGCCATCCACTGGAAGCCCTGCTTCTTTGTCCTTACACTGCTTCCTCTGGTAAGGAATCCCAATAATGGCATGTGCGTCCTAATTGCATGTTCTTACACTGAGCTTGAAATCGGTATTGGTGTCTTGTTCCCAGTGGTTGTAAATCAGGTTCCTTTTATGGCTGCTGTTGAGCAATATTCATCTTCTCAGGCAGATGGCAAGAAACCATTTGCCACCATTTACATTAATGTAAACTGAGCAAGCAGTACATTAAAGGGAGACTGTCAGGGTAAAAATAGCAGCCAAGATTTGCAAGGGATGTGCATTTTCAGACGCATAATCTGAGACACCTTTAACAAGGGGACTAGTTTTCTAGAAAGTGCTTAACATCTGCCCTCTGAAAACTGGCTTTGAAATATCTCAAACCAAACAACTCAAAGCCACAAGTCACACTTTTGAGGGTTGTGCGATATATAACAAAATTCATCATGTCAGCTCAGCTCTTCAATGGGTAGCATGAGAGGTGATTTTTCAACACTTCTCAGAAAGCATTACATCGAGGCAAACCATGGGAAATGAGAAGTGGTTTTATTAATAGTTTCTGGTAATTGGAGTAGAGAATGATTGTACAATTGCATGTTGATACACACAAATAAACCAAACACTTTAAAAAGATAGCTGAAATAAGCTAGCAGAAAATTTTAAACAGGAGCTACTTGAAACAGCAGTGACTCTATCAGTGTACTTTTATGCAGACTTTTACAGAGATGTTTCCTTCTCCGTGTTGTGTTGATAAATCTGTTTACATTGTAAGGAGCTCAGCTCCGTATTTGTATAAAATAGTATCTTAACACGCAATGTGCATTCTTTCCTCCTTGACGTTCTCAGATTGCCTCTTAGTTACTAGCCTGGCCAAAATGTAGCATTTATTTGATAAGTTTTCCATAACTGGAATGAAAACCATAGCATGCCTCATTCCATAGCTGAACGATTTTGTTTAGCCTGCAAATGCAAATGTTTGCTCCTTGATTTTTTTCCCCTTTAACTTGCTGTGCCGTTGTCTTGGTTGTCAGTTAGCTTGCTTGATCAGATGGAAATATTATTTTTATGGACAAAGAGCCAGATTCTTGTCTAGCTGCGAGGGGCACATCCAAATGAGCATGCACGTGCAGTTTGTGGCACCGCGGGCCTGTCTGTGGCGCTGCAGAGTGCACGTGCCACATGCACACATTTGCCAGGCTGCTAATGTGCAGTGGCAAATTTTGACACTAGAAGATCCTGGTGTAAAAAAATACTGCAGTAGAAAAATGGGGTAGTGCATGTGGTGGCAGCATGCGGTGCCTTAAACCAGAGCCTGGGCATGATCTCTGCCTGACTAGTCTGCCACTGCTGTAGCCCCAGGAGGTCCCAAGGACCCCAATAAATATATGCCACTGCTATTTGTCCCTGGGGAAGCACACACGTGCGCTTGTCTGGATGTGTCCAGGGTATCTAAGTGGACTTAAGTACCTAAATGTGATTTTATTCTACCATATTTGAGTTCATCAAAAACAGTTAAAGGAAAAGGCGGGCGGGTCCTCTCTCTCCTTGATGCTTTTATGTGACTGAATCTTAAGAGTAGGATGATGATTTGTTAAGCTAGATGCATGGACTTCCAGGGGCTTTAACATGCTCCAGCTATTACTATATCATCACACTGTTGTAGGGGTCTCAGCCTTGTTGGTGTCCTCCCCACTTGCTCTCACTAGCACAGGCCCATGGTACCGGATCTTGCTCCTAGGCTCCAGCCTCTTTGGCTGCAGGTCCCAGCAGTGGCCCGTGGGCCCTGAGCCCAGTCTTGGGCCAGTCAAAATCACGAGGCTCACTGGCTCTTGCAGTCCCCAGCTACAGTTCCTCTTGGACCTTGATCCCCTCCTGAGCTCCTGGGCCCTTGGGGCCTCCCCAAGTAGCTCCTGGGCTACCAGTTCTCTGAGTCTGCCTTGAGGTGCCCTCAGTAGGGCTCAAGGCTAAACCACCGGTGCAACCCTAGTACAAAGCATCTCAGCCCTCTCTCAGGCATGCCCCTTCCCAATTCTGTCTGGGTTAAACACAAAACAAGGCCACTTCCTTGCATCAAAAGCCCTCTCTGCCTCAGACAACTTCCCCTGTTCCTAGGACAGCAGAGTTTCTTACCCAGTTTCACTGTCTGTTCAGGGGCCTTGCAACTCTGCTGCCAGAAGCTCCTAACTCCCCCTCCTCCCCAACCTAGATGATTATTTTCAACTAGGTCAGCTAAGGGTGACCTTTAGTCCAAGCTCAGAGAAGGGTTCAAATTCGTGCCTCTGAAGCTGTAGGAAGATACCTTAATTCTTCTGTTTCTATACACCTGCAAAAAGGAATTGCATGGCACCGTGTTATATATAGCACTGCATCCCCAACTGTTATCGCTGGAGAATTCCTTATTTGAATCCGAATATCAGATTGGCTGCTAACCAAACAGAAGTGTTGACAGTACACATTATTTTTCTTATACCAGCAATAATATAGGGTTCCTAAAGCTAAGAAGCTCTATATAGAAGTAGAGAAGGGCCTCAGCCACAACACTGGTGTTCTGGGTTGCAACCTCCCCTTTTTACCTGTTAAAAGTAGGTGGTTGTATCTGGATTTAAGTGCAGACCCTTGGAGGTGGGGTCATTTGAGAGAAATCCTGAATTTAGGGCTAGTAAATGAGGAAGCCTTGCCAGTGGAATTGGTCATATGTTGGATCAGAGTCCTTAATGTCTAGTTTTCAGCTCCAACACAAATTAAGTTAGCTTTTAAATAAAGTCCAACAGATATGTGCTACTATAGGGACTGGTTAAATGAGAGAAGACTAGCGCATCACTTTGCATGGATATGGAAAGTGTATTGTTATAGTTATTAAGGGAAGATGGGAAACACCACTAAAGAGGAGTATTCTGCAGTGGTCTGAACCTGTAGGGAGCGAAGTAGGAAAGCCAAGGCTGCAACCAAACTCAAACTGACTACATGAATCAAGGACAATAAAAAGTCTTTCTTCAGATACATGGGGAGTCAGAAGAAAAACAACGGCAACATTGGACCCCTGCTAAACCAATTGGGGCAGCTGATGACTAACACCCAAGAAAAAAGCCAATCTGCTTACTGATTACTTTGTGTTGGTTTTTCACCAGCCGAAAGGGACTACCCTGCTGAACATGATGTGGGATGACCAGGGTGAGGGTCAATATATGCCCACCGTTGGCATAGATCTTGTGAGGGAGCATCTTGAGAGGCTGTACCCCCACAAATCAGCTGGTCCAGATAGATTGCACCCAAGAGTGCTAAAGGAACTGGCAGACATCATAGCACAGCCACTGGTGAGGATATCTGAGAACTTGTGCCACTTGGGAGAAGTACCTGAAGATTGAAAGAGGGCCAATGTGGTGCCTATCTTCAAGAAAGGGAGGAAAAAAGACCCAGGAAACTACAGGCCAATCAGTTTGACCTCAATCCCTGAAAAGATCTTGGAAAAAATGATCAAAGAAACCATTCTTGACTGGCAAAAAGAAAGGAACATCCTGAGTGACAGCCAGCATGGTTTTGCTGCAGGTAGGTCTTGCCTGACGAATCTCATTTCCTTCTATGACCAGGTGATGTATCACTTGGACAAAAGGAAAGAGCTTGATATATATTTGGACTTTAAAAAAGCTTTTGACCTGGTGTCCCATGATGACCTCATGGAAAAATTGGGTAACTCGGTCTTGACTACTCCACAGTCGGATGGCTGGGGAACTGGCTCCGAGGTTGGACCCAGAGGGTGGTAGTTGACAGAACTGAATCAACATGGTGCTCGGTGACCAGTGGTGCCCCTCAAGTCTCCATTCTCAGATCTGTACACTTTAATGTCTTCATAAATGATCTGGATACTGGTGTCAGAAGCGGACTGGCTATGTTTGCTGACGATACCAAACTTTGGGGAGAGTGTCCACGCTTGAGGATAGTCTGGTGATCCAAGCCAACCTCAGTAGGCTTGCAAGGCGGGCAGAGGAGAACCTGATGGCATTCAATATGGAAAAATGCAAGATGCTCCACCTCAGGTGGGGAAAAAAAACCCACATCACACTTATAGGCTTGGCAGTGCTACACTCATTAACACCATGACTGAAAGAGACTTGGGGGTCATGACTGACCACAAGATGAACATGAGCTATCAATGTGATACCACAGCCAGCAAAGTGAACAAAATTCTGGCTTGTATCTACCGATGCATCTTGAGCAAGACCCAGGATGGCATCCTCCCACTGTACTCAGTTTTGGTGAGGCCGCAGCTGGAGTACTGCATCCAATTCTGGGCTCCACAATTCAGGAAGGACGTGGAGAAAATTGAAAGAGTCTGGAGAAGAGCCATGTGCATGATCAGAGGGTAAGAGAACAGGCCTTATGAAGAGGGCTGTGAACTATTCAGCCTGGGGAAGCACAGGCTCGGGGGTGACTTGGTGGCAGCCTATGAGTACATCAGGGGTGTGCATCAGGATCTGGGGGAACGTCTGTTCACCAGAGCACCCCAAGGGATGACAAGGTCCAACGGTCACAAACTCCTGCAAGACCACTTTAGGCTCGACATAAGGAAAAACTTCTTTACTGTCTGAACCCCCAAGTCCTGGAACAGAATCCCCCCAGAGGTGATGCAAGCACCTACTCTGGACACTTTAAGAAACATCTGGATGCTTGTCTTGCTGGGATCCTTTGGCCCTAGGTGACTTCCTGCCCCTGGAGCAGGGGGCTGGACCCGATGATCTTACAAAGTCCCTTCCAGCCCTAATGTCTATGAAGTCTATGAAGTGGCCATTAAGTATATGAATGAGGTGAAATGTGTGTTGAGAGGAGATAAATTATTAGAAAGGAATTATTAGATTGATAATAATCAACACAACATTTCCCCAGGCTCTTCCACAAGCAGTGACCCCTGGATTTGACGTACACCAGAATTCTGCAGATGAAAGGTTTTATATGACATTACAACACTGCTGTTCCAGAAGGCATTATGGGTAAAATCCTGGATCCTGTGAAGTTCATGGGAATTCTGTCAGCAGCATTATAATGTCATGCTTGTGCTTCTCTGTGCTTAAATATGTTGCTGATAAAAGAAGCGATACAGGGGGTGGTTCAAGATGGCAAAGGTGAAGCCTGTTCCAGTGTCTGGGGTAAGTTTTGTAAGAGGAGTCTAATACTTGAGGAATTAAACCGATTTTTTTATTTTCAGAAACCTTAGGGATAGAAGCAGTATTCTGATATTTTAAATCTACAGAAGTCCATGTAAAGTAGCAACTTGGAGCAAGGAACACAGGGAAGAATTCAGACTTTCATGTTGTCAGTTGAACACGGTCCAGGAAACAGTGATCACCATATCCATCTAGCTCAATAACGTGCCATTTAAGTGGACCAGAGCTTCTATAATGACATCAGCTCTTACTGTGAAGACTCTCAAGTGATGGAGACCTGTCTCCATGTTCACTCCAACTCTTTAGGAAGTTTTAGGAAGGAACTATCCAGGGCCTCCAAGCGGGAATCTTTCCCTAATGATTTACAAAAGTTACTATAGATTTTCCCTGCGCAGTGCCAAACAAGAGACACCATTAAAGGGACCTATTTTTTTCAAAGAGTGAATGCTGGGCACTTTTTGGAATTACAACCCTTGCTGAGAGTCTCGAATTGGACATCCAAGTATTAAAGGGCACAGAATCACCATTCATTGAAAAATTCTGCCAGGGCCTTCTGCTTGTTAATGCTGAATGCTTTTGATTAAAGAAGAATGTGACTTTAATAGCTCCCTTGAGCTTACAGGTGAGCAGACTTCCTGGCAATTGTTAAAGGTCAGCAAGATACTGCTTCAACCCTCTCACACCTCAACAGGTTGCCTGGGTTGGCATTAAAGTAGCTCTGGAATGAAGACTAGAAGGCAAAATAAGAGTTGATAGTGGTGAAACACTCTTCTTTTATTCATGTACTTGTTTTATTGTTTCTATTTTTATATGCAATGCAAGCTTTTACCATAGCCTTCCACAGGGCCCTGGACAATAAATACACTGATTCCTCCCCTTGTCTTGTTACTAAAGAAATTTATGCCCAAGGGGGAATCTTACTGTAATTTCCTTGTGTTCAGTAATTATTTGTTCTCCTCCCCCTTCCCTCCCTTGAGTTTCCTCTTGCAATCTGGAGCTTATGCATATTGTACTTGTATTTATACCACATTCCTTGTTGTGGTCACAGACTGTTTTACAATGTCTGTGTTATTGGGTTTCATTTCTGCTTTGACTCTGATGAAACATGGCACAGACCTCCTGGATCTCCTAGATACAGTACTGCTGTCTGGAGACAAATTGCATTCTGGTACTGTGTTTTTGCAGGGTCCATTCTTAGGTCAATGGAAAACTCTAAAAGTCTTAGAGCCAATATTAGTTACTCCATATGGGCTGCAGATGGAAAATCCTCGGGAAACATCCTCGTTCCCACTCCCTTCTCTTACAAAGATTGCTGGTACAACTGTCTCCCCTCATCTCTTCCTATGCCATGCAGGATCTTTTGAGGTTATATGTTTAATTTTTTTTTCCTTTTAAAGTTATTCAGTTTGTTATGGGGTTCCAGGGGTTGCTTTGTGTCTGTGGCATGTGAGAGGAGTGGGCATGGATGTTCTTTGGACACGACTGTCTCAGACGGTTGCCTGCAATGGCAGAGGATTTGACTTGATGGCCCCATTTTTCCATTCCAGTCCTATATTGTCATGAGTTCCCTTTTGAACCACATAGCTGGAAATATCTCTATCTGCAGTGTTTGCACTACCCCTAGGACTGTTGTATCTGAACACCTCATAATATCTAATGTGTTTATCCATTTGTGATAAGGAAGTCTTACTGAGCCTCATTATTAAGAGAAAGTTACTTGGTACCTCATAGGGCATCAAAGAGCTAAGGCCCTGATTCTCAAAGAAATGAAATTCATGGGAATTAGGTGCCGAAACACATTTGATTATCTCAGTCTAAGTGATTTGCTTACATGAAGTCTGAAGCAGTGTAGGAAATCGAGTCTAAATCTCCTTTGGTCTCAGGGTAAGCCATCCTCCTCCTTGGTATGATTATAAGGGAGTCGCACAGAATGAGAAAAATAGGTGGCATCAAAACTTGGTATAGAGTATCAGTGGTGAGTGGGTGTAGGAGCACCTGTTGCAAACCTCAGTGGGTAGACAAGCAAAGCCATGACTTGCATCAGGTCGGCTTATATGTCATAAGCTGGAGTGAAACTCTGCCTGTGTGATTTTTTTTTCCTTTCCTTCTCCACATTTGGGATTGGCACTGGGGTGCCCACACCAGTTTTTGGGCCCCAGGTTCCTGTGTGAGTGGGGTACATCTCCAGTATAGACAAAACGTTGTGGTCCCCTTCTGCTGAAGAGGAGGAAGAAGGGAGAAACCTCCTGGAATACATCTGCTCGTTTCTTCCTATGGAGCTGGAGAAGACTAAAGCTGGTTTGTACAGGAGGTGGAATTTGGGGCTGATTTCAAGATTGTAGAACAAATGTGCACAGAAACTGGATGGTTATAAACCTCTCTCCTTCTTGCTCCAAGTGCAAAGGCACTTGCTCCTTGATCTATCTTCCCTGATTGATACAGAGCTTCACTGCCCCAAACCTTCCCATCACAAAGCATTTCACTACATGAAAAACTTTCCCCATTGGAGAAGATGAGAGAGAGAGAATAAACAATACATGACGGAGGTTACCAGTTGGTCTGGTAACCATAATCCGTACCATAGATTATTTAGGAATAGTTTTATCCAGAATAGCTGTTGCCATGTGAACACTAGGCCTGTGTCAAGCAGCTAGTATTTGCTTCGGATTCAGCCAATTCAGGGGACAGTGATATGATTCGGTGATTCGAATCACTGTCCTGATTCGATTTGGCTGAATCTGATTTGGAGATTGCCGGTGGGGGGCAATCCCAGCTGCCCTGCACCATGTGGGGGGCTCTACACTAGCCCCCCCCCCCACCCCGAAGCTCCAAGCAGGAGCAGTGAGTCCTGGGGCTTTTCTCTTTTTTTTTTTTTTACTTAAAGGGCCAGAGCTGGCCCAGGCAAGGCACCTGTGTGTGTGTGTGTGGGGGGGGGGGGGATCCCTGCAGCATGGGGCAGTAGGGATTGCCCCCCTGCCTGGCAGCACCTGGTGAGCACCAGAGCTTTTTTTAAAAGTGCCAAGCTGGGGTGGGGTTTGGGGGGCAGCCGTGGGGGAGCTGGGGGAGTGGGAGAGGGTAGGGGGGGCTGGGGGAACAGAAGAGTCACACTCCCCCAGCCCCTCCTCTCCCACCCCTAGTACTTACCAGCTCAGAGTCAGCTGCAGCTTCCTGCTGAAGCCACCAGTGACTGCCCGAATCATCAAAGCTCTCCGAATCTTTACTGATTCGGAGAGCTTTGAATAGATTCGGACCTTTTTATCGGTCCCCTGATTCAATTCAGATTCAGAGATTCAGCCACCAAATCGGGCCGAATCTCCTCCGAATCGAATCACCACCCGAAGCTTCGCACAGTCCTAGTGAACACTTTTATTCCAGAATAAAGGGTTTCATTTAAGTGAACGGGGTGTTAAATACTCTACTGTGCAATAATGCTGCTCATACACAAAGTTATGCAGGAATAGCTACTGCACTTTACATTCACTCTCTGGGTAGACAAATCTGGACATGAAAACAACTTATTGTAGGGTAGAGGAGGAGGAGGTTTTACTGTTCTTCTGTTGCTCATGTGTATCATCTTACCCCAGCATAAGTGGAAGCTAACCTGTGTTAGCTTAGAGGGGTAAGTTACTGCATTTTCGCTTTACATGCATATGAGCAATTAGGACAAAATAGTCAGAGTGTAGTTAAACCCAACTCCCTTTCCCCTTACCCTAAGTTGTTTCTGTGTCCGTGTCCTTAGCTATGTCACTTCATGCATCTCAGGGAAGTGTGCAGATGTTAAGGAACATAAAACTAGAAGAGCCAAAATTCAGCTCCTGCAATTGCAAGCAGGCAGAGGAGTCAGGCTGCATCCCTTCTCCATTTGGGGATGGATAAAATGTGGCAGAGGATGCAAAGGCCATGTCACATGAAGTGTGAAGATCTGTGAACTCTGCTGGCAAAGCCATGACCCTCATAACAGCTGAGTGGATAACTACCTTTTCTAGCCCTCTCCTGTCACTACTGGATTTTGGTTGTTGCAGCTCCTGCCTCATTTGGGATTCATCTGGTCTCAGAAGCCTTTTTTTCCTGTGTGGAGTCTGCAGCTGATTCAGGCCATGGGGGTTTAAAAGGCATTGGGCCTCTCTCATAGGTTCGGGGCCATCTAGAATGTAGTCAGACAGCATAGCACAATAATGGATCAGCCTAGGGTTTGGGATGGGTAACGGGGATATTCAGGGATACCCCAATTAATGTTAATAAAAATTCTGAGAGGGATATTAACTATTAAGCCAATTTTTAACAATGAAGGTATGGACAGATGAACTAGTTACTATGAGGGGAAAACCGGGTGGGGTTTTCTTGTATGTCAGCCTTGGTAACATGCACTTACCCTACAGTAAGTGGAAGGCAAACCTTATATATTGATGAAAGGCTGATATGTGCTCAAACCTGCCTGTTCAATCACAAAAATGCATTTCTTTGCCCATATCTTAAGAGATCAGGATGTCACCTCTAGCAGGCCAGACGATCCTATCTTTGTCAGTGGGGTAGTTCCACATACCTTCCACTGAAATGTCTAGTATTGCCTGCTCAGAGGCAAGAGTATAGATAGACTTTAGCAGGGAAAACATTTTTTTTTTCTTCTGCACAAAAATTTGCAATGTAAAATATGGTGTAGCAGAATGGAAATGAAACTTCCCAAAGATTTTCATGAAAGCTAGAGCAAGCAACCACGGTGGAGCCAATTGTCTGGAGCATCAGGCACACACCTGGGAAGTGGGAGATGCAGGGTGAAAGCTTTTCTCTCTTTGCTTCCTTCACCTGCTTCATTTCTTTCTCCCTCCTTTCTACATGTCCCTTGTCTTTGCTTGTCCACCTGTTCTCTCCGCCCATTACTCGCTTTCTCTCTGCTGTCACTTTTCCCCATCGCTTGACTAGATTTCTTTTACCGTACATCCGCAATTAGAGAAGAGTTGTTTTTACTAGTAACATTAAAAAAAAGTCATCATAGAATTATTGGGAAAGTAGGATCCTAAAACACGGCTCTTTTGTCTAGTTACAGAAAACACTTGAGAAACAATGAGATCCGTGAGTCACAACACTGGCTTTGTATTCGACCTGAATTTTAAACGTGACTGCACTGCAGGTGCGTTAACTGCCTGTAATAATTCAGTCAGATGTATTTCTTGAACTAACACTTGAAAATGTCCCAGGGATGCGTTTTTAAAGCTGCAAGGTTTGAATTTGCACACGTGAGATAAATATGCCAGCTGAGATTTGATTAGTCAGAGAACTGAGATGCACATCACCGTCCCTGAAAAAGATAACTGCAGATGATGCTTCTTGTATATTAATAATGACATTGGATTCTTGCTTGTAAGTCAGAAAGGTAAATGTGAGTATAGACATACCTCAAACTCTCAACACCTTGGAGGTCTAGACTTGTCTGTGACAATTTTCGAGTCTCTATTTATTAAGAGATGATGCAAGGGAACAGATCTGTTCTCTTGGATCATTTCTGCTGCTAAATGATGGCCTTCTAAATCTTCTCTGGGCATATTACCCACTGAGAGTCTAATTACCTACTATTCTTTAATCTACCCACAGCTGTCCTTGTCCTTGTCCTTTTCCACCACACCGATCCATGGATCATTTAAATTCAGGCTTCTTTCACTTCTACAGATGAGACAGAAGTTTCCTGAGATGTTTTTGGTTGCTCCATTTGGATAGACCCTCCCCGGTGAGGATGTTCAGCTCAGCAGGGAGCTCCTCTGCTTCCCATCAGTGTGGTTTCTTCTCCTCCCAAATCAAGAAGCCTGTCCTATTCCCCTGGTTTCCAACAACCTTATTTTCCTAGTTTGGACAAGTTTTCAGCTGGCCTTGTCTCGGTTCCTCTGTCACCGTGCATTTTGTCTTACTATTTTATAAACCTATTAAAAGGTTTTTGTGGGCCAACTGCACAGCTGGGATAAACTAATAGACTTTTATGGGACCACAATTGGTCCAATAAAATGTAAACCAGAAAAACCCTTGCCTCTTGTATTTCCTGAACCATCATGGCAACTTCACTCCGGCACTTTAGAAAAGTCGGATATTCCGGATATGGATGGGAAACTGTCGGCCACAACAGCCTCTCACCAACAACTGGATTTTTAGTACCCATCCTTATCACACATACATGCTTAGGGGTTTGATATCACAATTATGTAGGGTTTACAATACATGGTTGTAAGGAGGTGCTCAGCATGCAGACAGCTGGGACCCAGCTGCAGGTAGTCAGCAGTTCAGAGTCTGCCTGCCTGGAAGCCTGGGGGATACTGTAGTTGATGACCAGTAAATGAAGCTGGAGCTACAGAGAGAGTTAAGAGATCCAGAAACAGATCCTGGGGGAGAGAAGAGAGGAGACTGATGTGCTGACAGCATGGGTTGCCTCTCTCTAGGTCTGAAAAAAGACCACAGGTTTTGGCTTGTTCGTGGTTTGCACATTTGCTTACTTTGTTGTTTGCTCTGGGGTCAAGATTGCCCCAGGTGGTGTAAAGTGACTGGAAACATTGCAGAGCAACATTCATTGCAGAGCCACTGGCTCATTGCAGAGCCACTGGCAGGAATATTCGAACGCTCGTGGCGCACGGGCCAAGTCCCGGAGGACTGGAAAAGGGCTAACGTGGTCCCCATTTTCAAAAAGGGGAGGAAGGAGGACCCGGGCAACTATAGGCCAGTCAGTCTCACCTCCATCCTTGGTAAAGTCTTTGAAAAAATTATCAAGGCTCACATTTGTGAGAGCCCGGCAGGGCAAATTATGCTGAGGGGAAACCAGCACGGGTTTGTGGCGGGCAGATCGTGCCTGACCAATCTAGTCTCTTTCTATGGCCAGGTTACGAAACGCCTGGACACAGGAGGAGGGGTGGATGTCGTATACTTAGACTTCAGGAAGGCCTTTGATACGGTATCCCATCCCATACTGGTGAACAAGCTAAGAGGCTGTGATGTGGATGACTGCACAGTCCGGTGGGTGGCGAATTGGCTAGAGGGTCGCACCCAGAGAGTCGTGGTGGATGGGTCGGTCTTGACCTGGAAGGGTGTGGGCAGTGGGGTCCCGCAGGGCTCGGTCCTTGGACCGATACTCTTTAATGTCTTCATCAGCGACTTGGACGAGGGAGTCGAATGTACTCTGTCCAAGTTTGCAGATGACACAAAGCTATGGGGAGAAGTGGACACGCCGGAGGGCAGGGAACAGCTGCAGGCAGACCTGGACAGGTTGGACAAGTGGGCAGAAAACAACAGAATGCAGTTCAACAAGGAGAAATGCAAAGTGCTGCACCTAGGGAGGAAGAATGTCCAGCACACCTACAGCCTAGGGAATGACCTGCTGGGTGGCACAGAGGTGGAAAGGGATCTTGGAGTCCTAGTGGACTCCAAGATGAACATGAGCCGGCAGTGTGACGAAGCCATCAGAAAAGCCAATGGCACTTTATCGTGCATCAGCAGATGCATGACGAATAGGTCCAGGGAGGTGATACTTCCCCTCTATCGGGCGCTGGTCAGACCGCAGTTGGAGTACTGTGTGCAATTCTGGGCGCCGCACTTCAAGAAGAATGCGGATAACCTGGAGAGGGTCCAGAGAAGGGCAACTCATATGGTCAAGGGCCTGCAGACCAAGCCCTACGAGGAGAGACTAGAGAAACTGGACCTTTTCAGCCTCCGCAAGAGAAGGTTGAGAGGCGACCTTGTGGCTGCCTATAAGTTCATCACGGGGGCACAGAAGGGAATTGGTGAGTATTTATTCACCAAGGCTCCCCCGGGGGTTACAAGAAACAATGGCCACAAGCTAGCAGAGAGCAGATTTAGACTGGACATTAGGAAGAACTTCTTCACAGTTCAAGTGGCCAAGGTCTGGAACGGGCTCCCAAGGGAGGTGGTGCTCTCCCCTACCCTGGGGGTCTTCAAGAGGAGGTTAGACGAGTATCTAGCTGGGGTCATCTAGACCCAGCACTCTTTCCTGCTTATGCAGGGGGTCGGACTCGATGATCTATTGAGGTCCCTTCCGACCCTAACATCTATGAATCTATGAATCTATGAAACCTGAGCTCAGAGCTGACCGGCCTCAAGAAGGAAGCTTGGTGAGCGACCTGCTTATACTGGTATAAGATGTTCCAATATAAGTGTAATGTCTGTCTGCTCCTCTACTGGTATAATTGGAGTAAAATCATTGTAACTAAACCTGTTTCATTCGAGATTAAAGTTACCATGATTTAGCTCTTGTATATGTCTATAAGAGAAGGCATATATAACAGTTAAATGGGAACAGCTAGTGTGCATTCCTGAGAAGCAGCCCCCCTGCTTTAAAATGTTTTGAAGAGATGTTTTTCTACAGCCTTAGGAATCCCGAGGATCATCTTACTAAATAGGATTAGAGAAATGCCATTTAGCAATGGACTGCAGATCAGAAAACCTCAGCAAGCTACCGTATTTACCCAAATCTAAGAGGGCTTCAATTTTAAGATGTTCCAAAGATTGGATTCTAGACATGGAAAGTTTGTAAATTGGTTATAACTTTCCATATCATTTAATTATTGGAGGGTTGTCTTAAATTCAACCTCCCCACTGCACATGGTGGGAGAGGATGGCAGGTGGGGAGTAAAGTATTCTGACTCCTTGCCACCTTCTGTCTGTCCTCCCTCCCATACCATTCATCCTCCCAGTACTTGCCCCCATGCCATTACTGTTACCTCCCTGCCACTTCCCTCCACCCACTCCTCCTTTCACCCTGCCTGCCTCCACCCCCATGCTGTTGCTTACCCACTGCTGCTCTAGCTCCAGACCCTCTGTGGCCAGGGGCAGAGAGTGTATGTTCACTCTGCTCAGGCACTTAGGAGCTGCCACCACCACAACTGTAGCTGCGTGGCTGGGTGGGGGGCAGAGTGACCATGTGCTCTGGTTGACAGCAGGGCTGCAGCTGGAGCTATGGAAGGTAAACAATGTTGGGGGAGAGGAGGTAGGAGGAAGCAGAGGCAGTGGCGGGGCTGACAGATGGCAAGAAATGCAGAGGCAGTGAGGGGCAAATTGTACAGGGGTGCAAGTGGGTGCTGTGGCACCATATCCCTACGTTAAATGGGGAGAGAACCTTGTCTCTATTCTAGTAATTATGGCAAATAATATTGTCAGTCGTTCTTATTAATAGCATCCTTGTTTAATGCTTGTAGAAAGCAACAGGAATAATCAGTGCATAATCAGCTGGCCCCAAAGTCCTATTTCATTGTTAAGGAACAACCATGGGCGCATAATGCAAGTTGGAATGTCCCAGGAGGAAGGATGCGATGGAAACTGGAGTTTAAGAGTATACGGTATTTTCATGTAGAACTCTAGGAGAGGTCCATCTGAACCTCAGCTCATGAGTGATGATTAGAAAATGGTATTTAGAGGTTTGTTTTGGGGAATTGGCTAGTAGGTCAAGTAAATATGCATTAAAGCAGTGGTACAGGGCAACAGCAAGGGTTAATTGATTTCTAAAAGCCTGTTTCTGAAAGTTTCTGAAAGTTTCCTCAAGGCTTACTGTGTCTGACAGGGAAGCAAACACACAGGCTGGGAAATTTAAAGACATATTCCATACCATGAGATAAAGTGGCATTAGGTCACAGTGCCCAACTGCAGAGCCCTTGGGATTTCCGATTTTGGGGAACAGACCAGATTTGGAGAAGACCAGTAAAGCCCAAATAAAGATGTGTGCATGTGATGGGTTTGTAAAACAAAGAAATATGCTGACAGGACAACACGTGGGCTGTATGACACCTACAGAAAGACCAATCAACGACAGCCAGAGATGAAGAGTCATCACAGAGGGAAAAGGACACAAAAGGAAGGATTTCAAAGCAGCAAAGGGTTCCTGAGGGGGGAACCTGAGGCCACCACGGACACAGGGAACACCACCAGCCCATCTCATCCACACCTTGGGGGGGAGGCCTCTGACCTCCAGACTGCTGATATCTGACATTCAGGAGAGAACCTCGGGGTGAAGCTCGTGTACTGGCCAGACGTACCTTCCCTCTGATGGCAGCTCTAGGGCTGGTAGATATAGAATTGTTTGCATTATTCCTTCCTGCTGTCACTGTGTATCACTAAAATTTGCCTATTATCAAATGGGAAGGTCATGGTTGGTCCGCGGGCTTTGGGACCACCCAGGACAAGGTATCTGGGTCATAAATCCAGTGCCAACAATAAACACAGAGAAAACAAGCAGATTGCTGGGGAAAGGCAACTTTAAAAGCAAATTGAGACAATGCCCTGCTAAAAACCACAGGGGGATACTTTGCTGAGATTTCATGAGCAAACACTTCATTAGTTTCACTGACTTTGAGCTTTGATGAAAGAATCTCAAAACTTTATTAACGGAACAAGAAATGAGAGAAAATACCATGGATGAAAAAGCTGGATAGGGACCCAGGATCCGTCTTCAACTCTGAGCTCTGCCACAGACTCCTTGGCAGGACCTTGGACAATTCACTCCAATTTCTCATCTTCGGTTTCCTATGCCCAACATGACTTAAATAAACCACAGTGTGTGTTTGTACAGCACCTAGCACCACGGTGCCCTAATCTCAACAGGGTCCTTGTTTAGATACTGCGATGACGGAAGCCACAGAAACACAGATAGTGTCTTGCTCGTCAGACTTTAAGAGAAGGCATTTTTTTCAGCACATTCATATAGACAAATCATCCAGAAATGAGCACAGCGAACATCCTCTGGTTAGCAGCCAGGCCCCCATGGTTACTTGAATATTGAAACATTTTTTTTAAATTTGCATTTGATGAATATCTGCGTATTTAAAAATCTGCAACAGCAGATTACACAGCACGAAATGGTTCCGCTATATTAAAACTTTCCTTTTTTTGCCCTGTGGTATTAGTAATAATGTCTGTGACAAGCAAATAATATGGGGATGACACTGATTTAGGGTCTCTAATGAGAGTTCCCCTCCTCACCCCCTGGTTTTGAATGTCTGAATTTGAATGAACAATTAAATAAACATGAGGAAGCAAATAAGAGCTGCTGGAAAAGAGCATGGAGAATAAAAATTCCCGACTCAAGAATGGGCCCTTCCCCCATCACGTTGCTCAGCTATTAATATCCTGCACCTAGAGGGAAATTATTCAGATCTGTAATAAGTGGGTTTCTGTCCTTCTCTTCCTTTTTATTGCTGAGTCAGCAGCCTGGGTGTATTTACTGCAGAGTCAGCTCCAGGGAAGACAGCTCGCAAGCTGCAGGAGAAAGAGAAGGCAAGGGAAGGAGAAAGCAGACGGGTAGGAAAGGAGGATGTGTGCAAGGAAAGAGATTGACATGCTTTGCCCTACTTAGCTTTCCTTTACTGCATTGCTGGGTGTTGCCAGGCTCTTTGTATTCCAAGCCTGCCTCTGCCATTGGCTCCCTCTACTGATTTCACTAGACAACCATTCTTGCCTCAGTTTCTCCGTCTGCAAAGTAAGGCTAATAGCACTTGCCTACCACATAGGCGTGTTGGAAGGGATGAATTATTAAAATGCCTTTCAAAGGCCATTGAAGAAAGAAATTGCTACCATGCTTAAGTCCTAGAAAGGATATGGCCACAGGAAAGAATTTAGCAGAAGGTAAAAGCACATGGGCAAAAGAAGGAAGGCTGTTACTATGTATTGTAACGTTGTGCTACTGTGCATTAGCTGTTCTGCCCTAAAGGTTGGTGTAACACGCTTACGGGGGATGAATAGAAGCTAAGCCATGGTACCTTAGCCTGTTCTCAGTGGTGGCACACACCAGAACAAGAAGCAATGTGCTCATGCTGCAGCAAGGAAGGTTTAAGTTGGATATTAGGAAAAACTTTTTCTAGGAAGGTGGTGAAGCGCTGAACAGGCTACCCAGAGAGGTGGTGGGCTTTTCATTCTTGGAAGTTTTTAAGCACCTGGGTAGACAAAGCCTCGGCTGGGATGATGTAGTTGGGGCTAGTTCTGCTTTGAGCAGGGGGTTGGACTAGATGTGACCTCCTGAGGTCGCTTCTAGCCCTCATTTTTTATGATTTTATGATTCGATATCATGAAGGAGGGATGATTTACTGTGCTTTAGCTTCTACTTAGCACAGGGTAAGAGTATGCATATGGGCAGGTAGCCCAGAGTAGCTCCTGTACAGTCAAGCCCCCCCACCCCTTTTACCCCTGTTTAGCTTCTGTTTAGTCCGAGGTAGGAGCATGCACATGAGCAGAGCTGCACGCACAAAGCAAAGCCCTGTCCCTTTTACTCCATGTTACATTGTTCATATTTCTGTACTCTAAGTGGTGTTCTCATTACAGTGAACAGAAAGCTTAGTCAAATTGATTGCTATCAATTTAGATAGAAATTTTCAGACAGAAATCACAATTCCAGACTACTCTTGTGCCAAGAATTAGGCAGGATAGGATCCGATGCTCGATCCCAAAACCATATTTGGCAGGGCAGGAGGCGTGATGGTATGGACTGCGCATAAGATCCTATCACACCCATACCTGAATGTCTAAAAAGGCCCTTAAAGTATAATGGCCGCAAGATGAGCTATCAGCCATCACAATGAATAGGCACAGTCTTGCATCTCAAACATAAAGTTTCAGGCTTTCAGCAGACGCTGGCAGACACCTACATCTGGTCCATCGTGGTCAGGATTATGAAGTGTTCTTTTCATTTTCTTTTCTTTTTTCCCTTTTTCTTTTTCTTTTTGTTTTCACAGGTTGTTACAGATAAGATTTGCTTAAAGAGAAACAAGCTGAGACTCTGGCAAATAATTAAAATGTATGTCCACGAGTCTCTGGCTAGCTGTCTTTTCTCATAGATGTGTTGCCTGCATGTGATTTGTCAGGCATTATATGGAACTTATAACTAGCCGAGCCCAAAGACACAACAGAATTTATGTTATTCCTTCATTTTCCAGCATGCAGGTGTGATGTTTTTATTTTTTTTTTCTCATTCTTTATTTTCTTTGTTTCTGTCTTTCTTATCCTTCCATCCCTGAGGAGGTCGGGTACACTTCATGCCCTTCAATCAGAAAGACAAATGAAAAATGTCTTGCATTCAAAAGCTTGTCTAACTTTTTTTGCAGCTACACAACGGGTGCATCTACATGTTCATTAATGCACCTTAGATGCTGCACATTTAGTTTAGTACTTGCTTAATAAAGTACTAACTAGATGCACTGTACCTAGAGTCACTGTGAAGTAGCGCCAGTGCACAGTTATTTACTGATGGTTACTGAGCATTAATTAGCCTAATAACACTGACCAGTAGGCTACTAGCACAGTTTGAGCTGTGCTGTGGTATTAGGGTAATGCACAGTAAGTGCCTCATGTAGACATGCCCAGTTAGTCGAATAAAAGATATTTCCCCAAAAAACCCTTGCTTCTTGTAGGACTTCTGGCATTTCAAGATAATTCATCTCCCACTTCTGTTTAAAGAATTTAACTTTTTTTTTTTTCTGTTGAGGACTGATGCTTTAACCCTTTCAACAGATGGCCAATGGAAGAAGGCTGAGCTACCAGAGCATTCCTCTAATCTGGGGTAAAAGCATACCCACAGGCAGTTGCCAAGCTGAATCATAGTAAATCCCCATCCCTTTTACACTATGGTAGCTGTGCCCATACCATAGCTTAATATCCAGTATTTCAGAAGAGGATGCCAATGGAAACATATGTTTTCCATCCGTCTGGCCATCGAGTTTTAATCAGCGAATTCAAAGCCATGTACTTTGTGTCTCTTTCCAAGCCAGCTGCATATATTGTAAATATACCTGGAAGCTGAGGGTACTCATTGGGAATAACCTCATTCATAGAAACATTTGCTGCTAGAGTCAATTATTGTTACTTTAAAATGGAGTTTGCAGAATATATATATTTTTTCTTACTCAGGTGTAAATGTTTGTGCCCTGTTCAATGGAATAAATTCTCTTCTCAGAGATGTAGCAGTTGGGTGATGTAACTCCATCATACTTATGCTGATGGAAGAACAAATTTATCCCCATGTCTTCATTTCTTGTTGCTGACATTTGAATGCGGTTGTGGCTGGTGTCTGTCCACAGTAAACAGTTCCCCTTGTATTGTTTCCCTAGCTCTGCCCAAGGGAAAGGAAATGCAAGAGTCAGAGAGCCTGACAGTAAATGAGAACTCTTGAAAGACTCAAAAATAGTCAATTGGATGGCAATGTTTAACATGCTTATGGCAAATTTTAGTTTAGCGAGTCCAAATTTTAGTTTAGTGAGCAGTATGTTGCTTTCAGCAAATGTCCTATTCAGAACAATGGTGAGAGAAAGATAAAGACATGAATAAGCTCTAACATGACCCTGGTGTTGCTTCACTTGAGATAACCATCCATCAGTAACGCAGATTTGAGGGACAGCACATGGGACTGACACACATCTTGTCTATCACTTCCTCTAGAATAAGCTTTATAAATCAAGTGCGAGCTTGTATAGATCATGTGTCTGGGGATGGAGGCCTGTGAATTTTATGTCACTTCTAGACTGAAAAATAATTTTCCCATCCTGCAAAATAATTGATTTTTTTTTTAAATCCCTTTTTGGGAATAAAAGTTTAAAGCTTTGGAATTCTTTGAAAAATGGTATTCCAAAAAGCTTTCACTTGGGGTCCATGAAAATATTTATTTTCACTTCATTTAAAACATTTCATTTCATTGTTGACCACTTTTGTATATATACAAAATAGAGTATATCTCCAAATGAAGCCATTCCAGAACCCAAAGTCATATTTCCTTTGGGGTATCTCAAACATTTCTAAAAGTTATTCAGGGTTTTCCCCTCTAAATAAAATGTTCTTAATAAAATGTTATAAAAATTACTTCTATTGAAATGGTAGGGTTAGAGCAGGGGCAGGCAAAATATGGCCCGCAGGGCACCTAAACAGTTTAGAAGATTAATAAAGATGCCAGGGGCCATAGGACCCAGAGGAAGCCAGGAGGACTCACCAGTAAGGCCAGCCTGGCCATGCCTCCCCCAGCCCCTCCCCCCCGCTACCCAATCAGAAGTCTGTGCCTGCCACAGCTTTCCCTGCATGTGGCCAGCTGCTCCAGCACCATGTGGCCCCCAGCTGCTTTGCTGGACTGCTGGGCTGTGCCAGTACCCCAGGGCCAGGAGCGGAAGCGGGGTGGTTCTGTGCATGTGTGTAATGAGAGATGCACACACACACTGTGTGTGCGTGTGTGTGTGTGTGTGTGTGTGTGTAGTGAGGGAGGCACACAGTGTGTGTGTGTGTGTGTGTGTGTGTGTGCGTGCAATGAAGAATGAAGGAAGAAGGGAGAGGGAGAGTGTGTGTATTTGTGTGTGTGTTCATAGGGAGAGTCCCACAAGCACACCCCACCATACACATACACCCACACCACCCTTGCACTGCCATACACATAGACCTGAATACCCACACCCCCACATACTCCAGCCACCCTCCCCCTACACAACCCCCACAAACCCCATACCCACCCACATCCTACATATCCAGCCACATGCTCCCTCACCACACCCCACACCTATTCACCCTCCCTCACATACCCATACACCCACAGCCCCCCACAAATCTATACCTACCCCCCATGCCCCCACCCCTTCACAGTATACAAGAGTAAGACTTCATTTTAAGCTGTTGTGCAATCAGCTCTGTGTACACTACACAAATGCATGTAAATCAGGACAAACATATTTTTTTTTTAAATCAAAATAGCGAGTGTTGTAGATGTTCACTTTTTAGAATTAAATTTGGTATTTTTCTGGTTCTGAGATGGCAAAACCCCTTGCTGAAAGGAGTATTTCTGGGGGCAAGGGGAGGGACTTCTGGTGACAAAAGGCAGGGGTTATGGGGTGGGATTTCTGGTCCCAGGATGGTAATCAGTGGGCAGGGCACTTGTCAAGGGGTGGGGCTACCCATGTGGCCCTCGACAGCTTGCCAAAACTTGTTAAGCGACCCCCAAAATAATTGCCCAACCCTTGGTTAGAGTGGTATTGTAGCCCTGATGGTCGAAGAGCTATGTGAGAGGCAGGGATTTTGGGGGGGTGATACCTTTTATTGGATCAACTCAATGGTTGGGATAAAGTAGGAGTAAAGTTAGATAACTTTAAAATGCAAGGCAGTCTTCATCAGTTCTGAGGAGGGAAACAAGAGGAGGGACTGAGGACAGTCAAGAACAGAAAACAGATCTGTCAGTCTGGCTAGGAGATGGGGGACAGGTGGGGACAGGAAAGAGAAAAATTCCCAGGGACAGTAGACAAACAGTTAACAGAAGAAAGGAAGCTTGATTACTGGGAGACCAAGACCTATCGAAAGGGTGGAGGGTCATTATTATCTGTTGCATGTAGAAAGAGTTTAGGAATCCTGTAGCTTACAGTGTACCATAAAATCAATGTCAGTGTTTAGATGTTGCTTCCTCGTATCCAGAAAGCTTATGATTTTTTGTTCCAAACTCATCTTGTACAGATATTTGGTAGATTTCCCTTGAGCATGAGGATTGTAAGTTCAGAGTGGTTGTTCTGTAGAGAAAAAAAGTGCTTTTATTGATGTATGTGTGTTGTCTCTGTCCTTTATATTTTTTCTGTGAGAGTTAATTCTGGCACAGGTTACTGTGGGGTCTAATTTCCCCCATGTAGTTACCATGAGGGTATTTGGTGCACTGGATCAGATGTATCACATTTTGAGAACATGTGTGGGATCCATGGCTTGTGATACATTCGTTGTTGGGGGTGTTGACTGTAGTCGCACTGGAGATGTGTTGACAGGTTAAGCATTGCTTGCCAAAGCAAGGCTATGTCCCACTTGATGTCTGTTGAGCAGCATGGAGTTTGCTTCTGATGATGAGTTGGGCAAAGTTAGATGGTTGTTTGAAAGCCAGGAGTGGAGGGGCTGGGAATATTTCTGTCAACGACTGTTCTTCATTAAGTATGAGCTGTAGTTGTATGATGATTCTTGTAGTGTCCTAGTTGTTAGGGGCTGGAAGGGACCTTACCAGATCATCAGGTCTAGTCCCCGTGCACTTGCGCAGGAAAGACTGCTGGGTTCAGATGACCCCAGCAAGGTGGGCGTCAAGACATTTTTTTGTTCCAGTGCAGGGTGGTAAGTGACTACCATGAGATTTTGGTCACAGGGAGTTTCTTCTTATATTGTATCAGGTTACTCAGTGGTATTTGGGTGACTCTTTCAAAGTTACAGTCTATTTCTCAACTGGAGTGTCCTTGTAATAAGGCATCTCTAGGCTGGCTGTCTGGGCATGATGAGTGGTCTCCTCAGAGCAGACGTGGTGGTATCTGACTGATATACCACCTGACTGTACCACCAGGCCTGACTGTAGATTACAGTGCTGTTAGCATGCTTGGAATGATTGCTGGCCTTGTGGTCTGCTGCTTTTTTTTGTGGTTGTAGGGTGCCATCCCAAATGTGGATCATGGTCTATAGAAAGTTGCTGTTGGTATAGGAGTACGAGTAGATTAGAGAGTTTGATGGAGAGTTGATAGTTGTTAAACCTGTGATGGAAGTCAATAAGTAAATCCAGGTTTCAGTCCAGTTGATGAAAATATCATTTATGTAACACAGGTAAAGTTAAGGTTTGATGGCACAGCTCTGTAGAAATTCCTTCTCCAGTAGCCCGTAATGAGATTGGCATACTGAGGGCACTATCTTTGTGCCTATAACTGTGCATATGGTTTGGAGGAAGTGTTGATTGTTGAAAATGAAGTTGTTATAGGACAAAGTGGATGATTTGTGCAATGTGTTGTTGTAAATCTGTGTGTACACCGTACTCTTGTAGGTAGGCAGGCAGCTGTGCATTCATGGTGTGGGATGTTAGCATATGGGCTGGTGACATCCATGGTTGGAAGTATAGCCTTGGATGATGCGTCTTATAGAAAACTTGCTCGTTGAGTGATATGTCACTTCAGGATAGTTTCCTGCTAGCTCATCAGTGAGGGGACCACAGTTGGATGATGGATCTACCAGGGTACCTTGTTTGTGAATCTTTGGGAGCACATAAAATGTGCTTCAAGTAGGACGGTTGAGGATTAGTAGAAGTAGTTGTAAAAAGGTATTGATAATACTTTACAGTTCTAGAGTGAAGACTGGTTGTTAGTCCTCCCCAAGTTCTTTATAGTATTTGGTGTTGGAGAGTTGGGTTGGCCTCACTTACGTAGTCTTGATGGTTGAGGATGACTATAGCTCCATCTTTGTCCACTGGTTTGATTACCTTTCCTGGTTGGCTCTTAGAGACTGTATGACTTTCCCAAGGCTGTTGTTGATAATTTCACTGATAGCTTCCTTTCTGAAGTGGTCAATGCAGTCCTCCAGTGTGTGTTTACATCCACTGGGAGATGTCCAGTCAAATGTTTTATTATTGCTGGCTTTCTCAGTTGTAGCGAGGGGGTTGTCAGGATGCTTCTGTCCTGGTGGCAATGGTCTGCAGAAAAATTCCTCCATTTTTCTACATAGTGTCTTGTTGGGATATTTCTCTAAGCAGAATTTTAGGCCTTTGGAGCGCACAGCTATTTCAGAGTGGGATAAGGGGGAGTTATGATAAGTTAATAACGTTGGTGTTCTGGGTACTGCTGTCTATTGAAATGGCTTTTTCTGATGGAAGTGTGTGTCGACACATTTTTTTCAGCCAGCTTGAGTTTGTGTGTTTATCTGTGTTGAACATTTTATATTTGTATTTGTGTAAAACCTGCTGTGCTTGCACTTGATATTCTTAGTCCATTGGCGGTTGCGTGTGCTGATTCTAAAGTACCGAAACATTATGTTGAGCACTGCAAAATGCCTTGAAGCTATTATAGTGTCTGGCCTTTTAGGTAAAAGATTTATCTGAGTAAACTTGTTCCCCAAACACTGCTCTGCATGGCTGAGAGTCCTTTATTTATTCCCTCGGAGTCTGACACACCAGAAAAAAAGAGTTCTAAAACTCCTCTGTGCCTTGTTTGCAGACCTGGGGCCTAAAAATATATCTCTGATTCAGCATTTCAGGACAAAATGTATTATCTGAGCAATGAACTGCCCAGATGTAGGGTCTTCTGACTGCTCTTAAGAGTGGACTTTGTGAGCAATTTGACTTACTGGTATCTGCAGGTTGTGTTTTTAATTCTTACTATCAGCCATACCTGATAACCTCATACATTTTTTAAATATGGGAGGACTGTGATCTATAATCTGGCTTTGTACTATATTAAATGCTTGTCAGATGCATCTCTAATGGGGAGATATTTATTGCAAGCTCATTGGAGCCAGGTTGAATCTTAAGGAGAGAAGTGGTTTGTACTCACTTCCTTACAAATATTAGCATGTGGCTTGCTCTAATGCTCTGTGGCTTTTTGCTTTAATTGGTTCCATCTCTGTTACCATGAAGACAACTATGTCCCATCGTGGAAGAACACAATTAAATAAGTGACCTGTTTGTACAGCTTTCTGAATGACTTACAGGCTATACTACTCTACCTCTTTATCTCATATAGCACTACTAAATGTGTAAAAGATTTACAAACAAACAGCAAAGTGCTGCCCCTTATCACCTAGGTTAAAATGTTCATATTTCTATACCCTATGGGCTATTGTCATTACAGTCCCCAGAGGTGAAATTCAATCTAACAAAGCTTTTTGCTTATCTAGGCACTATGTTGAATAGATTCACTCTGTCCATCTCTCAATCAGCTCCCTTAAGAGAATGTAATACTTCTTTTACAGTAGTCCTACTGCGGAGAAGGGAAAATTGGAAGAAGGCAAGCCTGGTACTATTGAAATACGATGCTGGTAGTTGGACCTGGAAAGGAGTAGCTTGCATCTTCTGCATGAATGGGGACTTACCATGTATGGTAGTGAATGCCTTCTTATAAGCATCATGGGGAGCTTTGCTCTGCTTCTTTATAGGGCTGTGTCTACGAGTCATATTTTTCTGCTGGTTCCCATGTAAAAAATGTGTAAAAACTCCTGTAAAAACTTTAACATCCTTGGTCCTACTAAGCCCATAGGACCCAGTTCTAGAAGAGTTGTTAGGCTGCAGTATTTTGAACTTAATAGCTTGTGTTGAATATTGAGGATCATAGGAAAGGGACAATGCACAGGGCCTCACAAAGTCATCCAGTCCAGCCCCTAGCTCAAGACCGGATCATCCCTGATTAGCATGTAATCTTGAAAGTGTCAGCTGAGAATGGATCCACAAAGGCAGAGATCCAGAGATGCAGGTGACATCAAAGGAAACGGACGGGAAGCTGATGGCATGGAGGGAGGTAGGGCTTATATTTGCCCAGTCTATAAAGCTAGAGGTGATTGGAAAGATGGCAGAAAAACTCTCCACCTCAGACTTGGAAGATGTAGGTTCAAATCCCTTGTGTGCCACATATTTCTTGCAGGACCTGAACAAGTGATTGACTTCTTGTTCCTCAGTGTCCTTTCTCTGAAGCAGGGTTCATAGCTTTTCCCTTTCTTCCAGTGGTCTCAGAAGGATAAATCCAGTAAGGTTAAGAGGCCTTCAGGTGCTTTGCTAATGGTACCCATGGTCAATGTACAGAAAAAGTAATTAATGTCTCATTACCCTCTATACTGCCAGCAACATCTAATGTGATGCCTTAAACTTTGCACCTGGTTACATACTTAGGCCACTGAATAAATGACTTGGGTGCAGAGACTCAGAGCTCCCACTGCCTTGAGGATGCGCTGAATTCTTTAGTTGGCCAACACATGAGAACACGTGCCAGATTGGAGTTAATCATGTTATTGTTATCTCATAAAACCAGTGCATCTCCCCTTGCTTTCATTGCCAAATATTTTCATTCTTCATCTTTATCTACTCTGTTATTCAATTTAATTGCTGTCTTAAGATTTATCTAAGTGACCCCTGGTCACTCTTATGGGGTATGCTATAAATGCTGAAGGTTTCCTTGGCAGACAAGTTTCTTTGGGTAAATCTGATGTCTCTTATTAGACCAACTCAAATAGTTGGAAAAATTCTTCTTTGCAAGCTTTTGGGTATAAATAGCCTTTGGAGCCTCCCATACAGAAAGCCTGTGTAATATACTGCACTGCACAGTGAATAACACAGTGTTACAGATGTTTTCAAATGTGACTATGAAAGCCCAAAGCATCTGATCTCATCTTTATGTTGACCTACTTCTTTCTCCCTTCCCAGTCTATAACAGAGCACTTCTTTGGTTCAGCCAATGTCATCTGCAACTACATAGGACTTTTTTTTTTTTCAGAATAAAATGAGTAGATCTTGGCGAATAATATTTCTCCCAATGAAGTGAATGTTGCTTTTGTTTCCCAACTGCTGGCTATTAATTAGGTTTCATTGTTATTTCTGCAGCTGCATCCTACCATCTGCTCCTTCAGTTGCTGGATGACAATATTGTTGGCACGCAGATAAAAACTGTACCTTAACATCTGTTTCCATTGATATGTACAATTAGAGGGAGCAAAGACCTGCCTCTTCCTCTGGGTCTATGGATTCCCCTTACACCTATTTACAACTGGGGTCATTTTGCAACTGTAGGTTAGACACCATGGTGATGAATGATATAGTGACTGGTCAGGCCAAGCGGCACTGATGCTTGCTACCATAGTAGCAGTAGATATAATGTCTGCAACTATAGTCAACTGGCAGGAGAGAGACTCTGAGCAGGGGTTATGGAGGCATCTGCTTAGATGCCTGCTGAGTTAAAGCTGATAAGAAATGGATACTACATCATATGTATACAAAGCTTCAGGATTTTGGATTTGGTGTACTTGGCTATAGGAATTTAATTGGCAAGTCGATTTTAACTGTTATTACAATAAATAAAAAATAAAAAAAAGAAGCCCAGATGCTAAGTTACTCAGGTGAGCCTCAGAAAGTACCATTAGCTTCTAGTGAAGGGTGGGATCTGCAATGCAAAAAGAAATCACTGAAAGGTGGAAGAGAAATCATGGATTTAACTAATGGCAGCTGCAAAATGGAGGTAAGGCAACAAGGATATCTGTGCATAACTATTAAGATAATTACATTTCTACATTGAGTATTTATTTTCACTTATGCTGGATTTTTCTTACAGTGCTTTTCCCCCACCCCTAGTTCTTTTTTCCTATATATGTAAAACTGTACTGGCAGAAGCTTATTGTAAATGATTGCAAAGCAATAACCTTGAGAATCTGTTAAGCAGCAATTAAAATGCATTAAAGTTCACAGAATAAACGGTCTGAAATGAAGTCAATTGTTTTATGTCTGCAACCCATGCTTCCAATTCTTTCCCATTGGAAAGCTGAAGAATGATTGCAGCGCAGTCCCATGGCAGAGGAATCCAAGAGAGGGTTTTTTTCTCTCCATAATTTAGCTGTACTACAGATTTCAGATGTGTAAGTAGGGGATAAGCTAAATACATAGACCCTGCCTTCACTTCCCTCTACCCATGGACCATCCTTCCTCATCTGGCGTGTGAATCTGAAGCAAATCTGCTTTGAATGATGTGTGTGTGAAGCATGGAACTGTGTATTTGCAACCTCCAATTTCGGGTTATAGAAATAAATTACTTATAGGGTGAAATTAGTATTCTGGATAAACTCTGGAGCAGTTTGCACCAGAATTTATTGCTTCTGGGTCCAGCATTTACACATGCATCTGGGACCTCAGCACATTGAACCAGGGTGGGGTGGCTCTGGCTGGCAGGGGTGCCAGGGGTCAGCCTGCCAGCCTAGAGATGCTCTGCTCCAACTGAACATGCTGCAGGGGGGCACTGGCCTGCAAACTGACCCCACACCACTCACCTGGCCTGTGGGGCTGAAAGGTGGTCTCCACTGGGCTTGAGGGTCTTGCTCTTCTTCCCAGAGTTAGGCTGATTGCTAAACGTAGGGTCAGGAAGGATTTTTTTCTTCTGGGACACAGTGCATGGACTTTGGGGGCTTTGTCTTCTGTAGCAAAGGCTTAGTCCTTTCCCTAGTATTTTCTCAATGGTTATTAGCTAATTACTTCCCTATCCTTTATATTTAAAGAAGTTTATTCCTTTCTACTTAGTACCCCTGCTCTCTGCAAGTCCACTGATAGCATCTGATGAGGCAGGCTGTAGCCCATGGAAGCTCATGTCTTTCTGAACAAGTTAGTCTCCCTGCCCTGCCTTCTGCCTGACTTCAGACTAACACAGCTAACCACCTGTAATGAATGCCCTGCTTTTCTAAGTGGCTTTGACTTTTTCTCATTGCTCCTGCTTGTACTTATGGCCTGCAAGGGGTGGTGTTGGCCTTTTCCATATTTTGCCTTGTAGGATTGCGGGAAGTTTTGAAACAGGGATTTGGGGAATTCCTTGGCTACATGCCTGCAGATGCAGCAGATTAGACTCAGCGACCTAGGAGAAACCTTCCAATCATACATTCCTAAATCCAGGAGAGCTGAGGATAACCCCCCACAGGATGGTAATGCGCTGCTTTTCCCCCATAACCAAGATGACAGCGGGCGCTTGTACACGAGATGTTTACAGCGGAGTGGCCTAATTAGCTCTGCAGTAAATGTCTCAGTGTCTACACATGTGGCCCTATTAGGCCCAGGAAGCTAATAAACTCTGCAGCAGGTTAGTACTTGTAAATAAAAGTACTATCTTGCAGCAGAGTTTGTTTTTTTTTCTGTGCAGTAATGCACATGTATATGTGACCTGGCTGGCCAGGGCACGAGGGTGCTTCAGTGTGGGGGCTGCCTGCTGGCTAGACCTGCACTGATGCACCCTTGTGCCCCAGCCAGCCCCACTGCAGCACGTTGAGCTAGGTTGGAGCAGCCCCAGGCTGGCAAGCCGACCCCCCAGGGCCCTTGCCAGCCAAGGTTTCTCTGCCTGGCTCACGGTGCTGTGTTCCCAGGTGCACATTTAAATGTAGCGCCAGGGAGCAATACATTCCAATACAATATGCTCCAGAGTTTCTTGCTGTGCATTAATATGCATGTGTAGATGTGCCCAGCATGACCCAAGGAGAAGGGCGGTTATTTCTACAAAGCTGGAGATGGAGTTGGTAAGGGCGGTATCATGTTCATCTTGGATATTTGAAGTTCTGAGTGAACTCCAAGAGAAAATGATATGCGTGAATTGCTGGTTTCTGTGCCAAGCCAGGTCTACCCCTCCCGAGGTCTCACTGGTCATACCGTGTGACACTAATGCAGCAACGGCCAAGGTTAAATATAGAGACAAAATTTGGCTCATGTCACTGGGATTTAAAATACAGCAGGACTACAGGGAGTTTGGACTGCAGGAGATGTCAGAAAATGAGCATTAGCGAGGCTATAATGTCCCTATGACTTTATTGGAAGCAAGACCCAAACCTTCAAAACTGAAGACACAACAAAAGGGTCTATGCTTATGTGCTTAAATAAATGTGTCCTGACTAATAGTGCCCTGCTTTCTCCAAGGTGCCAAGAACTGCAGCTTCCTTTGATTTAGGAGGCTAAATTTAGGAAGCCTGGCTTGAAAATCTTAGTCAAAGTTTATTATGTTTAGTGTGGATTAATAGCCTTGCATCCTTGGGGATTTTTTTCCTCTAACACACACACACACAAAATATGTCTAGTTTAAATATGCAAAAAACCCATCAGCCCTAAGTATCTGCGCATTGCAGTCGGCCACACAGCTGCTTGGAAAACAGCATCAGCTGAAGTCTGTGTTATCCTTAGAGAAAAGCTCTTTGCCACTGTGTTCTACCTTGACAAAGTCCTTGTACCTGCCATTCGTGATGCCAGGTTTAAAAGTGGAGTTGTCTATTATATTTCATCGAGTCTCAAAACAGAATAAGGATGTGATGTGGAAGACATAGGATTTCTCCTGAATCCTCCACTCCGGCATAAAATCTTCCTTGGTATGAGTGATTTGTAGGGTCTGTTTTTTTTTTATCTGTGATTATATGGAATAGAGTGAATGTACAAAATGTGGGCCATGTGGGGTTCATAAAGTGAAAATTGGGGCTTGGCTTTCCAGATCTGGAACTTCTTCAGCCCCTTTGGGCTTATTCGGAGTTTTGCAGTAAATTCTCCCTTTCATGAGTAATATTCTAGTTCTCATTGTTTGAAGCAGAGTTTCTCTGTGTGTGCAAGCGGCCCCTCACAACAGCCAGGTCCATCATACAGCAATGGAAAGAAAACATAAATAGGAAGATCCCAGAGCTTGGTCATAGGAGGCAGGCTGGAAGTCTGTAATCTTATGGCTGTGCTAGTATATCTTGAACCCTACCTGAGTCACTTTGAGGTTCAATTGACTAGATTTAAAAAGGTGTTTGAAATTTTCACAAATCACCGCAGTGACTTGGAACTATAGTCCCCACTGCAAGTCAATGGGACTTGTGCTCCTAAGTCTCTAGGGCACTTCTGGCAATCCTACTGCTGCAGGTTACCCATCACATTTGTTGTGTCTTATATTTGGGGTTTTGCTGAATGCTAGTCTATGTATGCTTGGTCATTTATGATGTACATGGCGGCAGCATTGACTTGTGAGTAGGAAATGAGATTGGGAGTCAACATTTGAGTCCTATATATGGCATCACACTCAGTCATTGCAAGTGTCTATACACATGCTCCGGGGTGGGGGTGGCAGGACATGTTTTAATTAAAGCTGCTCCTGGATGGCTGCTTTAATTAAAATGCCCCAGCGTCACATGTATTCGATGTCTCATATTTCAAAATGGCCACAGGGGTGCTTTAACTAAAGTTAATTTGGCGAGTTTTAGTTAAAGTGCACCCATTGCCTTTTTGAAACGAGGGACCCTGAATACACATGACGCTGCAGAATGCTGGAGCATTCTAATTAGAATCTATTTAATTAATTGAGTCTGTTCTGATGCATTCTAATTAGAAGTCATTGAAGCACATGTATAAGCACCATATATGCAAATCTAATTCCCTCGCTATAACTTGGGGTAATGATGCCTAACTTGCAATTTTTTGTTTCAAGCATCATTTATTCTTGATATTTTTTTCCCTTTATTTGCAAGGTTGCAAAAAGGTTGAAATCTTTGTTAAGGACCTCTTCCACCAGCAGTATCTTAAAGACTAAAAAAAAGTAGATACATATCTACGTAGCACAAGCTTTTGTGCGTTGAAGCTTACTTCATCTGATACATCTGATGAATTGAGCTTCAGCTCAGGAAAGCTTGTGCTATGTAGATATATATCTATTTTGGTTAGTCTATATGGTGTAAATTTACCTTGCCTTCTACCTCACTTCGGACTAACATGACTAAATATGTCTACTTGCAATCATTTCACAACGTGGATTTGTACCTGCTTCCAGACCAGTGTTAAAAAGAAAGAACCCTGAAAAATCCCTTAAGGTCCAGCTCCAAAGAACATGACATGATTAAGTGTTTATATGCCCTAAAAATTAGATGTCTAACTCTGGGTGTGGGATCCATAAAGCCAGATTAAATGCCTGAGTTCTATGGATTTTTAAAAGGAAGATTTAGGCACCTGGATTTAGCATGTGGCGCAGGGAGTATGAGAGGGAGGCAAGTGCATCAGCCAGCAAACATGAAGTGCAGAAGAGAGATGTGTATCTGGAATCCTGCCACTCTCCCAGTCTTACGTGACAGTTAGATGTCCTGAATTAAGTGCCTGCGTGGGACTGGCATAGTGTGAAAGCCGCACATGGGTTACTTGCATAAGTCATCCCTTCCTGTGTAGGCAACTGGCTTGTGCTTCTCTTTTGGAACAGCAGTACCCAAGTCAAGTCAAGTCAGTCCCAAGGCTGCTGCAACCATTGAGGCACCTAAGATGTTGTAACAACCCTCCTAAAATAGTTGAGTTGCTTTGTGTCATTGGTGATTCTTTGAGCAGAGTGACCTGGTGACACTCATCTCCTCTCCAGGTATAGATGGCCACTGGCTCACAGGGAACTCATCCACCCTTTGTTAGGTCTTGTTTTTAGCCCTGCTTGGTGTCCACTCACCCTCCTCACCCAGGCAAGCCTAGGTTGGGGCACCAGTTTAGTTGCCAACAACCCAACCATAGAACAGCTGTACTGGTTTACATGGTACTAAATAACCGATCAAGAGAGGCCTGGCCTGACAAACATGGATTATTTGCGTAAGTCATCCCTTCCTGTGCAGGCAGCTGGCTTATGTTTCTCTTTTGTAACAGCAGTGCCTACCTCTTCTATAACAGTCTAGTGGTTAGACAGTTTGCCCAGGAAGAGTGAGAGCTAGGTTTAAAACCATCTTCCTCTTGAGTGACTTCAAGCCCATGGCTCCCACTTCACAAACTATGGAATGGGCTGGCCTCGAGGTGGGAGGATGGGACTCTCCACCTTTCTTGAAGCTGGCCTATTAGGCAGCTGCAAGCGAAAGAATTGTGGGGCCAGAGACTGAAAGCAAGAGGAAGTGTGACTTAATAGTTCAGCAAAGGTGGCGCTCATCTGGGAGAAGGGAAATGCGGGTTCCAGTTCCTCCTGCCAGTATTAGTTCTAGTATTATATTAGACAAATACCATTTATACATGTTAAACCAATTTTGAGAGGAGGGAGCAGAACTCAGGGTCTTCATTCCTTCTCCTACAAGGGATGACCCATATCACTGGGCTACACTGTGTTTTTTTTCTCTGACCCTGTGACTTCTATATTCTTGGATGCCCATTTGGTTCAGGTTCAGAAGGAAAGAGGGAGGGAGCCTCTGTTTGGCTTTTTATATAGCCCGGTAGTAAAAGCATTCTCCTAGGAAGTGGGAAATTATAGATTTGAGTTTCCTCAGGCTAGAACCCTCCCATTTCCTGGATACCTACACCAATCATAAGGGCGTTCACTTTTATCCTTGAATGAAGGGGTGCTAAACTCAATGCTGTCAGTGTTAGACATCCTCTGTGGACAACTACTAGACCAGACAGGACGTGTCATGAGGATGCCTGACAACCAGCTCCCAAAACAGGTCTTATACTCCAGAATGGTCACTGCCCAAGAAGTGAAGAAAAGAAGATATTCAAGGATGTCTTGAGGGCCAATCTGAAAAAAATGGGATATTAACATCAATACCTGGGAGGCTCAAGCACCGAATCATTCCCAAAGGTGCTGTGGTGGATGACAAGACATTGATCCTTTCAAGAAAACTCACTTCACTATGGGGGCAGATAAGCTAGACAGACAGAAGGAAAGTGCCATGACTGAACATCACCTGGGTCTACTCCTTCCTCCCAGAACTATTTGCCACATTTTCAGTCCAATTTTCAGATCTCAGGTTGTCCTCCTCAGTCATCTATGGGCTCACTGATGACTTCCCTATTTAGTGGAAAGCTGTCATCATCATGTTGAGTGACTGCTGCTGCTGCTGACCCCACCAGAACTCTCTCAAAGGGATGCCTAGTTTTTGAACCCAAAATACACTTACATGTGTTTAGGCTGCTAAATTGTCAACTCCCGCTATACGGTAGCTGTTCTGAGAGCATCCTTAGCAGCTGAATTTTAAGTACCTAAGGCAGAACAGTTGGACATTTCTGGTGGAAGTTTTGTGGATTGCTCCCTTGAGGTCAGGTGGGTGCATCTACACATTCATTAATGCACCTTTACTAATGCTCTTTAAATTTAATGCCTCCAGGTGCCTACACACAAGCATGAAGGCTGCTTTGATACACTGGAATTCCAGCACATTGGAGCAGACTCGATTAAGCAGTCGCCATGCTCCAGCAGCCTCCTGCATCTTGTGTATCAGCATCCCTACATTTAAAAATGGTGGTGGGGGCACTTGAATTAAAGCGTGTTGAACAATCTTTAGTTCAAGCACCTCCGCTGCCATTTTTAAGCATGGGGATGCTGATACAGGAGATGTGGCTATGCTTTAATTAGTGCAGGTCTAATTAAAGCACTGCTCATTCCACCCCCAGAGCATGTGTAAAAGTGCCCTCCAGTGTGAGCATATTTTAATGCACATTAGTGAAAGTGCATGGTTTTTTGTGATACTTTAATATACATTGAAATAAGCTAATGCACATGTAGATGCACCCACCAAAAGTGCAGTTTAAGACTGCAAGTCCTTTTATTTTGATCTGCCCCTAAGTTGTCAATCAGCAAGTTAGGACATAATGAGTTTAAACACAATGGTCAGATCCTCAATGGCTCTTGATGATCATGCAGTAGTGTGCAGTTAGCTGGGGACCGATCTCGTTCACTTTAAAACGTGACAGACTAAATAACGTGTGTAAACTTGCATCATGCATACTTTTTATCAAAGACTGAAAAGATGTATGTGGGCAAATCACTGTGAGTCACAAACATACTGCACAAGTACAGCAAATCATGCTTCTATAACTGATGGGCCCTTTGTTTGCCTATATGATAGTTACTGATTAATGTCATGGGGTTACCAAGAAAATTAAACAGTATTTTAGGTGACATGGGATGTTCCAAAGTCCTGAAAATCTAGTGTGTCAAGGAAAGTAGGGGTTAGGGACGGCTTTGCAAAGTAAAATACTCCATTTTGGAAATGGGTGAAACATTTTATTTTGATATTCTCAAAGCCAAATAATACATTTTGGTTTGTTGCACTGATGCATAATGTCTCATTTTGCATCAGTTCAATGTTAAATGAGTTGGAGAGTGATAGGAAAGTGAAAAAAACACAATTATGACTATGAAGCTAGACTGTTCTCAGCTGGTGCTAGACTGTTCTCAGTGGGGGCAGATGACAGAACAAGGAGCAATGGTTTCAAGTTGCAGCAAGGGAAGTTTAGGTTAGATATTAGGAAGAACTTTCTCATGAGGATGGTAGTAAAACACTGGAACAGATTACCCAGAGAGGTTGTAGAATCTCCATCTTGGGAGCTTTTTAAGACTTGGGTAGACAAAGCCTTGTCTGGGCTGATCTAAATGGGGCTGGCCCTGATTTGAGCAGGGGATTGGACTAGATGTGACGTCCTGAGGTCCCTTCCAACTCTCTTTTTCTATGATTCTGTGGTCTTTCACTGTTAGAAGTTGGGGTTGTGCCAGGCCTGGACAGGTCTTGAACCAAAGGAGCTTTAGTGAGCTCCCTGGAGCCTTTGTTACTTGTTACACCCAAGAAGCCTTTAGTCAACGGGAGAACTGAGACCTCCAGTCCAGAGTGAAACTTCTCCAGAGTCTAGAGAAGTGAGACCCACTTTCCCTGCAAAGTCATGATTTGCTTTTCTTCTTTGGTTCTACATTTCTTCTAAAGGTTCCTCATTTAAAGTGTTTTGCATTATCCATATCTTTTCCCTCCTTCTCAGCCTATTTTTAGGGTTATGCTGCCTCATTTTATTGTGCTGTTTTGCTGACAGGTTACTTAGGTACTCCTCCACTTGTTTCTTGAATAGCTCCTCCACCCCCATACATGCTCCCTTTGAGCATCGATGCATTAGAGGTCATTTTCAAAGGGAGAGACTTACCGAGAAGGCTGGTGTACAGAGTTCTGTTGCAGCTCTCCCAATAATACCTTTAATAAAAGAGATGAGCTCTCCTTTGCCTTTTCCCACCTTAACATAGCACCAGAAGCAATGCTTCGTAGTTTCGATGTGAACCAGGTAGATTTTAGAATGGCAGCATCAAAACAAACAAAAAAAATCATCCATCTTGATTTGCCATCACTGTATTGTGCTCTCAGGCCTCTCACTTCAGCATCCTGGTCTCCACTCCCAGTTCCATCAGTTCTTCCAAATTTCAAGCCCCTTCCAGGGAACATGAGAGTGAAAGCTTTTCAGCAGGACTTGCCAATCAGAGCTGGGGGCTGAAGGAGTAGGATGTATGTTAACACTCAGGGCAAATAGCTTTAATTTAATTAGGGGATTAATTAAAGCTTTCTCCCAGGAGGGAAGAGGAGGCTTTTACAGGCACTTCTCGAGATGGCTGTTTGCTGCTCAGTTCTGTTCCAAGTATGACTCAGATGAGACTCACATTGAACAGTGACTTCTTGCTGGATTCCAAACAAGACGCATTTCTTGTTTGAGATATTTTCTTTAAGATTGTATTTAAATGTAATAAAGTGTAAATGGTCAAATAAATAATAACAAGTAATAATAACACTTTGCTTTTCAAAAAGATGAGCAATCATGCTCAGCCACAATACAAACTCTTAGAATCAAGTAACTAAATCCTTGGATGATGGTGTCGCTATGGACATAATCTTTCTAGACTTTAAGAAGGCCTTTAACATTCTCTCTCAAGCCATCCTCATCAATAAATTAAGTGATTGTGGCATTGATGCCTACACAGTTGGACGGGTAAAAAATTGGCTGATGGGATGCACCCAGAGAGTAGTGGTGGATGGGTTGTACTCAACCTGGTGAGATGTGAGCAGTGGGGTCCCCCAGGGCTCAGTCCTTGGTCCGCACTGTTTAACATCTTCTTCAGCAACTTGGACGAGGGGGTGGAAAGCACGCTGTTCAAGTTTGCTGATGACACTAACATGTGGGGTGAGGAGGACACACTTGAAGGGAGAGAGAGGTTGCAACTAGATTCAGACAGACTACAAAAGTGGGCAGATGAGAATAGGTTGGGGTTCAATGTAGACAAATGCAGGGTGCTGCACCTTGGGAGAAGGACTCCACAGCACACATACAGGCTGGGGAGTTCCCTTCTTGAAAGCACAGAGGCGGAAAGGGATCTCGGAGTCATTTTTGACTCCAAGATGCACATGAGCCGCCAATGCCAGACCGCAGCCAGCAAGGCCAGCCATACCGTGTCATGCATCCAAAGGTGCATCTCAAGCTGGTCCAGAGAGGTGATACTCCCCCTCTATGTGACTTTGGTCAGACCGCAGTTGGAGTACTGCGTCCAGTCCTGGGCGCCGCACTTCAAAAGGGATGTGGCCAGCCTGGAGAGGGTTCAGAGGAGGGCCACCCGCTTGGTGAGAGGGCAGCAGGACAGGCCCTACGAGGAGAGACTGAGGGACCTGAACCTGTTCAGCCTCAGCAAGAGGAGGCTGAGGGGGGACCTGGTGGCTGCCTGCAAGTTCATCAGGGGGGATCAACAGCAAAGAGGCAGAGCCCTTTTCTCCCCAGCACCACTTGGGGTGACGAGGAACAATGGTCACAAGCTGATGGAGAATAGGTTTAGGTTGGAGATCAGAAGGCAATATTTTACAGTTAGGGTGGCCAGAATCTGGAACCAACTTCCTAGGGAAGCGGTCCTCACCCCTACCTTGGGCAAATTCAAGAGGAGGTTGGACGATCACCTGTCTGGGGTCTTGTGAACCCAGCATTCATTCCTGCGTGGCAGGGGGTCAGGCTAGATGATCTGATCAGGTCCCTCCTGACCCTAGCTACTATGAAACTATGAAACTATGATCCATACGAATTCCAAATGGCCCTTCACCAGGAAATTAGGTTTTGTACTAGAGGAGATTGGTCCAGCATTGGAAAGCTAAAATTCTCCCAGATTATTCACCTGCCCTGTGCCCCTGATCCTGGATCACATTAAGAAACAGAATTTAAAGCCACCAATGAAAATGGCCACTTGGCAGGCTTTCAGGGGAACTCCAGTAGAATAGGTCCAGTAAAATAGCCCTATAAGGCCCCTGCCATTAAGTGTTCAGAGTAAGAGATGCCTGGAGGGGAGAGGGGGCATGGAAAGTTCTTGGAAAGGTAGTAACACAGAATCTGCAGACTGCAAGGAGTGGAGATTACAGAGGATATTAAGGGCGTTTGTACACATCACGTATTTTGTTCTTTCTTGTGCTCCAGTGGCATGACTCAGTACATGAGTGGGTTTTTTCGGACACTTTACAAGTATTTCTGGTGCATTAAAGTAAAACTGCTCAGACATAGTTTAGTTTGTCTTACCACCGATTAAAGTGGCATGTCTATGGATTTGTTATGTGCAAATACAAAGGCTAAGTCATCTTTGCACTTTCCTGATCTTGAGCTTCTCTAAGAGTTAAAGCAGCACCCAGCCTACTTGAAAGAGACCTGCAATCTTTCCATGTTTCAGCAGCCTCCTTAGATCGCTGCTCATCATCCAACGCTGCCCCGAATCTCTGGATAGTGGTAACCCATGTATGATACACCCTGAGCTCTCACACCAGACCCTCACACCAGAGCTCTCCCAGGGTCCTTGGAAGGTAGCATGTGGCTGTTTCCACAGGCCCTGTGCCTATGTTGGAGGAGTCTTCAAAGTATTTAAGGCCATTTTATGCCAGCAAAAATGCTTAAAAGAGGGTTGTGCATCTCACCAGCAGAGGTCAACCAGATGAAAAAAGGTTTAGACATGTATGTGGAGAAATACATTCACATGTATGTTCCGTAAGGGGAAAGAGAAGAGTTGACATCTCTAAACTTCAGGATCTACAACAGCCTCTTAGAGATGGACTAGGAAGCCACTTTCCCTACAGTATTGGGAAATGTGCCTTTAAGGGGCTTGACTTCAGAGAGAGGAAATTAAAGGAGTTGACTGCAGGCACTCATGTTATATGGTTGCATTTATAGGTCACTGAATAAGGATGATCTGCTTCAGGCAATCTGGGCCTAAATGCCACATCCTAAAAGACAGACAAGGTCCTTTGGGTAAACTGATATACTTTATTAGACCAACTCAAATAGTTGGAAAAAAATTCTTCTTTGCAAGCTTTCAGGTACAAATTCCCTCCATCAGCCTGATGAAAGATACTTGTACCCGAAAGCTTGCAGAGAAGAATTTTCCCAACTATTTAGGTTGGTCTAATAAGATATATCAAATTTACCAAAAGAACCTTATCGGCCTATGCGCGTAGACCAACACAGCTACAACCTCCAGCCCTATAATATCCTCAAAGAGTGGCGTTATTGCAGTTATCTAATACCAGGAGTGAAGAATCTTCCTCTGGTATTGGCTGTAATTAGAGACAGGATGTCAGACTAGATGCACCACCGGGCAGTTCTTATGTGCTCTGATGATTGTATTGAGAATGCCTAACTCATGTCAGTGGTGACCAAAAATGGATTTTATAACTGGTCCCTGGAATGAAAGCTTACATGTGGCTAATCAGGAAATAGCATACGCTGCAGGCAAACTAATATACCCCCTATGCAGAATGACCCCTATGGATGACAGCCATTAAGTGAAGTGAATTTTAGATTGAGCTGCAGGAATTTTGTAATCTGCAGTTAGACACACAATTCCCAAGGCATAATGCAGTTTAAGAACCTAACCGGTTTTCATGTAAAACAGTTTGAAAGGTATCGATGCTCCATTGAGCCAGCGGGTTCTGTCATTTTACATGCAATTTGCTTCAAATGTAAGTGTCAGAAGCATTCTGGGTATGGCGCTATTGTGACTTGGTTTGAATAGGTTTCTAATGGCTTCACCCTTTCACTATGGCTGAAGTGTTTAGAAATTGCAGTAGTTAGGTTTCCATTCAGGCCCCCAGACAAAAGCAGAATCAGGTGACAATGCAAGGGCCTTTATGGAGAAACCTGTTTTTTTGACTGCCAGGCCAGTGTTTTTGGAATCGGTAATGGTGTGAAATCAGGATCAAGAAAAACCAGAGAATCAGCAATTCTTCCTGAACATCTCAGCTTTTCACAATGATTTTTGCTAGGCTTGTCCCCATTTGTGACCATTAGAATTGCTTTGCATTGAAAATGGAGATTAAAGTTAATAAAATTGTTTCCTTCCAAAAGGAAGCCTCTTTTCTGTAATCCCTTCATTTTTATTCATATTTTGGCAAGTTAGCTTTAAAAAAAAATGAAAATCATAATAGAAATTGTAATGCAAGGAATTCAGTATGAAGTAAACAAGCAAATGTACACAATGAACTAAATTAAGTCGTGGTATAATTTTGCCAAAGACAGTTGCTGCAAGGATAAATCTGAATTCATTTAATTAAAGCCATGCAGATACTTTTATCATCTTAGTGCCTGATCTAAATCCCACTAATGTAGGAGAAAGACTTACCTTTTCATTACTGACCTTTGGATCGAGCCCATGCAGATAGAAAATGCCAAGATCAAAGAAGAAAGGGAGGCTAATGTTATTGTACAATTATTTTAATCACTTCTTTGAGTGAAAAATTGCACAGATCCCTATTAAATCAGGACTTTGTTTAGATGAACATACCACCTGACTCCATAAATGCTTAAAGGGTGCTGAGGGAGTTAGGTGATGTGATTGCAAAGCGATGGCCATTATCTTTGAAAACTTGTGGCTATCAGCAGAAATCCCAGATGATTGCAAAAGGGCAAGCAGGGCCCATCTTTAAGAAAGAGAAGAAGGAGGATCCAGGGAACTACAGACCAGTCAGTCTCACCTCAGACCCTGGAAAAACCATGGGGCAGGTCCCCAACGAATCTACTTCTAAGCACTTGGAGGAGAAGGAGGTGATTAGGTACAGTCAGTGTGGATTCACCAGGGGCAAGTCATGCCTGACCAATCTGATTGCCTTCTGTGATGAGATACTGGCTCTGTGGATGCAGGGAAAGCCATGGATGTGATATATCTTGACTGTAGCAAGGCTTTTGATACCATTTCCCACCACATTCTTGCAAGCAAGCTGAGGAAGTATGAGTTGGATGAATGGACTGTAAGGTGGATAGAAAGCTGGCTGGACTGTCAGGACCAATGGGTAGTAATTAATGGATCAATGTCTAGTTGGGAGCCGGTATCAGTGGAGTGCCTCAGGGATCATTCCTGTCACCAGTTTTGTTCAATATCTTAATCAATGACCTGGAAGATGGGATGGAGTGCACCTTCAGTAGGTTTTCAGATGACACCAAGCTGTGGGGAGTAGTAAATACACTGAAGGATCGGGCTAGGATTCAGAGAGACCTAGACAAATTGAAGGATTGGACCAAAAGAAATCTCATGAGGTTCAGTAAGGACAAGTGCAAAGTCCTGCACTTAGGACAGAACAATCCCATGCACCGGGACAGTCTGGGAGCTGACGGGCTGGGCAGCTGCTCTGCAGAAAAGGCCTTGGGGATTACAATGAACAGTAAGCTGAATATGAGCCAACAGCGTGCCCTTGTTGTGACAAAAGCTAACAACATAACAGGCTGCATTAGCAGGAGCATTGCCAGCAGATCAAGGGAAGTGATTCTTCTCCTCTACTTGGCACTGGTGAGGACATATCTGAAGTACTGTGTCCAGTTTTGGACCCCCCACTATAGAAAGGAGGTGAACCAGTTGGAGAGAGTTCAGCAGAGGGCAGTGGAAATGGTTTGTGGGCTGGGACACCTGACTTATGAAGACAGATTAAGGGAACTGTGCTTATTTAGTCTGGAGAAGAGAAGACTGAGAGGGGATTTAATAGCAGCCTTCAACTACCTAAAGGGGGACTCCAATGAGGATGGAACTGGACTGTTCTCAGTGAGGGCAGAAGACAGGACAAGGAGCAATGGGCTCAAGTTGCAGCAAGGGAAGTTTAGGTCAGTTATTAGGAAAAACGTTCTCGCTAGGAGGGTAGTAAAGCACTGGAACAGGCAACCCAGAGAGGTGGTGGACTCTCCATCCTTGGAAGTTTTTAAGACCCGAGTAGACCAATCCTTGGCTGGGATGATGTAGTTGGGGCTGGTCCTGCTTTAAGCAGGAGGTTGGGCTACATGACCTCCTGAGGTCCCTTCACACCCTCATTTTCTATGATTTTTTGATTCTGTGATACAATTTGAGTTGATTGTGCAATCTACAAATAAATGCCTGCATTTCCACAAGTTCTGTGAAACAAGCCCTTTTTGTTCCCAAAGGAATTATGGGTCTTGGGTTTAAAATTCATTTGAATTTCATGTTTCTTCTGCCTGGCTTTTTGATTTTTTGTGATATGTATCCATGCACTTTATTATTGCACATATTGTTGGTATTTCTGGGTATCTACCTCATATGAACTTTGGAAACTGAAATTATCCTTCAGGCAAAAGAAAGCTAATTGGAAGGCTGTGACCCGTGGAAATGTCTGTTTAAGCTACTATTTAGATTTTTCATTGCTCTTCAATTGCTCTCCGAGGGCTGGAGACTTAATATCCCTGTGCATGAGTGCTGTACAATAAATGAGAAACAGTGAACTTATTGGGTTTAATCTGTCATTTCTTGAGCCCTCCTGGAAAATCTCAACGTGGAAAAAAGGGTTAAGGTGCTACTGACCACTTTACTGTAATACCCAATTAAGCACAGAAATGCCCGGCCAAATTGTGTTTTACTTCTGGGAAGTCGGCATGTTTTTAGAAACAATGGGTAGACGCGGCATTGACCTGTGGCTCCAGAGAGCTGGGTTCTAGTTTTGGCTTTACCACTGTCTTGCTAAGCCATTTTGTGCCTCCTTGTGCCGGGCTGGGAAAATGCCATTTATCCCTTTCTCAAAGTGGTTTATGATCTACTGCTGAACTAGGTAGTGGTATGATGAAACGTGCTATTAAACCTTATTACTAAACCAATGATAGCGTTTAATAAACACAGTATTAAACAGTATTAATAATAATGGTATTGTGCCAGCGCTGAAGGAAACTGAAGTCCTTTATTTCTCCGAAGAATGGGTTCAGCATAAGCGGGGAAGCCTTCCGCCAGTATAGCTCTGCCCCAGCGAGATACAAATCCCTTTCTTTGCTTGTTTAGGCAGGTTTGACCAGTACAGAATGACAGTGCTGGGTTTTGTGATCTGAATCCTTTCCCACTACAAACCAGACGTGGCCCATGACATTCAGTTCACACATGCCACCAAGCAGTCACTGAACGGGAATAACTTTCGGGTCCCATCGAGCTGAATGTGAGCCAGTAACCTAGCAACAAACCCCTTTATTGTGCAAAACTTGTGTTTATTTCTTTACCGACATTTGGACCGGGAGTATTGGCCAGCCCTATTTTTTCCAGGTCCTAATCAGTTCTACGTTGTAGCATAGCAACAGCCGTTAAGTCCTTGGGAGGTCCCATGGAGTTGTTACAACATATCTTTTCTTGGCCAGTCTAGTTTAGAGAAACGAAGCCCTTAATGTAGTTAGGTCTGGTTTGTGCTGCCGGGAAAATGGTGTTGTCATTTCCTTCTGGGAAGGAAAGTGTGTAAAAACAAATAGTTCTGGTCAACAGAAAAGCGTCATAACGGAGATGGAGCTGTATTGTCCCGTATCATTATCCATCCCCACCCATTGATCATGAGGCTTTCCCATAAAGGTGTAGGGAGGTAAGTAGCAAAACAGATGAGAAATTCTTCCTAAATGAAATTCATGATAGAGAGAAGTGTGTATGTGTGTGTGTGCGCGCACATGTGTGCATGTGTATATGAGCATGTGTGTGTGAGTAGGGGGGCAGGGAGGGAAGGGGATGGAGGCACACACCCTCATAATTGCTTTTATATTTCTCTCTCTTTTTCTGTCTACTGGTTGGTCTACATAGGTTTGTGATCTTAGGCATTCTTCCAGCTAGATAACTGTAGTCCTTTGTTTCAAGTGTTACAGACATATTGCTGACACCCCAGGTTCAAACCTTCATTCTAGCCAAAGCCAACTCATTTATCCCAGCGCTTGAGTACTGGTGAGTAAAAGATACCAAGGCTCACACTTGCAGTCTATATGAAGTACAAAATGGAAACAAATTACATCCAAGGGAAAAGAGTGGATCTTAAATATGCTTTCCTTGTGCATACAAAGTCTCGAGCTGAGGCCCCTGTAGAATCAGAGGAATAGGGCAGGAGACTCATTAATTGTGAACTGCATGGTTTGTAGTTTGGGAAAGAGCCTTGGTGGAGCAGCACAGCATGCTTGAAATTGCTGCTCTCAGGCATGCTCCGTTTATGGTTGTAAACACGACCAAGTTTGAACAAAGAAATATTAGACATAGATAGCAGGAAAATGTATGTACACAGCTTGCGTGCAATGTTTAATCTCCATTGTGACCCCATTGCTTGTCCTTCTGTCTTCTGCATTGAGCAATGAATCCATGGCACACATACATTTTAACTTCCCACAATGTTTTTCTCCCCAAGAAGAGGTCTGCAAGGTTTTTCTGGGTCATTCATGAGTGTGGCTCCCTATCTACTTAGCGTACATTAATTGTTCTTTCTTTCTGTTTTCCAGGTCGTGGCAGTGCACTCAGACTGCGTCTTCAAAAAAGAGCAAGAGGCGTGTCTGGAGAAAATCAGAAGAGCGACTGTGCTGAATCCCATGAATGATTCCTCCCCAGGTGAATTCCAGTCTGGGGTGGAGATATGCATCTTGAATGAATGCTTTCCAGAGCTTTCCTTTTATTGTGTGTGGGAGGGATACACAATACATTGCAAACAAGTTGGTATAAGAAAGTTAGCAACGGAGGTAAATTAAGGCGAATAGACATTAAAAGGGAATATGCTTTCTTCCATTAGATAGGTGCTTTTAGGGACCTGATCCAAACCCTACTGAAGACACTTGAAAGGTATTAGATCAATCCCTGTGTTCTTTAGGAGCATCTGGCACCAACCACTGTTGGAGACCGACTAGTCTATTAAGCCTGTGGACAGATATAAATTGTATCGGCTTCAGTTTATGTTGGCGTAAGATATTCTGATGTAACTGTTACGTCTGTCTGCTCCTAAAGCAGTATAAGTAGAGTGAAACCCTTGCACTATCAACACTGTTTCAAACAAATTTGAATGTAGGGATATTTATCTCATTTATATTGCTAGGGAAGCAAGCAGCTTTAAATTAGAAGAGCTGATATGCCCTCCCAAGTACTGAATCCCTACCTACCACCTTTTACAGTAGTTTAAAGGAGGTGTATCGGGAAACCCCTAATGCCCCCTTTGTTTGACCATGTTTCCACCCCAAAAGTGTCAAGGCAGGGTTTGGGAGGCTGTCCATTAGCTCTTTGCCACCAGTTCATCTTTTGCTGTAGGTTAAGTTTCCTGGGGCCAATTTACCTGGCTTTTATGGGCAGAATCAGGTAGTGGCCCAGTGCAAAGTGGTCCCGTTGGAATTGTGCAGTTCAGCTTGTACAGCAGCAGCAGCAGGAGCCTGCTCTGTTGTACAGCTACTTGCTAGCAAACTGAATGCTTGATGAAGCCAGAGCAGAACACAGGGGACACCTTTCATTTTACCCACAGGCTTGCCCTATTATTTTTGAGATCTACCCCAGTCTTCTCTGGTGCCATAAATGTGGGCAAGTGAGAGAAATCTTTGCTCCCCTGCAGACCTCTATGTGCAATTACTTGTGCTAATACCAAATGATCAATTGGCAGTTGCTTAGATGTGGAAATCTCTGGGATGGAAGGAACCATTAGATCACCTACTCCTTCTTCTTGCATAACACAACCTGGAGTGTTACGCAGTTATTCCTCAGCCATTATCTTTGAGAACAGAGTGCATTTATCAGGCTGTTCACTGATTTTTTTATTTTTTTTTCTCTTACATGCCTAAGAAACTCAACTCTGGACAGAGTTAGGACTGGAGCTACCACCACTGCTACGGGGCCATTGTGTCTACAGAGTCCTTCCTCACACAGGAAGGAAGTGATCTCTAAAGACCCCATAAGCCCTTGGACTCCCCTTGGGGCAGGGGGTGGTAGGGGTTGCTTACTCAATGCCCCCTTCCTCTTCTTGAGTAACTGGGTGGGAAGGATGTCAAGTAGGGACAAGCTATGGGTGCTTTTGGGGGAGAAAGCTGCATGCATAAAGGTAATAATATGTATTCATCCTCTAGCCAAGAATCTAAATGCATTTGTTCTCAGCCTCTGGGAGGGTAGTAAAACACTGGAACAGGCTACCTAGAGAGGTGGTGGATGCTCCATCCTTGGTGGTTTTTAAGACCCAGGTAGACAAAGCCTTGGCTGGGGTGATCTAGTTGAGGAGGATCTTGCTTTGAGCACAGGGTTGGACTAGGTGTGACCTCCTGAGGTCCCTTCCAGCCTCATTTGCTATGACTCTGTGATTTGATGTCCAATAGGAATTCCCACACCTAATCAGACTAATGGCCAGTTTCCTGATTCCTGTGCTAGCTAGTACCGGATGATTCACAAGAAGGTGCAAGAATCATTGTAATGGAGATTTACGGTATTATCTGCCCACGGGTCTTTTCCTGCTCCATCGAGATAGGGTGCATTGTGTTGGCACTCCAGCAGCCTTCTCAAGGTTCAAATGAAGTCTGTCATTTGATCCTCTCCCTCAGCCTTGAACTCTGCAAATAAATCTAGGTGCCGCTATTCTTCGGACACTTGCTGGGGTTTCATTTAGGCGATCTAGGGTGCGTCTACACGTTCATGAATGCACTTTAAATATGGTACATTTACTTTAGTACTTCCTTAATAAAGTACTAACTAAATGTGCTGTACCTAGACCTATTGCACAGTAGCACCGGCGCACGGTTATTTAGTAATGCTTACTGGGCATTAGCCTAATAACACTGTGCAGTAGGCTATGAGCGCAGTTTTTGCCATGACACGCTATTGAGCAGTGTTATTAGGCCAATGTGTAGTAAACATCTTGTGTAGATGTGTCCCCAGTGAAGGAAACAGAAGTTGCTGTATTTCACTGCCTTAAGGTCTGCCTGAACTGCTATCAAACTGGGAAACACAGGTGTTAAGTTGACTGTTCCTAACACAATAGTGTATTTGCTTTGACAGTACTTATGCAATACTTTCAAATGTAAACTAATTAATTCCCAGGTTCTCTTGGGAGATGCAGTATTATAATCCTTTTCACAGAGCTGGGGGAAAAGGAGATAAAACATTCAAGTGATTTAGTGAAGGTCACACAGTAAGATATTAGCAACGTCAGGCTTAGAGCTGCAAAAAAGATTATATGAAAACAGGTTATTCACTGAAAACTACAGTTTCAGGGTAGCTGAATCGATTTCCCAAATTTGAATTTGGTGAAGAGTTTGGGGCAAAAAAACAATAAAACAAAGTAGAAATGAAGTGTTTGACTTGTTTTGTAATCCCAGGAATTTGGCTGATTTTTCAGGTTAATCTGAAATGAAGCTTTGGCTTGTTTTTCTTTAAGCTTGATTTGACCACAGAAGCAAAAAAATCAATTTTTCACACAGCTCGGCTAGGTGTGGGTAGGTGGTTGATTCCTCAAATCAAGCCATGCCTGTGTCCTTTAAATTATACTTTTTGGAGTAACTTTAAACAACAACAAGGGGTTCAGACATACCTTCTGCTAAACAGCATATGCTGTACAGAACCTCATTCTTCACTGGCATAGATTGGCCTTGCTCCATTATTGAAACTGTTAGTTTACAGGGGTTGAGGATTGGATCCTCTACAGTATCTAGAAAAGGATATCTGGGAGTTCATATGCAATACTGATCCTGCACAGATCTGCAGTGTGTGCTGAGAACCCAGAGGAAGGATTGCCTGTAGGTGTAGTCCCATCTGCTGTGATTGTGTCTATGCCATTGTGAGATGTTAACACAATGCTTGAGTGGTGAATTTACAAAGTCGGAAAGAGAATGCTAGTGATAGATCTTGCTAGTTAGGGGTCTTATCACACCTTATGCTGTGAGATGCACAAATGTTGATCGGTGTTAGTGTTAGCTTGGAGTTTGGAGCAGTTGCACCCTTAGTCTAGAAACCTTCTGTGACCGTCCCCCACCTGCACAGCTGTGACTTGCCACTGGAGGCCTGGTGAGCAGGGGCAGGACTAAGAGCTGTAGCTGTGAGTTGCCCGTAGAGGGCTGGTGAGACAGGACAGGTTTCTATCCCTGCTCTCTGGGTAGGGGTGTGAGAGATCCTGGGATACTGGAGGACTTCAACTTGACAGCACATTTGTGGGGTGTGGCCACATTTTAAAGGAAGAGGAGCTGGGTGGTACGGAATTAGAGATAATTCTGCCCTGGAGTGGCATATTAACAAGAGCTTAAAACCACTTTAAGGTGTTAATGTGTGGACTACCCAAGGTTTAAGCGCTCCAGGACCTGTCCAAAATTACCTTGTAACAAGGGCCTAGGGAGTCATATTTCTACCAAAAGTATTGTTTTAATATCCAGTTGTAAGTGGGAGTTTTGTTTTGGGAGAGAAAGAGAGTTAATGCCAGTATTATATCTAAATCCTACAGTAGTCACATTAGGCCAGATTTTGTTTTACCTCTTAGGGCTGTGTGTAGATGAAATGAGGGGCATGTGTCCACGACACTATAAAAGCAGGTTAAATGCTTTTGCACCGCTTTAATGGTGTCAGTATTTGCATGCCTTGGAGGGATATTGTACAGTAATTCCAGCTGCTCTAGGAAATTCAGCAGCACAATGCACCCTAAATGACTTGGGGCACTGCAAACTAAAACTATGAGGAGGACTTTTAGTTTGCTGCCCCTACAGTCACGGAGCGAAGCACCAGGCTCTGTGCAGCTCAGGGGCTCTGCAGGAAGCCCTGCAGGCAGCCTGGCAGCAGCCTGGGAAAGCAGCTTCACCCAAGAAAAGCGGGGAGCCTGATTTCCGCCCCCCACCACTATACACTATGTCTATAGTGTATAAGACTGTGCCTAAGCTGCACGGGGGCCCAGTGCTTCTCTCTGCAGCTGCAGTACCCCCCGGGACTGCCCAAGCCAGGTGCCTGCAGGTGAGTGTTGCCTGGGGAGGGGAGGGAAGCACCAGTCTCCCTCCCCTCCATAGCCCAGGGACCGCTCTGCCTGCTGGCAACTCGCCCTCCCCTCCCCGCCAGAGAGGCAGGTAAGTCAGCAGGGTGTGTGCATGACACATGGATTTAATCAGCCCTAAATTGAAGCAATGTTTTTTTTAAAACCCACCACTTTAATTTAGGGCCCCTGTTTTGTCTGCATGCACCCTAGGTGATAAAATGATGCTTAAATGTGAGTCTATTTGACCATACTCCAGAGTCCCTGAAAAATAGTTAATTCAAAAGGTGGGTACATCCTCCTTCTCCTTGCTGCTTTTTTGTGTGACTGTGCGTAAAGGGGAAGATGAGGGTGTGTTACAAAAGTAGAGACATTAATGGCTTTTCATGGACCTGAACGAGGTGGGATAGACTCACCCTTATGTAGCTAAGTCCATTTAGATTCCATCCATCCATAGGTGGAGTCTGTTCTGCCTAGTATGAAACTCACAGCATCATGGATTATTGTTCTTCATTCCCTATCCTAAAATATGTAGTTGTGCCATCTGCTTTAAAAAAGGCAATTTTAGAGAGGCTGGAAACGGGCTTTTCCCTGGGACTATAGCGGATAGGATTAGGAGTAATGATCATAAACTGAAGTGAGGGAAGTTTAGGTGGGAGATTTCTGACCATGAGGGTGGTCAAGCATTGGAGTAGGCTACCTAGGGAATTTGTGGACTCTCCATCCTTGGAGGTTTTTTTAAGACATGTGACTGGGATGGTTTAGTCGCGGATGATCCTGCCGTGAGCAGGGGGGGAGACTAGATGACCTTGTGAGATCCCTTCCAGCCCTACTTTCCCAGGATCCTAAGATACTGGACTCTAATTTAGGAGGGAGCATATGTCAATGGTGAGCAAAGTGATCCCCATTGCAAGTACACACTGGTTTTCTGGAGGGTCCCAAGAGATGGCTCCAGCTTTTGGAAATGAGTACAGGAAGGATCAAAAAAAGGTTAAACTATCAAAAAAAGGGTAAACTCTTTCATAAAGCAGCATTGTAAAATGTTCCTAGCTTGCTCCAGTCCCTCATGGTGTTGTCAGCCTGCTTCATTTCTCTTTCATAAGAACAGCTTGTTAGCCCTGCCAGCCCTGCAGAGCCAACCACAGCTGTGGAAGAGCGAGCTGGGGTCTACTGTGACTCATGCTGTAATCAGGGGACTTGTTAACTAATTGCCACGTGCAGGATCCTTATTAGTGTTGATGGTGTGCGAGCCGGAAAAGAAGTACTGATTGACTTTACCTTCCTGATTACATTAGCAGCAATTGTCCTTCAAAGGAAACCTAAATAACCCTAGCTTTTTGATGCACACGAGGCACTGCTACATGTTCATTGAGGCTCTGTGGTTACCGTGCATTTAATTTAGCACTTGTATAACCAGGTACTAAATAAATGCACAGTAATCGGAGTTACTGCGCAGTAGCACCAGCGAATGCCTTTTTAGCGACGCTACTGCTCAGTAACATAATAATACCGCACAGCCGCATATTAGCACTGTTCGCGGTGTGACGCTCTACTGCACTGTGTTGTTCAGCTACTGCTCAGTGAGTGTCTCATTGAAACCCATGGTATCTTGAGGCAGCGAGACCCTATTAACTCTTTGTATAGAAACAGATGTCAATAAATGAAGTGGATCAGCTGTGTAGGGATGTGTCCTGGCCCAGCCAGTCCACTTCATTGGGTGAAATGTGCACTCTCTGTTGCCCCACCTGTTGATCTTGCAGGACATTGGGAACACGTTCCTTGCTTCCAGAGGCACACCCCCAGCAAACCCTGGGATTCTCAGGATCTCTGGAGCACAGGTTTGTCTCTGAAAGTGGAGAACCCACTTTCCCTACATCCAGAGATGCACCATGGAGATTGGCAAGACCATGTCTCTGCAAGCAGGAAAATCCTGGTGAGGGGAGCTGATCCTGCCTAGAAATTCCCAGGGCACCCAAGACCAAGCCCTTCAAGACCGAGGATTGCCTGCCTGGGGTGGTGGGAGCATGGGAGCAGCTCCAGCTGCCTGTGTTCACTCGCTATAAAAGTAATAGATATCCGATACAATAAAGCACCGCAATTTATTGCTACCTTTTATGGCACAAAAGCAATGAAAGCAGATGTCTGTTTCCACCCCTAGAGACAGGGGATGTCTGCTTGTTTTCTGGTGGTACAGCACCGAACACAGTGGGGTCCTCATCCGTTTTGGGGCTCAGAGGCGCTGCTGCTGCAGCTAAGATGTAATCATTAAAGATGGAGCCCCCACAATGTTATTTTGCAGGATTGCTCTTTAGACTATCACGTCAGTCAAAGAGGCACGAGGCATGCATAACACAGGCGTTATTTAGTTGTTTTTAGCAGGGAAGGTGCGCAATTATCCCATGCTGAACTATATTATTAGTGAGTTTGGTTCTGTCAGAAAGGCTTGCACAAAACCAAAGAGCAGACTGTACAGGTGGTGTTTATCCTTTCTGAGCCTGTAAGAGCAAAAGAAGCCAAGAGGAAATGGGAGACAGCAAAATATATGCTCACGATTCTGGAGGACAATGCATAGGTTGGCTTTTTTCTGGAGTTGATTGTTTTTGTGAATGTGCAATGTGATCCTGGTGATCGTAATGGGGGTGTAGCTGTACAGTAGAAAAATACTGAGCAAGTCATTGTAATCAGGGAGGAATTGTATTTAAATGCTTTGCCTTTTCTGCAAATTGATGTATTTGGCCAGATTCTCGACTGGTAGGGGTCTATTTACATTGCTCAGGTAGAGTCATGTGTTGACTTACATTGAGTCTTTGTAACCCCCTTGGAGGATTATGCAGAACTGCTGCCCATCTTTACATAACCTGGAAGTGAACAAAGATTATATGTCAAAGCTGGCTGGGGATTGGTCTCAGTGCCTCAGGCTGTCCTTTCCAACCCCATGTTTTTCTCTTGTCCATTTGAAGTGATACATCCATTTCCATTAATTCTCATCAGTTCGGTGCCCTTGCCTCAATTGGCAAACATATATGGCCCCGATTTCACAAGGCGCTTAATCACATTGCTTGCATTAAGCATCTGGCTAAGTCTCATTGGCTTCAAAAGAATTTATGCAGGTGTTTTTAAGTTGCTTTGAAGTCATTGAGACTTAAGCAAGTTCTTAAATTGAAACTGTGTGATTAGCAGCTTTTCTGAATAGAAGCCTTAAATATTTGCCATTATCTCCCTATATAGTAAGACAAGAATACAACTCAGAGAAGATTTGAAGACTCTCATTCCTTGTGCTTTGACTACCTTAGCAGTATTTTCTGTCAGAGAGTTGCCAGACCTGGAAAGAAATGTTGTACTAGGCCACGCAAAGTGCCTTCCTTGTTAGCATTACTTCTGGAGAACCTTGGAATAAAAAAAAAGAATAAAACACATGATTAAATGTCTTTTTTTGTAAGCACCCATTACATGCAGAATAAGTAAGAACAATACGAGTGAAGTAGGCATGGAGTGGTATGCGATTACATAAATTAGAGTGATATAATCCTTTAGAAAGAAAACTCTTTTGGAAGCCTGATTGGGTTTTGCTATGAAATGTGCAGTTGGTATTATTTTTAATTATCCTTTTATGGAAAGTGCTGGTTTGTCATCCTTGGAGATTGAAGTGCTCCATGGATCATTTGAATAGTGTATTCAACAAGCAGCACCAATACCCAAAACAGTGGTTTCCAGTCTGTGGTATGGGTACCACCAGTGGTACACATTAACAAATTTATTATAATTACTTTATATGACACAAATTTGCTGGTGGTACTTAAGGTTGCATTGTTTTAAATTGGTGGTGCAAAATCTGTCAGTTTGGGAATCGCTGCATGACACTTAGCCTCACCTGTGCCCCATCTCCACAATGAATCAGTCCTTCAGCTGATACTGCCAGATCTGATAAAAGTCTGGTTTTCAGTGCCCACAAGAAAATGAATTTGCTGGATACCAAACTGAGTAGACTACAGCTTTTCTTCAGAGGCTAATGACAAAATGGGCAGTTATTGCTAGCTCTGGTATTGGTTTTATAGTAAAAACAATTGTCTACTGTGCTGCAGACTTAGATGACCCAATCTATTTCATATAATTCACTGAACAGTGTAGTAAAAATGTGTTTTTAGTGTTAACTCCAGCTGGGTTATAGCTGCTGATCTCAAGTGATAAGGTTCCTATCTGTTGTTGCTAATCCCTTCCCTTCTTCAGTGGATCAGCTGCTTTTCCAAACTCAGAAGCATTGTGACTGCCCATCACCAGGGCTAACCTGCGAGGAATGCCTGGCTTGCAACACCAGTGACCATGCAGGACAAATGAAGGCATTGGTGATGCGTAGCAGATACACACGGGTGCAAGTGCACCCCTTGAGATTGGCCATGAACCCCCCTGGAAGCACCAGCTGCAAAACTGGAAGTGCACTTCTAGTTTCGCTGCTGGCTTGGCAATTGGCCACTGGGGGTCCATCCTGCCCCCCTGGTCAGTGATCAGCCATGGGGGACCTCCTCCCCCCCCCATCGGCAATCTGGTGCCCCCCGAGACTCGGGAGGAACCAGCCACCCATGGATGAAAGACCTGACATTGAAGACTGTTTAGTATAGACAGCACCTACTACATGGAGTCTGGAGTTGTTGGCTTGCTTCCATAAGTTAGAGGGTTTGGTCTGACCCTACCACAAATTGAATCTCCACATTGAAACCTGAGGTTTATCTAACCAACCCGTCTTTTGACATGAGCTGCCATGTTACCTGAGTGCCGACACAGGTTGGAAGGAGCAAGTGCTGCACTTTCTCCTTTTTTTGAAGCAGACAGTTCTCAGGACAGCACAGAATTGATAGAGGTGATTTTTTTAAATGCCAGTTTATGAGAAGGAGAAACCAAAATTGCACTACATTTGATTCTGGCCAGTTGGAGAACCTACTGGGTGCACCTACATGTGCAGTTAGCACCTAGCAATAAACTCCAGCATGGTTTGCACCTGAGTTTCTTGCTCCCAGGTGCAGCATTTACATGTGCACCCAGGACTGCAGCATGTTGAGCTGGGGCAGAGCTGGCGGAGGGTTTGGGGGGTTAGCCTGCCAACCTGGAGCTGCTTCACCCCAGCTTAGTGTGCTGCAGAGGGGATGGCTGGGGCACAAGCACGTTATAGTGTGGGGCTAGCCAGCAGGCAGCCCCCTCATGCCCTAGCCAGCCCCAGTCACTATTTACACGTGAATTTTGCTGCACATAACTACTCCATTGTAGGATAGTACTTGTCCTTGACAGTACTATCCCACAGTGGATTGAATTCATTTAGTGCACTCTAATATGGGCACTAGAGGTGTGTGAAGCAGGCTCTATTTTATTTGGATTTGGATTTGGCCTGAATCAAGGACAGTAGTTTGATTCATTGATTCGGATCACTGTCCCTGATTTGATTCGGCCAAATCTGAATCTGAAGATTCAATGCTGATTTGGAGAATCAGCAATGAAGCCATAGACACAGCTTTAAATGTTTTTTCTACATACCTCGAGGTGCCAGCATGGCTTGTGAATGCTGTGATGCTGGGCCAGATGGAGCTGTGTCTATGTCCGAATCTCCGATTCTTTCCAAATCTCTCTGAGTCAATTCAAAGGGCTCCGATTCAATTCGGAGAGATTAAAGGGTCCTCTGATTCAATTTGGATTTGGAGATTTGGCCACCAAATTGGGCCAAATCTCTGCCGAATCGAAGCAGGGACCGAAGCTTCGCAAACCCTAATGGGCACATATGTAGTTGGTGACACTTTACTGCAGAGTTGATTAGTCAGCTCCACAGTAAAGCGTATGTGTAGGTGCCCGCACTGTTAGTTAACTTGACACTTAGGCAAAGGGGTATTATAATGCATCTATGACATTCCATCTCTATTTTAGAACTGCAAAGTGGAATATACTTAGTGCATGGACCTTGTGCTGCTTCTTTGCCGATGAGTGAATTTTAAAAGGACACAGTTAAAAAAGGATACAGAACATCACCAAATGCACTCCCTCGATTTAGATAATTGTAGTTAATTTCTATGTCATGACAATCATATCCATAAAGGGCTGTGGTGGCAGAGTAGGCATTGCTTTCTTTGCTCCAGCTCTAGAAATATGGGTTTAGATCTCATTCTAGACTAGTGCTGATAGCTGCCTAGGTGACTTTGTTGTAAAACGTTACCTGCCTATTCAGCCTGGAGAGTCCAAGGTTGCTAATTGTGATGTGAAGCACACTTCTTTTGTGCCTGCGATTGATTATTGAAAGCAATATGCCTGCATCATGTTAAGCATGGGGCAGTAGGTTAGTAAACATTTGGCTGGAAATATTATGCTGTAGCATTAGGAAAGATAGCTTATTTATTGGTGTTGCAGTAGCACCCAGTGCCCTAAATTCTGGATTAGACTCTTTCATTAGGCATTAAACAAAGACAGAAGCAAGATGGTTCTTGCCCTAAAGAATCCCCAATCTAAAGCTTGTCTAGACTTCAAGAAGATTTACTGGTATAAATTTACTAGCAATACTCTCAGAGGGTAGGTAGTCTATGAATAAAACAGCTTTGTGTTTTGTTGCAGCATGTTGTTCAGAGCTGCAGCTCATGGTTCCTAATACATCTCCCTTAAAAAAAAATATTCTATAGATTTTATACTTAGATAGATCTAGATGATCTTGTGATGTCCCTTCCAGCCCTAACGTCTATGAAATCTATATAGGTAGATATATAGGAAGATATCACACACATACACCTCCCTTAAAAATTTAAACCAAGAACTTCATTATATTAAATTGCACAATCAATCATACATAATATTGAGAAAGTATAATACTTCGGACTCATCACAGATTTTTCATATTGAGTTTTCCTTAGCAACACTAAGCCTGATTACAGTGGGAATTGCATTTAATCATCTTATTTCTACCTTTTTTGTTCATTGGAGCCTTAAGGTATCATTTTCTTTGTTGAAAGAAACAAACAATGGGTCAATCTGTGGTATGGTCGGGAGGGGTTGTACAAGGATTCAAGAGGTAGAGAGCTCCATCCCCATCCTTGCACAGTTTCCCTGAATTTCCATGGTAACCAAGGGGCAGAAAGGTCAAGGGAAGTGAGGCTGCATGATCAATACTCATGACCCTTTCCCCTTCAGTTTGTAGGCAAAGAAGGAGGAAGAAAAGACAGGTCCTTGGCTTTGCCCATAGATAGTTGACGTTAATTTATCACTGATAAAAATAAAAAGACTTGTGTGGGTATGAAGCACAATCCCTTCTCTGGGATGCTCCTAGCAGGGCACATAAATTTTACCTAATTTTCCAGGCTAGAGTTTAAAGACAGAATCTCTAGAACTAAGGAAATTAAAATGGAAAGGACCTGCTCTCACTTCCTTGTTCACTGGAATAGTTTATAATCTATTCTGAAGTGTACTGTCCTGTCTACTCTAATTCTCTGTAACACATTACAGAAAAGTGGGTGAGATGCTTGGGTCTCTGCTGTTTGATATCCTGTATGGCTCTAGTGGGTCACCTGGCACTTGATATGAATTCTGCCACTTTGAATATTGGTGTTTGAAGTCTAAAGTGTTCAGTGATGCTGTTAAAAAGTCTCTTTGCCCCCATCTCTCATACCGCTGATGCAGTTTGTCTTATGTTCTTTAAAAAGGACAATTTCCTTGACACATGTGTGAAGCTGCCACAGGCATACTTTCCCCAGAAGCTGTTAGACAATGGTCACATACAGACATTCAGTGTCTATCAGGAGAATCACTGTTCTTATGGTAGAAAACAAAAATGTTGCAGATATTGAGTAGGTGTCCAGGCAAAAGTATCTGCTCCAGAAGAAAAATATTCTGGGAACAGAGTAAAATTACTCCCAGGAGAGTTTCTCCTGGGAAACTGAATATCTGTATGTTTTCTCTGGCTTATCTCCTCTAGGAGACCAGGATGAGTGGAATTAATGGAAAGGCTCCTGTGCCATGGTCATCCTGGTCCAGAAACGGTGTGGGGGGCAGCTGATCCCTTCCTCCCAGAGACCGGAAAGAAGGGTAGGAATTCCCAGTGTGAGAAGGAGGCAGGTTCTTAGCCATGTTGCACCCTCTGCTCAGCTGCTGAAGACTTCTTCTTGCTGCCCAGGTGGCCCGGTGCAGAGCAGGGCAAGACAGCCCTTTTTCTTGCTGCAGCAAAATGCCCGCAACATCATCCTGCTTTGCTCTGGATCATCTCGGAGCAGTATGGGCTAAGGCAGGCTACCACGAAACCTTGCCACAGTGGTTGAGTGTCCCCCCCCCCCCCCTCTCCCTGCACAAGGAGTGCAAGGATCAGGGCTATTCTTCTGCAGCAGGAACACCCCCCTCCTGCCAATCAGCTTCTCAGCAGCTGCCACTTGGCAGCCTGCCCCTTTCCCAGGCAGGAGGAGAGGACAGGCTATTAAGTCATGGCCTCCCCTCAGGGTAGGGTGGCTCATGGAGGAGCCTTCTAGTGTCTCCTGGCTGGAGACCTAGCCTGAGAAGCTCATCAACCATGGGGCTGGAAGAACATCTGTGCAGTCCAGCTCCTGGGCTATTTTTCTGCCAGAAGAAATTTCTCGCAGTGGGAATTAATGTCTGTATGCAGCCCAGGACAAATGAGAGAACTCTTTCCACTCTCCTGTTAATGAGAAATTTCTGGTCTGTTCCTCCCCCCCGCCCCCCCCCCAACATCTTATCTAGCATGCAGGTTAAATGTAAGCCATTTTTAAAGCTATTTGCATTCTTGTTAGGGCAAAGAGATCAGGCAAAGAGAAAGGAAAAAGAAAAAAGGGGCACAAACAGTACAACCTGACAAACACTAGCTACACCTTAGAAGGGCAGGAACACAACTGAAGTCAGTTGATGTGTCTACATGAGATGCTTTACTGTGCAGTAGGCTAATCTACTGCACAGTAAAGCATTACCATGTAACCGTGCACAGCAGCTACCACGCAGTAATGTAGTCTACTATGCAGTTAACCAGTACCTCTAAATACAGATACTAAATCAACTGTGTAGTACTTACTGTGCAGAAGCTCTCATATAGATACTCCAGCAGGGGAGTCAGTCCTGGTGTTGCTCAGCTCCCGGCTCCCCCCAGGAGCCAGGAGCCAGGACCCAATCAGCACAGAGCCCGGTTCCCCCTCTACCCACCCCTGTCCTGGGCTCCTGGCTCCCCATAGAAGCAGGGAACTGTGCATCTCCAGGCCTGGGGAACTCTTGCTTCCCTGCTTAGTCAAAGACTGTCTGGGAGTTGTCCCACTGGTGAGGCAGCTGGCAGCGAGGGGCTGAAAAACAGCTGCAGGGGAGGGGACACTTGCTCAGCCTCAGGGCATGGGGCTGAGAAACAGCTGCCTCTCCCCGGGTGTCCCTGCCAGCCTGGGGCTGACACCTGAAGGAACCTAGAGCTCTCCTTGTCTTGCATATGGTAGAGCAGGGAAGGAGTATTCCTTCCCTGAACTGCTCCTGTCAGGAGCAAATTTGCTCCCAACCGTTGCATGTGTAGACATCTCTGTTCTCACAGAAAGCTTGCTTCACAGTATTTTACTGTGCAGTTAGCTTTCTGTGCATTAATTGCACATGTAGATGCACCCAGTGCCTCATATGCTTGTCTCTGAGCCTATATTTTGTGCCAAGATATTAGGATGATTGGTACTTTTGACAGGTTGATTAATACCTTGGTGCTGTAGGTATTTAATGATGGATCAAGGCAATTACCAACATCTCTCACTGTAATGTAAATGTGTGTTTTGGGAGCCAACCTGAAAGCACAGCAGCTTTGCTTTTGGTTCATGTATTTGCAAGCCCCCAGCAATATGCATGAGTTAAAAACATAGTTTCTTCCTCTTGTTGTTTATCTCATTCAATAATATATCCATAGTTACATTTGACTTGGTGTGCCCTGGAGCTCTTTACCAAATTTTAACTTTTAATGTAAAATATGCACACTCGCACAGGGGTTGGGGGCAGGGGGCTAGAAAAAAGAACTAGGTTAATGATTTCTTCATATGCTATGTCAGGTGCAGTGCAAGCTACAGTGGGGGCTTGATTCTCTTGCACTGAGTATGCACATCTGTTTCAACAGGAATGATGTGTGTGTAAGGAGCACTGCACTGCACTCCGCATTTAGGAGTTGATGAGGTCTCCAGGAGCAGATTGTTGAATCCTGGTAGACTGTCACCCAGAAGTGTTCTGCCAGTTCCAATCTGTCTGGTGATATCCCCTTGCATTGCTGATTACATTAATGGCCTGCTTTCCAGAGGCACTGAAAGCCCAAAGCTCCCATAGCAGCTGCTTAGCACTTTCAGAAATCAAATCATACATTTATTGCTTACCTGGTCACTAGGATTGCAAGGGTCAATTGTGTAGCTCCTTCTCAGAAAAGCCCAGCAAAACAAAGCAAATGGATCATCAGCAAAACAGAAAACAAAGAGAATAATGACTCTTGATATGAGGTTTGGAAGAAGAAGTGGCAAGATGGGAATAATTTTAATGCCTTTGAGCAGAAAATAAACAGTCCAGGTGTTAGAGAGAGCTGCATGTAGAAGTCAATACTGACTGAAGTGGCTTGAACAGTGGAACGATAATTAGAGTGTGTAATAATATGCCCAAAGCACGTGCCAACAGTAAAGTCAAAATGGTACAACACAAACAATTAATTAAAAATGCAGTGAATGATTATTGTATGCAGTTTGGGAATAAGCGTTATCTTTGTTCCCTAGATTTTAGTGCACTTGAACCAGCTCCAACGTTTTAGTCATACAGCCAATAGACTGATAATGCTACCCCTTCGCTGCCAACCTGCAAACTACTTAAACACAACCTATTTTTATAATCATTGAAAAAGCAAGAGCAAAATTAAATGCAGTACTTTCGGTTGGTAGGATTATATCTTCATCTTCCTCACACGGGATATACCACCAGCTCTTATTTATTTGTCATTATTTTATTTTTAGCTTCAAGACGTTAAGAGAGATTGAGATGCTGTCACCTGCAACACTTGTTTAATCGCTATACCTGGGCATGTGAGGTCTTGTTTAGCTCACAAATGGAGGATGGTTTCTTGGGGTTTTTAATTCCCTTTAATAATACACCTATGGCAACAAGGCGTATTATTTATGTATTAGAATTATATGCTGTCCTTACCAACAAAGGCTCAGGACACCTTACAGAAGGAGGTAGAAACAACATATAGAAACACATGGAATAGGATATGAAATAAATGCTCCCTAAAAAGTACCCACCAGCGTAGTCTGGCTTGCTAAACTCCTGTCCAAATAGGAGAGTCTTACAGTGTCCAGGCTCAGGATCTGGTGAGCTTCAAAAAGATGGGGGATCCAGAGATGAGGAGCAACTACTGAGAATGACTTCCCACATGTTTTTGCTAAATTAACCTGGCACATTGATGGTGCTAGAGGGAGGTTGCTCCTGCCTGATCTTAGGAGTTGCAATGGGACATAAGGGGGAAGGTGTAGTCCCTTAGGTGCAAAGGACCTAAACCACTCAGGGCATTCTAAGTGAAAGCCAGCACCTTGAATTGCTCCTGGAAAACTAATAATAGCCAGTGCAGGCTTTGGAGTAGTGGAGTTATGTGTTCCTGATGGCACATCGCTGGCAGAAGGTGGGTTGCTATGTTCTGCACCAGCTGCAGCCTCTGAATGGTCCCCAAGGACAGCCACAAGTTGGGCGCATGACAGTAGTCTAGCCACTGAGCTTACAAAAGCATGGATGATGGTGGGTAGATCTGAATCTGAAAGAAAGGGGCACAGCCTTGTCACTAGATCCAGATGTGCCTCAAGTTGTTGGGCCTTCCCCAGAAAAGAGGAGGTTGAAAACAGGGGTCATAGCTGCTGGGCAGCGAGTGTCAAGCGATGGTTTCTTGAATAAGGGATGGACAGTTGCAGGTTCAAGAACACCCATCCCCTACCCTCTGAGAGAATGGCATTGACAACACCTGCCAGCAGTGGCCGTAATCATTTTAAATTGGAAAACCCATCCAATTGCTTACCACAAAGTTAATAGAACAATTGATTTATTTTGTCGCCTTACTGTTTTCCTTCTCCTTTACCTCCTCCCTGCTGCTTGTGTTGATTTACACCCCTTGCCTTGTGTCACATTTACTTTAGATTGAAAATTCTTCAGGGCAAGAAGTGTATTTGTCTTTTATCTGTGAGGCACCTAGCACATGTTTGGGAGCAAGCTGAATAATGGTTAAATTATTTTAGTCTCTCTCATTCTGAACAAAATGGGCAGGTATACATTTTTTAATTTATGGATCCAGTGTTTTCATTCTTTGAATCCAACTTGGATGAATTCAGAGACATTTAGTCAAAAAAGGGACGTTATTTCATTTTATCGCTGGCAGTGTTTTGAATGATTTTATCAAAATACTGTTTTCTTCTTCTTCAAGTATATGAAATAGGTTGGTTCAAAAGCATTTCCAACTCTGCTCATCTCTTTCTCTGCCCCCCTGCATCTCCTCCACCCTCACTCCTATCCCATGGCTTCTAATAAAAAATCACTTGACTCACACACTGTAACAATTTCCTGTGGACTGTGCATGTTGAAAAAGGAGTTATACGTTTCTCACCTTGGAAGATTAGAAGGCAGAAATCCAGGAGGCTATATCTATCTGTTGGGTAACTTCTTTTGATGTCACCGGAGACACATCAGGGTTGAGTTTGACCCCAGATTTCCTATAGGTTTTCTTCTGCTCTGAAATACACTTCTTTTCTATAGGAAAATTAAGAAAGGGATCATTTTGTTTGTGAAATAAAGAAGGTCAAGAGTCACGTTACCTACTGAACTAGGTCACCGGTTTTATTATAGAGAGCACCTTAGCCTCTCCATGTTACAGGTTTCTTTTCTGTCAATCAGGCAAAACTCTTCCTTATCTTGCAGCATTGCTCTGTAATGATGAATGCTGGGAATGGTCTTTGAGCCCCTTCAACTGTGTGTGATCAAATTATTGTTGTTGTACAACATAAGGACCACCATTACTTTCACCTATGTTTCCCGTCATGTTATGATTTCAGAAGTGGAGTCAGGCTCATGATGTAAGTGAAGACATGCCTTAGCTCCAAATGTTGTCAGAGAACCCCCAGGGATATTAGGGCTGTGCGAAACAATACCGTTCCGATTCGACTTACGTTTTGATGAATCGACGGGACAGTGTTTCATTTTGAGTTTCGTTTTGTTTCGAAACCGCTGTTCTGTTTTGTTTTGTCGAAACTGTTTTGCTGTTTCGATGGTGTTTCAGTGTTTTGCCCATAGCTTATATAACATGCAGCAGGCAGGCAGATGTTTTGCCCATAGCTTACATAAGTTATGTAACAGGCAGGCAGATCGGGGGCTCGCCCACACCCCTGGGAAGGCTGCGGGGGCTGTGTCGAAGTCCTCCTGGGGGTGCGAGCCCCTGATCTGTCTGCCAGATGACAGACCAGCACTGGACACAGCCTGCACCCAGCGCCAGGAAGGTTGGTGTTGCTGCTGGCTCCAGGCAGCAGTACCCAGCTCCTGTCATCCGGCAGGCAGATCAGGGGCCCGTACCCCCAGGAAGAGTCCGGCACAGCCCTCCCGGAGGTGCAGGCAAGCCTCTGATCTGCCTGCCAGATGACAGGAGGTGGGTGCTGCTGCCTGGGACTGGAGCCGAAGCCAGTAAAGCTGGCTTTGAAACTCAAAATGTTTCGAAACTTTCAAAACATTTTGAGTTCCCTTGTTTCATTTGGAGGCTGTTTCAAAGGCTTTTGTTTCTTTTTGATTTCACTGTTTCGAGCTCGAAACACATCGAAACAGCTTTGAAAGGAAACGCCGGGTGCAATTTCGCACAGCCTTAATAGGTATTCCTGTTCATCTTGCTGACCACCACTCTGGGAACTTTTTAAAGGATGACATTTAACCCCACGTGAAAGGGCAGCTCCAGGCCTATGCAGTCAGCTTTTAGAACTGTTGTGAAGTGACTTTTGGCCTAAAATTGTATTACATGCTACATGTTTTCCCATCAGGCAGCCTACACGTGCCACTTCTGTACAGAGCGTTTGTCTTCTCCCAAGTGTTTAGAGGGAAAGAATGGGTTAATTTATATTTAGTGAAAGAAGACATGTTTCCTCGTCCAATGGCAAGGGCATGAAGCTGCCATTCTCACCATGGAGAAACATACATTGCTAAAGCCTCCAACATAGCTTTTCTGACGAATGACACTGGCGAGCCTAGCAAAACGTGCCTCTTCCTCGTGGACAGACATAGCCCTAAAAACTAAAAAAACCCACCAAAAAGCAAAAAAACAAACAACAAAAGCCAATGCAAGCTCTGTTTTCCCTGTCTCCTTGGCAACTAGTGGAATTTTTGAGGGCCTGTTCAGCTTGGAGGAAAGTACTGCACAGATTGATCCGGAGCTCAGGCATCTTGTACAGCCCATAGATCGATTGCTGTTTTGGCAAAGGACTTACTGTATTTCTTAGGTGAAAAGTTATCTTGCCCTAAAGCTCTTCTTGATCTCCTTTGCTAACTCCACCTCCATCCTGAGTTAGACTAATGTTAAGTATAAGAATAACTTATCCATTTTATGTTAATCCATGTTCATCCAGTATGATACTGCTCCCTTGCTACTTCCATGTCTGGGGGTGGCTTGGGTAACCTTCAGTAAAGGTATCCTTTTTGTAGCTGTGTTGGTCTAGAGGCAAAAGTAATCAGGGCATACGATAGAGGTGATATCTTTTATGAAACCAACTGGATTTTTGCAAAAAAAAAAAATAAAAAATCTTTAATTGCAAGTTTTTGGGCACAAGCGCCCTTCTTTGGCGTAGAAGAAAAGATTGTAAAAGTTTAACTTCAAACCTCCTGTGAAATATGAACTTTGATTTCTACCTAGGAGAACTTTTCCAATCTTTTCTCCTATGCCTGAAGAAGGGTTCTTGTGCTTGAAAGCTTGCAAATAAAGAACTTTTTTTTCTGGCGACAATCTAGTTGGTCTAATAAAAGATATCACATCTACCATGAGTTCTGATTCCTTCAGTAAGGGTAGACACTTTAATGTGGTCACACAGCAGAAAATGGCTGCTATAGGGCTCCATATTACAGCACTTGACCAGGTTTATCCCTTATACAGAAAGAAAAAAGAGCTGAAAGGTAACGCAAGCATTTATGTGGTCCAAGCCCCTGCTCAAGGCAGGACCATCCCTGTCTAAACACCTTAAACAAGTGTTTGTTTACCCAGCTCTGAAATACTTCTGAAGGTAGAGAGACTACATGCTCTCTAGGTAATCTGTTCCAATGCTTAGCCATGCTCAGAGTTTGGAAGTTCTTTCTAATATCCAGTTTAAAACCCCTTGTTGCATTTCCAGCTTATTACTTCTTGTCCTTTCTCCTAATGTATTTGAAGACTTTTACTAGACTTTTACTATTACTAGACTTTTACTATTGCTCCTTGTCCCGTCATCTGCCACTACTGAGCACAGTCCAGCTCCATCCTCTTTCGAACCCTGCTTAAAGTAGCTGAAGGCTGCTATTAAATCCCCTCTCAGTCTTCTCTTCCCCAGACTATATATAAGTCCAGTTCCCTCAGCCTCTCCTTGTAAGTCATGTCCCCCCAGCCTCATCACCATTTCTGTTGCCCTCCACTGGACTTTCTCCAACTTGTCCACATCCTTTCGATAGTGGGGGGCCCAAAACTGGACACAGTACCCCAGATGTGGCCTCACCATGGCTGAATAAAGGGGGATAATTGCTTCCCTTGAGCTTTTGGCAACACTCCTACTAATGCAGCCCAGTATGTCATTGGCCTTCTTGGCAACAAGGGCACACTGCTGGCTCATATTCAGCTTATTGTCTACTGTCACCCCCAGATCCTTTTTCTGCAGAGCTGCTGCCCAGCCAGTCAGCTTCCAGCCTGCACCAGTGCATGGGATTGCTCTGTCCTAAGAGCAGGACTTTCCACATGTCCTTGTTGAACATCATAGGATTTCCTTTGGCCCAATCCTCCAATTTGCCTAAGTCACTCTGAATCCTAGCCCTGCCTTACAGCCTGCTACACCCCCCAGCATGGTGTCATTTGCAAACTTGCTGAGGGTGTGCTCCATCCCATCTTCCAGACCATTAATGACAAAATAGAGCAAAACCAGCCCCAGAACCAACCCCTGGGGCACTCCACTTGATACTGACTGGCTGCCAGCTAGACACTCAGCCATTGATTACTACTCATTAAGCCTGATAATCCAGCCAGCTTTCTATCCACCTTATAGTCCATTCATCCAACTGGTACATCCTCAGCTTGCTTCCAAGAGTGCTGTGGGAGACAGTATCAAACACCTTGTTACAGTCAAGATATATCACATCCACTGCTTTCCCTGCATCCACAGAGCCAGTCATCTCATCATAGAAAGCAATCTGGTTGGTCAAGCATGACTTGCCCTTGCTGAATCCATGCTGACTCTTCCTATTCACCTTCTTCTACTCCAAGTGCTTAGAAACGAAATGTTTGAGGATCTGCTCATGCTTTTTCCAGGGACTGAGGTGACGCTGACTTGTCTGTAGGTCCCTGGATCCTCCTTCTTCCCTTTCTTAAATATGGGCACTATATTTGCCCCTTTCCAAAGATCCAGGATCTCCCCTAATCACCATGGACTTTCAAAGATAATGGCCAGCAGCTCCATAATTGTATCAGCCAACTCCGTCAGCATTGCATCTGGCCCCATCAGCTTGTGCATGTCCCACTTTTCTAAATAGTCCCTAACCTATTGTTTCACCACTGAGGGCTGCTCACTTTCTCCCCAAACTATGCTGGCCTGTACAGTAGTTTGGGAGTTGACCTTGTCTGTGAAGGCATTGAGTACATCAGCCTTTTCGTCATCATGTCACTAGGATGCCTCCCTCCTTCATTAAGGGACCCACAGTTTCTCTGACCTTCCTCTTGTTGCTGACATACTTGTAAAAACCCTTCTTAATCCCCTTCACATCCCTTGCTAACTGAAATGCCAATTGTGCTTTCGCCTTCCTGACTTCATCCCTGCATTCCCAAACAGTATCCTTATACTCTTCCCAAGTTGTTTGTTCAAGTTTCCACATCCTGTAAGCTTCCTTTTTATGCTTAAGCTCACTGAAGTGTTCTCTGTTAAGCCAAGCTGGTCGCTTGCCACATTTTCTGTTCTTACTGCACATCGGGATGGTTTGTTTCTGTGGCCTGAGTAACGTTTCTTTAAAATACATCCAGCTCTCCTGCACTCCTTTCCTCCTGTATCACAATTTCTAGGACTAGGATAATTTTTGTTATTCTGCTAGACCCTTTCCAGTTTGTCCACAACTTTCTATAAATTTAGCACCCACTGATGGACAGAGTAATCCAGGCGAGGCCTTGCCAGTAATTAATATGGTGGAAGAACCACTTTGTGTGACTTGCATGCTACTCTCCTGTTGATGTATCCCAGTGTGCTATAAGGATTTTTTTTTTTGGGGGGGGGGGGGAGGGGAGAGGAGGGGTTACATCAATATTATACTGTTGACTCACATTCAGGAGGTAGTCTACTATGACCTCTGGGTAGTATTGCAACCAAGCAAGGTGGTCTTCAATTTGAATTTGTGCATTTGATTGTTTTATCCTTTGTGCAACACTTTCCCCTTCCCCTTACTGAATGTCATCTGATTGATTTAAGACCATTTTTCCAATGTGTCAAGGTCATTCTAAGGTCATTCGCCTGCCAATTTACTAAGTATGCACTCAATGCCATCCCTCAGGTCATTTATCAAAATATTGAACAGGTAGATACTGAGCTGCTGATGACTTCTTTTTGAGCAAGGTCATCCAAACATTTATGTTCCTATTTTATAGTATTTTTAGTTGGGCTGTGGTTTCATAGCTTGTTTGTGATCATTTCATGAGAGTCAGTGTCAAAAAACCTTGCCAGAATGAGGTATATCATATCCACTGCTCTTCATACATCCACAAAGCCCATCACCTTGGAAGAAAATCATTCTGATTTACGAGCATGTCTTGCACTTGATAAATCCACAGAGGCTGCTTCTTATCACCTTGCAATCCTCTAGGTGCTTAGAAGTAGGTTATTTGATGATATGCTTCAGTATCTTTCTGGGTATTGAGGTCAGACTGCCCGGTTTGTAATTCCTGGTTCCTCCTTGTTTCCTTTTTTAAAGGTGGGCACCTTTTTTGCCCTTTTCCAGTCTTCTGGGACCTTTATGAGTTCTCAGAGATAATAGCCAATAGTTCTGCAATTACTTCAGCCAATTCCTTGAGTACTTCAGGATAACTCTCATCTAGAACTGATGATTTGAAAATATCTATCTTGTTGAAGTAATGTCTAATGTATTCTTTTCCTGCTGTATCTTGATTATCTCCTCTTCTATCCTTGCTGCTCACCATGCCTGCTCTCTGACAGATGATCTTCTACCTGTATCTTAATTTGTACTGTGACCTTCCAGATGTTCTGCATGCCCATATTTTTCTATTATTCTGATTCTTAGTAATATGTCCAAGTTTCCACTCCTTGTAAAATTCATTTTTAATGTTCAAGTCATTGAAGAGTTTACTGTATAGCTCAACTGGTCTCTCATTTAGCTTCCTATCCTTCCTTCACATCAGGATAGCAAGTGCTGGTGCCTTTTATATGGTGTCTTTAAGGTAAAACCAACACTCCTGGACTTCCTTCCTCTTACATGGGACACTTAGCATGTGTTATATTTAGATCTTAGTAGACATTAATATGACTCAAAGTTTTCTGAGCACTCGCACATTAATTCTGATTACGGTCTAAATATAGACTGTGGTACACACCTGAGTCTCGAACCAGCTTGATGTCATTCAGCTGATTTTTGGTCTCAGCTTGAAGACCCACCAAAGCTTGTCTTGCATGAGTCAGTGTCTCTGCAGCAGATCCCAGGACCCAGCACAGAGGCAGAGAGCACTGTGGGACCTAGGATCCAGTGCAGAGGCAGGGAGTAGTGGATCCTGGGACCAGCAGTGCTCTCTGCCTTCATGCTCTGGAGCTCTCTGCAGCCGGACCCAAGGCCCAGCACAAAAGCAGAGAGTAGTAGGACCTGGCCCCAGGACCAAGTGCACAAGCAGAGGGCAGCAGAGTCCTCACCCTCCCATCACACCATGTTGGATGGGTGTTGACCAATAAACACCTGATTTCCAGTCCCCACCCTCCCAATGCATTGGAGTCCTGAACACCTCTGGTACGGTGGGAAGATGAGGGCTGACAGTCATCTCTTTGTTGGTTAAAGCCCCACTACTGCACTGAAGTCTTGATCCTGCTCAAGTGCTGTGAGGGAGCTTTGACTGAGAAACAACTGGCTGTGAGTCCCAGCCCCCACTAGTCTTTGATCCTATTACTTCCATGGTACAGTCAGATGTTAGCTCAAAAGGTGTTAAGTCACAGGATCTGGAAGTACCCCTCACCGGAAAAGGCTTAGCATTGCAATACTACAATGGCATTTAACATGTGTTTAGCATGTGTTTACTATTTGAACACTTGGACATGGAAGTTTTAAGTACAGTGAACACATGCTAAGTGCAATATGTAACAGTCCCCTTAGACTTGCCTTACATGGCATGCTTTTCAACAGTTCTCTGCATGTTGAGGTCTGCTTTTCTGTAGACGAAGGTTTTTATTCTGCAGTTCTTTTTCCTTAGGATCATGAGCTCTGTCATGCCATGAGTACTGTCAATGAAGTTGTCTTACACCTTGAGATTTTCAACCAGTGCTTCCCTATTAGTCAACAAGAAACTGGGAAGGATCTCCACCTGGCGTCTCCATCATCTCTAGCAAAAAGTTGTCCACAACACAACCCAATAACTTGCTGGACTGTCTGTGTACTGATCCATTATCCTTCCAGCAGCTGGATGTTTAAATAGAAGTCTGACCCATCTCCTCCTGCTCGTTCTGTGGTCTGTGCTAAACATCACCATGGTATTACAATTGCAGCTTTTTCCATTTATCTCAGCTCAGAGACTTTCAAGATGTCTATGCCTTATTTCATTCTCTGTGGGTAGATTCTCTTAATAAATTACATGGTGGAATTTTGCTTGAATAAGGTCTTCCAGATAAGGACAAGGGTTTCTGGAAATGGAATACTGCTGAGCACCCTTCTCTCTTTGTAGTTCACAGTAGCCACCTGAACCACTAGCTATTTTGCCATGTCTTCTGTTATAGAATATGGGTGTTTTTACACACAACATTTTTCCTCTTTTTTGTACTGCAAAGGCATGATTGTTAGAATGAGCGGGTTTTCCAGATGCTTTAAAAGTCTTTCTGGCTCATTAAAGTAAAACTCCTTGGGCATAGTTTAATTTGGCTTGCCTTGAATTAGAGCATCACACCCATGGATTCACTGCATGCAAACACAAAGGCACTCAAAGATGTGTAATGAGCCTCTTTGTCCACCGGGTGGTGCTGCAACTTTTTTATAGTTCACCCCTTCAAATTGCTTTCGCTTTCAGATAGATTCTGCTTTTTTCTTTTTCTTGAGCCATCTGCTGGCTCCCTGCTTCCACAGCTGCGTGACAGGACACAGAGTTGGGGAGCCCTGGGCCAGGACCATCCCACTCTCCACAGGACTGGGCTGTCCTGCTCACCTGTGGCACTGACCAGGGACCAGGCTTAATTTGTTTGAAAACCTAGTGTGTGCAAAAACTGATGTGACGCTCCAAAGCTTAATTTGATGGAAAACCTAGTGCATGCAAACACTGATGCAAAGCTCCAAAATGAACAAGTTTAAATTGTATAGACCTATTTAATTTAATGAGGATTAAACCCTGTGGTGTGTACAGGTGTCCTATGAGTGGACTGAGGCCCAGTGCAAGTAAGAATAACTCATATAAGAAAAAATTAACAGCATTGGGACCCATGGCACTATCCTGGCAATACAGTAACTTTCTCTAACGTAACTATTCATTTTTGTTATACTTAAAGCAAGTATTAAAAACCTCACTCCCCAGATGTATTGATCTTTTTACTTTTCTCTGTAATTAGAGGTGGGGAAAGTTGCTTCCAACATCTTTTGCTAAATGGTAGCTTCCCTTTTAAGCTCTCCAGAACACACCTAGGGCCAGTGGTTGGCAGCGCTTAAAGGATTTTGGAGATTTTCTTGGACAAGGCTTTCTTGGCAGGTAACAGTGCAAGTGCAGCAAGGAGCAAGGACTCAAAATAAATATCCAGCAGCTGTAAAATAGAAGCAACTTTACAAGAGTGAAAGATTTGTGCCTCTCTAATTGCAGATAACAGTTTCCATCTGTTAAAAAATTGCACTTTCTCATGTGCAAAATACTGTAGGAAATAAGTAACTTGGTATTAGCCTTTGCTTTTTAAAATCAGCACTATGAGTCTTACATGCTAAGTAGAAAAGGAATGAAACCAGAGCCTTTCATCCGCAAAGAAAGTTGTCCTTTGATTAAATTGCCGGACATGAGCTATGGAGATCAAGGAGCTCTTTCCACCTTTGTCATTGACTGTAGGCAAATAATGTAATTTGGTTTTGGCTTTGTTCCCTGTCTGTGAAGTAGGAATAACACTATATTCATACTTCATAAAGCTGTTGGGAGGAGGCATCTTTAAATAGGTAGGAACATAAAATACCTAGCAGTTCAGGTATTATGACGATATAGGATGTTTAAGAACCTGGGAGACTTTCTTGAACCAGAATGACTTGGATAAAATACGGTGCAGTGCTGAAGCAAGATTGGTGTAGATTTGGCAATGCAAAACACAGTCCATGGGGCTCTGGAAAACTCTGCTTTTCTCAGCCCATCTTCATGTAAGGGATTTTTATTTTGCTAATATCCCATAAAAACCACTTGTGCTTAACTTCCTACTTTTTGTCTTCCTCAAATAGTCAAGTATTAATAATGCCATTTCCCCCCCAAATCTAAAGCAAAAAAGTACAAATAAGTTTTCCGATTTTTTCCTCCTTGTTTTTGTAAAATGAATAAACATTTTATTTATTTATTTTTTATTTAAATAAGTTTGGACTTTGGTTTTCAAGTTTCACCTCTAAATAACCTGCTCCCTAATTATGAAGTTTCAGGATAAAATACTGGCGCAGCCATTACTACAATTGCTCAAGCAATTAACGTTAAATAATTACAGTGTGATGCTAGATAACATTTTTCATGCTATGGAACATCTTCAGCCTGAAGACATGCAAAAGGAAACCATGATAGGGGGAAGATCCTAATATTCTTGCTAATGCTTTGTATGGGTTTTATTGTGCAAAGTCCCTCAGATCAGCTTGTAATTTGTAAGTTGAAATGCTTCAAAGTAGAGGAAGGGAGGGGCAGAATTTGCACCTCATGGGACAGACCCTTGCCTGGTACAAATTTTTGTGGTTCCACTAAATCAGTGTTTTTCAACCTGTTATCCCCCTGGGGGTCCACAGACTCTGTCTAAGGGGTCTGCGAAAGATGGTAATCATCAATCAATTAAAAATATGTGGATACCCACGCTTACCTCCGTTCAAACTTTTTTAGGGGTCCACAAATGAAAAAAGGTTGAAAAACATTGCACTAAATGTAAATGAGTTGTAACAATTTGCATCATCAAGAGCAATTAAGTGGAGGGTATTGATGTGTATTGATGGGTGTGCAAAGGGGTCACAACAGCCTTTCACTAATAGTAAGCTGAATTAACACAGTTTAGTCATCCCCAGTCCAGAGGCAACAGCTGACAGAGGTGGCCACTAGATGGCACATGCTAGGGCTGTGTGAAATTTCGCCACCAGTTTTGTTTTGACGCTGTTTTGACTCATTTTGAGGTTGAAACAGCAAAATCCAAATGGAACAAATACGGTCGAAACAGCCTTGAAACAAAACGAGGCAAGTCGAAACCTTTCACTGTTTCGACACTGTTTCGACATTTCACCCATAGGCTATAATGGGGAAGGTCGAAATAGCCTATAACTGTCATTTTGGCCTGATTTGGATGAAACTTGCAGGAATGATAGCCATTTCTACAAGCATGAAGCCAGCCTGGTTTCAAGTGGATAGGTGAAGCAAGTTCAGAGAAACTGCGCCCCAAAATCCTGAAAGCAAAACTTGCGTCACGTGTACGTGTTAAGCCACAGCAGGGTCAAAACTACAGGCATGCCAGCCCCTGCTGAGGCCACAAAGCCTGCCAAGTTTCAAGGAGATAGGTGCAGGGGTTTGTGGGAAACTGCATCTCAAGCTGCGGACAAGCAAACTCGTGACATGGGTGACACTGCGTGTGTTAAGGCGCAGCAGAGTCAAAGCTGCAGGGATGGTAGCCCCTGCTGTGGCCACAACACCTAGCAGCTGTGGAGGAGATTGGTGCAGGGGGCTTCTGGGCTTTAGCTGCTGACAGGCAAATCTCGTGCCATGGGTGTTTGTGCAACTGTGTTTGTCTTGGGGCACAGGGGCTGGGTGAAAACTACTGCGGGCCTGGCTGCTAGGCCCTGCTCCAGCCACAAAGCCTGTCAGCTGTTAAGGAGATGGGTGCATACTTTAACAAGGCCTGTCGGGCTTGTGGGAGGGTCAGTGATGTTGCGGGAGGGGCGGTGATGCCGCGGGAGGGGCGGTGATACCCTGGAAATAGCTGTTAAGGAGATGGGTGCATAGTTTAACAAAGAGAAGGCTGAGAGCTGACTTGGTAGCAGCTTACTGCTACATCAGAAGCGTACATCTAGGGCTCAATAAACAACTGTTCACCAGGGCACTAGGAGTAATGGTCACAAACTCCTGGAAGATTGTTTCAGGCTCAACATTAGGAAAAACTACTTCACAACTAGGGTGTCCAGGCTATGACCTTTACTTCTAGTGGTCCTGAAAGTTTCATCCAAATCAGGCCAGAAATGACGAAGTTTATAGGCTGTTTTGTCCTTCTCCATTATATCCTATGGGCAAAACATCGAAACAATTTCACCGTTTTGCCCCTGTTTCGACGGAATGGAATGGAACGGCTGTTTCGAGTTGAAACAAAATTTGAAACAAAACACTGTTCCATCGAAATGTCAAAACGCTGGTTGAAACGGAACGCTGCCGTTTGGACCAGCCCTAACACACACACACACACACACACACACACACACACACACACACACACAGAGTAAATGCTGTGTTATCCAGCACCTTACAAGCTGGCGTGCTCTATTAACTGGCATGCTGGCTTGTAAGGTAATGTGAAACCAGAAGTGCCCACCATGGCACTTCCAGTTTCTCTGAGCCCCCATGGCTTGGGGCAAAGCAGCTTGTGCTGCCAAGCACCCATGGCCCAGGGGCATAACAGGCTGCGTGGGGCCTGCCTCCCTGTTGGGCCTGCGGAAGGGTCAGTGATGCCACAGGAGGGGCAGCGATACCATGGATGTGGCAGGAGAAGAGGCGGCCTAAATACGCAATGACACCTGTTCAGGCCGCTCAATTAACCGACATATTTTAACCTCCATTCCCAGGGGATGCCAGATATCAGAGTTTTTACTCTGTGTGTGTGTGTGTGTGTGTGTGTGTGTGCACACACACGCACACACAAACATATACATATATAAGTGTGTGCGCGCGTGAGTATATGTACATGTATGTGTGCACATGTGTGTGTGCATATATATGTATATATATATGTGTGTGTATGTATATATATACTGAAAGCTGTTTGTGAGAGGGGCTGCTGGTCTATTATTTGTCTCGCAAAGGTTGAGTGGATTTTCAACATGTAACAATTGCACACACTTATTAGTAATCAGCAGTATTCTTTCTAAATTGAAGGCCTTCCATTATGCACTTTATTTATTCTGGAATTTATTCAATGATTTTTCTCCTCTTCTCTTATTCACCCCATGGCCAACATTTTCAAACTGAAGTAATTATTTTGGATGTGGTGTGTTTTGGATGCTGGAATGGAAACACTTTACAAACTCTTTGATTTTGAGAAAACATTGAGGAATCATATCAGCAGATCAAGTCCCTTTTAATTGCCTTAGTCTGACCACCCAAAACCACCATTCACTTTTGAAAATGCAGGTCCTGTACCCAGAGACTTGCTTATGTCTGGGTTTTTTTATTTTTTATTTTGGTATTCATTTAGATTTATGAAAGAATTGGAGATGGCTATCTCATTTTCTCCCTCCCTATAAAAGGCTTTATGCCTAAAATGCCCTTTCAAAGTTATTGTGCATGGCATAATTTAGTTTAATATGCTTGCTCTCCACATTACTTTTCCTCTGATATTGCTCTTCCAAAGCAAAGTGACCTTGAAGATAATATTTTAAACCAAGAAATGAATTGAGGAGGTAAAAATCATACTGAATGTTGTAAATCAGATGGATTTGTTTTCATCTTAGGACTTGACTTTGAATGCATTTTTCATACAAGGAAATAACACAATTATTGTTTTGTTGGTTAAAAATATGGGCCAAATCCTCAGGGGGGTTCTTTGTTTTGTTTTTAATATCTATAGTGTTATGCCACCTTAAACCAGATGAAGGTCTGGCTTTATGTTTTTTAGGCAGCACCTTGAGAAGAGAGAGAGCTGAAATGACAGTATTGTTTTTCTTCAGCTTGTGATCATTTGAGGAGGGGAATTTAACACCATCTCGAAAGAGGTCTTTGTCATTGGTATTCAGTCAGAGTTCCAAAGACTTTTCTCTCAAGGACTGGTTGAGACATTTCAGATACGACGAGAGCCTTTCGGTTGCCATGAATAGCATAGGAAAGAGAAAGCACATCGTTCTGAGACAGCCTGCGTTCAATGCTAAGCACGGAAAGAAAGCTTGTGTGAGCCCTGCCGAGGGGCATTGGGGAGAACTGGAAGGGCTTTGGCATTGTCTTAATTTAGTGTTTGGACAAGACATTCAAACAATGAGTGTCTTTATTATTCAATTTATAGTGAACTCATGCACCTCTCTGCACATCAGACAAGCCAAATCCATCCTTGGTGTAACTCTCTTGATCCTGCTAGAATTGAAGCTGGGCACATCTACACAGGTGCTTTACTGTGCAGTAAAGCATCACCAACTACATGCACATGGCAATTAAGCCAGCGTAGACTGATTTACTGTGCTGTCAGATAGTCCCTTCCGACACAGATAAGATGTGACGATGGAGTAAATTACTGTGCTTAAACCTACGTGTAGACAGTGATGCCTGGATTAATTTACTCTGACTCAAATTGCCCTGGAGTTTATTCTGTTGCATAAATTGCACATGTAGACATGCCCGCAGAAGTGAATTTGGCCTTGCTTTCCTGAAAAATAAAATGTGTGCTTGTGTGTGTGTGTACGCGCGCGCGCGCGCATGCATACGTGTGTAATTGCACTGCAGGGTTATAACTGAGGTCACAGCCCCATTCTACTAGGCCCAGGACACAAGCACAGGAACATACAGTTCCTGGGCTGAAGAACTTACAGTCTAAAGAGAGGGTGGGAGGGTGGGAGTGTTATCTCCCTTTTAAACAGAGGGAATTGAGACAAAGAGCTCTAAAGAGCATGGGCCCATCAATCACTCCATGGTTAAAAAAAAGCGGGGTGGGATTTACAGAGCATCAGCTATTCTGTGGCAATTGGCCATATATACTCTTCTACTCAATGGTCAATGAAAGCTAACGCATTGTAGTTTAATAGTGAAACTGGAGCAAGCTGCCCTGGGATAGCTTGAATTTACTGTAGCACGAGAGTGCATACACAGACAACCGAAGTACTGTAAATCCCCTCCCCTCGACTTCCCATGTGACTTTTTTACTGTCAGACGAATCATCTATAGCAGCATTGGGACCTTAGTCCTGAAGGTCCTGAATCCCAGGCAAGACTATCCTTCTACAGTCAGTTGGCTTTTCTTATTGACTTAGACTGGGGTGCTCAATCCTTAGCTCTGGGGCCAGATCCAGTTCCCAGTGCATGTCATTTGACTTGTGGGGCATCTGCTTCAGGGCTCTGGAGCCTGATCCTGGCACATGGAGCCAAGCAAAGGTGATACAAGTCCTGGGGTCTGGCACATGGGGTCAGTGTGGGGCCCAATCTAAGAATGTGGGGGGCCAGCCAAGGCCCCATGGAGCCCGATGCAACCACATGGGCCCAATCCTGTTGCAGGGGGCAAATCTGTCTTGTGGACTTGCTGGGCATGACCCATGGATCTGGATAGGGAACATGACTTCTGAGGAGAGACTGAGGGAGCTGGGTTCATGTAGTCTGGAGAAAAGAAGATTGAGGAGAGATTCAATAGCAACCTTCAAGTAACCTGCAGGCAGGTTGCAAAGAGGATGGAGCTGGACTGTTCTCAGTGGTGGCAGATGACAGAACAAGGGAGCCATGGTCTCAAGTTGCAGTAAGGGAAATTTAGGTTAGATATTAGGAAAAACTTTCTCACTAGGAGGGTAATAAAATGCTGGAACAGGTTACTCAAGAGAGGTTATGGACTCTCCATCCTTGAAGTTTTTTAAGATGACAAAGCTTTGGCTGTTGTGATGGTCCTGCCTTGACCTGGGGACAGTCCTGCTTTGAGCAGGGTTTGGACTAGATGTGACCTCCTGAGGTCCCCTCCAGTCCTCATTTTCTATGATTCTATGACTGGCCCCATACCACTGAACCTTCTGGTCCTGTGGGCCAGATCAACACCATGGACTTAGATGAGGGCTATAGTAGTGGCTATCTAAATGGTGGCACTTGGGCCATGTGGCCTGAGAGGGGTTAATTTGGCCCTGGGCTTGGGGTCCAGGTGCCTCTCTTCCCCTATTTATTTCCTTCTTCTATTGCTGAAGTCCCCATAGTTCAACTTCTGCCTCCTGCCCCCACCCCTGGGGTAAACCATCATAGCTTGGGAGGGCCCAAGGAGTCCTCAGGGCCCCAGAGCCCCAGTGCAGCATGGCGGCACCTGTGCAGTGTGGTAGAAAGGTGCCTGGTGCATGTCATGAGTCCAGGGGGGCTCGGTGGCCCATATGGCCTCCCACCCCTCAGAAGTTGAACAGCCCTGGCTTAGATATACCATTAGTGGGGTTTTTTTAGTCCAGGTTTATTCTCTTGCACAGCATTACAGAATTAGCTTGAGTACCTCTATGATGTGCGTTAGACTGCAGTGTAGGTATATCATTAGCGCCACAACACCACTTTTTAGTGCACAGGTACCTGACCTGCTAGGCCTGGTAATGTCCATGGACAGTTGCAGCAGGAGCTGGAAGCTTCATGGTACCAAATGAATAAATAAGCTTTGAAATTCCATAGCTTTGAGCCATCTGGGGAATTAGGTTTGAATCTCTCAGTAGGGGAAAACAGCAGTGAAGAAGAGATGGCACATAATTGCATCAGAACTGTAGAGAAGTTGGGCTGGAAGGAGCCTTCAGCAGTCAACTTCTCCAACCCTCTGCCTGAGGCAGGGTCATCTCTGTCTGAACCATCCTATGCAAATCCACTTCAACCTCTTAGCAAAACTACACAGTCAACCCTGACACAAACCCAGAGCATAATTCCCTAACCTGCCACGGGTAAGGCAGGGGGATCATGAAGTCATTGTCCAGTTGTTGCAAGGCTGTTAATATACACTCCATTGACCCAAGGAAGAAAGCCATACCCCTTGCGACACAGGAGAGCAAAATCTCTCACCATCCCATCCATACTAAGCCAACTATAGAGTAGAATTCCTTCCTGACCCCAAATATGACAATTGGTCTGACCCTGGGTGAAGGGGCCAGACCCTCTAGTCAGGAACCTGCAGCTTTAAGTCCCAGCAGGAGCACTGGCACAGCCCAGTCAAAATCCTTGCCCTTGGTTGCAGCCAACACCCAATGCGTTTGAGGGCAAACAAACAAACCAAAAACTCTGACACATGTAGGAGTGGTGGGAGGAAACTATTCCCTCCCCACCCAATGTGGATCAACAGAAGGACAGTTGCAGTTGAGGTTACCTGGTTATATGATGGCTCACCTATGAGAGGGAGATCTTCACATTACCTGGACTTTAGCAATGTACATGTCTTCTCTTGCCCTCTGCACATCTTTTTGCTTCATCCCATCCCTGTGAATCTGGAAAGGAAGTGCTTTTCTGGTAGGGGGAGGCAGCTTACAATAGTGGTTAGGGCACAAGAGTAGGATGAAGAGGACCTGGATTCCTTTCCCAGCTGTATCATGGCCTGTTGTGTCAAATTGAGCCCATCCATTTGTTCTTCTGTCCTCCTATTTCTCTCCCTTTTTTCCTGTCTTGTCTTTTTAGCTTGTAAGCTCTTCAGGTCACAGGCAGTCTCCTGCTATGTTTTGTTTTTTTTACAGTGCCTACTATAATGAGCTCATTTTTCAGATGTGCTAGGTACTGTCATAATAAACAGAGCTCCATTATCACTGACTTTTCCCTGTTTATTTTATGCTGTCATGCGGGTGTTTTTCATAGTGTTTTGGGGATACTTTCTGTTCTCTCTGTGCCAGGGATTGCATGAATGTTGAAGTGCATCTAATTACAAAATTAAATAAAAACATTTTTCCTGCACTTCCACCAAAGGTGTTTGATTTAAGGGAAGGAGATCAGCAGGTGGTTTACAGAAATCTCATTAGCCACTTTGATTGTTTCCGACACCTCTTAGAAAAACATGTCTCATTACCCAGAATATTTACATAGCTCCTGGCTTTGTACTGACTCTCCTATAGCACAGCATTATAGAATACATGATTTAATTTCTTTAGATTTAAACAGGCAAAACACAATTCCTACTGGGTGACCAGACACCATCTGCAAAATCTAATAATGTTAAATTTGATCTGGATTCCCATCTTCAGTATGCTGAATGTATAATTAACTTTGCGAGTCCATGTTTTTGAGCCCTCTGGGCAATCGGGTTTAAATCTTTTACTGGAGAAACACTGCATTTACACAGTAAGGTCCCCATCTGGAAAAGGGTTCAGCAGAAAGAGCCTAAATGTGCATTTTTTTTTTTAAATGCCATACAAGAAGCGGGTTTGCAAAATCTCTGCAGTGACCTTGGGCTAAGTTGTAGCCAGCATTTCTGATGAGGTTCTTAACTCGAGGTGCATGATGCTCCTTTACCACTTAAATTAAGCTTGTTTATATTTCTATCTTTTGATGCTGTTACACTTTCTCTGCCGTTTTATTAATAGCAATAACATATTGAGCAGCCCTAGTGTGACCAACACTGACCCAATCCTGCAACCACTTACCAAGGGAAGCAAGCACCCATTTAGTGTTTCAGGATGTAGCCCTTTCACAGTAAAAAGATACAGGGCTCTTATTGCCACTCTCATTGAAGCCAAAAGAAACACTCCCTAGTAAGATTTTACCATAATGTCCTTTCTTTTCAGCTGATGTAAGTCAACATAGCATCACTGGAATCCATAGAGCTCTAATCATTTGCACTAGACGATGATCTGGCCTGTATGAGTACCAGGTCCTTGTCTCCAGACTGCCATGATAGCCTATTAGGGAATAATCTGCTTTTGCCACAGGCCTTTCTCTCTCTCATCATGCAGCAAGAGGCTTGGTCACAAAACCATTGAGACAAGTCTAGTTTTTGCTGCCTTTAAAAGTTGATGTGCTCATGTACTCACTCTCAGTACCAAATTAGAAAGCAGTCTCATGGTAGTAGAGAGAGTTAGATTTACCGGCCCTCTCTTTAATGTCGAGGGAGAAGGCTATTCCAGTTTGAGAGCCTCTGACTATATCATTTTCTGGCTATTAATGGGGGCCTTCAGGGACAGCTCTCAGCATTTTGATGCACAAACAAGGCCTGCTATGGTTTACAAGCCTGCAGGCTGGACTTCAGATTGAAAGAATTACGATAGGGATCTTCCCAAAGAATCACATTGGCCATCAGCTGCTCCTTGAAAAATATTCATAGATTATCATTTTCCTAAGCAGTGCTTTGTTTTTAGGAATATCCTAAAAACAGCTAACCTGTTTCCATCATCTCTGAGGTTTATCCTCCTGCCTCTAACTCTAAGCAAATAAGATCTGCTTGCTTGCTGTTTTTCTTCTATAAGGAGAAAACGATCCCAGTCCAAATTTGCTGCTTGTTCAAGTTGTCCTCGATCCACTGAAGTCAATGGAGCTATGGCAATTTCAAACAATTGAGCACATGTTTTATATCCACTATGTAGAGTTGGGGACAAGTGTGCAAAAAGGAACTGGTTCTGGTAGTCCACTCTGGTACCCAGCCATATCAGGCCCCAGCAGATTTTAGAGCAACCTTCAAGATGCTCTAAATGCTAATGGTGGACAGCTGGTCCTGGAACTGGCACACCAGCTGATTATAGTCAGATGATGAACGTACGCCTGAAGTGCAGCCAACCTATGATGTAGCCAACCTGCGAAACAGGAGACTATTGAGTAGAAGGAGGGATATGATATAACATTGACCATGGCATTAGCGAGCTCTTGCTATGTCTAATTCTGGTGACTGTCCTTTAAGAAGGAAGCAGACAAATGGGAAAGTATTCACAAAAGAATAAATCAGAGTCTGGAAGCTGTATCTTAAATGGAGAGACTACCAAAGCTGTACTTACATTTATCGACAAGAAGGTTGAATGCTAACTTCTTCATAGTTCAGCTATTTAGAGATTGGTAGATGTTGCTATGGTCAGCATCGCAAGACATGTGGCTGAGGGTGAATCTACACGTGCAATTAATGTGAAGCAATAAACCCCAGCTCATATCTCTCCTGAGTTTAGTGCTCCCAGGCACCATGTTTGCATGTGCACCCAGGACTGCAAGCACATTGAGAGGGGTCAGAGCAGCCCTGGTTGGCAGAAGGTCTGGGGGGGGTCAGCTTGCAAGTGCAGGGCTGCTCCAACCTGGCTCAAAATGCCATGGAGGGGCTGGTTGGGGCATGAAGGGGGCTCCAGTATGGGACTAGCTGGCAGGCAGCCCCCATGCTGAAGCACTTTCATGCCCCAGTCAGTACCGTCAGCATCTACATGTGAATTGCTGTGCAGTACATAACACCGCCGCAGGATAGTACTTGTATTTCCAAGTACGAGCCTACAACAGCATTTATTAGTTTGCTGAAGCTTAATAGGGTCGCACAGGTAGACGCAGAGACTTTACTGTGAAACTAATTTGCTCTGCAGTAACTGTCACGTGCTGATGCACCTGAGAGACCTAATTCTCCTTTTTACAAGATTTAGGCATTTAGCTATATCCTGTTGACTTTCTAGAAGAGAAGGGTATCACAAGGTCTGTTCAGTGACTGTAGGCTGAAGCTTGACCAACTGAGACTTGAAATGAGATATGAATTTTTAACACAACAATTTGTCTAGGGGACACAGCAGTTTCTCTATCACTTAAATCTTTAAATTAAGAAGGCCTATTTTTCCCAAACACATTTTATATCTGAATCAGTAGTTACAGGCCTGATATAGGAGTTACTGAATGAAATTCTCTGAATTGAGCTATGCAGGAGGTCCAGCTAAGTAAGTAAAGTTGTCCCTGACAGCCTTACAATCAGTGAATTTAGGGACAGGACATCCTTCAGCTGTCCAAGGGGGTCAGAAGATGATCCTTAAATTCCCTTGGATTCCATGAATTAATTGTCTCCACTGGGAGGTTGCACTGGGAGGTGGTAAATAAGATGTTTGTGTTGGCTCTTTTGCTAACAGGACTTTTCTGATTTTTCTCATTTTTGGTAATCAGGTAACCCTAGGGAAAGATGGAAAGGCTCCAGGTGTCCTGCCACACCTTGATGCAGTAGGGCCAAATCCAATGTACCCTGGTCTTCAAGCTGTCCCTCTTTAGGCTAACTCCCAGTGGGTCACATCATAAGAAGTGCTGAATCTCTGCAATTTATGATAAATTCTTGGGGATAGGGGTGGTTTGGGGTATCAGACCCTGTCAGATTTTAGCCCAGGGACTTCTTTGCCTGAGGAAAAAAACTAATGACAAGACTAAAAATTTGGCCCATCGTATTGACAGATAACTACATTTCAGAAATATTTCCTTCATGGGGCCAAATGCCCTTGTTGTGACTTGGAGCAGGTCTATTGAAGTTCAGGCAGATTTTGCCCACCAGTGGGTTTGGCCCTGACATATCTGCCACAGTACCACACTAAATGCCTCACATCTAATACCATCCCAGTCAATATAAATTAATTTTTTCTGGCATAGGCTGATTTGAAAGCGTTACTGCCTGTCATTGCAAATGAGCACGTGCTTAGCAGTTGGCCATGGAGGTGCTTGGAAATTCTCCCATAAAAGAACTGGATTTGACTGCAACTTCCCTTTTTTTCCCCTCTTTTCTTTCCCTTCTCTAGGATGCGCAGGGATGTGGGATAATATTACATGCTGGAAGCCTGCGAGTGTGGGTGAAATCGTCTTTGTCAAGTGTCCTGCATTCTTCAGAATTATTAACTTTGAAGATGGTAAAGTGGCTTCTCCTTTTGTTCCTTTGTTCCAACGGGTGGGTAGATAACTGGTGGATAACTGCGTGAGTGTGTGTGTGTGCATGTGTGTGAAGGAAAAATGTCACAGAATATGAGAAAAGAAAAAATCACCATGGCAGCAGACAGATGTCACCTTAAACCATTTTAATAGGGGAAGGTCACTTGTTGCTTGGGCTAAATTGTTCCAGTTTAGTTGTTACAGACATTTGCTCCTTCTGCGGTATAAATGAACTAAATTGCTGTAACGTGAACCCTGATTAAAACCACTATAGGGATGGGAAGATGTAACCGTTATATTGGAACATGGTATGGCAGTATAATTTAATGCAGATCAAATTGTTACATCTCTCCACACTCTCCGTCTAGATAAGAAAGAGAAAGCTCTCTCCTCAGATACCCACTATAGTCACTGGGAAGGGTGATGGCATATCGAAGGGTCTGCTGCTAGCTGCTAGTACAGGTTTAAAGGAATAGTTGGGAGTAGGGGTGTGCAAAGCAGGCCCTATTCAGTTCGGATTCAGATTTGGCCTGAATCAGGGAGAGTGATTCAATTAATTGATTTGGATCGCTGTCCCCAATTCAATTTGGCTGAATCTGAATCTGAAGATTTGATGCTGATTTGGAGAATTAGCGATTTGGACATAAATACAGCTTTAAAAGATTTTTTCTACATAGCTTGAGCTAGCAGGCATGGCTCGTGATCACTGTGATGTGGGGGCACATGAAGCATCCCACACGAGTGCAGGGGGGTGCCACATGCTCCGCAGCAAACCCAGTAATGGACTGGAAGTACTTCGGGTCCACTTCCGGGTCTGTCAGGGAGTGCACTGGGGGGGCCCCCCATGCTTCTGTGGCTTGGTGATTGGCTACAGGGGGTCTCCAGGTGCCCCCCACAGACCCAGGAGGCACCAGTTGCTGAGCTGGGGGGGGGGGTGCAAGGGGAGTTCCCAGCACGCTCCTTGGTGGACCTGGAAGTGGACCAGAAGTGCATCTGGTCCACTTCCAGGTCTGCTGCTGAGCATGCTGGGGAGCCCCCCACACTTCTGTGAGATGCTCCATGCACCCTAGTATCACAGCATTCACGAGCTGCCTGCTACCTAGAGGTATGTAGAAAAAACATTTAAGGCTGTGTCTATGTCCAAATTTCCGAATCTTTCCAAATTTCTCCAAATCGATTCAGAAGGTTTTGATTCAATTTGGAGAGATTAAAGGGTCCTCTGATTTGATTCAGATTTGGAGATTTGGCTGCCAAATCAGGCCAAATCTCTGCTGAATCGAATCAGGAACCGAAACTTCGCGCAGCCCTAGTTGGGAGTATGGTTTAGGGAACCTGTTCAGTGGCCAGTAAAACTGTTAGGAAGAAATCTGCTCCCTTCATTAGCTCCAGGACAGGAGTGGCTGTCTTTATACGCTGTCAGGAGCTCCTGGCTCCCTGTAATGAGTGTAATGCAGGCGAGACCATAGTCCTTCTGTCTCACACATCCATTGGTGTAGCCAAATGGCTGGCTAGGACATTGTTGTTTCTTCTCACAGTAATCAGGTACCAACTTGCTTTTTTCTCACAATGTTCAGTGATGGAAGGGTTAAATAGCAGCTTCCCCTGAGAAGGATACTAACAAAATTCGGTTTTGACCCCTGTCCCTCTGCAACGATCATGCAAAGTTCCACATTTCCTAGCGTGCCTCATACCCCCCAAAAAGACACATGCCTTGGTTTTGAAAGGCAGAATGAAGCAAAAAAAAAAGACCTTTCCTTGATGAGATCTATGACATCAGGAAAGTGGCAGCAAGTAACTGAGTAGGGAGCTCAGTGTGCTCAATGGGCCTTATTTTCACCTGTCGCCTTATTTTCACTTCTCCCTGGCACAGCCTTGTATTGCAGTAAATGCCATTGCTGCATTTCCTTGTTTATATGGTGTACCCCAATCTCCAGCAGCTGATCTTGGGGGAAAGGGCGTGTGTTGTATGTGAGAGAATATAGCATTTTTCCATGAATATCCATAAATGATAAAGTCCAGGGATGGATTCAGGGGTGGGAGTTGGGGGTGCAGTGGTACAATTGCACCTCCCCTTTGATTCCTGCTCCACCCAAAGTTTAAAACCAACTGCCTGGGAAGGGCAGCAACATTTCTATTAAGTCAATGTTGATAGGGCCAATTGACTCTGTGGCTCATTGTCATCTCCCTGATTCCTGCTAATCTCTCCACTCTACAGGTGTTAACGACCCTCTTTCACTTTGAACAATCTTTATGTGCCGCTATTCAAACTTTCTTTTTTTTCTCCAATGTTGCTGTCTGTTTGCCATTCCGGGTACTGCCCCTTCCATTTCACCGCCCAACAGACTGTGTTTAGCTCTATCTAAAAACCTTAGTTCAGGTGTTATCATATTAACTCAGGTGCAGAAATGACTGACATGGACGTATTAGAGGCACCGCCAAGTCACTCAAGAAGGCTAGCTTTTGTTTTCTGAATCTGAAAAAGAGACATACATTTAATTTAAATATATTTAATTATAATTTAATTATAATTAAAGACGTACATTTAATTATAATGACTACAGGACCAGTGACACCGTATCTTTTGATTATTTGGCTATTTTTTTCCTAGTTTGTTGTGTTCTTTAAACGTAATGTATAATCTAGCAAATTAGCGCACATTTTAATAGTTATATTTCTTTTTGCTCTGATCTTAAACGGAATAATTTAGTGCTAGGCCCCTAGCATATTAGCAAAGTCTCTAGTTTCTCTTTAACTGGAGAAACATGTGTTATGTTGTAGGCAATGATGTGCCACACTTTCTGCAGCCCCCCTGAAAAAATCCTGGATCCACCCATGGTAAAGTCCATGTTTTTAAGGATGCGCCTGCAAACATTGTACACACAGAGCTTGGCATATGTGAGCCTGCAACATTTCATGTGCTCGTATACATCCTCACAGTGTGCATGCTTCGGAGATTTACCAAGACATGGAGCAAGCATGATTACACTTGTGCCAATTCATTAGGATTTTAATTGACCAAAGAGTCAGGTCCTTGGTTTCAGTATCTCAACTAAAAATAAAGATCAGTTCTGATGGCAGCACAAAAGCCTCCAGTAATGTTGGGGTATTGGTTTATTCGTGACTCAGAGCAGTAATGAGTGAATCACCAGAGCTTAGTGATGATAGAAAAATAACATGCTGGTGTTTTAAGGAATTCACCATCAGTCCAGGCAGAAAAAAAATATTCTCCCTCTCTCTGGGATTTTGAGCTTGAGTCTTGGACATGCATCTACATCAACCTTATGCACATCGTTCAGCTTGGCTGCCAAACTACTTCAGGTCATCTCCAAAGCAGCGAATACATTCAAAGAAAAGTTTTCTTCTCCCCGCCTCCCTCTCCCTGCTCTGCGTCCAGGATTCATTAGTGCTCTCACTCTCCAAGCAGAAGGCTTTTATGTTATTTATTGTGCATCAACAGATGGCTGATTTATCATTTTCTTCTGATATAATTATAGCAGCCTGCTTTCAATAGAGGGGCTGTCTCACATTCCATTCAAAAGCCCTGGTTCAGAGTGGTTTGTAATGCGCCTTCTTTAAATATCCTTGAACTGAAGTTGGCAGTATACAGGATCTGCTTTTCTTTTTCTTTTCTGTTTGCAAATGCAGTGCTCATGGATGTTTCTGGCTTGACAGCACAGAGAACATCCTGTTTACCCACAGCACAGGCAAGCTTTCCCCATGCTAACCTCCCCCACAGACCTCTCCAGTCTCCCTAATTTCTAGTGGCATCAGCCAGATAGGGTGTGCCACTAAGCTGTGGTACCCTCTCATTTGCATGTGGAAAACGCCTTAAATCAGAAATAAATATATGGGGAACTGCAGTGACAAAAAGATCTATTTGCATTAAAGAGTTGAAACCCAAGGACTCCCATACAAATGCTTTTGCATCCTACCTTTCTTATTTGTTATACAGGTGGGCTTTGGAAAGTTAAGAGCTCAACCCTGAGCAGGGGGGCGAGAGGGTTGTCTTGTATAAAAACCCATTCCCCCTTGTGAACCGGGTACAGAGATCAACTAATAAAAGGGCCAAGTGTAACTCTTGAAATAGCTGGTGTTATGCCATAGATACCTGTTCACCCACCAGATTAACAGGTAATCAAATAGCTTTGAGCTCTTTAACAACTAAACTGATCCAATTTTCATTTTGCAATACTAGCCAAGAGGTGAAAGGATCTAGGTCCCTTACCAATCCCTTGAGTTGCTCATACCCATGTGAGCTCTTGGCATCATTAGGAACCCCTTGAAAATGTCACATTTCGTAGCAAGGTTCCATTAATAAAGGTGTTCATGCAGAATTAACAAATGCTTAATCAAGTGTGAGATGGTTATGCAGTCCAACATGTTACTAGATGCCTCTAACTATCTGTAACTCCATCCACAGATGTTCTTATAATGGATGAAAGCATCTTAGAGCCATCAATAGTAATTTATATTAATAATTTATTAACTCTCAACATATCATTTACAAATGAAACCTTGTTACACATATCTGGCCACATTCATGGGCTTAATGTATATTTAAATTATTTTGGCTTATATATCCGGGCAGCAGCTCTGCAGAAAAAGACCTGGGGGTTTCAGTGGACAATAAACTGAATATGAGACAGCAGGGTGCCCTTGTTACTGAGAAGGCTAACAGCATACTGGGCTGCATTGGTAGGAGCATTGCCAGTAGGTCAAGGGAAGTGATTATTCACCTCTATTCAACACTGGTGAGGCCATATCTCGAGTCCTGTGTTCAGTTTTGGGCCCCCCACTACAGAAAGGATGTGGACAAATTGGAAAGATTCCAGCAGAGGACAACGGAAAAGGTTCGGGGCTGGGGGACATGACTTGTGAGGACAGGCTGAGGGAACTGGACTGATTTAGTCTGGAGGAGAGAAAACTGAGAGGGGATTGAATAGCAGCCTTCACCTCCCTGCAGGGAGGTTTGAAAGAGGATGGAGCTGGACTGTTCTCAGTGGGGGCAGATGACAGAACAAGGAGCAATGGGCTCAAGCTGCAGCAAGGGAAGTGTTGGTTAGATATTAGGAAGAATTTTCTCACCAGGAGGGTAGCAAAACACTGGGACAGGTTACCCAGAGAGGTGGTGGACTCTCCATCCTTGGAGGTTTTCATGACCTGGGTAGACAAACCCTTGGCTGGGATGATGCAGTTGGGGCTGGTCCTGCTTTGAGCAGGGGGTTGGACTAGATGTGACCTCCTGAGGTCCCTTCCCACCCTCCTTTTTTATGATTCTATCATGACTGCCATAGGAGTACGTGAATAACAGCAACCCAAAAGATGAAGGTGTCCACATTATGTTGTGATATTAATTTAAGGCAGTATATGCATGGTAAAGTAAAAGCTAACCAATAAAACTCACATCTTGCAGGGGCCTGGGAATTATGATGGTATTTTCAAATCTGACAACAGCTTTAGCTATGCACCTTTTTTTTTTTTTTTAATTTCCAATCTAAGTGCCTGGTAATACTTGCATTGGTTTGAGTTGGGGCAGAGTACTCTTTGTTGCTGAGCATTCTTTTCAAATTTCATATTATCCATTATCTTCCATATGAAATTCTTCTCAGTCTTCCAAATCCCTCTGTTCCCAGGATACAGCAGCCTAGATTGTTTTATATGAACTAAGAACAGGAAAGAAAGGGCACAAAAGATCATGTCTTAAGTTGCACTCGTCTGAGATTTGCAGAATAGCTCCCAACTCTCTTGTGTTCAGAGTAGATTTAAGAGAAAGCCAGACATCTGAGTTGTTGCCCTGACAGGATCCCAGCATACTGCATCTCTTCTGCAAATAGATTTATGTGACCTCCATCCATCAAGTTAGGGAAGTTATTTTCAATTGAGTCTTTGAGGCAAAGTGTAATGTTGCTGTTCATGAAGATTTTCATAGCAGAGTTCCCATTCTGACTCGACTGCCAACACATCCTCGTTTTCACTACGTTCTGAGCATTTCAGAGCATCTTCTCTAAGAAAACGAATTGTGGTGATGTGTGGCAAAGCTGTGATGCTGCAGTGCAATCTTATGAAGCCAGGTCAAGAGACTGCAGTGAAGCCTCTTGTCCCCAGTAAATGCAAGTTAAAGAGCTGAGGTTCTGGGTAGAAATGTTAGTTTGCTCTTTTTCCTATTTTTCCCCATTCAGTGAAAATGCTACATGGCAACGAGATCTATTGAAGGCCAGAAAATACTCATAACTCTCTGCTTTGCATGATTGAATGGTTTTGAGATGATTAACCCCATAGATCCAGATGAGCGGGGATTTGATAGCAGCCTTCAACTACCTGAAGAGGGGTTCAAAAGAGGATGGAGCTGGACCGTTCTCAGTGATGGCAGATGACAGAACAAGGAGCAATGGGCTCAAGTTGCAGCAAGGGAATTTGAGGTTCGATATTAGGAAGAATTTTCTCACCAGGAGGGTGGTAAAGCACTGGAAGAGGTTACCCAGAGAGGTGGAGCAATCTCCATATTTGGAGGTTTTTAAGCCCCTACGAGACAAAGCCTTGCCTGGGATGATGTAGTTGGGGCTGGTCCTGCTTTGAGCAGGGGGTTGGGCTAGATGTGACCTCCGGAGGTCCCTTCACACCCTCATTCTCTATGGTTCTGTGATGTGAGTGGCAGCTGGGAGGCATTGTTACCAGATTTGCACATCACTTTGGGGTGTGCTCATTTATTAGGGATACGTTTCTAGGGTCTTTGTAATTCTATCAATGTGCTGCTTTTGTATTTGTGTTTCTATATGGAGCTGTATATCTCCCTTCTGCAAGTCCTCAACCCCAATGGAGCTATCTTGCAGGACTCAGTTTCAATGTGGCTGGGTTCCTTCAGTCACCAAATCAGTCATACACCCACAAATACACAGAGATTAATGTGACACACCTGACCCAGCCGAGTTGATCAGCATGGACAGGCTGACACCTTATATGCCAGGAATCAGTTCATCAGAGTAACAATATACTGCAGTCAGACACAAGCACACAGGCAAACAGAATACCTCTGAATCCAGCTGGGTGTCCAGCTGACACCCTCATGGGCCAGCATTCAGTTCATTAGGGTACATCCGAGCCAAACTGGGTCAATCAGCCTGTACAAGCTGATCCCCTTCTGTGTTTCAAACTCAACATGTCCCAATCTTTAGCCTCTTGATGAGAAAACCCTAAAGTATTTTTGGGCTTCACAGGGATCTTTAGCTTAGGTAAAAGAAGCGTTGCTGCAGAGCAAGTGGGGAAGCAAAAGTAAAGAAGGAAAAATACACTCGGTTACCATCAGTTTGACTATAAAAGTTATTTATTGCGAAGTATATGAAATATATAATGGTACTAGTAGTAATAGGCATGCAAAGGAAAACAAACACAAACAATTACATACTACCCTGGTTTTGCTAAGTATTTGGGGAAAGTTAGCTCAAGCTTAACTAATACAATTCAGGTCCATAAATCTATACCTAGGGAGAAAAAAAGAAAGAGAGAGCGAAAGCTGGGGTCTCCGCAGTCCAAGGCACTCAGGTTCCAGCGCTGACAGGTAAAGTTCCCAGCATGATCCTTGAAGGGAGACGATCTGTTTTTTCCAGCTTCTCGAGAACAACAGTGGATGGTGTCAGAGAGATTTCTCCTCTTGAAGCACAACTTTCTGGGTTTTTTTACAGATGTTTATACCCTAAGTTCAGCTTCTTTAAAGCATTCTTTTAATAGTGTAAATAATTGTCTTTTCTATTGACAAGGGGTTATCTGGTTTGGAACATCTCCACAAACTGATTAACAACCAGGAAAAACATAAGTTTTGGGGGAGTAACCAGACAGTTAGGAGCCAGCTTGAAATTCTTATGGCTAGCAGATATATTGGATGGGATACCTCATTGTTTCTTCAGAAACAATAGATAGCTTGTAGCATCAGGGTTTTGTATTTTTACCTGTAGTGAACAAGCCTCAGCTTAGCATGACTTTTCCCGATCTTACTAAAAGGGATTGGTTACTTGAAGTGTTCATAAACTTTTGTGGGGAGGACTTCCACCAGTCACCCTAGGAAAAGTATGACAGCATTTGTGGTCAGGGCTCCAACGGGCTGGATGCTGTAATGAACCCTTAACCTTTGTTCAAATGTTGCCCGTACCCCCTCTGACTCAGTCTCTTGCCTCACCATTCCCTAACTCAGCAACCGTGTTTTAGTCAATCAAGTTTAACTAGGCCTCCCATAGTGGGACCGGGGAATGTACGGCCCGAGATGCCCATTAAATTTTACTTCTGCTTAGTTCTGGGTAGCTGAGGTGTGTGTGTGGAGGGGAAATGAAAAAGTCCTTTGTAAATCCAGATTAGAACTGGTCTGATAAATGCTGAGCTGGGTGTGTGTAATTGTGGGTTGATTAGCATTAGGAGCACAGACTCCCTATCATGCAGTGCTCCCCTGCTTCTCTGATCCCAGAATTCACTGCGGTCTTTGCTTCAGGCTGTCTGTTCTCCATCTCCCCCGTAAATGAATTGTCATCTGGTTCCATCTCGGATGCAAATGAGACCTAGGGCAGTTGTTTCACTCTTGTCACCCTTATCTGGAGGGCTTTAGATGTGTCTCCCACTGCATCTTCATTGTCTTTCGTAATCAGTTCTTGTTCAGGTAGAGGAGGGGAGGGGGGGCGGAAATCTTTGTGAGTCAGACAGACCACGTTATGTGCCAGGGTTCCCCAAGAACACAGAGCTGAGAGGTAACAGCATGGTTAGGATTTGCGACAGGGATTGTTTGTGTGGGGGTTTGAACAGGGAGGCCGTGTTTGGAGAGGTAGTTGGAGTTCTCAAATTTTGGATTGTTTTTTGGGGTCCTCTGTGCGTTGTTTGTTTAGGGTGGGATAGAAATCTAATAAATAAATACAGTTACTGCTCTAAAGTATGGCTATTAATGGAAATGAGATCCTTTCCACCTCGTTTAACTGTATTCTAGGATTCCATAGCAGAGAGCCAACTTTGTATTCAGTGGCTAAAATTGGGTGGCCACATACTTTCCCTTTATTGCTGTTATCCACCTTTGTAACTCAAGTATGATTGATTTCCTACAAGTTTATCAGGGGTGATCACCAGTATCTAGGGGAACGTTTGTTCACCAGAGCGCCCCAAGGGATGACGAGGACGAATGGTCACAAACTACTACAAGATCATTTCAGGCTGGACATAAGGAGGAATTTCTTTACTGTCCGAGCCCCCAAGGTCTGGAACAGCCTGCCACCGGAGGTTGTTCAAGCGCCTACATTGAACACCTTCAAGATGAAACTGGATGCTTATCTTGCTGGGATCCTATGTCCCCAGCTGACTTCCTGCCCTTTGGGCGGGGGGCTGGACTCGATGATCTTCCGAGGTCCCTTCCAGCCCTAATGTCTATGAAATCTATGAAATCTATGAAATTTTTGTGTATTTTAACTTTTACTTGATCTGGAAGCAAAAAAGTACTGGGAATTTGTTCTTCCACTGGAGGAGATGATGAATTCTTTTTAAAGCCAATGGGAATTACTCATATTTTGCTATAAGAGATTCAGGCCTCAGGTTGTTTCCAATGTTTCTGAGTTGCATTAGGCTTTGTTACTTCCTGGACACTGGGATTGGGTGTCTTGATTAATTCTCTTGGATTAAAGAAGTCTTCTGTGGCATGTCTAGCCTCTTATACTTTGAAATTCATTCCATTGAGACTTCGTAAAGCTGGACAGGGAAACATTAATGACGGAGTGTTCTCTGTCATGCCTGTCTTTCCCAAGACCAATGCTCTACGGAAAGGGACCCAATAAACCCAGTAGGCATTCAGGCTAGGGACAGACATTACACATAAACCAATTTAAGTGATCAGAAACTGGTTTAAACCTGTAACAGAACAGACATTCAGTGCACATAAACCAGTTTGAAAATGGCTGAAACCAGTTTGAGATAAACCTGGTTGAATGTAGTATCAGACTTAACTGATTTGGCTCACACCAGTTTATGCAATGTCTGTCCCTTGCTGATTTAAGATAAACCAGACTCCCCCACATGGTCTCTGGGCTGGGCAGAGCTCTGTTCTCTGCTCCAGTGATCTGGGCTGGCCCCTCCCCTCTGCTCTCTAGCTGGAGCAGGGGCAGGGTATGGCCAGACTCTGGCCTGCCATGGCCCCTGAGGGAAATTCCTCCCTCCATTCCCTTTGCCCCCTGCCTCCACTGGCAAACCCTGGGGACCGCAGCTGTGGTTTGCCATCCCCAGCCTCACCTCTAGGGCTTGCCTGCAGCCAGGCAGGGACAGAGTTAATTCCTCCCTCTGTCCCCCAGGGGTTTGGCAGCAGTCTCTGTGGCTTAGGAGGAGATTAATTCCACAGCTTGTCCCAGAGGGTGGGGATGGGGAAGGGAAAAGCTAGTCCCCTGTGTGCAGACCTATGAGCCCATAGCTCAGACCTGCAGGACCAGACTGAGAGGTGGGAAGTGTTGGCAAAGACCTGACAATCTTCACACATGTTGGAGATGTAGTTAAGGGAAGTTGCAGACATCATCACCAAAGAATGCAGAGAGCTACATACCTAAACAGAGCCTTTCTGCATGCCTGGCTGTAAGGAGACACTCTGCCCTCAGGATTAGTAAAAGTAATTCTTGCCTTCCTGGTTTACATTTTAAATTAAACTAAGCTGTGTATACTGTGTTTTACTGGGCTATGTCTTAGCTTAGGTGAAGACTCTTGGTAGTTCCCTGTTGTATGCTTTGTTGCTGTATTCAATATATGGTTGAGAGAAAGGACTTTTTCCCCATCACCACACCTCAGTCTGGTAGCAGCTGCCCCACTTTCTGGCTGGTGGCTGGCATCTCATGTGTTGTGTTAACCCCGGCTGGTGCCTGGCCTGCCCTCTCCACTCCAGCAGGAAAGAGTTGAGAGACTTGGAGGGCGTCTCTCTTCCCTCCCCTTTGGCAATGGCTGGCAGGCATGCTGTAGCACCCCCCAGCTCCTGGCTTGAGCCACTGCAGGCATGTGGCTGCACTTCCTTGTTTAACAGAGAATATCTGTCCAGTTATTAACCAGTTTAAGCTGTGCAGCTTAAACCAACCTACAAAGAGTGAATCAATTGAGGCTCAGACTTTTTGAATGTCTGTCCCTAGACTCAGAGAATGCTGCATGCTGCAGGCTATTTGCTGCAGGCTATTACAGATCAGAGATTTTAACAGCAATAAAATGAAGCCAGAGAATATACACTTACTTTTTGTTGAAGCTGAAGAAGTAAGCTAGAAACAGTCATGAGAGCACTGCAGCAGCTTCAGATTGGAATCACACGTGACTAGCAAATAAGCATGGCCACAGAATCACCTTAGCTGGGGTCTGGATTTCGAGCCCAAATATTTTTCTGCCATGTTTGGTTTTTTCAAGCTTTTATCAAGAAAACTGACAAGGGAGGCTAACTCCAAAGTCACGGAGCACACACACACATACATATATATTGCTAACAGAGAGGCTTCAACTGAGCTCCACTAAGGGGGTAAAACATAGGAGCTGTGTCTACATGTGAATTTGACTGAATAAACTCTGGTGCGATTTGTGCCAAAATTTATTGCTCCCAGGCACTGCATTTACACATGCACCTGGGACCACAGCATGTTCAGGTGGGTTAGAGTAGCCCCAGCTCGAATGGGTCCTGGTGGGGTTGGCCTGCCAGCCCGGGGCTGCTCTGACCCAACTCATTGTGTTGTGGAGGGGCTGGCTGGGGCACGAGGGTGCTGCATTGTGGGGCTAGCCAGCAGAAAACCCCCACTAAAGCACCCTCATGTCCCAGCCAGGTCTGTCAGCATCTATACATACATTGCTTTGCACTAAGTAACACCACTGCAGGATAGTATTTGTATTGACAAGTACTAACATACGGTGGCACTTATTAGTTTTCTGCAGCCTAATAGGGCCACACGTGTAGATGCTGAGATTTTGCTGAATTAAGCAACTCACAGTAAATGTCTCATGTAGATGCATCCAGAGAGAAGTGGTCTCCTAGGAATATGGAACATGAGTAACCCCATGTTAAATTTGACATGAACCTCTTTAGAAGCAAAATCCAAAAGAAACCTAGCCGAAGGTTTTTGGTTAGCTTTTAAAGTATCTCCAGCTAGAATCTCCTTTAGTATTCTTGCCTAGAATTGGTCAAGTCCCAAAAAACTATTCTTACTCAAGAGAGAAGGGCATAAATTCCTGGCTAATTAGAGACATTAAAGAACAGGTTGCGATTCCAGGTTTTTGATCAGGGTCCTCCTTATGACTGTTCCTTTGAGTCCTTTGGAGAGACAGCAACATTAAGTCTTAACAGACAATGCTCCTCTCCAGCTGGCTTTTATTGCTGGTAATTTCACAGTTTGTAGACTATGTTTTTCCCCAGCAACTATAAAATAAGCAGGGCTGCTTGAAAGTCAGCCTGACCCTGCTTCTACAGTATAAACCATTCTAATCTGCGGTGGTAGAGAGAGGGAAATAGCATAGATAGACAATGTCTGTGTTCTGGTATAATTTACAGTGGCTGTATTCCAATTTTACTGGGATCAGGAAGGGACATACTTGGACCTATCCTAGATAGGTGCATGCAGGATATGGTTATTAATGTGCCTTATCTACAGGTGATGGAAGTTGCTTGCCTTTAGCAAGTGGCTTCCCCAGGGCAGGGGTGGATAGATGACACCTAAACCACTGCAATCTCCGATGGAGTGTTATCTCTGATATTGTCTGGGTTTATTCTGCACACGGTTTGGTGAAGATATCCTTCTTTAGGAGTTTGAATTTTTTGCCCACTTCTTTTTTTTTGTTTTTTTTGCACTGGTGCAATGCTGATTGAAGTGGTGTAAGTGTATAGTGTATACAAGAACTAGAAGTCAAAAAATGAAATGAGTAAGGCAACCCCCGCATAACATTGTTTTGCTCAGTGTTATTTTGCTACAGCTCTCATTTTAAATTGATACCTGATTCCACTTAGTGCTAAGCGACTTTCGTTATAATGCTCACGGTTGCCATCTTGGGTCATTAAAAACATTTGCGGTCGCCATCTTGGGTCGTCAAAAACTTTCGGTTTCACATAACGCTAGTTTCGCTTAATGCTTGGTTTTTCAGGATCCAATTAAGAGGGCTAAGTGGAGGCTGCCTGTACATAGGAAGTTTAAAACTAACAAAAGGAAGGTTGGGTTTTTTTTACACAGCATGTAAGTAAAGCATGAAAATCATTGCCACCAGATGTGGAAGCTGACAGTATAGTTAATCAGATTCGAAAAGGGATTGGACGCATTCTTGGAGGAAAGGGGCATCAATAGGTATAGAGCCTGGGAGTGAAGGATACAGCCCCTGAATCAGAACTTCCTAGACCTTAAATGCTGGAGGCTGCAAGTGAGAGAGGAACAGTGGAAAAATCCCTGGTCAGACCCAGTTCACTCTCCCTTTCAGCATCCACAGTCTGACACCGTGTGACACAGCAGATTGGGAAAGATAGACTTATGGTCGGACCCAGTAAATAGCAGTTCTTATGTTCTTATAATCTGTTCAGGATACATCTCGATATGCAAGTCCTCCCCTCACCCCCTCCACCCCTCCATCTGTCTTGTTTGGGCAGTGCTGTATCAGGACATGTGGTTCCCCAACATTTGTGGGACTGCAAAAGCTCTCTATGCTGCCACTTGGAGAACACCATAGTTCCTCCCATCATCTGGATGAATCCACTTGCAAACCTGGTTTCTTTTTCCAGCAGTGCCCCTGACTCGCTGCTTTGCCTTTTACAAGCCACTTGATTTTATTGTGCCTTAGTTTCCAAGTTAGGCAAAATGGACTGGAAGATGCTCCCCAGCTCTGCAGTGATAAGGATGTGAGTGCTAGGACTGACCAAACACCTTTGACATGGGAAGGGCAGGATGTGGCAAATGCCAAGGACAATGATTCCTGACATTTAATCCCTAATTTAGAGCAACCGGTGAGGGGTGGATCCGTGGCAGTGGGAACAATTGCACGGACTTTAGCGCAGAAGAAGTTTTAGAGCCTCGGCACCTGGTTTGGGCAGGGATGCTCCTGCGTCGGGCAGGGGGTTGGAGTAGATGACCTCTGGAGGTCCCATCCAGCCTGACCTCTCTATGATTCCTAGCCTCGCTGAGCTGCTGGTTTCTGCAGAACCTGATCACAAGATGATAGCAAGGAGCCGGACTCGATGATCTATTGAGGTCCCTTCCGACCCTAACTTCTATGAATCTATGAGCCCGTGCATGAGTGGCTTTCAGAAGAGCTGGGAGGTGGAAGGGGAGGGAGTTGAAGTAGTCGGAGCATGTGGGAGAGTTTGCATGTGTGGACAGAGAACACTGCAAATGGGAAGGTGGTCGTGGAGGGAGGCAAAGATGTGTGTAAGCAGGTGAAAGAAGCAATGAAGGCAGCTTTGCAAGCCCCAGAAATGTGGCTGCGTGTCTGGCCCACTGTTCCTAACTGCAGCATTGCCAGCTGGCTAAACACATGGTCTGGTGCATAGGAGCAGCCTGAAGCAATGGGAGAAGGAGAAGAAGGCACCCTGCAGAGAAGCTGCAGAGCCTGTCAGGAGACACGGTTCTGTTATTTATTAGCCAGGTGCTAATTAAGTGCTACTCATCCACTCAGCGCCACACAAGGCACAGAAGGAGACATGATTGCTGCCCAAGAAGCTAATGGTCCACCTAGATAACAGCATAACAATGCCTGTAAAAAGTATGTTCCCTTATTCTCTCTGTCTGTCTCTCCCCTGACATTTATAAGGAGCCTGACCCTGAATCCACTGGAATCTGCTGGCATTACTGTGATTTAAATGGGCTCAGCATCAGATCTGGTTAAAGTGTCACCTTGTCTGGGCTGGTGCACCAACATATAATACTAAATATGGGATTGTTAGTCTTCTTCTTTGGCAGTCTCTCGCAGTTAAGGATGGTTGTTTTCCATGGTTGTCTTACCTGCGGGTCCAAAAATGGCTGATGAGGCCAATCCGGGATCGACAGACTCTGTTGCAATGGATTGTGAGTATGCAAAAAAAAATAAAAAAATAACAACAGGTTATTTTGGGGCTTGGTGAGCTCTGAAGCCCTCTGTTATCATCTTCGGAGCCTGCTGTGCCACTGAAAAGGGTTAATCTTATGTTCTCCTAGAAAAGCACAGGAAGGTGAGATCAATCAGTGCCTCTGCCAGCTGGGAGAGAGAGCAGCAGGGAGAAAGTTGGCATGAAGATGCCAGTCTAAAAATTCACTGAGGTTTAAGTGATTATTATATATGGCTTCTTGGCCTTAGCTTGGAAGCTTCTGTTCCCTTTCCCTGCAGACGCAACTCGAAACGTAAGGGCCAGTTCTCTGCCACATCTTTGGCATTTACTTGGCACTTAGGCACCGAAAGGCAGTCCTGTCCCATCCTGCTCAACAATTAGCACACCTGCTTTTGTAAAATGGCTTCATCTTCTCCTGAAGATTAAATCACAAGAAGCAGCAAGGAGGAGGAAGAGCTACCTACCTCTTTGCATTAACAGCTTTTCCAGGATCCAAGTCAGGTGAGATTGGATCCTATATAGGCACCCAACAGATGAAATAGGATGTGACCCTAAATTTGTTGTGTATCTGCAGTATAATGAGATCGTTGTGATGCTTGGATTTTAGCAGGGCCATGACTTTCCTCCTCTGTCAAAAGTTACATCCATAAATGACTCTTCTTCGAGTAGAATCATGTAGTTAATACATGAAACTGGGACTTGGAAGATCTAAATAGCGCTGTATTAGAAATCAGGACACGTGGTTCCCCATCCTTTTGTGGGACTGCAAAAGCTTTCTATGCTGCCACTAATGCAGCAGAAAGCGTGAGACCTACTACCGATCTCTTATTGCTCCAATTCCTTATCGCCTTCTCTCTCTAGGAGCCCATGAAAAGGCTATTGCGTGAGGCGAGAACATTTAGTAGGGCTGGTCAAATCCCACATCAAATTATCCATCAAACTATATGTTGGACAAATAATGCTTTGTCTAACAGGTTTTGACTTCGATGTAAAAGATATGAATCATATAAACAATTACCGATATTGCTTACACACATTATTCAATGGATACTAGTCATCAAATCTGGCTATAGCTAAAATTGTGCTGCAGTTTGCTGGGCTCACTATGTAGATTTGAACATAACTCATTAATGCAAGACTTGAATTGAAGTATTTAACTACTGGTTATCAATCTGAAATGCAAACAAAGAGGGATACTATCTGTTTGCTTGTTTTTGAAAATGCTTTCTCTGTAGCACCTTTGATGAATCTAACCCATTGTAATCAACTCAGTGCGTTTCCTCTGATCCGTTTGAGAATTTTAATGCCCTAGGACTTCCAGTGTCGGTGTCCTGAGAATAATATAGCAAGAGGAATGGGGTGAGAGCCAACATAGTGAAACTTTGTACAAAAAAGGCATCACATCAGCTTTGGTACAGGCATTGTCAAGGTCTTCAATGCAATTCTCTCTCAGCCTGGGAGTTTCAAAGCCAAACTGTGCCTTCTTGTAACCTGCTGTGGATGTTTGGGGACTGATCCTCCCTGCCATTACATCATTGAGCACTAGTGCAATGCCATTGATCTCTCTCTGGAGTTGTAGTGACCTACCGCTGAAGTAAAGCAGTGGTAAGTGAGCCCCCCCGCCACCCTGTGAACAGCTCTTTGGGACATCGTGTTCTGCACCCGTTCTTTATAGGCTTTGCAGCCAGAAGGAAGCGGCAGCCAAGGAATGTGATTGCATCTCTGAATCTATTCACTCTCCCCATTGAAAATAAAACTATGCCCTTGTCCTAATGAAGGGCTGAGAATTTGATCCAGATTGAAAGAATGGCGGTGGTACGGTGCTGGGATCCCACATGTACCCTTGTGAGAAAAATATCATAACGTCCTAAAGCCCAAATGTTACCCTCTTTAAAAGGATAGCTGGGCCCAGTCAGCAATCCCTGAGTTCCCCAAGTTGCCGAGGAGAACGGAGGGTGCTTGGTTTTCCCTTTCTTCTGGCTTTGCTTATTGCCATGTGGGGCTAGAAAGATTTTTTCCCCCCTACTGTTGCTACAGGTGTTAAGGGGGAAAGGGTTGCCTTCCTCAGAGGCATTGGGTGTTGGTTGCAGCCAAGGCTGGGGATTTTGCCTGGGGTGTGCCAATATTCCTGCTGGGGCTAAAACCCAGAGGGTCCTGGTTAGATGCTCAGGGTCAGATCAATAGCCACATTTGGGATCAGAAAGGACTTGCACCACATAGATTGGTATGGATGGGGTGGGGGGGTTGGCTTCTCTGTAGTGAGGGATGTGGCCTCCTTCCTTGGATCCCATGAGTGCATTTTGATACCCCTGCAGCAGTGGGACAGAGCCATTGTCCCCCCTGCTTTACCTGTGGTAGATTAAGGTGCTCTTGGTATCTTTGGACAATATGCCTTGGAGTTGTGTGTGTTGATTGTGTAGTTTTAGGGGTGGGCTAGACAAGGACTTGCATGGGATGGCATGGATAGGGATGATCCTGCCTGGAGCAAAGAGCTGGACTAAATAACCCCTGGAGGTCCCTCCCAAACTGACTTGTCTATAATTCTCTATTCAAATTTAAGCTATAACCCTGCATATGTATATAAGATCAACTTTTAGCACAGGCGTACTCCAACTGAACTGAATGGGACTAGATGTCTGGAAAAAAAATTGCTCACATGTAAAAACATGTGTGTCTTTAGTCCCTGTTCTGGTTTCAGATACATGCATCTGCATGCACCAGAGACTTCAAATGAGGCTGGAACCCATGACTCTAAAGCCAACAAGTGGCTTGTAGCTTCCCCCCAATGATATTTATAATATGTTTTTTATCCTCAGACTCATATGATTGGCTTTGACTTCTAGTTGTAATGCAGAGCATAATGTAGAGCATAAATCTAATTGACTTTCCAGTGGCTTAACGTATTAGTGAAAATTAGGTTGATGGATAAAGTCTAAAAGCTCCAGATAGTAAAAGGTTCTCCTGGAACTTTCAGTAATGCATGAGCGAATTCGGGACTGTAGAAAAAAAAAAAATATGTTAATGAAATGGAAATTTGCTGTTACAACAGTGGGAAAATTAACATTGTAGAAGATGTAAATCCATTAATTATGTCCAACACAGTTAAAATGCAATAGTAATTTGGCTAGAGAGGGAATTTTTTCTTCAACATAAAAAGGCTCTTCATTGCACAGCGCTATTATTTGTCTAATGTTATGGCTGTGATTGCAAATGTCATGAAATACAGAATTAACCAAAATCCAATGTTCCATCATTAGTGTATCTGAAAGCCACCCAAGCAGCTAGACACAAACAAAAAAAGTACAGTCATGTATTTCTTCCTTTATTTTTTAGTCTATTAGGATGGGGACGGGGGCATAGCTTCCTTAATCTTTGTTTGGAAGTAAGCCACAGGCTGTACTTGAAGAATAGAGTGCCTGCTTCCAATTCTCAGTACCAACCCCCGTTACAGGAATAGGGGAGCTGGGGGACAGGTTATCTGATGTTTGCTTGCTATGGGGTTTTGAGCACCTTTCTTTGAAGCATCTGATCCTGAGCGTTGCTGGAGACAGGAATCTGGACTAGGTAGGCTGCGAGTCTGATCCAGTGTGGTAATTCCTATACAAGTTTTCCTGCTGACTTCAGCGAGGGTTGGTTTGGGACCTAAGTGATCAACAAATCACTCAAGCTCAGCGTCTGATCCTGTTCCCATTACCAGTTACAGCAAGGTTCCTATTAATAGTAATGTGATCTGAACTGTGCTCTTGGGTCTCTTTCATATATTTAGTAATTCTTATTATAAGAGCAGGTCAAATAGTATTTGCCAAATACATCATTTAGTGAATTTGGACAGTGCAAAGCATTGGCAAACCAGCCCCAATATTTGCAACGTAACCTGTATTTGAGAATATTTTCATGCATGCACACACGCGCACGCACACACACATACACACACACACACACACACACAAAATCACAAGTAATGGAAGTTCGACTCTTCCAAAGAAGCCAGTGATTGCATTGGTATTCTGCTCACAATTTTCAACATTAGTCATCCCAAGTCACTAGTGAATTGAATCAACACATTTGATGTTGAATACATGTATGCAAACAAACCATGCAGCCCAACTGGCCTGAGATGAATTTGAATGGGGAGGAGCAGGAGGATGCACAAAGCTTAGTCTTAGCTTTGCTGCTTGCTGTCTGCTTGTTTCCCTGGCCCGCTATTCACAGTGGGATCTTCACACAGAAGCCTTAGTTGCTTTGAAATTTGACTTGGTTAGAAGAATCACAGCAATAAGAAAAATCATGTTATCATAAAGATTCTTGCTGGGGTCATCTGATCCCAGCCATCTTCCTGCCCAAGTGCACGGGGACTGGACCTGATGATCCTAAAGGTGGTCCCTTCCAGCCCCTAACAACTATGAAACCATGAAAACATAACTACTGAATTCCTATTCTTTTCTGCTGAAAAGGACTGATGCATGATTTCTGTCCTTGGGTGCTTCTCTCTCCCCTTTCAGCAAAATCAGGAGACATTTCTCAGCATCTCTCACCATTTAACTGTGTATAAAAGATCTTCTGGAACATGACAGGATCTGTCATTAATACTTGCATGTTATCCTTGGAATTAGCATTGCACGGTCAGAGGGCATTTTGATATAATGAATCCCAACATTTAACCTGCAACAGGTAGATAAAATATCGTTGGCTTCTTTTTATTTGACTGGTTATATTTGATCAGCAGAGCAGTGACAGAACATGTCCAGATACTATAAAGAACACAGCCCTATAGCTCGTCTTCTCAGGTTCAACGCTGCCACCGTGTGGCTTCACATGGCTCATCTTTCATCTGATTGAGACCAACTAGAAGTCTGCCAAAAATAAATAAATAAATAAATAAAAATCTTTATCTGCAAGCTTTCGGGCACACTCACCTTTCTTTAGGCATAGGAGAATGCCAAGATTGTAAAATGAATCAAAACTTGTGGCAGAGGTGATATATTTTATTAGACCAACTAGATATTTTCAACTAGATATATATAGATAGATAGATAGGTATCTGTATCTATATATATATAACTAGATATATCTATAGATATCTATAGATATATCTATATCCATCTATATATATCTAACTATATATAGATAACTATCTATCTATATAGATAGATATCTATCTCTCTATAGATAGATAGATAGATAGATAGATAGATAGATAGATAGATAGATATCACCTCTGCCATTGTTTTGATTCCTTTTGCCTCTAGACCAGAGGTGGCCAACCTGCGGCTCCGGAGCCACATGCGGCTCTTCAGAAGTTAATATGCGTCTCCTTGAATCGTTGCACAAGCACACGGTGACCAGCTTCCAAATTAACTTCTGAAGAGCCGCATGTGGCTCCGGACCCGCAGGTTGGTCACCCCTGCTCTAAACCAGAGGTTCTCAAACTGTGGTCTGCGGATCACCACTGGTCTGCCAACTCTATTCAGGTGGTCCGCAGAAAGGTGGCCTAAGGCTAAAGCTGACAAACATTACACGTGACTTCCAGAACTTTGCTCAAAAAAACAGGCACGGCCATTGCATTAGAAAGGTAAGACTACTGATATGGAAATGTGAGTTATATGCTTCGATTTGTAGAACAAAAAAAAAATAAAAGGTTAAGTGGTCCACTGAGACCCTCAGCAATTTTCAAGTGGTCCGCGAAAAAAAAAAAGTTTGAGAACCACTGCTCTAGTGGAACCTGACAAGATTGTAAAATTGCGTTCTCCTGTGCCTGAAGAAGGGTGTGTGCACCTGAAAGCTTACAAATAAAGAATTTCTCTGCAAATATCTAGTTGGCCTAATAAAAGATATCACCTCTGCCAAGACTTCCGATTCCTTCTGCCTATAGACCAATATGACTATGACCTCTGATATATCCACAGACTTTTGGGAATTGCGGTGATTGGTCAGTTTGCCTGTCTGTCTCATCTGCACGTCATGTGTGCCCTTTGGCATGGATTCCAGGCTCCAAACCTTAGCAATGGGTCATTTCATTAAGGAAGCTGAGTAGTTAGGGGTCCTTTCTCTCATTGTCTATACACGTTGTCTATACACGTTCTCTCATTGTCTATACATGTTGTACACATACCCCGATGTATAACCCCCGTCAGCAGGTATCCTGTGTTTCATCTATCTCAGTGACTGAAAGACCCTCACAAAACCTTAGTGGAGTCAGTTGCTGTCTTGCCTGCTAGAAAATGAACTGAACTGAAAGATTTTTGCAAGCAGCTGGATCTTCAGGTGGCATTGTAGCCCCTCACGGTTAGAATACAATGAGAACGATCCCTAGAGTTTAACCATTTACAGAGAGTTCATAATATCAAACTGAATCCATAAGCTGCATGTTGTTACTTCTGGGCCTACCCAGATGGAGAAATCACTGAAGAGTATAAACCAGGGTGTGCGTTTCTGGTGCACTACCAGTTCTGTACTAACTCGTTGATGCCGCTCACAGTGGGCAGTCAGTATGGGGTGCTTTTCTAGCTGGAGTAGTCCACGTTGCACTTATTGCATGCTGGGAATGCCCACAAGGGGAGCTTGGGCCCAAGAGCCAAATTACACGCTGGTTTACCTTGGGGTACCTTCCCTGTGCAGACGTGCCTCTAGCATGGGTTGCCTCTAGCAAGGGCCTTCTTATTGTGGAAATTAGTTGCATATAAAGTAAGAGATAGGTGTCCACACATCTTGAGTGCTAGCTTTGTCCCCCTTATTTACCACCCCCTTCTGGGAACAGAACAGCACACAGAGCTACTGAGCAGTATTACAAGTATCTCTGTATTTATTTCCCTTCTGCATTGCCTGCCTTGCAAATATTGGTTTGATTAGGTACCTGGAAATGTCTTTCTAATGACTGTCACTTATGTTTCCTGGATAAGGGGGGCGGAATCACTCGGTAAGTTAAAATAGTCATCTATGTTATGTATTTCTTTTCTTCAGGTTGGGAAGTGGATAACATGGCGCAAACACACACAGGTGAGAAACAACTCTGTTGTCTCCTTTTTTATATCTCTTCGCCTATAGCTTATCTGTCTCCAGGATGCTGGAATACACGCTACAATGTCACACTAAAATCTCAGTTAGACACTAGCTATTATTATAAGCAATAATATCTAATATACCTTAAATTCAGTTAAAAATAATCTGGGAATACATCATTTAAAGTGCTTTATTCAAAACCCTGTGGCATTGTATGGTATCCCACCAGGTGGGAGTTAAGGTTGTTTGGGTGATGTAATTGTTGCATTTTATGCCCTCATATTTCTTTTATATTTTATCTTAACTCAGAATTTCTTGGCTTGCCAGTCCTTTATTTTGGAGATGATTGCAGTATCCCGCTAATGTTGTCTATTTTACAATGCTGAGATACACTCTCAACCTTAACTCCGTTTTATTCTCTCTGTGTATTTAACTTTGGCCTAGGTGTATCTATCATAGACACTATCAGGTGAATCCATATTTACAAATACACCGTTTCTCAAAGGTAAAATCAAGTTTGGGCCTTATTCCAAGACCATAGAAATCAGTGGGCATCTGTTGACTGATTTCCATGGACACTGGGACTGGGAAGGACCATATCGCTGGTTTAGTAGGTGATTTTGACCTGTTGGAAACCAAAATCCAGTCTCCCCTAGGTAAGGAAAATTATGTTTTTTATTGTTTAAATCCTATTCCAAAAAGAAAAATCAAGCTTCTTTTCCTGCCAACTGGGCTTTAAGAAGGCCTTTGACACTGTCTGTCACCCCATCCTCATCAATAAATTAAGCGACTGTGGCATTGATGCCTGCACAGTCAGATGGGTAAAAAATTGGCTGATGGGGCGCAGCCAGAGAGTAGCGGTGGATGGGTTGTACTCAACCTGGCGAGATGTGAGCAGTGGGGTACCCCAGGCTCGGTCCTCAGGCCCGCACTGTTTAACATCTTCATCAGAGACTTGGATGAGAGGGTGGAAAGCACGCTGTCCACGTTTGCTGATGACACTAAGATGTGGGGCGAGGTGGACACACTTGAAGGGAGAGAGAGGCTGCAACTAAATTTAGACAGACTACAAAAGCAGGCAAACGTGAATAGGATGGGGTTCAATGTAGACAAATGCAGGGTGCTGCACCTTGGGAGAAGGACTCCACAACATACATACTGGCTGGGGAGTTACCCTCTTGAAAGCACAGAGGCGGAAAGGGATCTTGGGAGTCATTATTGACTCCAAGATGAACATGAGCCGCCAATGCCAGACCGCAGCCAGCAAGGCCAGCCATACCCTGTCATGCATCCACAGGTGCATCTCAAGCAGGTCCAAGGAGGTGATCCTCCCCCTCTATGCGACTTTGGTCAGGCTGCAGTTGGAGTAATGCATCCAGTACTGGGCACCACACTTCAAACGGGATGTGGCCAGCCTGGAGAAGGGTCAGAGGAGGCCACCCACTTGGTGAGAAGGCAGCAGGGCAGGCCTTATGAGGAGAGACTGAGGGACCTGAATCTGTTCAGCCTCAGCAAGAGGAGGCTGAGGGGGACCTGGGGGCTGCCTACAAGCTCATCAGTGGGGATCAACAGCAAATAGGCAGAGCCCTTTTCTCCCCAGCACCACCTGGGGTGACGAGGAACAATGGTCATAAGCTGATGGAGAATAGGTTTAAGTTAGAGATCAGAAGGCAATATTTTACAGTTAGGGTGGCCAAAGTCTGGAACCAACTTCCCAGGGAAGTGGTCCTCGCCCCTACCTTGGGCAAATTCAAGAGGAGGTTGGATGATCACCTGTCTGGAGTCTTGTGAACCCAGCATTCATTCCTGCCTGTGGCAGGGGGTCAGGCTAGATGATCTGATCAGGTCCCTCCTAACCCTAGTTACTATGAAACTATGGATATTATGCTTCTGATCAATTCTAATCATTGCAAGAACACACTTAGTAGAGTGTTACTTGTAGCAGTATGAGGAATATTTATATATCAGTTGGTGACTACTACAGTCTAACAATGATATCATTATAATTCTTATTTACTACCTTAACAGTAATTACCAGAAGGAAGTAAAAAAACCTGACTCTTTGATTTATGGGAAATTTCCCTGGAAAACTGAGAACTATTGTGAAATTACAAATTCTAGAAATTCTCAAAGTAGCACAGGACTCCTAAGAGAGTGAAATGATTACACATATGTTCAGCTCCATTTAGGGATGAAGACGTGATTAAAAATAAGGTCAGTGCCATTTACACCATGTGCTCCTTAACAAAGTGGCTCTAAAACTGTAACCACTGAGTCCGAATGCAAAAGCAAAACAGTCAAACAGGTACAGTCAGAGCAGAAGTAACTGTAACGGCTCAATAAAACAAAAGCATTGCCCAGGTTTGGCTCCAACAAGAACGTGATGCATTCACCAACAGGCCTCAAGCTTTTCAGTCAGGTCAGAGAGCTTGGACATAAGCTCTGAAAAAAGCCATGAGCTGGTAGAGCATCCTGAATAACTGTATATGGAAATGAGTATGCCAGTTATTGTCACTGGCAACAGAGTCTCTGTTTACAACATTCCCATAATTTCAGCCTTCTGAAATAATTAGGGCATGAATTGCAACACCCAAGCCACCTATCATATGGCAACGCTCCAAGGAAGGCGTGTTCTTTGGTTGGATTTGACAATGTCATACTCTGTAACTTTGCTATGATACTTAATATAGGGGACATCAGCAGAAATTGCACAGAAGACGGTTGGTCTGAACCCTTCCCTCATTACTACGATGCCTGCTTTGATGAGAATTTCACCGACCCTGTAAACCAGGTAGGAAATAACTTAATGCTAATCTCAAGTTAATGACATAGCATGCCTGTGTTTGCTGTGAGTTCAGTCTGTATCCACTGAATGGTGATCCAAGTGAAATAATTCACATATATAAATGCAAGCTCAAAAGAGTAGCACTTGAGGTTTTCCTTATATTCTGTTATACTGTGAGCTTTTCTGTAAGCTTATAACTCATATAGCACATAGTTGTTATATACACTAATGAATCCTCACTAATTAAGCAAGGAGTTTATAGTGGACATGTCTACACATGCGTATCTACTGTGCAATAACTGAAATGACTGTGCAATATGGGTGCACATCTAGATGTACATGCCCATACTGTGCAGTAAATATGGTGACTTACACTGACTTGAGTGTAAATTTGATACCTGCATCATGCAGGTATCAAATTTACACCCAATTAGTTACTGCACAATAATGTACATGTAGATGCATTAGTGCACAGTAACCCAGGAGTCCTCCCTTCTGGGTCTGCCCAGCCACTGAAGAGCTGGCCTGAGCCCAGCCCCAGGACTCCTGGCTGGCCACCTCTCCTGGCTTCAACTTGGGACTAAAGTTAGTCCCAAGTGCTGGCAGCCAGCTCTGGCTTCAATTCGGAACTAAAATTAGTCTCAAGAGCTGGCTGGCAGTCATGTGGCCAGAAGCTGGAGCTCCCCCTGGTGGCCACAGGGGCACATGGCAGGCTGCTCTGACCTGGGACTAAATTTAGGTCCAGGTCATCTGCACGTGTAGACGCCAGCCTATTTCCACTTCCTGCACAGTAACTTACTGCTCAGTAAATTTAAGCTGTCATAAATGCATGTGTAGACACACCCAGTCTGCCCTTAATGTAATCCTTTCTGACTTTGAGATAGATATGGAGTAGTCAATGCAATGATAAGAGTTCAACCTTTACTCTAAGAGTCGGTTCTGTAATGCAGTGCCAGCTCAGGTTGTACCAGAGGCAGTGACAATACACAGTAAAACATAAAGGGAAACTTTAGCAAACACTGTAAGACCCAAAACCTGTTTATGGCACTGAAGTCTGGCATGACTGGAATTAGTCCTGTGAGTTGTCAGCCAGATCCTGGCCCAAGAGGTGAAGGTGATGTTTGTGACTACATGGTGTTTTCTTCTCAAGGACTACTACTACCTGTCTGTGAAGGCCCTGTACACAGTTGGATATAGCACTTCTCTTGTTTCCCTCACCATGGCGATGGTTATCCTATGTCGTTTCAGGTGAGTTGCTGTGAATGAGTGGTGACCTGTTTGTAGGCATAGAAAAAGAGACCAAGACCCATCTCCTCTCCCCCTCCATCCAATCTTTTACCTAAGCAGTGACAAAAATAGGATGATGTGCAGGATGATGTGCTTGTTTTAGAATCAGAGGCTGCATCCAGATGAGTGCAGCCACGCAGTACATGACACCACAAAGCCATCTACAGTGCCACATACCACCCATTCAGGCACTTCTTGCATGGCTACCTTGTAGCATGGGGTGGGGGGAGGAGAGGAGTTTGATTCTGGGAGATACTGGGGTCAAAAATACTCAGGTGGAAAAAAGTGGGGCAGCTCACATGGCTGAAGCGTGTGCCACCCAAAACTGGAGCCTGGCCCCCCAGAGCCATGCTCTGGCTGCCGGCCAGGCTGCCAGATGCAGGAGTGCCACGGCTGCAGCATCCCCAGCCCCCAGGACGTCAGGTAAGGCTGCTGTGGCCAGCACAGTTGTATAGAAATGAAAGTAAGGGCTTCAGAACAGCCTCAAAACAAAACAAGGGCAGTCGAAACATTTTGAAAGTTTCAAAACGTTTTGAGTTTCAAAGCTGAAGCTGGGCTTGCCTGCAGGGAAACAGAAAGTAAGGAGATGGAGGGGGAAAGGGGAAGAAAGACTGCTCTCATATCGACTGCGTAGCTGGCCAGGGACTGTGATCCTTCATGAGGTCCCTTCCAGTCCCAGTGCTCTGGGGCAGGGATGGAAAAACAGCATAAAAAGCAGCTTTGTTTGAACTGAGCTGCTTTCTGCCTCAGGGTCAGTTACTGAGCTGTCTTCTGGAAGCTCAGCAGTGTTAGACAACAAGGGCTACCATTCATTTCCTACTTGCTAGCCTAGCAAGTGGGATTCAGTAATACCTTTTGCTTTCTTTTTATACCCTTTTATTTTATTATTATATTCATTGATTGATTCCTTTCAATTTATTCCTCCTCCAAAATCCTCTTTTTGTTTAGTCTATTTTGATTCTTTTCAAATCTGTGCTTTCTCTGAGAGTTTGCATTCCATTCACTGCGCAGGGAAGCACAGCATAATTACGTTGCATATTATAATATAGAATTTATATAAGAAAACACATACATCCATTTATATATTGATGTTTTTATTTATTACTTAAATACATACATACAAACATACATACATTACATAAATACACATACGTACAATTATCTTATCTACATATAGTACATAAATCGGATAGATAACATTACAGAAGAAGAGACAGATTTTCCAGCACACCAAGGCAAAGACAGGACACTATGAAACACACCATGAAGTGTGTTGAAAAAGCAGCTGGCAAGCCTTCAGGGAGGGGTGGAAGAGGGGATAGAGGGAGAGCTGTAGGTTCCCCCCGCTCTCCCCAAATTGAGATGCAGCCTTTGTGCTACAACAAGCCGGCATGAGGCTTCCACTAGTTATAGAGGAAACAGGGAGAGGAGAGCAGTGCCACTGCCTGTGCCTGAGACTGCATCCCCTGCAAGAGCACCAGCCATAACCCCCCACTACCACCACCATGACAACAAGCAGCAGCACCACCACCAGCATGACAGGCTCTTCTACTCCCATTTCACTTCCCATGCTGAGCCTTCCAGTGCCAGAGCAAGAGCTGGAGGTGGAGCTGGATCTCAATGCCCTAGCAAGAGAAATTCTGGGGATGGAGGGGGAACCATCTGTGTTTGTGTTCCACAGCCCTCAAGTTTCCACTAGAGCCAGGTCTCCTTCCCCAGAAGGCACTTCAGAGGAGGCTGCCGTAGAGATGGAGGCAAGTGGCTCAGCTGAGTCTGCTCCTCCTCTTGCTGTGCCTCTGCCTGCTGAGGAGGGGGAAAGTGCAGCATCCACACATACACCTGCACCCAAGAAGCAAGCGGGTAGTGTGGTCTGGGATCATTTTGAGCTGGCAGATGATCCCACGTATGTTATCTGCCTGCACTGCCAAGCCAAAACCAGTTGGGGCAAGGGTACAAAACACATGAGCACCACAATGCTGATGCATCTCCGCAGGCACCACCCCTTGCCCTTGCTCCTCAGCCTGGCACCAGCGGGAGCATGCCTAAAAGGAAGTCCCCCTCTCTCTCCAAAGCCTCCATCCCTGCAAAGCAGAGGCAGGCCACCCTGGAACAGTGGGTGAAAGGCAGACAAAAATGAGGGGGCATTGCAAGGGTGAGTGAGATCACCCAGAGCACTGGGGAGATGCTTGCTGTCGATGGCTAGCCCTTCTCCTTAGTTGAGTGGCCAGGGTTCAGGCAGCTCATGGTGCTCATGGCCCCTTCCTACCAAGTGCCTACATGCACCACGTTCGTCAGAACAGTGGTGCCCTCCCTGTATGAGTCACGCAGAGAGTACTTGAGGGAGGAGCTGCACAAGGCAGGTCCACAGGTGGCCTTACACTTCACCTTGGACATCTGGAGTAGTGAGGGTGGAGATCACACCTACCACTCCCGCACAGGGCACTGGTGTGACCAGTCAGGCCATCGGTGGGCTCTCCTTCAAGCCAAGGTAATGGGTGAGTCCCACATGGTAACAGAGATCATGGGGGCCTTGAACCGCTTAGTGCAGGGGTGGTTCATTGGGCAGGGCAAGCTCACCCATGGGTTTACGATCACTGACAATGGGACCAATATGATCAAAGCGGTCCATGATGCCAACTTTGTTGGCATTCGCTGTGTGGCACAGGGAAGTTCCACCTCGTAGTCAGGGATGCCTAGGAAGGGGACAGAGCTTCTGGTGATGGCACCAGCACCACCAGTAAGCTCATTTCAAAGTGCAGGAAAGTGGCAGACTACTTCCACCAGAGCATCAAGGGGGGCAAGATACTGTGGAACAAACAGGCACAACTGTTTGTCCCTGAGCCCTTCCTCGAGGCCACCAAGAGCCTCAGTGCTGCCGATGCCCTCCTCAGCCAGGTGATCCCCCTAGTGAGGGAACTGGAGAACCAAATGGAGAAGTTCCAGGGGATCGATGTTCCTGGCTGGGGCAAGCCGCTGTCACCCGACATTCAGGCACTGGTGAGGTGGCTGAAGGAGGACATCAGGAACTGGCTTGATCCCTCGCGGCCCAGTACGGTTCACATGCTGGCCACAGAGTGTGACCCGAGGGTGAAGGGCAGTGTCAGTGTATGCAGCAGCAAAACCCTGGATCAGTGGACGGAGGTGCTGGTGAAGAGCATCAGGGAGCCAGAACGGCAGAGGCAGGGGGATGTGGAAGAGAGGGATCCACTGTCCCAAGTCAGCACACGATCCACCAGCCAGTTTCCTCCTCCACCACAGGTGTTGTCAATGTGGGCCAAAGGCATGGCTTCCATGGTGGGGTCCAGAGGTACCATCAGGCAAGTAGTGCTCAGGTCTTGGTGGCTGCCTATCTCACTGAGAACATGGAGCTGCTGCTGTGCAACCCTTCAGCTTACTGGGCAAGCCACAGCCAGATGTGGCCAGATTTGGCCATGGTGGCCTGCAAGCACCTGTCCTGTCCACTGACCAGTGTTCCAAGTGAGAGGGCTTTCAGCATTGCTGGGGACGTAGTGACACCCCACTGCACCTGCTTGGTTCCTGGTTTGGTGGAGCAGATGGTGTTCTTGAAGGTGAACCTCCTGCTGCTGAGGTTCCCCAAGCTCCAGGTACAGATGGAGTGAATGTCACCCTTCTCGCTCCATCTGCACCTCTTTCCTTTTTTCATTTTTTAAAAACCATTTCATGCCCAGCTCAGAGCTGGAGGGGGCACTCACTACATCACTAGCCAGCAGGGGAAGAACGTGTCCCTGCTGAGCTCCGGTGCTAGGATGAACTTGGATGTATGGACTGGGACTATGGGGAAGGAGGCGGCCCCAGGTCCTGGGCATGACCACTAAAACTGCACACTGCCAGGGTCGGGAGGCCTGGTGGAATTGTCGTTGGTGCAGCGGCCCCAGGAAATACCAGGAACAAGGATCCTCCTGGTGAAAGGTGGGTAGGAGGCACCATAATCTTCAGCCACCACATGCACACACAGTCCTGGCTGGGGAAAGCCCAGACCTGTCATGCCTTTGACAGGCCTGAGGCTTGCTGGTTGCAGTGGAGTTGTGAAGCTTCAGGTGAGCTCAGCTTAGCTGCCTGGGATGCCAGCTTTTGGGCTGAAAAACCCTTTGGCAGGCTGAGGAAGCACCTGCAGTTGGTGTGTGTGTGTGTGCTGTTCCTGGATGGAAGGAATCATAAAGAAGCCCAAGGCTGTCATGCAGTGCAGGCAAAAAAGCCAGTCAGTGAAAATGGAAATGGAGGCATCAGGGGGTGAGGGACAGGCTGGGGTGGGGGGGAAGGGGGATGTAGCAGTGCAGGTAAAAGTGCAGAAGTACCTGGGGAACCAGATGTCCATTAGGTCGCAGTGTGCCAGAATACCACTGTCTATAGTGAGTCCATGAGTTTCTGTACTTAGGAGGCTGATGAAGTGCAGTTCATAGGCTCGTCTGTGAAAAAAGGTTTGTAAATTCAAACAAGCACTGAACCTCGCTAACCCCTGCACCTATCTTCTTGATGCCTGGCAGGTCATGGCCTCAGACGAGGCTACCGTGCCTGCTGTTTTCACCTCACTGTGCCTTAACACACATGCACACACACGTAGTCACACACGTCACCAGTTTTGCTTGTCAACAGCTTGAGGTGCAGTTTCCCAGAACCCCCTGCACCTATCTCCTTGAAACTTGGCAGGCTTCATGGCCTCAGCAGGGGCTACCATGCCTGCCATTTTCATTAAATCTGCCTCAAAATGACAAAGTTATAGGCAGTTTCATGCTTCCCCATTATAGCCTATGGGCAAAACGGTTTCAAAGAAAAGAAACGGAACAGTGCTTCGAAACTAAACACAACTTGAAACGAAACAGCGTCCCAGCGAAATGGTGAAACGGAGGTCGAAACGAAACAGTGCTGTTTGGCACAGCCCTATTGGGCAGAAAAGCTGTATAAATAAAAGATACCAGTATTAGAAAAAAGCCATTGAAAAGTCTTATGCAGAGAAGAAATGTATATATTTAGCCAATGGAATTCATTCCCATGTGATATTTGGCCCAAGAGCTTAATAGGTATACAAATTGCCCAAGTAATCCTCAGTTAGCTAAGTAAGGAGTCATTTTCAAAGTGTTGGATTGGTTGGGATCACTATTACACTGACTCCTGTTTTCCTAGACATTACTGTTATTGCAGCTATTAGAAGGCACAGCCAGGAGTGTTTTAATATCAGGAAAGAAAACATATATATTTGTCTTTCTATCTTTTCTTTTGTTTGTAGGAAGCTTCACTGTACCCGCAACTTCATCCACATGAATCTCTTTGTCTCATTTATTCTGCGAGCAATATCAGTCTTCATTAAAGATGGGGTCCTGTATGCTGAACAGGATAGCAGCCACTGTTTTGTCTCTACTGTAAGTGAAAAAAAGGCAGCAGCATTTTTTTCTTGCTATATATATATTTTTTTCCCATAAAAAAAGATAAAGTTTATTGAATGTTTGTACTACAGTCACCCCTGAAATCCTGGGCTGAGATTTCAGCCCTTTGTTTTCAGCTCTGTATAAAGACATGGTAAGGAATATTTAAGTTCTATATCAGAAAGAGCTTACGATTTGAATAGATAAAACATATATAAAACATAGATAAAACATAAGACCTTAGGACTTTAGTGACCTCTTTAGCCTGGGGTCCAAAAGTCCTGTTTTATCTACGTTTTATATATGTTTTATATCCATTGCTCTGAGTTCTCAGGTAACGAGAGACAATATAGTGGAAAGAAAGGGATTTGACTTCAAGCAGAGTGACAAAAGGGGTGGTGGCTTGATCATGGTAGAGTTGCTATTAACATCGCATCTTGTCTTTTTGTGTTTACTGAACAGTTTTGGGGCAAATTTATTCTCACGGCCATACTGCGTGCACAGATGTGATAGGCTGGGATGGAGTAAAGAGAAGTTATGTATACGTGGCTCCACACTGTTCTCACCAAAAAACCAATCCTCGCTCCCCACCCTTGCCTCTCTTCCACATCTTTTTTTTCAAGAACAAAGTTGATAAATTAATAAAAGGCCAGCAGAGAGGAATGGAAAGTATTAGAGGCCTGGAAAACATGACTTCTGATAAAAAAAAAAAATTGATAGAACTAGGACTGTTTAGTCTGGAGAAGAGAAGACTCAGGGAGGTTTGATAAAGGCTTCAACAGGCCTCGACTAGATGACCTCTTAAGGTCCCTTCCAACCTACGTTCCTATGAGTCTGCGCCACGAACCTGGGAAGAAAGCAGTGGTTGGTTCTCACAATATTTTTCATCTCCACCATGCTTTAGAGTATCAGTAGCTGGCATGCCCACAATGGAGAGAGGAAGGAATGAAGGATAGAGGGAGCATGAAGGCTGGTGAAATGAGGCTGAACTCAGGTGATTGTTAAGGAAGTGAATGGGAAGGGGTTGGAACAAATAGCCAGTCAACAGAAGGGATAGACTGCCGTCACAAAAAAGTAGTTTGATGTAAGTAGCCTTCAGAGTTTAAGCTTGGGCCACATTTTTTTTTCACTTTTATCCGTACCTGTATCTCTGTTCAAACGTAATGCTTTGGCTTATTGGTTTGAGATGTCTGGGGATCAGAAATGGTTCAGATTACCATTCTGGGGGCCAGGTCTTCAGTTGGCATAACTCTCTTGAAGTGACTGGACTTTTCCCGATTTATATCACCTGAGGACCTGTCCACTGCATGGAAGAGAAGCCATTGGCTCTCTCCTTCCCTGCCAGGTCACAAAAAAGAGCTTCTAGTTTGTTGGGTTATTCCATGGTATTACGGCATGGGAATAACTTTGCAGGTGAACAATGTGGCAATGCTTATGGCATCACCTTGGGATGTGACATTGGAAAGACAAGTATGCCCTATTCAGAGCATCGGTAGAGTGTTCAGCACTCTCTCAGTGCTTGTCCAACTGGGTCTGGAGCTTTGTCTACATTTTTCTTCCCTCCATATATTAATAAAAGCTGGTATGCCTTTGTCTAGGAAATCACTTTACCATTATCCTCACTTTGCAGTCTCTGACAGTGAGTGACAGCTCCTATAAATTGCCAGGAAGTGAAATTCTGAATTTTGCACAGCAGGATACATCCTCTTTGCAATCTCAGGGCCTTGCACACTCTCAATTCTGTTTAAACATCTTCCTTAGACTTCCTTATACAGAACTTTTTTTTTTTCTTGTCTGAACTTAAGGCTTGGAGAATTGCAGTCTACCAATTAGCAGCCATTGTTGACCTGCTCCCACCCCCCGACTAGTGATAGAGGCTCTTGTGCTATCTGGAGACATTCTCAAAACCTCTCACAACTGCTAAAATTTGCTCTCTGCTTTTAGAGCTGCAATCTTTGAGCTTTTTTCATGATTATTTTAGATTTGAATGTTATAAAAAAAAGGATTGTTTTATAGATTCATAGATTCATAGATGTTAGGGCCGGAAGGGACCTCAATAGATCATCGAGTCCAACCCCCTGCATAGGCAGGAAAGAGTGCTGGGTCTAGATGACCCCAGCTAGATGCATATCCAAATATTTTAGTATTTATATATTTTATATATATACATCCATATATTTTAGTTTTCATTGGAGGATTTCAAGAGCTAGCTGTGCATCCGATTGTCAACCCTCCGTGAAGCACAAATGAAGCAACGTTATTTGTGTTTGTTTCCTGAAGGTGGAGTGCAAGGCGGTGATGGTCTTTTTCCACTATTGTGTCATGTCTAATTATTTCTGGCTGTTCATCGAGGGACTGTATCTTTTCACCTTGCTGGTGGAGACTTTTTTTCCAGAAAGGAGATATTTCTACTGGTACACCATCATTGGCTGGGGTAGGTAAAACTTGTTATGTGTGGGTTTGCTTATTCCTCTAGCACCATGTGAAAGGGTTGCTTGAACTAAGGAACTGACTGAAAAGAGAGGATGAGCATAATTAAAGAAGAGCCCACGAAGGGCAGAATCCCACTTCACCTAATGGATGACTGAAGTGCAGCTTGTGACCAACTCGGAGTTACCCAACTAAAATGTAGGAGTGATTGCATTACTCCACTGGGTGCACAAGTGCCCCGTTATAGAAATAGTGTCTCCCTCTGGAGACAGGCAGACACCTCCCTATTCCTATAATGGGGGCACATAGATGCTCAGCAGGGGCAATCAAATTGCTCTTACATTGACTCAGATAAATTAGAGACAGCTGCAGGCTGTACTTTGGTTTTCTGCTGGGTAAAATAAGAGTTCTCCCCATAGTATTTCAAGTTATCTGCTCTAATCCCTAGCATGTCTTTGTTTTCCATGTGTGTGTGTCAGGGAGCCATGCATCCTGAAAGGAGCAAATCCATCCTTTCAGAAAGTCCTTGCAAGGACCAGAGAAAGTCCTTGCATGGTAATAATCTTGCTTTGCTGAAGTTCGAATAGATGGGATTGCCTTTTGAGCTCATCTGTATTCCTCTTTGGTCCAGTATATGGTGTTCTGGATCCTCCTCCTTTTTTTTGAGAAAATCAAGGTGGCTGTTCTTGGACGCCAGCAAGATTTTTTTCTAATAGTTAAAAAGGTAATAAACAAAACAGCCCAACATCTCCATTTTATATGGACTAAGCAATGTAGAAAACAATAGGGTTTCTCCCTCCAGGATTGCAAATTTCAGCATTGTTATTATAGACTAAGTAGGTTATTGTCTCCTGGTCTAGCCAGACGTGAATTGAAATCAGGACCAGCAAACTCACGGTCCCCCTTGGAGCATTTCACTTTGCAAGAAGTATTCTTAATGTCAGAGGAAGTTTTCTGATTAAACAAATCAGAAATACCAACTCTGGGCTATTCCCTGTGGTTTCATTTGTTGCTCACAGATGACAGCTAGGCTGAAAACACTGAAAACATGTCCAAGTGAGACCTGCTCAGCATAAATGAAAATCAAGCAATAGACAGGTAAACAGGAACTGGTTATATTGGTGAGGGAAAACAATGTTCTTTAGAGAGTAGGACCCCATGATGATAACTTATGCAGTTATGTAGATGTTAAACTTTCAGAGCTAGATTTATTCCTGTTGTTTCTTCATGCAAATGGTATGTGTTTGACATTTTAACTAATGAGCCCAGATGGCAAGCCAAAAAAAAGACCTTTCATTGAAAGTGCATGTATGAGGTTTAAAACACAGACTCTCAAGGTTAAGCTCAGTATCGCACTTCTGTTAAATGAAATTTAGCTTCAAGACAAACTGGAAATAAAACTAATGTCTTGTAAATTTAAAAAATGCCACAATGAAATCTTAATAGATGTGAATGGCTCCCATTCTTGTTTTTTGCATTATGTTAGTGCCTAGGGGTTCATAACAGACAACAGTTATGAGAAGTTCCTACTGTGAATATTAAATGCTGGAAACGGTGAAAAATGGGAAGAGAAACAAGGACGAAGAAGTTGGAGGGATTCTCTCAAGGTCGCGCAGCAAGTCAGTGGAAAAGGCAGGACTTGAACGATGTTCTCTAAGTCCTAATCCAGTGCCTTCGGCCATGTGTAGACGAAACGAGAGCCATGTGTGCACAACACTTTAAAGTGGGCTAAATATTTTTGCACCACTTTAATGATGTCGGCGTTTGCATGCCTCGGCGACGTATTGCACAGCAATTCCAGATGCTGTAGGAAATTAGGTGGCGTAATGCGCCTTAAATGACTTGGGGCACAGCAAACTAAAACCCCTCCAAGGAGTTTTAATTTGCTGCCCCTATGGCCGTGGAGCGAAGCACTGGGCCCGTGCAGCTCCACGGCTCTGCAGGAAGCCCTGCAGGCAGCCTGCAAGCAGCCTGGGAAAGTAGCTCCACCCAAGAAAAGCGAAGAGCCTCATCTTTCCCCACCCCTCAACCTAGAGCCTGCCTGCCTGCCTGCCTGCCTGAGTTGCGCAGAGGCCCGGTGCTTCCCTCCATGTCTGTAGTGTCCCCTGGACCACCCGATCTGGGTGTCTGAAGGTGGGTGCCACCTGGGGGGGGAGGTGGCACCACTGCCAGGGAAGGAAGCACCAGCCCTTCCCCACAGCCCAGGGACCACTCCACCCACCGGCAGCTCGCCCTCCCCTCCCTGCCAGAGAGGCAGGTAAGGTGTGTGCACAACCTTCCCTGCCAGAAAGGCAGGTAAGGTGTGTGTTTTTTAAAATCCACCGCTTTAATTTAGGGCCCCTGTTTCGTCTACACATGCCCTTCAATGCTAGACTATAGAGCTTCTGAACCATGAGAGAACTTATTTGGAGCCTCCCAGGTTAATTGAACTCAGTGGCCACGTCCAAATGATTGTGGATGTACAACAGGCAGGGTTTGAAATACAGGGGGGCCCAAGGGGACTGAGCCCCCCCATAAGCCCCCCATAATAGACGAGAGCCCCTGGCCCACACCGCATATTTCTAAGCAGTTCAGGCGGTGGCTCCTTCTGGCTGGCACCACCACAGACTCCCCCGAAGAGTTGGAGTGTAATTCAAACCCAGCCAGATGCAGCACATGCAGGTGTTCCCCGTGCTGCTGCTTTGCAGCATGGTGGGGCTTTGTTGACCTCAGGAGACCCCTTGGGCAAAAAAAGCCACACGAAAAAACGGGGCAGCACACACGGCCACGACATATGCCGCCTAAAACCGGAGCCTGGCCAACCGGAGCCATGCTCCAGCTTCCAGCCAGGCTCCCCACTGCAGGAGTGCTGCAGCTCCCTGAGGCTCCCAGGACCCCAGGTAAGGCTTCTGGGACCAGCACACTTACTGGCCCCAGTCTCCCCTACCCCACCCAGGGTAAGAGCCGGAGCGTGCTTGGCATGGGCATTCCCCAGGGACAAGGTGCTGCTGCAACTTGTCCCCGGGAAAACACGTGTTCCTGCTTTGAGGATGCACCCAGTGACATTCTGCAGATCCTAGTAGAAGTAACTGAGACTTGGGTCTTTGCCTGTTTCATGTACATGATTTTCATTTTTGTAGGTGCGTCTGAATACATTGTTAAACATGAAAGAAACACAAGAAAGCTTATGTATAAACTGACAAAAGTCTTTCCAATCCATGTCATTAAAGAGCGACGTTTGAAACCAGTCAATCCCATAGTCATAAGAGAGTTTCCTGCCTCAAGTGAATATTTTTGTAGTTAAATATTAATAAGTTTTATCTAGTCTACTTATAAATATAACAGAATAGGTAATATCCACAGCATTCATGATTAGCAGGGAATAACCTATGAGTTAAGTCATATCCTGAGATGGAAACGTCTCACAATTCCTATTTATTTCAGTTCATGCTGAACATATTCAGACCTGCAGGAAGCATTCAAGTTGGAGTATGGCTTCAGTATTTTCTGTTTCACTAAGAAAAGCCTGCATGTGGTTCCCATACTTCCGGGTGCTGAGAGCAGCCCGTGAAGGAGCTGAGTGCTTAGAAATTTGCAAAGATAGCTCAGTAATCTGCAGGACTTGGGTCTTTTCTTCTAAGCTGATGCAATGTCAGCATTTAGCATATAATTAATTAAAATGATAAATGTGCGTGCTTATCTGGGCTATTCACGCCATTAACCATGCAAAACTGAGCTGATCCTTTTAGGGGAGATCCCATGTTCTTATGACATACCTTGTAACTCCTGTGACTGATCAGAGCTGCAGGGATAGCTTTTTTTTTAACAATAGTTTCATCCTCTTTGATCTCACCCAGAACTGGAGGTTCATATGCAGTTAAAAAGGGTTATAGAAAATAACCTAACTTTTCTGATCGGTTTTTGATTTATAGCAAAGGAGTGTGTGTGCACATATATGCCTGCATGTGTGTGTACCTTTATTGCAGAGGGCCTTACACAGCCTCACACCCAGGACAAGTGCTGTTTGAGTTGTGTTTGCATTTGATTCGAACCTCACGCTTATTTTTCATCACTGTAATTCCACTGCCTTTTTATTAGAGTTGCTCCTTATCTGCTTCATTGTAAGTTAAAGGTTGTCATCATACCCATTAGATATTCTTATGCTTACAGACACATCAAATATTCCTTTTTTGGTTTTTTTATACATCTATTAAGTACACAAAGACCTTGATCTTTCCTAAGCATGAGAGAGAATATTAAAAATAGATTGACATTCAGTATGCTTTATTTCCCCTCTCTTTCTCTCTGGAACATTTATTTTTGTTCCTATTTAATTTCATTTTCTATTGAAAATATTTCTCTTTAAAATATCTGTTTTTCCTCTTCTTTAAAAGAGCTGAATTTCCCTCATCTGAAAAGGTTATTCAAAGGATATTTTCTTTTGTAACAGCTGCAGTGTAAGGTATGATAGCGACTCACCTGAGCAAATTAATTCTACTGATTAATTAATGTGACACCAACACAATTTTGCAAAGTGTATGAAACGTAATTGCTGCTGTCAACTTGTGACAGTCTTACTCACTGCTACACCCAAGGGTTATCTACATCTTTTTTCCCCTCCATCTCTTTTATCTTTCTAGTAGTGATGGATTAGAGGTTGGCAAATCTTGTCACTCAGCTATTTTTCTTGCCAAAAACACATGCAGGTTTAGGTTGACCAAGAATATGTGTGCATTCTCACTGAATTATTTCAGCCAGAAAAAGAATCAGAAAGATAAAGTCTGTTTCTTTCCCATGCTTTTTAAATGAAATGTTAAAGATTTTTAGTTCATATAAATTCCACCCATATATTGGAAAGGGTTAGAAAATGAAATGTTTTGCTCATGATCATATAGGGGTTTTTTGTTTGGTTGTTGCATTTGGTTTTTTTAGTTTGTTTTCATTTTAGCAGATAACTGAAAAAAAATGTCGTTTTTGCTTGCCCTAAGTTAACATTTTTCCCTGAGTTTTTGGTTCTTATAGGAACTTGCAAATTAGTTATTTGGAAAGCTCTAGGTTGAGTCCACCTTACTTGCCCCACATAAGAGCCTGGTCCCTTTCATTAAAGCATGCTATGTACAGCTGTGTAATGATTGCAGTACCATAGTACTACCTCGACTAAAGGGAGTGCCTCAGTTTTCCGAAGGTCTCCTGTTCAGTGAAGGGTGAGCTCTTCCTATTGCTGAGTCTAACATCACTCTACAATAATGCAGAACCCTTTTTGTTGCCATTTACATCCGTGCAATCTCCTTGAGGTCAGCTTATCATCTTTAGATTTGAATTGAAATTCTTCTCAAGATAAATGCTTGCAGCATGAGGAGTCCTGGCTTCCTCTCGGTAGCAATTGCATTGTAAACTCTAGTGCCTTGCTGTATTAATAGTTGCATTAATTTTCCAAGTAGCCAGGAGCTGCCAGCGTTTTCAGGCTGTGGGCCAGAATGACCCAGCTCAGGTCAGAGGTGGTTGGCTGCTAGGACCTGTCACCTGCTGCTTCCCACTGTGGCTTGAGGGAAGCCCCCGCGGCCACATCTTCTCCCTGCTGCAACATGGGAGATGTCCCTGCCGATGCATGCAGAAAGCCAGCTCCAATGACTCCGTGGGCTAGATCTGGCCTGCAAGTCATAGATGCCTAGCCCTACCTGTAAACCTTAGAACATGAAACCTCAGAGGAGAAATTTCAGCATTTGAAGGGATCGGTGATGGATGTATAAATGAAAGCAGAAATGAATAACCGCATAGCAATCACTCCGTCTTGTCTTTTGCAGGCACGCCTACAATTTGTGTCACTGTCTGGGCTGTGCTGCGCCTTCACTTTGACGACAACGGGTAGGTACCACCGTCCGTGATCTACTGTTTGCATTTACCGTTAAAACAAAGGGTGGACAAGAAATGGGAGCAGGGTGGGGACGGGGACTGGTTTCTGTTCTCTTCTCTGTTGCTAATTCAGTGCTTAGTCTAGGGGCAAACTTGAGTATGTACAGCTGGCCTCCTCTTGAGGTGCGGGAGTAGATATGTTAACACCTTAAATGCTGCTCCCTCATTTTAGTCGGGGAACTCTGCAGGCACTGAGCATCTCTGAAAACTGATGTGAACTTCCCTAAAGACTGGAGGTGCTCGGCCTGGGCATCTGTCACATTTTCCCCTTCTACTAAAAACCCCTTCTTTCCATTGAGGATTGTGTTGCTTTGACCCATTGTTCTATTTTGACATTAAACAAATTAAATCACTGATTTCCATGCCAAACAAGCTAGACACCCCTGTTGCGCCATGATTAGGATTGTAGCTTTGGTTCAAAATGCATGTAATTTCTCTTAGGAGTCCATGCAGTCCTTGTTTTAGGGGAAGCTCTCTCACAGGAGGGAAAACCTATGTTGTCTTTTTGTTAGAGAAGCTGATTAACATGCAGCATGCTTAGGTCGATTCTAGCTGAGCCACTCACTGGCTACTTTTTCAAAATCAGCAAGCATTGTTCTGGGACTCAGGGAGAAGCCAGTGAGAGTCTGAAAATGTTTCAGGAATTACAGGGCAGGGAAAAAACAGACAGAAAGGAAAAGATTTGAAATGTAAAGGCCATAGGGCCAGGGTTCAAAGGCATGGACAGCTGGTGCCTCCTGAGTGTGGGGGGGCACCCGCAGGAGCCGCCGGCGGTAGCGGGGACGGGACTGGCAAGCACCCATGGACACCACTGGCAACATTGGCAGCTGGGACGGGACTGGTGAGCACCCACAGATGCCACCATCGGGGATAGCCCTGTCAGGGGGGCCAAATGCCTTCCCTACCAGTCGCCTATGTTCAAAGGGGTTCCTGAAGTGCCACCATGCAAGTGCTGCCATGGCCAAGTATTAGGTTTCCCGCTTGACTAGGTTTAGGCATTTAGGATCTCCATGCAGATAGCAAAGAAATGGCGGAGGTGTCTAAGAGCAATTTGGCAGTTCTGCATAGAGAAGAGGGAGCAGTAGGCACTTCCAAATGGTGATTCAGAAAACCGTAGAAATAACTAACTAACTCTAGAAAGACGAAGTACTATTGTACCTGCCCTGCTCAAGTGTAGTGGCACTGAATAGATCCTGCCCATTAGGCATCTCCATTCACTTACAATTCACGTTGCCTAGTCTCTGATCTGCAGATAACCTCCCTAACGGTTTCCAAAGGCAGACGCTAGGTGGTGGTAACCAAACTCCTCCCTTCCAGAAGACTGCCATAACCACTTAGCTGCACCCCAGCTGTCTCTTCCTTGCCCTCTTTCTGGCCCCAGGGCTCTTGTCTTCTTGGCTCTCCAGTGGCCCAGCCTCCATAGGAAGGGTGGAGAATACGCTCAGCTCACAATTTTATAGCCTAGTGGTTATGTCCCTCTCTTATGAAGTGAAAGAAGTGGGTTCAAAGCATCTCAAGGTGAAGAAGGTCTAGAACCCCAGTGTCCCATTTCCTGGGCAAGTGTGTTAACCACTCGGCTATTTGGCACTCCTGCCTTCACTGTCTTTCCACTGAATTCAGTGCTGTTAACGTGAAGGAAACCTGGCTTTTGGGCATCTACCAGTAGAGGCCTCTCGAAGGACCCAGGCAAAGCTTCAATGCCTCTCAGCAGCAATTTGAATTCCCAAAGAGTTTCGGTAGGCACAAAAGCCCTGGCACTGATGCCTAGGGAACTTTGCAGGCCAGGATGGATGAATGAGTTCAGGGACTAATGAATTCAGGTACTTAATGAGATTTCTGGCTGCTGGTCCAGAGACATTTTGAATTGCTTTTTGGGATGTGGGCAGCTGAAATCCACCTCAGTCCCATTTAAGCAGCTAAGGGATCAATTTGAATGGCCTCTCACTTAACCCCATACAGAACTGGCAAAGCCCCAATGATTTCAACTCCCCATTCACATCCATTTAAGGGGACAAGTGCATTGGCTCTGTGGAAGTAAAATTTGGTGTCTGTTAATACAGTAATACTGTTGAAGTCCATGATGTGATTCCAGATTTACCCCATGGTAACTGAGATCAGAAATCACAGTGGTAGCATTGATTTTCTGATCAAGGGGAGAGCCAGACTTCCATGGTAGTATGGCCCTCGAGGTGGTATTTACACTCTTGCTGCTTTTGCATTAATGTTTTTAATTCCAATTTGGTCTATATATACCATTTGCTTCTAAGAGGGAGACCTGTTGATACTTCTTCCATCCCTCCCATTCTACAGGGATCACCAAAGTTGGACCAAAGTGCTTGTACCTAATATACATTTTGGCACGTTATTTGTAGATGAATGAACTCTTAGCCACTGAATGACACACGTGAACACTTCAAATTACTGTTAATCCATGCCCATATTCTCCTCACAGGCAGGGCCAGTCCAACCATTAGGTGAACTAGGTGGTTGCCTTGGGCACCAAAATTTGGGGGAGGGGGTGCCAAAATTATATGCAGGACAAAATAACAGGAACATCATTCTAAATAACAGAAACTGAAAGCATGAAAAGCCAAGCTCTAATTTTTTCACAAATCTTCATGAGAATTTTCTTTTAATTGTACATGTATTATAATACATTCTGGTAGATTTTTTTCAGTACAATTGTGTTGGGATTAATGAAACATGTGAAACAATGATTAAAAGATTTTTGTTTTTATTGTTTTATTGTTCGTTTTGAATATCAAATATGCACATGTAAAAGTTAATTCTAGACTTCTTATTTTCTACTACATTGGAAGTGGTGGGGGCGCCAAGGTACACAGCTTGCCTAGGGTGCCAATTCTGCTTGGACCAGCTCTTCTTGCAGGCCTTGAAAGCAAGACTCAGCTATGCAAGATCCTGGCAGGTTCCATTCTGTAGAGGGGATGGGATTTAGGCTTATGAGCCAAGATTTTCTAAAAGTGACCAATGATTTTAGGTAATTTGGTATGTCCAGTTTTTTAACAGGACCAGTGATTCTTTAATCACCTTTAAAAAAGCTTGATTTTCATACAGGGTTGAGCACCCAGCCTCTAGAAGCTCATTCTCTCTATGATGCTTCTATGTGGGCACCCGGACATGAATCCACTTCCTTGATGAGGAACTTAACAGTGGGAGTCACCTTTTATAACTGCCTAGGTTTGTCCAGGAAGCCTAAGCTTACACTTTGGCTTAGTCTTCTTCTGCTTGGCCAAGGACACCCACATTTTAGGTGTGACAGCACCTAAGTGGGGACAACATAAAGGCTGGTTAGGATCTTGCCTGACGTACCTTAGCTATGGCTTTGCAGGATGTCTTTTTCTGTGACACACTGTCTGGGATCCAAGTCCTATGCTTGGGTTTCAAGACTTTCTTTTCCCCTTATGATACACTCCCCAAGGGAAAAAAAAAACATCAGTTTGCTGGTTCTTCTAGTTGCATCTTTTTGCTTTCTCTCTCTTACCTCTGCCCTGGTTTTCTTCATCATTATTTTAGCTGCTGGGACATGAACGATAACACAGCCTTGTGGTGGGTCATCAAGGGTCCTGTGGTTGGATCAATAATGGTAAGTGCCATTTGGAGGAGATATTTCTCCAGGGTTTCATATACGAGATAGAACTGAATGTTAGCTAAGGACACATCAAATTATTATATAGCCAGGGAAGAGGTATTTTTTCCATACCTAAATAAACTGAAAAGGATATGCTGCTCTTCTCCCTAGGTGTACCCAGCTAGCCCCCTTCCCAAGCTTTGCAAAACACCTTTGTATCAGTGTCTATATTCTAGCTGCACATAGTCAGTCATGTACATCTCCTTTATAAATAAATACTCACTGGAACAAGTTAGCAAAAGGGAAGTGATGAATCCTCCATCTCTTCATGCCTCAAAGTCCAGACTGGATGTCTTGCTGGAACATTTGCTTGAATTAAACCTGAATTACTGGGCTCTGTATGGAGGAAACTGCATGGACTGAGGTGGCCTGTGATATGCAGGTCAGGTCCGTCCCAAGGTCGCTGCAACTGTTGGGGCACCTTGGATGCTGTAACAGCCCTCCTCCACTCTGCCCTGTGCTTGGCTGATATACAGGAGGTCAGACAAAATGATCTATGGGTCAGTTTTGGCCTTAAGTTGTCAAATTAACAGGATCCATATCTGAAGCCAGGATATGGGGTTAAACTACTTGCTGCCCTAGTCCGATGTCTCTTCTGAGATCCAGGTATGTGGAAACACGTTCAGAGAATAAGGCAGACCCAAAATAATAATGAATGCTAAGGTGTATAAAATAAAACCAAAGGGTCATGATGTCACTCTGAGGGTTTCACTTTAGGGGAGGTGGTTAGCCCTGTTAGTTTGCAGTCAGGCAGAAAGAAGGGCGGGCTGGCACCTTAGAGACGAGCTGGTCCAGAAAGGCATGAGCTTGCATAGGCAACAGCTTCATCAGATGCTAGGGGGATGGCGTAGTTACAGTCCTCCCACCCTCCTCTCTTGGGGTTTTACAACAAAGAGAGAATCCTAATTCGTGGCCAAGACATCCAGTGATGGGCACTGCCAAGATGATGCACTGAGTAATGCTGGTTGCAATATTTCTACCACATTTATTTGGGTCCAAAAAAATGCCGCTTCATCCAAATCGATACATTTCTCCAAAATGGTTCAATTTTGAAGGATATTAAAAAAAAAAAAAAATCTCATTGGAAGAGGTATATTTGAAAGTTGTCCATGTTTATTTTGTTTCAGGTTTCTTTTTTCCCCATGAAAAACTGTTTCTTTTAGCATAAATAAAATTGTGTTTCTTGCCCCCCTCAGTGTTGCATCCATGCAGCCCCCCAGGGCTATAGCCAACAGCCCTCTCACAAACACCTCCCTGCCCTTTGGAAACTATGATAATTTCTCCTTTAATAACCATTTTGCACCACTATACCCCTTTCTGAGATGGGACCACTGGGGTGGCCTCTCCTGCCTACATGTATAAGTGGACTTAATATTGTTGTAGGGCACGTGTGATAAGGAAAACCCACCTACATGCCCCAACACCACCTTTTTCTTCACACACCCGGAGCCTAATTCTGTGGTGCTGAGTGTAAATAGGAGCTGAAACTGCTCATGGGAAAGACTAAGCCCTTGCAAACCAAGTATTGCCTGTATTTCACTTGCAGCGGTTGATGATGATTAATACTTATCCATGGTAACTGTGTGGACAAGCCTGAAGAAGGCTTGTACTTATGATGCCTAGTCACAGGGCAATAAAAAAGTTATGTCCATAGCCTAAGACTCTTACAAGCCTCCCCAAGTCAGTTCTTCAGGGCCCCAGCGGCACAGATGGGAAGGAGTAAGGTTGCAAATCCAGCTGGTCTCTGCCATCTTTGCCCTATTATACAGTAGAAGTACAGCATGGCTAGTAGCAGTCTCCCCATAAATCCAGACAGCCTTTCACTTTTTTTTATTTTTTTTTTCTCCTCCCAGATAAACTTTGTTCTCTTCATTGGCATAATTGTTATACTCGTGCAGAAACTCCAGTCGCCTGATATTGGGGGCAATGAATCCAGCATTTACTTGTAAGTACACATAAAGCCGTAATTTGATTCTGATGTCTAATATACACATAGGAAAAAAAAAAAAAGAAGCCCCGAAATAAATTTGTTTGGCTTGTCTGGAGGCATCACAGAATCTATTAATGATCTGTCTTAAACCCAGGGGTCACTCAGATACATTGAGTGGAGATGTGATGTTTCCTCAAAGAACCTAGATCATTTTAAATATCCTATATAAATTTATATATGTGTGTATACATACACACACACGTATACATATTATAAATAACTGACCTGTAGCATATAGATATATACACACATATACAATATGCACACACATATATGTATGTGTATACATATGTGTATACACACACATATATGTCTATACATGTGTCTGTAGGCTTCACAGGTCAGTCACTTGAAAACAACATACTGACTTGACTTAAACAGATGATTATACTCCCCGGGTCAACTGCTGTGCTTCATACGTTCCAAGGACCTGACCCACTCAATTAATCTACTCAAGCGCCTGACCCATATAATTCAGTGAAATTCAATCTATTAACTTCAGTGGATTTAAACTAGACTTTAAATTGGAAAACCCACAAAGTTAAATACATTCTTGTTTCTGTTATTTTCAAACCCATCAATTAAAAATTCTTTTTTGCTCTCTGGATTGTTTAAAAGCTCACAATGAATCTTAAAATTGTCCATGTGAGGTTTTAAATCTTTGCTCGTGTCTCCATTTTTGCCTCCCTTTTGTTTAGCATGTGTTATTTTCATTAGCTTAATTTGGCTGTAAATCCCCATTTGGAGTATATGCATGTCTTTTAACTCATTCTCCCATGAGGATGATTTTTGTTTCTGGTATGTTAAAAGAAGAATGTACTAGCTACAGAGTGTTTGGTGGGTTTTCAGGCATGTTGCAAAAGTTCAAGGGAAACTTGTTGTCAAATTTGTTCAAGCTAAAGCAATGTTTCTTGTTTGTCTGGCTTCCCGTCATACTGAAAAAATCCAAGATATACTACATTCAATTCAGCATAAAATATAACAGCTTAAAGGAGAAGGTCCCATCTCTTGTAGATTTATTTAAAAATATTAAATGTTAATATACATACACACAGACATAGACATAGACACACACACACACACACACACACACTGCTTCCCCTGCTCCCTTGGTAGCTATGGCTGCAACATAATTAAACAGCCAATCCAACTGTCATGGGTGTTTTCTTAATCAGATGTCCAGCTGAATGTAGTGTAGTAAGTTGTTCATCTCATGCTTTTTAAGCTATAAGTGAAGAATCCCCATGGGTCTGTCTAGTGGCCATTCTTTAGCAGATATAAGAGATACAAGGAAGTTCAGGTTTTTGGTCCCTAAATAGCTAAGTATTTTTCTTGCCATTCATGACAATGGATTTTAGTATTTCCTGTAAGAAAGAGTGCAGTTAATTATTTTGCCTGAGCAAGCACTGCACAACTGATCGATACAGCCATCTGTATTTCAGAGTATAAGCTTCAAGTTTTCATTGCAAAATATTGTCGTATTGGAGTTTTGCTATAGACTCTAATGAGACCAGAATTTTGCCCTTCATTATAAAGGTTGATATGGTTTTTCTAACCTATTACTGGATCTTCTCTCCATTTGCACGAAATCATGACATTTCTTTGGATAGCTTTGTCCTAGCGGTCTTTCTGAAATGGGATGAGCATTTACTTAAGGTGTTTCACTCAATGCCTGCTCTAATCTTTATTTCAGAGACATAAATAATGCATAAGAGAGATTCTTTGGATATACATTGCTGAGATGTACTGCTGGGAGAAAGCATGATATATAGGTGAACTTTGTTACCCATATGGACTGCCCATTCCAGTGCATTAGACTTCCCATATTCCAGGAAATCACCATTTAATCTTATAGCACAATTGGCAACACAGATGTGCAAGGCCCTTTCTTCCAACAACTTGCAAAGTGCATGTTTGGTGTTGGCTGCACATCTATTACTTATGAAGCAAAGCATGCCATATACATTTTCAATGACTTGACAATGCTATAAAGCATCCTCCCCACTGTTTGGTCAATACGTTGACTGGGATTCACTGGTATTTTTTCCTATGTGTATAGTTAGCAACCAACCAAAAAAAGCGCAAAAGAAAGAAAGCATCATGTTTTCTGTTTCATTCGCTGCCATTTTTTTTTCATATTTGTTTGCCACTTTATAAATGGGTGTGTGTAAATATATGCATTTATGTACATATTATTAAGTGGAGTGTTGTTTATACAAACAGATTCAACAGCAGAAATGATTTGTTAAAATGATGTAAAAAAGACACGTTTATAAAGAGATGCATGGGCATATGCAGCATGTCAACATGCGGTGTACAAATGTGTCGTTACATTAAAAGGAAAAGATGGAATATATTGTGGTTATGTCATCACCGTATTGAAATTCCCCTGACATCGACAATCTGGTCTACATTGAGCTTTTCCAATGGTCTATGTTGCTATCTCAAACTAGCAATTATTTAATAGCTCATTCCTTTAACTGGAAAAGAGAAGCAAATACTTCCAGACACTTCACAGTAGTTTACAGGTCAACAAACATACTAAAAGTTGTTTCTTTGTCCTTTGCTCTAAAATACTTTGAGAAAAACATTGTTGGGTTCAGGCTAAATGGGAGTGAAAAGTGAGACAGGTTATTTTGTATCCCAGTTCCCACCATGAAGCCATGGATGATATTCTCATTTGTTGAATGCTGATAGAGGTGAGGGAAATATCTTTGGTTGAAAATTTGCCATTATTAACATCAACAGAGGTTTTGCTGTCAACTCCAACAGGACTAGGATTTCACCTGTGGATTTCACTAGGATTTAGTTCATGAAAACATGTAACTAAATGGCCAGCATTCTCACTCATGTAGTCCCATTTGGTCAAATTCTACTACTGTTTGGTAAATCACTTACGCATGTGCCTAATTTAACGTGTACTTAAAACCATCCTTCTTCAGCAACGAAGTGCCAGCGTAAGTCTTTCAGACTTCAGTTTGACATCAGCACATGCTTGAAGTTAAGTCCATGCTCAAATGCTTTGTTAAACTTGGGTTTTAATACCTAGAAGTTGAGAAGCAGATCTGCGTCACCACTGGGCCCACCAACTGTGGTGGAACCACTTATTTGAGTTACCATCCATGAATAATAATATCTACAAGGGTTAGGATCTTTACATCAACTGAACAAGACTACTTTAAATATTTCACCATTTAATTTTTTGTCTTTTAAAGAAGAGGTACTATGGGAAAATTTAGCCTGTACATTTCCTTATCAATCTTCATGTTTGTCATATTTTGTAAGGGCAACAATCATTTCACCCACATGGGGCACAGGCTACTTAACTCATAGATTCATAGATGCTAGGGTTGGAGGGACCTCAACAGATCGAGTCTGACCCCCTGCCTAGGCAGGAAAGAGTGCTGGGGTCAGATGACCCCAGCCAGATGCCTATTCATTGTACAATCCATTTCCTATTATAACTCAATACAGTTATGATATCCATTATATTTTTGGAATCGTATAGAACAGTGCCACTCATCAGAGTGCTGTGGCAACCTGCCAGGGGTGCCATGATGCTGGCACTGCCACTGCAAGGTGAAACTGCCCTTGATTTTCAAGAGGCGCATCAGATCCAAATGGGGAAGAGCTGTAGCAGAAGCAGTGCACCTGCCTGCATAATGTAATACAGACCCACCTTCCCTTTGTGCCTGTTTCCCATGCCTGTGACTTCAATATAGCACCCACTTGGCATGCCCATCCTACCCCCTCAGCACTCTCCACATGCTGCATGTGCAGCCCAGCACATCGTCCCTGCTGGTTGGGTGTCCCCAGACCCTGACCCTTATGACCCCAGGGCTGGAGTTCAAAGGGGATTTCCCTAGGGTAATAGAGAAAAGAACTTGGCCTAGTGATTCCTGATCCCCACCAGTGATCTGGATCCATGTGTGGGGAACTCCACTTATGTTGGGAAGCAAACATGCACTGGGCCAGGCAGAACTAGGGGAACCACCTCTGCCAGCACCCTGAAGGGGTCCTTCCTTTTTCATGTCCTTGTGTAACAAGGTATTTAGCAGAAATCACAGATTTCACTGGAATTTGACAGGCCATCCTGTGAGCACTTCTGCTCTAGCCTTGAGCTTGCAGCCTCTGGGGTGTTTACTGTGCGTTTTACTGCCTGTGCCACCCCAATCCTATCTGAAGTACTGACTGTAATATAAATACAATTATCTAATGCAGGGGTGCTCTACCCTAACCCATGCAACTATGTCATCCAGGGTTCCCTATGGGACTGAAAATGTGGCAGGAAAGGAGTAGTGGCAGTGTGCTCTGCTGCTGCCAAATTTCCAGACCTGATCATTAGAGCCAGTACATGCATCAGGTCTGAAGCAATTCCTGGCCTCATCCAAACACTTGGGGTCCAATCTGGGTGCGTAGAGCCGGACCAAGGTGGTACAGGGTCCTATCCGGGTGGTGTAGGGGCTGGCCAAGGCATCATGGGGCCAGATCTAGATCATGTAGGGCCTGATCCATTTTCATAGAGCCTGGTCTGGGTGCAGAGGGATCAGATGTAGGTGGCATGAGGACGCAGGGGTTTAGGTTGTAGCCACGTTGGTCTAAGGACACAGGCAGACAAGGTTCCTTAAGTGAATTTGATATATTTTATTAGACCAACCCAAATAGTTGGAAAATAGTTATTAAGCAAGCTTTTGGGTTAAAAAACCCTTCATCAGGCTAAGGAAGTTTCAGCAGTTGGTTTGTGCTCTTCCCGGATGAAATGAAAAGTAAAGAAGCCAGAGGCTGGTGGCATAAGGACAAATTCAGGTACAAGGGCTGGGCTGAAGTGGCACAGGGCCCAACTGGGCAGCACCCAATCCCCATCTGGGTGTGTGGAGCAGGTATCTGACCTGTGGGCTAGTCCTGCACTACTCCTGTTACCCACAGGGCCAAAATGTTGAGCAACACTGATCTAATCATTTAATACCATAATAGAATTATAAAGTTTATTATATGAATAATATATTTAGGTTATTTTTTGGAATGGGATGCCACTAAATGCTGAAAAGTTTTGGAGGGGTGTCTTGAGTCTAAAAAGATTAAGAACCATTAATGTAGACCATTACATGGTTAAGCTGGGGAGCCGTGGCCTCGACCATCACACGGTCTGATGGCTGGGGAACTGGCCACAGGGTCAGACCCAAAGAGTAGTAGTTGATGGGAGTGAATCAACATGGTGCAAGGTAACCAGTGGCATCCCTCAAGGCTCAATACTTAGGCCAGTACTCTTCAACATGTTCATTAATGATCTGGATTTGGGCATCAGGTGCGGGCTGGCAAAGTTCACAGATGACACTAAACTATGGGGGAAAGCAGTCATACTGGAAGACAGACTGGGGTTACAGGCTGACCTGGGCACAGTCAAAAGGTCAGTGGACTAAAACCTGATGGCCTTCAACATAGAGAAGTGCAGGGTACTCCACCTTGGGAGCAAAAACCAGCAGCATACTTACAGGCTCAGCAGTGCTGCACTCACTAGCACCACAACCGAAAGAGACTTGGGAGTCTTGACTGACCACAAGGTAAATATGAGCCACCAATACAATGCCATAGCTGGCAAAGCAAACCAAACTCTGGCACGTATCCTTCGATACATCTCGAGTAAAACCAGGGACATCATCCTCCCACTTTACTCGGCCTTAGTGAGGCCACAGCTGGTGCACTGCGTCCAGTTTTGGGCCGCCCACTTCAGGAGGGATGTGAATAAGCTTGAGAGAGTCCAAAGGAGAGCCACCCAATCAAAGGCCAAAAGGGCAAGCCTTATGAGGAGAGGCTGGTGGACATTGGACTCATCAGCCTGGAGAAGAGAAGGCTCAGGGGGGACTTGGTGGCAACCTACAAGTATATAAGGGGGGAAGGGTGCATCGAGACTTGGGAGAACAGTTGTTCACCAGGGCTCCTCAAGGGATAATAAGGTCTAATGGCCACAAACTCCTAGCTGATTTAGACTGAACATAAGAAAAAACTTCTTTACGGTCCGTGTGCCCAGCTTCTGGAACAGGCTCCCCCCCAGAGGTGGTGCAACTACCTACTCTGGACTCATTCACAAGGTGTCTGGATGTTTATCATGCTGAGATCATTTGACCCCAGCAGACTTCCTGCCTATGACAGGAAGGCTGGACTCAATGATCTCACAAGTCCCTTCCAGCCCCTAATGTCCATGAAATCTATTAAATTAATTGACATAAGCAATGATGCTTATATTGGCTCATATCTAAGTAAGGTAAAGTCCATCTTTACGAAACATTAAATTAACTTGTGGAATGGAGGTTATGGAGGCAGATAACATAGCTGGGTTCCAAAAAGGGCTGGATACATTCATGGATGATAGATCTATTATTGGCTATGGTTGGAGACATTTCCTCAGGCATCTGTAACCCAATAATTGGTGGGTGCCCAGGGCAATATTGAATAGGGACAGGCCACTCTAGAGCTATCTGGTTTTTGATACTCTCTGGGTGGGACTGCACATGAATATTAATGTGACACAATAAACACCAGTACAGTTTGCACCGGAGTTTATCACTCCCAAGTGCAATGTTTACTTGTGCACCTGGGACTGCAGCACATTGGGTAGTGCAGCTCTGACTAGCAGGGAGCCTGGATAATCAGCCTGCCAGCCCAGGACAGCTCCAAACCAGCTCTATGTGCTGCAGAGGGGCTAGCAGGAGCATGAGGGTGCTTGAGTGCTGGGCTAGCCAGTAGGCAGCCCCCATAATGTAGCACCCTTGTGCCCCAGCCAGCCCCATTAACATCTACACCTGTGTTGCAGTGGAGTAAATAACTCTGCCATTGAATAGTACTTGTATCTGGCAGTGCTATGCTATAGTGCAGTTAATTAGTTTACTCAGACCTAGTAGATCCACACATGTAGACCAGTGATGCTTTACTGTGGATCTAATTAGGCAATTCCACAATAAGCATTTCATACATATGCACCCTTCCTGTATAACATCTACTTCTGCCACTGCCAGAGACAGAATAGTGGGCTAGATGGACCATTAGTCTCACCCAGTATGGCACTTCTTATGTTCATCTATTCCAAATCAGTGTGACTGTTCATGTGACTCAAGAAGTCTAGGCTAGTTACTGGCTTTTAGAGAGAATTTTGTTTTCAGGTTACCTTTATGGTAGGTGGGAAACATTTTATCAACCATTTTCTCCAGTCAAATTTGGAAATGATAAGTATAATTCTGCATAGATACTGTGGCCCTAATTCTGGCAATCATTTGAGCACATGTTTAATGGCTTTGGCAGGGTGTGCTCAGGACATACTGCTGCCATGGCGTAAACATCAGCCCCTTTCAGGCCCAGTTTCTCATTCTCCTCGTATCACGTATATAGTCAAAACGGGCGTCAACTTCAGCTAGCGTAACCCCATCAGAGTGGCCAAACTGGACTGAGTACTAGGGGTGTGTGAAGCAGGCTGTATTCGATTCAGATTCAGCCCAATTCAGGGGACAGAGATTCGATGCACTGATTTGGATAACTGCCAAATCAATTTGGCTGAATCTGAAGATTTGATTTTGCTTTGGAAAATTAGCGATTTTGCCATAGAAACAGCTTTATATGTTTTTTCTACATACCTCGAGGTACCAGGTGCAGCTTGTGAATACTGAGATGGTGGGGTGGATGGAGCATCCCACAGGAGTGCCCCCCCCCCCAAATTCTCAGCCATGGACCCAGAGGCAGACTGGAATTAGTCCTGGTTCACTTCCAGATCTGCCGTTGAGCAATGGGGGACCCTTCTCTGAGGCCCCCTGGCTCGGTGATCACCTGCAGGGTGACCCCAGGTGCCAACCCATACCCAGGAGGTACCAGTCACCAAGCCAGGGGGCGTGGGGAGAGGGTCCCCCACGTGCTCCACAGAGGACCTGCAAATGGACCAGAAGCACATCTGGTCCACTTCTGGGTCTGCCACCAAGTGCGCTGGGGACCCCCCTGCACTCCCATGGGAAGGGCCATCTGCCCCACTATCTCAGTGATCATGAGCCACCTGGTACCTTAAGGTATGTAGAAAAATCATATAAAGTTGTGTCTATGTACGAATCATCAAATCTCTCCGAATTGAATCGGAGGCTTCTGATTCAATTCGGAGAGATTAACGGGCCTCCTGATTCTATTCAGATTTGGAGATTCGGCTGCTGAATCGAGCCGAATCTCCTCTGAATCGAATCAGTGAGTGAAGCTTCACACAGTCCTACTGAGTACATCTTGTCTTGTCTGATTTTGGAAAGTGAGGAGTACTGGCCCAGTTAATACTTGGATGGGAGACCACTTTGGAGCTGTAGATACAAGCCAAGTAGTTATTGAAGGAAGGTAAACCCAGGCAGGCTGTGGCCAGCAGCCCTCCAAAAGGTTGGGTTTTTCAGTCCTCCCAGACTCTTATCAGGAGCATCTCACAATTAATTTATTTTCTCTGCTTACCACATATGCATATTCAGTGTCCCAATCCTTCATCCCAAAACCCCTACTGAAGTTGACAGTGGCTCTGGATGCACAAGGAATACAAGATCCAGCCCTTGAAATTTAGCATTCAATTAATAGATACACTGTAGTTCATAAGCCATACTGACTAGTTTCGCCAGCTTGTTGGAAAGTCCTATTTAATCTGTTCACATAGTAATAATAATAATTTCATCATAAAATCATTTCACACAACATTAACCTTTAACAGACCTATGACAGCCTTGTGGTTAGATGCACCATGCCTGCTGCTGCTAGGCACAATACAGAGGAAGAACACTGCTTTAATTTTGACACTAAAGTAGCTTTAGTATAGACAGTATGAATTGTGAGACTTAAAGGATTTTTGAAGTGCAGAAATCAGCAACACAGATGTATTTACAATCACAAAAATTAAATCCTCCTTTTAAATAACCTTTCCAGTTACCACGATGAGCAATTTTGTTTGTTTTTAAGCGGATAACAATGAGAAGCATTTAGCTGGTTCCACATGTCCTTAATTTTATTGTGCATAATAGCTTAGTAGTTGTTACCTCCAGTTTTGGGAACTCATGTTTTCATTACCACCCTCATCCAATTTGCTATTGAGCATGATGGAGTCTGACAAAATAGATAATGTTTCTCTTTTATTTTAATCTATTGGAAGAGAGATGTTGTAGCTATGATGGTTCCAAAATTATGTAAGAAGCAAGGATTCTTAGGGCAATATCTTTTATTGGACTGCCTCTGTAGTTGGGATAAAATTAGACCACTTTTGAATTCAAGACTTCCTTCAAACTCTTGTCTGTTTTTATCCCAACTACATAGTTGGTCCAATAAAATATACCACCCTAAGAAATCCTTGCATCTTGTTTCTTTTAAGGATGTTTTATAGGAAACACCCTGTGTGACTCAGCTGTTTGTTTGGCTTGGCTGGTGGTTGGATTCATGAACAAAAAATACGTATCTGAGGTGGATACTGGGAGAAAACACCATGTTTCATTGTTAATCCCTTTATAACGTTAGGATTTAGCATTTCATGTGATTTTAAATGGGTTTGTGATCATGGACAATCATATTTTCTTCCTGATGTAACCATCTTACCTCCAAGACTTAAGAGTGATGAGCCCAAAAGAAGGCATAGCAAAAACACTCTTTTAGACTGGTGTTTTTTAGCACTGGTGGGGAGGGGGCACAGTCCTCGAGCTCCCTGCACATGGGGGAATGAATGCTGGCCAGCTGTTTCTGAGCAGGCTACAGCTCCTCTTGCCTCCTGGCCTCAGCCAGTGCATGGAGGCACCTAGCCCCCACCATCAAACACCGAATGTCTGTTACTTTCGATGATGCCATAACTTAAAGCACATTGTGTAAAGCGCAAAAAGTTACAGTATGATCAAGGTGCCCATTGATAACTTCTATAAGCGCCCCTGGCATCATGAAACCTGCTCCAACTTTAACACTCTTTCACCTGGGGTTAAAGTTGAGGGTGGTTTTGCTGCAATTTAATTGCTCTCAGCTCATTAGCATATAATTATTAGAACATGCCAACTGCTGCCCTATTGAAGCCTTCCTCTTTTGAAAGAGTTCCAAGAGTCCTTACGTACATACACTTACTGACTGAACTAGGCAAAAAGATTTGAATCTCCTACAGCACCTGAACTAAATCTCATGGCTGAAGCAATAAGGAGCTATGCTATGAGATCCTTAGGTCCTATGTGTAGTCTTGGTAGATAACCAACTTAGGGACATATTAGATGTTCCAATGGCTTAAGTTGGAAACTAATGTCATCATTAGGGCTAGGTACAGATAGTCAAAAAGCCTGAGGCTAAATTAATTCCATTTTTGCAGATTAATCTAAACTGCACAGATTAAATTGAAACAGAAGCAAACAGATATTTACCTTTGATTCAGGAAATGCAGCCACATGCTTGCACTGGCTCAGGCTAGAAGCCAAGAGTTGCTAAAGCATAGCTCTCTGGCTGTGTGTTCCTTCCTTCTTCCTGCTGCTCCCTGAGGTCTCTGGGATTTGCAGTCCAGAATTATAGCAGCAGGACTCTGGAGGGTTGCTCATCACTTCTCTTCCTGCTTCCACATGCCTCTGGGATTCTTAGTCCACAGTTGCAGCCAGCAGTAAGTTTGAGCAGAGGAAGGGGTGTTTAATACGCTCCTCCCTGGCCCCAGACCCTAGTGGGGGGCAGTCCCCGCTGTAGACTGGGCTGTATCCCCAGCTGGGCTTGTTTCCCCTTGCCCCCTTGGCAGCCAGCTTTCACTGCTCCAGCTAAGGAGCAGAAGGTGGGGCCAGCCCTGCTTTCTGGAGCAGACAGCACAGCCCAGCCCAGAGCTGGAAACTATGCTGGGATGCTGGGAGACTGTGATTTAATTTGAACCAGGAAGGAGTCTGGGACAGAAGTTTAATAAACTGGTTCAATCCAAATCAATTAAGTCTGATACTACATTCAACCAGCTTTATCTTAAACCAGTTTCAGCCATTTTGAAACTGCCTTGTGCACTGAGCTTCTCTTCTGTTACAGGTTTAAAGAGTTTTGGATCACTTAAACCAGTTTATGTGTTACTTCTGTCCCTTGATTCTGCACTGTATAAAGTTTTCAGAAAAGCTAATAGATGCTTCAGGGTTGGTTTTATACCCATATGTTGAAAGCCTTGTACCTACCCATAAACAAACTGAGAAACCATCACCATTTTCTAATATGCATCCATTTTAACGCTACTTTGTGGACTAGGAGAAAGCCTATATTTATAACTCTCCTTTGACTGGCACAGCCTACAGCTGATCTCACAGTGTCTATCACATTCATATATTCTTTCATGATTCAACCATTTCACGGGAAACCAAACACTTAATAAACTGAATAGCCAAGAATTCTTCATCCCACACATGACAAATGCAAACAATATGGAGTAGATCCTGCACTCAGTTGCCTGCTTATAATTGAACACAGAATTTTGTCCTGTATTGTAGAGCTAGTCAATAAGCCAAGAAAGGATCTGAAGTGTGAAAATAACTGCGCTGAGGTGTCTAGGTAAAATCCAGTTTATTGTACCCACGATCAACTTGGTGTTGATGAGAAGTCCATTTATATTTGAAACAGGATATAATTATTTCATTATTATAAGTATATCTAGTAGATGCATGATGTCCTATGCTGGGTTGAGCCATAAAGCTAAGAAACATAAGCATGTCCATGAAGCTTTTGTTTGCTCACTCATCACCCAGGGCTAAAGCATATTTGATTGACACCATTTTTTCCCCTAACTTATTAATTTTGAGGGGGGGGGGGGGTTCATTTCTGCCTTTGCTTTTTTTTCTAAATCTAACCGGTTCCTAAATGTTGTATCACGTATCAAAAACACAAAGATATAAAAATAAAGCACACCTATATCTAGCTAATTCAGGTCTACGTCATTCCTCCAATCAGCATCTTGCTGGAAAGAAAGGAGAAACATGGCATATATCATAGGTAGGTATGTATGATTTTACATATGGTGGCACCTTAGAGGAAAAGTGAAAGGGGTGAGGTCAACAAGATCCATTTTCTTAAGGCAAATGATTTGGTCAAAAACACTCCTCTGCAATTCACCTCCAAAATCACTGGATCGTCAGTGAGTCATTTTTCTACTGCTTTGTCTTGCTGCAAGCACTAAAACTAGCAGTGCCAGTTTTTCCTTATGGGATTTTTATGGCATTAGGCCCAATTCCAAGAGGAAATAGCAGCTACTTTGCTGAGCAGTCCACTGGTGTGACATCTTGATTTCTTAAACCTGGCCGTTATCAGTTGGGTGGCGGCACTTCCATTCACCCAAACAGTGCATTTATACATCCTAACAGTAGGAAAAGACCGTGGAGAAAATGAACATTGCTCTTTTGTTGTCAGTGCATGATAAATGGGAACGTAATTCTCATTTCTAATACACTCTAGAAGAACAGATGATATGCTGGAAATTGTTCCCTTCTTAGTGTTACAGGTTTGACTTCCTCATTCATAGAAATTGTGCCTTTTGTCTCCAGTCTCGTGGGCAAGTGGTCATCCAGTAGCCTTGTTTTATATTTTGATTGTGTCAACTTTGAACAGGATTAATAAAAGATAGCATGTACATCTTTGGAAAACTGAGGTTATCTTGACTATGAGTACCACAACTTAATAAGGAAGTAAATAAGCAAGAAAGAAATAGTTACAGAAAATAATTGAAGGGCACATCCTACCATTGAGTTATCTATTTGTGAGCAAAGTCACCTATATTACTCTACTATCTGATGCCCCTCAGTTTTTAATGCACTTATGCCCAAAATGGTCGTGTGAGTAATCTGGATCCAAGCCATGGAGAGTGAAAGCCTCATGGACTAGATCCAGATCCACTTCTGGCGATGGTATGAGTGGCATCAGGAACCTGTGTGAGTTAAGCCAGCCATCATTCAGGCCTCTTCCATCAATATGTAGCCCCAGTGGGAGGACCATATGCCAGAATTCAGCAGCAGGCTCTACCCCTATATTCCTGTCCCCTCCAGGAGCTCTGCAGGGTGGATCTGGTCCATGGGCCAGGTCTTTGATACCCCTCCACCAGAGCAAGTTTCCCCTATGCATGTAAATTCTTCTATACTTTGGGTGCTGGTTGCAACACATTGTTGGAGTCAAAATTCAGTTTAAAGGAAATTCCATTGACTTTTAGTGCAATGCAATTGTTGTACTATGGCTGAATACCATTTTTGAAATCATATGTCACAACAGTACAGGTCCCCCTGCTGTGATTAAAACTGCAATGCATGTATTTTTTAAAAAAATATTATCCTGCGGGGAGTGAAGAGAGCCAAGTTATTAGTAGCCCATTAGTATTTATTAGCCGAGAGCAGGTGTCAGCTGTCTAATGGCAGCTGATGGGGATGTTGCCTTTGATTTTGAAATAGAAATGAGACTAGAAAGTAGGCTTTGTTTTAAGTTGCTTCTTGTACATACTGATGTGATGTATTTTTAATGCCAATTTCATGTTTTTGGCTTATGGATACAGAGGGAAAAAGCTAGGATCTAGTATGATCATGAGGTCCAACGGAAAGACTCTAATCTAACATGTGTTGGCTTTACTGAAATCTTCATAGGTACTGCAATCAACAGTAACTTAATGATGATCCAGTAGCTTCTGCTTGAAGCAATTGCTGCCTATTTGGGTCAATTAATACTTCCCGAATTAGTGTTAAGCCCAATCCTGCCTTTTTCCCCAGTTTTCTTAGGATGAAGTTACATATTACGCTTAGACCATAGTAAATCTGTGGAATGCTAAGCAATTTAAAAACTAGAACGTGCTGTGAGCAGTTGCACATTAAGGGTTAATACTGTTTCTTGCCTGCATAGGTCTGACTTGCCACTAGAGAGCTGGTGAGCATGGACATGGCTAAGAGCTGGGACACCTAAGCTCTAGTCCTGCCTGAGTGTGTGTGTGTGTGGGGGGGGGTTATAAGCAATGCATGCTGGGATGCTGGAGGACTGCACATTGCTCCTTTTATTTCCATGGAGCAGACTGAAGTTACCCTAACATAAAGTAGGTAGCATGGCCCAGAGTTACCCTGCACTTGAAGTGGCATAACTTTGAGATGCTTGGAGGACACTTAGCATAAATTGGCAGGCTTTAATGTGCAGACACTCCTATTCTAAGTGTCCTTAGTATGGTCTGAGTGTAGCGTGTAACTTTACCTTTAAGTTTTATTTTAAACTGTGGATTTACTGCTGGTGGGAAGTACTGGGAGTGCAGGTCTTGAGACTGCAGTCATCTGCCTATAAAATAGGCTCTCCCTGGGCAAGACCAGTATGAGCTTCCCCCTGCGCTTGGAGTGCCTTACCTTTTCTAGGGCTAGCTTAAATCTAATTCTGCTTCTTAAACTTTGATCACGTGTGTCAAAAACTCAGAAATATAAAAAAGATCATATCTTTCTAAGTAATTCAGATCTATGTCATCCCTCCACGGTGCATCAAACCATGACCTGAAAGAAACCATGTCTAGAAATAGAAGAGATCTGGTCTCTCTAAGGAAAGAGCAAAGGGGTATTTTTGTTCCCTAGAAGAAGGTAGTCCAGTATTAGATAGCAGGTCCTGATGCCTCAATTTGCGTTTTGTCTCAATAGTATCAGGAAGAAATATGAAGTGGAGTCTTAAGCTACTTAGGGTTAGTAGAAAGGCTCTCATTGACATTGCCAGACTCTAAATTAACTTTAGGAGCAAGATACTTTAAAGTTATTTAGCAAGCTAAAAATACATGGTGGAATTTTAAAAAGCATCTTGGTGTCTAATTCTTGTTGAAATCAGTGGGAATGAGGTATCTAGGTGCTTTTGAAAATCCCAGTAGGCCTACTAAAATTTTTACCCATATCTTGGGGCACCAGAGGTAGATAATTTTAGCCTTTCTTGTGGTGGTGTTTCTGTTGATGTTCTTGGTTTTATTGGGCAGAGAGAGAGGGAGGAATTTAGAATTTTATTTTTCAAATGAAACCCTATTTTTCCCCCCCACTGGAATCGCACGCTTTGTGTAAACATGTAATGGGGCTGAATAAATTTGGTCTTCATTAGGCAGTCACTAATTGCCTTAATGTGGAATAATTCTGACATCTCTATTCTAGGATATGCCTTTGATTTCTTTCCTAGCTTGCAGCGAAGCAGTATTCATGAGAGTCCCTTTATTTTATGCAACCATTGTCATTTCCGTGTCTGCCGGAAAGCAAAAAAGTTTGATTCTCATTGTTTTGTCTCCATCCTTTTTTAAAGTCTATTTCATTTTTTTGGCCTTCACTTTTGCAAGCAACACTTTTCTCATCTTGTGCTTTCTGTCTTGTATGTCTTAAGAATTATTAATAGGCTCTCCAAACAAGTGTGTATTCATTGCATCTTGATGTGTGGAATGGGTCGGTTAAGACACTGCAGCTGTGGTGTGGAAAGGTGTTGCTCTAGAAGGATGAATCTATCTCTCATAATGATAACACATTTAATGATGTACATGAAAGAAACTGTGCATTGGTAATGATGCAGTTGATTAAATTCACTAGGCCAGATCCTTCCCTCCAATTAGCGTGAGTGCCTGCACATTACTGGTCCCATCTGTAGTTCCATTTAAGTCCATAGAGCTATTCAAAGGGCCTAGGAGCTGAAGCCTTTACACATGATTCAGCAGCTCCAGTGGGCCACATCCTCCTTATCTGCACCTATATAACTCCACTGACGTAAGTGAGGTTGAAGAGAGCTACTGAAGAAAGTGGCTTTCTACCGAGTTGCACCATCTCAGTATTGGGTTTCTTGGGGCACATTTACACTGATAGTTAGGGTCAGCCTCAACTAGCCTGAGCCACCCCTCCTCACCTGTGTGTTGTGGCCACATTGTGCTTCCCGTCTCTCAGTCATAACCCTTCTGGGAATCCATCTGTGGGCTGCCTGTCTCTCCATTTATACTTGTTTCTAGCTGTGTGCCATAGAGATAGAAATAGGATACAAAAGGAAATCAGGGACAGGAACTTGTGAGCACTGCAGAGAAGGGCAGGCAAGGAAAATGGTTTGAAATCAGGTCCAGAAGTTCAGTAACACTTCTGAGATTGCTCTGGACTGACTCTCAAGGATCAAGCTCCAGGGTATTTGATGTAGATGGCCAACAGATATAGGCCAGGGCTTTAGTTTTGGGTGTTCACTCTGGCCTCTAAACATGCCCCATTACATATTGTGCTTTCACAATTGGCAGTTTATACACACAGAGCAGGGATTTAGAAACCCCAGATTTTGCTTGTTTTGGGGAAGGCGCAAACTTGATCTTTGCAGTTTTGGGGGTCTTAGAAACTGTAGTCCTTACTGTTAGAATTTCTTCAATGTATGCTTATTTGGAGAAATCGCTGCTAATAAGAGTAGAGACGCTAGATTCCCCAATCTTTTAATGCATGGATTTTGGAGCGAGTACTCTCCACGGAAGGTCACTTGCATTCAAACACATTAACAGTTTTCCCAAGCTTTATTGAATATAATATGAGTTTAATAGTTCAAATCACCTACTCAACAGTTTTACTAATGTGTTTATACCAGAATTATTCCATTATATATTACAATGTTGTTCACCATTGGATAGTCAATATTTGGTTAAAACTGGCCTTCATGAATTAGTGTAAGGAGGCTCAGGAATTTCTAATTTAGTAAAAAAGCATCCTTGATTTAAATGTTCTGTTACTTCTGCCTTTCTTTCTTCATCTCAATGGCTACGTCATGCTTTTCCTTGTGATCCCTGATCTCAAGGCAACAGCTACTGTCTTTGCCATAGCTGGCTGCCTATCTGCCTGACCTAAAGAAATAGAAAAAACCAAGAATGACTCTAGTTTATTGTTGGCCAGGGGTATCTAAGACTTCATTCCAGCTTCACCCCCAAACCTCTGTTCTGAGAGGAAGTTAGGACTTCCAAGGAACTGAGTCCCAGGTGGGCCAGTCTCCAACTACCCCTTGTCACACACCTTGTTCAAATACCCCTTGTCACACACCTCAAGATCATGGACCAGAAATGAAGTAACTTCCACAGGATGGGTGCACCACTCAAATTTCATTGAAGGTTACTTGCAAGGTAGAATTATTTAATAATATGGGTTTGCTGAGGAATTATGGTGGGGTACCAGGTTGCGGTCATTGGTCATGTGTTGGGCACTCCTCCTTGGGAGAGTTTTCAGACTGGCTAAGATATACCTATTCAGTCCAGAGAGGAAATATAAAGTGGAGCTGATGATCTATGCAGCTGGAAGGAAGTTTTCTGGCCTTTCCATGTGTAGAGGACTAGATGAAAGGCTCAACGACTTATGGCTTCAAAACCTGAATCTATGAGTTCAGTGGGCCCTAGAAAGGTTCCTACAGCATGGATGGTCTTGTACCGAAGACAAAAAATAATCATTTGTTGCTAATGCACATACTTTTCCCAATTGCAAGTACTTGAAAATAGCAAGGATGGACACATGCTTTGTATTGTGTGCCAGGAGAATTGAGTAACATATGGCTTTAATACAGACGCCCTGTATAGGGTGGATAAGCAAAGATGGTCAAACCTGGTGCAAACTGAAATTCTGCAGATGGCACAAACAGTGTTTTCCATTTGAAAGCACTTCCTTCTCTTAAGCCCAAGTGGTCTGACTTGTAAAAATAAAATAATTTCCCCAGTTGCAAGGACTCTTCAGCTATTTACTACCAAAAGAACCTCTACTTCCAATCCTGGGAAAAAAGAAAGTCAGGGAAGTATAAACAGGTGACTACAGTATGAAACATAATGTACCTCTCTTTTCTTTTCATTTAGATTTTTTTCTCTCTTTCTGCATCCCTACCACACTCTCTATTTTTCATTCTTGGTCTGATTTTTTTTTCCCATGTGGATTTCTTCCTATAGTCTCCCCTTCTACCATAAATAGCTATGGGACTTGGGATCCTGGACAAACTTGCACTCGGGCCAAAAGGATTTACCCAAGCCAAGTGCCTAAAGAGTCTTAAAGGCATCACTCATAACGTGCAGAATTTTTCTCCTTTTCATCTTAACAGTCCTTCATAGGCGAATTTCTGCCCTTTTCACACCTGTGTGATCTTAGTAAGCTGCTGTCCCCCTGAATCTACATTGCTCTGGTGACAATGTATAGGTCCATTCCCACGATTTAGCTCAATTTGCCTATTAACCTTTCTAAGCACCTATCATTTATCTGATTGCTGATGACACGCACTAAAGAATCATAGACTCATAGACTTATAGAGCTGGAGCGGGCCCTCTTGGGTCATCTAGGCCAACCCCCAACATAATTTGTTTTTATTGCACATGCACGCTTTTCAGACTATATAAAAAAGAAATAGTCTAAATAAGATTTGGGGTAAAATAAATGGGTTTTATGGGAAAAAAAGGAAAATGTCCATGAAGATTTAAAAAGGTTTGTGGGGAGAGAACAGAAAATGTATTCCTTTTGATATATTGGTATTTTTTCCCCCTACCTTTGCCTATCTTTTTTAATGTTGAAACATGAAACAAAAAGCCATGAGGAAGGCAAACAAGGTGGGGAGGGGACAGAAATCCCTTACAAAATAGTTTTTTCTTCATAAAACAGGAATTTTTTTTATGTAAAATTTCATTTTCATAATTTAGGGTATTTTAGCCAAAAAGAACTGGGAGGAAAATGTTTGTTTGCCATGGTAGCAAATAGTTTATTCACTCAGTTGCATAAAATTACCTGTTTTCTAGATACACACAGTCTAAAAAGGTGCACCTGCATCCACAAAAACCCTGCTGACTTATGCTTGGGGCTATTTTGTCACTCCCTTTATGGCAGTTACAGCAATGGAGGTATATGGGATGACCTAGAAAGATCTGGATATAAACCCTAATTTAAATTATGCCATTATTCATGACAATGTTGTACGCCGTTGGGTAGTTAATGCAGTCCATTAGGTTAAAACTGGACTTCATGAATTAATTTAAGGCGGCTCAGGAATCTCTAATTCTGATTAGGAAGTACTTCCATTTGACACATACTCCCAGCTTCTTGAATAACTCTTGAAGAGCATCATCCTTATCACTCATGCTAGTGAACAAGCAAGGAGAATCATGTTGGTTTTAAGCACTAGAAAGGCTCACAAGGAAAAATCAATTTCTGCTAACTGGAAAAGCAAAGAAGTAATAAGGGAAGCCATTTTTCAAGTAGAGTACTGCACTGGAATGTGTTGGGGGTGGAAAATAAATGAATGCTAGAATTTAATTTTTTTTTCAGAAGTGCCACGTGTCTCCGTTCTGGAGCGTCCAGCTTGAGACTGATTATTTGGGACCTGAGTTTCAAAGAGGGTTCATTTTTCAGAAGGCCTCTGTCTAGGAGGGTGTTCAAAAGGCAACATCCTCAAAATCAGTAGTCCCTTTTGAAAATATGCCCCTAGCAAAAAAGAACCAGCTATATCTTAAAATCGTCTCTTCTATTGTTATTAGCAAGTTCAGCTGTTAAACAATGCCTAATTCTGCACCATAACAATAGAGAAAGTATGCTGCACTTCACAGTTCTGCTTTAAGATGGGATTTTTTAACAGTGATGCTGTCCAGGCCCATATTTACCTTTTCTGCATCACACAAAACAGATATGCTGTGCTTTATGGTCCAGGACAGACATTACATACACTGGTTTGACCCAAATCAGTTAAGTCTGATACTACATTCAACCAGGTTTCTCTCAAACCGGTTTCAGCCATTTTCAAACTGGTTTATGTGCACTGAACATCTGTTCTGCTACAGGTTTAAACCAGTTTCTGATCACTTAAACCAGTTTATGTCCCTAGCCTACAAGTCAAGGCTTGATTTTTTTTCCCCCTCTCTCTTCTGGCACTAGACAAACAAGGAAGGATCTGAAACACCAGGTTGTATTCTATTTAGTTCCTAAATCACCTCCAGTTATAAATATGCTGTGCCCAGAATACATCTGCTAGTTATGTTCAAGGTGAAAGAAATTAATAAGTGGTATTGTCTGAAAGGTTCTAATAATAATAGAAAACAGTATGTTCTGTCTGCAAAGTATGTATTCCTTACTTATTATTTCATTTATAAATTGTACCGGCCATCTGAAACCAGATAAACAACCACAAAACAACGCATGTATTCACACAAGGAGAAGCTTAAGCTTAAACATCCCAGACTGCAACAGAAAATAACTCCGTCCCAAGTCAACTCCTTGTTGCGATAGCTGAAATAAATAGATAACCAATGTTTCAGTCCAGATACCTGTGCTACATAAATATGATCAGGCTGAGAAATAAACTGCAGGGAGGGTATTTTCACGGAAAGTGCTGTGTTGTTTGCACCTAGAGCTACCGATCAGAGCTATGGGTTGTTGGCAAGAGCACTGTAGACGATCGTACGCATCACAGATAACATATGAGGGTTGGAGAGATGTAAAGGGCTGCTTGAAACCCTGAATATTGCCTTAAGAGACTTCCCTTGGTGCAAAAAGAGAGGAAGGCAACTACTATCTTCTAGGAACTAACTCATTAGCCCTCAATGGGAGACTTGAGAAGTAAAGATTATCAGAGGCAAAGCTGAATCGCTGGAGCATTGCCTTGACTTGACCACACAGGATTGTCCAATTAATGCTCCAGAACAACCCAAGTCAGGAAAACTTGAGGGTCCTTTATCCTCATTTCCCTGGCTGTAATGTCTACCGCAGCTGGAGAAAAGATGCTTCGGCTTTATATCTATATGTACAGAGGAAAGGCAGAAGGGCTAGGGTTATTTAGCCAGGAGAAGAGAAGACCAAGGGGGGATTTGCTAAAGCCTTCCAATACTGGAAAGGTGATTCCAGACAGGATGGAGATGGGCTTTCCTCTATGCCTATACGGCTGGGACAAGGAGCAATAGCCTCTAGCTTCAGCAGGGGAAATTTAGGTTAGAAATTAGGAGGAACTTGCTGACTACGAGGGTGGTCAAGCATTGAAGCAGGTTACATAGAGAAACTCTACAATCTCCATCCTTGCAAGTTTTCCAGACAAGTTTAGACAGACACTTGGCTAGGGTGATTTATTCAAGGGTGCTCCTGGCATGTGCAGGGGGCTGAACTAGACCTTGTGAGGTCCCTTTCAACCCTACTTTCCTATGATCCTATGATTTCCCAGAAGTTTAGCATAAAATCTCACCCGTGTGTGAGAGGGTGGTCTTTGTGCCTCCTAGGTCATGTCTATACTGTGATGCACTACTATGAAAATATAAACTGCCCAGTCTGGTGAAAAAAAATGCCATGTAGTTATTTCTTTAGTGCATTCCCTGCTCTCAATCATGGGCATGCTCATGAAAGTGGTGGCTATGAGCATGGTACTATGGCTTCCACCCCAAAGTTGGGCGTGTTTGCATGACTTGACTCCTTTGTATGTCACTGATAAACTAAGCCCCACCCACTCACTCCTGTTGAAGCATGTCCAGGGTCTCATTGGGTCTTTAGCTTGCCAGAGGAATGAGTTGGGCAGGGCTTAATTTGTCAGTGATGTACCTGGGTAGAAACGCATAGGCATGCTCTCCATGACATTATTTTTGTGTGCAGAAAATACAGAGCAGGGCCTGAGTGGGTAGGACATGGTTTTCCAGTGGTGTTCCTTAGCATGGTCCAGTGCAGTGTAGACATGCTTTAAGACAGATAGGACTAAGGATATATACTATGTATTTATTAAACATATATACACCACATATACATTAAAAGCAGCCCCTCAATGTTTTACCTAGATGCAAGAAAAAAAGAGCTGCTGCGTACTGTGCGCCATTTGTGAAGGCCTACAAAAGACTCGTCCTTTTTAGGATTGTGATGTAATCTTGAACAAGTCCTCCAAATGGTGGCACCCTCCCCCATTTTGTTCCCCCCCCCCCCAGGTGCAACAACTCAAAGCACTCCCAATGCCTGTGCCCTGCTGTGCAGTGCTGTCCCAAATATGAACAGTCTAGCCGTGATCTGATTCATCTTGCGAGACAAATTCAATGTCTGCTCAAGCTGTTTGTGGGACCCCCAGGTACAGGTCAAGGCTGCCTTCTCCTGCTCGAATGCCCAAAGGGATTTTGCCAGAAAACATCTGAACTCTCAGAATACTCCAGTGTGTGGCCTCCTTTGAGATGACTTGACATGGGTTTGTATAGACAACCCCAGAGTAAACATGCGTTCTCCTGGGATCCTGTTGGAGGAAGGAAGTCGCACACAACCTAGAAGCTGACTTCTGTGAAGTCCTCGAGACCTCCCAGGTCAGGTACATCCCCCTCTATACAGTCTGTGGATCCCCATTAGATCTTTCAAAATGTTTCTCCAGCTCGTCCCCTGCTTTCCAACCCCATAGAAACAGTGTCCTGCTATGGCACACAGGATTCATCTCTCCACTGGGGTACCTTGTGGCTTCCAGGGGTGACTTAGAGATCATTTTGAAGATACAAAAGCAGATATTGCGCTGTTGATATCGCATAAGGCTATCGCCTTTGCATGAATGCTTTTCTGGGTGTAAGCCCACAGAAAAATGAGAAGATCCATCCCTGTGAGGGGCAGCGGTCATGCATAAAGTTTTGAAAAGTATTGTGGAGAAAGCTGAACTGAGAAGCACATCAGTCAGTGTCTGTGAACATTTTCTTATAATAACTCAGTTATGCAAAGTTGTGGAGAAATCCCTGCCGTTACCTTGAGACTGCTTGGACACAACAGGCTCTGACAATAATTTCTGTTTCCCTAATTACTGCTTCTTTGTAATTGTTATCCACAATACATAACATCAATTTCCATTCAGTAGATTCTTCTCTTTCTCTTTGCACAGTTTCGGACTGTAGAAAAGCCACATATATATTTTTGCTGCATAACACAAGTGCCCTGCAGCCAGCCAGGGTGTTCAGTTTTAAACGGGTCTGTGAAGCAACACACCACAATTGTCAGTGCCATCCGGTGCCTTTTATTTCTCTTGTTTATTTTCTGCTTCATTCAACCAGCTGACTTGCGTGGAAATTGCATTCAGTCCTGTCTGCTTTCCATCGTTGTGCCGTGTCTCATGAAATGTGTTTGATACTGACATACCTTGGCCTGTTCACAATATGCTGAAAAAAATGCTAATTTTGTCATATTTAGCAGCTGCGTTCAGAAATGCTACTGTAAGCCTAAGAGGGCTAACCAGCACTCTTGCAAGATGTCAGAACTATCCACCATTACCCTGTAAGTGTACACACTCCTGTGACATTACCGTGTTTGTATGACGCATGTTGCACATACGGGGGTTGTGTTAGCAGAGGGGCAGCATCTCGAGGGAAGCCGTGTGTTATTTCTTGTTGCATGTTGGAGTTGTGTCGTTGTTCTGTGCTTTTGCTGATGCATCACAAGCAGGAATTTTTAGGATTAGTTGTTTGAAATGTATCAGTGTATTGACCATCACGGCTGACTGTTTTGAATAGCAGAACAAAGGCCTGGTTCGAGACCTAAGGCCTGGTTCGAGACCTACTGAAGTCAACGGGAGTCTTTTCAATGACTGGGGCGGGTGTGGAAAGTGTCTATGGCATATGTAAAATGTCTGTATGCAAACTATGAACCAGTCTACCTATTTTTTTAAAGCAATAATTATGAAGCATTATGTAGCAAAGTGGTTAGGTCTCAGGACCTTAGGGAAAAAGGTCTGTATTTGAAAATTTAACGTAACAACATCAGGGTGGTTGGGCAGAGGGGGAATGAAGCAGACTCAGAGCTGGCCTAAATTAGCATAGCTGCATAAATAACAATGGAGCTAAGGCAATGAATGCCCATGATATGTTCATTCTATCTTTGCTTAAACCATATGCTGTGCTGACTGTCTTTCACTGGAAGTTCGCGGTTGAGTCTGTTGATCTGAATCCTGCACTGTCAAAAAAAAGGCCCGCTACACTGATCATCAGTAAAACAGAGCCTTATGTTCCCTTTCTTAACATTTGCACACATTCTCCTTTGCTTTCCAAGTTGCTCCAATTTAAGCCAGAAAATATAACTTTCCAACATTATCTCTTTTCTCAATGTGTTTGCAAAAGAGTAAGGCAGGAATCTGCCCCAAAGAGTCAGCCAGTGCACTGATTCTGAACAAAAACGATCCAAAGAAATAAATGCGGGGAGGACAGGAATTGATCAACAAGAAGAATTGGCTTAATACAAGACAGGCTTGTGACCTGAGAACAAAATAGCAGTTTTGCCAACTCTCGTGTTTTTTGGCGTTGTTCTTAAAGTCTGCACTTCAGGAATGTGAAATTGTAGCTATATTTATATAGAAATATATAAATAGATATAAAAGAAAGAGCAAAGCTTTTTTCACATTCCTGAAGCGTAGACTTTAAGAATAACACCAAAAATCATGAGAGTGGACGACACTGAAATAGTCTACATTACTCATCTCAAATCATTGCTTTGGGGGAGTTCACAATGAAGCAATGTGTAGTTCCCTTGTTGGCCTGCAGAAGAATGATTTTTTCCTTGAGTTGTTGCAAGGTGGTAGGTTGAAAGCCTTAAAAAGTGAAGCCTTCTAGTGAATGCAAGAGAAGCCCATCACAGACAGCAGCCCCCAATAGGTTATCTTGCCAGCATACCTCAGACTTTTTCTTGAGGCTTCCTGTCTAGGGTGGAAGACCAGTTTAGTAATGTTATGCTTTTGCTCTGCACTTAAGCTATTATTTCAGGCAGAAAAGAAACACTCTTGGAAAGCTTTTTCTGATGGTATGGGGTGTGGACACACAGCAAGATTCCTATGGAGTCCTTTATCCTCTGTGCTACTCCGTAGCAAAATTACTTTGTAGGGGGCCTGTCTGCATGTGCAATTAATGCGCAGCAATAAACTCTGCATATCACTCCAGAGTTTATTGCTCCTGGGTGCCGTGTTTATATATGTGCCTGGGACTGCAGCACATTGAGCCTGGTTGGGGCTGCTCCAACCCAGATCAACATGCTGTGGAGGGGTTGGCTGGGGCATGACGGTGCTCCAGTGTAGGGCTAGCCAGCGGGCAGCCCCGGTGCTGAAGCACCCTCGTGCCCAGCCAGCCTCATCAGCATTTACATATGCGTTGCTTCACACTAAAGAACTCCGCAGTAGGATAGTACTTGTAAATATGAGTACTATCCTGTGGCAGAGTTCATTAATTTACTGTGGCCGAATAGGGTCACATGTACAGATGCAGAGGCTTTTACTGTGGAACTAATATGCCAACTCTGCAGAAAACATCTCATGTAGACATCCCCAGGATGGAGTAAACTGGCCACTGCAGAGCTTCACCACTAATTAGCAAGGAAGCCAGTTTGCATGGCTACCGAGGACGAAGCCGATCACGGGAACAGACACAGGGCACTTTCCACTTCGCCATGCAGTCGCGTTTCTAACTTGACTCACCATTTTAGTGATCTATGAGATCGTAGGGCTGTGTGTCACGTGTCTGCTCCATGTTTACTACATAGGACAGATAATTTACTAGGTAGTAATTGTCTTGTGTCTCCACCCACATCCAGTTTCCCCCCCAAAATTGCACCCAAAACCCCCAGGAGTATTTTTCCAAGTCCTAACTACCTATACATACAGTTGAGAATAGTTTTAGTAGTGCCATCTAGTGATTTCCACTAACATTATTTTCAGCTCCAAATGGTAACACACTTCTACATTGCTTTCGCTCTCCCTCTTGATACACTTTGTCCTTAGTTTGCCAGAAGCATCTTGTTATTAATGTGAATCCTTTACTCCTGTTCCCACTCTGCATAATTCCTCTACAACCTTGTTTTACATCCTGTAGATCCTTCATACCAATGTTTCTAATTAGTCTCCTCCTCTTTTTTTTTCCAGTGTTTCTGAGACTTTTCTTATTTCCTAAGCTAAAGTTATATTCTGAGTCCACAGAAGCAGTGTGGTTTGGTCTGAGGTATTGAGCATCATAAATATGATCCATAGTGCACAAGCACCTTATGACTCCCACGTGCTTGTACAGGTAGCTGATGACAAGCACTTTGGCACATTCAAGCTGTGTTCAGGAAAGAGGAATGAGGAACAGGGCAGGGAGGAGAATATAGTTGGGTGGGAAAACCCACTGTCATCAATGAACCAGTGTCACATTTTTCATTTTGCAATAGGTACAACCATATCAATGTTGCATTTGTAGGGGTGAGGAGGAACTCATCTAGAATTTGGCAAGGGCTTCTATCTTTGCTTATTTGCCCCCTTTCCTTCACATCTCATTTTACAGGAAGTGATCATGTGCATCTGTCTAAGTGGTCCCATCTTTCATCGATCTTTCATTCTCCTTCTAGAGGGAAATGAACCTCTAGAGAAGGAGGCATTCATTTTTGCAGCTTGTACCCTTTATGGCCAGCTAGGTGTTCATTTGTCTTGAGATTTCTGTGTGTTTACCCCATAAAAACTCAACATATACAACAGCACAAAGAAAAAGAAGTGAAAGATGGTTCCTGATAACGGCATGCTTCCTCACCAAGCACAGGTGGGAATCGACCTTGACTGAAGTGGGACTTGATGCATAGGCCTCATGCTGGAGCTGTGTATTAGAGTCACTTTTATCCCTACAGAGTTAACAACTTACTAGTACATCCATTGGTTTCCTATAGTCCTTTTCTAGCCTCATTGGTCCTGCTTTCCTTCTTTACCCATTTAGCATGGAGCAGCACCATTGACATCAATGGAATTGTATGTGTTTTCCACTAGTATTAATGAGTAGGCTTTGGGGCAGTAGGGCCAGGGTTGCATAGTACTACAAGGACCTTTCCTCTCTAAAGATAAGCTGAACTCAAAGATGATTCAAGGCTCTGTACTGAAGAAGGAAATTGTCTGGTGGACCTGTAAATGATATGGTATCGTGCGTGGTGTTGTACATGTCCTTAATACGAGACAGTCCTGCCTATAAGAACATAGTCAAAATAGCGGAATCGAATAGTATTTCTACTGAGTTGATTGATACACATACCTAGACTGCAGCGGGGTAGCGTCAGGAAGGCTGAAGAGAATAGAGGGGCCGTGTCTACATGGGATGCTTTACTGCACACTTAATTAATCTGCTGCACAGTAAAGCTTCACTGTCTACATGTGCAGGGATTTACTGCGCAGTAAATTAATCTACTGTGCAGTAAATTTACTACCTGCACATGCATCGTAGAAGGCATCTGCAGGTAGTAAATTTACTGAGCAGTAAAGCCAAATAGCATTGATTGCACATGTAGATGTTCCCAGTAAGTGTGTAGTTAAGGGCTAGAAGGTATGGGAACGTTGGAAGTTTTTCTCCTCCAACAGAACGAGTCTCTCTTCTCAAAGCACTAGATTTGTTGCCAAAATGCGCTCACCTGCTCTCTGTTTGTTGTCACAGGAGGCTGGCTCGCTCCACGCTGCTGCTGATCCCCTTGTTCGGAATTCACTACACTGTGTTCGCCTTTTCTCCTGAAAATGTCAGCAAGCGGGAGAGACTTGTGTTTGAACTGGGGCTGGGATCTTTCCAGGTGAATATGCAGTGACTGTTGCTTTTGTTGAGAAGAAAGGTGCATTCATTCTGATTGCTGGGTATGAGTCTGTCTCTGCTGTGTGCTCATTCACCTCTGATGCACACTTTCCAGACGAGTTTATTTTATTTTTTTCGTCTCCAGCTGCTTTCTAACATTTCCTAGAGGATTTAAATTCATAGTCTCTTCTCTTGTATTTATCCAGGGCTTTGTTGTTGCTGTTCTCTATTGCTTCCTGAACGGGGAGGTAAGACTTTTGATGCTGTATGTTTTCCTCTTGTTGTGTTTAGCATGGCATTTTCTTCCCGTCGCACCTGCCATCCTACCTCTTAGCTCTAATTCATTATCTACCCCACTTGTTTCTGAGGGCCAAATCTCACAGTGCCTTCAGCAAAAAAGAAAGGGAGCATGTTTTTTTTTGATAAAGCGTTGGACTTGAAGTCTCCTTGTTGTGGTTCTTTTCCTAATTTTTCAGGGTCTGCAAATCATCTCCACCTCTGAGAGGAGCATTGGGTATTATGACTGTACTCTGATTTATCTGTAAGCTAGGGCCAATATTAACTTATAAGGCCCTGAATACCTCAAATACATGTTTTGGGCCTAATTTTATTGTTTATAAAATACTTTGAGATGCTTGAAGGAATGGGAACCACCAAAACATAAAGGATTACTATATATGGCAGGGATTTCTTCTCAGAAAGTAAAGGTTTAGCTAGTATTATGTAAGTATTTCCAGTGATTTGCCATATGCTATTTTTGCAGTTTCCATAATAATAATGACATTATTTAGGCATATTTTAAAGTGCACTTTCTCAGTGTTGGACCTTGGCATAGTGAGTGGAGAGATATGAATTGCCTCCATGACCATGGCGTTTCTCATTCTTGCTTTTCTGTTACTGTAGCTTTGAACCTATCTTCAAAAGTAGTTCTGCTAAGTCCCTGGGATATGAAATCATGGCATCATTTTGTATGAATAAGGAAACAACATTAAAACATGGGACCCAATCCTCAAATAATATAGACTGGCTTTGGACAGTGGCTTGAGAGTAATTTATTCCTGCCACCATGATAAGCAGCTTCTTTAGAAAAAAAAATGAATGACATATAAAGAGTTTTTCCAAAGCAATTTTACATAAGGTTTAGCACATTTTTTATACAGGCAAACCTACAGTAATCTACGTATGTAAAATGTCTTCATAATGTAGTTAGATGGCATATAAGTACGTTTGCAGATATTATCCATCCACTAAGATCAAGGAATGCATCTTCATGTATGTACATGCATATTTGTGTGTGTTTTCTGAAGCATACTTCTAATATTTAGCATCGATGAAGAGTTTTTTGCTAAGCCCAGGATTCAATTGGGTTCCTTAAGTGTGGGCATCTGAATTCCAAAGAGCGATTCAATTGAGAAAAACTCAGTAACTGCCTGAATTCATTAAGCACCTCCATTTAGGACTGCAGAGTTCCTGGGGTCTTTGCACTGGAGCTTTGCAGGGCATTCAGAAGCAATGTAGGTGGTGTGAGGTCAACATGTAGGTGGTGTGAGGTCAACTCAAGTCAAAGGGAAGGTCTTTTCATTGATTTCATTGGCTTTGGGGGTTCAGGCCTTGCGGAATAAATAATGAATGAATTGCAATCACAAGGAAGAGCAGTCTATTGAAGGAAAAGGATGCTAGATCCTACACTTTTCTTGAGGATGGTGGATTGATGATTTATAGGTCGCTGTTCCAGAAGTGAAAAATAAAACGTCATAGACCATATCACATCTCTGAGGGTGAAGTCCTGGATAAACTGAAGTTAATGGCCAAGCTTTCATTGATTTCCAATGTCCAGGATTTCACAGGCAAGACCCATGAAGATGGCTCATTGCCTGGGGTTATGAAGGAGTTGGTCTTATGAGCAGTGCTCCGTAATGGTTCACTATGCAGTGTCTTGCCTCTGCTTCTAAATCAGGAGTGGCCAGCCTTTGGCCCATGCTACAAGTGGCACGGACAGCCTCTGTGTGGCAAATGCCAGATTAGAGAAGAGACAAGCAGCACAGTGGCAGATGGAGAAGGGAGGAGAAAGCAGAGCAGCAGGTCAGATAGGTAATAAAAAGCAAGCACAGTAGACCGGACTAGCACTTGGGGAGGGTACGGGGCTAATTTGTGGCATATGTGCCAAAAGCTTAAATCCCACTGACCTAAAGCATCTAGTACTGGCCACTGCTGGGTATGAGGGTCTAGATACCTGAAGAGTACTGACCTCAAGTCTGTAGAAGTTAATGGGCTTTAGAACAGTAAGTAGATGCATTGCTATGATGATCCCCATGTTTATTAAATATCAAAGATCGTGGCACCAAACACAGATGGTAGGTGAAGTCTGCTCCCATTGCATTTCACCACTAGTCCCAGCTTCTTTGAACCTTAGCTATCACTGAGCTGAGAAATTCAAGGCTGGCCTGAAACGAGTGTTGATTTTGAAAACTTGATGATCTGCCAGCATGTACCCAAGCAGCTAAGTACATAAAAAAATGACCTTTTAAAGTTTCTCCCTAAAGGTGCAATCAGAAATAAAGAGGAAATGGAGGAGCTGGAAAGTCAACCGGTATTTTGCTGTGGATTTCAAACATCGCCATCCCTCTCTGGCGAGCAGCGGAGTGAACGGGGGGACGCAACTCTCCATTCTGAGCAAGAGCAGCTCTCAGATTCGGATGTCCAGCATAAATGCGGAGAATCTAGCGACCTGAGCAACTAAAAAGCAAGCCGACAGTCCAACCAAAAAACCCGCCCCTTAAAAAAGAAAAGAAAAAAAAATCATAGTTTTGGTGGTGTGGATTTTCTTTTCATTGTTTTTTACGTTGTTCAAAAGCATGAAATAAAATGCCCCTGACATTTTGAAGAGGAGAGGGGGGAGGGGAAGGGGGGGGGAAAGAAAAAAAAAAACCACAATATTTTTTTAATGATCACTGTAAATACATGACAGAGTCCCATCATTCTTGATGACAACACTAGGCCATGCCCACCCATCTCTCCATGCTCCTGAGCACCTGCACATGATCCATAGTTGGCCAAAGTGTAACAAGTGATTGCTGTGCAGTTGTGATCATTGGCTGCCCTTCTGGTTTAAATCTGTGACTGGACGTTGTCATGGTTATCCTGCTTTGTTTCGTTCTGTTCTTTTTCCAATCAAGTGCATCTTAACCACACCTCATCCCCATCTTTGGATGTGCAAGACATTTTCAGTGCGCCTTCTTTGAGTCTTAAGCTAGAGTTATGAAGCGTGGGCTGGTATTGCCGGCAAGTTCAGGAAAGACTCTGGAAATGGATTTCCTGGCTGGGCTTGGTCAGAAGCAGCCAGTGGATTTGATCGTCTGCTGGGGTTAAGCGAGACGACGTAGCTGTCACCATTCAAGAGAGAGGGAAATTCCGGACAGCAAAGACGAGAGTGAGATCATTTGGTGCAACTACGTGAAACATAGCTGCTGGCATTCAGCAGAGAGGACTTCAGGTCGCAGAGATGGGGGTCTGTTCTTTTTTCCCCCTCTTCCACCGAATGTTTTAGGGAATGTGTATGTTCTAGGCAAACTGTGAATTTTCTAAAAGGGCCGTACTTTTGAGATATATCTATATTTTTGGAGTGGATTGTTTGGATCTTTGGATAATGTGAAAAGAAAAAAAACAAAAGATTTTATTTCCCATGGTAAAGGGCAAAGGTCACTTCCAGTATGTGCACCTCCTCTAGATTCCCCAGGAACCCCTGCATCCACGTGCGTCCCGTGGCACTGCTTTTGATAGTGGCGTGACACATCTTACATAAAGTGTGATAGATCTCCTGGTGCCAGTATTGGGACTCAAATTTGCCAGCACAAGAGGCCCCATGGAGGTCTGGCATGGCAAGTCTCGGAAGGTAAATGTCATCAATGGTGGTTGAACACTTAGGCTGAACAATGGGATGCTCCTAAAAGGAATGGTAGACTTCAGGTGATTGGTCATACATGACAGTTTCTTCTGTCAATGGATACTCCTGTTTTTTTGTTTGACAATAGATATCATCAATGCCTTTGCTTAAAAAGAAAAAGTCCTTTCCAACTTTGCCTTGTAGTTAGAGCCAAGACTGGTATCTATCTACTTCAGTCAAATGTCAATGATGTCAATTCTCAAAGAGCCTTTATGCAGTGCATAAAGACTTGAAAGACTGTAAATGCTCTTACTTCATTATGGATTTATGAACTGATAAAAACTATATATAAAAACGAGATATATATATATATATACATATATATATGTATGTGTGTGTGTATGTGAGTATTAAAACGCAAATATGACCTTTTAAATAAGAAGGTGTGAGCTCAAGCTAACAACAACCAGGAAAGTCAAAATTTTAAGGCCAGTCCTCCTTTCTTCATTAAAATATTTGTGCAAAAGGAAGTTATGCACACAAAAGTTCAGAGTCAGCTAAAATTTTAGCTTTCCTGGGTTTTTTTGTTAGCTTAGGTTAAAAACTTTTAACGTCGTTTTGAGTCTAGATTTCTTTTAATAATAGTTTCCTTGTTTTTAAAAGGAAAACATATCATGTGAACTGATGAGAGTTTTAATAATGACACATAACAATCATATTGTGCTTTTGGGGGCGTAGCCTGCTCTCAGTTACAGTGGTGAGCACCTGCAGTGATATTAGTTGCATTAGGGCATCCATACCAAAATCCATTGAGTAAACAGGAGTTCACAGTAAGCGAATAGCTGAAGGATCATCCCTTATAACACATTATCGTCTCTGTAAGGGTTGAAATCACCCTTCTACAGAGAGCCAGCGAAGGGTCTATTTAAGCTGATTTTGAGGTCGTAAGTTGGCCTTGCACAATTCATGAATGTATTGGCAGCCCTCGGTATTAAGCAGACCCTCCCTGAGAGCAGAATTTGGCCTTCTCTGTTGCACTGAGCAAAAATGACACAAGTATTTTTATGTGATAGATTGGAATTTCCTCTGTCATTAGATGCCACAACTGGCTATTTTAGTGATTTCCCAATAACTCACATAATCATGACGAGAGGCGGGCACTGAAGAGGGGAAGGGTACATTCAGATCTCTTGGGTAAATGTATACTTATAATTTTTTTTTTTTTAAGAAAATGATCTAATATTAAAGGAAGAGATGAGATTTAGTTTTGTATTTTCTGTAGTATGGGCTTTCACAAAGTTAATACTGACCATAGTGTATGTGTCTGATTTAAGAAATACATAGATGATGAAAAAAAGGCATATTTTGCATGCATGGCCACTGGCCCGTTTGCAATTCTCGATCAGTTATAAATTTCTGAAACAACCGTTTATCCATTGCCACTGGGTGGAAAATGTTTTGTGCCATGTTTCTGTCCAAAGCAAAAATTCTCTTCTTGGCCATCCTAAAATCCTCTTCGATTTGAGCTGGTGGGTCTCAGTCCAGTGCCTTGTGGACAAGTGTCCATATCACAGAATCCCCCCTCAACAGTGGCACGTATGGGAAGCCAGATCCTCAGCTGATGTCAATTGGGCATAACATCACCAGTGTCCATGATACCATGCCAATTTAAACAGGGGAGGATCTGGCTTTATTGCATTTTTTTTTATTTTAAATTTTTTTTGGCAGTCTCACCAAGAGAAGCCAAATGAGACTGAACTCGCCTTGGGATTCCTGGAGCCCAGGCTCAGGAGCAAGGCCAGTTGATGGGACATTGCATTTGAAGCTTGCGCTGTTTCTGTATATGCTGTATTTGTTCAGTGGCCAGAGAAAGGACTTTAGTCTTCAAGATTGTCAATCCAATACCTTTCACCAGCACTGAATTTATTAGAAGAGATTATATAGCTCTATATTTAATATGTAGTATATTCTATAAACTACACCCGAACCCCTTCTCTTAGGGTTTTCTACTGGAAGTGCTGACATACTCATATAGTCTGGCATTCACCTGGCCACTCTAACACTCGGTGTTACTCGAAAGATCATACTTCAAGTGTATATAGTTACTTAAACAAGGACTCTAATGCCATTGTGTAGAGTATGCTCTTGGATATCTTTATGTTGAATGTATGCTGAAGATGCTGGATTTGTATAGTCACCACTTCTAGTGACCATCGTTTCTAAACTTCAGGATGGAAGGAACCAAAAGACAGACATGCTTCAAAGTGTGTGTAAATATCTATTTGAGCGTAACAGTGCTTGGGGGGAGGAGGGGGGTTGTATTTTTTTTTCTCACTGTGAAGTATATTTTGGCGTTAGAAAGTATATGTTATTAAAAGGTAATTAAAAAAAAAAAAAGAAGTGTGTGCTGCTCCCTGAGCCATTTTTACACTGTACCTATCAAATGTTTCCCACCCAGTTGCCTGGCTTCCTTCCTTGATGTTGTAAATATAACAGATCTTATGTCCTGCGACCTTTGTGAGCGCACCCTGCAATGGGGATTGATGACCGAGTGTGGAAAGGGTAGAGCTGGTCCAAGAGGCGTCTTAAAATCCTGAAGTGGAAAGTCCCCTTTTAAAAAGTAGAGGGGTGAAATTCAGTCGTGCTGGACACCTACACCTGCTTTTAATCTCAGCTGGTGTTGTGGGTGCTTCTTGATGCTAAAAAATCAAACCTTGGCTTCGTGACATAGCAAGGTCCTTTGTGGTCCTTGGCAGAGCAGAGTGGTGGTGGGGACTGGAGATGTTATGCCAGCTACTTGTGAGCTGAAGTGGGGATCTTACCTGCCATGGCCAGCTTTCAGCTGGAGGAACAGGCTCACCGCTGCACCTGCCCAGTGCTACAGTCTCCTCGGGGACTGGCGGTCTGGACCTACCCCTGCTAAATCAGCACCTGGAACTGATGCCCTGCTCACCCACCCCAAAATACACTACCAGCACTTAGACACTTAAGTAAAAGTGACCCAAATTTCAGAGGCACTAAGAAAGAAATGGCAGGGTGTTTTGCCCAACTTCACTACTCACCGTTGAAAATTTGGGTTTAAAATTTCGGCATAATTTCAGCAATATTCAGGAAGGACTTTTCTTTTGGAAGTCTGCAGTGGTTTAGCAGAAGTAGCCTTGCTACTGGTCTCTCTTCTCCTAGCAGGAGAATAGTTTAGAAGTGGTTACTATATAAAGTCTTGGAGAAAGCTTGGCTTCTTTCGTCAGGTGGCTCAAAAAAGCTTATGCATCTGTGATGCAGTTAGTCTAGAAGGTGCAAACCTACCCTGCCTTCTGTATGAAAGCTGTGAAAGCTGAAAACTTTCTGATGAAGAAAGTATCCTGGCATGTCACAGCATAAAGCATGCAATGCCATTACTAACGGCTTACGGGCTGTTCTTTTCAAAGGGAACCAGTTCTGAAAGGCACTCATGGGAGAGGGTCTCAGCAGCTCCCCGAGCCCTAATGCTCTAGATCATTTGTAGCTGCCCCCCACCCAGAGAGCCTGACCCCGCAAAAAATCCAGGTTTGACTGTGTTTCATTTTTCTTCTATGAGGGTTTTTCTGTGGAGGGGGTATAATGAGCAGGCTAGGGTTCACCTGGGAGATCCAAGCCATGGTCCCCTGACAGAAGGACATCAAATGCTCTTGGATGCAACCAATTAAAACTGAAATTCTTGTTCTGTATTTTGAAAGATATTCCTAGAGTGCCACTATTGCTGACCATTATGGTGACAGGGCTGGACACATTGTCCTTTGTCTTGCAATCATACAAGTTTTCTGGTTCCTCAAGTATCTCCTAGGACTGGCAAGCTATTGACAGTCCAGGGTGGAGGTGAGCATAGAGCACAGCAGTTGAGTTGTGTTTTTAGCTGCAGCTATCTGTGTAGATCTTCAAATGAGTAGCTATGTGATCTACGTCTATCTGCTACAAAGGAGTAAATGCCAATATACAGGAAATGGACTGAACTCGTACAAATTACACTGTCTGGACCTTACTGAGATCCTTGTGCCTGAAGACTGCTTTTTCTGGAAAGTGGAGTATAGCTGGGCTGTTTGTGGCTCTGGAATAGTATCTGTGCTCCAGGGATGTAGGTTGGAGTAGCTTTACTCACACTAGGCATGGCAGAGTTGCACCTTATAGACTAACTCAGAGATTCATAAGGTTTCAAAAGCAACAGCTCACTTCTTCAGATGCTAGGAAAGGCCTTTTAGGGAGCAGGCATTCAACTAGAGTGCTTTAAATATAAAGGATAGGGAAGGGTGGAGGAAAGAAGAAGAGCACTGCTTAGAGAGGCAAAGGTGGATTGAAGAGAAAAACAGCAGTAAACCCAAAGGGGCATGGCTTTTAAAAGCTAATCCAAGTAATGGGATAAGAATCCAGAGCCTCTATTTAGATCACACTTAACACAATCCAGTAGGTGGATTTTTTTTTTATTTTTTTTTAAGTTCAGGCTGGAAGTTCGAGCATTGCTGTGCAAGGACAGGTACTCTGACATCTGCAATCGAATGTCCAGGGAGGTTACAGGATCTGCCCTAGTCTTGTGTGTCTTTCTGGGCTCGATGTTCATTCATTCTTACATGAAGAGATTGTCCAGTTTGTTCAATGTAGACAGCACAGGGTCGCTGTGAGCAGTTGATGCTTTATGTGACATTGATAAAGGATAAGATGAATGAACCCCAAATATGTCATATTGTTGCTGTATACCCGTGTCCCCCGCAGTTGTTGTCTACTAATTTATATTTTGAGTTTTAGCTACTGAAGGAGCATTATTAATATATTTGATGGGGCTTACTCTACATGCAAGTGGCGTTTCATACCACACTGGCTTGGCCTAATTTCTTGATGTCATTGGGGGACTCCTTATATGAAAAGTGGCACAATCAGGACTATGGATTTTTTTTAAATCCACATTTTAAACACGCAGCCTGTCAAATGAAAGAGTTGCAAGGAAATTACCTGCTTTCTATGTTATTCTACAATAGAAATATACCAACAATGGATGAAATTATACCTTTGTGTGTGCATTAACAGCTTCAATGGGAAGTTGCCTCATAGAGACTGAAAAAATTAACCAGTGACCCCCAAACAAAACAAAGCAATAAAGACCGTACACATTTTTGGCAGAAATGAAAGCTGGACAGGCCACATCCTCAGCTATTAAAAGGCAGTGGGTGTGTCTACACGTGTAGTTACACATGCCTAAACTTAATGCACCTTTGTTTAAAGTGATTTGGGCATGTGTGCACATGTAGATGCACTAATGCACATTAAGACGCACTAAATTTAGGCTGTCATAGCTAAGTCACATCAGTGCACGTGTAGCCACACTAATGCGCATTAACACGGTGTGCATCCATTGACTGGAACATTAGACTTGTAGGGCTCTTCCAAGTCATCAAATCCAGGCCTCTGCTGTTGCTGGCAACTGCACTATATAATCTCTTACAAAAAACAGATCAACCATCAACTTAATAATAGTTGGGGGTTGCCCAGACTAGTCCTACTGAACTTGGAATGTAGTAGCAGAGGGGCTCAGCTATCCTGATCTGGATGCAAATGCCCTTTTTTTCAAAGCTTCACTCTGGGTTTGTGTAAAGAGTGTTGTCCATTGTTCCTACTATGAATTAGGTACCTGATCAATCAGGCCAGAGAGCCAAAAGAGGCTGGATGTGATGCTAGTCAAAGTACTTCTTTTGGGGATACCTGGGTATAGAAAGTAGTGCTTCTTCACCATGCTCCGCCAGTATGCAGTAGCTTGGTCAATTTAAATATAGCATTGTTCTTTATCTAAAATAGCACTTCTTCCTCCCTGGAAGGCGGGCAGACTATGGACAGAACCAGCGTACATGCCCAAATGGGAGGTATAACCACACTTTCAGATTCTATTTCACCCTCTTGTGGAATAGACTAGCCCTGTATAGCAACTGCTGGAGACAAACGGATGAGGGATCCCCCACATGTTTTAACCCTAGATCCTAGTGATTAGAGCAGGTAGAGAACAAGGTGCTAAATCCCTTAACTCAGAGGGAGTTTGAACTCACCCATAGGCCATAAAATAGGCCTTATCCAGTATCCTCTCCATCATTGCTCTTGAAGCTGTTCCCCTGGTCAACCAAGAGAGGCAGATATGTGGTACCATGTGGAGAAGAAACCAAATGGCATGTGGCTCAGTGCGTTGGATACTGTTCTGGATGGAAAAGGCCCATGGGGTCCAGCCTGATGAGGCAGTAACTCCAAAAGAGGCAGTAACTTCCCCACTGCTCTCCATCCATTTTATTCAATGCAAAGTGCAGTGGCTCAGCTTCAAAAGGAAGGTTGAAGATGGTGTTGGATGGTGCCCGAACACCATATGTGGTGTTGGAGCCATTTGCTGCAATGGACATTCAAACGCTGGCTGTGTTAGAATCTGGGTTGCCTGGTCTCTGGGCTAATGCCCTAATCAGGCAAAAATACAGGAGAAAAAGCTCCCCACTCTACCCCATACCTCCTCCTTGCCTTTCAAACATCCAGTAGTCATTGGGTTTTGCCTGGCTACAATTTCAGAACTCACCCAGCCCTATATGCATACCTGGTCGTGCATATACCACAGTGTCCCATCAGAGCTACCTCCTACTGAGTATGCCCATTAAGCGTGCAGACATTTGAGTGTCCAGAGATGAATCTGTGCAAGTGCTATAAACAGTACTTATACATCTACATAATTCCCGTTTAGGGGCCTAACGTGAAATGAATTCCACCCTACATGTCTGTTTTGATTGAGCCACCCAGGCAAAGCAAAGAGGAATCAAATGATTGGAAAGGCAGTACAGTTTTTAAGCAGTGTTTGTTTCACTTCCATTGTTAACGGCAGGAATTAGGATATTGTAAGATTGTAAATAACAGACACTGATGAAAAACTATTGATAAAACAAGAACATTAACCCGTAGCAGTGAATTAAACAAGCGGAAGTGGTCAGACAAGGGCAAAAAGTTGGATCACAAACTCAGCTGCCCAGCTTTTGAAAGGGTTCAGATTTGAACCAATTGTTGAGCTACCCTGGCTTTGGTTTCAGGGTGAATGTGAAACCCCAGGAGGCTCATTTGAGTTTCCTAGGGTGGTCACAGTCAATATCTTATAAGACTAAATTGTTCTTTATGATGTCCAACCAAGGTAGGTAGTTTCCCTTTCCTAAAATGTCCATCAGTCAAGCTGGTAGAAATATCCCTAGGATAGCTTGTGAGTTGTCAAGCCTGGGGGCGTCTGAATCTAGCCAATAGAACCATAGAAAATGAGGGTTGAAGGGACCTCAGGAAGTCACGTCTAGTCCAACCCCCTGCTCCCAGCAGGACCAGCCCCAATTAGCTCATCCAAGCCAAGGTCTTAAAAACTTCCAAGGATGGAGACTCCACCACCTCTCTGGGTAACCTGTTCCAGTGCGTTACTACCCTCCTAGTGAGAACATTTTTCCTAATATCTAACCTAAACTTCCCTTGCTGCAACTTGAAACCATTGCTCCTTCTTCTGTCATCTGCCACACTGAAACAGTCCAGCTCCATCCTCTTTCGAACCCAGCTTGAATGCTATTCAATCCCCCTTCCATTTTCTCTTCTCCAGACTAAATAAGCCCAATTCTCTCAGCCTGTCCTCACAAATCATGTCCCCCAGCCCCCAAACCATTTTTGTTACCCTGCACTGGACTCTCTCCAACTTGTCCACATCCTTTCTATAGTGGGGGGCCCATAATTGGACACAGGCCTCCAGATGTAGCCTCATCAGTGCAGAATAGAGAGGGGCAAAGTGAACTTTAAAACCTGGCACCTGACTTATATGACTCTATAACCCAATGTTAGCTGCCATCTCTCTACCAGAAAGAAAGTGCAGAGGGGTTGGGGATCCCAGCAAAGAACAAAGGAAATGAAGGGAACCAGACCATCATCTAAAATGACAGCCCCTCTGTTTAATTTGCATCATCGCAATGTAGGTTTTGTTTTGCTCTTGTTTGCATCGAATAAAATATAAAACACAAAAACTGCTTGATACTTGAGCTCTCTCTTGAGCTTTGCTGCCTCAAGTAGGTCTCCCCATTAATGCCATGCCCCTCACTTCTCTTTTTTTTTTTTTTTTTATAGTGGCAACACAAGTGAAGATAGTTCAAAGCCATACCCCAGGCTGCATCCTGCTAAAGGAAGTTGCAGCCCATGATTTAATGTCTAGGGGGCTGATTAGAACAGAATCAAAATGCCACAGTGGCTTCTTTCTTAGGGCTGTCTGTTAGGTTTAAGTGATTTTTTTTTTTTATATATATACTATTTCACTCCTTTATTCAATGTTGGGAGGGTGGTGGAGTTGATCCTATGCTTCGCCTACTTCCTTAATAAAGAGAGAAGGTGCTTCTTCTGCAGTCTTAAAAATCTTGATTACAAGTGAACATACATCTTACATGTTTTTTAGGTAACTGAAAAGTGAGTAAGTCCTTCATGGTATTTTTTAGGGCTGTTTTTACCTGTCTGACTAGATACTGCCATTCCATAAATTGCTAGACACCTCAGGACTCAACTTTGAGCTGGCCTTCTGCTACTGCTGTTTGCAAGTCTCCAGCTCCTCATATCTTCTCTTGATGACTGTCTCCTACTTCCACTGTGTTTTGTGCTGTTAAATTTCCCATTCACTGATGTTTCAACACTGAAATCTAGAAAACCTGTTTGCACTGGGTCTGATTTCTCCTAGGAAGGTTATTGCTGTTCATTAGAGCTGGACAAATGTTTGCCAAAACTTTATATTTTCATTGAAAGGTGAGGGGAAAAAAATGTTGATATTGTTTTTTAATCAAACAAAGAGAAAAATGACAAAATAGCTGTTTTCTTTCTCTTGGTCTCTGACACGAGTTGTGTCCAGCCTTTGCCAGTTCACACATTTAAAGACCAGACCTAAAAACTCTCCCTCACCCTGTTCTACTGTTATAGTCCCCAACCCCACCACTGTCCCCCATCCATTTCCTGGTTCTAGGCATGTGAAGTTTTGCTCTGTTCAGGGATTTTCAGAAAAGCAGTGGGTCATGGGTAGGTGTTTGAAGTAACCCACAGCTTTCTAAATCCCAAGAGATCCCAACAAGCCAAAGTGATGCACCTCATTTACTGTATACGCGCAATGCCCTTTATAAAATGTTTCCTTCAGTCTTGTGCCAGCATTGACATCTTTATTATTATTTCTATCATGGCAGTGACCAGTCTCCAGCAAAAAAGTCTAGGTGAGGACATGTAAAAATAGTAAGGGCTTGGGTACATGAATAAATTACCATGAAGCCAAAGACAATGGGGCTTTTCCAAGCATCAGCTGCTCTGTGCTAATGACCTGAATGCATGCTTTTACCTTGCGGTAAGTGCAGCTTAAAAAGGACTAAGTTACAATGGGTATGGCACTGTGGAGTAAGAGTAGTTACAGTGGGTATGGTACTATGGAGTAAGAGTAGACACATGGCCAATTGGCACACCACAAATGACATGTAGGAAAGCCCCACTCTCCTTGGCTTCACTATCTTGTTCCACAGCTGATGCCTTAAGAGATCATGCCTGAATCAAAGTGAGCACAATCTAACAAGATAATAAAAATATTGTTATCATTCCCACTTTACAGATGAGTGGCTAAAGCATGGAAAGATCCATAGGCTTTCCAAGGTCCCACAGGATGTCTTCTGAATCTGGGACTTGATTTCTTGAGTTCTAGTCCACCATTAGCTTATTCAACCTGTGATCCTCTCCATGATAGGTAGGGTGTGCTTTCATAAGCAAGAAGAATATCTATATTGCCTAACTTTGTTGAGTGACTCAGTCTGAAGCTCCTTCAAGTCAGCTCTCACACTGTGCTTGCTTTCTTTTCCTTCTTTTTTTTTTCTGAGCCACCTGCACACAGAGAGATGTTTGCAATCTTCAGAAAGCACTTGAAATGAGACTATTCCCAGGGCATTTTGTCTAAAGCAGTGCCACGAGGAACAAAAGAAAACCTTTCTCCCTGAATGTCTCAGAAGAAATGGTGGCTTTACATCTCCAGTGGTCTTGCCCAACCATCTAAACTGGTTATGAAAACCATAAGATCTTCCATGAAATTTTGCTCATTTTGAGAAACAAACCCAAACCAAAGTCATTAAAAAAAACTGGATTTCAAAACTCCTAGTCACTGTGTTTATTTTTCATCATCATCCTTTTATCATGCATCTCAGGTATTGCACTTTTGGGTCCTCACCAGCACTGAAGGATGTCAAGATATCACTGGAAAAATTGCCCTCATAAAAATTCTTGCCATGCCCTTGAGCACTGAAAAAAGGATCCTCACCTTCACTAGGAGATGCACAGATTGGTGATTCCAAACAGTAAAAGTGGGGCAATTCAGAGCAATGTCTGAACATCTAGCTAACCCTTGACCTCTGAGCTATGCTGCTATCCCTGTCCAACATGGGGAGAAGCCCTGTCTGGCCATATATAAGTGTTCTAGGGTGAGCACAGGACCATATCTGAATGGTCATTCAGCAGAAGCCCAGCAGTTGCTTTCCTGAGGAGCATCTAACCTAGGCCTACCACTAGATTTTTGTAGTCCCTTCAAATGCAAGCTGAGTGCAGCAGTAAATAGTATGTCTCATGCTGTAAAGTGATAAGAAAGGTATATCAAACCCAGTGGATCCCATGAGCCCCTCAAAACTATCCAGCCATGGGATAGTCAGAAAGCTGGGCCCTTGCTCAGCCTCTCCTTCTCTGCTCTGCCACTGAAGTATACTTTTAAAAGGACCTATGAGTGGTGGAGCTATAGCATGGGAAAAAATGTGCCCTGGGCAGCTGTCTCTCACCCTTCACCACTTCTTTGTGCCTACCTTCTTGCTCCCAGGCTCAGGAAGAGCAGCAAGCAGGGCGCCGCACAGTACAAGGCACTCTGGGATATGCACTCCTCCAGACTGGCAGTGGAATTTGCTGCTGGGCGGAAATTTCAACCCACATTTTTTGCTGCTGAAGCCCATGTCCAGAGGTCAAAAAAAGTGCTGAATTGAGTACAAAATCGTAGTGGTCAGTTCTCCATGCCCCGCCTCCCCCCAACCACCCCACTATACCCCGGCAGCAGCAATTTCACTGCTGCTCTGCAAAGCTACTATTCTCAAAAATGCCATGTGTTCTGTGACACACACGGCATGTCTACACATGCTTTTGCGTGTGCTTAAATTTAACGAGCATTTACTTAATGCGCTTTAAAGTGATTTAGGCCCATGACTACACATGCACATGCTAAGGTGCATTAACGTGGTGTGCGGACTGATTTGGGACTCAAGTCAGTTCCAAGTCAATCGACATACACAATGTTAATATGGCTAATGCATCTACATGTGCATTAAGGTGCTTTAGCGATTCACACCTAAATTTGATACTTGCTTTTGCAGACTGGGGCACATGCCTCACTCACCCAACCCATGTTACATTACATTACTGAAGCTACTGACAAATGGTACACACCGGGTTATGCTGTCAAGTGGAGCTGGAGATGGTGTCTGGCCAGTGAGCTGTGTGTGTCAGCTATGCCAAGAGTTGTGTTTGGCACAGCCTGTCATGAATAAGAGTTCTCAGTTATATGTTCCTGGGCCCAGAACCAAACCTTTAGTGAATACAGCCAGGATCGTACCCTCTATTTTTACCCACTTCAGGCACACACAATGGGCTGTGGATTGTGCCTACTATAACAGTGAGTGGTCAACTGAGTGGTGCATGCAGTGACACCTAATGATGCGCTCGTGTGCAGCTCCACGTGTCTTTGTTCTAGAGCTAAGTTCGGTTAAATGCATATTGCACCTTCTGTATGGCAATCCTGTAGCAGAACCTGACCAGTGTGCCAGAGGTTGAACTTGCGCATTTTTCATTTGGATATTCTCTTTTTGCCATTTTCTTCCTTTTGTCTTGTGGGGGGGGGGGGGGCGGTCATCCTTGTGAAGAATTAATGTGCGATATGAACTTTACTGTGTCTGTCAGTAATTTAAGTAATCTGGGCCTCTGTGGATGCCTGTTTCAATGAACCTGACCACAGGACAGGAGTCTCCCAATGTCATTCTGTACCTGTATAATCTGTAGAAACAAGCCTTTGTGTCTTCATTTGCTCTCCTGACTTCTTGTCATTACAGTGGCAATACAACATGCTGCAACTCTGCAAAGAGCTGTGCCGTGCTGATGTGCGTAAAGCTATATTTTGGCTTTTGACGGGGTCACCATATGAATTTATCAGCCCTTTGGGTCTAATAGTGACACTTTTTTGTCACAATTGGTAATGGGATCTGGGTCACTGAATTTTGTTATGAAGTGAAAACACACAGCTGTTAACTGCTGCTTACTAGACTAATCTTGATTTTGTGTTCTGAGAAACAGTACTGGATTTTAACATGTATACTGCTGGAAATGACACAATAAATGTATTCTCATTTTTATACGTCTCTTCTGGGCTAATGGGGTTATCTTTCCTGGCGGAAAGTTAGAGTGGGATCTCCTGAGGTGTTCTTGCTATGAAAGCCTTCGGGTGCAATCTGGCAAACTCAGTTCAGGAAAGAGTAGGTGTACGGTCTTCCATATTAGCATGCTACTTGCATTATAACACCTGTGCGATGTTGTTCATATCACTCACTTCCTTGTGTGACATTGCCTAAGAAACTGCTGTGCCAAACCCAATGGGCTGCTAGGCTCAGGTGGGCCTTCCTGTCTGCCTAGCAAATGAACGCATTACATATTGCACTTTATTTAGTCTCATCTACACTCTAATATGGTCTCCTTATTGCTTTGTCAAATTAAAGCTATTCCTCGCACAATAGTTGGAAGGGTTTTGCTAATCCGTATTTAAGCAGCCTAAGTGGAGCCTCAGTCACTTCTTGGCAGCAGAGGCTTCCAGAGTACACCAAAGCTTTATGAAATGTTTCCTTCTGGCCTCATATGCTCAATCTTATCCCTCTAATGCACTTCTGTAACTGGCCTAGAAGCACAATGACCCGCACTCCACAATGATTAAGATAAGTATCTCCTGTACATGACTAGCCTCATGCATCACTTAAGCAGGATATATATTTGTGTGTTAGGAAGCTAGTGTGATGCTCAGAGAGTAAGTTTGAACTGGAAGTCCATTGAGCCAAATCTGGCTCTTAATAGGTGTCCGAACCTTGCAAACTAAGTGTTGGCATGAGATGGGGAAACCTTCCCCCACCCACCACTCTTAACGACTCTATGTGACTAATTCCAAAGAGACAGCACTGACAGTGTGTGCACAGTCCAGGGAAATCTATTTTCCTGGTTGTCTAACCTTGATGCATTCAGTCAAGAATCCAGGCAGGCTTCTGTCAAATCTGGTCTTGGATTTGCGGATAGTGCCTTAAACCCAAGGTACTGTATTTTGAATGAATTATTTTATGCACCGTGACTAGCATGGTCCATCCAAACATGTATTTCCTCTGGAGATTTCCAACCAGCTCCAGCCAAAGGTCTGTGGATAGTTTTATGCTACCCTTGGACCAACCCATGCCCAGTCTGGAGGCCCCTCTAAACCAGATCCCCAGTTTGCGTTGAACATCTGTGGTCTCAAAAGCCTACTTACAGCCATCAATCACCACCAGGACACAGGGATGTCCCCGGCCACATCTTCTGCCCACAGCCTTGCTGCAGAGAAGGATGAAATATGGGGCTCCCCGGTGCTACTGCCCAAGGATGCCTGACACCATAGGCCAGGTAATCCAACTCCATGGGAGCCTTTCCTTAGAACAACCCAACATCTTACCCATGGTTCCTATTTGAGGTACACACGGTAATACCCATGCCCTTATCTCACATTGCCAGGCAGTGCCACTCTGAAGCATCACACTGCTCCACGCATGCCGCCTCCTGGACTGGAATCAATACAAACCTCTCTGCGGCTTTTGGCTAGAGGGTCTTGCTCTTCTGTTCTGGGTCATGCTTAGCGCCAAACTTGGAGAAGGGAAGGATTTTTTTTTTCTGCCCCTCCCAACTCAGATTGCCAAGGGCTGTGTGGGAGTTTCTAAGACCCTTTAAGCATAAATGTATCAATTACTTCCCTGTCATTGCAGTGGCAGGGTATTGGCCATGCCTTCACCTCCCCTGCTTTACCTTTGCCATGTTATAGGGCAGGTGTGCTCAACCCCTGGCCTGCAGAGCCATGTAATCCAGCCTGTAGGTCTCCCCACGGGTCTGAAAATTTGGTGGTGGGGGAGCAGTGGTAATTAATGCTGCTACCGCTCCCTTGCCACCAAATTTCCAAACCACTTGTGGCTAGATCAGCCTTGCATAAAGGAAATGGTCTTGTTCCCATATAGCTACATGGGAGCCTGACTAGGCCATTCCCATGCACTTGGACTGGGCCACGTGCCTAATCAGACCCATGAACCGGATCCAGCCTGTAGCAGGACTTAGCACTGCTCATCTGGCCTGCAGGCCACGAAGGTCGGGCACCAGGGTCATAGGGCGTTCTTGGTGCTTCTGGCTTTGTGTTTGTTGGGTGAGGGTTTGAAGTGGTGACTGCTGAGCATTCACAGGTCAAGGGCTGCCGGTGAATGCAGGGAACCTGCCTCAGTGGCCCAGGAAGCCCCTTTCCACTTCTATGTTCCTGTCTTAGGGGGTTCAGCTGGTAAATGAATGAGCTCTGAGGAGAGGCAAAACTAACATGAGCATAAACTTGAGGGGGCCTCTTTTGCTGTGGGAGGTAGCAGGCCAGAAGCAGCATGTCGTGATCCAGCCCAACACTGCCTGGCACACTACATCAAGGATACAAGGATGCCCAGCGTGTGCAGCATATCAACATATCATGAACGTGTGCCACTTCTGTAACACATACATACACTTTGCAGTGTTAAGATGCAGTTGGATCAGAGAGCGTTGCTCTTCTGCAGCACTGGGGTAACATCCATTCAGTGGAAAGGGCCAGAAGATGGCCAACATCAATGTTTTGGACCCTCTCATCTGTGCAGCCCTTACTCCAAAGTCGGCATTTTTGCAACACTCACATCCCAAGAATTTCAATAAAAGAATAAAAAAATATTTAAGGAATACATTAGAAGCCTTGGCACAAGTGCCTCCATCTTGTAGGCATCCTCCAGTACATAAAGGCTGGAACAACTTTTGGATAACTTTGTGAAGAGACAGGCTCGCAAAGCCAGTTTCCACATTTTTACTGGGGTAAGCAAGAAAGCACTGACTTAGGTCACACAAACAAAGCAATTGAAACCCATTACCATAAGGAGCAGCGCTCATTGTTATGAGTTGACACCTGACTGCTAACAGCTGAGGCCATCCTAATTAGTTAAGTATTTGTTGTAAATTCTTCACTTAGCTGAGAAGGGGGAGTCTTCATGATCAACTCTTTCCATTAACAGAAACCCAATCAGGTTGAAGATGGATGGATTTGTTAATTGTATATAGATGATTGCCAATGCGGGGGAAGTGGCAAATCATGGACCTGAGCTGGTAGAAGACCTGAACAAGAGCCCAGCATTGTTGGGGGTCCATCCTACACCCTTTTTGTATTTCCATTTATGGCTTTCCGCCTGTTTTTGCATTTCCATTGCCTGATCTGAATGCCAGTTAAACATATGTTTAGCTTTCCAATAAAGCGATGCTCATGAGAAGAGACAGGTGTGCTCTCTCTTTATTCCCCATCCAACAAAGCAAGTTCCCTTTGTTCTAATTTGGGGATAGCGGGCTTCCCTTCAACACGAACACTAAAAATGATAAGTCAATGCCTGGGCGAGGATGAGAGGAACCATAAACAGACAAACATTGTAGCATTATTATAAAACCCTGCTGTAAGCTCTTATCGTGAAACCACTGCATCACCACAGGAGCGTGCCATGTGTCAGCACTGTTGCAAAGTGGTTATCGTGACAGTAGCCTGCAAACCTGTGTACATCTTAACACGTGATGCCTACTCCAAGAGGTAGCTCCTTCTCAAGTTTCTGTCTCTTCGTAGCCAGAGAAGGCTGAAAGAGCCCTTGACTTGGAAGGTTAAACTTGTGTTGGAGGTTTTCTTCAGTTTGCAAACACCATGAGACGCCTTCCCTTCTAACTTGTGTAATTGCACCCATCTGCACACCCCAAATCAGTTGAGACCCACATTATAAGGCCTTATATAAACCCCACTTGAACCTACCAGAGGGAGCTTTCCCCTTGGGGAAATACTGCCTGCAAAGGAAGTCCACTTGAGTATTTCCCGTACCTAGGTACCTACCTGGTGGATATTTTCTAATAGCTTTGTGCACTATTATCCAGCAGGCTGCAGATATTAGCATGATGCTGACAAATGCCACGAGGTGGCAGTAGCTCCCCACATACCTACACCGCTTGTCTAGTGTAGGATGGGTGAAAACCTTTTGTTTTTCACAAAATGCTGACAGGAAGCCATACTTTCCCCCATCCCCTTGTTACACACACATTAGCATTGTCACATCTGTAGCAAGGAAGGCATCAGCAGACCTTCACAGCCTGAGAATTGATAGGACGAAGTGTTAATAATAGCTGCCAAGTGTTGTGCTGTTCCAAGTGGGATCTTCAGTGCTCATTGTTTAAAAGCCTAGTTTGCATATTCAAAATCAATTTGCATATCACTCTCCACGCTGTCTCAGGGTCAATATGCCCTGCCCTAAAACGGTGAAGGAAAGCACGCAGTATTCACAACAAGGCGGCTGAAGTGGGGTGAAAGATCCTAGCATAGGATCAGGGCACAGCAGATGGGGCAAAGGAGACAGAGCGAGGGTGTCTGGAGGGTTGTTAGGCGCACCGAGTTGGGGCAGTCCGAACAGCAGTTTTGAGGTGACTAGATGAATGTCTTTAGGCATCTTGTTGGATCCCGCAAGAAGGTCTCTTGAGAAAAGTTTCAACTGCAGTGGCTTTGGAGATCCCACTCCCAATTTTAGGCTTCACTCTTGTTGGCATCTAGTGAATGGAGAGTCAGAGCAAGCAGGCAGGGCTTGTTTCTAGTCATGATATCTTGCAAGTTTGGAGGCAATGTTGGGAATTTTAGACATGTCCAAAATTTCCTAGGTACTTAACACTCCATTACTGCACATGCCCAGAAGCAGCTCAGGCTTGCCAGTGATTGACCCCCATCTTCATCATTTCTTACTGCCTAACGTAAGCCGCTCTCTGCCCGATGTTCTGCCTTTTGCAGACATCGTTCTTAAGCATCTAGCACTACCCACATCTAGAAGACCTAGCCCCCTAACTGTAGGGGATGGATTTCACTAGGCATCTACATCATTCTAGAGATCTAGTCCAAGACCTGAGCTCACCATTGAAATGGATAGGGGTGGGGGGATTTAGGCATCTATATACCTTTGAAAATCTGAACTGAACAGATTTGGTGAAGATGACCTAGGAATTCCATGATGGAGCAGGATATGAACCCAGGTTTTTCTGAGATTTAAGCTACTGCCCTAACCAGTAAGTCCTTGTTCCTCCAAATCAAGGAGACAGAGGTCCTTTTCTCAAGTAGTCATAGCTCCCGAAGATCTTCTAGTTCTGCAACCAGGCTTTTCAGCTCCTCCTTTGTAGGGATAAACTCTCACTATGACCAATCAGAGGGGAAGTTCACAGGAGGGTTCTCATGAAGAGTCCACCCCCTTTACTCTCATCTTTGCAATTCTTGCCTTATATAAGGATCTTAAGATTTCATCCAAAATATGACCCCATTTTTGCAGATGGGAATGTTAAAGCACACAGATTAATGAAGATATCTGAGGTTTCACCAAATGGCTAACAAGTTTAGCATTTGTTGGCTCCCAGGCCCTTCCCCAACCCTCTAGATCAAAGGTGCTCAACCCCAAACTGTGGGCCAGATCCAGCCCGCAGGGCTCCCCAGAAGTCTGGACTGTGGGTGGCAGGGGAATAGTGGCACTGCTGCCCAGCTGCCACATTTCCAAACCTGTGGGAAGCCGTAGACCCCTGTAACAAGTGTAGATAGGATGTATGTACACGGTGGCAACTTTCCTTATGGCATAAACTGAAATCAGTGGACCCATCCCACTGTCCTAGCATTGACTTACATCAGTTGGTATCTAAGGGAGTGAATTTTGAGTGCTCGAAGAAGAAAAGATCTGGCCTCTATTTTTTTCTGTAATAGGTGAAAGGAACAGATGGTGTCTGGGAGAAGAAGTTCTCATACATGGGACAGTATCATGAAGATCCAACAGATAATCTGCACTGTCATCTCAGTCCATGTTTTCAGGAGACAATATGGGAATGTTTTAGGCTCCTTTAAGACGCTCAGACAGAGGACATGCCATTCTGGTACTTGGATGTTTTTTTCTTAGGGCTGATTTTTTCCAGTAGTGATAACTGTGTGACATAGTTAATAGGACTGTTTTCTCTGGATACAGTCCGTTTTCTGTACGTGAAGTTCAAGTACTCTTGGTATTGCCACTTACGCAGCCGCTTCTTCAGTTCAGCTTGAACCTACAGAAATGGAATTAAAAGAAACAGAGCTCAGGAATTCGAACTTGAAAATGATGTGGCTTCTCCTAGACTATATCTTAGATGTACAAGAAAATATTTTTTTAAAATAGCAAAAACTTAGGCTACTAAGACCTGGATCTTACTCCACCTTAAGATGTTATGCCTCTGCTGCCATTTGCCTGAGATGTACATGTCTTGTCTTATGAGTGTGACCCTGTACTGTCTAAGGAGATGCATAGGAGTTCAGTAGGCAGCCTTATGTACTTCCATCATGTTGGGATACAGCTCAGTCAGCAGGGAGATGTCTACCTGAACAAGGACATTTAACTGATGGAGCAAAGCCCAACCTTTTGCAAAATGGCTGATGGCAGTCAAAGGCCTCATCCATCTTCTGCCCCATGGCCTAGTGGTTAGAAAACTTGCTTGGGAATTGAGACGTGTTGATTCTGGACCATACTCGATCACAGAAGGGATTGAAATCACATCACCTGCTTCACAAGAAAGTGCGCTACCCACCATTTTCTGGATGAGACAAGGCTGAGAGCATCTTCATAAAATGGTAGAATCCTAGAACGTCAAGGTTGGAAGGGACCTCAAGAGATCTAGTCCAACCCCCTGCTCAAAACAGGACCGTACCCAGCTAGATCATCCCAGCCAAGGCTTTGTCTAGCTGGGTCTTAAAAACCTCCAAGGACAGAGACTCCACCACTTCTCTGGGTAACCTGTTCCAGTGTTTTACTACCCTCCTAGTCATTTTTCCTAACCTAAACTTCCCTTGCTGCAACTTGAGATTGTTGCTCCTTGTCCTGCCATCTGCCAGCACTGAGAACAGTCCAGCTCCATCCTCTTCAGAACCACCTTAGATAGTTGAAGGCTGCTATTCAATCCCCCTCAGTCTTCTCCAGAGTAAATACACCCAGTTCCCTCAGTTGTTCCCTTTAAGTTATGTGCACCAGGCCTCTGGCCATTTCTCCTGCCCCTCCCCCACCCCGGACTCTCCACAATTTGTCCACATCCTTTCTATAGTGGAGAGCCCAAAACTCCTCCTAGGCAATGCTCCTACCAATACAGCCCAGTATGCCATTAGCCTTCTTCACAACAAGGGCACACTGTTGGTTCATATTCAGCTTATTGTCCACTGTAACGCCCAGGTGCTTTTCTGCAGAGCTGCTGCCCAGCCAGCCAGCCCCCAGCCTGTCCCAGTGCATGGGGTTGTTCTGTCCTAAGTGCAGGATTTTGCACTTGTCCTTATTGAACCTCATGAGATTTCTTTTAGTCCAATTCTTCAATATGTCTAGGTCTCTCTCTATCCCAGCCCTACCCCCCCCCCCCCAGGATATCTACTACTCCCCATTGCATCTGCAAGCTTTCTGAGGCTGCACTCCATCCCATTTTCCAGGTCATTGATGAAGACAGTGAACAAAACTGGCCCCAGAAACAACCCCTGGATCACTCCAATTGATATAGGCTGCCAATTAGACATTGAGCCCTTGATTATTACCCTTTGAAACCAATGATCCAGCCAGGTTTCTATCTGCCTTACAGACTGCATTTCCATAGCTTGCTTGGCAAAATGTTGTGGGAGACTGTATGAAAAGCCTTGCTAAAATCAAGGTCTGTCACATATAGCGCTCTCCCTGCAGCCATAGAGTCAGTCACCTCATCACAGAAGGCAATCAGGTTGATCAGGCATGACTTGCCCTTGATGAATGTATGCTGACTTCCTGATCACCTCCTCTTCCAAGTGCTTAGAAATGGATTCCCTGAGGATCTGTTCCTTGACTTTTCCAGGGACTGAGGTGAAGCTGACCAGTCTGTAATTCTCTGGATCCTCCTTCATCCCTTTTTTAAAGATGGGCACTATATTTGCTCTTTTCCAATTGTCTGGGACCTCTCCTGATTGACACGAGTTTTCAGAGATAATGGCCAGAGCATCTGCAATCACATCAGCCAACTCCCTCAGCACCCTTGGGTGCATCGCATCCCACACCATGAACTTGTGCATAGCCTTCTTTTCTAATAATCTCTAACCTGTTCTTTCACCACTGTTGGCTGCTCACCCCCACAGACTGTGCTGACCAATGCAGCAGTCTGGGAGCAGACCTTGCTTATGAAGATGGAGGTAAAAAAGGCATCGAGCACTTGAGCCTTTTCTGCATCCTCTGTCACTAGGTTGCCTCCCCAATTCATGAAGGACTCGCACTTTCTCTGATCCTCCTCTTGCTACCGACATACTTGTCAGAACCCTTGTTACCCTTCATGTCCTTTACTGGCTGCATCTCCAATTGCACATTGGCCTTCCTGATTTCATCTCTGCATGCCTGAACACTACTTTTATACTCCTCCCTAGTCATTTATCCAAGTTTCCACTTCTTGTAAGCTTCCTTTTTTTGCGTTTTAGCTCACTGAATTGTTCCCCGATAAGCCAAGCTAGTCTTCTGCCATACTTGCTAGTCTTCCTGCACAGTGGGATAATTTGTTCCTGCACCCTCAGGAAAGTTTCTTTAAAATACAACCAGTTCTCCTGGACTCCTCTCCCCCACAGACTAACTTCCCCGGAGATCTTCTCTATCAGTTCCCAGATCAAGTCAAAGTCTGCTCTTCTCAAGTCCAGGGTCCTTACTCTGCTGCTTTCCTTCCTACCTTTCCTCAGGATCTTGAACTCAATCATTTTGGAGCCACTGCTGTTCTTTTTCTCCCTCCTCCCTCTTACACACTCTACTTCTGGTGCTATGATTGAAGTGTTTTTGTTTAGGGTCCCAGCTTCAAATGGTAGAAGGGGTTCAAATTCCCTTTGGTTGAATTAGGCCTAGAAACCAGATCTCCCACTTTTTCAGGCAAAAGGTGGGGAGGCTGGCTCTTACCGTGGCCATGACTACACTTTAGGAGTTGGGGAATGATACTGAGTTTGTTCTTTCTTATTTAGCAACTCATTTCAATCAAGTGTATCTGAAGTTACATTATGTTCACATTGTCGCCAGGCTTCTGAAAACTACTCCATGCCCACCCCCCCACCTACTCTCCCATGCACCTTGGGAACGCTCCCAAACACCAGTCTCAAACTCTTAAGAGACAAAGAGCTCAAGAGGCACTGAGTGGCCACCCCTGAAGTGTCCTCATTGCCTCAGTTCCAGGTTTGAAGATATGCAGCTGAAGTGGGTTAGGCGGGTGAGAGAGAGTGGCTGCTGACTCCAAAGAGGTAGAGAAGTGCACGAGGGAAAAGGGATGAGGTTCTTTCATGCTTCCAAGAGAAGATCAAAGTGCAATGAAATGGGACTTGGCATAACTGGTATACAACTGAATCTTATGTGTTTCAAAAGGCTCCTGTGATGTGAGGTCTTGCTACTTACCTCTCCATTTAAGAAGCAATACAAAAGGGCAACAACAAAGCCCTAGGAAAAGAAAATAACAAGTCAATAATGTCATATCGAACATGGTGAACTTCAGCACCTCTGCCTTTGGAGCACAGAACAACATCCATTTTTAGTTAATAATTTAATTATTAATTCATTAGGACTGACTGGCAGCAAAATACATTTTTCCCATCATTATGTTAGTGGTGTCACCCTGTATAAGTAGCTTTCATATTTAGATTAAATACTGATGACTCACGTTGTGCTTTTCACCAATGCCCCCTTGGGCTTAGAATCAGGACTGTCCAACTCTGGACGCATCTACATGTGCTATAGGCAATGAGCATTAAATCTAGTACCTCCACTGTGAGATACTACAAAAATGTACCTTAGTCTATTTTAATCACATTAGCCTGGTTTGGGGGCATTTTTACACATGCAAGCGCTTATACTGTGATACTTTCAGGTGTATAAATGGCCAAAAGCACGTCAGCACTGTGAAAATGGTGGTGGCATGCTTTTGAATTAAAACACATAGAAGGCGCTTTAGTTCAAAAGTGCACTGCTATATGCTGATTGGCATTTTGCCACTTAGACAACTCGAGTCTGCTCCGAAGCGGTGGATCTCCAGTGCATTGCGGGACCAAAAAGTATGTGTATAAATGCCCTTTGCGATGCTTTAATGTGTATTAAAATAGGCTAATGTGCATTAACATGCATGTGTAAATATGTTCTGCATGTCCTAAACTGCTAAAAGTTAACTGGCATCCCCTCTTAGTTCCAGTAGTGGGGATCTGAGCTTTTTAGAGCAGGAGAATACCAACTCTACCCCTGGCATTGAAATGCCTGTATTCCCAAGGATGTATCATGGTGGACAAATGAAATATTAGACAGCCATGGATTTAGGTAGCAGTAACTACAGTAAATAGCAGTAATTATATATATTAGATAGCAGTAATTACATGTGTAAATTCACACATTAGGATTCTGAGAGCATTATATTTATAGATAATATGGCAAAAACCATGCTATTGGTGATGTCACCAGAACACTGGCATAAAATCAAAGCTAGTTAACAAACAGGACGTCATCCTGATTCTGGTCCCTACCTCAGGCAACTCCTCCCGGGGGCCAGTCATGGAAGGCCTGCAGAGAAGTCAGTTTGATTGTCCATAGGAGATGTACCAGATGTCTATCCTATGTTTCCCCTTTGCACGGTACAAGGTTTGGTAAGTGCTCCCATACAATACCTTCCCCTTTGCATGGTATAAGTCTTGGTAAGTGCCCACATACAGCATCTCTCTAGGATTTGGACCAGCTGAGGCTGGAAAAGTATGAAGCATAGCTAAGTGATTTAGGTGGTTGAGAAGTCCAGCCGTGGCAAATTTCCATAACCCTACGACCCGTGCCAGGAATTTTGATTGCCCGAAAGCTGGGCAAGTATATAAAACATCATGATCAACCTAATCACTTAACAGAAATCCAGCTACCATCCAACAGCCTGCAAAGGCTTTGTCAGCCCGTCTCTATTTTGATCCTTCTTAATGGAAAAAAACAACCCAAAATAAAACAACAACAGACAACCAATGCATAACATGCATCTGATAAAAGGTGTTCCCAATATACTCACTATCTGGACAGTACATGTCTAGCACCAGTTTAATCATAGGATCATAGAGAAATAGGACTGGAAGAGACCTCAGAAAGTCGTCCTGCTTAAGGCGGGATCTCTGTTTAAAGCAATTTGTCTAACCTGCACTTAAAAACGTTCACTGAAAGAAATAACGCAGCCTCTCCAGGTAATCTGCTCCAATATTTAACTATCCTCACATGCACCCAAAATCTCCATTGAGATTGGGTACAATGTCAACCCGTTACTACTAATTCTATTCCCTATGAACACAGAACGGTTGATAACCATCTCCTTCATTGAAAGACTTAACAAATGCCTAGATTCCTCTCTTCTAAATAGCGTCACTTCTTCCAACCTTTCCTTGTACGGCATGTTTTCTAGACCTCTTTACAATTTATCTACATCTTCCTTGAAATGCAGTGCTTACAACTGGCCCCAGAGCCGGCAGAAAAGCCTCAGTAGTGCTGAACAGAATCAAAGAATAGCTTTCCATCACTGTATGTGACACTCCTGTTAATTAATTCCAATGCACCATTCTTTGGGCACAGCATTAACAAGCTGAACAAGACTCAGCCGTGTATCTACTGTGTCCCTCCCACATTATTTTCTACAGTACTGGAGCATAGACTGTCATTCCCCATTTTGTACTTGTGCATTTGATTGTCCCGAAATGTTGAACTTCGCTCTTGTTCTTACTGAATCTCATCCAATTCATTTCAGACCGTTTTCCTAAATTTCCCAAGGTCACCTTGAAACCTAACTCTATTCTTTAAAGGGTCTGCTACCACACCCACCATGGCATCATCTACAAATTCCCCAAGTGCACCCTCAACTCAATCTTCCACAACATTAATGAAGATGTTGAACAGTACTCAACCCAAGACAGGCTCCTGAGGAACCCCACAGGATACCTCCTTCTACTTTGAGATTCAGCTTCTACATTTAAAGATAAACTCCATCGTGAGCGCATGAGTCAGACAGTCTCCAAGCAATAAAAACAGCAAGGTCAACTTCTCAAGGCAAAGACCTATTTAGCAAGAAGAGAGGATGGAGCAAGCAGTCATGTCCAAAGTTGCTTCTTGAGCATTTAGAAAAAGCTGCTGGTTTAACCAGAAGCATGAGATATACACGCTGACAATAATAGGTGGATGCATTATTAGTAAAGGATAATGGCCAGTATTATTCCATATATACATATATTTTAAAGTATTTCTCCTAAACTTCTATTATTACTGTTGTCTGGAATGAGTTTCATGCAGCTCTCTAATCCATTTGCTTATCTTCTTATGACACCAAATAAGATGCTCAGTCACGCTAGGGAGGGCTGATAAAAGTGGTGAATATTATTAATACTTCCTTTGTCATACCTGAAAGGAGCCCAAGCCTAGCTCCATATAAAGTCTAGCTTCCAATCCAGTGCTTTCTGGGAAAAAAGCAAATACGATATAATGTACTCCAAAGAGTGGGATCAGAAGTAGCGTGGATTTAGCTAGTCTCCTAGAAAACAAAAAGCAGCACACAGAGAAGACACGTTTACAAATACTGCCCGTGCAAATGTACGTTAGTTAAACATATGCAACGGACGGAACTAGACTGGAGCTATCCTTTCTCTTGCAAGTCAAAAGGACACAATGAACTATCTTTAGTCATGATTGGGACGTTCACTCTGTCTGATTTTGCCATCTTTTTTCTCTCTCCTGCGACAGCTGGTGTGGGTGCCAGGTCAGTGCTACTTATAAGGTCAGGTCTTCTGGTATGGCCATCTATCCATTACAAAAAGGATGTAGATCACTAACTCATTCCATAGAGAACATCAAACATGCATTTGGTATCATTTGGGCTGTCAATCAAGAATCAAATTGCTGTAGCTTTGTCAAGCCATTGAGCCACTAATTGCCCCGGGAAATATCCTTCAGAGGTGTCAGAGTCTCTCCAGATGGGCTCGTTAGGTATGCAAAGGAAATCAGAACGGGAGGAATTGCATGTCTGGAAAGGATATAATTCTGAGCTCATTAAACTCCAGGGCTTAGCTGACGTACAAACAATGGGAACTAGGCAAGAAGTGGCCATCTTAGGTGACTTAGCATGAACCTGTAAAGAAGTATTATCCCGTTTATAGTTTGTTTCCAGATGGACTTTCACTTGAACCTGATTGGTGACCTAGCACTGAAAAGACTTTATATTGGAGTCTTCTGTTTCACCCAAGAAACAAGAGCATTTACCCATGCATACCTTGGAAATGAGAAGGGGACTATACTTTGGATTTCCTTTCTGGCCACCACTCCCCTGCTAGTGAAAAGGAGCCCATGTTGCACCCCACAGTAAGCTGTGCTTTAAAACAAATCCCAAGGGAGAGAATAGAAGGAAATAGCATTACTTACACAAAATGGTTGGAGTGGCTGCCTCCAACCTCAGGTGTTTTTAATTTTTGTACTAGAATCCTGATCACATTTACAAATATAATGAAGTTAACCTGAAAAGACAAGATGAAACTACTAAACTTCCCAACTTTCAGGCCCAGGTCTCAAACGGTGTCATATCACGCAGATCCGTCAAAGTCCAAGGAGCTATAACAACTGCCACTGAGAACCTGCCACTCAATTCATGTGAATCATAGATGCAACATTTTCTAAGTCGAATTAAATTCAGCAGACAAATCCTTTTTTCAAAGCAACTAGATAAAACGTGGCTTGAGAACCTGGATGCAAAACACATTTACTCTATGGCAATGTACATCCATTTTGCACAATGACATAAATTACCCAATTTTCCACAGTGGCATAAAATCCAGAGTGAAGAAATATCCAGTTAGTCCAGTAAGTGCTATTACAGCATACAGACACTGGAGGGGCAGTTGAGCAGAAAATCACCAATCGAGAATGTCTACCTCAAGATAAATCTGAGTATGCAACACATAACTAACACTGGGGTGGTTCACACCTGGGTTTTTTTCAGGATAATTTGTGCATCCACTGTCTTTTTTTTTCTCCTTACATTGGTATAAAGCACATTTTTGATGATGCTGAGCTTCTACAGTAACTTTGTTTGGAGCTTACTTGCTCAAAGCCAAAATCAGGCCAGTTGGATCTAGATACCTAATTATAGTTTTAGGCACTAATAGTTAGGTGCTGCAATTGAAAATACTGGCCAATTCCACACTGTTCTGCCAAACCATATTCTGCAACAGGATTTCAAGTCAATAGGGGCTAAATCTTTAAATGTATTTTAGGAGCATAAAGATTCAAGGAGGTCCTTTCTCAAATTTTCCAACCTAACTCCCAAGGATAGTCAAACATGCAAGCGTCTTACTTATGTGAATAAAGGATCATTTTTAACATGGATCCTAAAGATTCGATTCCAAAGTTCACAAGAGAAAAACAATGGAGAAGAGGCTTAAAAGTGTCTGGGGAGAGGAAACTTGTTCTTCAGTGATTTGGAGAGAGAAAGAGAAGCAGTAGATATATAAAAGATAAACAGCTAGGTACATCACAGCCCTGTACTACAATGGCCCGTATTATTAGTAGTACTGGACATGCCAATTGGGAATCCTGCGTCTCTGTTAGGAGGCACATTGTGTCTTCAGACACATTAATACAGAATGTGCCAAGCAGATGGTTTGGTCTATGTACTCTATAAACTGAATCTGAGTACCAAAGGTAAGAATAAGCCCTTAAAGCCAAACTCTCCTGTACTGGAAGAAGTGCAACCGATGATCATGCACAGAGCATTTAAGAATGGCTTCATCTCAGCATATTCCTTGCATTAACCTTTAGTAATTCACCTTGTATCCTCCCCTTGTGAGACCCTGCACTGGTGCCCACATGAGCTGCCCTTGTATCCGCGTGACTTGCTTGTGTTATTGCTCTGCTGAAGCCTAGGAACCGGGACAATGATTTGCCCCCCGGTTTGTCTGAGAGTTGCAATCCAACTGATGCTCATCTGTCTTCCATTTGCAAGACAGCAAGAACTGAGCAACAATTTCCAGCCTCTGAAACTTCAAAACAGCAAATGCCACATGTAGCCCTGCATCCCTGTCTTACTGGGACAAGACAGGCTTGGCTTTCAGTTTTCAAAGCATTTAGCCCCCCAGAGGTAAGACTCACTAATACAGTAAGCAGGATGGGTCCCTGGATGATCCATAACACCATCCCATTCTCCTCGTCGTCATCCCAGCACCTGAAAGAGGAAACCAAAGGGATCAAATGAACGCCCTCGATTTTTTTTTCTTTTGAATATTAAACAATCTGAGTTGTGCTACAAGAAGTCAATATTCTTAACTAATGACACGAGCAACTTAAAAGTATCTCCCAAAAGATCCTCCAGCGTTTCTCCTAAATACGGCCCAGTGCAAGGAAAGGTCATATAGCAAGAGGAAGAACTGCAGGATTGTAGGGATTTTTGTTGTCAGCTTGTCTTGCAGTTGTTTGGTTGTCTTCCTCCATCCTCTGCACCCCGCCTCACCTACCAAGGCAAGGATGTACGGGGTAAAAACATTCCTCTTGCCCTTGAGACAACCCAGGAGAAGCATTCACTAAAGCAGGGGCGGGCAATTATTTTGGGCAGAGGGCCGCTTACTGAGTTTTGGCAAGGCATGGAAGGCCACATGACAGGCAGCCCAGGGCAGATTAATATTAATTTTCTAAATTTTTTAGGGACCCCTCGGGCCAGATAGAGTGGACTGATGGGCCACATCCAGCCCGCGGGCTGCATTTTGCCCACCCCTGCACTAAACAAACGCACACTAAAAGAAGATGGATGAAGAACTGAAACGAGGATGCATACTACCATTCACAGCACTGTGCAACATGAGTTAAAATGAATAATGCTGTTAGATCGCTGCAAGCCATGTGCATAGCAACGGGCTGTACAGCCTATCACTTCTACACTGGCAGCGTGGATCCTAATTAGACTGCTTGAGGAGAAATTGTTACTATCTCACACCTCTTTAGTGGTTCAGCTCCAAGCAAATCTCTGCTTCACAGATTTCATAGACATTAGGGCTGGAAGGGACCACATCTGGTCATCGGGTCCAGCCCCCTGCCCCAGGGGCAGAAAGGCAGCTGGGGTCAGATCACCCCAGCAAGATAAGCATCCAAGTGTTTCCTAAAGGTATCCAGGGCAGGTGCTTGCATCACTTCTGCCGGGGAGTCTATTCCAGACTCTGGAGATGCAGATGGTAAAGTTTTTCCTAATGCCCAGTCTAAAATGGTCTTCCAGCAGTTTGTGACCATTAGACCTTCATATGTGGCTCCTTATTAATAAGTGTATTAGCTTATTTTCTCAAACAATATGTACCTTTTTCCCCCAAATCAGACCTCCAAAGCTGGAGTGTGTGTATTAATCAAGGAAGCTGATTTTCTGCCTGCAATAGAAGTAACCTGGTTTAATTCCTGTTCCACAGTGCAGCATCTGTGCTATTACTATTCGGGCAGCTGAGGGAGTCCATTATTTTTCACTCTACAGGCGTTAATGATCATCTCTCCTTTTTAATGGTCTCAATACACTTACCATGCTAACCTTTCTTAAGGCAATCTGGTTTTCTGCTAGCTGCTCTTGGTACTCTCTCCTTCTACTGCACATCTCTTTGGCTCATTTCAAAATCACAGACCTGCCGATGCAGACCAGTCTTGAGCAGCAGCTAGGGTTTCAGCCTTAGTTAAGCAGGAAAGGGAGGGTGAGTCAGCTAACACTCAAGCTCTGTCCCTGCTCTATACTCTGGATAAATCTTTTTTTTTTCATCATTTTGCCTTTCCAAAACAAGGTGCGTATTATAGTTTTGTATGCAAGAAAACATGGTAAATAAATGAAGGACAAAGGGGATGAAACATTTAGCTATTATGTCACGTCCAGTAATGGTTCATTGTAGCTAAAATATAGTAGGGAGGTGTTGAGAAGCATGCACGCGGTGATGCTGCCTCTATGAAAAAAGCCTGAAACCGAGAGCTAAAGGAAGATTGTGCCAGGAGACAGGTCTGGCAAGAATACGAAGTCCTTTAATCAAGAACAGTGAGGTGTGTGAAAGCGCAGAGGAGAGGAGTCCTAGATCTCACACAGTTAAAACACAGAGCATAATATTACAAACTCAAGAGCTCAGAGATCCCATTCCCAACACCAATTACTACATAAATTTGAGACCAGCTACCCAAATTTCAGACTGGTTCCCCAAAGTCTATGACCAACTTACGCACTGTGGTTTTTCAACAATAATAATTATTGGATTATTTTTATTAGTGTTCTGCTTTAAAAAAAAAAAAATAGCCATTGGGGGGACACTTGGTTTGTTTTTTTTCAAGCTTTTCTTTGCAACTCCGGGAGAGATTAACCCTTCTGTTTCTGAATGGAAGCAGAGACTTGCTTCCACTACTGTGATTCCAGGAGCTTGGGCTTTAGGAATAATAAAAATGGTGAGATTTATGACAAAAGTGTCCGAGTTTGCAGAACTGGGGGTACATAGATCAAAAATGGAAGGCTTTTTTAAAATGAATTATCTACTGTACCAAGTTCTACATTTTAAATATAAATGATGCAGAATCTTAAGCTTAAGTTTTCAGTGTTTCAGTGTTTCCCTGCTGATGAATGCAATTTAATATGCAAAACAGGATGCTCTCCCATCCCAACCATGCTTCTGGCTCACCCTGTATTTTGTCTGTAGATTCTGGTTACAATCCAAGCAGACATCACAACAGTGGGAGCCCCTAAAAGAATTGAAACAAATATAACATGGTTTCACTTTGCATAGGGTAGTCCAGGCACATGATATCCGCACTGCTTAACAGAGCTATGAAGTGGCCAACAAGGTACAACAATCAATTCCTGGCAAAGGTGTCAGATAATCTCAAAGTGAATTAATGAAAACTTTTGCTTATCAGTTCAATAAAAGGCTAATGAAATCGAGGTGCATAAGGAAATGAGAAAACAAAGCAAGAACAAAAATCTATTTTAACCGGAGATTAGAAGAGGGATAGAGGGCCACTGAGAAAGAGATAGAGGAAGATTTGCAGATGAATGACAAGCTTTTGTATGGCGCAATAAATCACTTATAGGGATTTAGCTATGAGTGTTTTGTTCTAGAATTGTCTGGGTAGATAGTTCCAGCCCTTTGGCAATGTAGCTCTCAGCAGAGCAGACGGGAGAGGTTATTTATCTGTGATGAAGACTCATGACTGTACACAGTAGCCAACTTAACTGGCAAATGCTCTCTAACCCTCTATCCAATGGTTTATAACATAAGACTGCACATTTTCGTCCCGCCTCTTTCATCTTTGCTTGCTTGTAGATGACTATTTACAAGCCTTAGTTAATCAGGCCTCAGAAAGACCTTAAGAGAACAGTAACTCTTGTTTCCTCTTATTTAATGATCAGGGGCCTTTGTACACGCCACAAAATTGGCCTTTAAAGCAGCTTATATGCCCTTTTGAACCGCTTAAATGGCGTTGCTGTTTGCACGCTTGGTGGCGTATTCCGCTTTAAATGATTTTGTAATATAGCAAGATAAAACACCTCTGGGGTGTTTTAGTTTGCTATCTAACAAAATGCAACAGTGCATGTGATGCTGGAAGCCAGTGTGCTCGGGACTTGAACCATCACCGCTGCCTTCTCCCACCACCAGCACACCTAGCCACTCTCCTGCTGCCTTGCCACTCTGCCCCAGGGGCAAGCCAGCCAGTCCTGCGCAGTCCCAAATAGTGGGATGGTGGCAGGAAGATGGTGGGGACAGTGCAGGGGTGCTGGAGCTTACCTGCCTCTCCCACAACTCCGTTGGGAGAGACCCACCAGCAGCTCACACACACACCCCACCCTGCTGCTGGAGAGGGTCTCCACCTTTGTGTACACACCAGGGGGGTTTAGTTTGGTTTAATTCTCCCTAAATTGAAACGGTGGGTTTTTAAAAAAAAACTTCCACGATGCTCTGTCACATATTGGAGACAGAGGTATTGAGATCAGTGGTGGCAGGTCCTCGTAGGAAGATTCCCATCCTTCATTTCCAGGTTTGGCCTGTGCAGAGCAGAAACGAGGGCAAGAAGAGCTAGAATGCAGATACCCCAGTTCAAGGGAAAGAACCAAAGACACAACTGGGCAAAAGTGGGTTCTTCTCCTTGATGCATTCATGATCTCAGCTTCAACCCAGCAGGGTTTTTCTCCATCTAAAGAATAGGGGGCTTAATGTGGAGCCTCTACCCTTCCCAGACACGTGAGGGGGAGTTAGACATCTGGTCTGACATTCAGAATTGCTCTGAGCTTGCATGATAAGCAGGGGTAGTGGCCTAGGGAGGTCAAAATGCAGATGTAGAGGGAATCTTCATGGCTTTGTGACTTCTACCCAGGATAGAGTAGAAGATGTTTAGTGCCCGGGATGCCTACAAGCTGTGCAAGCACCATTTAAACATCTTAGACTCAGGGCAAGATCTGGCACCTCAAGTCAAATCCTGCCTCTACTGGAAGAGAATGAAAAGTTCGCATTGACTTAAGGCCAAAATTTTGCCCCTGAGACCAAACATTTTAAGTGTTCATTACATTTGGGCACTTCTGCTTTGCAATGCTGAACCTGCGGTACCACTATTTCTGCAGTCTGAAACAACTCCCTCAGTGCAGTTATTTATTAGAAATAACAATACTCATCTACCCCATGGATGTGTTGCAAAACCTGACTGAAATATTTTTTTTTCCAAAAAAATTGGGAATGTTTTAGTAAAATAGGAAAAAAATATACTTGCAATTTTATTGAACTCTTGCTATCTTGTAAGACATTTTCAACCAAAAAAAGGCATTTCGTGAGCTATTTCTTGTATTGCTCTGGAAATAAATGCGAGGCGAGCATAAAATAAAAGGAAGGATTGTACTAACCCCAGCCAGCCAGAATGAACCACCACACATACTGTTTGTCAGAAACAAAGGTCAACAGAAGCAGCGTTTGCAGGTATATCCCTTCTACCAGGAGCCAGAAGAAGTTGGCTAAAATGCTGAACTGAAAGAATGCCACAGCCGCCTTACATGCAACCTAGAAACACATGGGAAGAGGAGAACATTACTTCCAGTCTCTTGAATCTGTGGTTTTTCAAGCCCTGGGCAAAGATGGAGAATTTTGACTTGAAATGAATATGAGCTTACATAGGGCAAGGCTCCAAAACCCCTTGAAATCAGTGTTGGACTTTGGCATTTCTCTGGCCGAGGTGCGCTTTGGCATTTCTTTCTCTAGGGGCAGGGGTAGAACAGTTCAGGACTCTCTCAGCTTCAGATATATGAATGTGAGTCTTGCTTCAGCCATGATGAAGGCCACCTCTAACTGACCCAGCTGTAAATGGCTCCTAACTTTTTGGCCTGGGAAGGCCAAGGCAGTGGGATTTGATACGAGCCACATCACTCCTTTGTGTGTTGCTGGCAACAGATACTGGCATGCCGTAACTATATTAGGCCTAAGATTTGGTAAGCTCAGTTGGACCTTTGACCTTCTGATTTCTTTCTGTTTGTGATATGATTTCCTATATTAATTTAGACCCATTTCCCCCTGAAATATGCACTTATTCCCCATAATCAAACTATTGGGCCAAAGTAAGAAATATCCATATCTCCTTCCCAAATAAAGACCAAGCATCAAATGAAACAGAGGGAAGAAAAGATAGGTACCGTCGACATAAGGCAGTGGTCCATGTTTTCATCTGCAAATAGGACAGCATCTTTGGTGAAAACAGCAATGGCTCTCAGGATGAAGGAAACAAAGAGGTGCATGTGGATGTAATTACGTGTACAGTGGAATTTTCTGAAATGGCAAAAAGAACAAGAAAGCCATTCCTCAAATTTTAGCCTCCTCCATCAGAGCCCCAAATTAAAATAAATTCAGCCTTAAAAAAGCCCCCTCCCATGGCATATAAGTGCAGTAGCCATATTTAAGGAGGTAGTTAGCACAAGGTGGGAGGTCGTCTTTGAAAATGGAGGGGGAATTAATGTCAAGAATATTGACAATCCTGGAGAATGAGAGCTTCAATCTGTAATGCCCTGCTTTGTGAAGGGCATTCCTTACAGTAGGGATTGCATTTGGGACTGCTGGATCTAAAACTATCAGCTTCTAGTCCTTGAACTAAAACATGCAACTTGGTTAAGCAAGCCTGCACCTGACTCATTACCCTACATATGCAAGATGAAGGAGCCAGAGCACCCACCAAGCGGAGGGTGCATTGCAAAGGAGTGATAAGGCAGGGCCAGAAGGGCAACATGACCCTATACTACCCTGATTGCGCATCTCAATATTGAAAGCTGCTTCTGGGGGCATTGGAGTAGCTCAGTGTCCTTTTGCCCTTGGCCTCTCTATAGAGATCACCACTGATGATACCAATTAGTGTCCCTCATGGAAGTATAGTTGCACTGCACATTCCTATCCCACTAGACAACTTGTTGCTTGATTCAAGCCTGCGGGAGTGCATGGAAAGGCCTCACTTCTCCTCACTTATTCCAAGGGTCAGTGGATTGGGTTTCCATCCACAGGCTACTGTGTTGAGAACCAGTAGTAACTTCCTGTTGTTATTAACCAGGACTGCATTTATACTAATGGCCTAGAAATAAAGGGTTCTATTTTCTAACATCTAAAATCAGCACATGTAAAGCTCTGACAGAACAAGGAGCACTGGTCTCAAGTTGCAGCAAGGGAAATTTAAGATGGATATTAGGAAAAACTCTCTCACTACAAGGGTGGTGAAGCACTGGAATGGGATAACTAGAGAGCTTGTAGAATCTCCATCCTTGAAGATTTTTAAGGCCCAACTCAACAAAACCGTGGCTGGAATGATCTAGTTGGTGCTGGTCCTGCTTTGAGCAAGGGGTTAGAATAGATGACACCTTCCAACTTTAATTGGCCCCTTCCAAACCTAATTTTCTATGATTCTATGACTTTTTTCCTCCTCAGTCCTTGTGCATTGCTCCCATGATCTTTAGTGGCAGTTATAGGCTTCTCTGAGGAGAGCCAACCGATTTGAAAGACTGGAGGTTGAAGTCTTCAAGGGTACTATGCTGTATGAAATGTTGAGGACCCAGGGGTGGCCATGACACCCCCTGGTGGCTCCACAACTGTGCCTTGCTCTCCCTTAGGGCGCCCTCCTGTCTCGCTTGCCACACCTTGATAGTATTTATAATAAATAGGAAGGCTGCCCACTGTCCTTAGTTGCGCTTGGTCTCTGTAGTTGGCTGTGCCCAGCAGGGCATCCAAAGCCTTAAAGGCTAATTGCATGGCTTGAAATCATCCCCTTTACCATGCCCTATGCCTCATGGGTGTTACAGGTATGTTGCCTCTCTGTTGTGGCTTTGGCTTCCTTGGTTTCTGCCCCTTTAGTCTTTCTAGGCCTTCTAACCTGGGCCCACTGAATTGGACCTGGCTTTGAGTCACTAGCTTCATTTGTCCTTTCCAGTCACTGGCTCCTGTATGCCAGGCCCCTGGCCCCTCTGTGGCTGCACCCTTTGTTGCTGGGCCCCTGGGCCCTGGGGCTCAAGGCAGTCGAGTGCCCCCTGGGCACTAATGAAGCCTCCACCTCCCCTTACAGTCCCATCCCAGTCCACCTGCAGCAACAGTAATGTAACATAAGGCTCTGGGCTATAACATAAACAAAACAATAAGAGCAGCCCTTGGCCCCTTTAAGAGGGCCAACCTCCTTTCATTCTTGGGCCAGCATACATCCCAGACTGGCTTCTTGTGAGCTCCTGGGGCCTAAGTCTCCCTGTGAGCAGCAAAGCAGTGTGACCAGCGCCCCTGGGTGCTTCTCCTGGGCAGGAGCTCCTAACACAGCAGCTAGCAGGGCTACGTCAAGCCCCGCGTTTATATGCACCCAGGGCCATGCCTACATCTAGTCAGGTGACTATCTGGGCTGATGGCTAATTGCTTTGTTATCCCTGTTGGCCCTGCAAACAGCAGCAGCTGCCCCTTGCCTCACCTGAAAAGCTCCCTGGCAGGGCTGCTTCTCTTCTTAAAGTAACAGAGAGACCATAAATGTTCTCTGCTATAGCTGATAGAGAACACCTTAGTCAAATAGGGGGGAAATAGTTACCGTATATTAACTGAAAGGTGATTTTATTGCATTGACATAACCTCTAGCATTAAAAAAAATCAAAGCAGGAAAAAAAGATAAAAAACCTCAATCTGGTCTTGTGTATTAGAGTCAGCAGGAAAATGTCACAGCACAAGTGGGGGAGAATCGACTACCATGGGTGGAAATATAGCGTCCATGACAGGTGTCTTAACATGATTATAAAACTTCCTTTGGGTTAGCAAAGGATGAAAGGGGTAGAACGAGGCTGATTTATCTCAAAACACCTTGAAAGACTGAGGGGTTACCTGAAGGCAGCAAAGACCAGGAGAGCTGTGATGAGAGAAGTCAGAGAGGTCGCATAGCCGGCTGTGTAGACATGCCAAACAGCAGAATAATATGATTTCTATGAGAAGAGAACATAGACAGGTATAGATGGAAATGCAGCATTTAGCCCCATTTCACTGAGGCAGGTTTTTCCTTGGAAAAAACATACAAGCAATAAAATATTTTCTTTTAGCATTGACCATGAAGATCACCCTAGCCACCTCAGCTGTTAGATAATATACTTAATTTTATCTCCTCAAAATGCCTTCCTGCAAATGGGGTACTAGACTTGGGTTTAGCTCAGGCGATGTAGGTTCAAGACCTGGCTGTACTACTCACCTATTGGGTTATCTCAGGGAAGTCACTTTGCCTCTCTGAGATTCAATTTCTAACCTGTGGAAGGCTGATATTTAGGCCTGAGTGAAAAATGCTCTCTCCCAAATGGTTTTCAATAGAAAATTGGGTTTTCAGCTAATTTTTTTTTTTGTATGCAAAGTCTCTGCTTTCCTTGGAAAATTTGGAACTTCGGTCAAAAAACCCAAACTGAATCGAACCAAACCAAACCAAAGCAAAAACACTTTTTGGGGTAGAGGAGGATGACGCCCTCCTATTTTTCAAACTGTTTTAATAGTGATCCTTACCCCCATTTATGAAGTGTTCTGGACATGTGTGGATGCTCTATACAGACCCAACGTATGCTTTATAAAGATGCCAAACAACTGCCTGTGAACCGTGAATCATCTGCTATAAGAGCTTAGTATTGTGACTGATATTTTAATCTCAATTTATCTTTGCAAATATAAAACCCGTACTGCAAGTTTTTACAATAACAAAACACAGGTGTATTACACATGGGCTCTATCTGAACCAGGACATTGTGTGGGTATGTGGATGAAGGTGCCTAGTTATAGCTTTTCCCTAATCTGTATAATAATAATGTCCTCCAAGGGGAAGAATTCTTCCAATTTCTGCTAAAGCTGATGGGAGCTGTGGTCATAAAACATGTCACAGATCTTCAGCACCTTGCAGTAAGGTCCAGAGCTTTTAGGCAAAGTGCAAAGACTTCAAACAGGAGTGACTCAAAGTACTTCCCACCCCCAAAAAGACCTATAGGTTAGTGGGTACAGATCCTCCGAGACCCACAAGCATTGATTCAGACCCAGGCAGGGCAGGGAACTGAACCCACATCTCTGACTCCTTGGAAGTATTGTAACCACTTAGCTGTTGGATAAAATAGTGGGGCAACGCTGTCAACTGCTACTGCCATGTTTCGTGCAAAGTCATGAAATCAAAGTCGATTTCCAAGAGGACTGAGCTCATCAGGTGGCACGGAAGGACGAGTGCTTAGTTTGCAGGGTCTTGGCAGGGTGTAGATTTGAGATGTTCATGACTCAAACACCTAGGGGTGCCTAGAAGCAGACATTTATTTAGGAGCCAGTACTGACCTGATCTTCAGGCCCTTTACTGGCACCTTCATCAAATCCACATGCGACAGAGTACGGTGGAAATGGTTCTGACCAATAGGATTCTTGCGTACAATTTCTCTCCAGGAAACCTGCAACAGTAACACGTACCAGGGAATGACGCATTTCCTTTAATACTGAGAAGAAACTGATTGTTCCTATTGCCAAATTTTAAGACTGATTTTATCTCCTCACTCAGATGTTTATGTTGATTTTTCACACTTATCAAATCATAGTGAATGATATGGATGTTATGCAACCCCCTCAGGATTCGGTCTTTATAGTTCAAATCAAATTGAAACAAAATGTATTCAAATCCAGATTTAACCCTGAATATTACAGCATATCTATGTTGGGAAATGCTTTTACCTTCTGTTTCTCAAACTGGAGTACGTGTACCCCTGGGGATAGGTAGGACTTTTCCCAGGGGTATGCACCTGAATTTTAATAATGGCAACAGAGCTTCTTATGTCACTAACAGATGTTCATTTAAAGGTGCCATGGGATCTGATCCTTGATCCCAACAATCACATGCATGGCAGAATCTGTGATTGTGGGATCTGTGATTTTGGGATCGGGTATCAGATCCAAATCATACCCTAATTGCCATGATCCCAGGCTTCCCCTGCACTAGCAAGCTGAAAGCTGGGTGCCCAACAATCAGCGCATTGTCAGCTGGATCTGAGACCATACTGGGACTTGAACCGGCCATGGTGAGCTCCTAACCAGCCACACATTCAGTTTACATGTTTTTTGTGTAATATTTTTGTGGCTGGTTTCCCGTTTTGTGGTACCATTTATTTCCTGAACATGTGGCCATTTTACTATTTAAGGTATGATTAAAAAACTAACTGTGCCTTAAGTGTTTTGTCTGCCAGAGGCCTTATTGGTCAATGCACAGTTATTACTGGCATTGCCATGTGTCAACACTGAACATGCAGAAACATATCCAGTGTAGGGGGTACAAGCAGCAATATTTTGCAGGTCAAGGAGTGCATGGCCAACAACACTTGAAAACTAGCACTTTAGAGAAAATCTCCAAAGGGTGCCCAGTGGCCATCTATACCATGAGAGAGTATGCCCTGTTCTAACACCCTGATGCATGAAGTATAATAACCTTTGATATCATAGATATTATAATCTGGTTTCAAAATAGAAAGGAATATGAAGAGTAAGGGGGGAAAACAATTCTTACCGTGTATATTGGTGATTTCTTCAAAAAAACCTGGGCAGGCCACTTTCACCACCTCCCCAAAAGCAGCTTTGGGCCAGCAACTTAGACCATCCCAATCTCCTGGACATCCTGCCAAGATACCCCATCCACAGTCAAAAAGGTACGTGCAGGATGTTTTGTACCCAAAAGCTTGCAAAGACAATTTTTTCCATGTCTTTTAGTTGGTCTGACAAAAGATATCAGATTTACTCAAAAAACCTTGCCTGCCCATGCAGGATGTGGCATTTCACAATGCTCTGAGATTGTTTCCGAGAAGACTTTCCATGTCTTTCTCATGAGCTCTGCAATTCTGTCCTAGCCTAGATTCTCAGTAGTATGGTCTCCTGCTACCTCCACCGCAGCTGTGCAAAGGCAAGGTGCTTTCCTGCTTTACTGCCACGTGCACAGTCTTATATACTAGTGAAATTCCCATCAAGAATAACGAGGGAGACGGGGAGGGCGGGGGGACAAAGCAGCACCACCCCACACTGCCACCACCTCCCCAGAATGGGCGGGGGGCGGGGGAAAGCTTGCCGCCACCCACCACACCATGCTGCCGCCGCTCTGCATCCGGCCCTGTGCCACCCCCACCCTCCGCTGCTCTGCATATAGCCCCATGCCACCCCCCACCACTCCATGTCTGGCCCCGCACCACCCTCCCTCCCTCCTTCCTCTCCCCCCCACCACTCTATGTCCACTGGAGCCATGCCTAGCCCATCATTCTTGACATGCATTCTTGATGCAGCACTGGCTGAAGCTATGTCCTGCTGGGAGCCATGCCCCCAAGAGCGTTACAGACAGACACACAGACACACAGACTAAACCCTTTATATAGAGAGAATTTAGCATCTGAGCTGCACCATTTCTTTTCTGAGAAACTTTCAAACATACAACTTAAAACCAACATGAACTTTGAAAAGGGAGAGTTTTTTTTTAGTTGGTAAAACAACACAAGGCAACAAAAGAAGAAAAATGTTGACAGTAATAATTAACACTTTGGCAGCATTCCCATCCTAGGTTTCGTACAGATCAGGTTAGTGGCAAATTTAGCTATATAGTCAAATTTAGCTATATAGGCCTGTTATTTCATCATTGTATCCTGTATCAGCTACACCTTAGCTGATTTGAAGGAAATGATGCAAAAGGTGAAATCCTGACCAGTTGAAATCAATGGGAGTTCTGTCTTTGACTTTAATGGGGCTAAGATTTCATCTAAGACATGTAGGAATAACCTCACATATTTCTCAAAAAACCTTACGATGGTCATGACGTGTTGACTACAGAAAAATCCCAGGCATGCTGGCATCTATGAAACACTAACTATAAAAACCGGCCCCTGCATTCTAGGCAGATACTAATCAGACACACCTTAATGCCAGAAAGATGCAAAATTTGAGAATGACTTTCAATGGCTTTCCCAAATCTCTCATTAGCACCCTAACCCCAGGGCTTTCCTTCTCTCCACTGCCCAGAAAAGCTCCTAAGAAAGCTTTTATTGAGTTCTGAGACAATAAAAGCAACTCAAAATGCAAAATTTTCAAACGTGGCTCAGGATTGCTATTTGATTGTACCCAACCTGTTACACATATGAGAGGTCTGGTTTTAAGAAAGTGTTGGGAATCCATCCTGCTAGAAACTAGGTCTCTTTAAAGTGTCTCTGGTTGGATGGTCTGAAAACTAAAGCTTTCCAAATCCCTAGTCAGGTACATTAAAAAATCTTGACCCTTGTTTTAGCCTTTATATAATACTGTGGAAGAATTGGTTTTGTTTGCTTTAAAGTTCCATTTTCAATTATACTTCGAAAATCTCAATGCATCTTGTCATGACCCAATGATTGTGTGTGTGCTTCGGCACTGCAGAATTATTTCCCGCCACATGGAGCTTTCTTTGCATGGTGCAATTCTCAGCTGCAGAGAGAAAACCCTGGTGCAAAGGAGTTCCCGCCACCTGTATGTAAATTTGTTTCCCACTATTGGCTGTTTCTAAATTATTCCCATGTGGCAGCTAGCGATTGGCTTGCTAGTCGTATAAGAGGTTTGAGCAGTTTCCGCCCAAGTTGTAGAGGACTCCACAACCATCTCGTGGAGACTCTGAGCACGCGGCAGAGTAATAGAAACTTTGTGTGTGTCTCAGAGGAGTTCGGCAGCCTGATCAACCACCAACCTCTTCCCGTCTCATTCGTTAAATTCTTAAGACGTATCTACGGTTTTGCGTGCTCGTCAAAGGTATCCAGAGCTCTGTCGTGTTTGTTTTTGCGGAGCCTAGCAAACTCCGTGCGTGTGTCTTCGGTGGAGCCTAGCAAACTCCACTTGTGTTTGTCTGTTACTGCAACTCAAGAAAGTTTTTCCTGCCTGCACCGCGACCACCTACGGTGTAAGTAAAACAATCTTTAATTAACCGCTATGAGTCCATGCCTAATTCTAGTCTGTTGTGCAAAAGTACCCACCCTACTGTTGCATGCTCCCGGCCACAGCCCGCCGCGCGCCCCCAAAAGCCTCGGACCGCTCCCGGCCTGCACACATCTGACTACTGATTGACATTAATCAATCAAAAGACAAAAAACAACCATATTCTTCAAGGCACAAATTCTTTTCCGATCATAAGCAATGGGAAAATTTCTCTTGGCTCAGGAAAGCCACGCTTGCTTTATGAAAGCTATAGGAAGACCCAAATTTGTCACGATTGGTATCATTAGTCCTAGGCCTCTTACCTTCAAAATCTGATAAAATTGATTCATTTTTCTGTAAACAGAGAGCTTCATCTTTTACCACCTGCTGGAATATCCTGCATTCTGGATGGATAGAGGCAACCTGAATCAAAAAAAATAAAAAGATAGAAATGGGTCATTAGTTGATTCAGATGTTAGTGATTATTTCCTGTGATTATATGTTTAATGAAGGTTGGGTAATTTAAAGTAACTTCCTGGGAAAAAAAGTTTGGCCAAAAAGAAGGGGGCGGGGGGCGGGGGGGAAGGGAAATTTTGAAAATTTCAAAACATTTCATTTTAACATTTTCAAAAATTTTTTTGTCACTCTGCAGATGTCAAAATGTCTTACTTTGATCATTGCAAACCAGCTCGGCTTCTCATTTTGAAACGGCATTTCTTGATAGAAAACCAATTTCAAGAAAAAAGCCCCAAATAGCCCCAAAACGAATTAAAATATTTTTATTCTGAATTAACCAAAAAAGCTTTGAGTTGATCAGAAAGGTGAGCTTTTTTGTTGTGTTTTTTTTTTACGAGATCACTGTTTTAGTTCAACCGACACAACATTTTTCTTGTATTTTCTGGTTTTTTTGTACTGATCCAAAAAAGCTGTTATTCACTCAGCTCTATCCCTAAACTGCCCAGAGTGGTTTTTAAGAATCTAGATGTTAGAGTTGAAAAAACACACCCTTTAATTTAGACTGGAAGCTCTTTAGGACTGGATCTGACCTTCTGCCCGGGATTTTAATACAACAGGTTCCCAGTTTTATTTGTGGCCTTTTGGTAGTGGTGTGATATAACGAGTCAACAACAGTTGGTCAATAAGTGAAAGGCCATGGTGCGAGGTCCTGCTGGCTGAGTGCGTGTGTGTCTGATATTTGTGGCTTGCATTATTCAGCAGGTGAGCTGTAAAACAGATGTGGAAGAGTTTTCATGAGCTTCTTAAACCATTGTTACCCTTTGGTTTCTAAATTCCGAAATAACTTCTACGTCTCTTTTTTTTTTATAGCATAAGAAGTTGACTGATGGAATAAGGACCAGTTGATGAGGGTTTCTTTTATGGGATCTTGTTGACCATAAATGCAACTTTCTCAGAAAACTGAATCCTACTTTTACTCTGGATTGTATTTTCCGCTCTGTAGACTGCTAAAAGTGAAGAATAAATGTACACCTAGAAAATATGAAGAGCATTTCACCTTTAAAGGTCCTTTAAGCAACCTACATTGTGGCCTTATATTAGCTATACCCCCTTCAAATCTGCAGCACTGGAGCATCTCTCATTGAATTCCTTTCCTCTTCTAAATTTACGTTAACATAAAGCGAAAACGAAGACGTGCGAGAAGGAGGGTTTCTTTTTCTTTTCTTTTTCTTCTATTATACTCCAGCTGTGGGTAACCTTAAATACACAAAAAAGACATCCTAAACAGCTCCTTAAAATAGTATTTCCTGTTGTTCAACAAAAGGAACCCGCTTCTGAATTGCTACCATTCAAGGCTGAACACAATGCTGCTTTTCCATTTTTTATATGGCAAAATAAATTGAATTTTGCTCCATGCTGGCACCACAAACTAACAACATTAGCAGCCATAACAGGATGATTATAACAGAAGCCCATTTAAATTAAAAGAGCACATGGAGCTGGTTGGCTGCAAACAAGCTGATTTCTTTGCTGCTTCTAATGTCTGTAACATTTTGCTGGGAGGTTTTTAGGCAAACAGCGGCAGCTCTTACCCCTGGGCTCTGCCACTGCTTCACTGGCTTCAAGTGTCACTGTGAGAGAGCATGGCTATGTGGCGCATGTACAGTGAGGGCTCTTCACTGCACATATGCCACACTCCCAAAGGGGCTGTGGCCACACCCCCGTCACCGTGATCCTGGATCCACCCACGGGTACAAGGACATGGAAGACACAAACATGGGAAATGACTTGATATGGCTTGAAAACAGGGCAGACAGAGCAACGTGAATTCACTTTTCAGTCCACTGATGCTGCATCTGAGCAGGTAAAAATGTCATTATGAAAAAGGCAGTGTTCAGGTGTTGGTGCAAGAAGCATGGGTGAGGCAAGACTTCTTGCAGGTGATGCCTTTTATTGGACCAACCGCGTGGCTGGGCTACACACAGGGACGCTTCTATGATAGACACAGGCAAGTTTTCTTCTTCAGGCCTAAGGAAGCGTGCAGTGGTACCCGAAAGCCAGCCAATGTCTAGGCATCCTTGCAGTCAGCCCAAGAAAAGATACCATTCCCAGGAACTCTTGCCCCATCATGAAGAAGTTTCAAAAAAGTCAAGTCACATTTTCTGAAGGCTGGCAATGTATTGCACACCAGGGCAGGTCATCAGCTGACACAAACTAGCATCCCTCTGTTGTAGGAGGTATGCTGATGTACATTGGGGGATGAGCTGGGGTAGTATATATTTCCTGTTCACCATCACCTATCAACCTCTAGGATGTTCAAACGCAGCCCTCGGGAGCAATAATTCGGTACGAACTGTGCCGGAGTTTATTGATTTGAATTCATTGCATGCATAGACGTGCCCCAGGAGACAAAAATAGGCCTAGAACCCACATACGCTACCCTTTTGGGGACGGCTTTACCCATCGAGGGATTATTACATAAAAAGAGAAACCCCTGCTCCTCTTCGAATGCTACAATTTAGTTGTCTAAGGCCAGAAGTGAATTTGGGGCTGTGAGCATGAGCTGACATAGGCACCTCGCTTCAACTCCCACTGGGGTTTTTCTCTTTCCAAATGGTGGAGGATTTAAGACAGACCCTTGTGTTTAGCATTTCCTGATAGCTAGTTCAAGCTTCCTGCTCAGCGAGCGAGGTTCAGTGAATCCCATTTTGAAGTACCCAACTCTCCTCGCACTTTCTTTATGGAACATGGGTACCAAGCACAGCACCATGGATCTTGTACTGGGGACATAGGGCCGTACCCAGGAAGGGTATTAGGTGTCCCACCAGTACAGGGTTTTCAGCATACTCAAGGGTAGTGGTTAACAGTGCCCATTGGCTTCCTGATCTCCTCATTTCCCACAGTACAGTGTGGGAATGGGTTGAGGGGTGGGAACACATTTCCTCAATGCTGTGGCTAAGTAGTCTACCACTCCCAAAAAGACACATCCTTGTGGGCCTGAGCTTAAGAGATCAACCTAAGGGTTGTACAAAAACCTAGTTAAGAAAACTTTCCCCCGCAATCACAGATTTGTGTCCTGACCACTGTACCACCCTTTTTCTCTGAACGAGAGATCATGGGGGTCATCCATGAAGAGGGCACGTTCAAGTAGGATCAAGCTCCATTGAGGACAATAGAAACCCTGGGATAACGTCTGGCTAAACCTGGCTTATCAGTCATCATCATAACACCAAAAAGCTGGTAGCAAAGATGATTCCAGTATTATACAAATAAAAAGGGATATGATAGGAGCCCTCTCCTTCCGCGTTTTGTTTTTTTTGTAGGATGCCAGATCACCTGCACCGTAACAGTAAGATCACAAGCAGTGGCTCCCTTGGGCTACAATCCTTTCTGATACCTTGAAATGAGGAATGTCAAATCCAGCAAATACTTGGAAGGGAGATCTGCCAAGAAGCATCTGCATGTCCAGAAGGTGTTTGCCGCCTTTCCTCAGAGCCCACCCAAAAGTAATGACTCAGGGGCTGCCAGAGTGCTGGAAGCCTTGTTATTTTGATAAAGCCTCAGAAAAAGATCTTGATAATGTTTACTCATTAAAACTCCCTTGACACTTGGAAAAAGGCAGGGAGAGTCTGTCTGCTCTCGGAAAAGTCAGGCCCCTTTACCGTGCCACCAGCACTTTTGGAAAATGCACCCCAGAATGATTCAAGAGTCAGGAATACATTTGCAATAATTAAAGTCTGTCCCCAATTAGTTACCTAGGGAAGAAAGAATTAAATTCACTGAATAAACACATCGCTTCTAAGTCCAGAAGGGATCATTATAACTATCCAATCTGACCACCTACTTAGCACAGCCCAGAAACCCTCACACAGTAATTTCTCCACCAAATCCATAAATCACTAGGTGTGAATATATTTCACAGTGCTGTTCCCTACTGGTCCTTTTTGTCAAGCCATCTGTGTACTTCCACCTCCCATATACTTTCAGATCTCACCTGAACATATCTACATATTCTCTGCCTGGGCATTTTAATTTCTCTATCCCTCTGAACAAGCTCTGAGGACCTTGTACCACATCCTTACACCATGGCTGTGTGCTATCTATAGCATACAGTGGTCATTTCCTTGGAGGATTAAACCCTGCATGGTGTTCTGAGACACAGCAAAAGCACTGCACTACATAAACTGAGTTTATTTTATATTGTGAGCCGTCTTTTAGCCCCTATGTTTTCTTAATTGCTTTCCTGGGGTATTTTATTTAGTGCACTGGCCGGAGACGTCCAAGCACAACCACTCCTTCTATAGCTCATTTTCATGAGTTCTCCAAGAAGTAGGACATTGTTCAGGATCGCATTTTTTTCATCATGCACACTCCTTTCCAACCCCTTTCTGTAACATGATGAGCACCCCTGGGGAGGAGCTCTCATTGTAGATCTCTGAAGTCAATGGCAGTCCCAGCATCAGAGAATCCCAGAAACATAAGGCTGGAAGACACCTTAAGAGGTCACCTAGTCCAACCCCCAGTTCAAAGTAGAATAATCCCTGCCTAAACCATGCTGCACAGGTTATTACAACTGCACAAGCAACCCTCTTGTACAACCCCCAGACACAATACCCTAAAACACCACAAACACCCTACCTTGCCCACAGGTAAAAAAGCAGGGGGATGAGGACACGGTCAACGCTCTGCATCCGCTGATTGTTAAAATACACACAAGATGAGGCCAGGAAGAAAACCATGCCCCCTGCTGAAGAGAAAGGCAACAAAAAAAAAATGACGGTCCATGCAGATCTGACCATTTTTTTTCACTTTGGTGTGGTTTTGGATTAAGCTCAGACCACCATCAGGATCCATTCATGTCAGCCCCTCCCAGGTGGCCGGTAGTCACTCAAACTCCAGTGCTCCCAGTATACTCCCAGTCACTCTAACTCCAATACTCCTAGTACACCATAACTCCAATACTTCCAGAATACTCCCAGTCTACTATAACTCCAATACTCCCAGTATACTCCTAGTATATTCCCAATCACTTTATCTCCAATGCTCCCAGTATACTATAATTCCAATACTCCTAGTATCCTCCCAGTATACATATGGAGCAATTTAGGGGAATTCTTTAATGGTACAGGTGTTATGTTTAGACTGTCCTAACCAGGGGTAGGTTGATCTAAATGTGTAACTGTACTGGGGTGCAGAGGGCTTAAATTACGCCAAAATGGTGCATCCACCTGAGTAGATGTACTAACTTAGACTGAGATTGGGTTAGCACAACCTAAGAAAGGGTTAACCCAATCTCACAAAGTTGTATATGTGTTCCCAGTGCAGGCCTGGGTCTGAGGAAGCCCAGCTGCTCACCTTACCATCAGCCCACCCCAGACCAGGCAACTCCCCCCACCCCTGAAGATACATCAGCCCTCTCCTGGTCTATGGTCCCTAGCATCCTGAAGCCCTTCTGAAATTATATCAGCTTCCTGGAGCTACTCTAATGGCAAAAATACTGATCCAGACTTGCAAGAGTGTCCTTGGGGAAGAACTTGATGGCTCAGTTACACAATGCCTGCACCAGGAAAATCCTCCCTGCAGGGAAATTAGGGCTTTCAGATCCCCTTACCCTGTGCTCATCCTTTGCACCAGCCACTATCTACAGAAGTGAGGGCCTCATTCTGAATCTTTGCTTAATAATCTTTCTTTGTATCTACAATTGTTACCCCTGGGGTATTTTAAAACTGTGACTGGGGCAGGGTGGGGGGGGGGAGGGTGAATGTGACATCATCTCTTTGTTAGCATATTACCATGCTGTAAAAATATCCTATAACCTCTTAACTACCATCTATAAGAATTCCCTACAAAGTCCAAAGTTTGCCTCAACATTATCTTTTCAGCAGTTAGGCTCCTAATATCCTATGACCAATGGTGTCTAATTATTTCCTTGTGCTCCCCATCTCTCTGCATCCTCAGTCTTCTCTTATACTTAAATTATAAGCTCTGCGGGGCAGTGACTGTCCTCCTACTCCGAGTTGTCATCATGTTTAGCAAAGTGGACTTTCGGTCCATAACTACAGGTTTGCTAGGCACCAAAGTAATGCAAATAGGATCATAAGACTGGAAGGGACCTCAGGAGTTCATCTAGTCCACCCCCCTACTCAAGACAGGATTAAACTATACTACTGAAGTGGAATAGTAATTCTATTGCCCCCGATTAAACCATACCACTCAAGTGGAATAGTAATAATAAACCAGTTTAAGAATAACTCACATGCACAGATCTTGCCCCAGCACCGGGGCTGAGTTGTTCTGACAAGCTTCAAACTGAATCACCATGGTGGGCTGGGTGCAAACGGTATTGGTAATACTGGCTGGGGAATGGTATGTACGAGCCAGGAGTCTGCACCTGCTCTAGATCTCTTTTTAATGGAAACATGAGTGACCTTGAAAATATGCTGACTTTGAGGCCCAGATGCAGGTGCTTTGCTTTGTTTTGCTTTGCTTTGGAAATTGCAAAAAAAGAAAGAGCTCAATGCTTAAAGCCCAGGAAAGGAAAACCATGAAAACTAGCTGAGCATTTTTAGAGTGAGAAACGAGTTCCAGCACTCAGATCTGGTTTTTAAATGGGTAATGGTCCCGTAGAGTCCGAACTCACCCAAACCATCCACTTACTTACTCTCATGAGCTGTAGGCACTGAGATGACAGGGCTTGTTTTAAAATCCCATTTACTTGCTACCTGGAAAGTTACCAAACAATGCCTCCACTTGCAATGTCTTACGTGTACTTGATCCAGAATACACCCTATGCCCTTATGTAACCACACATTTCCAGTCATCCTCTTCAGTGTGTTAATTAGGTTATTTCGGGAGTCTTTTTGACTGAACATGACAGGCTAGGGGGCATTGTCAATGTGTTTCCTCTTTTCTTCACTTGATTACCTGTGGAGTAAGACAAGCTGATTCACTGACTGCCTTGCAGGCTTCATTATAGAAGTTCCTTTTCAAGATTGTTTTTTTAAAGGTCGGTGCAATGCTGCAATGGTTCTCAATCATAGCAGACAGTATCCATCTATCTACCCATGTCTACTCACAGATATAGACACACATTTATGCAGACACACACAAGCATTGTGTATTTGGAAATACAGACGTATCAATATGCCCTGTGTATATAGATTATAAACATACATTTTAAATACATTACCTTTGGGCAAGAAAAAAGAGATATAATTCATTAGTTTGATACTAAAATAAGTAGACTATTGAATTTTCACTGGCGCTTCAAAAAATCATTATTAACCAGAACTGTACCATACCATTTAGCATACCATACTCTCCATCGCTAGAATCGGTTTCTACTGTCAAGGGGCTCGTGTAACTTTATACTAAGGGCTTGTGCTCATATTCCTTGTGCATCCACAGTGTACGTGGAGGGAAGTGTGAGGTGTGCCAGGGAAGGAAAATTAGACCCGAGAAAGAAATCGGTATGTCCCTCTGGAGGGGAATGCCCCAGTCGTGTCTATCTTTCCAAGAAATGCAATACCAATCCTACCTTATGATTCAGTAACGATCCCTTCTTGTTTCTATAATTACCTTCATTCAACTGATTCAAACAGAATTCTTTGCTCAGTAACCCTGAGAAGCGGTTTTGGCTAAGGATGCAGGCGTAGCTCAGCGAACCAAATACAGGCTTAGGAATCAGAAAATGTGGGGTTTAGCCCTGACTCTGTCCCCGTCCTGCTGTGCTTCTTTGGGGAAATCATTTAATTTGGTTGTTCCTCTGTTTTTTTTCCTGCCCTTTGTCTATCCGGACTGTAAAGTGCGTGCAGGGGAAGACAGTGTCTCTCACTGGGTATTCAAATAGTGCCCACAGAACGGGTCGCTTGAATTTCTCAGAGCTGCCGCCCTACAAATAAGGAGTAACTTGACCATCATCAAGAGCCCGCTCTATAAGGGAACAAATGCTAAATAGCACTGAGCATCCCAGGAACATAAAAGCAAATGAACTCCAACTGAAGACAAAGGGAGTGGAGGGATCCCAAGACCACAAAAGAAGTTTTCGTGTTGCATGACTGAGGCTTTGAGTCTGTTGTCCCTTCTGCGCAACTATATGTTTAAAAAATCCCTGCTGGGATAATCCTCCCACCATTCGCTTCCTGCTTTTTCTCAACATGATTTGGATTTGGGGGGGTGGGGGTCTCCCAACATTTCTCCTTCATCTACATTGCTTCTTGTCAAACTTAGTGCGGGATGTGAAAGATGAATAATGCTCGTCAAAAGTACATCCGAGGCTCCAATGTGAGTCAGAATCTGGTGCCACAAGCTATGTGGTACCTACTTGTCAATGTTGGTCATGTCTTTCCATCTGATACATATGTTAGGTTCGGTGCTGTCTGTTATAATAAGTAGAAAACTGGTGGGTCACAGATGTATATGAAGCATTCATTTTAAGCCTATACCGCAGTGTGATGCAGATGCCCCAGTTAGACTTCGAACAGCAGGCTCGGGTACCAGAGGCAGCTTATCGATGAAAGCCTAGAGCTCTGTGCAGTCTATTTTACCCTGTCCAGAAGAGCACTTGACATCCTGATCATCAGCACTGACGTGCAATGGCATATTTGAACTTGGAACCGAGGATTTACAGATACAGAGCTGAGTCCAGACGTCTGTGCAGAATGGGGTTACTGATTCCTGACTGGCCCCATAGAAAGCACAAACTATTCTGGCATTTTGGGCATGTCCACAGAGCAATTTGCAGCAAGGACTGCAGTCAGGGTAGGCATATCTGAGCTACCTTTAATCTGCCTGGCAGAGGTGACAACAGCAGCAAAGCTATAGTTATAGGGACTTCAGTGTGAGCCATCCAAGCCCACTGGGGACCCAAACCTGATCTGATAGTCAGTGGCACTGCTATCCTCACTGTTCTTGCTACCTGGCCTTAGTTGAATGAAAGCAGTCTGGTCCTGCCTTCCCCAGTGACAGCGACATCTCCTGCTTGCAGTGTGCTCATATAAAACTCCATAAAGTGAAGCCTTGGGCTTGATACTGCTCAAGGTAGCTGCATTTAGTAAGGAAGCATCAGTATATGTAGGAGGGGGGGAGGATATCACGCATCTCCCTCTTAGAAGCTGTGACAGATGCTCTCCCTGAAACAAGTCACCCGAAGATTTGCATCTGTCTTAAGCAAAATCTCAGGCTGGGGAAGTTTGGGTTTGGGAAACTCTGCTTGGCAAAGCAAAACTCTTTGGCTTTTGCCCCCTGAACCCTTTCCTTGCCTTCCCTGCCTACCTCCAAGACTATCCGAGTTCTCACATCTGCATCCCAGGAGCTAGCAGCAGCAGGACCTGGAAGATCCAGATGTGCCACAGCAGCCTGCCTGCCTCCTCCCACGCAGATGGGAGGGAGCAGTGCCCCATCCAGCTGCACAGATCCCAGAGCCAAGTACCCCCCTGCCCCTGCCCCATCCCTCCCTAGCTGCAGGGCACTTACCAGAGGCAGCAGCGGCCAGAACAAACTTAGCATCCTCAGCTGGAGCCGGCACAGCCCCCTCCACTCTCTCTGCCTTGTTGTGAGGCTGCGAGAGCTGCTTTAGCCTTTCCCCACCTCCCAAGGCCCGCCCCTGCTTTTCTTTCCTCTGGATAGAGCTGCACTTCCCTCCCCTGCTGGGTGCTCCTCCTCCCCGCTTCTAGGGGACCTGGAGAGTCCTACCATCTCCTCCCCAGCCCCTACCTGAGTGCCCACATCTTTCTTTCCAGCCCTGCAGTATAAGCTGGATCTCCCTGCATCTTGCTGCTCCTTAAAGCCAAGCCAACCTCACCTGCTCCTACTGCCCCTTGCAAAAATAGACTCCCTTTCCTCCTGAAAAGCCCTCAGTGCAGCAGCACTGAAAACTCAGCCGCTCCGACTGCGCTGGATGGATTCAAATGCATTTAAAAGTACTGCCCCAATGCAAAAAGAGAAGCCACACTCACCCTCCATGGGGGTGCGGACAGCTCAGTGCCTGGGAGTGCTTGCCTCAATGTGGCAGGTTGATGCTAGGGCTGACTTTTGTTGGACCAGGGAAGCATCAGGATCTGGCTTTTAAAGCACAGCTGGAATTTCAGCAGTGAAGTTTGGGGGATTGAGCGTGCATCCCAGTGGGACTGCAACACTGGATCTGGGGATTTCTGGCACCACTGTGATGAGACAGGTTCAGTGCAGTCAGAAAGCTAGGGGTGCTCCCTGTTGGGGTGAAAGAGTTTTTGGGATAGGGGTAAAGGTGGGTGAGACATCACAGGGTCCAGGGGCAGAGCCTAGGGGTGGCAGCAGCAGGCTGCATCAGGGCTCGGAGCATTGAGAGCCGCAGCATGGTTTGAGTTTATCTTTTGATGAATGGTCAGGAGGGTCTTGTATTAAAATTAGCAATATGGGAGTAGAACCAGCTTTTACCCAGACCTTAGGTGCTCTGTATGCTCCACCAGCTCCCTGGCCCCTACATCTTCTTTGCCCTTCTCAAGATTAGCCTAAGGTCCAAACTGCCAAAATCAGATCCTCTTATTAGCCCAAAACCTTATCCCACCCACCCCTCTTTTGGATTTCCCTGTGCCCCTGGCATTTTTTCCCTGTCAATATTTCCCTAAGCCCCAAAACCTACTTTCCAAGCTACCTGCTGAGCCTGGCATTCTCCTGCCTTGATAGGAGTTTTATAAAGTGCCAAATGCTTCTTCAGCCCATATCCCAAACACTCTTTGCCAAAGCCTTCCTGGGAACCCCAAAACCTCACCCTCTATGGCTAATTACAGACAGGCAAAAAGCCTAAAGCTGAATCAATTCAGGTTAGTCTAAACTGCACAGTTTAAATGGAAACAGAAGTGAACAGACATTTGCCTTTGATTCAGGAAATACAGCCACATGTCTGCATAGGGTTGCTAACTCTGACTGAAGCTATTCCAGGAGATTTATCTTTCCAACATGACATAATCCCATTAATTGAAATTATTTTCTTAAAATATCAATTCAAAATCTCCCGGATTGCTTTCAATAGTCACTGGGAGATCGATGCCGATTCCAGTAGACTCCCAGCCAGTCCAGGAGGGCTGGCAACCCTATGCCTGCAGCAGTTCAGGCCAAAAGCTGGAGGATGCAAGAGCCTGGCTCTCTAGTTATGTATCCACTTCCTCTTCCTACTGCCCCTGAGATCTCTTGGATTTGCTGTCCAGAATTACAGCTACAGGACTCTGCAGGGTTGCTCATCACTTCTTCTTCCTGCTTCCAGGTGCCTCTGGGATTTGTAGTCCACAATTGAATCCAGCAATAAGTTTGAGTGGGGGGAAGAGGTGTTTAACCCCCATCCCTGGCCCTGGACCCAAGTGAGGTTTGCCTAGCGGGGGCAGTCCCCCTCTCCTAGAGATCCGGCTGCATCTCCAGCCAGGCTTATCCCCCCACCTTTGTCAGCCAGCCCTCACTGCTCCAACTAAAGCCCTGCTTTCTGGAGCAGACACCACAGCACAACCCATGGCTGGAAAGCATGCTGGGATGCTGGGAAACTGTGATTTAACTTGAACCAGGAAGGGGTCTAGGACAGAAGTTTCATAAACCGGTTTGACCCAAATCAGTTAAGTCTGATACTGCATTCAACAAGGTTTGTCTTAAACCAGTTTCAGCCATTTTGAAACTGGTTTATGTGCACTGGGCTTCTGTTCTGTTATAAGTTTAAACCAGTTTCTGATCACTTAGACTGGTTTCTGTGTAACCTCTGACCTGAGCCTATAAAACCTCCCAAATGAGAAGAGATTACAGTGTGTATCAGATGTGTGGCCATTTAAGTTTGCTTGATTTAAGTGTTGACCTACATGCCGCTTCATTCATTATCCATGCATAGTGATCTGGGTTATGGCAGAACTTAGTATTCATGTGAATAGGTTCATTGTTAAATACTCCCATGTTGACCTACCCATGTAGTGACACACTAAACAACCAATCATTTATTTCTTTCTGCCTGTATCGGAAACTCTTTAACTAAATACAAATTATGGATGGATGCTCTCCTTTCAGGCCAGAAAAATGTGTAAGATGACAGATGCCTGAGAACAGGTGCACAAAATGGTGCTTGTCCTCACTTCCAAACCCAGAGATTTTTCAATTGAGGTCACCTGGAATTGGGCAGTGGGAATGCTCTGTGGTAGGATATGTCCAGGGATGGAGCTGGGAGACCAAGCAGAGGGAATTCCAGAAAGGGTTCAAGATGAGAAAGGGAAGATAGAAGAAAAAGAAAAAAGGCTGGATAGGCATCTGGCTGGGGTCATCTGACCCCAGCGCTCTTTCCTGCCTAGGCAGCAGGTCGCACTCAATGGTCTGTTGAGGTCCCTTCCAACCCTAGCATCTATGACTCTATGAACCTGTGGCTACACCCACCTACCTGTCTCCTATCTCATCATTCCCATCAGTGGGATCCTAACAGTCCCATGCTATGGTGAACCCCAAGTGCTCAAAGTTGAGTTGCACACAAAATCCTGAGTCTTGCCCCAAAATGTCATGAGTTTTTCAAAATAGATATCACCTTTGCTATTTCTAGCCTGACACCCTTTATACTCAGCCCCTCTTCCCCCAGGGTTGGTGATATGGTGTTGCCAACTCTCACACATAAAAATGCATATGTCTTTATGAAGTTTGTATAAGGCTCTGATGGTTACAAAACCTTCTAATCCCAAAGTTTGAATTTATCCATGTCCAGTTTATACTTAATTTTTCCTGTACCAATATTGTCCTTTAGCTTAAAAAATCCCTTCTGCCTCCCTAATGGATGCTCTCCAAGTTTATGGAGATCAACCATATCCATTCTCAGCCTGTATTTTGCTAAACTAAACAATCCAAGCCCTATTAGTCACTTCTCATAATATTGGCTCTCTTCTTCCCTCCTTGTACCTTTTTCAACCTGAATTAAACTGTCTTGAACATAGGTAAACAGAATTGTATGCAAGGTGTGCAGCAGTCCAAATGAGTTCTTACCTTGGGCAATGGCATTTCCAAACACTACCTTGACTGATTCATCCCTGGATTGTATTTGCCTTTTTCAGAGCATCATCACTTTGGCAGCTCATAGTCATCCTATAAGCAGCGGATACATGCAGGTCTTTCTCCTTTTCTTTCACTTCCAGCTGATAAGCACCCAGCTTCTACCGGAAAATCTTGTTATTGGTCTCTGAATTCAAATCCAGCACCAAGGCATTTAATATGCCTATCAAATGGGGAGTAACACTAAATGAGTTTCCTTGTACTTTGTACTAATAGATTTAATCTCATTTGTCCCATCCTGAATGCTCCAGGTCTCAAGGTCATTCAAGATTTTCTGAATGACATGTGCCAATGATGCCTCCCAACTTCATGTGATCAGTAAAGTTTCAATAGCTCACTCTTAATTTTGTGCCCAGCTCATTAGTATCAATGATGGAGAGTCCACAACTTCCTTAGGTCTCACTAATCTTACAGTGAAGAGGTTTAGATATCCAATCTAAATCTACTTTGCTGCAACTGCAAGCCATTGGTCCACATCCTCCTCTCTGCAGCAAGAGAGAAAAGGTGCTTTCCCTCTTCTTTACGGCATCCCTTCAGGTATTTGAAGACTGCTGTCTTGTCTTCTCTTAAGCTCCTTTTCCTTAAGATGAGCATGTCTAGCTCCTTCACCTTCTCCTCATCTGATTTGCCTTCCAAGCCCTATCTTTGTTGCCTGCCTCTGGACCCTTTCTAACTCTTCTGCATCTTTTTTTACACCATAGATCCCCAAACTGCACACACTACTCCAGATGAGGCCAACCAGTACTGAGTAGAGAGGCGCTATCAACTCCCGTGTCTTACACCTAATGCTTCTAGTGATGTAAACTAAAAATGCAGCTACTTCACACTGCAAACTCATACTGGGTCTGTGACCTACCGAGACTCCCAAGTCCTTTTCCATAGAGCTGCGATCCAGCCAGCTGTCCCCTATTTTGTATTTTTGATTATTTCTCCTGAGGTTCAGCACCTTGCATTTGTCTGCATTGAACATCATTCTGCTAGCTCTAGCCCAACTTTCCAATCTGTTGATCCTTCTGAATTGTGCTCGCATTTTCCAATGTGCTCACAGTCCTTCCCAGTTTCATGTCCTCTGAAAACTTGCTTAAGAAGCTTTCTATGTCAACATCCAATGAACACGTTGAACAGCGCTGGGTCTAGGACAGATGCCTGTGGGACTCCACTCAAAACCTCCTGCCATTCTGACATGGACCTGTTAATAGTTATCCTTTGCTTATGGCTATTGAGCCAGTTATCTATCCACCTTGTAGTAGTTTTAACCAGCCCACATTTCTCCAATTTGTTTATGAGAAGGGCATGTGAGACCTGGTCAAAAGCCTTGCTGAAGTCCAGATACACTATATTCACTGCATTCTCTTCATCCACCTACGTAGTTACTTTGTCAAAGGAGATCAGGTTTGTTTGATGATATTTGTTTCTCATAAATCCATGATGGCTGCTTCTGATCAGCCTTTCCTCCTGCGGATGCTTGCAAATCTCCTTATCCTTCTTGCATTCATATCCATCCTGTCTATCTTAAGTAACAGTTCCCCATGTGACATTACATCAAAGGCTTTCCTGAAGTTCAGTGATATTAGATCTCTCCTATTTCCCTTGTCCAAAAATCCATTATCTTATCAAAGAAAGATACCAGGTTAGTCTGACATTATTTACCTTTTGTAAATATGTGCTCCATTTTGTCCTATTTTCCATTTTCCATTTATATCCATGTCTTCAAGCATTTCTTTCCTTCAACCGTTGCTCTAAAACTCTGCCTACTCTTCAGGTCAACTAATGGGTCTGCAGTTGCCTGGAGTATTTTTCTTAAATATAGAGTCCTATTTTGTGGGAACATGGTACATAATTTTTGCCTATCTCATTCTACATTATCATCCTCATTAAATTCAGAGGCAAAATATTCATTTACTTTTTGGGTCTACCCCTTTATTGGGTGGCACGATGGCCTGCGATAGCAGGGAATTGGATTTTTGGGTGGCACGATGGCCTGCGATAGCAGGGGATTGAATTTGCCAGTCCCTTTCACTCCTGTCCTACGTTCCTACTTCTTCTCTGAATCCTGTTCTCACAGTATTGCTGCCCCGCATCCTTGTATTTTCCTAGCTCTTTATTTCTGTGGCTAAAGAGTCTTTGATATTTCTTCTTATAAAGAAATGTATCTTTAAAGAGATATTTCCTCTTATAAATTTGATAATTCCTCTTATCGAGTCAAGCCCCACTTAATTGTTGGTGTTTCTCACTTTACCATTGCATTTGCTAGCATCCAAAATATTGCTTTCTTTGCTGAAAGTGCCCTTTTTCTTTTCATTTCTCTGCTTATTCTTGATGTCCTTTATGAATATCATGCTTCATCCTGTTAGATCTGGAGTTCTGCACTACAAGGTTTGTTTTTTCTCTCTCCTCCCCACTCCCCTTCCCTTGGGGGACAAATTCCAGCTAGAAAAATCCATCCACATTTCAGTCCTGGAGTTCTTCAGTCCCACTGGCGTCACTAAATAAAAACCCTCCATTTCACAAAATATAACCTTTTGGAATCTAAAATGTTCATTACACTTCTAGTTTCGATTGTCCTTTATTGTATTCTATTTATTCAATTCCTTGCTATCCAGAACACATCCAATAATGAAATGATACAGGAAGCCCACCACATTCGGAGTCTGTTCCCCTGCCCTTAGTGATTACGGTGACTCTTGTCAGAAATACACAGTTCCTCATTTGATATGCCGACTGTAACTAACCATTCTCCGCTCTAGCAACTACAAATCTCAGAGAAGTATGCATGCAATTTTCCTTCATATTTCCCCCCACTGAACAAAACACAAAAGTGCCCAGGAATGGCTTGCCTTTCACATAAGCTAGCAACCCAACTGCTTTAAACATGGGAAAAATCAGTCAATGCCAATGACGGGATTGTTGCTAATCTACATCACAGAAGTTCGGAGCGTCGTGGTACTAATGTAATGAAACTGCCTTGACATTTACAGAGCTCCTGAAAACGTTAGTAGGAGCCTAACAGTTTCCTTTGAAATTCTCATACACCTTCTATTTTAAATTGGACTTTGCCCTAACAAATACATTTCAGAAACATAACTGTGTTTCCCTTCGAGCACATTTGCAGAATATCAAATGTAAATAGCATGGAGTGACCTAGAAAGTAGCAAATCCATAAAGGTGAATTAGCTGCACACAACTGACTTTGTTAGCCCGTGGTTTGATGGGTTTGAATTAAAAAAAACCCTGAAAAGCTACAATTATTAGGAGTTCATAATGCAATGCTTAGGAAGAATGTGAAATTTATGGAGCAACATATTGCAGCTCTAATTAAAGATGGAGCTTCACTGCACTTTGAAAATGAATTACTGAAGGGCATATAAAAAGGATTAAAACTTTCTGTCTATTGCTGCTCCCAACTGGATCTTGGTGGGGAGAGAGGAGAAAGATTACACAACTAAAAAAAAAAAAATGCTTGCTGTGGAATTGGTCATAGATGTTATGGAATTAAACACAGAGAAAGACTTCAGGCTAGGGGATGTTGATTTGCTCAATTAATTTTGCTGTGTTGGACACTTGCTGTTTTACAGTTCTTATTCCACTCCGGTGAAATCGAGTCTTGTTGCATATTTGGACTTTGTGCAAGGCAGAATTCAAAGATGGGAAATTCCAAGTCTTACATGGACACTGCAGGGGACTGCTGCAGAAAACCCCTAAATAGCCGCAACTTCCAATTCAAGCTGGGAGAACACCCAAAGCCCTTTCCCACCAATATACTGGATGACAGGATCCATTTATATGCAGCTCGACACAAGCTTCCCTGGCCTGTCTCCAAGCTGAACAACAGCACATGGGCTGGAATGAAGACAGATTCCATAGTGCATGGCTACAGCTACAGCCAGGCCACCGGAGCACCATAACTGCTACGCACCGGGCATATTCCCTCATTGTTTCTCTGTGTTCCCCTGTCTGTCTGTACTCACCTGTTGTCTCTTGTTTTATTCTTAGATTGGAAGGCCTTTGGCATAAGACCTGTCCTCCGTAGCGGCCTTAGGGAAGGGCAAACTTGGCGACCGCCCAGGGCCCTATACTTTATAAAAATAAAAATGAATTACACTGCATATTTTTATTATCGATATTGTATTAAGATACTTTCACTGCAGTTTCATGGATAGCGCAAAGTGAAATTGAAATTAAAAATGTTCAATTTATTTATAAGTCATCAAAATTAAGCCTCTAAGGTGCCCCAAGTGATTCTCTTGCCCAGGGCCCCAACAACCCTAAGGCCACCCCTGCTGCCCTTTTGTGCTGTGTTTGTACAGCACTGAGCACAACAAAGAACTAGGATTCCTGGGTATTACTGTAGTGAACATGATAATTAACTGTAATAAGCAAGAACAAACCCTAGAGCTTAGAGCTAAAAGATGAAAACCTCTGATTCTTGAGCTATTGAATTATGGGTGGTTGGTATAGTGGGCTCAACCTCATTTACGGACCAGCCACTAGATAGGAACAAAGAACTATATTCTTTTCATGTACTCATCCCTGTTTGATCATTCAGAGACCTAATACCATCAATGCAAGACAGGGTATATAAGCAGTGCACGGTACTTGCAAGGCAGGATATAAGCACTGCATGGGACCCTGCAATGTGAATTTGAATTGTTGTGGATTGAAAAGAACTCAGATTTCCCTCCTCCCAATGTATTTGTCATGTGAGCAAACTTTGCATTACTACTTTTTAGCCTGTGGGTTGTTTGCAAGGAATTCATGGAGAGTTTCACAGGTAAAGACAGACATTTATTTTCAACTGGATGAGTAAGTCACGTGATCATTTTCTGTTCAGCTTGTTTAAGTATAACTCTTTGGGCCAGATTTCAGATGTTAATACTTTCATTTGCAAATGCAAAAGTTGCCTTTCCCAAATATTTGCGTTAAAAAATGTCACGGCCACTCTGGACAAACTTGTTTGCTGAAAAAAAGAAAAATCATGATTCGTGACTGGCAAAGGAGCACAAAGGCACTGCATAATGAAATGACTCTAAGTGGTGAAATGTCATTAAAAGAATCCCCCCATTCATTGTGTAGAGAGCCAAGGCACCAAACCTTGCAGGTTAGGATTGCCCCTCCATGGACAAGGTGCCTAAATTTTAGGTGTTATGATACCTGAAGTGGAGGCATCTTAGACGTCAGGTAGGATCTTGCCTCTAATTGCTTCAGAGGGATATCTACAGAAGCCAGCACAATAAGCAAGAGTTGGCCAAGAGAGTTGGACAATAGGAAATGCTGAGGAGATGGGTGTGGTTTGAGCTCCTCCCCTCAGGGATTTAGGCACTTGAATCCATTCTGCAAAAAGAGGGCCTCCCTCCATTTGGATATCACAGCTGAGAATGCCTAACCCAGCTTCTGGACTTAGCTACCCACCCCAGCCACACTCCCAGAAAATGGCCAGAAAATGGCTGGCCTTCCTTCTTTCCAGTTAATGCGGGGGTTAGAGCGCTTACCTGGGATATGGAAGACCAGTGTTCACGTTTCATCTCTTCTTGACTTGAACCTGCATCTCCCACAAAAGTACCCCAAATAAGATTTTTCTATAGTAGAGATAGGATTTAGACCAGGAGTCCCACATCTTAGTGGAGTGCTCTAACCATTGGCCCACTGGGTAAAAGGACATTTTCTCCATGGGTGAGCATTTTGTTCCAGGCTGTATCTTGTCCAAACCGTCCAAGAACCCTTATAAAATTGGGTCTTACAGAGGCATAACTAGCAGGATATGTGCCCTTGGCAAAACCTCTGCCAGAGAGTAGGGAGGTTGGTCTTACCTGACACAGATATTCATCGACTACAGTGGCTGCTGCCACAGGGCCATCGGACCTGCCCTGGCTGCTTTTGCTATGGTGCTGGGCTGTCTGTGCACCTGGCTCTTGCTACTGCAGCATGGAGTAAGATAATGCAGTAAATCCTTAAACCCCTCAAGTTTAGCAGAGAGACAAGTACTAAGCAACCCAGCGCTGTTGAGACATAGGCAGTTGTCTGCATGGCCAGTGGTAGAAACGTAGGCATCTTGGTAGTTAGACAGCAGCTGAGGGCGTGTTGTAAATATGTACATTTTTGGTACTGAAACAGGTGTTTGGCATTTTTGTGTAGATGTTTTTACATAGCTAAATCACTTGAAACATGGGGAAAAAGTAATGCCCTGCATATCTCCCAAACCCACTCTTCTGATCCATTTTTAAAATAAGAAGTCACAATCTTTTCAATCTCTCGTGTTTGCCCTCTGTCTACAGACGCTTTATAATTTCCTGTATCTTTTTTTGGGCTGGGAAACCCTTCTTAGACTTTGAAGGGAAGCCATCTTTCCAATGACACATTGTGCAATCTTCAGTTCCTATTAATAGTTTCCAAAGAACTGGCAACCAGCTAGTCCTGGGCTCAGGAATATTTTTTATGCACCATATTATTCATCCCGTCCGCTGTTTTCCTCTAAGCGTGTCTCCATCCAGATTTGTATATTTGAAGTCACTGGAGCTACACTGATTTGTGCCAATGAATCTTGCCCTCTGGAGTAAAATTTGCCCAAAGACAAAGAACCAGCATTACGCCTATATGTCTGTCAAATCCTGGTTAAGACTTGGGGAGATTTATAAGTGATGCATAAACCTTATACTGGTCCATCTTACCCAGTCCCATCTCTAACACATTAATCTTCATAGTCTACATGCAGACCTCATTGCTTAAGCTGAAGTTAGTATAGGAATGAGAAATTATATGCTCTCACTATTCATTACTGCTGGGATTTTTAACGGAGCCTACAAGCGAGGCTCAAAAATCCTCCTCTTCTATCATTCCTTTAGTTGGTCAACTCTTACTTTCAAGTGGAAAATTGATTAAAAAAAAATGGAAAATGCTGTTATCTAACTTTCCCAGGAAACATGCCCATTTTTTTTTTCCAGTGGAAAAATGAACCCTGAAAATTCTAGCTGGGAAATTAAATTGTTTGGGGTCCTGTAATGAAAAAACAAAACAAAACATGAAGCACTCCTTGGAAAGCAGACAGTTTTCATGAAAATAAGAAAAAAATATTTACGAACTTGATCAAAAACTATTTTTGAGGGGAAAAAATATTTGACCCAGGTTCCTAATCACTAAAGTGTGTGCAACAATTCATAGGCAGAAAAGGTTCTTTGGGTAAATCTGATATCTGGTATTAGAGCAGCTCAAATAGTTGGAAAAAATTCTTCTTTGCAAGCTTTTAGGTATAAATACCCTTCATCAGGCTGAGGAAGCATCTGCAGTTGGTGTGTGCGCTCTTCCTGGATGGAAGGAATAGTAAAGAACCAGAGGCTGGCATGCATGCAAGACAGCTACAACCTACCCCTGCATCAATTCATGCACAAACAATACATGAAGCCTGTACCTTCAGATCCTCTCCATTTAGTTCAGACATGAAAGGAACATCACCGTGCGGGGGATCAAGGGCCATTTCCAAAGAGATTTCTTGAATGATGCTTCACAAATAAAAAGGGTGTGGGATTCTTAGTGGGATTCATTTGTTTCATTTCCTCCCCTCTTCTATATGGAGGATGCTACTAAGAAAAAAGGGCTAAGTTTTTCAGGACCGACAAGGGTGGAGCTCTGTTTTGATGCGGAGGATATGGCAGGAAGGATCGGAGACCAAGGAGCAATACAGGTCGCAGGTAGATGAGGGTGTGGAGAAGAGCAGTCAGAAGATGAGACCAGCAGCAGCAGAGAATACAGGGAGGTTGTGACTCTTTTAGAGGCTAAAGAATACGGGGGGACCAAAAAAAGCAAGGCAGGAAGGGGCACTTTGTGGAACGGGCCTTTGAAGATGAGTACAGGGAGCCTGAAATAGCTACAGATGGCAAAGAAATATGAATAGAGGTTGGATCTGTTCAGAGATGAGCTTTCAGCTGCATTCGGGATGCATCAAAGGCTGGGGGGGGAGTCTCCAGATGCATTGCCTCTGATATCATTTTCTTTCTAACCTGCCTGCCTGCGTGACTACAATAGCGTTGCTAATACATTTCTTGCTACATCTCTTTCCTTAGGACACCACTAACCTTTATTAGCATCTGTTTGTTTGGTGCTTGGATCCCACCAGCAGAAGAAAAGCAGCATTACATTAAGGAGGAACTGAATAGCAAAACAAAGCACATCCTGATGCTCAAGAGAGGATCTAGCCTCCAGCCTTCACGGCTATTATTCCTAAAAAGACTAGAGGAGTTCAGTACCCATCTAATGAATAGCAATAGGAGTTGGGTGCTGCCTTTGATCACTCTTCTAGGCCAAGCTCATCACTAACTCTCTCTCCCTGACAGGCTAAGCATCTTGCAGGGGAACTGTTTGCCAATGTGAGCACAAGGATACCTGCATAGAAAGACACGTCTTTCAGCAGAAGCCCACCTGCTTAAACAGCTCATTTACATCTTCCCCAGTAGTGAGAGTCAGCCTTTTGTGAACGGACAGGCTGTTAGCTCTGTTATGCTAGTTGTATTAGATAGCTTCTTAAGCCTAGTTTCACCAAGTTAACAACAGAAAACAAAGCAAACATATCTTGGAGTGAATAAATGCAGCCTAAGTACTTGATTTTAAAAGATGCAAGTGCATTATTATTAATAGTAACCACTGGAACAGTGTTTTGGCTATAATCCAATGTATTACATTTCCCTTTTCCTCCTATGGGAGTTGAGTGTTGAATGTACAAAAGGATCTAAAGGCTAATACACAGCATTAAACCTGCTGAAATAGGATATTGGAGAGCTGCTGATAAGGACACTTAACTATCATGGGGACTGTTTTTCCTAGACACACAATAAAGAGGGCACCTGCACTGAGGATACAGCAGAAAGTATTGCAACCTCCTGCCTTGCTCTGTGCATTAAAAACCAGGAGGTGCTGTGGTCAACTACCACTAAAATGCACAGGAAGGGACCATTCCCGTCATGAGCAAAGTATAAAAAACAGCTTCTGGTTCTGGTTCACGAAGACACCACCGTTGAAGCCTATTTGGGTCAACGGAAAAGATTTCATGAGCTTGGGAGCAGGCCGCAAGCTGGTAGCATCACCTGCTTCGTCCTGTTCTCCAGGAAGCCATTTCCAGCACCGACTAGAACCAACGTGGCATAAGACAGACTCATGCAGAGATCCCCCAAGTAGCTCTGGAATAAGAAGTAGTTTAAACTAGGTTTCCCACAGCACACAGAGCAGTTAGGTACCTAATTCCCACTGACGGTCAGCAAGAGTTGCATGTCCCCTTTGGCCTTTGAAAACCTCTCCGTATATTAAATACCCATGTGACATAAGGGCTACTGCAGAAAGCTGATTTAATTTTAACCCAACTCCCCAGCTCACTGAAGTCACTGACAGGCTTCCCATTGACTTGAGCAGGTTTGGGATTAGGACCATGAAAGGCTAGGCAAACAGAAATGCAGAGTCCAAAGGGGAGGACCGAGAAAGGATGTAGGTTCTGCGATGTACAAGCTTGGGTCAGTTGGCTCCAAGAGTGAAATCCAGAACTCAGAGGGAGGCATCTAGGGCTAGACTGAATAAACATCACAGGTATCTTAAATTGGGAGGTATCTGAATTAGAGGATCCTATAATTCCTGCCCTACAATCCTCAACTCCTGTCTCTCACTGCGGGGATTTATGCTTACTGGGTGCATTTACATGAGACATTTACTGCCAAGTTGCCCAATTAGTTCCGCAGTAAAACATCAGTGCCTATACAAGTGGTGCATTTAGGCTGGAGTAAATTAAGTCCGCTGCAGGATAGTACTGCTAGACACAAGTACTATCGTATGGCGGAGTTATTTACTCCACTGCAACGCACATGTAGATGCTGATGGGACTGGCTGGGGTATGAGGGTGCTTCAGTGGAGGGCTGCCTGCCAGCTAGCCCTGCACTGGAGCACACTTGTGCCCCAGCCAGCCCCTCCACAGCACATTGAGCTGGGTCAGAGCGCCCCAGACCGTCAGGCTGACCCCCCAGGTGCCATGTGATGTAGTCTTGGGCACATGCATAAATGTGGTGCCCAGGAGCAATAAACTTGGGCGTCAACTATGCCAGAGTTTATTCAGTTGTATTAATTGTGCACGTAGACATGCCTACTAGCCACTTCTGTGATTGGCTTTACAGTTCCACAGGTGTCAAGAGATTTACTTCTGGGCACAGCCAGATGTGAAATCTCAGAGATGGGCAGGGTGGGCAGGGGAGGAGGAGAGGCATGAGCACATAATATAGTATGAATTAAGCCTTGTGCTTAGGCTGTTCAGCTGGGAGAGAAGAGCAGCTCCACGCTCTGCCCTAGAACTGTTTGTGCATTTTATCCACTGACTCTTTCATGCAAAGGGCATAGTCCATCTTGGGAGCACAGACCAGCATTCAGGACACCCCACTCCCACCTGAGCAAATGTCTCAAATCTGCCTAAATCAAGCTTGAGATGTTTAATCAGATCTAGCCCCAAGCCACCCAATTAACTCAGATACCAGCATTTGAAAAATAGAGAATGCTTAAATAACCAGCAAGCAAAGCAGGAATTAACAGCTTTTGGGACGGGGAAACTTCCTGTGCACCGAGACCAACCTAGCAAAACATGGCCATGAGTGCTGCATGCCTTTGATTTCCCATGCTGCATTTTCGGATTCATGTATCACTGGCACATCAGCATCCTATCTTGCAACAAGTGGGTTTCCCTAGGACATTTAAGCCAGGTACAGTCATTACACTGTTACTGGTATCATTACACTTTTACTAGGATCAGGCTGGGGATGGGAACTCAGGAAAAGAGGAAGCCACAGATTATTAGGCTCAAAAGCACTATTGCCATATCTAGTTTGATTGCCCACACAATATAGGTAATTAATGCTTGATAGTTTTAGCCTTGTTTGAACTAGATCAGGTCTTGATTTCAAGGCTTCCAGTGATAGAGCATCCACTGCAGTAGCTTATTATAGTAACACTAATTGTTAAAGGTTGTTCCTTATTTCTTGTCCAAATTTTCCTCACTTCAACTTCCAGCTATTGCATCTTTTTAAACCTCTGCATGCTAGACTGAAGAGCCTACCATCAAAGTTGTGCTCACCATAAAAACTCCCTTTCTCTTAACCTTTATCTGTCTCTTGTTGAATTAGCTCTTCAGAACCAGAGCTTTCTCTTGCTACGTGTTTGAACAGTGCTGCTCAGTACAGCTAGGAGTACTAATGGATTATTATTACAGGCAGTCCTTGGACCTACGACACAACTGGTTCTTGAAAACTGCATCTTAAGTCGAAATGTTGTAACTCGGAACTGATTTTCCCATAGGAAGCAATGTTATAAATGGAGGATTGGTTCCTCAATTAAGTCCCAATACCCTATTTTCACCAAAAATAACCAATACGATTGTACTCGGTCAATTATAGATGCATAATATAGCTACATTAATGTATTTATACTGTAAATAGCAATAATATTAATTTGGAAGGACTTCTTTGAGGTGACTTTGCTGGACTTTTTGATGGCACTTGGTTGGACTTTTTGGGTTCTTGGCTGGAGTCTTGGTCTTGGAGAATGGCTTTTGATTGGTAGGTGGAGTCTTCTCAGGAGTCTTGGCTGCAGGTTCTTCTGGAGTCTTGAACTTGTTCGCTGGCGTGGCGTCACATCAGATCAAGTGTTGTAAAGTTGAAACTGAAACGGGGTGTCAGAAACTTGAAACAGGGTGTCAATTTATAAACGGTGTAAGTGTGAAACGTTGTAACTTGAAATGTTGCAAGTTGAAGACTGCCTGTACTCAGAAGTTGCTTCATAAACATTATGCTATTTAATAGGCTCTCAAGAATAAAGAAAAATAAAACCCTTTTATGGAAACTGGTACATCAAGAAGATTCTTCTTTCTCTGGATGATTTTCGAATCCATGAATTTAGTTTCCAGCAGAGATTAAATATGATACAAAAAAAGAAAAAAGAAAAAAAGAAAAGGATATGCCTACTAACAGCTTTTGAAAGTGTCCTTTTAGATACACTTGATGAAAACAGCAGGACATCTATTATTCAGATAACACTTCCAACTAAAATCACAGGCAATGCAGATAAATAATGAATAGGGCCACTGCTAATTACTTCAGCTCTCTTTATAGAAAACCCGCCCCGAGTGCAATGCTGAATTGTGTTACCAACTCTGCTGTGCTCACATTTCACGTTAACATCACAATGGTACTGTCACATTATTATCCCCTTGCCAGAGAAGTCATACGTCTGAATGAGAACGCTTGATACAGGAAGGAAGAAAAGTGCAGGGAGCTGCCCGCACAAACAGGCAATGAACCACTGAGAGCTTTTATCCTACAAATGTTTATGAGCATGCACATAGGCAGATCTAGGAATTTGAAAAAGTGGGGTGCAGATGGTGTGGCACATCATCACATATAACACACCACATATTTTTCTCCAGTTACAAAAAAATAAAATAATAATTTTGACCAATATGCTAGGGGGCACTATTATTCAGCTTAAGATCAAAGCAAAAACAAATATAACTACTGGAATATTCATAGATTTGCTGGATTATACATATAAAGTTTGAAAAAACCACAGCAAACTAGGTAAAATAGACTCAAATTAGTAAATTAATAATCTCAAAATAGATACAAGTATGGATGTCCCAAGGGAATGCCTGTGCCATGTGCCCTCTGGCACATGGTAAGTTACCCCGAATGGGGTCGGGCAGGCTGCAGCTACCACTAGACTGGTCCCAGAAGCCTTACCTGGGGTCCTCAGGGCCTTCTAGAGATGCAGCAGAGCCAATCCTGCTGCTCAGAGCCTGGCTGGTAGCCAGAGCATGACTGTGACTAGCCAGGCTCTGGGTATGAGCAGCATGCACTGCCCCCACACATGCGCTACTCCACTTTTATTTTTGCATAGGTTATTTTGACCCTGACATCTCCTGGGCTCAAAAAAAAACTCCCTGCATTGCTACCTTGCAATGTGGAGACCAGCTGAACGTGCAGTGTGTGGTGCTGCAGATGTATCAGCTGGGCTCATCTGGACCTGGCCAAAATAGTCAAAAGATATTGTCTCGTTATTGCTGTAGGCATTATTGTTAAATGTATATTCAGATTCATAAAACAAAACCTAGCCTTCTTGAGAGTCTTGACAGTACCTCCAATCCTTCATCATTAGTCATTTTTAAACCGGAGTTAATATAAACACATCTGAGTTAAGGTTTTTATCTAGCGCTAAGTAGTCCACAGGGCTCTGAAACAGGGGACAGAGATTCCCAGGACTGACTGGCTAACAGGCAGTAAAATTACAGAATAAAAGATAGTTTGAATAGTGGAATATCAAGACTGTTGAAATGGATAGAGGGTCGTTAACACCTGTGGAGTGGAGAAAGGTTAGCAGGAATTAAGGAAACTATGAGCCCTGAAGTCAACTGCCTCTGTCAGCATTGCCTGAATAAAAGGTTAGCTGCCCTTCCCAAGCCAATGGTTTTAAAGTTTGGGTGGAGCAGGAACAAAAGGCAGGTGCAACTGCATTACTATATCCCCCCTAGATCCACCCCCGAACACTCATCATCCTAAGCAAATGAACAGACCATTAATTTCCATTAAAATAACATGCATATTTCAAGTCGGTTATGGGACTACCTACAATATTGAGTTTAAAGCCCATATACAGTCTCAACTAGTTACCAAAACCTCAGAAGAAGGCATGAAAGTACTCCAGAGTAGCTACCAGTTGAGTTCAAAAGAACAGGGAAGGCAGGAGTTTCTTCTGTACACAGCTGCCAATAGCCATCGAACTATATCTTAAAATATGGGCCTGATGAAAATCCCATTGAAACCAACAGGAACCTTTTTGTTAATTTAAATGAGATGAAAAAATAAATAAAAAAAAATTTTAAAAAATCAATCAATTGATTTTGCTTTACTAGGTATACACAAAAAAGTCAAGTTGAGGTGTTCTCCCCCCCCCCTCCCAAATTTGCCGCACATATTTTTTAATGAAGTTTTAGTTAAAATAAATGTTATTTCCAATTTATTTTCAGGGTTTTCATTATTTTTTAAATAAAATTTCAAAAAGAATTATTTCAAATGCAGGGGAAATAATCTAAAATACTGTATTTTGAATGTCAGAATTACCCAGTTCAACCCTTCTCATTTCTTTCCCTCCTCCACAGATGAACAATTCAGCAATATCTAAACTTGCAAAGCTTGAGGTTGAATTTGTAGTTTTTCTTGCTAACGAAAGTTTGGCCCAGAGTTTCACCCTGTTCTACTCCTACATAGGACATTTTTCCGTGCAAAGACTGAGTCATTGGGTATGCATGTGCAGCAGTTTAGAAACTGAGCAGGATGAGAATGAACAGATGCTGCTTCAGAAGGAGAATTACTGTTTGCAGCTACTAGGACAAGACTAAAAATTCTGTTCACCCTGGAAAGGATTTTTACCAGGTACCTTGGTACATTTTCCTTATCTGTTTGGAAAGACACTCAGGACCTGGTATTTTGAGTGTCGGGGAGTTGGTCACTGATTTACACATGAGGATCTAAAAGTCTTAAGAAAATTCTCCCTCCACATGTATAGAAATGGGCTTTAGGTATCCAGCCCTGACCTCTCCAAAAACTGAGAGGGGTTTGAATCTAATGCTTAGGTATCTATTATGTCTTACCAATTCTCAGTCCTCCAGATGATCCTTTGATCCAGGAAAGTATAGATTAGAATTACCAAGCTTGGAAGGGTTAAACCAGAGGGAGGCCCAATATATAGCTGGGAACTGGGGAGGCTTGTCGTGATAACCCATGCCTGCCTAGTTTCTCAGTACTGGATAGGATAACCAAACTACAAAAAACCCATTACAATTACAGTGTGCTAATGGGGCCAAAAATAATTTAGGTGGCAGATATCCTTGGAGGTTTTTAAGACCTGGATACACAAAGCCTTACCTGGGATGATGTAGTTGGGGCTGGTCCTGCTTGGAGCAGGGGGTTGGACTAGATGTGACCTCCTGACGTCCCTTCACACCCTCATTTTCTAGGATTCTACAACATCACCGAATTGTGGGAACATGCTTTGCACCTGGTTAGTATTTAACTGGATTAGCAAACTCGTGATAAGGAAATGCACCTATATAAATAATAGGGATGTGCAAAACGGACTGTATTCGATTCAGATTCAGCCCGATTCAGGAACAATAATTCAATTCATTGATTCGGATCACTGTCCCTGATTCAATTCCACCGAATCTGAATCTGAAGATTCGATGCTGATTCAGAGAATCAACAATTTGGACAGAGACACAGCTTTAAATGTTTTTTCTACATACCTTGAGGTACCAGGTGCAGCTCGTGAATGCTGCGATGCTGGGGTGGATGGAGCATCCCACAGGAGTGTGGGGGGATCCCTGTGTGCTCCACGGTGAACCCAGAAGTAGACTAGGAGTACTTCCAGTCCACTTCCAGGTCCACCAGGGAGCACGTGGGGGGGCCCCCATGTCCCCCTGGTTTGGCGATCAGCCACAGAGGGACACCAAGTGCCCCCCCAGACCCAAAAAGCACCAGTCACTGAGCCAGGAGGGTGCAGGGGGGCCCCCAGCATGCTCCCCAGTGGACCCAGAGGTGGAGCAGAAGTGCTTCTGGTCTACTCCGGGGTCTGCTGCCGAGTGGATCTGCTGCCAAGTGTCTATGTGCGAATCACCAAATCTTTCCGAATCTCTCCAAATCATTTTGGAGGGTTCCGATTCAATTCAGAGAGCTTAAAGGGCCTCCTGATTTGATTTGGATTTAGAGATTCAGCCACCAAATCGGGCTGAATCTCCGCCGAATCAAATCAGGAACCAAAGCTTCGCACAGCCCTAATAAATAATGACTGAACTAATGGTATACCCATGTATGTATAAAAGATGCATAAGACATGAGGTGTCTGTACCCTTGCGCCTATCCCTTCTCTCTGTCAGCCTGGTTTCCTGGCTGACAGTGAATACAGCTAATCTGGTTATACTCACTGCTTCTGTTCACTCAAACTGTGGAGCAGAAGGAGCTGACAGCTTCTTGGCAGCAACAGCAGCAAGCCATCCACATCAAACAGAACACCCCTGCTACCAAATGGGGATTCAGATTGGACCCATGAGGTCAAACAAGCATATGTCTGGGTCCCGATCCCGTGTATTTTGTATGTTCCAAACCCGTGTTCCCTGGAGTACATTATGCCCCAGGAAGTACTGGGGGCCTTCTGCATAAACTGTAAAGTCTCCTGTCATCTTCTAGTGTTACTTTTAAGGCTCAATGTGTGCACCTACATGTGTGGTTTACTGCAGAGTTGACTAATTAGCTGTGCAGTAAAAAGTCACAGTCTACACATGCACTGGTATTAGGGCACAGTAAATTAATTAACTCCACCATAAGATAGTACTATCGGGAACAAATACTATCCTACAGCAAAGTAATTACATCCACTGGAACACACGTGTAGATGGTGCCAGGGGCTGCCTGGCACCTGAGGGTGCTACAGTGTAGGGGCTGCCTGCTGTCTACCCCTTGTGCCCCTGCCAGCCACTCTGCTGCCTGTTGCCACCACCCAGACCCTGGTGCTGAATGCCAGGGCTCCTGCCAGCCCAGGGCTGCTGCACCCCACCTCAAAATGTTGCAGTCCCAAGTGTATGTGTAGATGCTGCACCCAGGAACAGCTGACTCCAGCAGGAACTGCTTCAGAGTTTATTTTGTCACCTTAATAGCACATGCTGATGCACCCAGTAAGACCAAAGGGAAATTAAATGATCTCTCAAGTATCTCAAATGTTTAATATTCTATTTTCCATAGGGTACAGTGCAGTTTGGCATGCACGGCTACTGAATATACAAAGTCTGAAAGGAATAGGAAATTAAAAGGATATGATCAACATGATCAACGTCTAATTTACATGGGCTGCTTTCTTTTGCATGCACATACAGTGGAGTTCCTCTTTCGTCTTATTTGCCCTTACTTCATTAAACAACAATAAATTACACAGTTGAACTTTCAGTGTCAACTCCCTACATGCTCCGTACTCCCATACACTCTACAACAATGCTTTTAGCAATACTAGGGCTGGATCAGGAGACAAAGAGCGCAACAACACACTGCAAGTTTAATGGCACTCCTGGTTAAGAAAAATTCACATATGCATCCCAATATTTTATTTTTCTTCACCCTTCTTTACTGTGTTCCAGGCCCCAGATTATTTAGCATCTTAACTGACAGTGACCTTGAGGATATGGCTAGACCTTCTGGCTGAGTTACCAACTGATGCAAGCCCTTCAAAACTGAAATGATCTTAAGATGTTTCTATTTTACCCTAATATTATTCCCCAAGTAGACCAGCATGTACTGATACACTGTGCCAAACAACCCAGGCTAAATCACTGTAATCACCTTAGGTTTCATTTTGTACATTCTAAAAGATCAAATTGCACATTTTATTGCTCTGGCCTCTATTCATTTTATCTACTAAAATGAATTGTACAAAGGTTGCACTATGACATTAAGGATTCACCGGTGCCATTTTGAGAGCTACATATACATACCCAACACGTCTTATGTAAAAATAGAACAACAAAATTGCAGTACACGTGCTTTAATTATGTAATTCAGACCATGTTACTAAATATAATTCTATATAACAAGTCAACCGTAGGAGGAAAATAAATCTTCTTCCTTACTCATTAGAGGTAACGTGCAATCCAAGCTTAACTTTATTACAATTAAGAGGAAAAACAATGAGTGTTAATGCAACATTAAATTCTGAATATTAAGTTCTCTTACTACATTAACTTGGTGTTTTGAACACATTCCCGAATATAAATTCATAAAAACCAAGAACACTTTAATGTTTTTGTACAAGAGGGACTAGATGAATGTAAAGTGTTGTATATTTGCAATGTGGTGAAGCGAGTGGGCAAGCTCACATTCTAGAACTGAGAGTTTTTTATGCAGCGGAGAGACTGAAAACCTACTTATTTGCATTTCATCTTCCATTTTTGAAAAGAAACAACACAAACCCAATCAAGACCAGGTAGGAAGAACAGAACTAGAATGTTTGGGTGGAGAACTTAACACTAACAAGTTTCCAAGTAGTACCAATAAGTTGCTTTTAAGTGGAGGTATTCCACTTGCGTATGCAGTAGATGCTATTAAAGACAGGTAAGTTATTTCCAATTTATAATTTATTTAATACTAGCAAATTGTCCATCAAGAATGATGGATTCATGACAACTTTCTTAATGTTGTTGTGCATCTAATTGTTTTCTCCCAGCGGCAATTTCTTGTAACTCATATACACAACGTAATCAAGTTGTGCAAATAATTGTCTTCTATATAACTGTGATTCATCTGTATGGCATTCTTGATGGTGTTGTGCACCTAATTTTCTTCTCACAGTAGCCAGAAGCCCGGCTCCCGCTTTTCCTCAGTTCTCCCCTCCCTCTGCCCTTCCTGCCATGCTGGGCTCCCGGCACCCTTAAACAGCGTTATGGACAGACAGACACACAGACAAATGGACTAAGCCCTTTATATATATATATATATATATATATATATATATATGGAACTTTCCTTTCTATCCATTTGCATTTTTCCTGAATTGAATCATTATTTAGAATTAAATAACCAAACAAAACTGGTGAGAAATTCTCAACTTGCAACTTCCTCTGAAACAAGTCATTGTAAATACCCAAAATTCGAAAAGGGTTTGATTGGATATGTAGATAATATGCAACATCTATTCTTTGACAGGATGAGTGGGGTTTCTTGTCTCAGATTTTTTATGTACATGCATGCAATGGTGAATTTAAAATTTGTTTTGTTTATGAATATTTTGCAATACTCATCTGAAACAATTGTGAAAAACAGTATATTTTGGTCCAGGAAATGGATGTATGCAGTAGGAACTGTGACCATATGTCACTGGTAGGTGTTGTATGGCTTGTGTCCTTTCTTACCTGACACTACCTCCTTGTGATGTCAGTGTGAGATCTAGAGAGAGATACTCCTGCGTGTCCTGTGAGTTGTTCATTCATCTGCCACGTCTTGATGTTCTTGTTGGGAGACAACACCTGGAGGATCCTTGTGAAATCTCACTCTGTTGGTTTCTTCATGGGGCTCCAAACTCCCCTTTACCCCATGCTTATCACATCCAGGTCCTGACCGGGTGCTGTTGTCCTAAGGCTTTCTCTTTACATGTGATCTCTTCTCACCTGTGTCCCACTGTCCAGGAAGAAAGAAGGTCTCCAGCCATCGGCTAGTCTTCAGCCATTAGCCGTTTCAGCCCAACGCCCTTGTGAGTAATTATGTCATGGTGTAAATTTAAAAAAAAAGGATTCTATAATTATAAATTAAGAGAGTTAATGAAATCTTCTAATGTGCAGCCTTCATTGGGTTATTCTCATGGATAATGAGTTTATCCTGAACCAAACTCTAGGGTTAGCCTATGTGTTGCTGTGCCCTTCGATCCCAATAAGGCCCTCACTCAGGTCCCTTCCTTTTGGGGCCACCGATTGGCCTCAATGACTTTGTCCATTCGCAGGGATTAATCCCTGTCAGCTGACTTGCTTCCCAGCCCGGGTCCACTATAGGGCCATGGGGCTTGTCCCTATCAGGACTCATGTCACCTCCTGACTCCTGCCCCCACTGTTCCCTGTGATGTACCCTGGAGTTCCAACGTTGCCAGTCTTGGCTGTGTTCAAGGCTCTTCTCCTGTCCCCAGTTGGGCTCCTCTGGACTCATTCCCTGGTTGCCCTTCATTGGTGTGCACAGCAGGCTCTGCTCTATGGGCAAGCCACGCACAACTTCCTGGCTCCGCCCCTCACCAGTGGGTCTGTTCTCCACCATTTGCAGCCTCTCCTAGCTGTGTGCCAACTCCCTGCTCTCACCCAGCTCTCCCAGGGCCAGTTTTCTGCCTTGCCTCCCCAGCATGCCACGCCAAGTCCCTTCTGGGCTCTTCTCTACCCGATGCCACTCTGTGTCCCTCTTCTGCCCATCTGCTCCTCTCTCAGCCTCCACACCCTTCCTCCTTTGATTTGCAGGCTCAGGCAGCTGCAGAACTGCCTTGATGAAGCCCATCCTACCTATGCTGTTTCACCTGTCAGGGAAGGGGAAATCAGGGAAAACCCCCTCTTCCCCTTTCACACCATAGACAAAGCAAATTCTTTAAAAGAAAACCTGTAAAATAACGTTTGTTCAAAAAGTTCTGCACTATTACCCAAATCTATTGACATGGTTACATCTTTATACAAACTAACTGAAATACCAGTGGCCTCCTGTTCTAAAGGTAGGTAGAAACCAGGGGCCTGCAGATATCACAGTGTTGACAAACACTGACTTTTTACCAGCAGCCACTCATAGATTATTTAAGGCTAGAAAAAGTCTAAGCATATCCAATGTGACCTTCTGCATAGCACAAGTCACTGAACGTTATTGATTGAGCCTAATCGTTTGAGTTTGAATTAGAAACACACACAGTGGAAAAAAAGCACTCCCTCTTGATTTTAAGACCCCAGATAATGGGAAATTGAGTATCATATTTATGTGATAAGCTTTTTGGGAAAGACACTGGGTTTCTATACAGTGTCTCTACCAGAAAAGAGGCCTGATATCAGCTGGGTTCCTGAGATATCTTCAAGAAAACAATAAATATTTCCTGATGAACTGTTGCATTGGTTAATTACCCTCCTTGTTAAAAAGAAAATCCCAATACTAACATTAATCTGTAGATTATATGAAGGGAAGTGAAATGTAAGTGATACATCCAAAGGGAGTCAAGTGCTCTCACACTGTGCTATATCGTTAGCTTATTCTTAGTGCCACTTACCGCACACATCTGAGAGATAAAGATCATGTCTTTGAGGAAAGGTCTGGCTTAGGCCCACATCCTCTGAGCTTTTCTTGGAAACATCACCACCTTTAATTCAGGTTGAGATGACCAGGTGATTAATAGGTTACTTTTGCAGTTGGGTATTAGAGTCAATGTAACTATAATTTGTGTCTCTAATTCTAATTCCAGACCAACTAAAGCAGTGATACCAGCTTTCATTAATTAATAGATGGCAGTGAAATTGCATCAAGGGCTGAAATGTTCTTTCCTAACTAACTCTCAGCCTTTTTTTGTTTTGTTTCTTTGCCAGCCGTGGAGAGCTTATTATAGAGGAAAGCTGCCGGGATAGAATCACCATAATTACAAAGACATTTCATAAGACTTGCAAGTGCAACAGGAAGCATTTCCTCCTTTCTGGTGATTAAATACCAAGCTACCTAGTGGTCTGAGGAGTCTGTGGAATTCACCTCGGTTTTCTTTGCATGATGGGCTCTAGCTGTTACTGGATAAAACAAGACATGTTTTACACATCAGGAATTCAAGGTCCTACTGATGAAAAAGAAAAGGACAAAAATAGCCAGCAACCTTTGAAACAATTGGCTGTGCGGGTAGTCCTCACAGAATCACTTGATGCTGATGTGCCTGCTCTTCTCTCCCACCTTTGCCCTGTCATTGTCTCCCTTGGGGTCCATGGAGATTTTTGGCTGGTCTGACTCCATCTCATTAACTGCCTCTTGCTGCCTTGCAGGAGTCCCTTTGTACAGAAGTGTAGGTTTGGCTTTTGACATTTAGATGATATAAACATTTCACACCTGGTCTGAAAAAGTGGTATTGGTAAAAGAAGAGAAAAGGGATGGGTCTTTCTGTTAAGTCACTGGACTGGGACTTAGAAATAGAATGGTTGTACGGTAAGGGGATTTCAGTTTTCTGGCATTTCTGGCAAGGGTTTGGAAATATTCAGCTCAACATGGTTCTTTAAATAAATTTCTGAGTGAAGCAAAAAAATGAAGCATTTGTTTTCTACCTGCAATGAAGTGCTTTGTTTAGTTTGAGCTTTTCAACTTTTGTAAAGTTATAAATGAAAGCTAATTACATTTCAAAGACAAACAGCTTTCATTAACAACTGAAAGCCTTCATTTAAAAAAAGCTAAAATTAAATGTCTTGCATTTTTCAGACTTGCTTAAAACTTCCCTCTGCCCAACAAACCTAAAAGCAGTTTGTGAGAAGCTTCTAGTTGACCCAAGTGCGCGATTTTCTGGAGAAAAAAAAAAAAGTTGCAGCTGAAAATTCCACCTACCAATCAGATCTGGATTAGCTCTATGGCAAAATCAGTATTTGACCTTATGTCATTCACTAAATAGCCTTATTTATGATGCAAAACAATAGTTTGTCAGTTAAATGCAAGTGTAAGTGAAGACTGATACTAGAGACCACATGTTCAATGTGGAATCGTAACATCCAAGGATTGGAAAGTCACTGCACAGAGCAGGTTTTATGCATTAACATGTTTGACATTGTCATGCTGCAGCCAAATTAGAGAAATTCTGAGTTTGGTTGTGCTGGATATAAAACATGTGTGGTGCATGCACTTCGCGTCTCCCTTTGCAAAAGGATAAATGCTGAACAAGGGGCAAATCGTGTTTAATGTGGGTGTATTGATAAAATATGGAAGGAGACAAAAAAACAGCTGCAAGGATTATTTGCACCAGTCTGTTAATGTGACAAATAAACTAAAACCGAGCAGAGCAGAAAAGGCTTGTGGCCAATGTTATAACTAGAAAGCAGCCCTTCTGATCTCAGACTTCATTGTGGAAATTTCAGTCCTATCTACCAAGATGTATGCTATTGTTATGGATGCACCTATGAGCACTGCTAATTGAAAGTGCCACAATGATGTCAAAAGGCCTACCGTTGCACAAACACCTGGTGTAATGATCACCCAGTGAAAAAGAGGGAAATGATACTTGAAATCAAAGCAGAGTTTTAGAGATCTCACACACAGGCAGCTTTGGAGCAGCAACAAGGAGAAACTAGCTTGTTCTAGCTCTGCAAAAAATGTATTATCACATGAGTGGGGTGTGGGGACTCTTATCAATGCTGAAGGCAGAGAGTCAGGGATTTTTACCATGAACCAGTGGTGAAAGCCAGTCACAAGCCAACAGGCAGGAACCAAAATCTGAGCCAAGTCAGACATCAACATCCAAAATGAAGGGGCTAAAAAGTCAGGAGCAAGCACAAGTCTGGAGATGCTTATGCTGAGGATCATTTCAGACCAGAGGTGGAGTTAAATAGGGCCAGGCTAGCCCTGTAACCCAATCAAGTGTTGTGCAGACTTTGCCTGCCAGGCACACCCCACTAGCCAATCCCACTGACTGGGGTAGGCCAATAGGCTAGGGATAAAAATTACACATAAACTGGTATAAGTGTTTGGAAACTAGATCTAATCTGTAATACAGCAGAAGTTCAGTGCACATAAACCAAACCAGTTTAAGATAAACCTGGATGGATGTAGTATTGGACTTAACTGATTTAGGTTAAATCAGTTTATTAAACTTCCGTCCCAGATCCTTTCCAGATTCAAGTTAGCTCACAGTTCCCCAGCATCCCAGGATGCTTTGCACTTCCCCCACAACCCCCTGCTCCCCACCTTGCAGGGTTGGCGGGACTAGCTTTGGCCCAAGCTGTCTGCTGCAGCTGAGCAGGGAGGCTCTAGCACCCCCTGGCACTTGTCCTGAGCCACTGCAGGCATGTGGCTGCATTCCCAGAATCAAAAGTGAATGTCTGTTCACTTGCTTAATGGTTCACTCTACGCAGCTTCGACTAACCTGTGCAGATGGAATCCATTCAGCCCCTGGCATTTTGACCGTCTATACTTAGCCTTAGGGTATTGAACAAAAACACCTCATTTTACTTCAGGCTACATTGTGGCTTGGGACATAGGTTCAAAGTGATTCCTTTACGTGCCTAAATAGGCATTAGACAAAGCTGAGGCATGTAAAATCCCAAACAGTGACTGCCCTCAGCAGCCACAAAATTCACTAGGTGGCTGCATTCATGCTTCCATTTTGGGCTGCAAAAATGCCATGACAGCTCCACTCCAATATCTGCCCATTCTCAGAGGCTATTTGGATAGGTTGTTTGGGCATATTGAGGCACCTTAGCAACCCCTAAGATTTGTAGAGATGTGATTTGTTTCTGGGAAGTTCCTAAACTCTATCTGAATCCTGGGAAGATCTTCTTGAGTGGGCAGGAATTAAAATATGCTTCGCTGTCAATGGAATCAGAGTCAGTGGAAATGCCCATCTCTGGCCAATAGCCTAGTGGTTAGAACATATACAGGAAGGGAACCTGGGTTCTTGGACTGCCTCCCCCCAAGGAGATGTGAACCCAAATCTCCCACTTTCAATGAGGATATGCATCCTGCCAGGCTACTGAGCAAGCTTGGTAGGTGCACTTTACACCCTCCCTGTGGAAACCAGGCCGTGGGGTAGCCAAGACTATAAGACACCTAGACCCAGGAGAAAGCAAAGCAAGAAGGACCTTGACTTTGCAGTCTAATGGTTACAGCATCCTGTTGAGAGGGGAGAGGCTTAAAGTCTAGTTCCTATTTTAAGAGATGTAGATTCAAATGCCCCAAGGCAGAGAAGGAACCATGAAACAGGTCCTCCCATATCCTGGGTGAACATTTTAACTGCAAAAGCAGTGGTTTTCAACCTGTGGACTGTCTAAGGGGTCCATGAAAGATGACTATGATCAGTCAAAATATGTGAATACCCACATTTACAATTCACAGGGGTCTGCACCTCCATTCACATTTCTTTTTAGTGGAATACAAATGTAAAAAGGTTAAAAACTGCTGTGCTAGACTATTGGGTAAAAGGCAGGCAGCTGCACCCCCTGGGATGATAACCTAGCATTCAGCAAATGAACAAGGATGCTTCCTGGCCAGGGTGAATCAGATGCTTAAATGCCTATCAAAAGCAGGAGTCCAGACACACAGTGTCATGAGTCCTCAAGGCCAGTGGTTCATCCTGGGATCAGAAACTTCAAGTGAACCAAAATAAATTGGTGATTTTGCCCGGCTCTGTTTGCATATGCCAGCAAACTACTACTTTACGTAAAGCTACTTTTGTCTCTCAGACCCTGAATTCAACACAGTTCACCTAGACCTGAACTTCTGGCTGGTATAAGTAAATTGCTGTATCAATGAATTGGTCCTGAAATCCACCCCATTTTAAAGTTGATTCTGCTGTTTTGGAAATCAACAGCAACATGTCCATTATGCAACTAGGACCCACCACAAATCTGTAAGGATTATCTGATGGGGAAGAAGAAAATAGTGCACAAAAGTATCTCCTTGAAACCTGTGCTCAAAGCTGTGAAGATATTGCTGGATTGCCCCCTTCGCTTTATCTCCATTACCACCTCACAGCTCAGTTCCTTCATTTACAGGGTTTTTGAACTGTAAGTCTGGAGGGAGGGAAAAGGATATTGTAACCATGCAACCTCTGCTGAGAATGTCCTGCCTGCTTTGCTCATCTACTACATTTAAATGCCTCTGTTCAGCACCAGACAGACAACTACATTGACCAAAACTGTATTAAATAGTCGGTTTTGTACATAAAGTGAATGTACTTTGACAACCTGTGCTGACGAAGGTCAAGGGTACCCTTTTATCATGACAAAAATGAATGACATCGCTATGGATTACCAAATATAGCATACCTTGGCAAATGTTTTCACTGGTGGGGTGAAGTAACAGACTCAAAATTTCCCCAAATGTTATCTAAGGACAGCATCAAGTGAAACACCCCGATCCCCTCTCATCTCTGCAGCGTATTACCCATCAGGCCACAAAGCTCCTATTTCTTCATTTCTCCTATTGAACCTACTGTGCTTGGCAAAAATGAATTCAAGGTTGATTCATGCTTTTAGCAGGCTTTTAGGAGCACTGGGCCAAATTAGCACAGCTCACTCCACAGGCCACCTGTTGCTGCCACTTCACTCATTACCAAATTGCTGCCAACTCACCTCCAATCTGACTGATGCTTTTCTTGCTGCCAATTCCCATTGCTGACCCTGTCTCATGGACCACATGAAATCACTCAGTGGGCCAGATCCAGCCTTTGAACTAGGGGTGCCCAACCCCTGTTCTAGGCAATAGGGGCAGAAACTAAGAAGGGAAACAAGCATGACCACAATTGTGGCACCTAATGGCTAATCTTGTCCTGTGAGAGGGAAGGAGGAGCCTTGTGTTGTTGGCTCAAGGTTGTAAAGGCATTTTATCTGATGACTATTTTAGGCCTGGACCAGCCACTCATGCTCAACCTGTTCTTATGCTTTCTATGACCCAACACGCCTTGTGCATTTTTCTACACAGTGGCACACCTTAAATGGGAGAGGAAGAAAGCTCCCATAGTTCAGACCAGGGTACTGCTTAGTGAGAGTGTTCACCCATGGTTTTCATAGAAACATAGGCTCATAGAAAATGAGGGTTGAAGGGACCTTAGGAGGTCACATCTAGTCCAACCCCCTGCTCAAAGCAGGATCATCCCCAGCGAGGTCATTCCTGCCAGGGCTTTGTCAAGCTGGGTCTTAAAAAACCTCCATGGATGGAGAATCTACCACCTCCCTAGGTAACCCGTTTCAGTGCTTTACTACCCTCCAAGTGAGAACGTTTTTCCTAATATCCAACCTCAACTTCCCTTGCTGCAACTTGAGCCCATTGCTCCTTGTCCTGCCATCTGCCCCCACTGAGAACAGTCCAGCTCCATCCTCTTTGCAGCCCCCCTGCAGGGAGGTGAAGGCTGCTATTCAATCCCCCTCGGTCTTCTCTTCTGCAGACTAAATAAGCCCAGTTTCCCCAGCCTCTACTCATAAGTCATGTCCCCAGCCCCCAACCATTTTAATTTCCCTCTGCTTGACTCTGCAATTTGTCCACATCTTTTGTGTAGTGGGGAGTCCAAAACTGGACACAGGATGCCAGATGTAGCCTCACCAGTGCTGAATAGAGGGGAATAATTACTTCCCTCATTCTGCTGGCAACACTCTAATGTGGCCCAGGATGCTGTTAGCCTTCTTAGCAACAAGTGTACACTGCTGGCTCATATCCAGCTTATTGCCCACTGTAACCCCCAGGTCCTTTTCTGCAGAGCTGCTGCCCAGCCAGTCAACCCTCAGTCTGAACCAGTAGTGCATGGGATTGCTCTGTCCTAAGTGCAGGACTTTGCACTTGTCCTTGTTGAACCTCACAGGCACATCCACACATGCAAGCACATGCACTTGCAGCAGCTCCGATAGAAGCAGTGCAAATCTGAGCCGGGGCTTTTTGCCTCAGTGCACATGCCCGGATGCTCCAGCCAGTTTTCTGTCCACCTTACAGTCCATTCAGCCAACCCATATGTCCTCACTTTGCTTGTAGGATTTTGACCTCCCCTCCACCCTGAGGAAAGAACTGAAGTAGGGAATCCCACATCCTGAGTGGATATTTTTACCCCCAGACCTTGTTATAAACCCGTGATTCTCAACCAGGTGTTGCCAGATCCTTTGAAGGACGATGCAAGGTGTGAGTAGATAATTGAGGTGTTAGGAGATCAGCAGTGAAACTAAGCAGGTAAGAGCAGGCTCAGGCTTGTCCCTGCCTGAATGATGCCCCATCCACACTGCCCAACTCCTCAGCAAGGAGGTAGGCACCATAAAATATACATTTTTTTTTTTTTTAATTACATGCACTCAGCTCACAAAACTTATGGAGGGGTGTCTCAGGTCTAATAAAGGGTGCCTCAAGTCCAGAAAGGTTGAGAGCCACTGGTATGGAACTGGAGAAGTGACAGCAGCTCCTCCTTCCCCGATGACATCTTCAAGGAACGTGAAAACTAGTGCTTCATTTTGATCGAGCATCTTGGGAGATATAGGCAAAGGGACTTCTGGATCCAAGGGGCCAACAGGCATTCCTGGGCATGGGCAGAAGCAGAGCAGAGGCACCTGAGAGGTAGACAAGCATTTAAGTCCAAAGTCAGGCACAAGGCAGGTTGGAGATGCACCATCTAGACTAACTGAATCAGAGATGCAGATGCATCAGCTTCCATGAGAAAGAGCTCACTGGTAACATTTAGAGTCAGAACTTGAAGCAACTGTGGAGGTATGTGTTTCCTGAGCAGGGGTTTATAGGACTACAATTCTGGATTCTGCCCCTAAATTTCAACAGTTCTTTCATGTCTTTTCTGACCACAATTTTTAAACTAAAAATCCAGCAGTGATCACTGTTCTTCTGATTCCCAGTTTAGTGCTTTTATCATGAAACCACCCCTGTGCTCATGCCCTAGTTCTGGGTAAGTGCTCTGCACCTCCTGCCAGCTATTCACAGCTTCCAACTCCCAGAAATGTCAACCATCAATAGCAAAGCCAGGGAAAATACCTACAGGACCAACACAATGCCATGGCATTCTTCACCAACCCCCCCCCCCCCCCCTCAGATTGCTGAACAAAGAGGCATTTAAATTTAGTAGATAAGCTAAACCTTATCTCCGTTCTGGCAAGTTTGTCTTTGGGAATCGTTAACAAATACTTTCCCCTGAAATACAAGTTTCTGGCTGCAGTGATTCTCAACCAGGGTGCTGTGAGATGCTGTGCAAAATTAGCACTGTTTAGAGTTAGCATATGATTGGGTTTTCCTGGACACATCCTCTTTTTGGACCCTCTGATCTCTGTTCAGGTGGTTTTTTGAGCTCTGAACCCATGTCTGGGATTTTGCTCAGCTCCGCTGGCAGGAGCAGGGGGAGGGGGAGTGGAGGCAGTGGGTTCATGTGCACATGAATATGCATGTGGCTGGTGTGCAGCCAGGCGATAGGTGTGTGAGGAGGGCAGGTGTCTGCTGGCACTAGGGGAAGCTGTCCGGGCACCAGGGCTGCACCGGGAGGGGTGGAGGGGAGGGGGACAGGTACCTACCCCTGTAGAAGGGGAAGGGGGCAGAAGGGCACTGGGGATGGTGTCCTTGTTTGCCAGGCCAGGCTGGCTGGGAGATGCTGCCCAGGTTGAGTGGGTCGTGGCTAGGTTATCTGGTGTGGCACTGGATACCCAGCCCAGGTGGTAAGTGCTACAGGGCTCCCCTCTTCCCTCCTGCCTGAACTGGGTCTGGACTTGCTCCACCACCTCCCGCACAAATTGGAGTCATTGCACTGTGCCCCAGTTGGATGGGGGCAGCTAGGGGCCCCTTTCAGCAGGGTTGGGGGGAGCAGGGGGCTGCAGGTCAGGAGTGAGGGGCACCAGCAGGGATGGGGGCTGCAGGGTCAGGAGCGAGGGGAAGCAGCATGGCCCAGGGGGGACAAGGGACTTTTAGGTCAGGAGTGAGGGATGCTGAAAGGGTCAAGGGTCTGCAGGTCAGGAGTGAGGGGCAGCAGCAGGGATGGGGGGCTGCAAGTAGGGAGTGCGCGGCACTGCCAGAGGGCTGTGGGTTGGGAGTAAGGTATCCCCCTGACAGTTGTCCTCTCTTTTGGGACTGGAAATATGGTAACCCTTGCTCTGTAAGGTGTGCAAAAAACCAACCCAAGGTTCTCAAGCCAAACCCAGAGATCTCAAACAGGAATCCACAGTTTCAAAACCACTCTGACCTGCGGTGGTCTTCGAGCTCTGCGCAACAAAAGAATCGATGTGTTATTATTACTCTGTCATTAAAAAAACCAGCGAAAGCTAAGAGCTGGCATTTTCTGAGGGATACTTCCAGCCTAAAGAAGTCAAGAATCACTGCTCTACTTCTTTTAGTGCTATTTGTTATTTTGCCAGTAGATGGAATAGTATCCCCGCTGAATGTGTACGTGCCACTATATTTATTTCAGTCGGCAGAGGGCAATCCATCTTCACAGATATCAACCCCAAGTACTGCTAAGAAACAACTTACAAGCAAAATCAAACTTGTGAAGTATTACTACGTGATTTATGGCGCTTGGGTAAAGGCCAGAAGGAATCCTAGAACATAGTGGTAGATCAGGGGAAGCACACAGTGCCAGAGCTTCCCCTTTCCACTCATAGCCCTCACCTGAGGGTTTCAAGATGAGACAAACATGTCCCTTCAAGCTCTTACATAGCAGGTGTGTCTACACGTGCTCATATACTCTGCAGAAACCGAAATTGCTGCACAGTACGGGCATGCATCTACACGTGCACAGCTGTACTGAGCAGTAAATCTGGTGATTTATGCTGACTTGAGCATAAATTTGATACCTGCAAATACCTATCACATTTATGCCCAATTAGTTACTGTGCAGTAAGGCGTGTAGACTCACTACTGTGCAGTAATCCAGAAGGCATCCCTGCTGGCTCTGCCCAGCCACAGGGCTCCTGCCTGGCTGCCTCTCCTAGCTTCAATCTGGGACTAAAGTTAGTCCCAAGGGCTGGCAGCCATGTGGCCAGAGGCTGGAGCTCCCCTCGGTGGCCACAGAGGCACGTGTCCCAAATTTAGTCCCAAATTGCATGCACGTGTAGACACCGGCCTATTCCCACTTACTGTGCAGTAATTTACTGCATGGTAAATTTAAGCCAGCATAAATGCATGTGTAGACACACCCAATATGTATCAGTAGATCACAAAGCACTCTCCCAAAGAGGTCATTATCATTAGTCCCCTTTCTTAGGTGGGGAATCTGAAATGAAGTGACGTGCCCAAGGTCAACCAGGAAGCCAGTGGCAGAGAGAAAAACAAGATGCAGGTCTTGCAGGTCTACCCACTAAATCATACACCTCACTCAGAGCTCCAATTTCTTCCTCATCCAACTAAGCTTGCTGATAACAGATTAAAATGGACCTAATTATATGAACAGGTCTGTTGATGGGCAGAAATACAAACGGGCCACTCAACAACCAACAGCCATTCAGCAAAGTGACAATGTTGGGACATGAGACAGCTCAGCTCTAGAGAAGCACCCTGGAGATAACTGGGTCTTCATCTCCTCTAATGAACTGCCTATGCTGTGTGTATACGATTTTTCCTCTTACCAACAGCAGGGAATGCTTGTAGTAAAACAAATCCTTACCAGAGAAACAGACTCCAGGGCAAGCTGATTTCCCAAAATACCTCTCTCCTTTGTTTTACCCTCTTTCATAATCCTAATAGTTTGTTTTTTTTTAATTTATATTACAGCAGTGCCCACAAGATATCAATGAGGACCAAGGGTCCTATTTTGCAGGGAGCTATATAAACATGCCATAATGAGTTAGTCCCCTGCTCTGAAAAGCTTGCAGTGTACATTAGTGATACGATGGATGAAACAAATGAACAGGAGCAGAAACGCAAGGCTCTTTCCACATGAATTGGCTGTACACACAATTTAGCTTCCACCTTGCTTCCTAGCCAGGCTGCAGCGTTCTGTAACAATCAAGGCAGAAGCTGGACATGAACGGAGGACAAGACAGACCCCAAAGCATTATCTCACAATGGTCTTCCTATTTAGATCCCAAGAGATGGAAGTGGGGATTAGCAGTGTAGGTGACCATAAAAGACGAGCTTTCGGGCACAAACACCCTTCTTCAAGCATAGGGAGAGTTGGCTGGTGCTTGTGTGCTCTCCTGGGAAGACCAACCAATTCTCCCTATGCCTGAAGAAGGGTGTTTGTACCCCAAAGCTGCAAAGAACATTTTCCCCAATGATTTAGTTGGTCTACTAAAAGATATCACATCTATCCAAAGAACTTTGTCTGCTTATGCCCTTAGACCAACACAGCTACAACCAACCACCATAAAAGACAAGGGCTTTTCTGGACTTTCTCTCATCGCCAGTAGGGTACAGATAGACCAGCAGCATAATTCTGGTGTTGGAGTGACTGGGGCAGCAGCCCTGAGTACTGCCTTTGGTAGGGGTGCAAAAATATTCACATCTACAGGTGGCAGCACAGTCACTGGCTGGCACTGTGCCATGTCCTGCCACTGTCCAGGGCATGCAGATGCCTTTCTGGGACCCGTAAATGGCCTAGGACAAAAGGTAGTTTTAGATAACCTTGACACTTGCTGGATTCTGAATGCTTTTGGGGCTAGATGTGCCGTGGAGGTAAACTGGAGTAGCTCAGGGGAGCTGTCAGTCATTCAAACACAAATCTCTGACCTATCCTTTCCTCTTTCCAAACACTCCCATAAGGGGCTCTGTAAAAAGACACTATACCCCCATATACACTAAAGCTAGGCAGTTCCTGTAAGGTTCCTCTGGGAGTCACTGCAGACTTTTTTCATTTTTACTAATGCTGCAAAAGGGCTGTTTGGGGCACTATTGTGTGGTCCTAATAATTTCTCTGAAGTTTGAAATACATAAAAATTATTGTCCACCTGGATGCTGGTACCAGAAACAAGGCCTTAGGCTGATCAAAACATCTAGGCCTTAGAATAATGAAAAATGAGAAAGGATGATGATGACCTGTACAATTGCAGACAATGTGCCAGAATTTAACCTGGTTTGGAGTGATTTTATAATCCAGGTCCAGAACAAGACTGATGAAGATGCTTTCTGTCTGAGAAATGAAGGACCCGCGGAGTGCTGATTTTGTAACAAATGACTGGTGACTCAGACTCTTCATATTTCTTTACCTTCGATTGATTATTTCTGCACATACAGCTCATTCAGTCCAGATCCAGCTCATATTAATTAGAGGCTTACGTTTGTGGGAGAGGATTAAGGGCATCCTTGCAGCTTTGCACATCATGTTAATAAAGCTGGACAAATATGAGAACTTGTTTTTATGGCTATTTTTTTAAATATGTTATGAGTCAAAAATTTTGCTTCTGCTAAGATAGGGCAAATCCTGTCATTGGGCCCATTTATTGCAGGTTTTCATCTCAGTGAGGTACAAGATCCATATTCGGAAGAGTGTGTTTGAGAGAAACTTGGGTTCAGTGGGGGATTGGGGCATAAGGTAAATATTATACTCTAATATAATAAAAGCCTTACCACTTCTGGCTGTGTGTCTGTCTGTCTGTCCATAATACTCTGGGCCAACAGTGCATGTGCAACTCGGGGCCGTATGACAGAGACAGACAGGTCGAGGTGGGGATGGATGTAGTTGGGGCTGGGCTGTGCTCCCTACTGTGAGGGACTGGCAGTTTGGGGGTGCCCTGAGGGCAGTGGGGTGCAGGCAGTGCCCTCTGACTGCAGCACATGGCTATGAGCCCCACCCCTGCTTGCATTGGAAGCACCCGCGGGCAGCGGGGCATGCAGGGCACACAGGAGAGGGCACAGCGCACAGCCACAGGGTGCTGCACTAGGAGGGGGCATTTGGGGCATGGGCAGTGCCCACCACCTTAAGCATGTGGCTGTTGGGCAGGGCATGCCCCCTACACCCACTCCCTGCACTGCACACTGTGCCCACTTGCTTTGTCCCCTCGAGTGGGGAGTACCCAGCAGCTGTGGGCCATGGGGTGGGCGTAGCATGGGAGGCATGGTGTGTGACCTCACTGTGGCCGCTTCTTATGCCATGCCCCATGGCCACACCCCGCCACTGTACATCACACCCCCCATGGGGGTGTCTGTTCAGACTATCTTTATTCACTATCTGTCTGTTTAGACTGTCCAGACTATCTTTATTCACACTCTGATTGGTTGTCTGAAACAACCAATCAGAGTACTCCAAGAGCATATGGGACAGGAGCTGGTGGCTGGAGCATTACCATGACGGCAGGGACAGAGCGGGGAGGTGGGTGGCAAGGCCAGTGCCCCCCTCCCCCCGCTCCTTGGAGGTGGGTGGAGTGGGCCCAGGCTCCAAGCGGCCAATGGGGGGGCAGCGACCCCCCCACCATCATTCTTGATGGGCAATTCGCTAGTATAAAAGAAGCATTCAATCTCATTGTCAAGGAGTCTGCAAGCTAAAAGCTTGATCCTGTTCCCAACAAGTCAACACCAAAACTGCCATCAATTTTAATAGGAGCAGGAACAGGACATAAATCAAAGTGCCAAGTAAGCAGGACTGGATATAACTCAGTAGCTAATTATTTGCCCCCATGTGCTGATTAACCGAATCCAGGATAACAGATCCACACAGGTTTTGTTTGTCTTTTCTTTTCTTTTCTTTTTTCTTTCTTTTTTTTAAATGTGTCTTAAAAAGATAACCCATTCATTAATTTCAAGCAAGCTCAGATTACATGATCTGAGGAATTGTTATGCCAGATATACTGGTTAGTATTAACTGAATTTATGTTTGACTTTCTGTTACGAAAAATTTCCCTGATGAAAAAAACAGTAAGTCCAGTTTTGATCGCAGTCTCCGGTGCTCCTGCCCTCGATGACAGCTCTGGCAGGATATAAATTGATTAAATAGGACTAAGATTCACCTTGTTTTGCTTTGTTTTTTTCTCTTTCTCTCTCTTTTTCATTTATTTGATTTTTTTTAAGCAGAGTTTTGTCACCAGTGAAAAGAGTGGGTCCTCATCCTCACAACTGTTTAAATATAAAGCAATGTTTTAACATGGAATCATAAAATCCTAGAAAATGAAGATTAGAAGGGACCTCAGGAGGTCACATCTAGTCCAACCTCCTGCCCAAAGAAGAACCAGCCCCAACTACATCATCCCAGCCAAGGCTTTGTCTAGCCAGGTCTTAAAAACCTTCAAGGATGGAGATATATATCCAAATATATATTCAAATGTGATGCACAAAACATCATTTCAATTGAGGATATTAATAAATAGCAAGCCTGTTTGGAGCATTTTTAAACAGAAGAACAGAGGCTAATAAGTCTAGACAAATAACAGAACTGGAGAGTTTTGGAACAAGTAAACGGAGAGTTTGGGTAATGCTGCTCGCATGGACATGCCTTATTCATTTTGGAAGATTATTTGACTGCTTATGATGTTAAGGACCATCATACTGCTTTCACAATTCTGTGAACAAATTTTCCTTTTAAAACCTGTGTAACAGGTAGAGATTGACTGTAAAAAAAGTGCCCCATTTGAAGAACGATGTCTGGAGTTAGTCATCTATGCTTGGTTCAGGGACTTGCATCGCCCTCAACAGGTCTGGAATCAGGTCCTTTCTATGAAGAATGCTATGACAGAAGAGAAGTCAGCACCATCCCTGACAAGATCATCCATCCAGGCTATTTATGTTTACAGTTTTTAGTCCAAAGACATCACGATTGCATGAAAGGACGATCTTGTGACATAATTGGAGGTAAATCCCCAAACTAGGAGAGTTATATATTTACTTACATGCCACTCTATTAAAAAAGGCTCAAGTAATTAAGAGGATGCCTGTGTGACCTGGCTCTCACATAGAATTTGTCAGGAAATGATTTTTGGTTCTACGGATAGTTTCAGCATAACTCACACCGTGAATGTGCAGGGCACGCTGTTTCATTTTTGCTGATTTTTTTTCTTCAGAAGGGTCATGAACATATAGAGCACCCCAAAGCAACCTTTGCGCAGTCCCTCTAGGACAGTGGTTTTCAACCTTTTTTGATTTGCAGACCTTAAAAAAAATTGAATAGAGGTGCGGACCTCTTTGGAAATTTCAGACAGAAGCATGAACCCCTCTGAATGGTAAGTGTGGGTATTCACATACTTTTGATTGACCATAGTCATCTTTGTGGACCTCTTAGACATAGCTTGTGGACTCCCAGGGTCCGTGGACCACAGGTTGAAAACCACTGCTCTAGGAGAGTTCCCCATAGTGCTGAGCTTCAGATCTCTGCTGGGTTTGAAGGGATGGGTTCCTCCAAGGCTAGATAATATCCCTGGGGTTTGGGGGTTTTGTGTTTTTTTTCAGATAGGGGCATCATGATTTCAGGCCTACGAGAGACTTACTTTTCTGGCAGGATGTGCAACCAGCAGATATGTTTCACTGACCAAGGACAGTCTTTTCCAAATACACCAGCTTTTCTTAGTCCGCTGGAATTCAGTGGTTTATTCCTCCAATAGCATAGTGGAAAACCAACACTTACAGGCATGTCCATGCTAGCCGCATTACACACTAAGACTGTGTGAAGCAGCTCGTACTCGCTTCAGATTCGGATTCGGCCAATTCGGGGAACAGTGATTTGATTTGGTGATTCAAATCACTGTCCCGATTCGATTCGTCTGAATCTGATTTGGAGATTCGACTTCTGCTGAATCAGCCAAATATCCAAATCACACAGGCCCATCCCCTGCCCTCTCTCCCAGCCCTGGCAATGGCTGCCCCACCCACCCCAGCTCCTGGCACTTGGGTAAAAAAAGCCCCGACTTACCGGCTGCTGCCCAGTGGGGGGTGATCCCCACTGCTCCCCCGCCATGCTTCATTAGCCCCCTGATACCCCCTGCTGTCCCAGACCCCTGCCCATGGCTGCCTCACCTGCCCCAGCTCTGGCCCTTTAAAGAACCCCCACCTCAAACCCTGGACTCCCCTGTTCCTGCCCAGTGGGGGGTGATCACCACTGCCCCCCACTGCCCCATGCTATATGGGGGGACTCTGCATGAGCCCCCTGAAGACTCAAGACCACTGCAGGAACCAGTGAGTTAAGGTGGGGGTTCTTAAAATGCCAGAGCTGGGGCAGGTGGGGCAGCCATGAAGTGGGTGGGAGAGCAGAGGGGGTCAAGCAGCTCATGGCAGAGCCCCCCCATGCAGTGCGGGGGCAGCAGGGATTGCCCCCGTGCCTGGAAGCACCCTGTGAATAGGGTTTGTTTTTTTTAAAGCACCCGGAGCTGGGGCGGACAGAGGTCAGAGGATGTGGCCTGGCAGGTGTCCCCATAGTCCCCTCCCCACTTCTCCAGCCTCTCCTCCCCCGCCCCCTACTTACCTGCTCCGGGTCCGGCGTCAGCTCCCTGCTGCAGCGGGTGGGGACTGCTTGAATCATCAAAGCTCTCCAAATCTTTTCTAAATTGATTGGGAGAGCTTTGAATCAATTCGGACCTTTGTATCAGTCCCCTGATTCGATTCGGATTTGGAGATTCGGCCACTGAATCGGGTCGAATCTCCTCTGAATTGAATCAGCACCCAAAGCTTTGCACAGCCCTATTACCCACCTCTCTGGCTTAGCGTGGCCAGCAGGATTTCATCTCTCTCTCAGCCTTCAGAAGCAGAGCCCTTGTCACAGGTTTTCACACCTTGCTGGTTGTGTCACTCTACAGTCGCGCAGCTTTTGCATGTTCTGTCTCATGGCTGCAAGTCAGTAAAAGGTTATATCTTTCATTGCATCTCCAAGGAAACATGATGCATTGGTTGACAGACCTCAATATTTTGCTCATAACCGTATCATGCCTAAGTGACCAACACTATTCTTAGAACACTATTTCTTATTTCCCTGTCCCTAAAGAGAATTGACCTCCTTCAGTCCCAATAAGTCACCAGACAATGGCAAGGCAGGACAGACAGAGAGAGTTAACAAGTCATGCATATTTTTTCATTAAAATAATATAGATACCCCACTTATACTCTACAAATTCGAATGTCTATGGTTAAAAAAACAGAGTTTGGGGTTTTTTTCTTCTCCTCTTTGTGTTGGAATTTTTGTTCTACAGTAAAACTATGAAAAACTCAACAACATAAGATATCCCCCATGGAATTTTCCATTTTAACCAAAACAAGTCATTTTTCATTAAAAAAAAAAAAAAAATTGCCCTGAAAAAAAAGAGTGTGGTTGTGAGAAATTCAGGTCTCATGGTCATAAGGTTAATGTATAAAAGAGGCATTCAGACTCATCTTCAAGGAGCCTGCAAGCCAAAAGCTTGATCCTGTTCCTAACAGGTCAACATCAAAACTGCCATCAATTTTAATAGGAGCAGGAATAGGCCCTAAATCAAACTGACAAGTAAGCAGAACTGGATAGAAGTTGGTAACTAATTATTTACCCCTACGTGTTGATTCACTGAATCCTGGATAAAAGATTCCATAAAAGAAAGATAAATGCAGTCAGCTGAACCGTTATTTCAAGGAATGAAGGTGGGTAAAGAAATATCTCAGTGTCTTAGCTGACGTACACTCATACATGATCAGATGATGTGCAAACATCTCCTTGACTTTGAGATGGCTTAGTCATTTGGAAGCAGCAGGTATATGTTTAATGAACTAGGTCTTACGTGTTCCTAATTGTTTTACCATCCCACTCTGTTCTGAGAGATCATCCTGCAAAATTCCCATTTCCAGACCTCGCTGCCAGCCCACTTCCATTGCTCAGTACCACCCAGAGCTGGCCACAGTAGGATCAACTATTCTAACCTGGCTCGCTAGCTGTTTGCCTTGGACATGTAATTGCTTTATCCTTTCGTTTTGTTCCCCTTTGACCAAATTCTCCTTTATATAACAACAATTGAACCACCATGCCAGCTGCTGACCCATATTGGCTAGCTTTCTGCATAACTGAGTTATCTCTTTTCTGTCTCCCAACCCTGGAATAACAAGCTATACATCCAAGCCAGCCTGCTATAAGCATCTTTCTTTCCAGATGCATGAAGAAGACCCACTGTGGCTGCAATGACTCTTGCAGGCTGCAGGCTGTCTTGATAAATCCTCATACTTGCTGTGAGTGCCTAAGCAGACAGAAGGGCCAGAAAGTAGGGCTGTGCAAGGCTTCAGTCCCTGATTCAATTCAGTGCAGATTTGGCCCGATTCAGTGGCCAAATCTCCAGATTGAATTAGCAGACCCTTTACTTCCTCCAAACCGATTCGGAGAGATTTGGAAAGATTCAGACATAGACACAGCTTTAAATGTTTATTCTACATACCACTAGGTAGTAGGCAGTTCCTCAATGCTGCGATGCCCACAGGAGCACAGGAGGAAGAGGGGGGGTCCCCAGCGTGCTTGGCAGCAGACCCAGAAGTGGACCAGAAGCACTTCCAGTCCATTTCTGGGTCGGCTGGGGAGTGTGCTGGAGGCCTCTCCAGTCCCCCGCCCTCCATGGCTCGGTGACTGGTGCCTCTTGGGTCTGGTGGGACACCCGGGATCCCCATGCAGTCGATTGCCAAGTTGGGGGGGGTGCTGGGGGGGGAGCCCCTGAACACTCCACAGTGGACCTGGAAGAGGACCTGAAGTATTTCCAGTCCACTTCTGGGTTTGCAATGCACGGGGCTCCCCCACACTCCTGGGGGACGTTCCATCCGCCCCAGCATTGCAGCATTCGTGAGCCATGCTGGTACCTCAAGGTATGTAGAAAAAACATTTAAAGTTGTGTCTATGGCCGAATCACTGATTCTCTGAATCAGCATCAAATCTTCAGATTCAAATTCGGCTGAATTGAATCAGGGGCAGCGATCGGAATCAATGAATCGAAGGATGCAGCAAGGGATTGGAGATGCTCTGTTCACCAGGGCACTGCTTGGGGTAACAAGGAACAATGGTCACAAACTGACAGAGAAGATTTAGGCTAGACATCAGGAAAAACTTCTGCACGGTAAGGGTGACCAAAATTTGGAATGGGTTTCCAAGGGAGGTGGTGCTCTCCCCTACCCTGGCGGTCTTTAAGAGAAGACTGGGTAGGCATCTGGCTGGGGTCATCTGACCCCAGCGCTCTTTCCTGCCTAGGCAGGGGGTCGGACTCGATGATCTGTTGAGGTCCCTTCTGACCCTAACATCTATGAATCTATGAAAATCTATTAATCACTGCCCCCAATTCGGGCCAAATCTGAATCCAAATCGAATACAGCCCGTTTCGCACACCCCTATCAGAAAGCCCCCTCAAAGAACTTCACTGATGTAGGAGTCCCCTAAATTCAGGTGCATTATCAGCTCTTATACAGTGATTTATGGACACAAGGCATTCTGGGAGGTACCAGGGCAAAACAGAAGGACAACATATGCAGGATGGAGGGGGTGTGGGCAAGGGACATCTGTGTCTCAGTTATTCTACACCCCTGCAAGCTCCCATTTAAGCAGAGCAGAAGCCTTAGTGGTACATCCTTATGATAAGCTTTGGTTTCATTGGTCCCTGGAGTTCCTGGAAGGAGGAAGCGTGGACTGTTATGCCTGGGTGCCGGCACCAGTACAGCAATGAAACTGGTTCATAGTCCTTCATAATAAGTGTCTCTCACATTGGTGTTACCTGGGCATAACCCCCTTGTCTTGAACAGAGATATTGCCAATTTAGGTGACATCTCTAGTTCTTTTGCTTCCCCCCCGACTCCACTTTACAGATTTTACAAACGCAGCTTCTCCACATGCCTATAATTTGTGCGTCGCTGAACTTGTCTATTTGCCACTGTCATTTCCAATAGTTCCCACACTTCTCTTACCTGCCTTATCATCTCATCACTCGGCTTGCACTCAATCTTTTCAGGACCTCACCTTATTCTGAAATGTTTGGCTGCTTCAATATCAGGTGTCATCTTTTTGATGGCCACTTGTTATGCTATCTTGGTTAAATATAGTGTTACGTTGTGTCAGCAGTAGGAATAATCATACTTCTCCTTTTGTGGCTAGGTTCAAAAACCCTGTTGCAGAATCGGTCCAAGTTATGTGGTTTTCTATAAGCGGCGCAGTTTAGATCAGTAGCGAACAGAAAACACGTTCACCCTTTCGTGTGTGAGGGGAGCAAATCTTAGACTGGCTTCCACCATTTTTTAACCAGTCTACGTGTGCTGAACTTCTGTTCTGTTATGGGTACAGACCAGTTTCTGTTCACTTATACCATTAAAAGTGTAATGTCTGGACCAGGCCTTTGTACTTATTTCATTCTACCACCAAACAAATCAGAGGGATTTTGATAATGAGGATTAACCAGACATAACAGGATCATTTTTAAATGGGGAATTAGATGGGTTGGACTGATGGCAGAGGTGGAGGTAACAGCTCTGAACACATCCCATATAGTGGAGTTCAAGGCAGGAGGGCCCTGCATGGAGTCACTGAGGGATAATGTGACTTGCAACAGGTCCATAAAGGGGAACAATGCCTGACAAGAAAACAATCCAGCTCTATTCTCAAAATCCAAGCTTATCTTGAACAGCTGGCCATTCAAAATGGATTTTTTTTTGACTTTTCAATCTCAGCTGGAATCAGTGGGTTGCAACCAAGAGGAGAACAAGCACTGATATTTTTATGCTGTCACTTTTCAGGGTAAAACACTGCCTTTTGCAAAACTAGAGGGGCAAAATGTGTGTGTGTGGGGAGGAAAATTGAGGGTGTTTATACACGTGCAGTGAGGCTGCTCTCATGTGCCATAATTACAGTGTATCAGAGCAAACTCGATTAATTGAATCTGCTGGAGCGGGGTAATTACCGAACTCCAGCAGACTCCAGCATCATGTGCATCAGCATCCCCGCACTGAAAACTGGCAACAGGGGTGCTTTAACTAAAGCTTTATTTGTAGACTCGAAATAGGGCACGTATACACATGTAGCAAGGCTGCTCTGATGCACTGTAATTACGGTAGGAGCAGACCTGATTTATCGAATTTGCTGGGGCATAGTAAGTACCACACTTCAGCAGATTTCAGCATCACATGTATCAGCGTCCCCGTGCTGAAAAATGGCAGAGGCGTTTTGACTAAAGCTCATTAAAGCAGCTCTCAAAGTCACTCTAATTAAAGTGAACCTCCCTGCCACTCTCCTAGAGCATGTGTATAAATGCCCAGGCTGGTCAGAGAGTCATTCATTGCAAGGGGAAAAGGCAAATGTATTAGAATAAGGCAGAAGGCAGGGCAGGGTGGCCTTTCTGAACAAGTCAGTCTCTAAGGGTGTTGTCTGACATGACAATTTGCATGTGCTATCTCTAGGGAATGCTATGCAGTTTTAAAGTTAGCGTGTGCTATGATCAGCCGCACCTTAAGGATTAATACCTGCTCAGATGTGCACAGCTCTGACTTGCAGCTGGCGGGCTGGTGAGCAGGGCATGGCTAGAAATCTGCCTCGTGGCTGCCTGGCTCTCCAGCCCCCACACAAATGCCAGATCTCTCATGGCTCCCTGACTCCCCCAAGCTTTCCAGACTCCCCAGCTCTCCATCAGACCAAGGCAGTAGAGTGTGGGAGGACAGATTATCCATGGTGGGTGGGGAAAATGGGAGTGCTGCATGCTGGGATTTTGGAGGACCTCAAATTGCTTGTATTGGCCCCATGAAGCAGACTGATGTTAACACAATGCAAGCTGCCTAACAGCAGCTGGAGATATTCCTTGTCCAAAAAGGTACAACGCTGAGATGTTCAGAGCCGGCTTAGCTTGTCTTTTCCTGCTTTCATGTGCACACACTCCCATCTTAACAGCATTTCATTTGTGGGTAAAGTAATGTCTAAAAACACACGTGTGTGGCACCCTGCCCTGCCTCCTGCCTGACTTCAGACTAACACAGATAACTATCTTGTCCTGTTAGGATCAGCTTACTTAGATCGCAAGCTCTTTGGGAAAGAAAATACTTTTTGGTTCTACTCACAGCACCTCTAATACGTGATCTCTGCTCAATGGCTCAAGTTGTTTTCGTGCTACAATGATACAAATACTAAATAAGGAATCATTAGGCCTTGTGTTTTTTTGTGCTACCATATCGCAGATATAGTAGGATCCCAGCAGGAGGGGGAACCTATTATCATTTACCCTGGGGAGAGAGGGATACATTTTGGAAGTACTCACTTCAATGCGGCGGATATTTTCCCATTGCTTCAAAACAAGATGTTCAAATCCAGTGCCCAGTGTTTGATGTGAAATACTGGCCTGCATCTCAACACGTCCTCACTTGATATCATTTGGCACTTAGATCAGAGCCTGGGCCTGCTGTGTACTGCCATTAGTTTGTTTTTTTTTTAAACAACCCCATGCCCCTTGCTTCCTGCTGGACATCTACTCCCAGCAGCTAATGGGAATTCTCAGTGGGTGGCTTCATTTATCAGGCCATTAGGCTGCAGTTAGGAAAGTTGTACAGACGAAGGGATGCACATTGTTTTGAGAGTTGTCTCCAGGCCCCAAGTCGTGGCAGTCATATCAGATTAAGCCATCACATGTTTTGGAGAGCGGAGCTAACATGCTGAGCTTGGATGTGTCTGTTAGTACCATTATCAGGGTACAAAATCAACAGAAACGCTTGAAGTTTTCCCAAGTTTCACAGGGGAAGCCAGGCAGTGGCCTTGGGTCCTTGTCAAAGAACCCACAACCCTCAGTGAGATGCTGAGACTCTCTGTAAAACACCTGGAGGTAGAGAATCTGTCTCTCTTTTTGACCCAGTGAATATCAAGATGGTCCATGCCCAGCTTGAAAGCCTCCCACCCCAAAAAACAGCCCCTATCACAGAGGTGATGGAACATCCCTAAGAGGTAGGAAATGTAGGTTTGAAGACAGAATTGAACCCGCAAACTCCCACAGACTGGGCAAGTGTTCTCCGCACAAGCCTGTTGAATGCAAAAAGATGCCTTCTCCCCCTGTCTTCCTCTTCCTCTTCCAGGCATGTATTGCAAGAAGCCTCATCTGTTAGACATGCTCCAAGAACACCTATTGCATCCAGCCCTTCAGGAGACACAGGCAGTGAGATACCTTCTTCATGGACCTGAGGGAGTTTAAGGGGAAGATAGGCATTGTGCTGCTCAGCACTGTTGGGAGTGTGGTGCTTCAGGCCCTGTGCTTTAGGCACCAGGGGAACACTAATGCTGAAACCTTGGGCCTGAGCAGGTGTTTGGTCTTGGCACCATTAAGCAGCAAGTGAGCAAGTGCTTTGATGGTCACAGGTTTGCAAATCAGACCCTGCATTGGGAGATAGGCAGCCCCTGCAAGCAATGGAGATACTCCTAGAGACTTCCTTGGGCTTTGGATCCAGCCCTAGGGCAGGACATTGTAGCACACAATATCTGATGGGAAGAAGCAGGAAGCATGGGAGGGATCACTAAGGAGAAGGCAAAGGGGAGAACCAAGAGCAACCATGTAAAATGAGGAAGGAAAAATTTAAGGTGAATAGTGAGAAATCCTCCCTGACCATGGGCCCTGCGGTCTTCCCCAGGGGTTGGCAGGTGTGAGTCCCATACTCTGGGCTCTTACAATGACACTGGAAAAGGCTCTGGGAAGGGTTGTTGGGGCAACCACCCTGCCTTGGTGCCTGGGATATGTACAGCTGAGGTGTAACCTCCTTCATTTATCACCTAGAGAAGTATCTGCACAGATGCTGGCTATGGAAGGGTCCCCGGAGCGGTCTTAATGCATCCCTTCCTGGGAGCCCTGGCTGCAATTTTTTATGAGCAGAGAGAGAAACAAGGCCAGAGCTGAGGCTGCTTTAAGTGCTGGAGAATTCACCCTCCCTGAACAGGCCAAAGGAAGGAACAAAATCCCCAAAGCTCATGGGATCTTCAGCATTTCTTCTGAGAACAGCCAAGGACACCTGGCTACTGAGGGTATGGGAGAGGTTATGAATCTATTCACGCCTTGCAGAGAGACAGTGGCTCACACTCTCGGCAGGCCTGTCCTCAGGGCAAGTGCATGAATCACTGTGCAAGGAGCAGGACAGGAAATCCCAGAGGTTTTGGTGACTTTTAAGTTCAGCCTAGCCTGGCTTTGAACCACAAGCTTAGCTCTACAGTCCACTAACAAGCCAGTTCAATTCCATACTTGGCATCAGGTCAGGGAAAAACCAGTGGCTCTTGTGTGCCACATACCGCAGATTATTTGCCTTTTAACATGATTGCATGGGTGAAATGCATGGGTCTGAATGACACTTCTGCTCCAAACAGAGCCACAGTTTGGATCTGGGTCAAAATTCTGCCATTCAGGCAACTGAATTACAGGATGAACGACAGATAACCTGATTCCACGAGGCCCAGGAAATCCAACCTTGCTTGGGGTGAGACAAAGCGGACTATGAAGCCAGGCCTCAGCTGATGTCAAAAGGCAGAAATGTATGGATTCTTGCTCAGCTCTGGGTTCATTGGCCTACATGGAGAAATGGCATGGGAAGGTTTGCCCTGCATTTGGTGAGTCCTGCAAGGTACAGGGATGTGGTTTATCTGAGTCCAGAAGTCCCAGAGAAAGGAGATCCTAATGAAATGTCAGCTGATGGTCATTTCAATTCCCCAAGAAAACCTGCTTGCAAACCCAGCAGCTGCTCAGAGATGCGCTCCTGTTCACACATCTGCAAACGATTCTCCGAGGCTTCAGAAGTCGCACACTCACCTGCAGGGTATGACGAAGGCACTGATGTTTTCATGAGACGAGGAGTTCTGGCTATTGGGATTCACGGTGCTGTGGAAGTTTGGGTCATCCTAGGCCATGGTGATGCTAAGCTATACTAAGCTATACTAAAGCTAAGGCATTACGAAGGACTTTAGGAGTTGCTGACTGCTGGATGACCTGAGAAAAGACACAGCAAGCCAGAACAGTGAAACCAGCAGGGAGGAAGCCGTAGATGCCCAAACTTGGCAAGGGGAAGCTGAAGTTGGCAGGGAAGGAGCTGCAGGTGTCTGGCTTCAGCAAAGAGCCAAGTGAAAAAAGGGACATTTCTACAGAGAGAGAAAAAAGAACTGGCACGGACTGAGGGTATCTCAGCTGTAAATACAGGGGTTGCCAAACTTACCCTTTTGCAGCGACCTCGGGGGCATCGATAGGCATAATGCTTCGCTTGCCATTGTCTGGGCAGTTTTGCTGAGCTAGGCTGATTGCTGTCCAGACCTGCTAGCTACTGTCCTAACACACAATAAACCAATGTGAGCTTTCGCAACTGAACATGAATTTCAGTCCATCTTTTTGCATCTCACCTAAGCTTCAGAAAGCTGGTTGCAGGCAATGGCCGCTGAAAGCACCCCGACCCATGCAACCTGAACAGGAGCAGCGGGAGGCTACCTGGGAAGCCTCCCATCCCTGTGCACCTCACAACAACAAGGTGTGGGTTGTTTTAGTGGTTCAGGGATTTGATTCCTCTGGGATCTTTTTCTCCCTCCCCTCCCTGGTGCTTTATAACTCCCTCCCACATTGTGGGATGTAGTGCATATGAACTGTGCAAATAAAAGGCAAGGCATGTTACAGCTGCAGCAAAGATTATCACCGTGCAGCTGATTGCCTGTCTGTCAGTGGTGTAACCAGCTGCTGTGTTAAACTTCTTCCCAGTTTGCTGCATGAATGGGCAGGAGAAAGCATTAATGACTGCATTACACTCTCCCTTGCACTGCTGCAACTCCAGCGACCTGAGCACGGGCCTACCAGATTCATTCAAAAACCCAAACTGACTCTCAAGGTTGGACTGCCAAGGAACAAACCCATCCCAGCCCTGCAATGCAGTGGACTACCCTTGCTACCCATCTGGGAACAGCTTAATAGGATCTGCTCAAATCTTGGATTCAAGTATTTCTGAATGGTGGCATCTGGCTTACCCAACCCACCTCTGCAGGTTTTCCCTGTTTTCACAGGGAGCCAAACCTAGAGCCCAGATCCCAAAACTGTTGCACTTGGATGAGTCAAATCCAGAATGAGACCTGATATATAACCAGCTAGAAGGGAAACAACATTGCTGGGGGTGCCACAGTGTAATGTGTGACTGCATCCTCCTGTTCCTGCCATAGGTGACTGGTAGGGAGTGCATGGGGGGGCATGCGTCCCCTCGATGGTCAATGCTGATGCCATCGGCAGGGCCAGTGCCCCCCTGACAGGGCCGTCGATGCCACCAGCTTCTGTGGGTGCTTGCCAGACCCATCCCCACTGCCACCAGCGACTTCTGTGGGCTCCCCTCGAGATTCAGGAGGCACCTTGCTGCCTTGGGTACCACATAGAAGATGCACAGAGATCACAGTGAGGGATGGAAGGGGTCAAATAAATGCCCCAAACAAGCAGACATTGTATAGCATACAGCTGTTACTCACTATTGCAGGCGAGTGAGTCACTTCAGAGTTTGCTTTCCAGTTGACTAAGCAAGCCCAAAGTCTTGGTTGCTTCTCCAACTCTCATCCCACCGGGTCCTAAATCCCTCGTCTCTGACTGGAAATCTAACAAGCAGGAATCTCCTGCATCTCTACCTACCTTCTGCTTCCTGAGGAAGTTCACAGGTCATGTTAAGAAGCAGAAAGGAGAAAAAAGGTTGGTCTATACCTTTTCTGGAGCCTCCCTCTTCCTCAGTCCCTCCTCCACTTTGGACAGGATTCAGAAGCATCCTAGTGCCACTGACATAGGGAAAAGTTGATGACAAGACTTTAGGATCTTGTGTCCCATTTGGTAGCATTGATGATTAATGCCAGGCACACCTTACATCAGTACTCAGGGTCTGTGTTGGCTCCAAAACCGTTCACACTTATGGGCTTCTATTTGCCTGGAGGTTTGTTGTAGGTGGCCTCATCCCTTCAAAGCAATTTGTTGTGGGGTTGGGGTGGGGAAGGAATAAAAGGTTCTGCAGGGGAGAAAGGAAGGCAAGGAAAGTAGAGGGCCTGAGTCATGTGTAACACCTCCCTTTGATTGCATGGGATTATCTCTGCCAGAATGCCACAGATATATCTTGGGGTATTATTGGTCACAGAGAGAAAGGTAGTTGGCCATGTTAGTCTAAAGTCAGGCAGAAGACAAGGTAAATGTGTACCTTATCGACTAACTAAATCAGAAATGTATAGCATAAGCTATGTTATGAGATGTATCTAGATGGATAGATATGATGTATACGTATGTTCTTGACTTGTCTACCAGGCTGTTTTCAATCCCAACCCTGCTCTACGGGTATGAAACTTGGACAATATATTGGAAATGCCCGAAAGCTTTCGAACATTACCACCAGCAATTTTTTTGGAAAATCCTCCATATTTTCCAAGAATGAATATTCTGGCTCAAGAAAATACCACCAGCATTGAAGCCATGTTCATATAGTATCAGCTCTATTGGACTGGATATGTGATACGGATACCCGATAACCAACTCCCCAAACAAGTCCTATATTACCAACTCACTGATGGTCACCACTCTAGAATGGAGCAAAAAAAGAGATTCAAGAAATACCTTGAAGACCAATCTGAAGAAATGTAATATTAACATCAGTACCTGGGAGACTTGAGCGCTAAAATGTCCACAACAGCACTGTGACGTGATAAGGCATCAATCCTTTTGAGCAAACTCTCCTTACTATGCAGGCAGATAGACAAGAGAGACAAAGGAAAAGAGCTATGACCTGGCATCACAAGGATCATAGGGAAATTGGGCTGCAAGGGACCTTACAAGGTCATTTAAGTCCAGCCCCCTGCTCAAGGCAGGAACATCCCAGCTGCTGTCTGTCCAACATGCCCTTGGCTGTTTCAAGGGATGAAAACTACACAACCTCTCTGGGCTGCCTGTTGCAATGCTTGACCACGCTCAATCAGAAAGTTCCTCCTCCTCCTTGTGGTATCTACTCCTTTCTCCCAGAACTACTTGCCACATCTCCATTCAAACATGCAGATCTCAGATCAGCCTCTTGTGTCATCTACAGACTCACAGATGACTTCCCAATTTAGTGGAACGCTGTCATTCTCATATTTAGGGACTGCTGCTGCCAATGGTAGTTTATACTATACATCTCTGAATTAGTTAATCTATAAGGTGCTAATATACTGTTTCTTCACTATTGGCCACAAATTTAGGGGCTTGCACCCATCCTGAATGCTTTTTTGTCAAACCTATAGTCTCTGCCTCTCAATATTATGGGAAACTTTCCCCTCCCCCCACCTTTAAATTCCTGCTCCTGAAGTCCTGTTATTTCAGGAGAATCTCAACTTTCTTTTTTTATTTTGTTTTTTTTTAAATAAAGGTCTACTCCTCAGGGTTATGGTGGAAATGTTGAGAACTGAAGAACCTTCAACTCCCTCCCCACCAAAAATAAAATTAATCTCAACTATGTTATTTTTAAAAATCTCATGATTTTAAAGAGGCGTGGGGTTGTGTGCGTGAGAGAGAGATATCTTCTATATAGCTGGACTAACTATATAGTGGAAGAAGTGAAATGTGAAAGGGTGTGTGTGTGTGTGTGTGTTCACGCACGCATGCATGCAATATCTCCTACTGGGCTAACTATATAGTTGGAAGAAGTGTTAAACAAGCTTTCAGGCACAAGGGGCCCTTCTTCAGGTCTGGAAAAGAAGCCAGCATTTTTGTGACTTTGGGGAGGGATGACGTTTTTTAACATTTAAGGTTGGTAATACTGAACTAACGACAATATGTGTAACTTGCAAGGAACTTTTGCAAAAGTGCCATGAAGTCTGTACCCATTTCATCATCACCATATAAGTAGCTCCTTTTGAAACTCCCCATTTCATATATCAGGGTACATGGGTATATATAGCAAAACATGACTAGGGATGCCATTCTGAGATACCAAACACCTTGGTGGGGAGGAGAGCAAAGGGGCTACCTGACCCTCCAGCTTTATTTTCCTTGTCGTAGCCCCGGTAGGAGGACACGTCTAAGGCGAAACCCCCAATAATTAGATTCTATCCCTGGAAAATTACAGCAAACTGATACATTTTCCATATATAAAATCTAATTATTGGGGGTTCATCTTATAATCAGGTTCATCTTCTATTCAAGGAAATACGGTACCTTATTACAACTTCAAGGCTTCCTAAGTGTTTTTCTTTAAGCCTTAAAATGATGTATCATATAAGCAGCAGCTCATACAATTTAGACCTCAGACAGCCTGATTTGTCATTGACCAGAACATGGGAAAGCAATTACAATAACCTGCCTAAACGGGCTAGTTTATGTTCATTCTAAGGTCTTGTCTACATTGCCTCAGTACCATGTGAGGAAAGGCTGAACTCAGGCCTGTTACACCCAGTCAACATATCTGATCCTTAACAGCCATATAACTGCCTTAGCAAAGGGCTGAACATTAGCACTGTGCGAAACTTCAGTCCTTGATTTGATTCAGTAGAGATGCGGACTGATTAGGTAGCCAAATCCCTGAATGCAAATCAAATCAGAGGATCCCTTAATCTCTCAAAATTGAATCAGAACCCTCTGAATTGATTTGGAGATTCAGTGATTTGGACACAGATGCATCTTTAAATGTTTTTTCTACATACCTCTAGGTACCAGGTGGCACAGGAATGCTGTGAAGCTGGGGCACATGAAGCATACCACAGAAGTGTGGGGGGCGCCCCAGCGTGTTCAGCAGCAGACACTTCTGGTCCACTTCCAGGTCTGCCGGGGAGCATGCTGGGGAGGCTCGCCGTGCCCCCTCTGGCTCGGTGACTAATGCCTCCTGGGTCAGTGGAGCCCCCAGGGTGCCCCCGTGGCTGATCACCGACATGGGGGAGCGTGGGAGGCACCCCGCACGCTCCCCAGTGGACCCGGCAGTGGACTGGAAGTATTTCCCGTCTGCTTCTGGGTTTGCCGCCAAGCACATGGAGGGGCCCCCCGCACTCCTGTGTGACGCTCCATGCATCCCAGCATTGCAGCATTTATGAGCCATGCTGGTTCCTCGAGGTACGTAGAAAAGATATTTAAACCTGTGTCTATGTCCGAATCGTTGATTCTCCAAATCAGCATCAAATCTTCAGATTTGGATTCAGATGAATTGAATCGGGGCAGTGGTCCAAATCAACAAATCGAATCACTGTCCCCGATTCGGGCCAAATCCAAATTGAATAGGGTCCGCTTTGCACACCCCTACTGAACATACACCAATAATTTTTTTCTATGTTGGGAGCTTACTGGAATATATCACATTCAGGTATCTAAATCATTTTTTGGGAGGCAGCGTATATGATATGGGCACAGCCTGCCACCTTGTGGTCCTTCCTGGCATGAGGCAGGGTAGCTATGCCCTAAGAAGCTGTTTTGAAGTTCATCTCTAATGCCACCTTCTCTGGGGTATGTCACTTTTTGCAAAATTCACCCTCTTGTCGGATTAGCAGATGCACTGTGTGTGTTCACAATCAGATATAGGGCTATGAAGAACCAGGATTTAGTACAACTTTATATTTTTCCCCAAATAAGCTTGCAATTAAAGAAATTTAAATTAAAGAAATTAAAGAAAGCATGCAGATAAAGAATTTCTAATAAAAGATATCACTTCTACCATGAGTTTTGATTCCTATTATTCCCAAACACTCTCACTTCCATCGATCCATAGGAAAATAATCCAGGAATTCCCAGAGGCAAAATCATTTTCTTCTTCTATATTTCTTCTAATTGCCTTTCTACAACTCGTCTTAAAGTCTTCTGAAATTAAGGGATGGCTTTTTCCTATGGTTTCTCTCTTTTCTTTAAATTTTGCCACCAAACCTAAGGAACTCTAATCAGCTTTACCTTGTTAGACTAACATCTGTAACAGTGTCGGTCACACCAGGAAAATACTTAAACACAGTTCTGCAATGGCAAAATGAAACCTCTCTTCCCTCAGGTAGGGGATCACAGAGCTCCCTAACAGTGGCGTCAGAGCACCTCCCAATCTGTAATGTATCTAGCTACATACTATTCTTGCCTAGAAGGGAAATATCAATATACCTATTTTATCTTTAGTGAAAAGCAATGGCAGACAAAGTCCTATATTTTTAAATGTTGGTTAGCTCTGTGTTACAAGGCCCAGGTGATTTAGCCACCTACATCTTGTTTACTCCCACTCACATTCCCAAGTACTGAAAAGCTCTTAGACATATTTAGATGCCCGATTGTGGTGGTAGGTTCACAATTGAGTCTACTTCAATGGGCAGAAGGCAGCTAAATCCCTTTGCAAACTTCATCTTAAGTTAATTTGTAAATAGGATGTGATCATCTAAATCAATTAGGCCTTCAACTCTTCAGTGTAGCAGAGCCCCTCTCTCTTTTAAAAAAAAATGGCCCTTATGCACTGATAAATGGCACATTTGCACCAGTGTAATCACCTGTACGTTAGTGTGGAATAAAATAGACATATCCCAGAGAGCCCCACACCAGTATGCGTCATTCTATTCCAGTGCAAAAAGACCCTGCACAAAACCTGTTTTAACTGCTTATAAGTGGAAGGCCAGAAACGAGGCATTTTATAACCTAATTGAATCAGAAATGCACACAATTTCATGAGCATTTCAAAGCAATAAACTCCGGAGCAGTTTGAGCCAGAGTCAACTGCTTCCTGGACACAGTGTCTACATGTGCACCTGGGATAGCAGTGATTTGAGCCAGGGTAGAGTAGGCCCAGGCTAGCAAGGGGCACTGAGGGTTAGCCCCGGGAGTGCATTTCATCAGATGCTCTCTCCGATTCAGTTAGTCTACAAGGTGCACATCTACCTTGACTTCAAATGAATACAGTAACCAACCTTCATCTGTTTATTGGTGGACTTGTTTGTGTCTGCAGCCCAAGTTAGTTTCAACTAACAATCCAGAGTTGCTCTTTGGTCAAGATGCTACCTGCTTCCTTGCCATCTAGGCTAGGGACAGAAATTACACATAAACCAGTATAAGTGATTGGAAACCAGTTCAAATCTGTAACATAACAGAAGTTCAGCACACTTAAACCACTTTCAAAATGGCTAAAACTGGGTTAAAATAACCCTGGATGGATATAGTATTAGACTTAACTGATTTAGGTTAAATCATCTCTGTCCCAGATCCCCTCCAAATGCAATTTAACTCAAAGTCCCCCAGCATCCCAGGATGCTTTGCGTCTCCCCTGAAAACCCCACCCTCCTCACAGGGTGGGTGGGCTAGCCTTGACCGAAGCTGTCTACTCCAGTTGAGCAAGGGGCCATGGTCTAATACCCCTGGCTTCCAGTCTGGGCCACTGCAGACATGTGGCTGCATTTCCCAAATCAAAAGTGAATGTCTGTTCACTTGCTTATCAGTTCAACCTATGCAGCTTAGACTAACTTGTGAAGACTGAATTGACTCAGACACAGGCTTTGTGACCTTTTGTACTTAGCCCTAGTAGTAAGGCAATATACTACCCGATGGGAATCCTGAGATAAGTAGGTCACCTACCTGCTCCGGATACTGATATAGTTTGCATTGGTATAAAAAAAAAAATGTATTATATTCATGAACACACCTCCAACTTGAAAGATCAGTCCCAATCCATGCAGAAACTCCCTAGCAGGACATCTCCTGAATCCAAGGCAGGCATTCTTAAAAGATATAGCCAGTACATCTATATTGCTTCCCATCCTTATGTTTAGGGCAAACATAAATATTCTCTCATGAACCCATTCCCAGGAACTGGCCATCCCAGTGCCCAGTTCCTTCCAAACAAATTTTTCCCGGTCTTACTATTTCCTTACTCTGTCTAATATGAGCTGTGGAAATTCTCCTCTATCCTCATCTTGTATCGAGCAGGAGCATGAGGTGGTGGGAGTCCCTGTTGTCCTCCTTCAAGCCAATGCACTTGGAACTCCTACTGACATCTACAGAAATTCTGCACATGATGAAGCCTCTGAATTGCAGAGCTGTTTGACACCATATGTTTTTTAAGTGACTTTGTGCATTTTTGCAATGAGAAGGGCCATATGGAAATGAGGAGTTAATGTCTGTGATGCCGATCTGTATTAGCTTGGCACACAGGAAACACATTTATCAACAAGCATCCCCTTGTGCTAGATATAGTATGAACTCTGAACAGAAAGATGGTCCCTTCCCAAAGAGCTTACACTAAGGCAAGAGACGTAGATGGACACAAACAGACTGCAGGTTGCTCAAGGAGACAGCGATGCGTGTGGCTTGTTGAAATGAGTCTACCTCACCCTTACACCAGAGTCAAAGAACAGACATGCACCGTATAACCATAAACTGGTACTGATATATAGTTACCATGATAAAAACAGTCATTAAAACAATGCCAGTCTGAGTTACACTGGTATAGGGGCTGTGTGTTCATGTCTATCCTGGGATGGCTGTTTCCTCAATACAAACAGGTTATTACCAATACTCTGATGGCTAGCATCAACCCGCTATAGTAATGCCTATTGCAGCTCGTGCCTGGGAAAAGCTGGTTGCCTGTCTTCTCTGGATGCCAGTATAAATTACATCAGTACATAACACTGATGCACATCACACAGGTGTTAATGCCTGTGTCCAAGCCCAGAGACAATATCAAACAACACATAATAGTAAAACTCTCACAGTAGCTGTTGCAATATTCATAAAAGTCAATGCCACATGTGACGGACAGAATGAGGCACTGAAATATAACAAAACAACAACGATGATGATGATAATAATGATGATGATAAAAATAAGCAGCCTCTTTCTTGAATAAACACTTTTTTTGTTGTTTTTTTTAAACAGGAGCAAATTGTCCTATACATGCTTGTAAGCTATGTGCTTTGCAGCAGACACAGATGGAGACAAATGAACGATAAAAATGTCTGCGAACAGACAATGCCTTCACTGACCAACTGGAAACATTGATTCCCAGCTGAGCGGTGCACATAAGCACACATGCTTACTCAGAAAGGCCTCGACTTAGACTTCTGTTGAAGCCTCTAGATTGCTTTTGTGCTGGGAGTCTTTTTAACACTGTCATCCCTAACAGTTACCTGTTCTCAAAAGGCAAAAAGCAACTTCCCTGTGGCCTTTAGGGAGATTTTAATTTCAGGCGCATTTTGCAAGCAAGCAGTTAAGTGCTGAGATATGCAGGCAAGCATTTAGTGGGGTGTTCATAAAGGCTTAAGCAGGTTAGAAAATCAGTGCCAACTACAATACATGAAAATCACTGGGAACAAGGTGCTGCAGCACTTTAAAGATCCTCCTAGGCCGGGGGTGGGCAAAATCTGGCCCGGGGTCCAAATCTGGCCCACTGAGGGATTTTGTCCAGTCCATGGCAGGTTCCTTAATCCTGCCTGGGCCTTGGTGCGTGGAGCTGGTTCTGCTCCTCCCAGGTGTGTAGTGGGACTGGGGTGGCATGGAGGCCGGACTCCATTTCCCAGCAGTGGCAGCGGCTCCTTCCTGCTGCCACAGACACAGGACCTGCCCCACTGCCCAAGCACCCTGGCTCATCCACCTTGCACCCACTGCTGGGGGCAGGACTCGCATGGACAGGGTGCTTAGCTGGGCAGCCGGGATGGCACCGCAAGTGGGTGGGGAGTGGCATCCAGGAACAAGATGGGCAGGCGTATTGCGACTCTGCCCTGGACCTGCACTGTCAATGTCCCAACATTGCAGCCCCAGACACAGCTCCCTGCTTGCCTACAGCCCCATCCCATCATCCACCCAGCCACACATCCTGCCTGCACGGGTGTCCTGGGAGACACTGGGATTGCAGGGCAGTGACAGTGCAGGGCCAAGGCAGAGTCCCAGTTCTGCAGGCAGGGACATCTTGGGCAGGGAGCGGCTTGTGGCTCTGCCCCAGGCTTTAGCACCACACTATCACCATCCCGTGATCTTGGGGTCCCCATAGAGACTGGCCAGGACCCACGCGGGCAGAGCATGCAGCTGGGCAGCCGTGATGTAATAAAGTTCAAGTTGCCACATAGTAGAAATTCAGACCATCTCTTTTATTTCAGGATTGGAAACTTTTGTTTCTTTCAAAGTTACACTTTTCACTTTGTACCGAGGAAAGGACATAAACCCAACCTTATAATTTGGAGAAAATTGAGTCTCTGCAGCTGCCTGAGTTGACACATTACCTGATAAACACATCTCCTTTGAGGATGTGCGTTTCCAAGCTCAGCATGTGTTAGAATAGTTCTGAATTTTAACATGTCTCTGGGAAGTGTGTCACCTGAAAGGACGAGGGAAGTGATTAAGTTCAGGGCATCATGTTAAAGGAACCCGTTTTTCGCCGACAGGAACAACATTTGATAATAGGTTAGAATGTTTGTAGTTACCTCAATAAGCAGCTCTGATGCTTGTTCATACACACCTTTTACATCATCACTACCTCTATTCAGGGCACTGTTTGCACTAAACTAAGGATACGAAGCTCAGATAGCCATGACTGCTAAAATGTCCTCCCTTCCGCTTGAGCTTGTTTAGAAAACTGCATTTTAGTCTATGCTAGGATTACTAGAACATCAATATCCACATTTTTGTGATTTTCACCCTGGACTTCTGCACCCACTATACCTAATTGCAAGAGCACAAAACCTGATCAAATGCCCAGTGAACCCAATGCAAAGACTTTCACTGACCTTATTGGGGTTTGCATCAGGGCCATAATCCAGTATTTAAGAGAGCTTAATTTATCCCAGAGTATAGTGACCTACCCACTGCCAATAGCACGGTCCTTAGTGCTTGTCCTCTGTAGAATTTCAGTTAAAGTTCAAAACCTCAATAATCATCTTTGTAACCCTCTATTAGAAACATCTCAGAAAACAGTTGTCTCAGTGATGATCTCCTTGAGCAACTATCTCATGAGATAGCTATCTTGATCAACTATCTCATGCTCCTTGAGCATGCCCACATGAGAACTCAAAACTCTTGTGTCCATTTGACTGAAGGGGAAACAGGCACCTACGCAGTAGGCCATGTGCCCAGAGTCAAAAACAAATGAAGTAGCAGAACTAATTTTCAATTTTAAGGCCTGTCCCAGCTCATTCCCTTCCCCACTCATCCCATTCAGCCATCAAGAGTTTCATTCCCAACCAGCCCATAAAGCAGCCTCTCTAGTCCATTGGCTAGATGCTTACAAGAACATTTATGTCCTTCCCCTGTTTCCAAAATGACAAAGGAGTGACTCTTCTAGATTTCCCCCTTGGGGTGTATCTTCGGACGCAGGGGAAAATGTTGCCATTTTGTAAATGTGATGTATAAGCCGTTAAATGCAGTTCTTAAAATGGGTAAGCCTGTCATTCTGGCGAAAACAGTTCAAAAAGGTCTTTCAGTATGTGACCATCTCAAAGCACTGTTACATCATGAGGACAACTCCTGCCTAAAAGTTAGATATGTGCTTTAATATGTTGCTGACTAGGGGTCTCCATAGATATGAGAGAAAACCCGAGCACTACCTGTACCTTCAGTGGGAGCAGGGAGGCAACTGTTGGTAAATGCGCAGCTGTTGGCCTCAGTGTATTTTAGTAATTAGGCCAGTCCCCATGTAGTAGTATACTGTTAATTATCTAACTGCTGCACCTTCTTTCACATTTTCACCAGCTGTTAAATGTTGCCTCGTTTGCTGCCTTGCTTCCTGCTGACACCTGTGAAACTGAGCTCATAAACAGCATGCCCATTCCCTGGTGATCTGTTAGTCTTGACGTGTGAGTCAGCGTTATAAAACTTTATATTTCAGCCCTTTACGTACATGTTCTGTTTATTTTGTCTCATTCTTGGTACTGGGTGATACCTTGGCCCCTATCACAGCAGAAGCAAAGTGAGTCTGTGGTTCTTCAGGGCGAAGATCCGGCTCCTGCATCTGAACCAATATTCCTGTGCTTTTGACCTTACACTTTATCCAACCCCAAACTGAGCAGTAGTTTTGTAAAGTGCAGTGCCCCATTGCCACGTCCTGAATGTTAGGGGTGGTACAACAAACATTGGGATCACTGGTGTTATTAGTCATGAAAATGATGACGGTACATCGAATTTAGGTCAAGCAGGAGAGCTACTACAGATTAATTGAAAAGAAAATCGTATTCAAAAGCTTCTGGGGTCTGATTTCCATAGATGGTGGGATATTAATTTAATACAGGCCCAAAGCCTTTATTCAATTCAGAATGTTTTACACTTCAGTGGGTGCAACTACACGTGTGCTTTACTGCAGAGTAAACTAATCATCAGCGCAGTAAAATTTTACTGTCTATACATGCGACGGTATTAAGGCATGGTAAACTAACTCCGGTGTAAGATAGTACTGTTGGGGACAGTACTATCTTACAGCAGAGTAATTAACTTCATTTAAGTGCATGTGTAGATGATGACTTTGGGTGTAAATTGTGTCCAGTTAGCCCAGCCAGACCCTTACCTACCACCTAGCCACATGGGTCCACATGTTCAGCACCCTCATGCCCCAGTCAGCCCCTAGGTTGCCCGAACCTGCCACCCAGACTTTGGGGCTAATCCTCAGTGCCCCTTGCCAGCCCGCTCCACCCTGGCTCAAATCACTGATATCCCAGGTGCACGTGTAGACACTATATCCAGGGAGTAGTTTACTCTGGCTCAAACTGCTCCAGAGTTTATTGCTTTGAATTAATTGCATGTGTAGCTGCACCCCCAGAATGACTAGTTTGTCTCTAGTCCATGTAGGGGGTAGATATTGCTCCCACTTCCACCAGTTGTACACTGGTGCATTTCTAGTTATTGTTAGGGACTGGACTGTGTCACTGCTCCTCGGGTAAAGTCCAAGAAATGGGTTCCCAGGTAAGCTGCGTGCCTAAACCGCGGTCAAATGTGTGCCAAGAGTTAAAGCCCAAGTTTCCAATAACCAAGGTAATAAATTGCAGAGGGGTCAGGAGCAAGCCCCAGGGTCTTTGCCTGGACAATGTTCTTCTGTGTGGGGCCAGCTTTTAATGGCTGGAGCAGCTGGAGTCTGTTTCTTGCAGCCTCAGGGGACTGATTGGTCTGACTTCATAATTCGAATTGCTGGGCCCAAAACATTGATCTGAGCCTGGGCCTGGTTTGAGCAGCCTCAGGGGACTGATTACCCTGATCATTCAATTGGGCCCTGGGCCCCAATCTGAGCTCATTACACTTAACCAGCTGTTGTTACACCTGATATACAGGTCAGCTCAGAACTGGGCCTGGAGGCACTGCTGACCCAATTCACCTTTTCCTGGCAGCTGCTTTCATGCCAGCTGTCAAAAGGGAATCCCCCTGTGCCACGTCCACTCCTGTCCCTCCAGTACACAGTGGCACCGCCCCTCCCCACTCATTCCTTCCTCTCCAGCAGAGCACAAACCTTGCTAATTATGTCCCTGGGTGCAGGCAGGGGGCTCAGCTGGGGACAGCCTGCTCCTGCTTGGTTCCCCCAGGTCTCCCCTGCTGGCTCGGGAGCAGGCATGAGAAAGGGGCACCCACATGTCACCATCACTTTCCCAATGGCCCCCAGCTGCTTAAGTGGTGCTTAAGCAACTCTTGGGCTGTCCCCAGCACTGGGTCAGCTGGGGACAGTGGCAGCTGCAAGTGGGCCCTGCCCTCCTGTGCACAGAGGTGCAATGAGGAAGGTTTCTGCCCTGTTCACTGTGGATAGGAAACCAAATCTTGTGCAAGCAGGATGTTATTATGTGGGAGCTATGGCACTCTGCTGAGTGACTTCTAAGCAGAACCACTGTGGGCAAAAGCTGTGCACCACGGGCTGAGAAGCAGCCTGTGGTCCCATCACTGGGCAGTTATGCAGTGCCACTTAGACTATGACCTTTCCTTGGGACATCATAAATTATCCATGTATAATATATTTAGCTAAAGCTATATATAGATATAGATATAGATAGCTTTCACTATTCTTTTACTAAGCTAAGCTCACATTCTGCACCATAGCAGCTGGCAGAAAGGGAAGGACATTTTCAGGCTTAGGAGATACTGAACACAGTGCCTTAGGGCTCAAGATAATTTCAGACTAAAGTACTTAAAGTGGTAATAGACAGAAGATCCTATATCTCCCTCAAGCAGTATGTCTTGCCCCTAACTTCTGTTGTCTCTGGCAATGGCCAATGACAGAGCCAGAAGATTGGGCTAGACTAGACCAAGTCTGCTGATACAAATTGGGCACAATTATTTTTGCAGGGAACTTATCCGTTAGAACCAACTGCAGAAAATACATGGCTGATTCTCCATCACCTGAGGTCTTCAAGTCAAGATGGCATTGCTTTTCTGGAAGGTATTCTCTGCTTTGGGCTGTTCAACTGGCAACCCGTAGGACTCATGATCCTCACAAAGTGTTAATGTGTGGCCTGAGGTTCCCACCTGGCTGCAACGCCATCCGTTGCTCTTGGGACCACAATAGCCAAGGTCTCCAAGGCCACACTCCTGCCTCTGGCTTCTGGTTCCTGTCCCCGCTATTGGGAATGGGGCAGCTGAGCAGGAGAGGGCAGGCTGCCATTGCTGTGAGCAAGGCAGGGGAGGGAACCAGGTTGTGGGCACTGCACACTCAGCAAAATGGGAAACCCGGCAGTACCTGTTGAGTGCTGCAGAACAGGTGCTTGAGTAACATGCACAGCCTGGAGGGGGTGGTGGTGCTGTGTGCATGGTGTGGGGGGTGGGGAGCTGAGTTGAACCCCAAGGCAGAGACTGGGCTGTGCTCAGTGGAGGGCAGACTTAGTGGGTGATCATCCCCGGGTCTGCAGCCAGTGGGATCAGGGTGGTGGGTCCCTGCACCAGCTGATCTACCCCGCCCACTACTGGAGCCATCCATGTGGGGGCCCAGGACAGATCAGCTGGTGCAGAGATGCTCCCCTGCCCCAGTCCCTGCCCAAGCTGATCTGCCCCAGCCCCGCTTGCCCCAGGCAGGAGCACCCGGCTCCTGTCAGCCAGCAGACAGATTGCAGGCCTGCCGGCACTCCCGGGAAGGCTGCAGGGGCTGTGCCGGAGTCCTCCCAGGGGTGTGTGCCCCCGATCTGCCTGCTGGCTGACAGGAGCCATGTGCTGCCACCTGGGGCCAAGGGCAGCACCAATCTTCCCAGTGCTGGTATATATAGTATATTCAATATCTACTATATATATATAGTCTTACAATTGCCATGCATCTATATTCATTGAAAACTACCACCTGTTGAGAGAACATAGTTTCATGACTCTGAATTCACATTTAGCAAAGGAAAATTACCAGATTAGTCAATTTTGAATAATGCTGAGTGAAGCTATGCTTGTGAGAGAGCCAACCTTGTATGATCTATATGGTTGCCAAAGTAAAACAATGCAGATACCATTAGATTTATAGTGTCCCGAGATCTGTTCTGAGGCTGTAAATCTTAGCACAGTGAATTAGTACCCACTGAACAGATGGAGATTGATGCAGATCTCAAAACAGACAAGATGAGCTACCATTTGTCTCAGGCTTCCCACAGTCACAGGCAAGACTAAGCCACAGCATCATGACTCAGTTTCCTGAATGCTCAACTCTTTCTTTGCCACGCGCTCATGAGTAAGGACCTACCAAAATCAAGGAGGCAGGTGGCTGAATTCATGGGCCAATCATGAGGCTGCCCACCATTTTGGCAGGCTTATTGCAGTGTCCCACCCGGCATGCCCCTGATTGGCAGAGGGTCCTGGTGGCCCCATCTGTCACTGATGATTGGCTGAGAGGGCTGTTGTATAGCCCTGCCCCTCATCACTGATTAGCAAAGAGGGGTGGTGATGAATGATGGGCAGCCCTCTCAGCCAATCAGAGGTGTGGAGCAGGGGACAGCCACCATCTTGGTTGCTCCTTTTTGTGCTGGCAGCTCTCTAACCCCTCCCTCCCCCCCACCCCCAGTGAGCTGCAGCAGCATTGAGGACTGGGAAGCCAGCATTTTATTTTTAGTAAGTTTTTTTTTTCTTTTGGGGGATTTCATGGACAATTCCCAATTTCACAGTTTCCATGAAATCGCGACTTGAGTAGGTCCCTACTGATGAGGTCTGTGGCCTTTTTAGAAGTCCTTTTGAGGATAGCTTAACATAGAGAAGGGTTTGGTGCCATCATTTCCTGTACCTACAATAACCAACAAGGGTTAGCAGATGTACCAATACAGAGAAAACCATGACAGTCTGGATCAATTACAACACACTACCAAAGTACCAATGAGGACTGAATGGGAAACAACAGGGCGCTTTTAACATTTGTTTCCATTCTGATGTAAAATGAACAGGATGTTGAGGTTTTTGGTTGCAAAAGATGAAAGAGAGTGTACAAACCACCCCAGGGACTCAGGAAACTAGATTTAATCTCCTGCTCTGTCAATTCAAGATGGAAACAGGACCTTCTCACAGCACAGGTGACTACCATAATCATGAGGCATTGGCTATTCTGAGCTGAACGTCCAGTCTGAGTCTGACCACAAAGTCCACAGCACGAACATTTCTGTCAAAAATGTTATCAAGATCAACATGTTGCTGTGAGGATTTTGTTGCAACAAATTGGTCTTTTTTACCCTGAAGACGTGTCTCTTGTCCTAAATTTTCCAACCATCTTAAGTGGCTGCTCCATATAGAAGGAAACAGTAGCATAACTAAAGGTAGACAACTTGGGGGAATGGGAACAACCTGGGCTGAGCAGGGGCAATATACTTGTTCTTTTCCAGCATTTCAGTCTTGCTTATCCATGAAGGAGAGCAAAACGACCCATTGCTCCATTGCATTAATGCACTGGGAAGGATTCAACTTATACTGTGGTCCCTCAGCATCTGTTTGACTCATGTAACACATCTTAATATTCCTGTAGAAAAGTTTATGAGTCACATTGTGTGATTGCTATGAACTCTAACCAGCCAGATCATCAGATACCATAACCCACCATGGCTCCTTTTGAATGGTCAATGATCATTTCATAATCTGAGCATTTTACCAAGTGTGTTTAATTGATAGTTTCTTCCTTACATTAACAACTCTTGTTTAAGCACAGTTTTGGTCACCATTACAAGCCTTGCAATAGATGAGGTGTTGCTTTGGCAGAAGCTTTGGAACAGTTTTAAAGAAGTACACCACTCTACTGAAAGGATATGGGCAAGTTGGAGAGAGTCCAGCAGAGGACAACAAAAATGGTTCGGGGGCTGGAGCACATGACTTCTGAGGAAATGCTAAGGGAACTGGGTGTATTTAGTTTGGAGAACAGAAGACTGAGAGGGGATCTAATCGCATCCTTCAACTATCTGAAGCGGTGTTCAAAGAGGACAGAGCTGGACTGTTCTCAGTGGTGGCAGATGACAGAACAAGGAGCAATGGTCTCAAGTTGCAGCAAGGGAAGTTGAGGTTAGATATTAGGAAAAGCTTTTTTCACTAGGAAGGTGGTGAAGCTCTGGAATGGGTTACATAGAGAGGTGGTGGATTCTCCATCATTGGAAGTTTTTAAGGTCTGGCTCAACAGAGCCTTGTCTGGGATGATCTAGTTGGCACCAGTCCTGCTTTGAGCAGGGGGTTGGACTAGATGTGACCTCCTGAGGTCCCTTCCTACCCTAATTTTCTATGACTCTATGATTTTTAGTGCTACTTTCAGTGCATGTGTAAAGAAACCCAAAAAACTCCACAAGTTATTAGGAAGACTCTCTTCTACTACATCTTGCTGCCTCCTGCCATGATGCAGAAAGCAGTCCTCCACAGAGAGGGAAATTTGTGCATGTTTCTTCAAGCAGATGATGTTAACTTACACAAACACATGCACATGCACATACATGGTGGGATAAGAGCAGCCTAACCCTTGTACCCATTGAATTTTTGGAATGTTAATGAAGAGGATAGGGTATTTGGGGCTGAACAAACTCATGGACATTGCATCCCTTGGGTGCAAAATCCGTTCCAAAGGGGTAGGGGAGAAGATGGGAGTCATAGCGTCACCTTTATCCCCTCTAATTCATGAAGTTGGCTGACCACAGACACCTAAGTAGGCTCTATCCTCCCTTAGTTCTCACTAGAGCAACAGGTGGAGAGTTATCTTCTGAGACACCACTGTTGTGTTGCAAATCTGCACTGTCCCTGTTATAAGCTAAAGCCTACATATTGCAATTTGTCCCGGGAAGCCTATGACTGAATGCTCAATCACACACTACAGCTCACAGAATCCCAAACACTTAATCACTTCTCTTGTTAACAGACAGCCTGCTAGATAATTATTAATCCCGTCAAGCAACAATGACTCAAAACTTATTAGCACAAGGCCTGCGTCTCTTGGCTCTGCTGCCTGTGCTCAGACTCTATATGAAGAGCCATTCCATTCTCAATACAATCAGGCTGAGAAGGGAAAATCCATTAGAGATAAGCTACATGCTGATTTCTCACACCCGTCCCATGACAGGAACAAGCTGAATGATGAAAGGAAATGGCTAGGCTGTGGAGAAAGCCTGCCAGAGCCAGTGCCTTCAGGAGAGAGACAACAGCTTTCAGTAACAATGAAGCACGTCCGCTCACAGGATACAGAATTGAACCTGGTGTAACCAATTTAAGGCTCCATTTTCTCAATCAAGACACTAGGGCTAGGGACAGAACTTAAACATAAACCGGTTAAGTCATCAGAAACTGGTTTAAACTTGTAACGGAATGGAAGTTCAGTGCACATAAACCAGTTTCAGAATGTCTGAAACTGGTTTCAAATAAACCTGGTCCAGTGTAGTATCAGACTTATCTGATTTGGGTCAAGCTGGTTTATGAAACTTCTGGCCCAGACCCCTTCCTGGCTCAAGTTAAATCAGAGCCCCCAGCTTGCTTTCCAGCCCTGGGCTGGGATGTGCTGTCTGTTCCAGCAGAGAAGGTTTGGGGAGGGAGGGGGATAGGCAGGGACTGTCCCCTGGCAAACCCTGGCTGGAGTCTGGGGACAGGGAGGGGGGTGTTAAACCCTGCTTCCCCCAGTTGAACCCCCTTTCCCCTAGTACAGAGCTGCCCTGACTTACTGAAAATTATTTCTGGCTGAGACTGTGGACTACAAAGCCTAGAGGCACTTGAAAGCAGGAAGAGGAAGTGATGAGTAACCCTGCAGAGTCCTACTGTTGTGATGTTGGACCACAAATCCCGGAGACCTCAGGGGCAGTAGGAAAAGAAAGTGCCAAAGAGCCCCCTAGCTTCTAACCTGAGCCACTGCAGGTATGGCTGCATTTCCTGAATCAAAGGTAAATGTCTGTTCACTTCTATTTCAATTGAATCTGTGCAGCTTAAACTAACCTACAAAGACTGAATCAATTAAGTCTTGGGGTTTTTGACTGTCTGGACTTAGCTTATCAGCCCCCTTACCACTACTTGTGTCTGTTTTATACACCTTCCAGACCTACTGGGATTCATAGAGATTGTATTAATGCCTCAACTGTTGCCAGACTTAGTTTTCAGCTGCCCTTTAGATTTTAAAGGTAAGACATATCTGCTGTAACAGAGAACTCTTTTGTTTTTGCACATCTAACCAACCCAACCAACCCACTAGATTCTGGCGATGGTTGGAAGACCAGAGGTGAACCTAGCTCTAGCACAAATGGGTGGTGGTAAAGATTGCCTTTGATGCTCTGCCTTATTTGAAAAAAATAAAGACTCTTCAGTTCCAATGCCTGGCTTACCAGGTCCAGTAAAGAGGCCTTGGGGCCTCAGAATAGGGGGAAGAGGCTTGAATGCAGAAGATGCCTCAGTGAGAGGCTTTAATGAAATGGGTTTGTGGTGATGAATGGGCTTTTGAAACATAAACCGGGAGCTGGATGGAGCCAACCATATGCTGAATTAAGCAGGGCTTCCTAGGTCTAAAAACAGCTGTGGAAACATGTTTTAATATAGAACATGTAGGCTCTGGCCACCTCACTATTGCTATTGGATCCTTAACGGCTGCATTTCCCAATCATTCTGGGTCTGTTTTTACTCATTCCCTCAAGTCCTCAATCAATCTAAAAACCCTTAGAGCAGGGGTCAGTTATAGACACACCAACCAGAAGGCCTGTGTTCACTGCCAGAGCAGTATAACAACAGGACTGCCAGATCCACAGTGGTTCCCAGTCTTTAAGGCCCCACCTTTTCTGAGTGTCGACATCGCAGTCAGGTTTTCCTTGCAGATCATGCAGGATCTTTCCTCTCCTCTTTCTCTGTAACTGGAAGGAGCTTATAGTCATTATTAGTCTCCGGAGACAGACATGCACCCTCTCTCTCCATTTCTCTGTACAAGCTTCCCATCCACTATGATTCACCCTGTGGTTATGCACATAGGTTGGGGGGGGGGGGGGTCCTCAGCAGTCTGGGCAACTACAATATGATCTGGATTCTGTCTTTTTAGACAGATTTATTCTTAAACATACTACATTTCAGACCAGTCATAAATTAAATCATCCCCTAGCCTTTCTAATCCCCAGAGAGGGGTCTCCCTGAGTAGTGTTTCCTCTCACTACCTTCCCTGCTCCTCTCCCACTTCTTTAAAACCCTCCTGAGTCTCCAAACTGTGCCCCATCCTTATCAGTGGACTCCTGTTACCCACCACTCACTCTTGCTCAAAACTATCCCCTAGCACTCCTCAGCCCTTTAAAGGGCAGACAGCCCTGCGGTGGTGAGGCTGTATCTAGTCCCCATAACCCATTCACAGCTTGATCCATTTACTGAGGCTGCCAACCTGGGATTAATTAATGACAATTATGACAATGTTTATTAGGATGTGGACAACTGTGCCCTAAAAACAGGATTGGGATCAGTGTGGTAGAATGCCATCTCTGTCTCTCCCCAAACTCTGCTATCAGGCTGATGACCAATCTGACACTTTGATTACCATGGTCACTGCAGAGGGCAGACCCCCCTGGCCTATCAGCTTCAGGTAACCCTGAGTTGTAACTTGAGCTGGATACATTCCTGTGGGAGGGGGAGACCTGCTACCTCTGCCTATGTGACTGGCCTCACACACCTGGGGGGAGGGGCTTAAACTCTCTATTGTTCTAAGTAATGACATCATGACTGGGAGGGGGCTAGAGACCCTGCCAGTCTACCTGGCAAACAGTGATGCATTTCAAATTGGTTGGCTGGTAGCCAACAGCTGCTGGCCTTCATTGGATCAGGTAAATGAGGTCATAAGATCTATATAAGTTAAGGACTGCCCAGGAGGCAGGGCTGCAGCCATGGTGAAAGCTTTCAGAGAAGCTGGACCATCTGAACCTTGCTCTCTCTCTCTCTCTCTCTCTCTCTTGAAACTCATGGTCAATGAACTGCCTGCCTCCACAGGGAATCTCCACCTGTCTCTGGATGATACTGGTGAGTAAGATACTTGAGATCTAACTAGATATATAGCATGCAGTAACATAGATGTATTATCAAAGGCTACCATGCCACTGCTTGCTCTAAGGGATTTCTCTGATATTGCTGCACCCTATTCCAAACCTACACCTTGTAACCAATAAAGTACTCCCCTGTACCTACCATGGGAGACTTATTAGGAGGGGGTCTAGATTATGCCTTGGGGTCCCCTTGGTTTGGTTGATTAAGGGAGACCACTATTTGTGTTTCAGATGGAGGGAAGCACCCCGAGTTCCTGCAGTGGGTCAAGTACCCTCAAGGACTACTAGATCTGTGTTTGCCAGGGGCACAGGGCCAAGATGAGTCCAGACCCTGGGTGGTGGGGGCATTACCCCCAGGCTTGCGCGTGTGCTTCAGGAAGGGGGTTGGTCAGACATGAGGCACCCCCAGGGAGGCACAGGAAGCCTGGAAGGTGGTTGGGCACAGTGAGGTGGGTGGGTCAACGCAGGAGCACCCTCAACTGGCCCACCACAATCACCACACTGAATTCTGATAGGTCTTTTCCATTGCTACATGTGCGGTATCCTGGCTATCTGATAGCCTATCACAGTGAGTCATTTAGTCATCTACTTGCTTACAGTAGCAATCACTAGTAAATCATTCTAGTGAGCATGTATCATGCTGACTTAGAAGCATCCAGGGAGATGGATGTATAATTAGAGGCCAACATTTACACGGACCATGTTGCTGCATACTCATGCCCCTGCTAGGTGGGAGCGGGGGTGGGGCGGTGAATCTTAGACCAGATTCTGCCATTTTTAAACTAGTCTGTGTGCTGAGCTTCTGTTCTGCTACAGGGAATATTGGTATAAGTGTAATGGTATAAGTTACTTATACTAGTAAAACTGTAACGTATGTACCCGGTCTTAGATACCACGTTGTGATACACATAAATGATTGCTTGTGTTTTAACGGCAAGCACTGTGTGCTAAACCAAATTTTGTCTTCAGTTACACTCTGGCAACATGACTCTTTAGTGGGCTCGCATGTGTAGGAGTGTATAGAATTTGGCCCTTCATCTCTGATATCAGAACACTGAAGCTGGTCTTAATTCCAACCTAAAAGTGCTGCTCGGATGGATTAAATCAGCATAGCTTCACTAAGTATATGGATTTATGCCAACTGTGATTCAGGCACTGTTTTTTTCCCTTCCAATGATTCAAATTTGTGTGCCTTCTCACTCATGCCAATTTCAAACCTGTGCAATATTCCTAATTCCCGTGACATTAAAATCAAGCCCAAACTTCATCACTTTTAATTAATAAGTTTAACAAGGAGTAGTCAATGTAACCTACTTTTATATGCCTATTCTTGTTCTTAGAGAAATAGATCTTAAAGGTTTTTTTTGTCCTTATGGAAAGATAAAATGAACTCAAACTATTTGCTGTATGCCTTCTGCACCACGGGATTCTTAGGGAGAAAAATGTTGCATATGCCTTATCTGTTATAATTGCTTGTACTCGGATGCATTGTGCCTAAAAATCTTTCTGTGATTTGAAGCTACTTATTAAAATTATAATTCCATCCCCATGAATAATTCAAGCTGCATGTAT